>NC_051314.1:126360766-127610766 GCF_015220235.1 Choloepus didactylus
CCTGTTCTGAACAGGCTGCAGGTCTCCAGGTAAGGGGCTCGCCTGCCATAGTAAAGTGGGACTACCACGTTCCCTCCTCAGTCCTCTATGCTCTTATTGATGTAGCCTTGAACCAGCTCCTCTCTCTGCTCATACTCTTACTGGGGAGGTTGATTCCAGGGTCCAGGCTGCCTTATCCCCACCTCTGCCCTGTGGCAGTAGGCAAGTTGCCTGTCTTTGTGAATGGTCTTAGTTTCCTTAACTTTGCAATGGGGTCAACGAGGAATCCCAGGAGAAGGTCAGGCCAGCCAGGGCAAGGGCTTTGCTGATCACCCTGGTTCTGCCTGAGGGTCTCCATCCCCTTTCCCCCATTCATCCCCATCTTTCTCGGACCACCCCTGCCTCCTTTGCTGTCTGGAACCTCCTCCTCCCCTGTCAGAGAGTGTGCCCCTGAGGTTTACAACATCATCTGCTCAACCTATCAAGGAGCAAGTGTGTGGCCTGTGTGGGAATTTCGATGGCGTCCAGAACAATGACTTGACCGGCAGCAACCTCCAAGTGGAGGAGGACCCCGTGGACTTTGGGAATTCCTGGAAAGTGAGCCCGCAGTGTGCTGACACCAGGAAAGTAAGTCTGGGGCCTGTGTTGACTGGGCTGAGAGGTTGTTCCACCATTCTCACTGGGGCTGGAGGGTGGGTGGTGGGTGGTCTGAACCGCAGGTGGTGGCAGGACTGGGGAAGGGGACCTCTTGGATCCTTCTGGATTGACCAAACCCTCTTCAGTGGCCTGACTGTTGGTTGGTGTCTCTGTCCTCTTGCCCTGCTCCCCAGGTGCCACTGGACTTCTCTCCAGCCACCTGCCACAACAATATCATGAAGCAGACGATGGTGGATTCCTCCTGCAGGATCCTGACCAGTGACATTTTCCAGGGCTGCCACAAGCTGGTGAGGGCCTTGAGAGCGGCTGGGGGCAGAATAGTGCCAAGGGTTTGCCCAGTGGCTTGCGTGCTTGGAGCCCAAGCTCCTGATGCGTATGTCACCTTTGGAGTCTTTGAAACAACCTGCACCAAGACACCTCTCTAGATCCTTTTTGGGTTTAGACCTGGGAAATATAAAGGGTAATCAGTAGTTTCTCAGGAAAGCAATGCCAGCAAAACAGTTTCCTTTGACACATGGATAGCTCTTCTTGGTATTTGCCAATGCTTCTATTTTGATATCAGTCTCAGGATTTGGGTCTCCGTTGAATTATCTCATCTCCAACACTAGAGTCAGGGATTCCCTTTTCCTCTTACTCCTGTATGTCTCCATCCCTTCACAAAATCCTTTAGTCCTCAGTTCTTCTCTCACAGAACCTCTTTTCTGACCTTACCTCCAGTCATTCTGAATCCTCATTTTTGTGTATCTTTATCTCAAATAGTGAGAAGGAATGCTTCAAAGTTACATGCAATTCTCTCTCTCTATGTATGTTTATATGCACATGCATATATTGGTGTATGTGTGTGTAAGATGTATATATACACGTGCACACATCCACAGCCATGTACACATGTGCATCTGAGTAGCACCACCAATGTGGGGGTGACTCATCGTATACACGTATCTCAGCTCTCTTTGTCCCATGACTTTTAATCCCCAAGGACTCCAGGGGGTACTTAGGATTCATGTTTTAGTGGAAACACTGGGCATCTAAGTTCAAAGAGGGAAGACAATGAGAGAAGTCAGGGAGATCAGAACTGTTGGGATCTTATGGAAACAATGACCCACTTAATGTCTGAATTCATTTCTATCACAATTGCCCTGACAAAGGCTGATAGGTTCAGTGGTATGTTTTGGGGACCGGGAAAGGTGGGAAGTGGTCACTGTGACTGTACTTGGATGGCAAGTGGGCTACCTCTCCAAGTAGATTTGGGGTCAGAGTCCAGGAGTACCAGGTTCCCTGCTACTGTCCTGAGTACTAGCCCCATATCACCCCGGAGAGCAAAACATAGGGTGTCCTGACATGTTTCCTCATTCTCTTTGCTGAATTGAAGCAACAAAAGAGAGTAACCAGCACATGTGTGTTATGAGAATTATACAAGAACATGTAAAGACCCATGAGATAGGGAGTGGTTTGTAGGGATGGATACGTGACTGATAGGCAGACAGATGGATAGAAGAGATGTTTTGTTGAAAAATTCTTCTGCACATGATATTTTACAAAAGGTTCACAAACATGGCTTAGTCCACCTTTTTTCACTGGAATACAGATTAGAGCCTAGGAATCTTGCCCTTTGAACTCATTTCCTCTTAGGGAACACTGAACTTCATTTATCCTGCTACCTTGGTGCTCCTTTTCCCCACATCTGACCCCCAGAACATTCTCACCCAGACTAAGAGCCAGGGCTCCTAAGTCCTGACCCCAGGCATTGGTCACCCTGAGGCTCCCTTTGCAGGTGGACCCTGAGCCTTACCTGGATATCTGCATCTATGACACCTGCTCCTGTGAGTCCATTGGGGACTGTGCCTGCTTCTGTGACACCATTGCTGCGTATGCCCATGCATGTGCCCAGCACGGCAAGGTGGTGACCTGGAGGACGGCTGCACTGTGCCGTGAGTCCTGATGCCCCTCAGGAGGATGGGTACACTGTGCTGTCTGTCCTGGTGGTCCTCAGGGAGGATGGCCGCATTGTGCCGGGAGCCCTTGTGGTCCTCAGGGAGGACAGCTGCACTGTGCCGGGAGTCCTCATGGTCCTTATGGCCCTCAGACCCCTTCCCTCATCCCTCATGTATATAGACTTTAAGATCTTGTGGGGTGCAGGAAGACATCTTCATGAGAAGGAAGACAGAGCTCTAGTCTGGGGATGGGTTTGCCAAGATGGGTGTGAGTAAGGAGTTGATATTATGAGGTGAGGAGGAATAGGGTTGCAAGACATTATGATGTGGAGTCTTTCCTTCTGGAGAAATTCTGGAAGAGGAAGAAGAAAAACTGATGAAGAGGAGGAAGTCAATATATGCCTTTAATTAGACACTATCATATTTATCACTACAAGTAATCAACTCATGCATTTATGTAGAACCTTTCTTCCTTGGGTGTAAGCAGCTTATTTTTCTTATATGCCCATAGGACCGCTTGATTCCTGATTTAGGTGCTTTAAAATCCAGACGTTTGTAACATTTCTAACTCTCAGCTCCAGAAACACCTTATGGCCTCCTGGTTCTCCAGCATGATCATGACCTCCTCCAATGCCGTCGCCACCATCAGATTCAAAACCATCTTATGGGGGCCTTTGGTGCAATCCTGGCTTCTTGGGTTGCTTTAATGCTTGTGCCCATTTCTTTGTTCTAAACAGCCCAAAACTGCGAGGAGAGGAATCTCCGAGAGAATGGATATGAATGTGAGTGGCGCTATAACAGCTGTGCTCCTGCCTGCCCTGTCACCTGCCAGCACCCTGAGCCATTGGCCTGCCCAGTGCAGTGTGTGGAGGGCTGCCATGCACACTGCCCTCCAGGTGAGGCTCGGAGGAGGTGGAAGTGGAGGTGGTGGAGGTGGAGGTAGAGGGAGTGGTGGAGGAGGTGGAGGATAAGGTGGTGGTGGTGATGGTGGAGATGGCGGTGGTCTTGAAGGTCGAGGTGGAGATGGAGGTAGAGGTGGTGGTGGAGTTAGAGGGTGTGGTGGAGGACATGATGGAGGAGGTGGTGGCAGAGGTGGTGGTGGACGTGGAGATGGTGGTGGAGGTGGAGGGAGTGGTGGAAGAGGTGGAGGGAGTGGTGGAAGAGGTAGAGAGGAGCTGGAGGAGGAGGTGGTGAAGATAGAAGGTGTGGTGGAGGAGGTGGTAGTGGAGGTGGAGATGGTGGTGGAGGTGGAGGGAGTGGTGGAAGAGGTGGAGGGAGTGGTAGAAGAGGTAGAGGAGAGTTGTAGGAGGAGGTGGTGGTGGAGGTAGAAGGTGTGGTGGAGGAGCTGGTGGTGGAGGTGGAGATGGTGGTGGAGGTGGAGGGAGTGGTAGAAGAGGTAGAGGACAGTTGGAGGAGGAGGTGGTAGTGGAGGTAGAGGGTGTGGTGGAGGAGGTGGAGGAGGAGGTGGTGGTGGAGGTGGAGGTAGAGGTGGAGTTGGAGCCCTGGCTGGGGCTCAGGCTGGAGGGATGAGCTAGACTGTTAGGAAAAGCCCTTCCCTGCCCTGCTTCATCTCAGCCTCCATCCGGTGGTGCCCTGTCTCCAAGCCTGTACTCCAGGTTCTGTTTCTCTGGACTTTTTCATCAAAGTCAGGCGAGCTATGATATTTGTTAAGTTTGAGCTTCTAGAAAACAATTTCAAATGCCTATTTATGGATTTATCATCTAAAGCAGGACTTTCTGATAGAACTTTTTGCTGTGATGGAGATGTTCTTTTGAAATGTAACTAGCATGATTGAGGAATTGAATTTTCCATTTTATTTAACTTAATTTAAATTTAAATAGTCGTATGTGGCTAACGGCTACTGTATTGGGAAGTGCAGATCTAGAGCTACTGAATACATTCCCTTGAGAAGCAAAAAACATCCTTGCAGATAAGATGTCATTTGTCCCAAGGCTTGGGGCAAGTGAGGTAGGGTGGACTTCATGCCTCCCAGTTTTTCATAGGGGTAAATCAAGGCACAGAGAAGGAAGCATGACCCCTCAGTGGTGAGGTGGCCACTATGGGAGGCAGCAGAGCTGGCTTCTGGGACAGATCCCGTATTTAAAGGCAGGCCCCCTCCTGGGCAGGGTGGAGTGGTGCTTCTGCTTCTGATAAGAGGTTTGTTGTGCAGGAAAAATCTTGGATGAGCTTTTGCAGATCTGCATCAACCCCAAAGACTGCCCAGTGTGTGAGGTGGCGGGCCGGCGCTTACCCTCGGGAAAGAAAATCACCTTGAACCTCAACGACCCCGAGCACTGCCAGATTTGGTAAAACAGACCCCTTTGGTTGTTTGAAGCGATGAATCTTGCCATATTCTCTGAGGGCCTGCCAGAGACGTAGATTTTGGGTAAACCTAGTTATGTGAGTTGAGAGATTGAGTTTTTGGCTTAGTTTGTAGAGCATGCATCTCCTTCTTTAAGGACAGGCTAGATCCTTTTCCCAAAAAAAATATTTCTTAAAAGGCTTTTACATTTGTCTGGGCAAAGGCAGGGCCTGCCCTCTTATTGCAATTTCGTTCGAGGACAGGCATCCATGCAAATCAGGTGTCTTTTCACTAGAGATGGGGGTGCAGGGAGGAAAGTGAGATGGAGCCCCTGACCTCTCGGTAGAGCCTAGACTCCTTGGGGGACACAGCCAAGGTCACAGGACATGGCTTTCACAGGTAGAGGGAAAACATTCTCTGCTCTCACCGTGGCTTTCGCTTGGAAACCTGCCTCTGGGGAGGTGTGGCATCCTCAGGGTGAGCACCGAGCTTTCTCAAGTCCTGCTCATATGAAGGGAACATTTATTAAAACGTTGGTACATTCAGCACTATTGCCTGACACTGGTGGAGCCTCCTGGGAACGTCAACTTGAGAACTTAAATTCTCTGGGGAGGGGGCTTAACCACAGCTGCCAGTCAGATCCTGCCGCCCCCACCATCTGTACAAACAAGAGGAGCAGGGGCCTGGGGGAATTTTCTAGCAAACACAGGAAACCAGAAAGTATGTCACTCACACACTGTTAACCGAGGATTAAAGCAATAAATCGTGTGGACCATGAGGAAGTAGGAATTAACTTCCCACTGACACCCTGCCTGCCTGCCACCCTGTGTTGAAACGGAGACTGTAAGGGATAAAGAATGGGGTGAGCCCCAGGCTGGCTTGGGGTTCTGGGCCATGAGGCCCCGAAAGCCTAGAGCTGCTGCCTGTGGCCCCCTCTGGTACACAGGAGGGCAGCCACCAGGTACATGCTGGGCCTTGGGCAGGCTGGGACACGGTGAGAGTCGGGCCACACGGCTGCGCGTCCCGGGGCACAGGGCACTGCTGCTTTCTCTGCCCTTCTGGGCGTGCTGAGGGCAAGTTGCCTCCAACGCCAAGGGCACGAAAAGGGGATGTTCCAGCTGGTGTGGCCTCCACCTCAGGGCAACTTGGCGTCACCTGTGGCCTGGGCTACCTGCGACTGCCCAGGACACTGGCAAAAAGGGTCGAAGTGACCAGGAAGGCTGGACATTTCATCTGGTAATGGAGGGATTTGTGTGCAGGGCAGCTGCTCAGCTGCACACTTGTGATATGTCCTTGGGGCCTGGCTCAGGGCCTCGGCCAGCACCCGGCAGATACTAGGCGCTCAACACGTCTGCCAGAAGAATGAATGATTGAGTCCTTGTCATTTCCTATACCTAACACCTTGGAGACTCCTGTATACTACATACAAGTACTAAATTTTGCTAGAGAAAGTTGAAATTTTGAATCAGTACCCATCTTTCCAAAACAGTCTTTAACTCCAGTTTTTCTTCTTTCTTAAGGTCCAACATGTTAAACATGCTCCAAAATCCACATGGTTTAAACTGTAAATACTTTAGAACATTTACTTTCAATAGAACATCTACAAAGCCCTGGTCAGCATCAGCTTTTTAGAGTAATACTTAGAGACACTCACATAAGGTTTGAGTTGTAATTAAATATCTATGTTGCTGAAGACTTGAATTAAGAGAAAGCAACTCTGAGTGGCTGTGTGGATGACCTAGAAGCAGCACAGGTTCTTTTTCAGGTCCTGCAAAGAATCGAAACTTCTAAAATCAAGGTGGGAAGTCTCTGCTGGGGTGGGGTGGAGGTCACAGTTTGGGACAGAGGTTAGAACACGGTAAATTGCTCGGGAGGAGAACGTTCTCTGGGAACCAGGTGAACCAGGCAGGTGGCACCGCTGCTCCGGAGTCAGGCTGAGAGGTGTCCTTGGTTCTTCCTGAACCAGTCTGGTTTCTTCTCCTCCTGCCGCAGTCACTGCGAAGGCGTTAACCTGACCTGTGAAGCCTGCCGGGAGCCAGGGGGCCTAGTGCTGCCCGCCACGGAGGCCCCCGTTGGCCCCACCACCCCATATGTGGAGGAGGACGCCCCCGAGCTGCCCCTGCACGACTTCTACTGCAGCAAGCTGCTGGACCTGGCCTTCCTGCTGGACGGCTCCAACAAGCTGTCGGAGGCTGAGTTTGAAGCCCTGAAGGCCTTCGTGGTGGGCATGATGGAGCGGCTGCACATCTCCCAGAAGCGGATCCGCGTGGCCCTGGTGGAATACCACGACGGCTCCCATGCCTACCTCGAGCTCAAGAACCGGAAGCGGCCCTCGGAGCTGCGGCGCATCGCCAGCCAGGTGCGGTACGTGGGCAGCCAGGTGGCCTCCGCCAGCGAGGTCTTGAAGTACACGCTGTTCCAGGTCTTCGGCAAGGCTGACCGCCCCGAGGCCTCCCGCATCGCCCTGCTCCTGACCGCCAGCCAGGAGTCCCCGCAGATGGCCCGGAACCTGGTCCGCTATGTGCAGGGGATGAAGAAGAAGAAGATCATTGTCATCCCAGTGGGTATTGGGCCCCACGTCAACCTCAAGCAGATCCGCCTCATTGAGAAGCAGGCCCCGGAGAACAAGGCCTTCGTGCTGGGCAGTGTGGACGAGCTGGAGCGGCGCAGGGACGAGATCATCAGCTACCTCTGTGACCTCGCCCCCGAGCCGCCCGCCCCCTCACGGCAGCCCCCTGTGGCACAGGTCACTGTGGGTCCCCTCGTCTCGGGGGTCTTGTCCCTGGGACCCAAGAGGAACTCCATGGTTCTGGATGTGGTGTTTCTCCTGGAAGGGTCGGACCGAATCGGCGAGGCTGGCTTCAACCGGAGCAGGGAGTTCGTGGAGGAGGTGATCCGGCGGATGGACGTGGGCTGGGACGGCATCCACGTGGCTGTGCTGCAGTTCGCCTACGTGGTGACGGTGGAGTACACCTTCAGCGAGGCGCAGTCCAAGACCGACATCCTGCGGCGGGTCGGGGAGATGCGGTTCCGGGGTGGCAACGGGACAAACACGGGGCTGGCCCTGCAGTACCTCTCGGAGCACAGCTTCACCACCAGGCAGGACGACCGGGAGCAGGCGCCCAACCTGGTCTACCTGGTCACGGGGACCCCTGCCTCGGACGAGATCAGGCGCTTGCCAGGAGACATCCAGGTGGTGCCCATCGGTGTGGGCCCTCAAGTCAGCGTGCAGGAGCTGGAGACCCTCAGCTGGCCGCACGCCCCCATCCTCATCCAGGACTTTGAGATGCTCCCCCGGGAGGCTCCCGACCTGGTGCTGCAGAAGTGCTGCTCCGGAGAGGGGTTCAGGACGCCCACCCTCTCCTCGGCCCCAGGTAAAGCTGGTCCTCGTGTGCAGCCACAAGGGTCTGGGGTGGCCGTGGGGTTGCATCTGCCCAGTGGCCATGGGGTGCTAATCCCGGCTTCTCTGCTCTGTGTCCTGGCCCAATCCTGACTTCGGAGAGTCTGTGCCCTTGCCTCCCAGGCAGGGAGGTGCACTTGAGATTATTTGGGGATGGGGGGAGTCCTTTCTTATTGTGAGTGCTTTTAAGACCAAAGATAATTTGCATTGATTGTTAAAACTTAATTCCAAGTGTGTCTCATCACCACCCCGTCACACGCCCTGCCTCGGAAACAACCTTTGTTCAATTTGGTGACTACCAGCTCCCTTTTCATTATTCTAAGAAGCCAGCCTTCTTTGGAGCAAGGCCCTAGAGAGATTCAGGGCTAGGGGGTCAGGCGACAGGGAGCAGGTTAAGCCCCCTGACTCTGGAGCCAGACTACTTCAGTGTGAATCTCCTCTGCCACATACGAGCTGTGCCATTTGGGGCAAGGACTTACCCTTTCTGTACATCAGTTTCCTCATCTGTTAAATGGGGATAATAACAGTACCTCCTTGGAAAGTGCTTAGAACAGTCCTGGAGTATAGCAAGTGCTCCAAAATGCTTGCTACCACTGCTGTCATCATCCCCTCCTGGATCACTACTGGTCTCATCAATTCCTAGTCCCCTACACCTTTTGTTGTTTGTGGTCATCCCAGAATAACTAGCTTTCCTTTAATGTCTCCTGATTCTTAAAATTATCAGTGCCTTTAAAAAAAAAAACCAGTGACGGATTTATTTAAATTCTCATGACATTCCTGCTGAGGAGAGTAATGACATTGTCGTATCAAAGTTCAGTTTGGTGTTTAGGTTGTTCCCAAACATTAGAAGGAGAAGTAGGCATTTATGATCAGAGCACCTTAGAGGATCTTAATCTCCCACGTCAGTCCTGAGAATGTACTGTGCACTTCCTGGAGATGTGCTGCCGCTCCCATATTTTGCTCCATTCTAGAAGAGTGGCAGCTCCCTGTTTCTGAGGGAGCAGAGGCCTTTTGCTTTCATTTACAGGATTTTAAACCACCTTTGGGTGACGTTGAGTCTTTTCAATGTCTCCAAACCTGGGGCACTCATGAACCCAGGAACTCCATATCCCCCTTTTCCTCCTCCCCGGCCCATGTTGCCATGGCCACGGGGACCCCCCTGCCCTTTCTGGTGCATGAGCTTGGTGGCACCCTCAGAGCCCATCCCGTGCAGCGTCTGGCGGCTGGGGGCCTGAGGGCTGGTCCCCAGCTGACACCTGTGTGCTCACCCTCCTGGTCCACTCTGCAGACTGCAGTCAGCCCCTGGACGTGGTTCTTCTCCTGGACGGCTCCTCTGGCACTCCAGCCTCCTACTTTGAGGAAATGAAGAGCTTCGCCAAGGCTTTCATTTCGAAAGCTAATCTCGGTGAGCAGTGTGCCCAAAGGAGCAGGTTGGGAAGAGGCTCTTGTTGGGGTTCCACCTGATCGAAGCGCCCGTGCCCTTTTCCCTTTCTTCTCAGGGCCTCATCACACTCACGTGTCGGTGCTCCAGTATGGAAGCATCACCACCATCGACGTGCCGTGGAACGTGGCCCAGGAGCAGGCCTCTTTGCTGAGCCTTGTGGATGTCATGCAGCAGGAAGGGGGCCCCAGCCTAATTGGTAATGCCATGGGCAGGGAGGCCGGGTCCCTGTGCTCACTCCTAATTCTGGGCATGAGTGACTGAGCAGTTTCCTCTTCTGTCAAGTGACGAACAGGGTTGTCTTTCATGTCTCCTCCAGACCAAAGTCATGTATTTCTCTGAGTCTCTGAAAAGTTCAGCTTTTTGGTGACCTAAATATCCCCTTTAAGACCGGGTGCTAGCTGTCTGCAGAACCACCCTTTCTTGCAGCCAGTGCTGGCTCAGTACAATCTGTTCTCCATTCCCAGGGGAAGCTTTGGGCTTTGCTGTGCGATACATCACTTCGGAAGTCCATGGTGCCAGGCCCGGGGCCTCGAAGGCCGTGGTCATCCTGGTCATGGATGTCTCCATGGATTCAGTGGAAGCCTCGGCCGCTGCTGCCAGAGCCAACCGTGAGTGTCCAGCACGCAGTCCAGAAACTCTCCTAAGATGGGAGAGGATTGAAAATGGACGGGGTTTGCTTTGGATGCCCTGGCTGTTTTTCCATGCTCGAAAACCACATGTGGCCGAGTTTCAAACAACAGGAATTGTCCAATCTGTGCTGTTAGGAAACCAAACAGAAAGAAATAGGTTTCTCCTTCACTGGTTTGCATGCTCTAGCCTGTAACTTTTAATTATGTCACACTTCCTCTTCATGCCCAGGACTGGGCCATGCCTCCAAACCTTTCCTTGTTAAAGTGTAATCCTTCGTTTCTCACCAAAATGCTGTGTCTGAGGCAGAGTGGTTCGTTATGGAGCCCGGAGAACAGCCAGGGACCTGCATGTCTTCAGAGCCCTTGGCGAGTACTAGTCCATTGGGCTTGGGGGAGCTGGGGGAGTGAGACAGAGGATGCTGCTTTAGAAAGGGAGGGGTGCAAGCAGGACCCAGCCCTGGCGCCCACAAGAACATGCTGTGGTTATCAGCAGAACGTGAGCCGGGACAGATGGCATGGTGCTGAGGGAGGGCTGGGTGAGTGGAGGGACATCGAGTCCCCTCCAGGCCGCCTGGATAACTGTCCAGCTTTCAAAACCCTGCTCAGGCACTGACTCTTCTCTGAAGTCTTCCTGACCTTCTTCCTGAGAAAGTTATTTGCTCCCTTCTCTGTACCACATTGGAACTACTCAAAATGGGCCAATGGCATTGCATTATATTTATTGGTTACACAGCTGTCTCTTGCACTAATCTGGGAGTTCTTTGAAGGTAAGGGCGAAATCTTGCTTATGTTTGTGTCATCTGTACATGATGCACAGCATAGGGGCCTGTTTAATGTTTGTTGAATGAATAAATGTGACTTTTTGAAATCTATTATTTTAGAGAAAAGGGCACTAAAAGGTCAAGGATATATATTTAGATGACATAACTTGAGCTTACAAGAGCTGAAAAGCCACTAGCAGAAAATCAGATGTAACCTTAAGCAAATTGCAAATACCTAGAACTTTCTGGAGAATTGAATTGGGGAATGTCAGGAGGGAGACTTTTCAAAGAAAGTCTTTCATCAGGAAAAGAAGCAATTGTGGTCTCAAGGAAACCGATGTGAGCTTGGGCAAGTCATTTAACTGTTCTCAGCCTCGGTTTCTCATCTGTAAATGGGCATGCACATTCACCAAGCCCCTCCCTCTGACATCTCTCTCCTTCCACTCACCTTGGCGGTCACATCCAGGGTCATGGGTCTAAATACATCTGTACACCACTGGCTTTGAAAGTCCTAGCTGCAGCCTAAATAATTGCCCTCAGCTCCATCTGGGCGATCTAATAGGCAATCCCATTTAAACTGAGCTCCTAACCTCCACTTCCACATCCCCTCCTCCCAGTCTTTCCCATCCTTGACTCCTTTTTCTCTCATACCGCACGTCCAATCCATCAACAAACTATGGCTCTGTCTTCAAAATATACTGAGAATCATGCCACTTCCTACCATGTCCACCACCGTTTCCTGGACCAAGTCCCCATCATCGATTACCTGGATGATTGTAATAGCCTTCTAAATGGAACCCCACTGTTCCAGTTTGCCAATGTTGCCAGATTGCAAAACACCAGAAATGGGTTGGCTTTTATAAAAGGGGATTTATTTGGTTATACAGTTACACTCTTAAGGCCATAAAGTGTGCAAGGTAACGCATCAACAATAGGGGTACCTTCACTGGAAGATGGCCAATGGCGTCTGGAAAACCTCTGTTAGCTGGGAAGGCACGTGGCTGGCGTCTGCTCCAAGTTCTGGTTTCAAAATGGCTTCCTCCCAGGACATTCCTCTTTAGGCTGCAGTTCCTCAAAAATGTCACTCTTAGTTGCACTTGGGATATTTGTCCTCTCTCAGCTTCTCCGGAGCAAGAGTCTGCTTTCAATGGCAGTTTTCAAACTGTCTCTCATCTGCAGCTTCTCTCTCAGCTCCTGTGCATTCTTTAAAGTGTTGCTCTTGGCTGTAGCAAGCTCGTTCCTTCTGTCTGAGCTTCTATAGTGTTCCAGTAAACTAATCAAGGCCCACGCTGAATGGGTGGGGTCACACCTCCATGGAAATTATCCAGTGAAAGATCTTGCACACCGTTGAGTGATCACATCTCCGTGGAAATATTCAATCAAAAGTCTCTAACCCAATCAACACCAATATGTTTCCTGCCCACACAAGACTGCATCAAAGGTAATGGCGTTTTGGGGGACATAATACATCCAAACTGGCACACCCACCATTTCTACCCCTGTTCCTGCAGTGCATCCTCAGCCCAGCAACTGGGGTGATCCTTTGAAAATCAGTCAGCTCATGCCACTCCTCTAGCTCCAGGCTCTTAGCTGGCTTTGTGTTTCATGAAGAGTACATGTCCTACAAAGCTTGATCTGCACCCCACTTCCTCTCTGGTCTGCTCTGGTCCCCCTTGGAGTATGCAAGCATACTTGTGCTCTGGGGCTTTGCAGCTGCTGTTCTCTCTGCTTGGAGTGTCCGTCTCTCACGCGTACTCTTGGCTCTTTCTGTCCTTAACTCAGGTCTCTGCTCAAAGGCCACCTTTACACAGAGCCCTTCCCAGATGGCATTATATAAACAATAACGCCCACTCTGACCCCCTGCCCTCCCATCCTCTTTATCCCATTTTGTTTTCCTCCTTGGCCTTTCCCCACCCCTGGATCACTATACATTTGTCTGTGTGTTTGTTGTCTGTCTCTTCCCAGTGTAAGTGCCACAAGGGCTGGGACTTTATCTGCTTGGCTCACTGCTGTATCCCCATTGCTTGGAACAGTTCTTGGCACATAGCAGGATCTCATTCAGTTTTTTGAATGACAGTATCTTCCTTGCAGGGCCGCTGTGAGGAGAATGAGATGGTGTATGTGGCCAGCCTGTCAAATGTGAGACTCTGCCAGACTCTGGGTATTGCTTCAGGCCAGGCTGTTTTGAACCCACCCGATCAAAGCAGTTTGACACCAAGACTTTCTTCTCCCTCTGCTGACTCTAGGAGTGAACGTGTTCCCCATTGGAGTTGGGGATCGTTATGATGCAGCCCAGCTGAGGACCTTGGCAGGCCCAGAGGCCAGCTCCAATGTGGTGAAACTCCAGCGAATCGAAGACCTTCCCACCATGGTCACCCTGGGCAATTCCTTCCTCCACAAGCTGTGCTCTGGTGAGTCTTGTAAGACCCTACTCCCTGTCCCCAACATCCCCCAAATCCATTCCAGAAATCCCAGGGTGCCCGTGCACAGGACTTGGTCTTGGATGAAGACTGTTATGTAGAGCATGACCTTTGAGCTTCTGCGCTTGGTAGGTTTGTTCTGCAAGCTTCCAAGTGGTCACAGCGGGCTTTCTGTGCCATGGTCTTCCTGCTACCCTACTGTCCACCCCCAGTTTAGCACTGAAAACTCATGCCTCTCCTTTTTGGACAGATGCAGGACTCCAGTAAACTGCAGACCATGGTTTTCTTCCCCATGACCCTCAGCTTGGCTTCAGAGGACTTTCAAAACACAATAACATCGACTCTAATATCAAAGTCCCATCATTTAAGTTCATTTAAGGTTAGGGACTTTTTTTAAAGCCAGGCATGACTTTCTTCCCCCTGGCTGTATATATTTTCCAAATGCAATTAGCTTT
Organism: Choloepus didactylus; assembly: GCF_015220235.1. Classification (NCBI taxonomy): domain Eukaryota; kingdom Metazoa; phylum Chordata; class Mammalia; order Pilosa; family Megalonychidae; genus Choloepus; species Choloepus didactylus. Next base: position 126,374,748 of record NC_051314.1, read on the forward strand.
AAGTCAAAACAAATGACAGAGCAATTGCCGTTGCAGGCTAGTGCTAGATGACAGCTCTCCCGTCAGGAATCTTCAAATAGATCTTTTTCAAGTTTTCCAGAACTTGCCTCATTCTCGGGAGGCACAGGTCTACATATGAAAGTTGAAAAGAAGATCATGACTGTGAAAATGCTTTGTAAACTGTTATCACTGTTATTGTCATCTTCATGAATGACCACAAAGCAACCTCTTGCTTAGCCTGGTGCACCTGTGTCCTCACTGTTGTGCCCACTCAGGTTCTTTTCGGAGTTGACTTGACTGCAAGCTCTAGCCCAGGTAGCCCGAGCAGACCTTGTGGATGGGTCAGAGTTCCTGGTTGATGGGTGGTAAGGTCTCATTTGTGTCTGTTCCAGGGTTCATTAGAGTTTGCACGGATGAAGATGGGAATGAGAAGAGGGTAAATTCCTTTCCGTTGACTTTGAAAGAAACACCATGATGTATGTTAGGGGCCCTGTTCCCACTGTTCCTCCAGTTCTCCCTCTTACCGTTACATCCTGCTTCTGGGGACCCGCTGTTAGTCTTGTGTTCTGCATCCTGTCTCCCGTGTCCAGCCTCCTTGCCATGTAGGCCTCTGTCCCAGTCCAGTGTCTTCATCCTCAGAGAGGGTCATTTGCCTGGTAGATGGATTTAGAGTTGGAGCCCCTCATCCTTTTCCCTACCTGACTCTGATTCTTTCTTCTGAGCAGCCTGGGGATGTCTGGACCTTGCCAGATCAGTGCCACACAGTGACCTGCCTGCCAGACGGCCAGACGTTGCTGAAGAGTCATCGGGTCCACTGTGACCAGGGGCTGAGGCCTTCGTGCCCCAATAGCCAGGCCCCTATTAGAGTGGAAGAGACCTGTGGCTGCCGCTGGACCTGCCCCTGTGAGTCCTTTGCTTCACCAGCCTGAACAGTGTTAAAGGGGCTGTGCCTTTAGCTTGGCTTTGCAGAAAGGTAGACCAGAAGCCTCCCAGCCCAGAGGCACCCTTTCCCTCCCCACCACAAGCACGGTGCTACCCTTCACCCATGTTTCCCCCTTTCAGAGCTCCCTGGATGCATTTTCATCCAGTCTCAGGAAACACTCTTCCTCTGCCTTTGGAAGGCACTTCCTCAGATTATGCATAACCAGGAGGAAGAAGTGCTTTTCTGAGGTCAGTTCTCAGCTTGGCTGTTGGCAAGTCAACCTGGGGGAATTTATGAGTTTGGGTATATAGTACTGGAATTACAGCAGTGAGGGAGACATTCCCTGAAAACTCCCCATTCACACGCACAACTGTGTGGGGGCTGGGGACGAGGTATGTCATTGCGGTGCCCTTGTTTAAGGGGAGGACATACTCAGCCCCTCCGTCTCGTGTAAGCCTACGGACAGCATTCACCCATGGGTCGGGGTTAGCCTTCTGTCTCATGGCTGGGAGAAATCCCTACACATCAGTGGATAGATCTTAATCATTATGTTGAACAGGCACAATTTGTGGGATGTGATCAAAACTATTCTATATCCCATTTTCCCTTTAAAATTTATTTAGTGGGACAACGAATTCCCACCCTGGGGTAGACAATCTTAACAAACCTTGACATTTCTGCTTATTCCTAAACACTTCTATGGTCACTTTAAGTCATAAAACAAAGTTTCAATTTGAGAATTAGAATCTCCACTCCTGTGTAATAATCAACACTTTGAACTTGATTTAGGGTTAAAACTTCTCCCCATCCCCAGCTTGGGCTGCTTGCTCTCTGGGAAAGGGTTGAGGTGGGCTTCTCTCCCAGCTTGTCACCTGTCTCTCTCTCACAGTTATACACACAACACACACACACACACACACACCACATTTTATCATTTGTTTTATTATATTAAGAAAGTATCCCTCATATAGTAGGAACAAGTTCACAGAAATGTTGCTATATTATGTAACTTTCTTGGGGTAAAGTAGGAACATGTTGGAAGTTAAGCAGTTATCTTAGGTTAGTTGTCTTTTTCTTACTCCCTTGTTATGGTCTCTTTGAAATGTTCTTTTATTGTATGTTTGTTTTCTTTTTAACTTTTTTTTTTCATACAGTTGATTTAAAAAAGAAGGGAAAGTTAAAAAAAAAAAAAAAAGAAAAACAAGGAAAAAAAAGATGTAGTGCCCCCTTGAGGAGCCTGTGGAGAATGCAGGGGTATTCGCCTACCCCACCTCCATGGTTGCTAACATGACCAGAGACATAGGGGACTGGTGGTTTGATGGGTTGAGCCCTCTACCATAAGTTTTACCCTTGGGAAGACGGTTGCTGCAAAGGAGAGGCTAGGCCTCCCTATGGTTGTGCCTAAGAGCCTCCTCCCGAATGCCTCTTTGTTGCTCAGATGTGGCCCTCTCTCTCTGGCTAAGCCAACTTGAAAGGTGAAATCACTGCCCTCCCCCCTACGTGGGATCAGACACCCAGGGGAGTGAATCTCCCTGGCAACGTGGAATATGACTCCCGGGGAGGAATGTAGACCCGGCATCGTGGGACGGAGAACATCTTCTTGACCAAAAGGGAGATGTGAAAGGAAATGAAATAAGCTTCAGTGGCAGAGAGATTCCAAAAGGAGCCGAGAGGTCACTCTGGTGGGCACTCTTACGCACACTTTAGACAACCCTTTTTAGGTTCTAAAGAATTGGGGTAGCTGGTGGTGGATACCTGAAACTATCAAATGCAACCCAGAACCCATGAATCTCGAAGACAGTTGTATAAAAATGTAGCTTATGAGGGGTGACAATGGGATTGGGAAAGCCATAAGGACCACACTCCACTTTGTCTAGTTTATGGATGGATGAGTAGAAAAATAGGGGAAGGAAACAAACAGACAAAGGTTCCCAGTGTTCTTTTTTACTTCAATTGCTCTTTTTCACTCTAATTATTATTCTTGTTATTTTTGTGTGTGTGCTAATGAAGGTGTCAGGGATTGATTTAGGTGATGAATGTACAACTATGTAATGGTACTGTAAACAATCGAAAGTACGATTTGTTTTGTATGACTGCGTGGTATGTGAATATATCTCAATAAAATGAAGATTAAAAAAAAAAAAGAAAGTATCCCTCAATTCTCATTTTCTTGAGTGCTTTTATTAGGAATTGTTATGGAGTTTTGTTGAAGGCCTTTTCAGCATCTTTGGAGATAATTACCTGATATTTTCCTTAGTTATATTAATATGGCGTATTATTTGAAGAGTTTCTTTATATTGAACCATCCTTGTGTTTCGGAAGTAAATCCCATTTGGTTATGATGTGTTATTGTCTTAATGTGCAATTGGATTCTATTTGGGAAGATTTTATCTAGTACATTGACTGATATTTATAAGTGATATCGGTCTGTAGTTTTTGGTCTGGTTTTTTTTTTTTTTTTTTTTTTTTTTTGGTACTTTCTCCGGTTTAGATACCAATGTTATAATTTGCTTCATAAGAAGTTTTAAGAAGTTTCCCCTCATTTTCAATACCCTGAAACAATTTCTGGAGTGTTGGGTTCTCAAAGACCTTCACGTCTTTGAAGGTTTAGTAAAATTTTCTTTTGACACCATTTGGATCTGCTGTTTTTGTGTATGGGGATGGGTGGAGGAGGTCTTTTCTTGATAACTTTCTCTAATTCATTTATGGATCTTGATCTGCTTAGGCTTTCTGTATCTAATGGTATCAATTTTGGTAATCTCAGTTTTCCTAAAAATTTATCCATTTCATCTAGATTTTCAAATTTATTGCACAGAGGTCTGCAAGTAGTCTTTTATGAGTTTCAAAAATTCTCTTTCAATAGCCATTTTTATTTAGATATTTATTTTATATATTTGTACATTCTCATTTTTTTCCTTAATCAAGTTATCTCATGATTTGTCTTTGTGAATTTTGTTAAAAATGAGAATTTCCACAGCTAATAGAAATTATTAGCAGTCTAATAATTTCTACTGCTTTTTCTGTCTCTACATCATTCATTTCTGCTTTAATGTTTATTATTTTATTTTTATTCCTTCCTTCCTTCCTTGAATTTTTTTTTTTTTTGGATACTATTTTTGTGCTTTTCTATTTTTTTTTAGACCTAGAGATTTTATTCATTTATTTTCATTCTTTGATTTTTATTGCTGGAAGTGTTTAGTGTTATGAATTTTCCTATGGTCATGTTTTTAAATTTATCTCAATGAGTATGATATGTAGTATTTTCATTATCATTATTTGTTTTAGAAATTCTATGATTTCCGTTTGCATTTCTTCTTAGACTCAAGAGTTATGTAATAGAAGATTTAAAAATCTCCAAATGTAAAGGTCTTTTTGCTTTTGTTTTTACTTTTAAATAGTTTCTAGTTATCTTGTGCAAAGTGTTGTTTGCAATAGTTCTACTTTATAGAAGTTATGTTATTTTCTTTGTGACTTAATATATGATAGGTGTTTTTTTTTTTTTTTTTGCGTGTGAAGGTATATTATCTATTATCATCATGGAGAGTCTGATATATATTCATAACAACTACATTTTTCATTTTGTTGTTTAGGTCTACATATCCTTACTTATTTTTTTGTCCACTTGATCTTGTGCTGGGAATGGTGTGTGAAAGTCTCCTATTATTAGTTTGTCTACTGATGTCTTCTTGCATCTCCAGTATTTTTTGTTTCATAAAGATGCCTGCAGAGATATTTGCCACATAGATATTCATAACTGTTTTGTCTTTATTGTGAATTCCATCATTTGAAGATGCTCTTCTTAGTTACGTTTAAACCTTTTTGGCTTGAATTCTACTTTGTCTGTTATTGGAATCCCTATCCTTTCTTGCTTATTGCCTAATATCCTTTGTTTATCCCTTCTGAATTTTAGATATGTTCCTTGTTTACAACATACAGTTGGACATTTATTTTGAGCTAAATTGAAAATCCTTTTCTTTTACTAAGCAAGTTAAGCCCATTCTCATTTATTGGTGGCCTCACTCTGTCATAACATTTTATAATTATGTGTTATGTTTCATTCCATTTCTTTCTCTATGTGGTGTGTATTCTTTGCCTTTTTATTTTTATATTAAAAATTTTGAGGGTATTTAGGAAGGTTTATATTTTTGTTCCTGTTGTTTCCTTGTACTTATACCTTTGTTTAATGCCCTCAGTCCCTTGTTTTCTTATTTAATTGTTCATTATTTGGTTTGCCTGTTTTTAGTGGGCATCCTGTAACTTCTACCTGTTGCCTGTACAACCATTGATAAGCTTATTCTACTCTTCTCTTTTCCTTTCTCTCAAGAACAAAATTCTTGGTTCATACTTTCTTTCACTGAGTTCCTGGAAAATGCTGTTCTATTGCTGCCTTGCTTTGTATGTTGAGAATTCGGATGACAGTCTAATTCTTTGATAGGGTTCTTGTAAATTCTTTGATCTCTTTTCCTGGTGAAGTGTTTCTTTATCTTTGAAGTCGAATCATTTTACTATAATGTGTTTCAGAGTTGATTGTACTGGGTTAATTTTTCCATACATCTGGCATGTGCTTTCACTATGTAGATGTGGGTCTTCTTTGATTTCCAGAAACTTTTCATGGATTATGGTTTTAAATATTAGTTCTGTCCATTATTTTGTTTTTCTTCTTCAGGGACTCCAAGTTTTTGTTTTGTTTTGTTTTTGCCTCTTTTACTTTTTCATCACTTTCTCTCTGACCCTTTCACTTCTTTCATTAACTCATTTTCATGATCTTGGTGGTTTTCTTGCTTTTCTTCAATGTTCCCTAATTAAATTTTTATTTCAGCCTATTCTCCATCGAGCCCTTATAATTTAGTCTCCATTTTTGAGATGATTTTGCTTTTTTCTCCACTTTTTTCCCTGAGTTCAATCAACTTTATTTTTATTCCTGTTTTTGTTCATTTGTTAGTTTTTGAAATTCTGATTCAAGGTGGTTTTCATTTTCACGAATACTTGTTTGAGTATATTTAATTTATTTTTAAGTGCTGCCTTACAGTTTTCTTCTGCATCATGGTTGTTTTTTAGGGTGGAAATTCCTTTAACTGAAGAATGTTGGTTCTCATTTTATGCTTTTTTAAAAAAGTAACTTTGTATAGTCATGCATGGTTTTCTACTGTTAATTTTGTGGCTTTGGAATTTTATAAGGATTCTAGTTCAATGATGCTGTCTTCGGTTAATGTAGTAAAGTCCTTTCTTTAGTATTTTTTTTTTTTTTTGTTTTTACTTTTGCATTTTTTTTTTTTTTTTGATTCTTCTTCTGCCTTTTGGGGCCCTAAAATTTCCCCCTTGCCTCTTTTTTCTATAATCACCCCATTGCTAAATAGTACCTTTACATGCCTTTTTGCTCCTTTCTGTCCCAGAAGTGCTGCCTTTCAAAGATTCTCACCGCATATTGTACGTATCTAAGTCTCTGCTGGGATCTAACAGAGACGTTAGGAATATTTTTTCAGTTAGGATGGACACCTCTTTCTGGGTTGCTGTTAGCTTTCTTTTTTACCTCTTTCTTACAATTTTCTCTAGTCATCCTTGTTGATGACAAAAACAAGAGCATGAATGATTGTTTCCTGGATTTGGTGTACTTTTTCCTTTATTTATTTACAGTTATTTTAAAGTTTGGACATTCTCTGTCTTCTAGTTATGCCAAAGACATGGCTTTTGTATAGTTTGGTTTATTCTTATTTCTCTGTACTGTTTGTGGAAGATATTTGGGGAGCTGTGGATTTAGGCAATTGCCTTTGTCTTTGGCTACCTGTGTGTCTTTTTGAAAATTTTCTTTTGGTTTGTCTAACAATTCAGCTTGATATTTGGTATCCATTGATTTTGATACTTTAGTCAAAAGTTTTAATATGCTATTCTGTCACAAAGATATTTCTTTTGCCACTCAGAAAGAGAACAACTAGGAAGATATTGGAGAAAAGGAGAGACATGAGACAAAACAATTTTAGGGATGAGCTCTTTTTCTTTCATATGTTGATTTTTAATTGTTCCAGACTAAATTTTTCCAGGTCTTGAACATTGGACTGTGTTAATATAGGTGGCTCATTAATACTGATCAATAAATTGAAGTATGATGTGCTTACTTTGGAGGAGGCAATTTGGTTTAGTATTTTGGAGATGGAGGGACCTCAAGTTCTAATATACCTACAACCCAGAAATCTTATTACTAAAAACTATTGGGTTTCCTTTGGCTCCTTCGTAAGATTTAATAGATCTATTGAACATGTGTTTTTCATGCACTATTAGGCATTTTATCTATATTGCAACTAATTCTCACAATAATCCTGAAAGGTAGATATTATAATCCCATTATGCAGAGGAGGTAGGAGAGGATAGCAGAAATTAAGCAATTTGTCCAAGGTCATAGAGCAAACAAGTGGATTTTCTGACCTTAAAGTGCTCATTCCACTGTCACAGTTTATCTTATGGTAGGCAGAGATGTTCTCATTAACTTGCCCAGTGTGAGCTAAAACGTTGTCTTTGCCTCATGACTTATCACATTCTCATAGCAGTTGGGTCTGGGATTCACAACTGGAGGGTGCGGGGGCAGTTGCAGTGTGGTTGGCAGCAGGACATCGGCACTCAGTGCTGTCACTTGAACATGATTGGCGGCTCAAGGACTTGGAGGGTTTTGAGTGGAGGCTCCTGGGGAGACTGCTCATTTGTCAGTAGATTTGCTGCCTTGAGAATCAGGATACAGAGGTCAGCCATTCAGGGAGAGTTCTTCTGGACCTGGCTCTGTGTGTGTGTGTGTGTGTGTGTGTGTGTGTGTTTGTGTGTGTGTAACATTCTCACGATCTTGCCGCCCACTGAATCAACCTTGCAGTTCTTAGGCTTTTATTTACATTTCACTGTAGATGTGGCCATGGTTTTTCTGGTAAGTGCGTCTCCAACTTCATTTAGGTCCAAGATTTGTTTTCCAGTGGTTTATGGCAGTGGTGCCTTCCACATGGGGATTTTTACTGACTGATTGTATGTAGAGGCAAGAAATTAGCTTTTGCAAATGGTGGTTTAATGGGAACCTCAAGAATTCTCCATTATGTGAGTGAACGAGTGGCAAGTGAGGGTGCGCTGAGACCCAATCATTTGTTTTGGCTCCGAGAGTGTTTTCCTTACGCTGCCTCTTAAGGGATTAAGTCAACATGCCCACTTGGACCATGAAGTCACTTAGCAACTGGAAAGACACATGTCTTTAGAAGAACTTTCTATACAATGAGCTCATGGCTTGCTTAGCTCCTAATGATTTCAATGAGTCTTAACACCCCTGGAATTAACTGTGTTTGCTGGTCCAAGACATCCCTGTAGAGTGGGTCGTTCATTTTGCACATTAAAAAGTTTTCTGAAGTAGGGTTCTATAATTTATCATGTTTTTGTGTAACATGTATCCTCCTAAACCTTCTCTGGGAAAATATTTAATAGCCAAGTGAGACCCACCTACGCCACTCTCTCTCTCTGACACTCAGTTTCCTACTCTGTAAAATGAGGAAGCTGGACCACGTGGCCTCAGAGGGGCCTCTGTTACCTGTGGTAACTTGGTGACATCTGCTCTGCTTGTCTCAGGTGTGGGAGTCTGGATAATATCGCATCCACCTCTCCTCTCCCCTCTCTAGGTCTGTGCATGGGCAGCTCCACCCGGCACATTGTGACCTTCGATGGGCAGAATTTCAAGCTGACCGGCAGCTGCTCCTATGTCCTGTTTCAAAACAAGGAGCAGGACCTGGAGGTGGTTCTCCATAACGGGGCCTGCAGCGCCGAAGCGAGGCAGAGCTGCATGAAGTCCATTGAGGTGAAGCATGACGGCCTCTCGGTTGAGCTGCACAGCAACATGGAGGTGAGAAGGGCTTGCCGAGGGCAGGTAGCGGCAGAGCCTCTGGGCAGCCACGTGGACCTGCTGGGAGGTGGTGTTGGCTGGTGCTCCAGCTCCCGACCCAGCCTTCTGCCTCACCAGCAGAGGGCACTGCCTTCTCAGGGGAGCTTCTGTCCATGCTCCTTGTCTTGACGTGACTTCGGTTTTGCTCTGGGCTCAGGTGTGGAGGAGAGGATCAATTTAAGTAGCATTGAATTGTGAATATAGGGCCAGTTTCTGGCTCTGGAAAGGAATTGGGGTTGGATGCCTGACCCATTTACCAATTAGGCATCGTCAGCCCAGTATTGGGCTGTGAGCTTTTCAAGGACCTTTGAAAATATTTAGGGCCTGAACAAAATTTATGGTCCCCAAATTTAAAAAGAAACCTGTAAAATGGATATAAGTAATTGTTAACAAAAGGCTACATTATACCAGCCGCATTAGCTGTTCAATTTAGAAATCATGAATATTTCATTACATTTGAAAACAACTTGTACATTAGTTTTTCTCAGTTTGCAAGAATTCCTGAATATGCACAATAATTGCCCAAAGACTCAGTGAGTCACATATTAAATGAGTAAATCAGAGCCCCAAATTTTAAAGTCAAAATGATAAAAACCTTTCCAAAATGTTTACAGCAAAAATGATATTCATTGTGGGATGTGAGTACATTTTAATATGTTTGATATGATGTGTTTTGGGGTCTCCAAGGAAGAGCTTCTAGTGGCCAAAATAAAAGACTTAAAATAGTTCTGTTAGACACTCTTGAAGACACTGCCTTGGCAACTTGGCACAATAGCAGCTTTCCCAGCCTGTCTTGAAGGGGTGGTACTTTCCTAATGAGAGCACACAGACTCAAGGTTCTCTTTAAAACCTGGGCCTGCATGGTCCTCTGCTTGATCCTATAATCATCTGCTGTCCCGTCTAGCTCTGCAAAGCCCCTTTCCAACACAAGAGCTGCTGACAAAGAGCAGGGTTTGTGGGTAACACTAGGGTTGAGTGTGATAAAGGGGCAGGGACTTTCAGTCACTTCAGTAAGAAGCAAGTTCTAGGATTCCTTGCTGCTCGGGCTGCTGATGAGCTCACGTTCTTCTCTGGACAGGTGGCGGTGAACGGGAGACTGGTCTCTGTCCCTTACCTGGGAGGGAACATGGAAGTCAATGTCTACGGCGCTGTCATGCATGAGATCAGATTCAACCAGCTGGGCCACCTCTTCACCTTCACGCCACAGAACAATGAGTTCCAGCTGCAGCTCAGCCCCAAGACCTTTGCTTCCAAGACGTACGGTCTCTGTGGTAAGAACACTTTCTTCCACTTCCCCGTTTGGCATTTATGGACCTTACTTGCTGGCTCTCAGGACTTTTGGATGTTTACATGCAAGTACAGGAGCAAGGATCCGGCAGCACGGTGCAGTCCCTGGTGGGGATGGGGAAGAGTCAGGCTGGCATCCAGGTGTCGGTGCCCAGGGCCTACAGCCTTGCCTCTGCTTGTCTCCCTAGGGATCTGTGATGAGAATGGGGCCAACAACTTCATGCTGAGGGATGGCACGACCACCAGAGACCTGAACACGCTCATCCAGGACTGGACCGTGCAGCAGCCGGGGCAGGCGTGCCGGCCCGCGCCCGAGGACCAGTGCCCCTCCTCCAGCAGCTCCCACTGCCAGGTCCTCCTCTCGGCACTGTTTGCCGACTGCCACAAGGTCCTTGCTCCATCCACATTTTATGCCATCTGCCAGCAGGACAGTTGCCACCAGGAGCAAGTGTGTGAAGCGATTGCCTCTTATGCCCATCTCTGCCGTACCAACGGGGTCTGTGTTGACTGGAGGACTGCTGATTTCTGCGGTGAGTCCCCGTATGTACTGTTCAAAGTCCTTGGCCCACTCGTCCTCTCGGGCCTCAGATTCTTTATCTGCAAAATGAAGATCGAGGTCCTGTATTTTCCTCTTATCTAGGATTCCAGTTAAGGCCAAATGAGGTGGTGGTAATTTGAATGCAGAATTCAAATTCCCAGCATGTCTGTAGTTTGGGTGAATGAGATTTTAATATATCAGCAACGTACAGGCGTCAGCAAAGTACAGTATAACCAGCCCCTGTTGAACTTGAAATTCCACCAAACTTAGCAAAGGTTCACAGAGTAGGAGGGGCCTGAGCAGGGTCTGGAAGTGTGAGTGGAATTTTGCCTTTTAGATACCAAGAAGCTTCTTAATTACAAATTCCACAGGATTGCGAGTGTAAAGTTCTCTCTGTCAAGATCAGGTTTCCTACTTGTGCTTTGCATGTGTTTATCATTTAACATGTAGGCGATACCAAAATGAATCAGAAGTGGATCCTGCACTGAAGGGATGCTGGAGTGGTGAGAACACTGAACTTCAACAGCCCCAATTATCAAATATAATCCGTGTGTGTGTGTGTGTGTGTGTGTGTGTGTGTGTGTGAAATCAGTGCATTCTAGCATCTTGGCGTCTCAGAGTTTATCGCATAGAGCTCTCAGCGGCTCTAACCTGGGGCAGGCGATTGGCCACCCTCTGAGCCTTAGAATGAGATGGTTGGACTCGAGAACCTCCCAGGTTCCTTTCAGCTCTGATGCTCCAAGTCCTCGTGGATGATACTGCCTTCTCTCAATCTGTCTGCATATTCTAAGATACTGAGATACCGATGGCACCTTCACTACTTAGTGATTTCTTTGTGTACCTTCTGGCTGTTTATTGAGCATGTAGAAGAAAACCCTTGGTGCTCCAGGTCCTTGGAAACCCCCTGCCTTGGTCCTGTGAGAATGTGAGGAGGGGTCGAGCAGGGGCTGACCAGAAGGCAAGCCCTTTGTGGCTTCTCTCCCAGGGCGTCCATGCATAGCCGCAGAGTCCTTATTTAATCTCAAGAGGCTTTTAAAGCATCAGATACAACTGTATTCAACAAGCAGGCCCACAAAGCTTCCTAAGGCCACACGGTTTCACATGATCAGTTAGGAGATTAGATTTGGGGGCAAGTAACAGAGAAGTAAACGTCTCTGTCACATCACTGAACAGAGGGTGGTGGCTCTTGATTTTTCTGGTCCTCAAACTGGAATTTGGGTTTTGGCTCTGTTCTCTCTTGGGTGTGGCTTTCCCCCCACCCCATGGGCTAAGATGGAGTTCTAGCTATCACATCCATGTTCCAAGTAGCAGGATGGGGGGAGGAGGGAAAAGGGGTGAAGGTCATGTCCAGCTGTCTTTTAAGAAAAGATTCCCTGAGGCTGCCACAGGACACTTCCACTTCCACTTCCAGTTTGTTGGCCAGACCTTAGTCACATGGCCACGCTCCATTGCTAGGGAGGTTGGGTAGTCTTTATTCTGGGTGGTCATGTGTTCAGCTAAAGTTCTATGTCTATGGAAGACGAGGGGAATGGAAATTGTTGGACAACTAGCCATCGGTGCCCTGGCACATTTGTCCGATTATCGACTGTACCTTCGTTTGCCTCTGGCTGGTGTGGGCCATTGAGAGGAGCTCCTTCTCTGTCCGCAGCTATGTCGTGCCCGCCCTCCATGGTGTACAACCACTGTGAGCGTGGCTGCCCCCTGCACTGTGAGGGCAACATGAGCTCCTGTGGGAACCATCCCTCGGAAGGCTGCTTCTGCCCCCCGCACCAAGTCCTCCTGGAAGGCAGCTGTGTCCCCGAGGAGGCCTGCACCCAGTGCGTCAGCGAGGGCGGAGTCCGGCACCAGGTAGGAGCCCTGGCCTCGCACCTCCCCTGGGGGTGGCTTCCCCTGGGGTCAGTGGGGTGAAGTGTCACCAGGGATCGGCCTGTATCACTTTGCCAGGCTGCTATGACAACTACCAACAGGTTGGCTTAATGGCAGGAATTTATTAGCTCCTGGTTTGGGAGCTGGAAGAAGTCTAAAACTGAGATATCAGCAAGGCTTGCTTTCTCCCGGAGTCTGCAGGGTTCTCATGCTGGCCGCCATCAGTGCTTGGGGTTCCTTGGCTGGTCCTTCTGTCTCTGCCTCATGGTGATATCCTCTCCTTCTGTCAGGTCCTCTGGTTTTCCCCTGACCTACAGCTTCTGGCCCCTGTCGTGTTTCTCTTATACTGGCTTCTGGTTTCTTCTCTTGATAAGGCCTCTAGTAATATGGTTTAAGACCCACCCTGATTCAGTTGGCCACACCTTAACTAGAAGTTACATCTTCAGAAGGTCCCGTGACACACAAGCCCACACTGACAGGAGTGAGGATTGAGATTAAGACCATGCCTCTGCTGGATCCGTACCTCGGTCTGCCACAGCCCTTTCATCTTGGGCTGCAGGACTTTGCTCTTCAGGGGATCGTAGAGGTATGGGGAGGCAGCATTGCATGGTGGCCTTGGAGTCGGCGGATCTTGGTTCAAATCCTGGGTCTCTCATATTAGCTGTGTGATCAAACACCAAAGTGTTGTTACTACATTGTTATTAATACTCTTATTTTTATTATTATATTAGCTAAGTAGAATGCCATAGGAACCCAGGAGGGGATGGGAAAAAATATTTTGTTGCATTGTCTATGATTTTTAAGATGTATTTTGTACCTTGCATTGTACAAATCACCATTATATCCATTGTGTCGACATTTTCTAAAGGTGCGTTTTGTAGGGTATTAACAATTACCTGTGGTCAAGAGAAGTTAAAGAACTCTAGCTAAACAGGTTTTTTTTTTTCTTGCAGGACTCTCTTTAGAGCTTTGAATGTACTAATGTACACTGCAAATCTTTAAGAGGGTTTTTTCCAAACTTCTTTGACTATGGAACTTTGTGTGTGTGTTTAGCATCTCCTTGGACTAGGGTTCCAAGAACACACTGGGATAGCCTACGTCATCTCATCTCGTAAGCGCTCATGAGACTAGGAGAGGTTAGTAACTTGCCTATGGACCCAGCCTGTAAATGGTGGAGTTGGGAGTTGGACTCAGGATTTGAGTTCTGACTCCAATGATGTGTTCTTTCCACGATACCAAAATGCCCTTTTGCTAGAGCTTTTTTTGGGCTGTTTTGCTTGGGAGTCACTGAGTCTTCAATTCTGTGAGCCCTTTAGGATTTATTGAATGCATTCGAAAGGACGTTTACCAAACTCCCCCATCTTGGCCTAAAATAGCAGTGCTGTCTCTTCAGTGTTGACACCACGTGTATCTGTAGGGTCTGGGGCCACCTGTGACTGTGTGCGGTGCTGTCCTTTGGCACTAACGTGATGCTACAGAGCGTGGGTTTAGGGCCATGCTTGGTTCCCAGCTAAGGAGGATGTCTTTTAGGATCATGGACTGCACCGAGACATGACATACCCACTGTCACCAGGGAGGGCCTTTATCATTAAGTAGACAGCTAGGGTGACTTAACACCATACTTCATCACAATGGGGGGAATTCATGGCAAAGTGTGCTAACCAACCTGTGGAATGATGAACACAGTACTCCCAGTAACGCGCTATTCTGCCTGCACCTTGTGAGCTAGGAGATGGTCCATTCCATTGGTCCTTCTCAAGGTCCTGTGGTGTCATGAGTGTATGCCCTGTTGAATGAATGAGGAAACTGAGGCTCAGCTGGCATTAGGGGGCAAAGCTGGGCTTCCTTGTCATCCCACGGAGCCGAGTGGTGCCCATGTAAGCATGGGTGTCCATCAGGGCTGTCACTTGGGGTGGAGCTCACCTGCCCTAGTTTTGTGGCTGGATTCTATCCTAGTGGGTCCCAGATGTTCTCACTGTGAAATAGATGAGTGAGGAGGGAAGCCCAGTCATATTCCACAGCCATATTTCAACTTGCCAAGTTAAGTAATGGTCCTACCACAATATTCCCCAGTTGAGTTGACAGAATCTTACATTCCTCTCTCTGATTTCTGCAGCCCCAGGGCTCCTGCCAGGCTTGAAGGATGGGTACTGTTCATTTAAGGAGCTGGCCTCCTTGGTGATTTCGGACTGATTTTGCTGGTAGTGGTAAGGGGCTCTCAGAGGGAGGTGGAAATGATCTCTACCTTCTTCCTTGGCATTTTGTAACGAGAAGTAAACTCAACTTTGCAAAGCATTTCTGGCTCCATGGAGGCCAGCTGTCTGCAGGGTCCTGAAAGTAGGAAGCTTTGTAAATTGTGCCTTAGTGCTTGTGTCCACCCCTACTCCTCCTCTCTGACCCTGTTTCTCCTCTTCATTGCTCCCCTTACCTTCAATCCAACACCTTAGAGCATGTATTTGAGTTGTGTGAAAAATTAAATAAATGCTTCCAGATAGTGCAATGCTTTTTTTTTTTTTAAACATTTTTTATTGTAAAATATAATATATATACAGAAAAGTGATAACTTTCAAAGTATGATTTAACAAGTAGTTATAGAACAAATTTCAAAGAATGTTATGGGTTACAGTTCCACAATTTCAGTTATTTCCTTATGGTGAAATATAACATATATAGTGCAATGCTTTTTGACATGGAAACACATCATAAATATATTTTTAAAATCAAGTAACATAAAATCACTCAGTCATAAACTTTGAAGGGAACACATCCACTTTTAATCATTTCAGAAAACACAGCTTCAGTGGATAAAAGCAAACATCTCATCCAGCCACCTGTATTTTCAGCTTTTACTTTCAAAGCATAGAAAGATTAAAAATCGAATATGAGAAACATTTCCATTAAATCAATTTGTTTCTTGTCACAGAAACAAAGCCTTGAAAACCTTTCTTTAGGGAAATCAACCAGAGTATAAATCTATTGTGGTGACTTTGGGAGGGAAAAATATTTACCAGTTTCCATAGCTCCTGTTTATTTTACACTATGTGTTCTAAAGAGTAGGTGTCTGGAGCTTTGCACACACTGCCCTCTCTCTGCATTGGTGGTGGGAGGGTGTGGGGGTGGGGGACACTGAGCTGGGCTGTGTTCAGCACCCAGAAGCTTCCCGCCTGGAGCCTTTGTTTTCTCACCCTTGGCCGGGCTCAGTGCTCCATGACCGGGTTTAGTGCTCGGTAGCTGGACTGGGTGCTCCTTACATTTCATTTGCATCTTCCATCAAATCCTACAAATGTTGGGTGATGCATGATGTCTAGCTCATGTCCCTTCTCTGAGTTTGAGCTTTGAAGACTTCTGTTTGCCCCGTACCATTCTTTTGTCGTCTTTATTCAGTCTGTAACTCCAGCTGTCTGTCCTATCTGTCCTCCTGTCTCCCTGATAGTCATACTTCCGCCCTGGGACCTGGCAGTAGAGACGGGAAGGTAAGGAGTTGGCCTGTGCCTGGTGCAGGGGCGCCACCTGCTGGCTGGTTTGCTGCATGATCCCGCGGAACGGCACAGCCGGCGCTGGAGCTTCCAGAAGCTTAGCTGAAAAGGGCTTTTCCAGGGACCATTGGTTCCATCCCCTGCCTTGGGGCGATCCTTGTTAAAGTTGCCTGAGAAGATGAAAATTCTTGGAGAAGAAGGTTTAACATCTTCTTTTAGTCACCTGTATTGGTGTCGCAGCCCGTTCTCAGGGTTGGACAGTCAGATAATTCTTGACTTTAGATATCTAAGGCCCACATTTAAAAAGAGAAAAAAAGCATTATTCACAATAGTCAAAACCCAAGTGTCCATCAACAGAAGAATGGATAAACAAAATGTAGTATATACCTGCAATGGAATATTATTGAGCCATAAAAAGGGATGAAATCCTGATACATGTGACAACATGAATGAATCTTGAAGACATCATGTTGAGTGAAATAAGCCAGACACAAAAGGACAGATATTGCATGATCTCACTGATATGCAAGGTCTAGAATAAGTAAATTCATAGAGTCAGGAAGTAGATTAGAGGCTCCCAGGGGCTGGGGGAGTGCGGATGGGGGAGTTAATACTTAACTGCTGCAGAGTTTCTATTTGCGGTGATGGAAAAGTTTTGGTAATGGATGGGGGTGATGGTCGTACAACCCTGTGAATATAATAAGTGCCGCTGAATGATACACTTAAAAATAGTTAAAATGGCAAATGTCATGAGATATGTATATATCCATATATATATGATTAAAAAAGAGAAAAAACCCAAACCTAAACATATAAAATATGTGGCCCTCTTCTTTCTCATCTCATCACTTTTGCCATTTAAAGGCCTAAATAGAGACCTCTGGATTTGCCATCTTCTTGGCATTGCCATCGGTGTAAAAGAGAAGGAAAGAGGCCGACTGATCTTTGATAAGGCCCCCAAAGTCACTGAACTGAGCCATAATGGTCTTTTCAACAAATGGGGCTGGGAGAGTTGGATATCCATATCCAAAAGAATGAAAGAGGACCCCTACCTCACCCCCTACACAAAAATTAACTCAAAATGGACCAAAGATCTCAATATAAAAGAAAGTACCATTAAACTCCTAGAAGATAATGTAGGAAAACATCTTCAAGACCTTGTATTAGGAGGCCACTTCCTAGACTTTACACCCAAAGCACAAGCAACAAAAGAGAAAATAGATAAATGGGAACTCCTCAAGCTTAGAAGTTTCTGCACCTCAAAGGAATTTCTCAAAAAGGTAAAGAGGCAGCCAACTCAATGGGAAAAAATTTTTGGAAACCATGTATCTGACAAAAGACTGATATCTTGCATATACAAAGAAATCCTACAACTCAATGACAATAGCACAGACAGCCCAATTATAAAATGGGCAAAAGATATGAAAAGACAGTTCTCTGAAGAGGAAATACAAATGGCCAAGAAACACATGAAAAAATGTTCAGCTTCACTAGCTATTAGAGAGATGCAAATTAAGACCACAATGAGATACCATCTAACACCGGTTAGAATGGCTGCCATTAAACAAACAGGAAACTACAAATGCTGGAGGGGATGTGGAGAAATTGGAACTCTTATTCATTGTTGGTGGGACTGCGTAATGGTTCAGCCACTCTGGAAGTCAGTCTGGCAGTTCCTTAGAAAACTAGATATAGAGCTACCATTCGATCCAGCGATTGCACTTCTCGGGATATACCCGGAAGATCGGAAAGCAGTGACACGAACAGATATCTGCACGCCAATGTTCATAGCAGCATTATTCACAATTGCCAAGAGATGGAAACAACCCCAAATGTCCATCAACAGATGAGTGGATAAATAAAATGTGGTATATACACACGATGGAATACTACGCGGCAATAAGAAGGAACGATCTGGTGAAACATATGACAACATGGATGAACCTTGAAGACATAATGCTGAGCGAAATAAGCCAGGCACAAAAAGAGAAATATTATATGCTACCACTAATGTGAACTTTGAAAAATGTAAAACAAATGGTTTATAATGTAGAATGTAGGGGAACTAGCAGTAGAGAGCAATTAAGGAAGGGGGAACAATAATCCAAGAAGAACAGATAAGCTATTTAACGTTCTGGGGATGCCCAGAAATGACTATGGTCTGTTAATTTCTGATGGATGTAGTAGGAACAAGTTCACTGAAATGTTGCTATAGTATGTAACTTTCTTGGGGTAAAGTAGGAACATGTTGGAAGTTAAGCAGTTATCTTAGGTTAGTTGTCTTTTTCTTACTCCCTTGCTATGGTCTCTTTGAAATGTTCTTTTATTGTATGTTTGTTTTCTTTTTAAATTTTTTTTTCATACAGTTGATTTGAAAAAAGAAGGGAAAGTTAAAAAAAAAAAAAAGAAAAAAGACAAACAAGGATAAAAAAAAAAAAAAAAAAAAACACAAAACGATGTAGTGCCCCCTTGAGGAGCCTGTGGAGAATGCAGGGGTATTCGCCTACCCCACCTCCATGGTTGCTAACATGACCACAGACATAGGGGACTGGTGGTTTGATGGGTTGAGCCCTCTACCATAAGTTTTACCCTTGGGAAGACGGTTGCTGCAAAGGAGAGGCTAGGCCTCCCTGTATTTGTGCCTAAGAGTCTCCTCCTGAATGCCTCTTTGTTGCTCAGATGTGGCCCCTCTCTCTCTGGCTAAGCCAACTTGAAAGGTGAAATCACTGCCCTCCCCCCTACGTGGGATCAGACACCCAGGGAAGTGAATCTCCCTGGCAACGTGGAATATGACTCCCGGGGAGGAATGTAGACCCGGCATCGTGGGATGGAGAACATCTTCTTGACCAAAAGGGGGATGTGAAGGAAATGAAATAAGCTTCAGTGGCAGAGAGATTCCAAAACGAGCCGAGAGATCACTCTGGTGGGCACTCTTACGCACACTTTAGACAACCTTTTTTAGGTTCTAAAGAATTGGGGTAGCTGGTGGTGGATACCTGAAACTATTAAACTACAACCCAGAACCCATGAATCTCGAAGACAGTTGTATAAAAATGTAGCTTATGAGGGGTGACAGTGGGATTGGGAATGCCATAAGGACCAAACTCCACTTTGTCTAGTTTATGGATCGATGTGTAGAAAAGTAGGGGAAGCAAACAAACAGAAAAAGGTACCTAGTGTTCTTTTTTACTTCAATTGCTCTTTTTCACTCTAATTATTATTCTTGTTATTTTTGTGTGTGTGCTAATGAAGGTGTCAGGGATTGATTTAGGTGATGAATGTACAACTATGTAATGGTACTGTAAACAATCGAAAGTACAATTTGTTTTGTATGACTGCGTGGTATGTGAATATATCTCAATAAAATGATGATTAAAAAAAAAAAAAAAAAAAAAAGAGAAGGAAAGAGCAGAGGGGTGCCTGGGGCAATGTGAGATGTGAGCTCCCTGTACAGCTCTCTGCAGCCCATCCTCCCCTGGACCTGCCCAGCTGTTGGAGAAACACTGGATGAGCAGCTGCTGCAGCCTGCTTTTTGGTTTCCCAGTCCTTTCCTTCTCCATCTCGCTCACTGTCTCCAGGTTTGTCTTTATTTAATGCTCTTTTCTTCAAGGCATGCCTTCCTTACAAACCATCAGGGCTGCGCCTTACCCACCAAGTGAAGTGCAAATTCCTAAAATGGATATAGAAGCCCTCTACAATTATCTTCTGCCTCCTCCTGGGAACACTCCTTCTTCTGTTCCCCATTTGGAATTCCTTCTCCTTTCCTCTTTGCCCAAGCCCTTCCCTTCCTTCAAAGGCTCATTTCTGTGAGCAATCTGGGGCACCCCAGCCCTAGGAGACTCTTCTTTTGCACTTCTGTAGCTCTTTTATTTAAAAAAAACATCGCTTTATTTAGTTATAATTTATATGCAATAAACTGCATGCATTTAATGTGTACAATTTGATGAGTTCTGACATATGTATATACCCATAAAACTGTCATCACAATCAAGATAATATTTCCACCCCACCCCCAAAGTTTCCTTGTATCCTTTTTGTATACCCCAATCCCCATCTTCCATCCCCAGGCAACTACTGGTCTGCTTTCCTTCACTGTAGATTAGTTTACATTTTCTGGAATTTTGTATGAATGGAATCATGCGGTATGCACTCACTCCTTTTGGTCTGGCTTCTTTCACTCGGTTCCTCCATGTTGTTGTGTGTTTTGATCATTTGGTTTTTTTATTGCTGAGTAGTGTTCCACATTGTGGGTGTATCACATTTGATCTCATGCAAGTTTTCATGAGTGTGTCTTCTTTCCTCCACCTGACTGTCAGTTCAAGGGCTGGGGCAGTGTGTTCAGCCATCGTCCCCATGGCCCCAGCGTGGGACCCACCCCCCCATGGTGGGCAGTGTGACCATTGACGAGAAGCAGTCATAGTGCAGAGGTAAAACACATGGTATTCAGACCACAACGCGAGGTTCAAACCCTGTCATGCTTGAACCTGGTCAAGTTACTTAACGTCTCTGTGCCTTGATTTCTTCATTTATAAAAGTAGATGATAATAGTTCTTACCTGGTAGGGTTATTCTAGGGATAATACAGTAAGTAAATGTAAAGCTCTTGGAAAAATGCCTCAAACACTTTAAATACTCATTATTATTGGGAGGCAGCAGAGCATAGGGGTTAAAATCGTGGATTCTGGAGAGAAACTGCCCTGCCACTGTGACTGCGAGATGTTAGGCAAATGCCTCAGCTTCCTCATTGGGAACCGGGGTTAGTAAAGAATATCCTTGCCACTGGGTTGCAGTGATGATTAAACAAGTAATTTCTTCAAAGCCCTTAAGACCATGGCACATAGCCGGTGCTATGCAAATACTAGCTGTTATTATTTACTGAGTGAATGAAAAGTGTCAAGGGCAGGGTTGGAGAGCTTAGTCCTGGAGCAGGACAGGGCACCTCAGGGGAAGGATTTTTTACTTAGGGGGCTCTGATTTTCCTTCTTTGGAGCTGACTGTGGAAGCAGAGGGGATAAGTAAGACATTTTTGAGCTGGAAACTTTTTAGAGGCTTTTGAACTCCTGGTTTGGAGTGTGTTCATCTGGGGCAAGTGACCCTCCGAGTTTAAAGCTGGTGGAGTCTAGAGATGGTGGTCGCTCTGTACGTCCCACCTGGGGAGCACGCAGCTGTGAGCCAGGCCCTGGGCTAACCATCGTCTCCCCCTCCTTACAACAGCCCTGCCAGGCAGGGTGGAGCACTGTCATCTTACAGGGGAGAAAACCAAGGCACAGAGGAGTAACACAGATGCTGGAGTTGAGGACTCCAGGACAGTGCAGCTCGTGGGCTGATGGGCTGCCTGCGACTTGGAGAAAGTGGCTTTACTCTCTGGGTGAATGCTCATTCACAAAAAATCAGAGACCTACACGCTGGTCTCTAAGGTGGCTCCCGTGTCAGCTCTACCCACCTAAGCACTAACCACCTCCTCCTCTCAACTCTACCCGCTCCACTGTCTTAAGTCAATTTCAGAAATAAATGCAAATTTTTCCAAGTTGCACCTCATCATCTCCTTTTGCTTGGGAAATGACTGGCGGATGTGATACAAGTACCCTCATTTTTTTGCTTTGCTTATTATAGGGCCCAAATCAGAGAATACTGTAATGAATGCCCCTAAGCTTTCCACAGTCTTTAGTTTGCAGTTTGTCCTGAGTTGACACTGCAGAGCTCCGAGGCTCCTCCAGCTTCGTTTTTCTCAGTCCCTTGCAACTTCCTTTTCACTTGCTCTCATTGACCTGCGCGGCTCCGAGAGAGAGATGGCTCAGGAATGGCCCCAGCCGTGGGGAAATCGAGGCACTGAATTCCGTGGAACTCCAGGGCTTTGTGCACCTCATGACCTCTCTGAATCTCCTTTTTTCCCCATCAGTTTCTGGAAACCTGGGTCCCGGACCACCAGCCCTGTCAGATCTGCACGTGCCTCAGCGGGCGGAAGGTCAACTGCACCTCGCAGCCCTGCCCCACAGCCAGAGGTGAGTGAGCTGCCCTCCCGGGCTCTTGGAGAAGGAGGGCCCTGGGGGGCTTCCCGCTCAGCCTGCTCAGACCCGGTGGGCCAGACCCAAATACTGGGTGCCTGGAGTCCTTTCCTTGGCCTGTATCTCCCCGTGACAGCCCGCCCTTCTTCACCTGGCTGAGCTTGAGGATCCCCATCCCGCACCTCGATAGACCCTCTTGGAGTTTAACCCTGCCCCCCCTCCCTGCCGTGACCCTCTGACTCAGACCCCCCTGGCGCGTAAATTGGAGGGTTCCCACAGGACACTCGGGGAGACTCGTTCCATCCGAACTCCCACGGCCTGGTGCCCCATGGGCCTCCTCTACAGGCCCCAAGCTGGTTTTCGGGGACAAGATCCTGTACCATGTTTACTGACGTGGTGCCAGCATTGTTTGCTCTCTGACTGTGGCCCTTCCGTCCCCCAGCTCCCACGTGCGGCCCGTGCGAAGTGGCCCGCCTCCACCACGGCGCCAGCCAGTGCTGCCCGGAGTACGAGTGTGGTATGTGCCCCTCAGGGCTTGCTCCAGGGCCCCGGCCCCCAGGAGCTGTGTCGTGGTGCCCAGAAGCTGGTAGGGTCCGGGGTGCAGGGTGGGTGAAAGAGGACTGGCAGGTTGGAGGTGGGTCAGGATGGACTAGGGTTTCCCCAAAGTGGAAAGAGGAGTCTCTGGGAAATAGGAATTCCTCCCTAGAAAAGTTCTACAGAGGGTCACTAAATGTAAGGTTTGGGAGCATTTAGAAAATCTCTGGGCACCCCAAAGATTTTCTTTAGGAAAAGTCATGCTAGAGTAACCCATTTCCTTTCTCGATAAGACGCCGTGGCTCCTGCATCTAGAGAAGGCCACACCCAGGGAACTTCGAGTTCATTTGTCATATTTGTCAAAGGTTTTATGATAGGTTTGCAGACTACATGGTGAACAGAGGGCAGAAGAATTGTATAGTTAAATGAATTGAGAGATGATGGAATAAGCCTAGCATGACAGGAAATGTCTCGTGTCCTCAGCGCTGTCCCGCCCAGTGTTTTCAGTAATTGTGTGGATAAAGACATAAAGCACAGTATCGTAGAATTTATAGGGATGCAGATCTTTGAGGGAGAACAGATAGATCATGGACAGTCCAAGGATCTAAAGAGAATGAAATAATCAGAGAAATTTATTTGTGCTAGTGAAATTTATCAGGAACAGTTAGAATTCCTGTAGAGGAAGGAGATCTGACTTGGGAACAGTTTGTATAAAATAGGTCTCAGAATGTTAGTGGTACAAGAACTGGAGGGATCATTTAATCAAATCTCTTGTTTCATAGACATTAGTAAGCTCCTACAATGTGCCAGGCACTTTACCATCATCATTTCATGAAATCCTTAGACTAACTCTGTAGAGTTCCACTTTGCAGAAGAGGAGACTGAGTTCTAGAGGGGTCAAGTGATGTGGCTGAGATCTGGGAGCCTAGCAGGTGACAAGAGTTATCAATGTGACATGGACTTGTCTATCAGCTCTCTCTCTCTAATTGTCTGTCTATATCTAATCTATCCACTATCAGTTATCTTTTTATATCTAGCTGCCTATCTATCTACCTACCTACCTATCGATCTATCTATCTAATCTATCTACCTATCCATCTGTTTAATCATCTATCTATATATCTAATCTACCAACCACTATTTCTCTCCCTTCCTTCCTTTCTTTTCTTTCTCTTTCTTTCTTTCTTTCTTTCTTTCTTTCTTTCTTTCTTTCATAATCCATTTATCATCTATCTAGCTATCATTTGTCTACCTATCATCTATGTATCTATCATCTTCTATCTATCATCTATCAACTGTCATCTATCATCTTTCATCCATCTATCATCTAGCTATCTATCATCTATCATCTTTCTAGCTAGCTAGCTATCATCTATCATCCATCATCTATCTATCATCTATCTATCTTGCTATCATCTATGTATCATCTATCTCTCATCCATCTATCATCCATCTATCATCTATCTAGCTATCTATCATCTATCTATCATCCATCTGTCATCTTTCTAGCTAGCTAGCTATCATCTATCTCTCATCCATCTGTCATCTATCATCTATCTTGCTATTGTCTCTCTCATCTATCTCTCATCTATCTACCTACCTACCTACCTACGTACCTATCATCTGTATCCACCCATCTAATCTGTCTATCATCTATCTACCTATCTAAAACAGTAGAAGTCTACATGAGTAGGAATGTAGGGTCCCACTTGCAGGTGATGAAAGAGGAGCCCCACTGAGCTCTGAGTGGCGTCTCTCTGTCCTGGCCTTCAGTGTGTGACCTGGTGAGCTGTGATGTGCCCCCGGTACCTGCCTGTGAAGGTGGCCTCCAGCCGACACTGACCAATCCCGGCGAGTGCAGACCCGTCTTCACCTGTGGTAAAGCCCCTGGGGTGGAGGAGTGCATGTGTGTGTGTCCACCCTTTCATAGCCTGAGGAGGGTGTTCTCTTTCTCGGGGACTTTTCCAAGATGCTGTCATTTCCAATATTCTCGTTAGCCAAATCTGGGTTTGGATAATGTCTGGACTGAGAGGTTAAGGTCACACCTGGATTGAATCCCTTAAAAGTCCTTCCAGCTGCACACCACTGGAGTGAGCTCAGCCCAGGCACCACCTTCTTTGGCCATATTAGGAGGCAGTTGGCTCCAGAATCCAATCTTTATCCCCGCCCCCCATCTTCTCCTCTCTCCATCCTCCCATCCCCCATGGAAGCAAGAGGAAAGTTCTCTTGGCTTGTCCTTATCATAGGATCTTATTCCCAAAGACATTTGCAGATGTCTCTGTAGTCTTAAATATTTACTCAATAAATTCCATAATTTCAATGTGGAGTTAAAGTACGACATGCTAAGAAACTGAGTTCTGTATTCAGCTGTCGAGAGTACCTACTCTAAGTCAAGTGTAGTTCTGGTCCCTTGGTTTAAAATCTGGCCTCACTTGAGGTCTTTGATGTCAGTCCTTGTGTTTGAAGGAAGTTGGGAATAGGCAAGGGATGCAGGGATGGGATTTGGCATTTGTAAGATGAGGTTGAGTACTTGATAGGATTGCTGGCTTTCTTTTATTCTACATCATAGAAGGACCTGCAGCTGCAGGAATTGTTCTAGGTTCTGAGGTGGGGAAAGCCCTGTTGATGGGATTGAATGAGCTGGCAGCATATAAAAATGTTTGCCAGCTCTTAGTGTGCCCAGCTCTATCTGGGTTGTAGGGATTCTGCATCTGATGTCTCTGAGAATCGGTCTCTGGAAGGACCCTCCTCCTTCCAGATGAACCTAGGAAGGTGACAAAGCAGGGCCCAAGTGCCTTCAGTTCTCCATGAGAATTCCCAGCTTCACATTTCTCCTTTAATTAATGTTCTTATTTTCCTTCAGACCAACTGCTTTTAGGTATAATTGAATATCCAGCAGGCCCTGTGCTGGGTTCATGGGCATTACTGATTTAATATTCTGGGGCTAGATTTCCCCAGGACCTTACATTATCTCTGAGCACCTCTCAGCTGGCTGTGTGCAATGCCTGGTGTGGCAGGACTGAGGGCATCTCCTGGTGCTGCCTCCCCAGCCTGCAGGAAGGAGGAGTGCAAAAGGGAGCTCCCGCCCTCCTGCCCCCCGCACCGGACGCCATCCCTTCGGAAGACCCAGTGCTGTGATGAGTATGAGTGTGCTTGCAACTGTGTCAACGCCACGGTGAGCTGCCCACTGGGCTACCTGTCCTCGTCTGTTACCAACGACTGTGGCTGCACCACCACCACTTGCCTCCCGGAGAAGGTAGGGGCTGCTCAGCCATTGATGAAACAGTGGCCAACACCTGCTCCTCATGGAAGATTCCTGTCTACCCAGTATTCCCTTCCTTCCCAAATTGAGGGCTACCTGGCTTGGTGGGCAGGCCATCAGGATTCTATCTGCAGCCTGCATGGAAATTTAGTTAATTAGGGAGGTGTTTCTAGAGAGCCTACTATGTGCTCAGCATGGCTAGGTGCTGAGTTTACAAATAATGTAGAAGACAGGTCCCTACCTCTAAAGAGCATATTTGTAGGCTAGCTAAGGAAATAATGTGATTGCATGGGCTGTTTAGAGACTAGTTAATAGTTTAGTCATTTGTTAATTGCTATTGATTCATCCATCTATCCATCCAGTATTTACTGAGCAACTACTATGTTCTACCAGAACTGGTACAATGTTAGGAGCTATGGGAGAAATGAAAGATGCAGTCCCTACTTATGATCTTGTTAGTATATATATGACAATACAATTAAGTGTCAATGGATGGTACACACATTAAATGCTAATAGCAGTTTTCTAGGGAAGAGCTCCATCAAGGTGATTTATAATGAAAGATTTAATGGTGGTAATGAGCCAGAATTGCAGCAGCTTGCTGGGTTACTGAGAGCCAGCCCTGGAAAGAGTGGCAACAGGAGGCTGCAGTTATCTTTCCTTGGAGCCTCCTAGACTAGAACAGACACTCATTTTACTGGAATGCCCTAGACATCTGTGGTCTCTGGGTGCTCGTCTAGCCCAGGGTTTCTACGTGCCAAGGTTCCGGAGAAGTGGGAGCTGGTCTGGAAGATGGTGGTTGCTGCTTCTTCTTTTTGTTTCTTTTCTTCCTCCTCCTCTCTGGAATCCTTTTGCTTTTCTCCTATTAATGTTCTTATGTCTCTTTAATCTATAGCAGCCACCCCACCCCCAGCCCCAATTTTTTATACCTTTGATTTGTCTGGATTTTGCTGGTAGCATTCTCATGGTATTGCTTAATGTGTTCCCCTGTTCCCTATATAAGTTAGTCTAGAGCTTAATTACATTCAAGTTCAAATGCATGTGTGTGTGTGGGGTGGGGCATGAACACATCACAGGTGGTTCTGTGTGCTTACTATTGCATCATACCATGAAGTGCATAATGTTCACTTGTCCCACATTTAAAGATAAAAATGATTACTGGATTCAAGTGATATCAGCCTGTTTCTCCATCTTGAAGTCCCCCATCAACATTTTAACTAATCGTTTTAATATCCATGGTGATTATTGCCTAAGATTCATTATGCAAGAGTTGCAAAATTGTGTCTTTTCTCTAATTTTGCCATTTTTCTACGCTTATTAACTGGGCTTCTTCCATAAGGAAGAACTTTCCCCCAATCACTCTGGTTTCTCTGAAATAGAGTTCCTTTATGAATGGCAGGATAAATGCTTGATTCTGTTCCCCTATTTATCCTTTTTCAGAGTAAAGAGTTGGTGCACTAGTAACCTTGAAAGATGACCAAAGAGTTTTGTTTTTCTTTCTTTCTCTCTCTGCCTCCCTCCTTCCCTCCTTCCCTCCCTCCCTTCCTCCCTTCCTTCCTTCCCTCCTTTCTTCCTTCCTTCCTTATTTGTATTATTATGAACTCACAGTTGTTATGTATTTCAGTGTTTTGATTCATTGTGAGCTTTCTCCTTCTTGATGCTCAAGTTGTTTTATCTGGGCTAAATGGGAGCTCCTGCATGGTGGGTCTGGAGGCCCTTGGGCTGGCTCCTCAGCACTGACAGCTTTCTTGCTTTCTGAAATACAAGGTGTGCCAGTCTCATCTTGGGCATTCCCTGTCCTAGACCGAGCCTCAGCCATTTCATCGAGGAGCTGTGGCACCTCTAGATGACGGGGTATTTGGATGCCACAATCTGGATACCAGGGACACTCACTCACTGCTCTGGGCTGTCCCTGTGTCTAGGCTGTTTGGTGAGCAGAGCCTGGAAATTAAAGTTTTAAAAGAGGATGACAAACTCATAAGTTCATCATGATATTTCCAATTCAAATGTAAGATTGTAAGTTTTACTTAACTTCTTTGATTTTTATACTTGTGTCACTTCTCTTTCAAGTTGAAAATCTTGGTTCCTAACATAATTAGCATCATTATTTATTTACTTTGTCTTATAATATGCCTATGGTAGTTTCAAAAATAATACTGCCAATATTCCTCCTAACAATTTAGGAGTTTAATATTTCTTTGCAGTTCTTTTTGTCCTGAGAATGTAACTCATTAGGGATACACATTCAAAATACTGGGTTTAAAACTCACTCGAATAATTTTTTTACTCTGTGTGGTTATTCCACTGATTTAATATCCAGTTAATCAGAGATTTCCTTTTTTTTTTTTCACTTTTTAAGGATTGATCATTTTTTATTTAATTTTTTAATGTAAAATACTTGACTGATTCCACAGTCCAAATTGTAAAGCAAGATACATTCCTAGAATTCTCACTTATCTCCCTGCTCCTTACCTTGTTCCCCACTTCCCCATCTATAATTTATTCTTTTCATTAGTTTTGGGCATATCTTATTTTTTTTAAATATAAGAAAATTTTATGTATTTATATTTCTTTCAATTTGTCACAAAAAGGGTAGCATATAAATTTTGTTCTGAACTGTGCTTTTTTATTGAACAATACATTCTGGCTATTATTCTATATCAGCATATAGAGATTTTCCTGTTGCTTTTGCCAGCTGTATGGTACTCCATTGCAAAATGCACCTTTGTTTATTGAACCAGGTTCCTATGATGGATATTTGGGTTGCTTCTGTATTTTTACATCACTAAGAACGCTGTAACAAATAGCCTTGTGTATATGTCATTTTGTCTGCTTGCTAGAATGTCTTTAGGGCACAATCTTAGAATTGAGATTCTGGGTCAAATGGTATATTCACAGGTAATTTTGCTAGATATTGCCAAGTCCACTACCTAGGGGTGGTAACATTTCTTCACTGGCTTCTTCATAGAAGAACAAGGGGTTTAACGCAACTATACAGAAGCCAGAAGACTGAGTAGATATGTCATGATGGTTTAAAAATATACATGTACTGCTATTTTTGGAGGACAGACTTGGTACTAATTTAAAAACTGTCCTTAAGTCTCCTGATCAAACAGCTTCCTTAGTGCTTCATTCCTATAAATTAAAGTCTAAATACTCTGTATGTATGGCCTACATTCTAGGCTTTACATATTTTGTTTGAAATTTTTTTCTTTATTAGAGAAGTTGTGGGTTTACAGAAAAAGCAAACACAAAATACAGGATTCCCATATACCACCCCACCAGCAACAACTTGCATTGGTGTTGGAACATTTGTTACATTTGATTAAAGCACATTTTAATAATTGCACTATTAATTGAAGTCCATGGTTTAACTTAGGGTTCACTGTTTGTGTAGCGTAGTTCCATGGACTTTTTTTTAAAAAATTTATTCTCTTACCATATACACAATCTAACTTTTCCCCTTTTAGCTGTGTTCAGATATATATTTCAGTGTTAATTGCATTCACAATGTTCACCATCCATATCCTAAACATTTCCATTGTTCCAAATAAGAACCTCTACATATTTTGATCCCAATCAACCTTTGTAACCTCATTCCTCATATTCCTTCCATAGTTTACAGTTCTGCCAATAGGATACCTTGACCCTCAAGCACATGCCTCTGTACCCAGAGCCTTTGCCTATTATGTTCCTTGTCCTTTGTGGGCCTCTAAAGGAGACATGTTCACAGTCCCTGTCCATTGCCCTTCAGCCTCAGTCCACCCCCACAGGGGCAGAGGGTTCCAAGTCCAAGGATACGACTGGTCTGAGGATTGGGCGCAGCCTCCTGGGTGGCATGGGATGGGGAGGCGGTCAGGGCAGTGATGAGGCCGGGCCGAGGCAGCCGTGTGTTGTTTCTTGGCCTTTGGGCTGTGAAGGACTCCCAAGGGACCACTCCCAGTAGACCGGGGCCCTACCTGGGTGGGCAGAGACCACACCATACCTCAGCACTAGCCCGGCTGCCAGCATGGGTGCATGCTCACTGATCACCCTTCAGTGGATTGGGTGAGGTCACCCTGGGAACCCTGTGTCTACAGGTCTGTGTCCACAGAGGCACCGTCTACCCGGTGGGCCAGTTCTGGGAGGAGGGCTGCGACATGTGCACCTGCACCGACATGGAGGACTCTGTGATGGGGCTGCGTGTGGCCCAGTGCTCCCAGAAGCCCTGTGAGGACAGCTGTAGGCCGGTAAGTGGGGCAGTGGGCTGGGGACTGCAGAGAGCAGCCAGGGAGGGGAAGCGGGGGAGGGGCTCTCAGGAAGCAGCAAGAACAGCCCTTGGGTCACGTCTGGCTCAAGGCCCAGGTGAGGGGCAATATGAGTTTCAAGGGCTAGTCTGATCCAGGGAAGAGATCTTCCAATGTGCTTCTCAGCAGGGAACAAGAGCCCCAGCCCTCCTCCATTTCAGCTTTGGCAGCTATGCTTAAAGGATTGTGTTGCTGAAAATATCGGGGATTTATTTCCCAGTGTTGTATATCTTCAGGGAGTGTGGCTGTCAGACCTGCTTAATTCCATTCTTAGTTCCACTGAGAAACCAGTGACTTTAGGATTGGGGAGAGGTAAGGAGAAGGGTCTGAGATATATGTTTTGAACAGGTGTGGGCTAGATGATTTGGAGGAGTAATTGGAAAGAGAGAGATGAACATACAGGATGAATCCTGGTTGCACAGCAAGACAGTTGGGATGCTGGAGGTGTGGAAGAGAATCTTAGAAAGATGGCAGCTGGAAAATTTGGTGGCCTGGGGTACCTGAGCATGAGGAGTTTGTGGGGTTTTTGTGGAACACGGCATCTGGCCTTGGAGTCACCCATAATATTGATAATTTATGTGCCCATGGTGGGAGGCAGCAGAAAGCACAAAGAATACACAAATCCAGATCACGCTGCACTTTTGGAGAAGTATACAAGAGTGGCTAGATCCCTAAACATATTAATTACTTTCTTCTCTGCTTCCTTGATTCTGTTTGTGAGACCTGTGAGGCTTTGCTTCTTTTACAGCACTTGGAACGTTCTGCCTTGTAGTCTAGGATGTGTTGATTGTATCATCCTGGTTTGTTGGTTTCTCCATGGTACCAGGAACATCATAGGTGCACAATAAACGACCTAGAATCTCAGCTGAGGACAGGCTGGGGACAACTCACTGCGCACTGTCGTGACGTGGGAGGCATGTCAGTAGGGTCCCTGGAGATGGTGTGAAGTTGAGTTGAGTCTCTGGGGCTCTCGTACTGCCCTAGAGAGAGGCACCAGCCGGCTCCTCTGGAGCACTGTGTGCATTTTCTGACGTGTCTCTGGCTGTGAGTGTCCTTGGGGAGCAGAGCAGACCCGGCATCCACACCCAGCTGAACAGCTGCAGGTTCCCTCCCTCCTGAGGACACAGCCCCAAGATGCAGCAGAGTCCTGGGCTCTCCCCCCTCGGCTCCCGGGACAACCACACACATCATTGCTTTGTCTATTCTTCACACATTGCTTTACACTTTTCAGTGGGGGGTGGATGGGGGGTGGAGGCAATCCCAGTTTCCTATGCCCTGGCCAGATGAGAGGACCTCCAGAAGGCAGGATTGCCTGGCATGCTTTCTGGGAAAGATTGGTCTTGGTTGTACTCTTATCTCATCTCACTTTTCTTTTGTAAAAAATACTGCATCTCATAAAATACCAGGCAAATGTCAAGGAACTCCTGGGAAAGCCCAACTCTGCACTTCGATAAGAGATACTTGGCTTAAGTTACTCACCTTGTCTGGGTAATTAGGCCTGTTAGAACAGAGACTAGATCTCAGGACACCTGGATGTTTTCCCCGAATCCATGAAGTGCCCTAGATTTCACCAGGACAGAGGCCAGATCAGTTAGCTGCTGCTAAGTGAACTTCGGGCTGTCTTTAATGCTCCCACGGACTGGATCTCGGTCTTGAAGCAGAAGCTTTCGGAGGGCAGGGTTGTGTATAAGACCCAGCTTGGTGATGCAATGATTGATTCTTACTAACTGCCTCGTGGCATGTTCCTCAGACTGATTGATAACACAGTTGAAAATGTCCAATCTGTCCCTCTCTCTGCAAAATCCCAGGGCTCAGTGCACGTGGGAAACAGGTGAGGGCACCTGTGTTGTTGCTGCTGGCCTGCCCTTACTCTCTGTCCCTTTTGTCTCTGCAGGGCTTCACCTATGTCTTCCAGGAAGGCGAGTGCTGTGGCAAGTGCCGGCCTTCCGCCTGCGAGGTGGTGACCGGCTCGCCGCGGGGGGATTCCGAGCCCACCTGGAGGAGTGTAGGTCTGGCCCCGGTGGGTGGGAAGGAGAGTGGTGGCCTTCCCGTGTTCCCGGTCCAGTGTGGACCTTGGTTCATCTCTGTAAGAGGAGCCTTTGCTTTCCCCTCAGGGAGTTTAATCTACTGGTGTAATCCAGATGTCCGTTAGGGTTACCTTGCCCCTTGGAAACTAGATAAGATTGCCTTCGATTCCTCTTTTGCAGATTTGGGGAGAATCCCAGGGCCCTCCCTAAGAGTTCTGTGAGCTCCTGGGGGATTGATGCCCTCCTGTCACCCGGGATCCGAGTTCTCACTTCTGCTGAGTGGTTGGTTTAGGGAAGGCCTCACCCTCCTGCATGGGTTGGGGTCTGCCCCCCCCCCCCCCCCACCATAGTCTGTTCCATAGCCCCAAGGCTGTGGGTTCTGCTCTGAACCTTGTGGGCCCAGGCATGGCCCTCAGACATTTTCATTCATTTCCATGGAAAACTCCCTGGTGATTTTAGGGAGGTGGAGAAACTTACAACTAGAGAAACAAACATTATTTTTCTCCAAAAATGTCCCTCAGCTCCTTCTGCAACTCCGGCCCTAGCACCTTGCCATGTTGCTAACTGTCATCTCCCCCTCCTGTCTTCTGCCCAGTTTCCCACCCCAGCAGACCCCCACTCCTTTTCTAGGGCAGAGGGGCTTAGCTGTCTTATGAGCTCAGCACCTGCCCTCCTGGGCCCCCTAGTCTCTCACTCAAGATGCCAACTGAGCCATTTTCCTAACAAAGATGATTCCCTCCTTGGAAATTATGGTCCAGATGCCAGGGTAATAGTAATTCTTTTGCTCTGGTTTGTAAGGATGAAGCAGACAGTGCTCAGCCTTGGCAGCTTTGAGGTGCACATGTGGCCTTTCTGTTCTGTCTCCTTCTAGGAAGGCCGAGTTACACTGCTTCTACAGAGGAAGGCAAAGAATTAACTGTCTAGCCCCCTGAACCTGCCTCATCCCCTACCCAGGCCGGTTGCCTCTTTCCTCCTTATTGATAACAGAAGGATCTGAATGGGTTTCCACTTCCCCTTCTAATTCGAGTTACCTGTGGATTTCCCTTCTATGCACCCCTCTTTCCCACTTGCAGTTTGTCTCTCTTCATCCATCCCAAAGAGAGGCAGATTTTCTCCCTCCTCTCTTAGGCAGGAGCCCGGCTCAGACCAGAGGCTGCTCCATCCTAGTGGGGGCCAAGAGCTGGTCCCTTTGAGCCCCAGTACTCCTGCCCCCATGATCCCTCATCTCCCTTTGGAGTCCTCACAGCCCCGTACGAGTGCTCACAGAGCATGGGGAGACCCGAGCTCCTTTCCCCCAGCTCGGGTCTCCATCTTACCTCTTAAACTTGGAGTTGGCATTGGCTCTGCCGCAGCCGGGACATGCCAAGGACTTGAGGGGTGGTGGAATGGACCCTTCCATGGACCCTGGGGCTGGGACTCAGCAAGTGGTCAGGGGAGGGCGAGGCCTGGAGATTGGAATCTGGTGACCATGGGAAGGCACGGGCCTGGAGTGGGCCGGCAGGGGGCACCTGATTATGTATTTAGACACTGGCCTGCACGGACAGCTCTCTCTACCACCCAGTTTCCAACCAGAACCTCCCTGGGATCTTTCTGAACCATGTCCTTGGCCGCTCCCAGTGCTCTTTGGAGCCACACTTTGAGGCTAGGCCACCCACCCGCAGCGCTAGAAGCCACAGGGACGGCTTGCAGAGCTGTCGGGGTCAGAGGTCAGCACTCCCAGCCCCCTGCCTTCTCCTCATAGGAGCTGGGAGTGGAGCGAGGCCGGGAAGAGGGTGGCACTTTCTCTCTGCCTCTCCCCTGTGCCAGCCTATGCTGCTACTTCTTGATCACAGTGCCCTTGAGTCTCTGAACTCGGCTCAGAATCAGCACTAGGGATGGGAGGCAGCGTGCCTGGCTTCCCTAAGGAGCTTGCCTAGGTGGCAGAAGGAGTGGCTGTAGAACAGGTGGCTCTGACCCTATTCCATTCTCTTGCTTGCTGGACCTTTCCTGGCCCTTGTTTGGAACTGCAGTCTGGGTTGGGACTTAGGGTTAAGCCAGGGCCCACCCCCAGGCCTCAAGCCAGCTCCCCGAGGGAATTCTGCCCTCCTGTTCCCCCCTGGATCCTGGCCCTGCCCCAGCACATCTGACCAACTCGGGTGCCCCACAGGTGGGCTCTCACTGGGCCTCCCCTGACAACCCCTGCCTCATCAACGAGTGCATCCGAGTGAAGGAGGAGGTCTTCGTGCAGCAGAGGAACGTCTCCTGCCCCCAGCTGACCGTCCCCAGCTGCCCCACGGGGTTCCAGCTGAGATGTAAGACCCTGGAGTGTTGCGCCGTCTGCCGCTGCGGTAAGGCCCGTCGGCTGCCTTCAAGCCCCTCTTCCCTTCCTGGCTCCCATGTTCTTTGCCCTTTCAGCAACTCAGGAAAATGGGCAGGATCAACATCTTCCCATCTGTTCTTCTTGCGTTTGTAAGAAAGCAAAAAAGATGAGAAAAATAGAACAGTTTCCTGAAGGTCACCAAATGCCCAGTCCTGTGCCCATTGAGGCTTTCATGCCATTATCTCCTGTAATCCTCAAACTACCGGGGACGTGGGTGCTATTGTGGCCTTGTTTGTTTGGATGCCCTTCACGAATGGTAGAACTGGGACTTGGGCCCAGGCTTCTCTGACCCTGCAGACCTTCTTCTCAACCCGAGGCTGTATTGCCTGTCATGGGAGAAGGTGTTCCAACAAGCAAAGAGCAGCAACAACAAACAACAATTCGCTCCACACCCCTGCCCTGAACTCTTGGTGTGGCTTTATCTTGGGAGTTAAAGTTCTAAGAGTGGAACTGCATTGTCTCCTAAACCCAAACATCCTCCCACTCATCTCTTCCCAGGAATTTGCTTAAACAAGTGCTGGGGAATGCATGGGGATCTCCTCCCTGTGGGCTGGGCGGGGTGGTCCCAGCTGCTTTGTCTTTCTTCCGTAGGTCTGGGGGAAGGGAGGCCACTGTGGGCTCTGGCAGAGGGAGCCCCAGAGCTGTGGGGGGAGCAGGCGGAGAACGACAGGTGGCTGCAGGAGAAGGCCGTGAAGGAGCACTGCGGGGCCCTGCTCCCCACCACGGCCTGCTTTTGCCAATGTGCTCTGTGCACACCCAGGCTCTCTGCACACTCACACTGCACTTCTCTCTCCCCTAGAGCCCGTGGAGGCCTGTGTGCTCAATGGCACCGTCATTGGGGTGAGCTGCTGCCCTCATCCCCCCGGGCTGGGGGCAGGGCTGGGGGTGCTGGGGGAGGGGCGGGGCGGCCCAGTCCAGCCCGTTATTCTAAAGTGGAAAGGGAAGGAACCCAGGAGAACTGGTCCCCGCTGCACCATCCACTCTTGCAGACCCCACTCTCTAGCACTCATGCCCCGTGTCCACCCCCGGCATGTGGGCATTTCCTCTGTGTGCAGAGAAGCCTTCTGAGGCCCTCTTTTGCTTCTGCCTGGGCTGCCTCTCTGGTGGGAAAGCCCTGGCACCTCCCATCGTGGTCCTAGAGGTGGGCGGGTAGGAAGGGGGCGGCCGTGGGAGACAGGAGGATCAGCTGGGGGCTCCTGGAGGACCCAGCAGGCAGGTGGCCCCTGGGGAGGGGGTCCGGGAGACCAGGGCACTTTGACCCGGCGGCTTCTCCTTCCAGCCTGGAAAGAGTGTGATGATCGATGTGTGTACCACTTGCCACTGCACCGTCCAGCTGGGGGCCATCTCTGCATTCAAGCTGGAGTGCAGCAAGACTACCTGCCCGGCCTGCCCCCTGGTAAGAGGGGGGCAGACAGGGCCGAGGGGAGGGACTGGAGGGACGGCCAGACCAAACACTGGCATGACCCAGGCAGCAGACCTCACTGGGGTCTTCAGATAAGTCTCTTGCTGTTTTCTGATTTTGGAAAATATTTGACAACCATGAAGAAGAAAGCAAAAGTTTCACCCACCCAAATCACGACTTTTGGAAGTAATGCTAACTTTCAGTTTATAGATTTAAACATTTTCTTCTAGTGTGTGTGTGTGTTTTTAAACAAACA
This sequence comes from Choloepus didactylus, assembly GCF_015220235.1. Lineage (NCBI taxonomy): Eukaryota > Metazoa > Chordata > Mammalia > Pilosa > Megalonychidae > Choloepus > Choloepus didactylus. The sequence goes on from NC_051314.1 coordinate 126,410,867, forward strand.
TAATATTTACAAGGCTTATGATACTATATTTACAGTCTTCTATCTTTTACACACTTTAAGAAACATTAGTACCATGTACCATTCTTTGAAAATACTAAAAATCAATTGTCAACAAATATTTATCAGACACTATGTGCGAGACGCATGGCGACACAATAGTTACATCCTTTGAACAGCTCTGTCCTTTGAATGGATGTGTCTCAGCATATGCCACCAGCCTTTTGTTATTGGATATTTAAGTGCCTTAAAAATATTTCACCGGTTTTTGTCAGGTCATGGTAACCCATTTGCTCTGATTACTAGGCTGAATTCCAAGAAGTGGAATCACTATTTCTAATGTGGTAGGAAAAAAATAACCCAACAAAGTGGCATTTCATTGTTTTGCTTTGTCTTTTAATCCCACCTTGCTGGGATTTTATGAGCCCTGTGTTGCCAGGACAGAGTCTACAGCTCAGGAGGAGGCCTCAGCTTCTCCTGCAAAGTCCTCTCTGAGCTCAGGGCTTCTGCATTTTATTAATATTTTTTAATCATATTTTTTATTGTAGAATATAACATATATACATAGAAGTGATAACTTTCCAAGTCTAATTTAACAAGTAGTTAGCAAATTTCAAAGAATATTATAGGTTACAGTTTCACAGTTTCAGTTCTTGCTTTAATGTGAAATATAACAAATATATAAAAAGGTAATATTTTTCAAAGTTTGATTTAACATGTAGATATATAGGAAATTTCCAAAGTTGTTGTGAGTTATAGTCCCACAGTTTCAGTTATTTCCTTATTGTGAAGTATAACATATACAAAAGGGTATAGCTTTCAAATTATAGTTTAACAAGTAGCTATAGAATAAATTTCAAAGGATGCTATGGGTCACAGTTCCACCATTTCAATTCTTTCCTTCTAGCTATTCTAATAACCTAGCAACCAAGAAAAAGAAAATTATATAAAGGTTCAGTATTCCTAATCCCTTGTTAAATTCCATCTTGTCTGTTGCTACCCCTTCCTCTAGTTTAATCACTTTCCCCATCTTCAGGGATGTCAGGCAGTGACCACCCTAACCTGTTCATCTTGAAAAGGGGTGTCGACTTAATGAGAAAAGGGGACACATCTAGTTGATGTTCTTGAAGAGGCTATTGCCTCTGGGTTTTGGGACTTCACTGGCATAGGAGTTCTCTGGAGCATTTAAGTTTCTGAAGAATAAACTTAGTGAGTGAAACTTGTATAGAGTCTCTGACAGGGATCTGGGTATTCTTTAGGGTTTTCGGGACTACTATTGACTTGGGCTTAAGGCTTCTGTTTTAGAAAACACAGTTGCTCAGGTGAGTTTTTTGTGAGCCAGATGCTCTTTCACAGGGCGGAAGGGGAGGGTTTCTCCCGTCATCCTGGCGAGGCCGTAGGCTGGGCCGTGAGGAGCAGCACAGCAGACCGGAGGGACGGAGGCTGGGGCCAGGTGGGAGCTGACAGGCCACGCAGGTGCTTGGTCTGCTCTCGAGAACAAGGGGCGTGCGTTTTACGTCTCCGTACTTCACTGCACTTAGAACCGTGGCACGCTCAAAGGAAGGGCATAATCTGTTTCTGATGGAATGGTTCAGAGAGAACATCATTCCTGCCTTGATTAGAAAGAAGCCTACAAGGTTTGTTTTTTTTTTTTTTTGAATCCCATCTGATGTTTTCTGGTCTGGGGTGCAGTATGAGTGTGTGTGTGTGTGTGTGTGTCCACCTCCCAGTATACATTTGGGCTTTAATACAGAATGAAATAATGCTCTCTGGAGATATGTGGCATCCCTGTTACTGCTGTGCGGTTGAACCACCATCAGGACAGTGGTGAGAAGTAGCCCGGGGCCTTGGTGTCTTGAAGGAGCGAGTGTCTTGGGCTGCTTTCCGGAGGGAGAGCCTGCTGGGCCCTCTGGTGGTCAGAATGAGGCTGAAACGCTAGCCCCCTCTGCATCTGAGAAAGCCAGCATTAGAATCCAGCCTAGATGTTGGTTTCTCAATAGTCTTAATCCTTTTAGTTTATGGATTCTCCCTCCCTTCTCTGAAATTCTGACATCTCCCGGGCAGTGTACCCACCTCCTCCCACTTGAAAACCCCTCAACGAGTCCTCCTCTGCATTTCTCAGTCTGCCTGTGAGCTCCATTCCAGCTCAGCATCCTTAACTGGTCCAATCCTATTCCCCGCCATGAAGGGGCTCAGTGGAGCGCCCTGGGGGTAGGGTAGGGGAGCTGTGGTGAATTAAGTCCAGGCAGCTCTGCTTGACCTGCCTACACTGGACTACATGAAACCGTGAGTGTCACCGGAGACTTGTGAGTCCGTTCCCTCCCAGAGGATACCAGCGGAAGGGAGTTCATGCTGAAGCCTGACGGATGGCTCTGCAGGACGGCATGAGGAAGACGGGGCCACCCTGACATGGAGCCCCGAGAAGGCGCCCTGATGAGGAGGCGACTGAGCTGACCTTGAGCAATGGGTGGAATGTACTGGAGGACCTTCTGGGAAGAGGCTGGGGAGGGAAGCAAGGGATGGGATAAGGAAGCAGGGGGAGATGAAGCTGGAGGGCTTTGAGCAGCGAGGAAGTTCATGGAAAAAGGCTGTGAGACGCGTGCAGAGCCGTGTTTTGGGGGATGGTTGAGCCGGGGGTGCAGGACTAATTGGTTGCTCAGGCTGAAACAAGCGAACTCTGCAGCTGGCTGGGAAACATGGCTCAGCAGGCGGAGGAAGTGGCCACCCCTGAGAGGAGCAAGAAGGACGATTGCTGCTGTGATTGAATGTTCCAGCAAAAGCCCCTTTGGCACTGTCCTTCTCCCCGTGTGGCGGTATGTGGAACACATACCCTGTCAGCCTCCATGGGGAAGCCCAGCAGGGCCACGCCAGCCGTGTCATCGTGTGCATCTGGGGTCTCGCTTTACCAGGCAGCAGACCTGCTAGAGGGTCTGTTTCCTTATTCAGTCCTGTAAGTGGTTCTTTTGTGCTCCTTCTCCTCCCTCCCCTTCTTCCACATCCTCAAAATAATTGCCCCTCTCCTGCTTGTTTTCCACCCCTTTCCTCTGTCGTCCTGTCCTTTCTCCTCCCATAACTCCCCTCTCCCTTTCCCTATTCTTTGCTTAGCTTTGCCCTCTGCCTCTCTGGTGTCTGGATTTTGCACCTCCCACCCCTTCCCCTTGACTTTGCAGCCCCCTCCTCCATTTGCTCCCATCCCCCTAACTTCTATAAAGCCTGGGTCCCTTTTCCTCTCCCTAGCCCTGAGCGGGGAGGGCACATCCTGCTCTCGTCCTCCAACACTCACTAAAAATGCCCAAATCCAGGTTCCCACGAAACCCTACCTGATTGAAGCTCTATTTTATTTCCTCCTTCTGACTCTTAACCACTCACATTTACTCAATATTTATTCCAGTCCCTTTCTTCTCTTCCATTTACTCCAGTCATATATCTTCCAGAAATTGTACACTTTTAAAAACATACAGTTTAAAGTTCACAATGGAAACACTGGTGAATGGCCCTGGAACTTGGATAGGTCTTTGGAAGTCGAAGTGGTGTTTGGGGCTGGGTCCCGGCTCCCTGCTTGTGTGCTGAGCACCATCCTCACTGGCTTTCTCTACTGCCTACTCCCTGAAGACACGTCGCTCACAGCTCGATTTATGGGTAGCAAACTGTGTAGATTTCACTTCTGTGAAGCTTACCGGCTCCTAACGGTTAGGATTATTCTGTCTGTGTGCATTGAGTGTGGGGTGATTGAGCACTGTGGATTGGTGGGTGCTCCAGACTTCCTGTTAGAGATTCATATGGGAAAAACCTCCAGGGCTGCTGCGTTGTGGCTGCTGAATGTGGCAAAATGAGGAACAGAATGACAGTGTAGTTAGTTTCTCACGTAACTAAACTCATTAGTTTTAAAATTTTGAGGTTGTATTCTTCCTCTTTTTTGGGGGTGGGTGGGTGGGGACAGTTAAAAGAGCTTTAATTGTTATGAAATGATGAGACCCTTGATGGTAGATTTTTATTTTTTATTTTACTAAAGTTGTTTAAAATACTTTTATTTTGCAAAATAAAGAGTTGGCAACCCTAAGTTGTCTTCCAAATTTGGGGGGATTTTTACAAGACTGTGAAATCCAAAAGTCTGGAAGCCACTGCCTTTTAAAATGCAGATTAAATGCCATCATCAGTGAGTGCTTGGCTGAACCCGTCTCTTCAGTGAATTTAGGAGCACCTGCAAGTGCTGGAAGTTGGGGTACAAAGGTGAACAGCACAGCCATCGTTTGGAACTTCCAGGCTTAACAGGGAGAAAAAAATCTAAATAGATAAAAAACTGCAAATTGAAATTAGTGTTATGAAGAATGTGTGTGTGTGTGTTTGTGTGTGTGCACATTACACATGTCAGTGGTCTTGGAACAGGAGATATTTAAAATGATGGGTAAAGGATGGGAAAGCTGTTTATAGAAAGAGTGGGGGGAATAGCATTCCAGGTAGGCAACAACAAATACATCAACTCTGATTTGAGAACGAACTTGGCTTGGTCACAGTAGTAGGAGAGGCACAGGGATAGACTGTCGAAAGCAAGTGGGGCATTGGTACAAGATGAGATCAGAAAATCAAGAAAGAGCCAGATCGTGTCAGGTCTTGAGGGACATGGAAAGGAGATTGGATTTTAGTCTCAATTCAGTGGAAACTATAGAGGGTTTTTAAAAAATTTTTTCTTGATATAATTTATTTTAAAAAATGAGATATAATTTTCCTATGATAAAATGCACAGGTGTTAAGTGTATAGTTTGATGTGTTTTGATAAATGTATAAACCTGCGTAGCCACCACCTTAATTAAAATACAGAACATTTGCATCACACCCAGAAGTTCCTTTCTAGTTATTCCCCTCCTCCTGTCACCTCAGGCAAACACTGATCTGATTTCTGTGACCACAGCTAAGTTTCACTTGTTCTCAAATCTCATGTAAATGGAGCCATATAGTGTATATGATTTGTGTCTGGCTTCTTTTGCTCAGTGTAATGTTTTTGGATTCATCCATGCTGTTGAGTACAGCAACAGTTTGTTCCTTTTTATTACTGAATAGTATTCCATTAAATGGATGTATAACAATATTCTTATCTATTCATCTGATGATGAACATTTGGCATGTTTCTAGTATGGGGTTATTATGGATAAAACTTCTATGAACATGCCCATACCCATTTTTTTGAAGACGTTTATTTTTATGCTGTTGGGTATGGATCATAGGATAGATGTATATTTAACTTTTTGAGAAACTGCAAAACTGTCTTCAAAAGTGTTTCCACCTTTTTATCTACTCTCCATATTGTAGAAGGGTTCTAGTTACTTCCCATCCTCTTCAGTACTTGGTATGGTCAAGTTTTTAAACTTTAGTCACTGTGAGTTGGTATCATGTGATATATTAAATGTGCATTTTCCGATAACTAATAGAATTGACCATTTTGTTATGTGCTTGTTGGCCATATCTTCTTTTGTGAAGTGTTTTTTCAAGCTTTTGGCCACTTTAAACTCTGTTTGTTTTCCTTTTTACTGTTGAGTTCTTTATAGATTCTGGATGCTAGCCCTTCACCAGATATATGTATCACAATATTTCCTCCCTATCTATGGCTTGAGTTATTTACTTACTCATGTCTTCTGATGAATTTACCCTTATCATTATGAAATTACCTTCTTTATCACTTTGCTTTTTTATTCTTAGGGTTGACATGATATATATTTTCCACCCTTTGTTTTCAGTCTATCTGTCTGTTTGTACTGAAAGTGCATCACTTGTAAAAGGTCTTCCTTTTTATTCAAGTCTCACAATCTTCATTTTTAAATGGGATTTTTAAAATCCCTGTACATTTACTGTAATTATTGATATGGTTGGGTTTAAATCTAGCATTTTGTTATTTATTTTATCTGTTTTCCTCTCTTATGTGTTCTATTGTTCCTTCTTTTTTGTCTTCTTTTGGTTTAAGTGATTCCTTTTTAGTAGGCTATCTTATCTCCTTTGTCGGACTTTTAGCTGCATTTCTTCATATTAATATTTTAGTGATGACTCTAAAGATTGCAATATGCATCCTTAACTTATCACTGTCTACCTTGATTTAATTTTATACCATTTCATGTATAATTCTCTCCTCCTATCATTTGTGCTACATAAGAGATAAGCCCCATAATATAGTGCTATTATTTTTTGTTTTAAATAGTCAATTGTATTTTAACATATTTAATAAAAGAAATACAAACTATCTTTTATATTTACCCACATATTTATCATTTCCAGTGCTCCTCCTTCCTGTATAACCAAATTTCCATGTGGTATCAGTTCCTTTCATTTTAAGAAGTACTTCTTTTAGCATTTCTTTTAGTGTGAGCCAAATGGCAACATATTTTTCAGCTTTCATTTATTGGAAAGTGTCTTTATTTTGCCTTCATTTACTGGATATTGAATTTGAGGTTGACACTTTTTTTTCTTTCATCACTTTATGTTCTTCCATTGTCTTCTGATTTGCATGGCTTCTAATGAAAGCCAGCTGCTCTTTTCTGTGTTGTTCCCCTTTATGTGTTCTCCCCCTCCTTCTTGCTGCTTTTAAGAGTTTTTCTTTATTGTTGATTTTCAGAAATTTGTATATATGCTTAGGATTAATTTTCTCTATATTTTTCCTACTGGGGATTCATGGAATTTCCTTGATGTGCATGGGTTAATTTTTTTTTTTTAATCAAATTTGGAAAACTTCAGCTATTATTTTCTCATTTTTTTTTTCCTGCTCCATTTTATCTTTCCTCTCTTTCTGGGACTCTAATGACATGTAATTAGATCACTTGATACAGTTCCACTGGTTACTGGGAATTTTAATGTATTTGTCCAACCTTTTTTTCTCCTTTGCTTCCATTTGTTTAATTTCTGTTGACCAGTCTTAAAGTTCATGGATCCTTTCTTTTCTGGTATTCCATCTGCAGGTAGTACCATACAGTGATTTTATAATTTAAGATATCATGTTCTTTGGTTCTAGGATTTCTATTTGATTTTTTTTTTTAAGTTTCCAGATCCTAGTGAAATTCCCCATTTCTTTTCACATTATATCCATCTTTTCCTGTAGGCTTTTTAACATGTTTATCATAGTTATTTTAGAGCCCCTGCCTGATAATTGAACATCTACTCATTTGTGTGTGTTTCAATTGAGTGATTTCTCTCTTGAGTATGGATCAAATTTTTCCATTTGTTGCCTGTCTAGAAAGTTTGTATTGTGTATTAGACATTGTGGATGATATGTTGAAGAAACTCTGGATTGTGTTATTTTCCTCTGATAAATGTTAAGTTTGGTTCTAGCAGGCAGTTAAGTTGTTGGCATTTCACCCTGAACTAAAGGAAGGCTTATTTTCAACTACATTAGGGAGAGCGAATTTCACTATTTACCTTAGTCCTAGGATAAATCCTTTAGGTCCTGGGGCATAGGCTTTACTCTTAAGACTTGGACCTTCTGAGATTTTAATGGAATACCTGAGGTGTTTATCTAGCCTGACTAACTTGGTAGAATTCAGACTCCAAACCCTCTCTTTCCTGTAGTGTGTGGCAGCTGAAATTTCTGCTCAGCTCATTCAGGCTTCCAACTGTTCTTTTGTCCCTGGGATCCTTGGAGGCTCCCCTGTGTATATATAGTTCAGGAGTCAGTCAAATATTTGAGGGGAGTTTATATGCAGATCTGGGGGCTTCCTCTTTTCTGGCTTCATCTTTACTGGGATTTTCCCCTTTAATTTCCAGCTCTTCTAGTAGTCCTAAACCCTCTCCTCTGACTCTTCAGGCCAATAGGACTAAAACTGTCTACTTGAGTTCCAGCTGCCCAGTATACCTTATATACTGCTCTCTTGGGAAAAGCCTCTTATACACAATTTTTGTCCATTTTAGTTCCCTCCTTCAAGAATTGAATACCTTACAGTTTATCACCATTTTTGGTCATGCTCCAGTGCCCTTAAACAGTTTTAAATATTTTGTCAAAAGCTCATAATTGTTATCTGCAGGAGGGTCAGACTGATACAAATTACTCTGCCATCACCAGAACTGGAACTCCATTAAAGTTTTTTAAGCAAGGGAGTGACATGACTGTACATAGTTTTAGAAGGTCATTCTAGCAGCTGTGTGGAAACCTATAGTAAGGGTCAAGAATGGAGGTAGAAACACAAATTAAGACTACTACCAGAATCCAGTAGTGGATGAAGATTGCTTGGACTAGGTGATGACAGAGAACACTGGCCATTATTAGCAGTGGATGAGTTTGAGATGCATGTTGAGCAAGATTTGGTGATGAGTAGAGGGATGAGAAAAAAGGGAGGGTTAAGGAGGGCTCTTGGCTTTCTGGTTTGAGCAACTGGATGACACCCCATTTATCGAGATCAGAAAGATTGGAGAAGGATGAGATTTGGGGCCAAAATCAAGTTTCATTTTGATATGTTAAGTTTTGAGATGACAATAAGATAAAGAATTGTCAAGCAAGCAGTTGAACTGAAAGTCTGGAGCTCAGGGGAGAGGTCTAATTTAATAGGTCTGGTTGCTAGAATTCTGGAGTGAGATGTGCACATGTGGAGGAAAGAATGCTACCTGTGGGACTGAGAACTGACAAAAACTAGTTAGAATCATGTGACTTTCTGAACTCTAGGTGAAACTGATGGATAGGAGAGACGAGAGGCTGGCAAGTAGGCCTCTGTAAAATGGGATGTTCTGGGGGTAGTTAACTGTGGCTGCTTTTTCTCTTGATATAGGGTTACAAGGAAGAGAAGACGCAAGGCGAATGCTGTGGGAGATGCCTGCCTATGGCTTGTACCATTCAGCTAAGAGAAGGACGGGTCATGACGCTGAAGGTGGGAGCAAGCTGAGCTCAGGGGTTCCTCCTCATGTCACCCATCTACTTTCCTATTTTGAGATCTCTTCTTCAAGGAAAGGGACTGAGCTTGGTTCAGTACTGGCTTCTATTCCCACCTCTTTCTGATCTTATGAAGAAAAGGTGACTGCCTTATAGAAGGCACAGAGTTTCATCTTCAATTTAGTTATTTCATTGTTCTTCTTGACAAGGGTGTAGTTGGTGTATGGCCCCACATTGTGGAGTTGATCTTTAAGATTTTCTCCAGCCCTGAGAGTCTGCAGGGTGTGAGACTGCACAAGCAATCAGAGTGAAACAAACTGTTCTGTGAAAGGCAGAATCAGCCAGTGATACTGGGAGGTGGTACCCTTGGTTATCGTTAGCTCAGTTATCAATTAGCCATCTCACCCTTGCTACGTCTCAATTCTTTAAGCTTTTAACTGGTCAGAGCAGTCTGGGGATTCTCTACATTTAGGCTTCCCTGCTCATAGTAAATAGGTGATGAAACTGGAACTCCACCTCCATTCGGCATTCCAGGCTTGGAGACTTTATATATACTGTCTATTTTTTTCCACAGCCCTTCTGATTGTTTCAGCAACTCTGAGGAGTCAAGACCATGGTTTGAAGTAGCTTGGTAACCAAAATGTAGTCTTCAAATTTGCTCTACCCACTTCCTCTCTTTTCTTTCAGCGTGATGAGACTCTCCAGGATGGCTGTGATACTCACTTATGCAGGGTCAATGAGAGAGGAGAGTATATCTGGGAGAAAAGGATTATGGGCTGCCCACCCTTTGATGAACACAGATGTCTGGCTGAGGGAGTAAGTAGTTGAAGTTCAGGCCCTGCTTTCTTCTTGACTGTCTCAGTCTTTGACTCTAAGAACAGAGTCCTTCTCCTGAACATAAAGCAGTTCAGCTCTGACCTGATTTCCTGGTGTCCAAGTAAATGTACCAGTTTAAGAATCGATGATATTACAAAATCAAAGTCTGGTGAAGAGACAAAACTATCTGCAGTATAGGATGCTTATAAAAAATCTTTTTCTTGGGGAGATGGAATCTGTGATTCTTGAGTAGGAAGGTCAGAGATCAATCTGAGTACCAGTCCCCACTGGGAATAATGATCCTGATGACTCAACTGGAAGAGAATTCAGGTTCTCTGAATTCAGGTTAGGGGTTAGGGTTTCAGCCTCATGAGGTGGTGTCAGTCTGCTGACGTTTGTGATGGGAAAGCATAGTTGACGTTCGGGGCAATGAGTCTGAACCAGGAATTGCCTTGGGGTAAGCTGAACAAATATCCTGTTTGTGCCTAATCTGGGACCTTGATGTTTTCTTAGGGGAAAATCATGAAAATTCCAGGCACCTGCTGTGACACATGTGAGTATATTACCAGTAATTGCCTGTCCCTTGAAACCCATCAGACCAAGTCCAGGGACTCTTTTCTTTGGCATAAGCCTTATCCAAGAAAGGTGACTTCTTGCTCACTGGCCAGTCATTATGTTCACGTGTACTGGGGAGCAGCCTCCCTTCACTGACTGTACCCCACTATTCCCCTTGCTCATATCCCCTTTCAAATGTCCATGCAGCAGTCTCTGCCTCTCCCTTCCTATGATCTCCTTACTGTCTCTAACCTCTTATCTGCCTTTCCCTGACAGCAGCCTTCTGTCCTCATAGTTCTGTGATGAGATAATGTCTTCTCTCCCCAGCCAGAGTTTAGGCTCCCCGAGGACAAGCACTCAGTACACATCTGTTCATACAGATATCAGTGTCACACAACTATCTTGGAGACAAGGGGGAGCCGGTTAACGTTAGCCCCACTGTGTGCTGCGGGTGCAGGACCTAGAGTACCCCTGCAGGGACTCACATGCTGTTCAAGTTGATAAACACCCCCTTCACTCCTGACCTTGCAGTTACGCTATGCTGATTGGTTCTAATAATTCATCACAGCTTTGTAGCTCAGACTAACAAGTCTGCATATCTGTACTTTTTTTGGTCTGTTTGTTTTGTTTTTGGGTTCATGGACCCATACTTGTTTTCTGGTGGGGAAAGGAAGAGTGAAAACATGAATACCTTCCATGTGCAATCATTCTTTTCTTTGATGGCTTTCTCTGACAGCCCCTGCAATTGCTGTAACCAAATCACAGATTGAGGAAACATGCTCTGAAGGCATCTCTTCCTGTTATTCCTATCTGAATGGTTTAAGAATGGTCAGGAAACCATCAGAGTAGATAAATTCTCTCTAGGTGCACTGCAAACAGAATTTAGCTAAGAGACCGTTATCCGCAAAACCAGCAGTGCAGGGCCTTCGTTACTCAGTGCATTCGGGAGGCTTTGAGACCCTTCATAAGGAAAACAAGTGGGGCTCAGGGATTTCAATTTACAGCAAAAGAATATAGTATGTTGGCCTAAATATGTTGTCCTTATTCATCCTCTTAATGTACTTGGCAGGCTCTCCTTTTAAAATGAAATTATTCAGAAGCTGGGAAGCAGATTCATAGAATTAGGGTTAATTTAGATATGGAGCCATCCAAGAATGGAAAACTTCCAAAGTTCAGATGGGAATGGTGAGCTGGCATTCAATCTTAGGATTCTCAGAGAACCAAGGAGAGGTTCAGATGTGAATGCCACCAATCCTGTATGTAAGGAAACCTGTGCCAGAGACCTGGAGATGGCAGTTCCCAAGGAAAGACTCCATGGGGCCCCCTAGCAGTCTTCTCGGCTCTCGCAGAGGCCGTGAGCATCCTGTGTGGCCATGACTTTAGCCTTTCCTCTTACCCAGAGGCAGAGATGGATAGATATTAATTATATCTATTGGCTACTTCATTGCCCATTAGCTTCTGGATGTAGCTAGAAGCATGAGCGGATTGCCCTCGCCATTATGGTTTTCAGTCTTCTGTTATATAGAAGCCAGTCTCTTCCATCTGTATCACCAAAACACAGCAAACCAAGGTTCCTCCTGCATTAAAATTCTACCAGCAATAACTGTCTATGAGCATGAAGGACCAGGAGCAGCTAAGGCGAACCAGGATAACTTAATTCTCCTCCCTGTGGCTGCCTTTGGTTATTTGTTTATTGTGCAACTTCCAGCCCAGTGAAGGGGCTGGGGCTGAAGAGTGTTCTACAGAACCCCAGCCCCGGCCCCACTTCCATTTCTCACCTGTCCCATAGGTGAGGAGCCTGACTGCAAAGACATCACAGCCACACTGCAGTATGTCAAAGTGGGAGACTGTAAGTCTGAAGAGGAAGTGGACATTCATTACTGCCAGGTAAGGGGTCCCTGACTTCAATGAGGCCTGAGGTGGGAAGGGCTAAGCCTCCTTGTTTAGAAACATCTCTTTGGTTACCTTCTAGAGGGTGCCAGAAAATGAGAGGGAGGAGAGGTGAAAGGAACTGGAAGCAAAAAAGTGTTTTATTGAAGTAATTGGGAACTTTTGACCCTGGAAGAAAAATCTAGGAAAGACTCAACAAGTCCCTTTAAAGAGACTGGAGATTCATTTATGGAAGATAGGGGCTACCTTTTCTGAAGATCAATCATGCATAGAAGTTGCAGATAGAGGGATTTGGGTGTGGTGCGACCATAAAGAGAGGGAAATGTGGAGTGAGAGGAAATTTCAGACTTCTCTGAGCTCAGCCTACCTGCCCTGCTTCTTGGGGCTGCCTTGCCTGGAGAGGGTGGGTAGGCAGCTGGCTTCTCCCCAAGATTCTCCATCGTGGCGATGCCCCGCCTCTCTCGCTCCTTGCAGGGTAAATGCACCAGCAAAGCGGTGTACTCCATCGACACCGATGACGTGCCGGACCAATGTTCCTGCTGCTCTCCGACGCGGACTGAGCCCATGCGGGTGCCCCTGCGCTGCGCCAACGGCTCCGTCGTGTACCACGAGGTCCTCAATGCCATGCAGTGCAAGTGCTCCCCGCGGAAGTGCAGCAAGTGAGGCGCCACTGCCGCCCAGTCCTCTGTGCGTTCTGCTCTTGCGCCCTCCGGGGCCCACAATAAAGGCCAATCTTCCTTCTTGCAATAAGGCTGATGGTTCATTGCAACTTACGGGCTGGGAAGTTCTGAGGGAGAAAACACAGACCCCACCTGAGAGCACTGGAGCCCCAGTGCCTGGGGGAGGTACATTGGACCTCTGGGGAGAGGTGGGGTGAGGAGGGGACAGTGTGGACAGGCATCCTCAGGAAACTCAGCCCAGTGGCTGGAAGTTAAAGGGATTTGCGAGGGAAAACCAGGTTCTCAAATCTGTGAACCAACCCCTGGGCTTCTGGGGCGAGTGGAGGGTTGGGCCCAGATGAATGCGGCTGGTCAGCATGGCTGACCCTGTGGAGGAGGTGTTTGACCAAGGGTTTCTCTGAGCCTTGGACATAGTTCCTGTACCCTCAGTGGTCCCTGTGGCCGAGGGAGGGGCTGAGGACTGAGGGGGCCTGGAAGCGGAGTGTGGGCAGGTGCAGGAACATGGTCCCACCACAAGCCTCCCCCCAGCGGGATGAGGCTGGCACTTGGAGGCAGAAACAGGCCACATGCGTTACCCTTGCACAGCTGTGCAGCCTCTACATTGCTCTATAAATGTGAGGAGTGGCAAGAATGAAAGTGAGGAAATCAAGGCTCAGAACGGGGAAAAAAGTGACTTTAACACCCTGGATAGAGCATTAGGGATTTATTTCCTCCTGAAGGGGGAAAAAGCTGAGTTTCTTTTGGATTCTGTGCTAGATAGCAAGGCCCTACCTACCCAAGACATCCTGTCGCAAGAAAGGAAGAGGTGCAGGGAGCACCAACTATCACCTAGTCCCCAGATCACTAATCAGCACTGTGGCTCTCAACTAGAAATTGTCCTTCCCTAAAATTTATGAAAATAATTTCCACATGCAAGATGGTAGGGACCCATAGCATGGGGAGAGAAAACCTGTTGAGAGTAAAGGGGATTTTGTGGAAATGCTACAGGAATTTGATGGAGAATCGGTTTACATCCCAGACCCTTCTAACACAGGAGAGACTCAACTCATTGAAAGCATTGGATGATGGAGCTGGGGAGGATTTAGACATCAAGGACCCTACCCCTTTCCAGATGATGAAAGCAGCTCAGAGAACTCAAGTGACTTGCCAAAGGTCACACAGCAGCATGGCAGGCAGGGCCAGTTCAGACCCTGATGCCTTGACTCCTAGACAAGAATTTCCAGGCCATTCGACCAAAGCCACGAGATCTCTGAAGCTTGCAGACTCTTTCCTTGCTCTCATAAAAACTGCTGCATTTCAAAGTCTCAACCTTTTCTGTTACTGTCTGGAATTAACCTCAAGAGAACATCCATCACAGGAAAATGGCATGGATTGTGTTGAGTAGGTTTGGTGGAGAGTGTCATGGGGGAGAGGGGAGGAAGAATGAATAGAAGTTTTATGTAACTGCTCAATAATTCAAAGGTTGTCATCTCTCCATCCATCACCCTGCCCCCAACTTTGAGTAGCCTCTAAGGTGTCTGCAGGAAACCAGATCCAGGGACAGGGAATTAACTGTCGCTCTTCTGACTGATCGCCTAACACTACCTGGGGACAAGGTGCTATTGGAGGAAAGAGCCACAGAAAAACTCAGCAGGGAGGTGACCTCTGCCGCCTAAGCTGTCAATTTCCCAACGGCTTGTGCCTTGATAACCCGAAGTTCTCTTTACCAGTTTACCAATAGGACATTTCTCTGTCAAGAAAAAAGCAGAATCAAGAAAATTGCATGTTTTGATTAAAAAAAAAATTTGGAGGGAGCAGGGTAAAAAGGATGCAGGAGAAGAGAGTGGTGGAGCTGGTAGGCTGCATGCAGCACAGGGACCCTCCTTCCTGCTCACCCTCAGACAAGATGAGACAGTGTCCTCCAGAGTGAGTGTTTTAGGGGGAGTATACAGGGATTAAGAAAGTGCTGTAAGGAGAGAAAGGGAATGGATAAAGAAACCCTGGTGGGACATTTTCCAGTGGTCTTGGGATTGAAAAGACATGGAGAAGGCCCTCTGGAAGTGGATGGGGAGAAGGGCATTGTTTGGGGGGAGAAAAAGGCCATCGAGAAAATTGTTATGACCCTGGATCCTGGAGCAGGCTGCTTGCTTTGGGATCCTTCTCTGCCTGCTAAAGGCAGATGCCTTGACCTTTTACACTGCAGTCCATTCATTCTGTAAAACAGGCAGTGATCACCTATTAGAATTGTTGTTAGGATTAAAATAATTACCATGGACAAAGCAGTGAGAAGAGTGCCTGCTAAAAAGGGAGTCCTGCTTAAACATTAGCCGTTATCACCATCTGTGGACAGAGGAAAGTGGGGTGGACATGATGCTTTTGGTTTTCCTTGGCTCTGCTCCTGACAATTCTGTGATGTCTTACACCTACTCTCCTTTACTGCCGGGATTCCTCATCTATCAGCCTATCTTCTCAATACAGGAGATACGATTTTTCTTCACACTGAAAGCTCAGTGATTATAGATGTTGTGCTTCACCTTAACATTTTTTCATTTCTTGGGTCCTGGGTATTAAAGAACTTGTTTAACTTCAGGGCATGCTGATATTGTAGATGCCATCATCTGGAATGGCCCTTTGGAGGTCTTCTCTTCCACCCCCCCCTACCTTTAGCCAGGTACTTAAAGCAGTCCAGAGAGATGGTGCTCCTCTTGTTCTCCAGGGATGCACCTGCCATAACCTACATCCTGTAGGTCTCATGGGGAAGCTGTTATGAAACCTTCTCCTTCTGCCTCCTGCAGTCCCTTTCCCTGTCCTAGCTGTCCCTTAGGCACCTACTCCTAACCTCTGCTCCGTCTCTTCCTGCTTTAATCTAGAGAGGTGAGGCCAGCCAGTGGCAAGGGAGGGTGAAGGTAGGTCTGTGAAGGAGTAGTCTCCCCCCACCCCTGGGGCTAACCCCTGGACGGGCCGCCCTTTGAGGCGGGTGCGGGGGAGCTCTGCAGGTGGGATTAGAAACGAATCAGCCAGATGGTTCACGAGATAATCCGGCTGAGTTTTCACACCCTACCCAGGCAGGGAGGCACCTTCTGGGGTTGAGGAGAGCAGGCGGCACTGCTGTCTCGCCCTTCAGCTCCATTAACCCGAGCGTGTCCTGGACTCGGCCCCATCGCAGGAATGCGCTCCTTGCCCGCCGCCCCGGCGGCCAGCGCCCGTGCGCCTGGGGCGCAGCTGGGAGAGCCCGGGCTTGCCCCGCGGCGGCACGGGCCCCGGTAGCTTGGAGAAGGATGGGGGAGGAGGCGGGTGGCAGGCAAGGGGCGGGCACGGCCAGACGGAGCTGAGCCGCAATGGAATTAGCCCCGCGGCGGAATAAGCCTGTCCAGACGCCAGCGCAGCTGCGGGGCCGTCCGGGTTGGGCATCCCGTGTCCTGGCACCATGGCCACAACGGCGCTGTGCGGTGAGTCACCCCTGCCAGGGGACCCCGGCGAGTTGTAGCAGGGCCAGGAGCTGGGGGCGTGCTAACTCCTGCCCCTGGAGATGGGTGACTCCAAATGAAACTGGAGAAGCTTTTGTGGCGAGCTGACCCCGTGGAGCTGACCTCCTTTCCCCAGGGTAGGAAGCTGAGCGCTGCCAGAGCAATTTCGGTGAGGCTTTTTATTTTTAATTAATTAATTGATTAATTAGTCAAGGAGAGGAAAGGTAAGACAAGAGGCAGAGGATGGGTGCAGCTGCTTTTTTGGTGGTGGATTACCAATCCCTTCCTCTGTAATTTTGCCTTAGAAGTCTTTGGATGTTTAGCTGTTTTAGAATCTGAGGGCAAGCTAACAACCAGCTGGGTTTCTATCAGCCTTGCAAGAAGATGAGTTCGAGTTCACACCCAGCAAATTTGACTTTGCCATCCTGGGACTGCCCTTAACAGTTTCAGAAAGTCTCCCAACCCTTATCCCAAACCCACCCTCAGGAATGGCTCTGATACTAGCCATTTACACCTCAGGATGCAGGGAAATGCGGTTATGCCTTTCCCCTGAGATTTTCTTAGAAGAAAAGCAAATTGAAATTGAGTTTGGGAAGTAGGAAGTTATTCTGCTGCACCTCCCAAATTATACTGAATAAACAGGTGTGCTTGAGCAAGACTGACACTGCATAGGACAGAGATTGTGTTGGGTGTCCTGTTTCTGTGCTTCTAGAGAGAGGCGTGAATTGGGGAGGTGCTCCCTCTTTTGGCAGGGACAGTGAGCTGAGGGGTCTGGGAGGCAGGGTTAAACCTCTAAATTGAAAAGTAGTGGCTTACAGCATATTGAAAATTGAATGGGTAGTAGACCATTTAGAACAGAGGCTCTCGATGTCTTCTTCCTCCTTTACATATGAAAGGGATAAAAGGCCCTTAATCTATCAATTCTTTTCAATGTTTGGGAGAAGGGGGTGTGAGGAACATCCCTTTGGGAGATATGTCTAAATGTGAACATGATCCCTAACCCCTGTCTCACACCTGTGTCTCAATTAA
The DNA here is from genome assembly GCF_015220235.1 of Choloepus didactylus. Taxonomy (NCBI): domain Eukaryota; kingdom Metazoa; phylum Chordata; class Mammalia; order Pilosa; family Megalonychidae; genus Choloepus; species Choloepus didactylus. The sequence continues at coordinate 126,428,119 of NC_051314.1, forward strand.
TTAGAAATGGATCATATATCTAAACATTAAAGCTTTCTCTTAGTGTAATGCTTTCAACATTCATCCATGTCATAGCATGCATCAGCACTTCTTTCCTCTTTATGGCTGAATAATATTCCATTGTATGGGTAATCAACATTTGATTTATCCATTCGTCAGTTGTTAGACATTTGGGTTGTTTCCACTTTTTGGCTATTATGAATAATGCTATGAATATTCATGTACAAATTGTGAACATACGTTTTCATTTCTGCTGGGTGTATACCTAGGAGTGAAATTGCTGGGTCTTATGGTAACTCAATGTTTAACATTTTGAGTAATTCTAGACTTACAAAGTGGTGGCAGCATTTTACATTGCAAACAGCAATGTATGGGTATTCCAATTTCTCTACATCCTCATCAATACTTCTTATTGTCCATCTTTTTGATTATAGCCATCCTTGTGGGTGTGAAGTGGTATGTCATTGTGGTTTTGATTTGTATGTCTCTAATAACTAATGATGTTGAACATTTTTTCATGTGTTTCTTGGTCATTTGAATATGTTTGCTCATTTAAAAATTCAGATTCTTTGCTTATTTAAAAATTAGGTTATTTGTCTTTTTATTGTTCAGTTGTAAGAATTCTTTATATATTTGGAATATAAGAATATATATCTGATATGTGACTTGCATGTATTTTCTCCCATTCTGTGAATTATCTTTTCACTTTCTTGACAGGGTCCTTTGAAGCCAAGTTTTAAAATTTCATGAAGTCCAATTTATCTATTTTTCTTTTGCTTCTTGTGATGTTGGTGTTATATTAAAGAAGCATTACCTAAGCCAAGGTTCTGGAAATTTACTCCTATGTTTTCCTCTAATAATTTTATAGTTTTAGCAATCACATTTAGGTCTATGATCCCTTTTGAGTTAATTTTCATGCAGTTGGGAAGAAAGGCTCTAACTACATCTTTTGCTGGTGGATGTCCAGTTTTCCCAGCACCATTTGTTGAAAAGACTACTCATTCTCCATTTTTTGGCACCCTGTTGAAATTCAAGGGTCTCTTTTTGGACTTGTGGTTCTATTTGTTGATTACTGTAGCTTTGTAGTAAGTTTTGAAATAGGGAAGTATGAGTCCAGTTCCATTTGTTCTTATTTTTATTTGTATTTTCTATCTCCCTGTCTTTTCACTCATTAAGACCATGTTTATATTTATATTAGCTGCTTTAAAGTCTTTGTTAAATCTGACATCTGGGCTGTATTTTTTTTTATTAAATTCAGTTTTATTGAAATACATTCGCACACCATACAATCATCCATGGTATACAATCCACTGTCCACAGCATGGTAACATAGTTATGCGTTCATCACCACAATCTATCTCTGAACATTTTCCTTACATCAGAAAGAACCAGAACAAGAATAAAAAATAAAAGTGAAAAAAGAACACCCAAATCATCCCCTCATCCCACCCCATTTGTCCTTTAGTTTTTATCCCCATTCCTCCACTCATCCATACACTAGATAAAGGGGGTGTGATCCACAAGGTCTTCACAATCACACTGTCACCCCTTGTAATCTACATTATTATATAATTGTCTTCAGGAGTCCAGACTGCTGGATTGGAATTTGGTATTTTCAGGTATTTACTTCTAGCTATTCCAATACATTAAAACCTAAGAGGTGTTATCTATATAGTGCATAAGAATGTCCACCAGAGTGACCTCTCGACTCCATTTGAAATCTCTCAGCCACTGAAGATTTATTTCGTTTCATTTCGCATCCCCCTTTTGGTCAAGAAGATACTCTCAGTCCCATGATGCCGGGTCCACATTCATCCCATCTGGGCTATCTTGAGATAAATTTTTACTGCCTTCTTTTTCTCTTTTCTATAAGTCACATTTTTCTATTTCTTTGCAGGTCTAGTAAGTTTTTATGCTATGTTCAACATTGTAAATGATACAGTACATACTGTTATCATCCTCTGAAAAGTTTTTTTCCTCTTCTAGTGAGATATTAAATTACTGGGTATTCCCTATGAATTTATTTGGGCTTGTTTTTCTACTTCATTAAGGCTTATTTGTGGAAAGCTTGAGGTATTTTCCAAGTTTCTCTAACTTGGTAGGATTCAGCCTCCAAACTGTCTCTCCGCTATTGATCTTTTCAGGCCTTGGTTTTAGGCTTTGTTAGGGCAAATCTGGAATAAGCCTTCTCCCAGGGCATTGTTCTTGCTCCTAAAATGGGGTCTTCGTGTCTCAGCTGTATGCCTGGAAGGCTAGGGTGTTTAATGGAGTCTTGCCCCTCTGCTGGGAGGGGATTTCACATGCAGCCTCTCCCAGCATTTTGCTTTCTGGTGTCTCTGTTCTGACCTCCATGTGGAAGCCACCTGCCTCTGGTAAGCCTCGTGGATCTCACTCTGTGCATTTGGAGCCTACCTTCCAGCTGAAGAATCTCTTCAACAAGTGGTGTTGGGAAAATGGGATCTCCGTGGTATCCACATGTGGAAGAATGACGTTAATCCCTACCTGACACCATATAAAAGACCAGCTCAACATGGATCAAGGACAAAGATATAAGGGCTAAAACTACAAAACTCTTAGAAGATAACACAGGGGTAAACGGAGGAAGATGATTGCTTCCCCATTCGTCTATTAACTGTATCAAATGATTAGGCACAAGTTAAAATGGCATTAAGCATTTTCCTTTACTTGGATTGTATAGAACCCATACCTGCCCACTCAGAGTCTCAAGCTGGTATAATGGTCAAGGCTCTAAAGGGTGTTTAAAAGTCAGGGAGCCAAACTGAAGCTGCTCAAGTGGAGGGCCCTACCTCTTGTTGATGTGCACGGCGCTTCTCTGGCATGTGGGCCAAAGCATGCACATGGGTTGCCAGTGATGGTAGCTTTTCTTTCTTCTCCAGTGACAAGTTTGCTTGGTTCCTGGGTTCATGCAGCTCCCCAATTTTTAGCACCCAGGCCAAGGAGGCTCATCCAGTTCTAAATAGTCATCCACATTCTTGCTCAGTGGCACTTCACCTAAACTTAACCTTGTTCTAATTCTAGAGGTGCTCCTTCCTTCTAGTATTTCAGGATCTTGTGACTAGATCTGTGCTTACCTTTTGATTCTGTCAGTGAGTTGTGGACCTTGACTGCACAATAGACTCACCCCTGACAAATTAAGTACAGATCTCTGGTGGGGAGGGGATCCCAGACATCAATATTTTAAGCTTTTTAGGTGATTCCAATGTCCCTCTAAGTTTGAGAACCATTCCATGTCCCTGTTTGTCCTCCTAATTAGTGAATCCTGGTATTTTAAGTCTGGGTTCCCATGGTGAGTGCCTCCTTCCCCACAGAGTTACTCTCATATGCTTCTGTTTCCCTTTCTCCAGAACTATGTCACCTTCTGAAGGCCTCTCTGGAGTGTGTGTGTGTGTGTGTGTGTGTGTGTGTGTGTGTGTATGTTAGTGTGAGTGGATGTGAGTGCAGGCAGTGATAATATGGGGAAGGTTGACAGGAAAGATGGTAAAGTCCTTGCAGGCCAGGGTAAAGAGTGTGTGCTAAAAGCCAGGAGGGTCCTGCCCAAGCCCCTCAAATCCTGCCACACAGTGAGCCACCTACTGGAGCTCTGTGGGTGGCCAATGGAGCACGAGGAAGGAGGCAGCCCTGGATCTGAAACAGCCAAGGCCACGGATGGCAAAGGGCATAAACGTGATTGCCTTTCTCCCTGGAGCCTCCAGGCCTCCCTTGCCCGTTTGGCAGATGCCCACTCATCATTTCTAGATGCACTTCCAAAGTTGTGGCTTCTGCGAGGCCTTTCCTGATAGCTCTAGGCTGAACTAAGTGTCTCTGTTGCTGTACATGCCCGTTCATACTCCGACTTTAGCTCCTCTGCCATTCCTGAAATGATCTCCTCATTAGTCTGTCTTCCTTGCTAGACCATGAGCACCTCAGGATTGGGGGCAAGGACCATATTCTATTTGGCTTTATTTTCCCTGTGTTGTATACAATGTCTGCTGAATTAATAAATAACCAACAATGGCTTCTAGAATTAATGAACAGAGCTATGAAAGATTATACAAACACAGACATCCCCCCCCCCGCCCCCGAGGATGGCCAGTTGCTGTGCTTGTTGCAGGGTGTAATGGTGGAGGGGTGTGGGCAGGGAGAGGCAGGCTGTGCATGGGTGTTGGGAGATGAAGCAGTTCTGACATAGGCAGGGACCATACTCCATGATTTGTTCTTCGTCCTGAGAACAGCGGGAAGCCAGCAAATGGGAAGTAACTTGGCCAGACTGTTTCAAAATGGTAAAATGGTAATTCTAGCAAGGTTAGCATTAGGAAGACCAACTAGCTCTTTTCCAGGTTCAGGGCAAGAATGCAAACTGTGGCAGTGTCATCGTCAGGAAGGGGGTTGCTGAATATCAGGGGAGAGGGGATGGTTTTTGAGCCCGGGCTGTAAGACAAGCAGAGCCGAGGAGGCAGATTTGCAAATGGTTCTTTTTTGTGTAGAAGGAACTAGAGGGACATCCTTCTGTTACTTAGGCCATATAGAAAGGCCAAGGTAGGTGCTGTGTAGCAGGACTGGGGAGCAGGAATGGCATCAACAGGGGCATTTGGTCCAAATTTTAAGCCTGGAGCCTGAAAGTTTTGCCTGTTGTCCTGGGTCAAATACTTGCAGGAATATAGGGTCGCACCATAAATGTTCATCCAAACTGAAGTCCACCCACCCCAGGATACTTGAGGAGAGGTGCAGGGTGAGGGCCTCCAAGATCCGGAAGTGCCCAGGCCTCTCGGAGGCTCCCAAGAGGGCTTGCCTCTCAAGGACCACCTCTGTCTGGAGTTCTGGTTCTTGGCCTGGGCACTCACCCTGGGAAAGGGTGGGTTCCCTGTCTCCCCTCAGGCATCCCTGAGTCTGGCTGGTTTTGCTGGAAGCCATGGCCTTGAGAGGCTGCCCCGTTTTCCAGGCAGCTTCACGCTTCACCAGGAGAGAGTCACGATGCCTTGAAGGAAACTTGGAGGAAAAGACTTGCTGCCTGGAAGCCCAGCTCCGTCAGGAAACAACCTCCTGCTGTTCTCTCAGAGGCTCTGGAAACCTCCTAGGGCCTTGATGATTCACCTCACCCTCCATGCCTGAGGGATCCACTTCCTGCTCTCTCTGCCGCCTGGCCCTGCTTTGCTCTTAAATGGGTCTCCTGGTCTTCTCTGATCAGTTTCCCGTCTTCCCCTGCTGCATGAGGTTTCCTTACTCTCACCAGCTCTCCAGGTGCTGCACCCGCCCTTCTCCCTTGCTTAGAGGACTTTCTAGCTCTAATCCTAGAGTGAGTCTGAAGATTCCTGCCACCCTCTCTGAGGGCTGTGGCGTGAAGTGAAGGGCTGGGAAGGAACTCCTGGTGTTCAGCATCCCCCCCCCCCACCTCCCTGACCCACTGTCCACCACTGGAGATTTATTCCTTCAGGCTTGTGACATCTGTAGATCCCCTTAAAGTTTTCAAAATGCTTTTCACACATATTATTTCAAGATGTCAGCATAGTCTATTTATACTTGGGTGTAAATTAGTTTATTAGCCAAGACAGCCAACAGCTAAATGAAAGAATGGGTGTTGGAGGACTGTGATGGTAGATGGGTGTTCTGGTTTGCTAATGCTGCCATTATGCAAAATACCAGAAATGGGTTGGCTTTTATATAGGGGGTTTATTTGGCTAAAAATTTACGGTTCTAATGCCATAAAAGTGTCCAAACTAAGGCATCCACAAGAGGGTACCTTCACTGAAGAATGGCTGATGGCATCCAGAACAACTTTCTCAGCTGGGAAGGTACATGGCTGGCGTCTCCTGGTCCTTTGCTGCCGGGTTGCGTTTCAAAATGTCTTTCTCCAAAATGTCTCTGGGTTTCTCCTAGCTTAGCATCTGCAAACGTCCTTCTGTCTGCATCTCCAAGCATCTCTAAGTGTCAGTAAGCATCTCGGTCTGTGTAGGCTCTTAGCTTCTTTCTTTCTCTCTCTCTCTCTCTCGCTCGCTCCAACATAAAATAATTATATTTGAACACATAACTTCTGTACAACCAAAAATAAAACCTCAGAATGAATTAAATGGGAAGAAAACATGATATTTCATGTGCAATGCATAAAAATCAGAAGACTGACATCGTTCATCATAAACGAGTCCTTAGAAATCAGTACAAAGTAACTATTATTTCAAGAGAAATAAAAACATTCCAAGAAAAATCAGAACAGAGGGAAGTGAAATACAAATACAATTAATGTGATGATGATCAAGCCTGATGTTCTTTGTATTATTACATCAAAGATTAAAAACACCGAAACATAGTATTTGTACAGTTGTAGGAAAGAGGGAATGCTCATTCACAAATACTGGGTAAGTGAACTGATGAGGACTGCCTTACATTTAGAGGGAATTCTGAATTTTCACTCAAAATACATATTTTCCTATTCTTTGGCGCCAGCAGTTTCAATTCACAGGAATTATTCCAATAAAGTAGTGGGACAAACTCAAAATAATTAACATAGAAGCATGTTCATTGCAGAGAAAATTTGTAGCAAATAGAAAGATCAATTAAAGAAGAATGTGTAATCAATACGTTTATATCTCTTTCACCAAGAGAGGTAAAGCTATATAACCAAATTAGAACATGGGGCTCAAGAAAGTGTTAAAAGGGAGAATAAATTAGGATCCCCCAAACACTACTTGCATATTGTTTATGAACATACCCCAAAAGAATGTGCAGAAAACCCCATTAATAGCAGATAATACTGGGGAGTAGAATCAGGAGGAGAAAAGATACTTCGGAAGTAAAGATTATACTTAAAAAAGTACTATGTCTTCTAAATTTATTGAAAAATGATTTTTTATGACTCACCTTTTAAAATTTACCCAGTGATAAGTGAGAATGAGAAACATATGCACTTCATACTTACACCACTGAGAGGGGGCCCTCAATTCCACCACCCTGAGCTTCTCTGGGTGATACTGTCTCTGTCAGTGAAACTCTTGAAATTCAGTCCAATGCCTCCTGGGACTTAGTCCAGTGGCAACAATGAAAGCAGTCAGCATGCCTGGCTAGAGTTCATTATGATGATATACTTTGGGTCACTTTATAAACATGAGCTTTTTCATTTTTCAGTCCAGTTTTTCTCATCTTCAAGGAATGCCTACTGCAACACACAAAAAGGAGGAGTCTCCAAGTCTTAGGAAGACTGTATTTTAGTTTTGGTGGAAGTGGTGGTAGAAGCAGTGGTATCAGTTTCCCATGTGGTCAACACAATCCTTTAGCCAAGGGCTATTCCTGGAAGTGACGAATCCTTCAGTGAGGAGCACAGCAACAGCTCATTCACTGACGGTGCCATTCTTGGTATTAAAAATAAAGATGACAGAAGTGTACCTTCTTGGAACGTCATCTCCTGTGGTTTGCAGTTAAGACCTATGAACTAAAGATCTCCACTGAAGGGTGAATGTTTCTGATGATGTCGGCTGTTCTTAGGGTATCTGCACATGTCTTTCTCACCACCAATCCCATCATCCAGCTGCTTCTTTCCTCAGGTGATCCTATATGCTTTGTTTTAACGTTCTAAGACTCTGATGCACTGATCTCTAAATCACATGTTCTTTGTATGATCACTCACAAAAAGCATGCATAATACCACTGGGAAAACAAAGCTGAATAAAACAGCCAGCCCTCTCAAGATGTTGAAAGGCAAGGATGAAGGGAGGTACAAACAGGTTGTCTCTTTAAAATTCCCCATTATTTAAATGTTCATTTTGAAATAACTTTAAACTTCAAATGCAGAACATAGAAGCAGTTCTTGTGTTTCCACCTCTCTGCCATGTATACTTTCAGACAATTTTCTATTCACATATAATCATATATTCATTTTCCATTTTCTCATGTAGCAAATATACCAGCATACAGCATGCAATACTGTACTTTGTAAATCACACATACAAAAAATTCAAAATACAATAAAACAATCATCATTGTAACAATGATTATGCAATTACTTAATTACTTAATTATTCTCCATGCTGTGGGAATAATTACCATTAAGAGTTTGTTAGAGTAACTAGAGGCAACACGCACACACCTTTGCAAACACACAGCTACCTGATGCTTCTTCAAAAATAACATCATTTTGAACTTGAACTTAAAATATCACAAATACTTTTCTATTCCAGTATGTTTTTTTTTTCAAAGTTTGTATTTGTCGGTTAAATGAACTACAGTTATTTTTCCCTTTTATATTTTTTGATGGGTATTTCAGATGTACAAGTTACTATTTGTTATTAAAATCAATCTATAATTTTCTTTCTTCTCTAAAATTTCTAGAATTGGAAGATAGGCCCCCAGCATTAGCGTTTCTCTTAAATACCCCAGTGAACTAATCAAGACTCACCTCGAATGGGCAGGGTCACACCTCCATGGAAATAACCCAATCAAAGGTGTCACCTACAGTTGAGTGAGTCACATCTCCATGGAAACACTCAATCAGAATGTTTCCATTCTACCAAAAGACTGTTAAGCCTTCCCCCACAAGATTGCATCAAAGAACATGGCTTTTTCTGGGGGACATGATTGTATCCAACCGGCACAAAGTGAAGTGGAGGGATGGAATGTGGGGAACCAAAACTGGGGCGTGGCCTTGGGTAGGCTTAGCCAAGGGCTTAGAAGGGAGAAAAAATAAAGGGCAGGTGCTGGGAAGACTCTGGAAGCAAACTACCTACTTTTCCATTTAGATTTGAGCCTCTCTGTGCCTTCAGCCTCTGTTTTTTTTTTTTTTTTCTCTCTACATCTCTCATCCTGCACCTTCTTCACCTGCCTCTGTAGAGTAGCACAAGGTACCTGCAGCTCTGCTCAGGGGTGGGGGTTGGATCCAACTAGAAGGCACAGAGTTCTGTCCTGGGGCCACTGGTCTAAAAGAGTCCATGCAGGACCCAAAGGGCAAGCAAGTTGGTGGTGCCTCAATTCACTTGTACTAATGGTGGGAAGGAGAGCTGGTGCTTCTCTTACCTAGTCCAGGAGAGCGTCTTGGAGGAAGTGAATGGTAGGCAGCCAGGTGGGTGGGAACTTGGAGCCGAGTAGTTGGAATGAAGTAGAGAAGTCCGAGAGAGAAGAGATGGATGAAGGGGGCATGCCCTGAAGCCCAGAAGTGAGATTTGACCATCATCCCTTGCATTTTCCATAGCCCCACAGTCCTGGGTTTTTATTTTATTATCATCCTCACCCTCGGAGGAAAAGATGGCGTGACTATTTCCCTGTTCTCCTGTTTTCATGGAAGTGAAAACTAGGCCCAGAGAGGAAATATGCTTTTTCCAACATGGTGGCAATGTCAGGACCAGAAGCGAAAAGGGTCCCCTTGGCTCACTGCAGACTTGCTTCGTGGCACACAGAGCCGATGGCTAGTCCTGCGAGGGGAAGTGATGTGGTTAGACAGAACCCAAAGCCTCCCACAGGTGCGTTTGGCAGTTACTCATTTTTGTATTCTCGCCTGACCAGTCAACTGTGTCCTTGGGACACTCTGTCATAGGCTGCAGTTGCCTCCAAACAGCAGGCCAAGGCCGGAACTCTGCCCTGCTTCTGTCTCATTTCCTCGCACCCTCTAAGAGTGCAGGGCTCCCTCATCCTTTATGCCTCAAGGTGTTCACAAACAGAGCACATGAGAATTTCAGAAACACTCTAGCTTCAAAAAGATGGGGAATGGGAAGGAGGGCAGGCTGGAATGAGATTGGAGAATCTATGTAATATCTTTTAGTTCATGTTTAAGATTTTATATTTTAGCAGAGGAGCCATGGATGGGCTTTGAGTGGGGGAGTGGACTAATGTGATGAATAATTTAAAAAGATCCCTCTGTAGGTGGAGGAGAAGGGATTAGGGAGCAAAAGTGGATGTGGGGACGTGCTGCTGCCAAGGTGGGGCTGCCCCTGTCTGTGCTGGGCGGAAGGTCTTGGCCATTTTCACCTGGTCACACCTTGATGAGGTGGGGAAGGTTTATCTTTCCCACCACCCCAACACTCTGGGGACTTTTGAGGGTCCTGGACAATTGAAAGAGGGTTAGTCACATATAGGGTGGGCACTTGGGGAGCTGGGAAGCTGGGGCACAGAAGGTGTCTGATAGCCTGAACAATTAGCAAGCTGCTATCAATGGGTCATCCTCACTCAGTGACCCACTGAGTGGTTATCATCAGTGATGATAACCACTGCTCCTTGAGCCCCGTCTCTGTGGCTCCTTGCTGACAGAGGAGGCTGCAGGCTGCAGGGCACAGACCCTCCTCTAATGACTCCACTTGGGTCTGTGAGGTCCCACATGCCCCTTCCCCTCCCTACACAGCCCAGCTTGTGGAGCTTTATTCATGCTTGGGATGGATAGAAATTAACTTTGCTAGTGGTACTTGAATCTAGTAGTAGTGTTACCTTGATCAGTTGTCTGTAACAAGGATGTGTTACTTTTGATTTTTTGGTTCCTAATGACCACAGTATTAGGTGACCCACAACTGGATGAAGAGTGGGAAGGGATGCAGGTCCTAGGCAGAGGGAAGGCCAGACGCAAGATCCTGGGCTGGGACGGTATGGTGAGTAAAGGGACTGAGAGCAGGACAAGTCTGGCTGGAAAACAGAAAGCCAGCAGGACCTGGTAGGAAATGAGGTGGAGACGTAGGCAGGGGCTAGATCGTGCCAGGTCTCCTAGCCCAAGAGCAATGGGAAGTACCGGAAGTTTCTCTGCGTGAGGGTGTCATGGTGAGACTCACATTTGGAGAGGATCCTCTGACTGCCTTGTGGAGGACAATGAAGGGGAGTGAGGGTGGAAGCAGGAAGACCTGTCCTGAGGCCGTTGCAGAAATCCAGGTGAATGTGGTTGATGGCTGGGCGTAGAGTGGTAGTTGTGGAGGTGGGGAAAGAACAATGTATTTGGGAGCTATTTAAGGGGTAAACGTCATAGGATTGGTGACAAACTGGATATGGAGTAAGAGGTAAGAAGCTACCAGAGCTGCCTGTAGATTTCTGCCTTGTGGACTGAGTGTACAGCACCATTCCTGGGTGATGGGGACACTGCCAAAGAATCATGTTAGGAAAGAAGTTCTTAAGTTTGGTTTGGGAGATGCTGATTTTGAGGGGCCTCTCAAACATCCAAGTGAAGATGACAAGCAGGCAGGAGAATTTATGGACCTGGTGCTTAGATGGGAGTAAAGGTTAAAGGTAAAAATTTGGGAGTCAACAGCATGTAGGATTGGGTGAGAGTGCCTCGGAGAGAGCATAGAGTATAGAGGAAAGGCCTCAGGTTCAAGGCCAGTGAAAATCCATGTAGTTGATCCAGAGATGCCTGAGCCATGCCCCTTGCTCATGGCCTCTGTAGCTTGGGAGGGAAGGTCAGTCATAGACGTAGCAGGGATCTGTTGGCAGCATGTGCTAAGAGCCAAACAAATGGTAAATGAAAGAAGGAGCATTTCCAAATGGGGAAACAGTTTCCATTGGCTGTGTACAATGGCCTTTACTTCTGTTTGACCTCAATTCATCTTGTCTAAGCCTCTTAGGGAGTTCCTAAGGAGTGTGTTCACCTGCCCTGCCCTTCCTGATGGCCAGGCATCACCTCTCGTCTCTTAAAGCCAGCTCTCTCGGGGTGAGGGTGCGGGGCTCTTTGCATCTGTGACGTCATTGCCTGCTATGTCTTGCAGGAGCTGGGACCACTGGACCATATGCCATGGGGGGCCCTGGGGGCCAGCCTCAAAGCACAGGTGGCCCCCCTAGGGGATGGGGCTCCTGAACAGTGGTTTGACTGTGGCTCTGGGTTGACTCTGAACCTGAGCTACCATGAGTCACAGCTGTGATGTGAAGATAGCTGTGAGGAACGGTGGTCTTTGGGGGTGCAGCGTCTTCCTCACCGAACCCAGTCACTTATTAGCATGACCTTGGGCTTTTTAGACATGATCCAGAGGTTTTGAGGCCTTCACTGGGGAAGAGAGTCCTTCTGTTACATGCTCTGCCCTGGGCCAGCTGGGGGATGAGAGGAGTTCATGAGGCAAGACTGGGGACCAAGGGAGGAAGCCTCCCCCGCCCCCAGCTAATCACAGCAGTGCACCAGGTCCACACCTGCCTGCCTGTGTTCTCTCCCCAGGGGGTGCCTCCCCTGCCTTTCGGAAGCTACCTTCCCTCCAAGACCCAGTTCCATGCTCACTTCCTCCTGGAACCCCACTTTGACTCCCTAGCCTTTCTGGTCTCCCTTCCCCCCAGCACCCAAATACTAGAAATAAATTAGGAAGGCTTTATTCTGCTGGCCCTAACTGTGTTTCCTGCATGTCAGCTCTGTCTTCATAAATAGATTATACATTTCTCAAGGGCAGGAACCAAATGCTGAAACTGTCCTGCAGAGACCTGAACAGTAACAGGCCAGAAGCTCTGCTTTCAAATTCACAGACCCAAAAGCTGCTTTTGTCCTTTCATTTATTCAGCAGGTGCTCAGGGCTGAGCTGGATGTGTAATGTGTGATTTCTGCTCACCTGAAGCTTATATTTTAATGAAAACAATAAGAATGATTATAATAACCACTGTTTATTGCAAGCCCGTATGTTAGTCATCGTTCTGGGTGCTTTGCGTGCATTCTCTCTCCTCCTCCTCGCTACAATCCTGCCAAGTTGGGATTCTCCTCATTTTACAGTTGAAGGGGTTGCAGAGCTAGCGAGGGTCGGAGCTGAGGTTTCAGCCCAGGTGCACTGGGCTGTGCTGCTTTGCTAGGAAAGAGTTTCTCAGAGGCAGGAATCGATCAAGGCTGCTCAGCCACGGGACCTGGGCCAGTCGTGGCCTCTGCCTGTGGCCTCCTCTATGTAAAGCCGGCTTGGAGGGCTTCATCTTTCAATCCCCCCAATGCCTTCTGCAATTCCATCACCTACCCGAGGCCCTTCTCCTCCAGGGGGTGATGCCAGGAATTTTGTGAAGTCTGAGGAGGGGTGAGAAGGGGCTGTGGAGGGCTGACACCTTGGTGCTGGTGGGGGTGGGGGTGGGGAGCCCACCATCCACCTGCCCCTGGCCGTCTGGAGGAGCCCACCATGGCTGTCTTGGCTGAGCTGGGGAGCCTGGGGGTCGGCCTGGTGCTGGCTGGCCAAAGCTGTTCTCATTAATTCAAGTTGTCTCCCCAGGTGGTGCCCTACCCACCCCGGCTCACCTGTGGCAACCCCTCTCTTGTCTGGGAATGATAAGGGATTACGACAGCCACGATCCCAAGGAGCACTTGCTGGTGGCTCCTGGCTCCTGGTGGGTGTGTGGGTGGGTGGGAGAGGGTGGGCGAGCTCCCCTCCCTGCTTCCTTCTACACTCTCCCCTTGTCTAAGGCCAGTGTGAGGACTGGCAGGGGAGTCAGCTGTGATAGGAGGTGGGGACTATTTCCTTAAGATAACTGAGGTTTCCCTCCCGCTGTGCCCGGGCTTCTCCATTGCATGAAGTTGTTTTGCTTCCCCCATCTCTCCCTCCCACAGATATCCCCCTGCTCCCTGGCTCCCCACGCCGGCTGAGGCCTCGGGCAGTGGCCAGAGGGACCCCCGGGTCCCAGGCCTGGACAGCGATCCCTCAAGGTGCCCAGTCCCCAAAACCCAGGTCTGCAGGGCAGTTCCAACCGAGGTTCTGGCCAGCCTTCCAGTGGCTGCAGCTCTGTGAGTACCATGGGGGGCCCCAAGGGTGCCTCTTGGCCGAGGGACCCTCAAGTTGGAGACGTGTGTGTGTGTGTGTGTGTGTGTGTGTGTGTGTGTGTGTGTATGTATGTGAAAAGAGAGGTCCTGGGTTTAGGTTAGGGTCTTTTCTCTCGCCTCTCTCCAAGTCAGGCATGGTTTTCTACAGCACTGCTGGAGGAGGAGAGTTGGGACAGGAGACGGCAGGTGGGAGAGGCCAGGTGAGCCCACCTGTGGGTCTCTACTCCCCCTGGCTTCCCTCTAAAGGCCTGAGAAACCCAGCTCCTCTGCCGTGATGGCTCCAATGCCCTCCCCTGTGCCTGGTGCTGCATCTGGTTGCCAGGTGACCTCTCAGTGGCTGCTGAGGCAGCTGGGTATCAAACCAGCAACAAACAGGGAAACACCCAAAGGGAGGAGGCAGGCCCCTCCCCTTCTCCTGCCTGGCTCCTTCTTCTCTTCTTTCAAACTCCCCATCCCTGGGCGTGGAAGAGAGCAGCAGTCAGTTCTTCCTGCTGTCATCTCTAGCAGGGTCCTCACCTGTGCCTCGAGAGGAGGCAGAGGATGTGGGGCTGTGAAGGGCATCGTGTCTAGTGAATCCCTGTGGGGTGGGAGGGTGGAGGGCGGGTCAGGCAACTAGAAATTGGACATTGTTCCAATGGATCCAGAGAACCTGCCGGTGAGTTTCCTGTGTGCAACTGTGTAGCATGTTTGAAAGCAGACGTGCAAGGAGGTGGGTAAATGTGGGGTGCCCTGGTGCATGTGGAGGGACATGTGTGTGCATTAGAGGGCACTTGGGTGCATGCATGTGTGCAGGAGGCTGGCACAGAGAGGTGTGTGTGGGAGTGAGTGTGCACTTGCAGGGGCTTGTGTGTGTGCCTGGGCAGGAGTGGGCATGCAAGTTTGTGCGGGAGGCAGGCAGTATGGATGGGCAGGGGTTTGCTGCTGTGCATGCAGCCTGTGTATGTGAGTGTGTGTGCACACGTGGGTGCCGGATGCCTGGACCATGGACAAGTGGGTGGAGGGCTGGGCAGGGGGTGTGGCAGGTGAACTGGGGCACCCAGTGCCTCGGGGACTGAGGGGTTTCCTTCCTAGGCCACCTCCTGGGCTCAGAGCCTGGTGACCCCTCCTTTGTCCCTTACCCCTCGCTGAGCAGGCCTCACCATCCCTGTCCCCTTCTCTCTGGCCAGGTCATCAACAACTACCTGGATGCCAGTGAGTCGGTGTCCGCGGAGGCCCGTCTGAGCCGCATGCACTTCCATGACAACCAGAGGAAGGTGGACTATGTGCTCGCCTACCACTACCGGAAACGGGGAGCGCACCCCAGCCACGGCTCCCTTGGCCACGCGCTGGCTGTCGTCTCCAACGGGGAGACGGGCAAGGACCCCCATGCTGGGGGCCCCCGAGACATTGAGCTGGGGCCGCTGGATGCCCTGGAGGAGGAGAGGAAGGAGCAGCGGGAGGAGTTTGAGCACAATCTGATCGCGGCCGGGCTGGAGCTGGAGAAGGATTTGGAGGTGAGGTGTGGCAGGCGGTGGGGGCAGGATTGGGGGGATCTCTGAGCCGTCCTGCAGAGGCCGTGGCTTTGTTCTGGTGAGTGGCCTAGTTTTCTGGTGGTGAAGCCAGATTTTCTTGCCCAGGGAGCTGAAAAACAGTCTTGGATTTCTGGTGCCTCTGTCCAGGGGGGTCCGGGTTCTAACAGGGGCGGTGGTGCCCGTGTGTCCTGGCCAGAGCCTGAAGGCGAGACCTTTCTTCCTGGCTCTCTCAGGCCCCATCCTCTGGCCCTCTCCATAATGGTTTCCTTGGGAGGAAGACCCATTTTGCCTGCTGAACTTTGGATCAAAATTCCTCTATGAGGAACGACTTGCTCTGGGGTTCCCTGGAGGAGATTGTTTGGGCACTGAATTGAGACATACATTAGACATATTTTTATCAACTTGTGAGCTCTGTATACCCTCATCCCTGGTCAGTAGCCAGCCTAAGGCCATCGCTGGAAATGCAATTATCCACATATCCATTCCTCTACCCTTTCCCCCACCCATCCATCCATCCATCCGTCCGTCCATCCATCCATCCATCCATCCATCCATTCATTCACTCATCCATCCATTTCTCCACAACACAGTGATCCTTTACAACTGACCTGACCCTTGCCATCCTCTCCAAACTCATTTCCTACTCTGCCTACCCCCTGCACCCCGCTCCAGTCCTCTGGCCTTACCTGGGTTGTGGGTCACTCCCACCTCAGGGCCTCCGCACTGGTCGCCCCTCTGCCTGGGCACCTTGGCACTCTTCTTCAGACCTGTGCGTGCCCACTCCTTCACTTCATGCCTCTGCTCAAATGTTATCTCCTTCCAGATCATTCTAACTAAAATGTCCCCACCCGTCACTCCTACACACTCTGTTTGACTTTTCTTCATCACACTTAGCACTGCTACCTGAAATAATGGGATAGATTTCTTTTGTTTAATATCTGTGTCTCCCATTAGCTCCGTGAGGGTAGGGATTTGTTTGGTTTACTGCTGTCTGGCCAGCACCCAAGAGCCTGACACACAGTAGGTGCTTAATAAGTGTTAGTTGAATAAGTGAGTGACCTTCCTGAGCCTCGGGTTCCTCATCTGTAATGTAACAGATGCCTGGCTGGATTGTAATGGTGGAGTATGTAAAACATCTAGCACAATGTCTTGCATATAGTAGGTGCTCAATAAATGTTCATCGTGATTATTTTAAAAGGCATCATGCTGAGGGTTGGGGTATTGTCCTTATCAGGGACCTGTTTTGTAAGAGTCACGTGAATCTTGTCCCCAAACTGGAAGGGCCCCCTAGAGGTCCCTCGTCCACTCCTCTGTCCCCAGGCAGGACGGCACGTGGCCTGGCTCACACCCTCGTAGCACTGACCTAGGCTGCTTACCCAGACCCTTAAGGCAGGAGACACCCCTCTAGCTGTCGGGGCTCCTTGCTGTGGGATGCTGGTTTCCTTTTTTGGAAACTCAAAGTTCACTTGGTGCCTCCAACTGGAGTCTGGTGGGAAGGTCTCTCCACAATGGGGTGTGTTCTCGGTGCCATACAAGGAGCTCTTGGCACTTAATACAGGGAGGCTGCAGCTCACACATCTGTCCCTGGGTCTCGGGGAGTGGAGACGAGGGCCTTGTGCAGCTGCTCAGGGGGTGGACTCTGGAATCCAACTACATGTGTTCACATCCCAGTCCTGTCATCTCCTAGCCTCAGGACCTTGGTCAAGTCACTTGACTCCTTTCAGCCTAAGTGTCTTTGTCTGTAAAATGGGAATAACAACACATCTTCCTTGGGTTGTTATGAAGATGAAACAAGACAACCTATATAAACTACCTTGAACAGTAATACCGAGTATTACTTTTATTATTTTTGTAGGTTGCCAGATTTAGCAAATAAAAATACAGGTTGCCTAGTTAAATTTGAATTTCAGATCAATAATGAAAGCTTTTTTAGCATAAGTATGCCCATGCCATATTGGGGACTGATTTATACTAAAATAATTATTTGTGGCTGATCTGAAATTCAAATTTAACTGTCCTGGCAGCTCTTACCACTGCTACTTGTATTGCTGCCCACCTCTGCTGCCCTCTGGGTTGTTTCATTCTGGTCGCTGTTGGATTTTCTGGGCTTTGGCTGGGAGTTAGGAGGGCAAAGAGATAGCTCTGGGCACTGGCCCGTGTTGGAAGGGGGTGTGTAGCATGGCCTGGGTTGTGTCCCTCTGCTACAGCCACCACCCAAATCTCCTTCCTCCCAGCCCCAGCCCCTGGCTTCAAGGCCAACTTCTCTCCTTTCCTTCGTGAGTTCTTTCCAGATTCCTCCACCTCCACCGAGTCTCCTTCTGTCATCAGAGCCTCCACCTGGTTTAGTCCCCATGACCTACTGCCTTGCAGTGTTCCTCTTGCTCCTAAAAATTAATTGTTGTTTTTATTAATATAGAGTTTTGGGACATCTGATGCAAAGAGTTGACTTAACTATACTTCTCAGTTCATAGCACACAGCACATAACATGAGGACCCTCCTGTTATTTATTTAAATATTCCCCTTTATCCGCCCCTCCCAACCAATCTAACATGTTATGCTTCTAGAAAATGTATAGTGATGTTTTTGACTGTATGCATTTTTCCTTCATTTTAAAAGTAGACTTTATTTTTTAGAAGTTTTAGATTTACAGAAAAATTGAGAAGATAGTATAGAGAGCCCCCACATATCCCACGCCATTTCCTCCATTGTTAACATCTTACATTAGCATGGTACGCTCATTACAGTTAATGAGCCAATTTTGTTGCTACATCATCGTTAACTAAAGCCCATACTTCACTCAGATTTCCATTACTGTTCCAGGATCCCATCCAGGATCCCATAGTATATTTATTGTCATGTCTCCTTAGACTGCTCTCGGCTGACAGATTCTCAGAGCTGTCTGCATTTTTAATTTGCAGGAAAGGCATTGCATTTGATAGTCCACTCTGATTCTTACCTTTTTGTCTCAGCACATTTCATGTCTTGCATGTGCACCTTCTCCATCATTCCTAGCGCAGGAACACTTTGTAGCTGCCACAGTTTACCTTGTCACTTCCCTAGAAATAATGGATGACACTAAGGGACCACCAGCTTGCCTCTAATCCTGTGTCATCCAGACAAGGTAGAGCACGATTGTCACCCTTTCCAGGGCCAGCAGTCCGGGAACTTCTCTGTCTCCTTAACTCCCCCTCCCCACTGCTAGGGGCCTGCTGGGGTCTGAACTACTCTCCTTGGTGTCAGGACAGTGGCTGCCCCTGCTCGGCTGGTCACCCCCTTCTGGGCTGGGCTGCCTTTTAGGCTCTGGTTTCACTTGGACTTTAAGACAAATGGAGAGGAGGCCCATGAAAAATGATTCACTTAGCCTGACAGCTCAAAAGAACTTTGCATCTACCAAAAGAATTGATTAACTAAGGCTGTCTGTGATCCTCGTTGATATCTGGACATGCTTTTGACAGGATTATAATTGGTTCATGCTTTCAATTCAGCGTTTTATCTTTTTCCTTGTAGTGACATTGTCCAAGTTCATACTTTAAAGACAGGTCAGTATTTTTCAGATGACTATACCATAGTGTGCCTAAATGTTCTCTTACATTTGCCACTTAATTAGAATGTAATTTAAAGACATCCCTGGATATGTTTATTGGTGGCAGACACGCCTGCACCCTCACTGCTAGTTCACATCAGTGATGCCTCCTGCTTGGAGAAAGGGCACAACTTCCAGATGGAAGTGGAGGTAAGCAGTTCAGGCTCACCCAGCCATGAGCCTCCAGAGTTTCCACCTGTCCCGATGGGATTGCAGAGTGAGTTAACTGCACGAAGTCTCTTGTGACACATCTCAGGGGAGTCTGACCTGCCCACCTCCTCTCACAGTCTCCCAAATCCCCTCCATGACCCAAACAGCCAGCAGTACAGAGGCAGAGATGCAAGTGCCTGGGTGCCCCCTGGGGTGTCTCCCAGGGGGAGGGTGAGCCCCAGGCCAATGCACTTGGTAGGCCTAGAGGACATGCATGGGGACTTGGATTTAAAGAACTTGCAGGCCCAGATATTCCAGTGGGCATGGCTCAGACTTCAGATCTAGTGGGCTGCTGGATCTGCTGAGCAGGGAATGGAGGAGAGGGCATGGGCAGGGAGGCTGGGTGCCCCTGGGCTCGGGACCAGCTTCCCTGGGATTAGGGCTCCAGAGAATTGACAGCAGCAGCTGGCTTTCTGCAGGGTGTTCAGGCATCCCTGGCAGGTCCATGGGCTATCAGTGGCTGAGTCAGGCCTGGAAGAGGTGGAGGACCAGCTGGAAGGCCCCCAAAACCCCCGAGGCCTGCAGCTCCATTCAGGAGTCAGCCCTCTCCACTCCGACCTAGTGTCAGGTGGGAGCCTAGAAACGACCAAAATTGTCCTGTCTCTGCAAAGAGGAGACCCCTCACCCCAAGGTATACGATGTCCCTGACACCTGGCTCCTCACCCTACAGCAGAGCCTGGAAGTCTGACAGCTCCAACTGCCTTGCTGCACTGAGGCCGAGGAATAGGCTAGAGGGCATCTGGGGCATGTGACATGGTGAGCTCCCAAAAGCAGTCTGTGTAGGGCCCATTCAGGGGTGAGGGTTGAGGGCGGGGAAAATCAAAATGTTTCCTCGCTGTCTTAGAACCAGACAGAGACCACTGTTTCTTGACTTTTGCCAACACTGCCTTCCCCCACCTCCTTTCAGGTAGAGTTTTTCTACATCTGATTAAACAGCTGTCAGGTCCATCTGTCCTCCTAGGCCTTTGGGGTTGGTGGGAGAGGGATTCCCAGAAGGAGGTGGGGGCAGCTTTGGAAAATTCTTCTATCTTTAGAGGCTAATTTAGTCCATGTTTGGTTTTAAGGAAGGAAACTAACTACTGATTGCCCTCTGTGTGCCACATGCAGGTGGTGTTCATTTAACTTGCATTCCTCATTTAGTCCTCATGAATCTGTGGCAAGGTTTATTTATCCCCATCTTTTTAAGGAGATAAGGAAACCAGCTCAGAGAGGCTAAGTGACTTGGTCAAGATAACATTGCTAAGAGACCCAGCCAGGATTTGAAGCCTGCCTGAGCTGAGACCTTCTGGCATCTGTGTCATCCCAGGGAGAACTGCCAAACTACTGCTTTATAGTAGTTTCCTATTCCTCCCTCACCAGGGTCCACAGAGGGTTTCTGCAAGGGCTGAGGGTTATTTATCCCAAGGGGGACTGCTTGAGGGGGTACCTTCAGGTAGCTGGAGCATGTGGGTGTCAGAGCAGCGAGCACAGCCAGGTGTGACTGGGGCTTTCTGCTCTCAGGAGGATGCCCTGGCTTCTCTGCAGCACCAGGCCAGCCCTGGGTGACCATTTCTCACTACCTGGGAGCAGTCTACAGCCCCACAGATTAAACACTTTAGACTTGCCTCCCTCTTCCTCTGTCTTACCTTAGAGAGCTCGTGTTGAACCAGCTTCTCCTATTGACAGTTCTCGAATCCTGCTTCAGCTTTGTTTTGCTGGGAAAACTAGGACTTAGAATCCTTAGGAAAACCCTACTGTTTGCTTCCTAGGGCGGTAGGGTCCTCAGGAAGTCTTCTTGTCCGTTGCACTGCCTCCGGTGTTGGCAGGACCTTGGGTGCTGGAGTGAAGGGAACTGTGTATGTCTATAGGGTTGTGGGTCCCCAGCCTCTGTCAGCTCCATTATAAAATTAGGAGGTTTGCATTCTCAGGAAGGGTGATGGCTGAAGGCATGGGGAATGCTAGTGTGGATTTTAATGATGCCTCCAGCCGATCTGTTCGTTGGTGATGGCTGCTAAGCTCTCACGCGTGTGCATAGCAGTCACCCTGCTGTTGACTTGCACTAATGACTGGGGAAAATGTGATGATTTCCCCCTGGCCTTGACTGTGTTCCTGTCCCACTTGCCCCACCCCGAAGCAGCATGCTGGAGCCTTGGGCTTCTCACTTCTCTCTCTTTCCTGCCCTGAGGGATCTTCAGGGAACACAACAAAGTCAGCCCCAGCAGCCCCTGCCCCTGGGACTACAGCTGAGCAGAGCGGAGCTGGGACAGGGCTGCCTGGGATCACAGAGGGGAGCCTCTAGGGCTGGGGATTCGGCCACAAGGGGAAGCCATGCCCCCTAAGCCCAGGAAAATAGCTGCTTCCTTTTCCAAAGGCTTTATAATTAAACAATTAACATCCACTATTCCCACTCGAAGCTCAGAGCAACCCCACTGGGGTGAGCAGAACAGCTCTTGCCCCCTTCTTAGACTAGGAAACTGAGTTGCAGGAAGGCAAAGTGCCTTGGCAAGCTGGTATCAGGTCTCCGAAGTCCTGCTCCCCTTCTCTTCAAATTACGCTCCAAGAGGGGTAGCATTGGTGCACAGGGTCGCTTGGCCTGAAGTTAAGCATTGCGTATCTTATGAAAGAAATTGGGCCGTGGGGTTTGGGGAAAAGCACTCTGAGAGTGTAAACAGAGATGGAGGTAAGCTGGGGTGTGGCTCTTTGATGAGTCCTCTATGTCTGGAGTCTTTTGTTAATCAACAAACAAAGGGACTGGAGGGAGGTTTCCTGGGCTTTGAAGCTCATTGTCTCACCCTACAGTACCAGACAGAGGTCAAGGGTCACCACCGCTGGGATTGGCCTTGCTAAGGGCT
The DNA here is from genome assembly GCF_015220235.1 of Choloepus didactylus. Taxonomy (NCBI): domain Eukaryota; kingdom Metazoa; phylum Chordata; class Mammalia; order Pilosa; family Megalonychidae; genus Choloepus; species Choloepus didactylus. Next base: position 126,449,915 of record NC_051314.1, read on the forward strand.
TCCACCTTCACTGGTGGGGGTTTCCTTGGTTTTCCCTACTGTTACCAGGTGCTATATGATGTACAAGGAAATGGGATCATAGGATGTGGGAGCTGAAAGGGACCTGGAGATCATTTCTTTCCATCAGAGAGCAGAAGCTGAAGAGGGAGGCTGTGACTTGCACGAGGTCACGTTGCTAGTTCCTACCTTAAGCAAACTAAATAACTATATAGCGTCGAGAAGGTCAGCCTTCCTTCAGTTAGGTCCATCTTCCTTTAGAGTTCTGACTTAACAATACACAGTGCTGGCTGTTAATTATTCTGAGCATCACTCCTGTTTCCTACGGTCATTTAAATCAACCTGTCTTTGGTGGAGGGATGCCAGGGAACAGCTGGCTTCTGTCCTGCAAAGTGTTCCTCTTCATGGCATTGCCAGATGTTTTGGGCTCTGAGACACACCTCGGGAGAGAAGGCCCTTCTCCATCTGTCATCTGGCAAATTCAAAGTCCTTGTGAGCCAGCATCTGCTCGGGCATTCCCTACATCTGTAAGACACCTGAAAGAGTTGCAGCTGGCAGGGGCCCTGCCAGGCTCTGTCTCCAGCTCCTTCTCCTGCCTCTCTGTTAGCAGATGTTTAATAAGCACCTACTAGGTAGGGGGCAGGTCCTGGGCTGGGGGCTGATGACACGGAGGTGCCTAAGGCACTGTCCCTGCTTTCAAGGACCTTGTAGTCTTCTAGCAGAAGCAGAGCTGCCCACAGAGATTCTCAGAGTACAGGGACTGAAGCATGACAAGGGTGCAGGGCTAGTGGCCGATGGCCTGGGGGGCTGGGAGAAGCCTCAGCACTTCCCTCTCCCTGCTCCCAGATGCTCAGGGTCCCCGCAGAACTGAGTGGGCTGTGTCCCCTACTCTTATCAGAGCCCCAGGAAGGATTCTCCCTCCACAAGCTGAGATGTCGGGGAGGACTATGCAACTTAGCAGGTTTAGCTGAAGCAGGTGGTCTGTGACATTTGAGGTCTGGGGACAAACCCATGGTTATATCTGGTGACAGAGATTCTTGGGACACTTTGGTCTTGGGTGTCTCTTGACTGGAGACGGGGTCTCCCTGCTACCTCTGGTTGGCTTTTTGGGGGGTGCCATTAATACCTTATGCTTGATAACCGCTGGGACCATGTGGTGGCATCAGGGGTTCTTAAATGTTGGGGGTTCTGTGGGTAGAATAAACTTGGGTGGGAGAAAATTGCATCTTCATTTTTACTAACATTGAACTGAAATCTAGCATCCACTTCAATTAAGAATATAGGCGAAAACCTACAGTATTATGAGTCCCACCCTCTCTTGTCACCAGTAGAAACCAGTTATTCGTATTACATTGTGGTTGTTGCATACACCTCCCAAAGCATTTATTTACGCTCATCATTGCTCTGAAATTGTGGTGATTTTTAGATGCACTGCTACCTCTTTATTTAATGTGCCAGTAAAGAAGCAAGAATATTCCTATATCACAAATTTATTTTTAAATATTTGTTAACTATTTCTGTATACTTGGTCTCCTTGTTATCTTGTATATTTATCTCACACATTTAAAAACATTCTGAGACGGGGTTCCATAGACTTCTTCAGACAGCCCTAGGGCTCCATGGTCCAGAAAAGGTTATGAACCCTTGAATATGCTGTCTCCCCCTCCATCCTTGACCTCCCGCCCACCCCCATCTCTGCTGCAGAAACCTAGGGAAAGCCTCAGGCAGTGAGTGGCCGTCTCGCCTGGCTGCCGTGGGGAGGGAGGTCGGCTGGGGACACTCCCGGGGACTGACTCGCTCAGGGAGGGTCCCTGAGGGGTCCTGACGCGGGGGCCCGGCTTGGCGGGACGCATCCACGGGGCACACCTGTGACGTCAGCGGGGCTCCCTGCATTTTGGATGCCTGCGGTTTAGTCCGTGACATGCCTCATCCCAAGGAGGTGGAGCGCGAGGACTGGGCTCAGCGCGAGACTTGGGTTCTAGTCCTGCACTGCCCCCAACTGGCTTCTTTCTGGACCTGAACATCTTCATCTGGGAAAGAAGATTGGGCGGAATCGGGGACTCTCAGTCTGTGTGTCTGAAAAGTATTGGCTTCCCATGACTTGGAACACGGTAGTCAGGCTATGCTAAAATAAAACATGGGTGCAACTTTCTTAGCTGCGCTGAGGCTATTTTCTCATCTGAGTAAATATTCCCAGTTTACTGGAAAAATGCCTTCATAAAGAGAATGTTCTTGATTTAAAATTGCTCATATGTATATTGTCTTTAAACCTTTGGAACCTGTTACTCCTTGTTTGCCAGCAAGTGCTTGCAGAGGGCAAAGGAGTGGATGGGAAGAAAATGGATATTAATGGGAAAATGTGGAATTGGCAATCATGTTTAATTGCACAACTTAGTTTCGGTTGTGATTTTCTGTTGTTTATCCTTATGGGTTCTTTTACTAAACTTGTCTGTAGCTTGAATGTTGGAATTAAGCATATCAGTATTTTAAGGACATTTGCAAGGGGTTCTGCAAAGAGCACTGTGACCTGGGGTGTTCAACAAGCTCTCTCGAGTCGCCAAGGTCCTTTCCTCCTCCGATATTCTGTGAACGTACAGCATCTAAGCATGCACCCTGCTAAGAAGGCTGGCTTTTGTTTTTGGATGAGCAAAGGGGTGAGTGGACTGGGGAGTTGGGGTGGGGCAATGGTCTTTCTCTGGAGGAGATAATGCTCTTGTTTCCATCGAGGCCACGGACAAAAACCAAAGCATGTTGCTTTCCCAGGCTTCCCTGTTCTGTGCACCATGATCATAAAGGAGAACAAACCAACGGTTACGATGGAAGCTAAAGGAAGAACAGCAGGCAGAGTTATTGGCTGTGCCACTGTCTACTGACCCAGATGGATGCACTGGGGGGAAACCCTACTTCCCTCTTGACTTGCCCCTAGAGCTCAGCTAAGGACAGAGTGGTGGCCACTGGTGAATCTCCCCTGCAAGATTCATGGATACTGTCACTTATGGCCTGATGGCTCCTGGGGAACCCTGGGTTGATTCTGATGCTTTCCAGAATGGGTTTACTGCTCCTGCCTGATTTGGGAGTCTTGTCTACTGCAGATCACCCCATCAGGGCCAGTAGCCACACTCTCTGTCCAGCCGGGCCATCCAGTGTGGGCCTGGATGGATGACTGCTGATCTTATAACTGACTTAGGAATCTATTCCTCTTGGGTGTTGAGGAGTGGGATATGTCTGCCTGTTGATGTTTTAGCTGAAGCTGTGAAGTTTTGCTTGTCTCTCTGAGCCCTGTGAGCCCAGGGAACTTTCACTCAGCTCATCCATAGGCCACTGGAGGGTGGAGGCTTCCCAGGCGTTGGAGAGGGTGTGGGGGGTTTTAGCACCTTTTTAGGAATAGGAAGTCAGAAAGACTGGAATTGTATGGGGTGGGAGGGTCTGTTAGGTTGTATTTTCTCCTTTGTCAAGAGCAGACACATGAACTCCCAAAGGCTTCAGAGTTGAAGTTCCAGGGCCCTGGGAGATTGCATGGGTTTGTTGCTGGCTCCTTGCACACACTATCCATCCCTGGTTATGGCCTTGCATGTGTTGCTGTGTACTGTTCCCATTATGCACCGTGGAGCTGGAGCGGGCTCCTTCAGACCACCTTGGCATAGGCCGTGAGCAGGGCCTGGGGTCCCAGCTCTGCTAGCTGTATTTAGAAAATCAGTGGCCATTTGTGAGATTTCCCTTCTACCCTTTAATACCTGGACTTCCCTAGCAGTGTGCTATTGGGGGAAGAACTTTGGGTATGGAGGCCCAAGAATGGGGTTCATGTACATGTCGTGCATTGTACAACTTTGTACAAGTTTCTTAGCCTGACTGGGTCTGTTTTCTTATCTGAGATCTGTAGTCAACACCCTCCATGGGTGAAAATACTTCATAATTTATAGGATGTCATAAAATAGCAAGTGTCAGTATTTTCACACTTCTCTGTATGAATGCTGTGGGATTTGTTTTTGCCCTAGGCTTTTCTCTTTGCCAGTGGACCCCAGTTGGCTCTCCCATGCTGTCCAGGTCTATGCTTTACTTTTTCCATTTTCCCTCTACTCTATGAGCTGAGTTGAATGTCCTTCACATTTTCTGAATGAATGAAAATACTTAATATGTGATTTAGTCATCCCCAAGGAGAGAGGTGGAGGGAGTTTACTGTCTAGTTTTGAAATCAGAGATAGATTCATGAATAGAGTGCTGATTATTCAAGGCACCATATGCCAGTGGCATCTGTTTCGGTTTGCTAATGCTGCCATTTTGCAAAACACCAGAAATGGATTGAATTTCATAAAGGGGGTTTATTTGGTTACAAAGTTACAGTCTTAAGGCCATAAAGTGTCCAATGTAGTGCATTAACAATGGGGTACCTTCACTGGAGAAAGTCTATTGTGGCATCTGAAAAAACCCCTGTCAGCTGGGGAGGCACATGGCTGGCATCTGCTGATCCTGGGTTGTGTTTCAGCTCCTCTCTCAGCTCCTGTGTGTTTTTCAAAATGTTGCTCTTGGGGCATTTGTCCTCTCTTAGCTTCTCCAGAGCAAAAGTCTGCTTTCAAAGGCTGTCTCCAAAATGTCTCTGTAAGCTGCAGCTTCTCTGAGCTCCTTCTGTCTGAGCTCTTATAGGGCTCAGGTAAACTACTCAGATGCATGCTGAATGGGTGGAGGCACACCTCCATGGAAATAATCTAATCAAAGATATTACCCACAGCTGGGTGGGTCACATCTCCATGGAAACATCCAATCAAGAGGTCACACCCTAATCAAAAAGATTAATCAATCTGCCCCCATAAGAGTGCATGAAAGAACATAGCTTTTTCTGGGGGACATAATATATACAAACTGGCACAGCCTCTTTTCTGGGTTCTTGCCAAAAGGGTTCACAAATTTCAATATTTGAATACCATAGTCATGGTTTTGAATACCAGTGTATACCAATCTCATGATTTTACAGTTATTTGCCAAATATTTTTGTTAAATTCACTCACTTTTGAAACAAATTAATTTTAAAAAGAAAATCATAAATGGAGAACCAAAACCATTGGCTATCAATAGACAATAACTATACAAATAATCAAAACAGAAGCAAAATAGCATCCTTAACTTGGCTGTGGAAAGTCTGAGGCTGGAGCCTGCTCACTTTTTGTTAAAAAGGAAGCTTAACTAGTGTCAGAGGGGTGGTAAAGACATATTGGTGTCAAATTGGGCCATTATCTCTGTAGGATAATTGAAAAGGAACTAACTTTCTCACGATTTAAAAAATGTCATTTGGTGCCAAGTTGCATCTGCCCGTAAATTAACGCCCCTCTTTCTGGACTTGGGCATGTGAACCAAACACTTAATAGACTTTTCAGTGCCACACTTGACCTTTGGTCTCCCTGGAAAGTTTGAACTCTTTGAGAACAGGGGTTGTGTCTTATTCACTTTTTTTTTCAAGTGCAGTGTCTGACCCATAGTAGGCACTCAGTGAAGTTTGTTGAATTGACTCAAAGCATAATTTGTAACAAAGACAAGCTATTGTCAAGTTGTTCAGGGAGGGAGGTATCCCCAAGGGTTGAAGTCAGCAGGGAAGGTTTCCCAAGGGAGTTGGAGCCCTTTTCCCCTCGCCTAGCCCTGCCCCACTCACAGCATCTCGGAATCCTGCTCAGGAGAGCTTCTTCCCTTCTCTCTACTTGACAGCCCTCTCTGATTCCTCCTCCTTGCTCCTTCTGAATACAAAGGCAATGGCAACCTCCAGTCCTCTCAGAGCCACCCACCCTGAGGAGAGGGCTGGGAGGAGCAGAGCAAGGAGGGAGGAAAGGAGGAAAGGAGGGAGTGAGGGAAGAGGGGGAGAACGAGAGCAAGAGCAGGAGAGATTGAGAAGATTGGGTTCAGGAGCCTGTGGGGTAAACTGAGCCTGGGAACAGGCTGCCTTCTGGCCCCACATTGCAGCACTTCGGGGACCTGCTGGGGGAAGAGGCTGAGTCTGTGGGTCATTAGCAGTGTTTTTCTTTTCATCTGTCCACCCTTCCTTCCTCTCGAGCTCTCTCCCTCTCTTCTCACAGAGCCCTCCAGCTCTGTACCATTTGGCAAATGCTGTAGCCCTGATTACTGGTTATGCTAGTCTAGTCTCCATGATATCAAGATAAAATCCTTCCCCCAAAAGGCACAGACAATATTTCCTATGGACAGTATGGGCTATGTCCTGAAGGCCTCTCCGGTGGCGGCCCCTGCTTTCATCCAGTCACCAGAAATCTCTTCATTATTGCAAATAATACCTGTCCCCTCCCTCCTGCCCCTGGGGGCCCAGGAATCTTGGATCTTTCCCACCTGGACTATCTTACTGCTGTTTCTGAAGTTCTTAGCAATGACACACACTTCCATTGTGCTAGGTACATAAAATAACTCATATGATCCTTATAACAGCCCTGTAAATTGTTTACTTTTATTGCACCCATTCTGCAAGTGAGAAAACTGAGGTGCCATAACTTGCTCAGCTGGTAAGCGTTTCAAAGCCTGAGCCTGAGCTCCCTTTTACCCGCTTCTCCAGGGGCAGTGTGTCTACAGCTTGGGCTTGGGGTGGGAAGGGGAGACCCTTGCTCCTGCCATTGAGATAGGGAGAAGCTCTAGAAGGGTCAGGGGAGAAGGGAGCCTCAGAATGTGCACGTACCTTCCTGAGGTTACTCTTTAGCACCTTGCTCCCTGTTTCCCTCTGTTCTGCCCACCTTTGTCAGCTTGGGTGGGAGAAAAGGGGTTGGGGGATGCCTGGATCCCAGCAGGTACCTTTTAATTACCCACAGGCTGTGTTTGTGTCAAGAATCAATCTGCTCAGGAAGGCCTCTGAGACTGTTGGGCGGAGCTGGAGCCAGAAGGCAGGGGCCGGAGACAGCAAGGCGTCCCCAGGAGGCTGAGGCTGGGGCGATGACACTGCAGGAATCGGAGCCTGGGTCGCCTTGGGGCTGAGGCAGGAAGGTCGGTGCGTGGGTGGGTGAGGAGTGTCAGCTCCACTTGTGAGCAGGGCTGGGCCGATCTGCAGATGTGTGCCCTGCTTCTCCCTGCTCATGGCATCAGAAGAGATGATGGTGGCACCAGAAGGAGTTTGTCTTGGGCATTCCCAGCCTTCCTCTTCTGTGACTTCTTTCCCAGTGTAGTTTTCCCGTCACTCTACCTCCTTCAAATCTGCTCCCAGGATCTTCATTCAGACCCTTCGTTACAACCCCGCTTTGCAGCAGTTGCCTTCTTAATTGGGATCAGAGATCTAGGCTAACTGGTGGTGTATTGAGCACCAGCCAGTGGGGCAAGGCTCTAGAATTGCACCATATTGGCTGTCTCCTTCTTCAAGGACCATGGCCCCAGATGGGACTCCCTCCCTCCCTTCTTTAACTCAGCTGTTGTAAGCTGCTTACCGTGGAGCCTAATGCTGCAGCAAGTGGGCAGCACTGGGGTGGAGTACCCTTAAGTACAGAGGCCTCAACCGGTCTGTGTTGGTGGATGAGGGTGGTGGTGATGTGGTCTGCACATTTGGGAGGTCAGGGCTTAACAGAAACAGAAGATTGCCGAGCGTCACCCAGGATGGCCTATGCCATCTCATTCAATCATTTGTTTCGCTGTAAATGTGCAGATTTCTACCATGTGAGGGCTACAGATGGAGGGTGGGTGGTTAATCTGCTCATCACCTCTTGCATTCTGGGGTATTCCCTACTGCTGTTAGGATGCTCAGGAAATGGAAGTTAATTCCATCACTAATCTCAGCCTAAGACCAGCCGAATCAGACAGATATGCTGTGATCGTCCTCCCCCAAATGCAGAGTGTAATTCCCTCCAGATCCAAAGGATCGGGGGTTATCTGTGCTGTCAGTGATCTCCACTAGTTTGGGTAATTGCAAACTGCCTGTACAGACCTTGCTGCCTGCATATGTGTGTCTATACACGTCCTCACTGGCTTGCTACAATGACTGGAGCCGAGAGGAACAGGGCTGTGAAGGCTTTCCGGCGTGAAGCCAAGTCGGAATGCCAAATCGAATCGGAATCCCGGCTTAGCCACGAAGTGATGGAGGACCTTGGGCAAGTCATGTGATGACTTGTATCACTTCAGTTTTCTCATCTGTAAAAATAATCTGGTTGAGTTGTTTTGAAGCAGGCTGGCATGTGGTCGGTATTTCATGTTTGTCGATGTGAATAATTAAATGAGATAATGTATGTTGAAGAGCTTAGTGCAGGGCTCAGCGTTTATCAGAAGCCCAGTATTAGTTTCTCTTCTATTTCCTTCATGATAGATGCAGGGATCTCTCAAACACTTTTGGCTTTCTCCTGCCTCTGGGCCAAGCTGCCTGTAAATTAGGTATAATCTCCCCTTCTAATTAGTCCTCCATTCCTCTTCTGGTCTAGCCTTAGGGACCAGGGTGAGACTCCCCCACCTGCCTGATTGTCTAGGAGCCATGGGGAGCTCCCTTTTAGCACAGGAGCTTTTATCCTTCCTTCTCTCTGAAGTTCCCGGAAAGCTCTTCTAAGAGCTGAGAGCCCATATCAAATACCCAACAGGGAGGTTGAATGCTTCCCAGGAAGAGTCATCTGGAATCACAGAGGCCTTTGCATTCCTGCACCTGCCAATGGATGATTGTTTTGTGCCATGGTTTGAGCTAGAAATATAGCTGGCTACAGTGAAAACCCGTTTAAAAAATTCACATCAAATTTTAAGTGTTTTGATGTGGTATGCTACAGCGAGTCCTTTGGTCAAGTGCATAATCAGCCCTGATTTATCTGCTATTTATAAACTTGGACTTTCAAATATCAAATTTGTTTGAAGCAAGGCACAGCTGTAACCTCACTATGCCTTAATTGAAGAGGGTCTCTCCTCTTGTCTGTCTTTAAGCACAATCTAGCCCATGAAACTACTGCAGGAAGAAAGGATATAAATTGGCCTCTTTTACTCGCTCATGGAGTATCTCAAAACTCAGGAGGGAAGTTCTTCTTGAAGTCTAACCTAAATCCCTCCACAGCAACCATATGTTGGTGAAGGAATGGTCAGACGGCATGCATTTGATTGGCCCCGCTGGGTCTAATGTTCATGGGGATTTGTCTCAGGAGCCTCATTTTGAAGCTCCCATGTCCTAGGCAATGGAGCCAATGGGAGGATTGGAAAATATCTCCTTGTGGGCCTGAGGTGAAGGAGGGAGGCTTTCCCCTGCTGTCTCTTAACCGGGATGGGTTGTGTAACCCCTCCCAGCTCTTGAATTTCAGTGTTTTCATCTCATTTGGGTTTCTCCTATCTCACCCGGTTCATCTTGCAGTTTTCCGCAGAATCACGCATTCCTAGGTGGGCTGCAGAAGATTCTGAAGATCATCTTGTCCATGCCCCTGCCTCTGGAACAGGTTGCCCACACCCCAGCTCTTTAAACATCTTCCCTTCTTCTCCATCACCCCAGATAACATCTCCCCATGCTCCGTAGACACAAGGTTCTTTCTAGAGTCTGACCTAAGCCTCTCTTGCTGCCATCTCAACCCCTTGGTCCCTTAGTCCTTGCCTCCAGAGAGGCAAAGAGCAGCTGCCTTGCCCCGCCCCTGTTCCTTCCCTGTTCTCGTTGGGGTCTCACCTCTGAGCATCCAGCCTGTGAATCCCCCAGCAATTTCTTTGTCACCAGATCACATTGCAAGCTCCTGTCCAAATGCTGTCTGGCCGCTTCCTGTTCCAGGCATCTCCCTCCCACCTGAGTATTTGTGTTTCTGATTATTTATCCCCAGATGCAACAGCCGCATTTTTGCAGGTTGAATGTGCTCGCTGTTACTTCCTGCCTGGGTTTGCTAACATCTCCAGGTCCCTTTTGCAGCCACTGCTGCAGGCCTGCTCAGCATGGAAGCGTGGATTTCCAGGCTTCGGAAAGCAAACCACACAGGGGACAGGATGGGGAGAGCCAGTTACCCTGCCGCGAGGAGTCCCACCCCATCTGAAGTCAAGCCCTCCCCAGAGAACGTCTGAATTGATGAATACAAAAAGCCATCAAAGCGCTGCCAGTGGGGACCGACCTGGACAGAGACCTGTCCCAGCTGTTCGGCTTTCTCTTAGTCTCCTGAGCTGAGAACAAGGGAGTCGCCTTCCTGCCCTCTTGCCCTTGGCTCTTTCCAAACAGTCTTCACCAGTTCTAATTAAATACTCAGCAGATGAAGTGACCGAGCGCCAGATGGGGGGAGCCGGGGCTAAGCTGTGTGCTTGGCCATTTCCTGTCCGGGCCCCATCTATGGGGAAGGGGGCTGTGCCCGGATGGCAGGGGCCTCAAGTTAAACGCAGCGCTAGAGTGAGTTCACCTACTTTTTTTTTAAAGGGAAATTTTATTTTATTTTTGTTTTTTTTTCTGTTTTATTTTATTGTATTGTAAGCCCTTGATGACTCAGAAAGTCAAACTTGGAAGAGACCTTTGAGAGTCTTTAATCCACATCTCTTATTTCACAGACTGAGGCCCAGGGAAGTTTAGTCACTTGCTTAAATTCATGAACACATTTTAAATTGCCCTCTGCCCTCTAGATGGGTGCTAAGCATCGGACACGGCAAGTGGAATCTCTCATGGCTAGGAGGGGCCCAGAAATGGATGCTTGATCCAAATAACTCAATCTTCAGGGAGTGTCAGCTTGTCTGCATCTTGCCTCACCCTGTACCTTGAACCAGAACTAAGGATGGTTTGGGGTACAGTGGTTCCTCTCCAGCCTCCCAAGGCTCATGGTTTGCTGTGATTAACTCGAAAGCCAGGAGTCAGTGGTGTGATGTGGGTGAGCAGGTTGCTGCTCCTGAGAGATTGTGAGAACTTGTGTGGTTGAGGAAACAGGCTTAGCCGAATGCATACATCCTGTCTCCCCTCCCAGGCCTCTTTTTTCCTACCCCACCATGGCTTTGAGTATTGAACATGTTGCCGGGTAGGAGGGCTCCTCGGAAGATGCTGATGAATTTGCAGTGATTTTAAAATTCATCTGGGGAAATAAACAGCTGCAGCTTGAAACACAAACACACACTTGTGCTGCTGCACCCCACCCCTCCAATCTAAGAAAAGCACACACACCCAAACCACGTGGAAACACAGAAACCCATGTGAACCATCCGAACAACCGCTCTGCAAAGGAAAAGGGATTAGCTGTCCCATAGCCTGGCAAACACCGCTCCAGGCTGCTGTGTGGCCCGCAGAACACTTGTCTGGAATCCTGGGGACATTTGCATCCCTGGTTTGCTGAGCTTTTTGGAAAACAGAGCTGTTCCTCTCTTCTAAGAACCCTCTCTTTCCCTAGGGTTGGGGGAAGAGGGAGGGAACAAACATTTGTCGGTCCCCTGAGTATGTGCCAGATTTATACTCTCTTAACAAAATTATGGGGACAGTTTATAGAAACTGAGGCTTTTGGAGATGAAGCTGGGATTCCCTTTCAGAGCTGGGCACTTTCCGTGATACAGTGCTGTCTCCCCATCTCCTGGTTGCTATGAACTTACCTGACTGAGGATCTCAGAATCCACGGTGTTGGAGGGGACTTGTGGTTTTGGGAGGGCAGTTGTTAACCCACTAAGTGCTTCTGTTGGAAATCATGCAATTTGGCTCTTTGGCTGAGTTGTTGGAATTCGTGGCAGCTTGAACTCTCTAGTCCCCAGAGGTGCGATCAGAAGTGATTATAGCAGAGCTACTGGCCGGCCCTCTAAGCTGGATGCTTCCTCGAGAGGTGACTCTTTCCATCAGTGACTCTAGCATGTGTCTCTGATGCAAGGCCACTGTGCTGGGCAGAACTGCAGGGTCCCGGGTCAGGCAGACAGCAGGGGACACCTCTTCCACCCTAACAGGAGACAGCAAGCTTCTGGGCCTGCAGCTTGGGTTCAAACATTCAACTTTTTCCATTTTAAAAAAATCCTCTTATTCCTTACAGCTATGTCCTACTCACTCCCTTCCCCTTCATAGTCAGGCTTATCAAAAACCAAACACTTGTTTTTATTGAAGTATGACATAGAGACAGAAAAATATACAAATTTTAAGTGTACAGCTTGACGAATTATCGCAAAGTTGATAGACATGTGCGACCACCACCAATATCCAGAATTGGAACCTTTCCAGCCCTCCAGAAGCCCACGTTGGGCCTTCCCCAGTGACAAGAACGCCCTCTCAAAGGTAACGACTGTCCTGACTTCTTCGAGCACCGCAGATTAGTTTTGCCAGATGTTGAACTTTATGTAGGTGGAATCATTCAGTATACATTTTGCTCTTTTTGCTCAACATTAAGTGTATGAGATTTGTCTATATTTTGTGTGTAGCACTATTTTATTCACTACTGTATAATATTTCATTGTTTAAATGAACCACAATTTACTTATCCACTCGACTGTTGATGGATATTAGGGGATTTCTAGTTTTAGGCTATTATGAATAGTGTTGCTATGACTATTTTTTACTACCTCTTTAGGCAAGTGCATTTCTTATTGGTATATACCTAGGGGTGGAATTGCAGGGACTGGTATGTTGAGCTTTAGTTGACAATGACAACATCAGACAGTTTCCAAAGTGTTTGTACCAATTTATACTCCCTGTCAGTGGTGTAGTGAGTTCCAGTTGCTCCACATGCTTGTCAACACTTGGTAGTGTCCATCATTTTAATTTGAGCCATTCTGGTATTGTATGTGGTGGTGTCTCATTGTGGCTTTAATTTGCATTCTTGGATGCCTAAATGAGGTGAAAACTTTTTCATATGTATCTTAGCTCTTTGGATAGTCTCTTTCATGAAGTGCTAGTTCAAGACTTTTGACCATTTTAAAAAATGTGTTGCCTGCCTTTTCCTTACTGATTCCAAGGAATTTTTCATACATTCTTGGTACAGGTCTTCTGTAGAATATATATCTTGCAAACATCCTCTCACTCTGGTTTTCCTCTTCAGTCGTTAATGATGTCTTCGGTGAACTGAGAGTCTTAATTTTATTTTAGTCAATTTATTATTTTTCTTTATGGTTAGGGCTTTTTGTTTCCTATTTAAGAAATCACCACTTACCAAAGTCATAGATCTATTTTTTAATGTTATCTTACAGAACCTAATGTTTAAACTTTCACATTTAGGTCTATGATCCACATGGAATGGATTTTGAGTCTATGTGTGTTTGTGTGTGTGTGTGTGTGTTGTGAGGTGTGAGGTGTGAGTCAAAATTACTTTTCCCCGACATGGATAACCAGTTGACCCAACATCGTTTATCGTAAGGAACATCTGCAGTGTTACCTGTGTCAGATATCAAGTGTCCAGTAGGCGTGGGTCTGTTTCTGGATTCTCTGCTTTATTCTATTGGTCAATACTTTATCAAGTGCCAATACTTTATTAACTTAATTACTGTATTTCATAATAAGTGTGCCTCACCCTCACCTGAATTAGTAATAGAGGTTGGAAAATGGAACTTTGCACTGCTGGATGTCTGAGGATCACCAATATTCTTTGTGAGGGAAATTGGATGGAAGAAATTGAGGGCTTTGTTGTCTAGATCTGGCCAAAACTTTAATAACTTAATTACTATGTTACATAATAAGTGTTAATATTTCATAGATTTTTCAAAGTTAGTTCTAATTACTATTTCCACATCTTTACCTCACTCAACTTATTCCAATCTGACTTCTGTTCCGACCACTCTGGCCAAAATGCTTCTGTCTGGATCACCAGGGATTCCAGGAGGTGCTAAATCCAACAGAAATTTTTGAGTTCTGTTTCCTTGAACTTTTAGCAACATTCAGCCCAGTTGACCATTCCTTTTTGTCTGAAACACTACATACCCTGATGACATACTTTCCTGGTTTTCCTCCTACTTCCCTGGCCACTTCCTCTAAGTCTTCTTGGCTGGGTTGTTTTGCTTTATCTGATTTGTAAATGTTGGGCTTCTATAAACTCATTCCTTGGCTCTCTTCTTATTTTACATTCATTCTCTGGGTGATTCATTTTATTTCCAACATTTCTGTTGTCAGCTTTATGGTAAGACAGCTCCCCAATTTTTATCATCAGTTCAGAATTTTCTTCTTAATGTTATCTTAATAAGAATCTTTTCCTCAGTGGATCTTTTCTTGAATTATTTTTTCAGTCCAGCTTTTTTTTTTTTTTTTTTCCTTTCTTACTCCTCCCTACACCCAGATCCCAGCCAGTTGGTGCTTCAGAGAAAGGATTCAGTTGCCAAAAATCATTAATTAAGCAGGGGTGGGGTGGGGGTGAGGGCAGATAATCTGTCTTCCTCACAAAGAAGTTGAGAAAATTAACTGCATTATTTCTGTAAATGTCTTTGCTCTTTTTAGAGAAGGTAATATCCCCATAAAATGTCAGCTCCTCTTCAGTGTTATTGCTTTCATCTTTATCCTGACCTTCTAGAATGGGGATGCTTTAAAGAAGGGGAAAAGAATACCAAGTGAGAACTCATCCCACCACAGCTGATGGCCAGAACTAGACAACAAAGCCCTCAATTTCTTCTGTCCAAATTCCCTCACAAAGAATATTGGGGTTCCTCAGACACCCAGCAGTGCAAAGTTCCATTTTCCAGCTTCCATTACTAACTCAGGTGAGGGTGAGACACAAGTGGAGCCCAAGGGTGCACAGCCTATCTCTCCATGGTCACCAAACGAGCTTTTCTCCGTGTATCTGCTCATTGCCTCAGCCCTGTCAGTCCCGTTGTTCCTTGGTACAAGCACTTGAGGTTCTTTCTAGGCCAAAATCATCCACTGTATCTCTTAAAGCTGGAGCCAATGTCTTAAGTGAATACTAATCAGGATTTTAATTAGATTAAAAGTTCTTCTTTCCTGTAGTCCAGTGGTTCTCAGACTTGATATCCTCAGAATCACCCAGAGAATTTCTTCATGACTATATGGTTTTATTAGTAGTTGCTCTAGGATTTACAATAATGATAATTCCTTTTTTATAGTTTACTGAGAATCAGTATTTTACCACTTCAAGAGGAATGTAGAAATCTTACCACTTTTAAGTCCCTTTACCCGCCTCCCCTCTCATTATGCTGCAATTGTCTTATGCATTACAGTTAATGCATTTCAACCATCAAACATATTTTAAAGAACTCAAGAGAAGAAGAAGAATCTATTTTATGTACTGAGGTATTTATCATTTCTGTCACTCTTCCTTCAGTCCTGATGTCCTAAGTTTCCTTTTGGTATCATTTCCCTTCAGTCTGAAGAACTTCCTTCAGCAATTCTTGTAGAGAATGAATTACCTTAGTTTTCCTTCATTTGAGAAGTGTTTGTTTTACCTTTATTCCTGAATGATACTTTCACAGGATATAGAATTCTGGCTTGATAATTCCTCTGGCATTTTAAAAATGTTGTTCCACTTCTTTTGGCCTCCATAGTTCCTGATGAGAAATCTACAGTAATTCCCTGTAAGTAATGTGTTGTTTATTTCTGGCTGCTTTCAAGATTTTTTTCTTTGTCTTTGGTTTTCAGCACTTTGATTATGATGTTTTGGGTGTGAATTTCTTTAGGTTTATTGTGTTTGGAATTTCCTTAGCTCCCTGAATCTGTAGATTTCTTTCTGTCAACAAATTTTGGATGTTTTCAGCTAATATTTTTTCAATTTTTTTTAGCCCTACATTGTCTTCTCTTTTTATGGAGTTTTAATGACATTAACATTAGGTACTTTTGGTATTGTGCCACAAATCTTTGAGGTTATGTTCATTGTTTCGATCCTTTTTCTCTCTGTTGTTTGGATTGGATAATTTTTATTATTTCTTCATGTATACAGGCTTTTCCTCTGACATCTCATTATGCTATTGAATCCATCCAGTGAGTTTTTTTTTTTTGTTATTGTATTTATCAGTTAAAAAATTTTTTTATGTCTTCTGTTTCTTCGCTGAAACTTTCTGTGTTCCCATTCATTTCAAGAGTATTTGTCCTTACTTCTTGGAGCATTTTTATAATAGAGATCTTGAAGTCTTTGTCAGATAATTTCGATATCTTTGTCATTAGGCATTAGTTTCTGTTTATTGTCTTTTCCCATAAAAATATTTCCTGATACTTTGTATGCTGAGTAATTTTAGATTGTCTCCTGGGTATTTAGAATATTATGTGTCTCTGGGTTTTGTTTAAATTCTATTTGTGTTTTAACAGACAATTGGTCTCTCTGAGTTGAGGCTGTAAATTCTGACCAGCCTCTGTTGGCTGTGGTTTCAGTGTCAGTTCCATTTCCAAAGCCTTGTGCTATTTGGATCTGTCCTGTAAATGCTATTCAGTGGCCAGTTTGGGACTTGAGCAGTGGTCTCTCCCATAGTTCAATTCTCAAAGTATCATCAAAACATATGGTATGCTGTTTAGGGTCAGATCCATGCCTGTGCAGGTTGGGGATGAGCTAAGAAGTTCATGAACAATTTTATGGGATCACTTTGCTGAGACTCTCTTTCTCCATGATCTTCCAGTTCCCAGGGATCCCTTTTTTCATCCTCCACAAGAAATCTGGCACTTTACTTTCCCCCTCTCCACTTTTTCCCCAAAATTACGCTTGTGTATGGGCCCAAGCTGTGGGAGAACACACAGAGAGGAACGAAGCAACAGGGGTTTGCTCTATCCTCTTGGGAACACAGCTCCTCTGTTCAGAGAGGAAAGCTCCCCTTCCTAAGTGTTTTAGTTGTCTGTAGACTGGGGTGCAGAGACTGGAGAAAAGAAAAAATGGGCAATTTTTCCCACTCTGTCTGAATATTAAGGAGACCCCTTTCTTCTTTCTCAAGCAAATACTGGAGGGATTCTTCTGGGGCTTTTCTGTCCATGCTGATGCCCACGCCTGGGTTATGTGCTGCATTGAGTCCAAGCCAGGAGATGCTGGAGGGAAAAATGCCAAATTTATTACCAGTTTGGTGGTACTTTGAATCCTATTCTTCTTCCCCAGTATGCCTACACCAGTTTCTTTTCAGAGTTTTCAAATAGCTGCTCCGTGCAATGTATTCAAGTTTAGTGATTGCATTCAGTGGGAGAGACACAGGGAAGTGTGTTTACGTCAGCTTACCTGGAACTAGACCTCCTGGAGAGCTTGTTAAGACACAGCTTTCTGGACTCAACTCTGAGATTTTTCTGATTTGATAAGTCGGGGGAAGGACCTGAGAATTTTTACTTCTAACAAGTTCCCAGATGATGCCGATGCTGATGTGGAACTGCATTTTGAGAATAACCAATGTAGCCTATTCTTAAATAGAGACAGGAAAACTCTTCAATCAGGGTAGATGTTAAATCAAGTTCCTTAATTTCAATAGCATGAAGAGCCTGATGGTCTACTATTTAATAAGTGGAGGGTAAAAGGACAGTGGAAATCCTTTGGTTAGGTGTATGAGGGGATTTAAAGAAATAGAGCATTGTGGAGAAAATGTTTGGCCAACAGAACATATGGTTGGTGCTTTCCTATTACAGAACTCAAGACTGGCAGAAATAAAACAGTTTGCTCTGATGAGGGATTTCCTTTATTAAGAATCTGCTTTAAGTCTAATTCTTTAAAGCAGAACATCATGGAGCATCCAGTAACTTTTGAATTGCTTTGTTTGCAGGCCATATCCTTGAATGTAGGGGAGACAATAGGAGCCACTAAGAATTAGTCTTCATTCTGAAAACAAGGAAGAGTGGTGGACAAAAGGGGAGTCCATGTCACCTTGGAATTGATGAAAGTGTAGAACATGGGGCGTGGGGCTTTTCTAGTAGATATTTTTTAATATCTACATGTGAAACATGGTAGAGGCAAACAGTGGTTTGTGTCACTGCAAGAAGGAGGAGACATAAGGTGACCAACCTTATGAGTGAACAGCTGGGTATTTTCTAATGTGCTGGAAAGGAGGATAGTCACTGGAGGAAAGGGACACGAGTCCAGGTTTGTGTTTGCAGCAGTGCAAGGTATCTATGTATCCAGCAGTAACTGTGAGAGTTGTGTGCCAACTCAGATGTAGCACCTTTGTGAATTCTCCCCCTCCTGTATCCTCTGCGATGCCCCTGCTTCCTATGCATACTTTTCTTATAGGACTCATTGAATTGCACTATAATTAAATGACATCTTCATCTTCTTCAATAGTCCCCAGCATGGGGTTCGGTAAGCAAATGCTCAGTTGAATTCTCTCTTGCTCACATTTTCATGTGTCCCTTTAGGAAAATCCTACAAGATAGAGTTGCACAAGAATAGGTAACTTCAGATTAGCATATATACAAAGCCAGAGAAGTCTGTGGCTCTGTTCTGCTGTGTACCTTGGCTCTGGGCTGTAGGTGGAAGGGCCTCTTCTGATGGGCCCCCAAGAGCTTAAGAGAGCGTCTTGTGCCATGGCAATGCTGTTCCAGTGGGACAAGCTTGAGGGCACATTTGGCCTGGCCTTGAGACTGCTGCATTGCCGAGCAGCTGTCATACTAGAGGAATGAGTTCTAGGCCACAGAAGGCCTTGCCAACTTCCCCAGGACCTTGGGGGAACTTTTCCATGCTGCGAAGAATGCAATCCTAGGGGGAATAAGAGTTTGGCCTATCACCTCTGGGTAGAACTGGTTTTCCCCAGACATATGTCAGAGCAGAAAAGAAAAAAAAAAAGGAGTGGAATTTTAAACCCCAGGGGCCACAAACCAGAGAAGGCACGGACCTGATGGGTCCTATTTTCCGTCTGTGTACCCACTCTTGCTTTACCACAGACACAGTGCTTCAGCCCCATAGGCCTGCATTACTTACTAACTGTCATGAGTCCTCCAGGCCACCAGGAGGTGGTAGAGGGCCTTGGAGGGGCGCTTTGCTAAGTGAAACTCTACAAGCCTTAATGAGTTCATGTCCCTGTTATGGAAGGGTTTGCTTTCTCAGCCAGGCACTGACCTAAAAGGCTCTATTTATCTCCAACCTGGGAACCCCACTTTATCATCCACCTGGTGGCCAGTCTACCACAAGCTCAGCCCTCTCAGTGTGGCCCAGGGGGCCTGTGTAGAGAAGGGGAGACAGGGTCCTGGGCTCCCAAGAAACTTATAGTCTGGAGAAGCAGATGAGACACCTTAAAAAGAGCTCATGAGTCCCATCCTTGTGGAGCTTCCTGACTCCTTCCACCTGGGCTCCTGGGCACTGATTACACTGACTCACGTTTTGACGAGTCTTTTTTGTAGTGTGGTTGTATGATGGTTAGGTTCATGTGTCAACTTGGCCAGGTGACCCAGCTGTCTGGTCAAGCAAACACTGGCCTAACAATTGCTGTGAGGACGTTTGAGGCTGGTTAATAAACCAACAGGCTGGTTTATTAAATCATCAGTCAATTGACTGCGGCTGTGACTGATGACTCACCAAAGGGCGTGCCTTCCACAGTGAGAGAATGCAATTGGCTGGATTTAATCCAATTAATCAGTTGAAGACTTATAAGCAAGACAGACAGAGGACCTTCACTTCTTCTTCAGCTGCCCAGTGAAGCATTTCCTGAGGAGTTCGTTGAAGTTGCCAGTTCGTTTCCTGAGGAGTTCATCGAACACGTTCATCGACGATCCCAGTTCATTTCCTGAGGAGTTCGTCGAAGTTGCCAGTTTGTTTCCTGAGGAGTTCATTGGACATCTTCCTTGGAGTTGACATTTGTTGACGGCTCTGCAGAATTTGGACTCATGCATACCCACAGCTGCGTGAGTCACTTTTACAATTTGATAATCAGAGACACCTCTCATTGATTCTGTTTCCCTAGAGAACCCTAATTAATACAGATTGCTTATTTGTGTGGTCCCCACAGCAGTCTGTCAGCTCTTTGAGGGCAGGCATTATGTGGAATTAATATCTGCCCTTCTAGGGCGAGCAGTGTAGAATGACAGTTAAGCACATGGTGCTTTGGGGCCAGAAAAACCTGGATTCAAATCCCTGTGTTACCATCAAAAGCCTCTGTATCTGTTAAGACTTTGCATTTTCATGAACAAAAAAGGAGGAGCCATCAGTAGTACCCATTCCTTGGAGCTTATGTGAAAGTTACATCTTATAAAGAGCTCTGCTTGCATATTGCAAGGACTCAAAAAATGTTAGTTCCTCTGTTTCCTTCTCCAAGTCTCTTCATCCTTCTTTCTCTTCCTCCTCCTTTATTTCCAGGGACTCACACAGTACCTGGCACAGAGAAGTTGCTCAAAACAACTTAGATGAATGTCTGAGAAAGTGGCGGGAGAGAGGAAACAAACTGTGAGCCGGCAGGATGGCTGGTTGAGCCTCTTAGGTTTGTTGCCCTTGTTTGCTCGGCCATGGCTGTTGGCTCTGCTTTGAAATGGAGAGAAGTGGGCAGCCCATGGGGATCAAAATCCCCACTGTGCAACCCAGTGAGTTCTCAGGGCCGGTCTCAGGGCCCTTCTGTGCGTGATCTGTCTTGAATCATACATTTTTACTGAGGGTGCTGCTGTGTCAGGTAGGGTTACTATTATAAATTATTCAATATTGGAAGATTTAACTTTCACTTTCCCACATTTCAGTGAATCCATCCTTATATTTCAGTGGGGTTTGAGGCTAATGAACATAGCTCCTTTCCATCTGTGGGTATTATTCATTTCTTATTTCTATCTGCTCTTAAATCTGCTTGAGAGGGTCAGGGCAGCTTGAATTTGTGGGTTGGGAAAGGCCTGGGAGAGGTGGTCTGTCCATGGCCCAATGCCAGGCTTGGGGCCTCCCCTAAAACATAGATCCTTTTTGTCCCCTCCAGCCACTTCCTGGGCACCTTTTGTGATAGGATCTGCAGTGGGTTCTGGCTCTAGCTGCTGAGGGAGAGGGGCAGTGACACAGAGCTCCAGAAAGACAGTTGAGGGAAAGAATTGCCTTGGTGGACTAATGTCCCACTTCTTGAGTAGGTGTTAATTTGTGGTCAGGATCTGTAATCCAGATGGAGGCAGGACTATTCCATTTTAGGGGTCCTAATTAGCCAAGGACAGTCCTCAAAGTCATGCTAATTGGGACACATTAAGGATAGCTTTGTTCTAAGGGTCATTCCAGAGGGTTAGGACATGCTGATGATGATGCTCAGTGGTTAGGGACTTGGGCTCTGGAGTTAGGTTCCTGGGCTCAGATCTTGACTCTGCCACTTACTGATACCTTAGGCAAGTCACCAAACCTTTCTTTAGATTCACTTTTTTCATCTGTAAAGGGGGAAAAATAATAATGCCTACTGGTCGGGTTTGTTGAGAGACTTAAATGAGGTAATGCTTTAAAAGCCCTTACTACAGAGTGTAACATGTGGCAAGTTGCTCATTAAACATTTGTTCTTATTATTATTGCTTTTATTCTTATAGCCACCTCCCTTTGCCCAGCCTTGGTCATTAGTTAGTAAGCAAGAATCTCAGACATAACTTGGTCTGTGTCTTTGGTGCATTTTCTATTCAGTTACTCCTTTTCCGCAAAGCCCTGAGATCAGCTCAACCAACTCGAAGGCCTGGTGAAAGCTCTGACACCTTGTAAAGCCTCACTCCTTTCTAATAACTTTCTATATGAGTCAGGGGCCACCCTGAGTGTGTACACTTCCGGACCCCAAAGGTGGGGAGGGGTGGTGACTGCCACTGGCTTCGTAAGCTTCCAGGCAGCCGGGGCCAACTGGGGAGGTCAACCCCACCAAAGAAAATTTCGTCCGGCTTCCACGGAATAGGGATATTAATCTGACATGAGGCCAGAGCCGACTGGACCAGAGGGAGATGAAATAGCAGAGCAAGAATGTAGTGCTTTCGCGCTCTGGTGGAATCAGGCGATGAATGGCTACAGCAAATCGGAACCAGATTTTTGAACATGGTTCTGCTGGTGGTGGATGGGAACGTGGTTTGCGCCTTGGGGTCCCCTTTGCTCTCCATTAGCAGCCCTGCCCTGGGGCGGTGTTCACCCAAGAGTGGGTTTGTGGGTCTCCCTGCTGGCTTCCTTTCACTTTTGTTGGGTTCATTTTCTGTCTAGATGATCTAGAACAGTCTACAGACCCAGCAGGATCTGAGTGGTTGTTGATTTCTTCCAATGCCTACTTTTAGGCAAAGTGGAACCACCTTCACTTGGTTAGGCACCATCACCCAGGCACTAGGGAGAGTTCCTGGGGTTGAATTGCTGTTGCCTGCCCACCACCTCTGGAATGGCGCAAAGTACAGGCTGCCCTGGGCCTGTGCCAGGATGGGCTGCGGGCCCTAGTGGTCTGACCTTGCTTTCAGGCCACCTTCCCATCATGCAGTGATTATTGTCCATCATGAGCTATTTGTTCTGCAGAACTGGCAGTTATAGAAGTGGTCAGGAGTGGAGGGGCAGGGGATGAAAGGACAGGCTCTTGGGTCTGCATTTGGCATTCACAGGAGTCTGCGTTGGAGGCTGGTCAGGTAGACGGGTGAGGATGACACCTCTGAAACCGAAGCTGTCCTCGTGCTCTGAAAGGATGCTAGTCATTTCATCCTCATCTCATGAATTTTGCAACGTCTTTGTGGCAGCAGCTAGAATCACTGCTCACGTTGGGTGTTATCTAGTATTGCCTGGGACCCAGATTCAAATGTTCTTCCCTTTAATGGCCCTGTTAGAAGGGCCATTAAATGTCATTGCTTAGTGTTCAGGGTCCGGAGGCAGACCACCTGGATTTCCTGTCCCCATGATTTACGAGCTGTGTTTGTGACTCTTCTGTGCCTCAGTTTCTTTATTTGTGAAATGGGGAGAGTAATCTATTCCTCACAGGGCTGGTGTTAGGATTAAATTAGAGAATGCATGAAATGGGGTTAGAGACATGCCAGCCTCATAGGGTCAATCAATGATATCTATTGTAATAAGTTTTCATTATAAATATAGGACACTGTTTAATATGCATTAAAGAAGATCAGAAAATGTTAAGAGGTAGAAATGACCTATGGAATCAGTCATCCTATCCAAATGCATTTCATAGCTAGAGAGACCGAGGCCTAGTGAGGCAGCTTATCTTGCCAAGACCTGAATTCCTGGCAGTAAGGGAGATTTTTGAACATGATTCTGATGGGGACTTGAAGTAAAGTCCTAGGTTCCCAGCCTGGGTTCCCAGTCCTCTCCACACTCTGCTTCACCCCGGGGCCTCTTCTTCAAGCTTGAAAATATTTGTGCAGAGCATCTGGCGACCCAGACAGCTGAACAGACATCAAATCCATCCTCAGGCACAAACCCACCACGTGACTGTGCTATTTCCAATCAATGGCCTAAGTGACTAAGCAAGAAAAAGTTACTCAAGATGCATATGAAATAAATGACTCAATGGTATTTCTGTGAATATTTGTACAGATTGGTTATACATTTATGAGTAAACTAGTAAGGATTAGGTAGGGGTAGGTCCAAGCTATTTAAATCTGGAGCTGGGGCAGAAGGCATCCCCAGTTTTGGTTCAGTAATAGTTAGACCAAGTGGATGAGCCCCTGGGGATGTGCATCTTCTTCCTTGGGTGAACCTCAGTTCCACTGGATGTGTGTCAGGCTCTGTGCTTGAGCTTCAGATGTTTGATTGATCTGATTTCAGCATCTTAGGTGGGGACTGACAGGAAGCTGGGGGAGGAAAAACTGAGCATCTTTTTCTCAACCACTAATGAGATTTTAGGCAGACACAGGCTGTGCAGTTTAGTGGGCTCAGGGGGCTTCCATGGGGACGTATGGTGGCCGGCTCAGCTTCCCCAACAACAAGGATGCTCATGGGCAGTCCTGGCAGGAGGGCACCAGAAGGTGTGTCTGCCGCACACCAGACTTCTTTGCTCCCAGGCCTCCCCATCCAGTTCCTGACCTCATCCTCTTCTTTAGGATTTCCCATGTTGTCTCCTTTTCTTCCTCTCTCCCATCCATTACCTCTCCCTAGGGCAGCCTTGTCTAGCTCCACGGACCCCAGAGATTTGCTGGGCAAATGCCCTAGATCCTGGTTTGACCAGGGTCTCTGCCTTTTCTCTTGGGCCTTTGTCTGCTGCTACTGGACTTTGAGTTGGGAAAACAAAGACAGCTCTGTTTGGGGTTGTGGGCGACTCAGCGATGTCCTTTTCTCCATCCGTCTGCTCCTCCCTGATTGCTGTCTCAGACCACCCAGCTAATGCCTCTCCCGTCTTTGATGTTGGCTTCCTCTGAACCCTGGAAAAGAAGACCCATCACATGGTTTCAGTCCTTTGGCCACTGGTCCCTCTGATGTCTGACCAAGTTGTGAATGTCCTCTGTCTGGCCAGTGGAGAGAACCAGGAGCTGGCTCAGTCCCTATTCTGTCCCCATGAGGAGGAGGGCAGATCCACGGCTCCCAAAACTCTCTTAGGAAGTAGAGAAGACAGCAAGAAATAGATGGGTCTGAAGCCAAGGGGAATGGGTCCCCATCCTAGGAAATCACTCCAAGCCTGAGTTTCCCATATGAAAAATGGAGACCACAAGCCTAATGCTTTATAGCTGCCTCCTCCCGGTGTACCTGGGTCCCGGACAGGATGCTGGGTGGAGGGAGGCAGCACTTTTTTTCAGCCCACAGTAGAGGTAATGGACTGCAGCCACCGAATGGCCATAGGTGGGAGTCCACTAATACTGCCACCAGAAAAATCTCACTATCAACCTTGAGATTTGTTTGCTTGTTCCTTTCCTTCCCATTCTTAAAGAGCCTCGTCCAGCTTCTCAGTGCCGATCAGCCTTTGCTTTTTCTCTAAATTGTTGTTTACATTTTGAAATCTCTTTCTCTGCCTTCCCTAGCCGCCCACCCCACCCTACCCCCTCACCGCCAACCATAGCCAAAAAGAGCTAATTCAGTTCTCAGCCCCAGCCAGGAAACCTCCGTTCACCAGCAGGATCAGCTCAAGATGCGCAGTAATGAAATTGCTAATTTATTTCTATAGCTTCGGTTTCCAGCCTGGAATGGAACAGTGAGACCCAAAGTGTTCCAGACATATTGTTTGTTTAACAGAGGAACACTCTTCCCACTGAACTCTATGGCTGTTGGATTTTCTGGTTTGGTTGGTTAACCCTCCTAAGTGGTTTGGATTTCTCCTATTAGAGCAAAGCAGGGCTGGGGGCTCCTGGGTGCCACGAGTCCCTCGTATGGCTGTATCATGAAACCCCTGACCCTGACCTCTTACCTAGCCAAAAGCTTTGACTTCTGTAACGTTGTGCCTGCATCCGGAGAATTGCATAAAGCTGCAAATCTCGCAGAAATGAGTGTACTGGGAGAAGTTACAGGATTGCCCCTTCTGAATCTTAATCCCTTTGGCTTTGGGAAGGCTGCTGATTTTATTATTGATCATTGAGTTTGATCTGACGCATTTCACAGAGACTTGGCTCCCTCGGCTGTGTGTTGGCTCTAGGGGCAGCAGCTATGCTAATGACGAATTTTTCCATTCCCCCTTCCAGAAGGCCAGAGGTGGTAGGGTAGACACACACGTGCTCCTCCCTTCCTTCTGGAAAGTCTGATTTGGATGCAAGCGTGTGTGGATTTCTTTAGACTACTGATGGCGTGCTTTAAAAATTGCTCTTAACATTTTGCCAGAGCCAGGGGTATAGATGGAATGACATTTGGAAGACCCTTTCCAGTAGAATAATGAAGAAACTTTTTCTTGTTATTCAGTGGATTGTATATTTCTTTTTTCTGTAGATGTATGTAGAATGCCAGACAATTTAGCCTGGAAGAATTGCCCTGAGCTCTTCTTTGTCCATCTCTCTGGATCTGGATAGAACCACCATAAATCCAATCCATGAGGCAGGCAGTAGATTCATATAGGGCTGATAAATATGGGAGGGCTGCCTGGCCACCATCTGTCCATCTGTCCATCCAATGTTTATCATATACCTACTACATTCTAGGAACTATGCTATCTGCCACCTATTATTGTTTTTTTGTTTTTTTGTTTTTGGTATTTCTATCCAGGGAGAATAGAAGTCCATTTCAATTCTTGTTTTACATGATCTTTGACACAGTTGACCACTTCCTCCTACCTGATATGTTCTCTTCCTATGGTTTGTAGGGTCTGTAACGTGACTTTTCCCATGATTTCCTCTGCCTTGTGGGCATCCTTTTCATTCTCTTTCATGTGCTAGTTCCCCTCCTATCTACCATGGAAATACAGGTGTTCTCAGAGTTCTGTCTTCAGCTTTCTTCTCTCTTTTTCCCTTTCCCTTACTCTTCTCCTTTCATACTCTTTCTGGGCACTTTCACCCATGACTATGGTTTAAGTTATTATCCACTGTCATATGTTGACTCTGAAATATTCTTAATTTAACTTGCACAACATATCCACTGGGCTCCAGGATTTTATATTTGTCTCCTGAACATAAATGCCTGGATGTCCTAACATATCCCAAACTCAGCATGTTCATAAATGAACATAAATGAACTCAGCATCTTCTTTGCCAAATCTGCATCTTCTTTATTCCCCATCTTGGTGGTTGTCTTAACAACTTTCCCAGTCATCCTAGTAAAAAATCTGGACACCTCCCTAACTTTCCCCCTGCCCCCACATCCAGCTGGACACCAGGACATGCCAGTTCCATTTCTCACGTCTTCCCCATTGTCACCATCCTAATTCCAACACCCAGTGTCTCCCCTTGCATTGCTCTAGCCTCTCCTAACTGGTCTCTAGATTTGCTCCCTCCATACCATTTTCATGCTGTATCTGAGTTGTCTTTCTAAAATGTGAATCTGAGCAAGTCATTGCCTCACTTAGAAATCTTTAAGTGGTTTCTAAGCACCTACTAAGATCAAGTTCAAACTCCTTAAGTACGTTGTACTGGGTTTTCATGATTAGCCTCTTACTTGTCTTTTCAGCTTTCCCTCCTGCCAGTCTCTCCACTCTCTGACTTGACCCCAAGCAGAGACTCTGGGCTCCAGTCTTACCAAACCACTTGCCATGTTGCTTCTTGCCTCCAAGCCTTCACCCGTGCTCTTCTCTCCACCTGGAATTCTCTTTCCTCCCCTAACATATTGGTCTCAGTGCAAGCTTGGTCTCTGCTCTGAAGTCTTCCTTGACCCCTTAGGTTCCCTCCTCCCCACTTTCCTTGCACCCTGAAAAAGTTGTGATAATTGGTTTTCACATCCTCTTCCGCATCTGTGTGCTCTTTGAGAGTGGGGATGTTGTCTTTTATCCCTATAACCCTAATGCTTCATGAAAGGTCTTGTACACAGAGAGAGGGGGCCCCCCAAGATTCTTTTTCCTCTTCCGATATGGATCTAAGCTACAAATACCTAGTAACTTGTCATTTAGACTTTTTCTTCTCTTTCACCACTTCAGAAAACCCACCAGAAAACATGAAGATGTCTGAAAAATTGGCTTTGTTTCTTGTGTTTAGGGTACAGTCAAATTTTATTTACCCAGCTGTAGCTTCATCTGCTGTTTTATTTGAAGAAAAGCGCTGTAGTGTGGACTCAGTTCCACTTGCCTCCTTAGCTCTGATCCTGGCACTGCTTCCTTTTGCTTTGCCCCCATCTCCTACCTGTGGAGCGGGGAGTGCAACCAGCTTTAATATCAGGCCACATATTAGGTGGAGAAGGATGCAGAGCACACCATTAAGTTCTTGCATGCCCTTCTTGCCTGTGGATGCACCAACCATCCCGCTTTTAATTTTCCCAAAGATCAATTCCACTTTCATTTTTAAAATCGAGTGTTAAGACCGAGGAGAACACATTAGCAGTCTTCAAGATACAAGTTTTGAAGGTATGCCTTTGTTCCCTGCTCCATTTTCTGTTAAAGATTGAACTCTTAATGAAGCTACTAGACAGGGTTTTCCTTCAGGGAATGCTAAATTTCAGTGCCATCTCTCCTGGCTTCTCTAATGAACGCATATCCACATATCCTATTCCCAGCAAGTTTGTGAATCCACATAGGATGTTTTACAAATCACTGCAGGTTGTGATGTTCCCATTAACTTATTGGTTCATTTGGGGAACTCTAGTTTTGTTGGTGTTGGGCACTCCTTCCTGGGCTGTGAGGACCCAGCTCTTTAAGAGGAAGTAAAAAATGGTAATTCTTGGGGAGTTCTTATTATAATTAGTGAATCAGTTAGTTCATTAAGGGTTTGGGGCACTCTGCTGTGAGCCAGGCCTTGTGCTAGAGCTGGGAGTGGGGTGGCAAGCAGAGTTGGCCCCTGCCCCAGGGGGCAGCATGGCATGAAGGAAAGGCATTGAAGGAGGGTACGTCTCCATTCCACCACTTCTTGCTGTGTGATCCTGAACAAGTGGCTTGACCTTTCTGAGCCTCAGTTTTTTCATCCATAAAATGAGGACTATGCTACTTCCCTTCCAGTGTAATTTTAAGAATTGAGAGAAAGTACATTTTACTGGTTGATACAGGACCTCATCCCTAATAAACATTCCAAGAGCCACAATTAACATTCACTTTTACGGTAGTGATTGTAGTAAAACACAAAACCAAAACTCTTTGGGATGCTTTTGATGATAATAGTAGCTAAAATTTGTAGGGTATGTTCTCTGGCACTGTTCTTAGTGCTTTACATGTATTAACACATTTAATCCTGACAGCAATATAATAAGAGAGATATGATTATTATTTTATAGAAGGGAAAATTTGAGGCATAGGGAAGTTAAATAACTTGCCCAAGGTCCTGCAGCTGGGAAACAGTTGGCTGGGGATTTGGACCCAGGCAGTCTTGCTTCATGTTTCTTAACCACCTTATTATACTTTTTATATTGCCTTTCCATAAATGCCCAGCCTGATAATGTTTCCAAGTTAATGATCATTTGCTCTTTACTTTAAAATGGGGATTGATGAAGAAACATTTATTTACTGTCTTATTCCAACAAGGCAGATAAAATAATTAAAATAATGCTCCAAGACCAAATCCTGTTTTAGAACATGATTTTTCTGGGTATTTGGAGCCATGGCCAGAACAGGGGACTACGGAGGGACACATCTCCTCAGGTGGCCCTGCCCCTGCCCCTTGGCTCTGTATACGATAAGTTTGATCTCTCTCTGCAGAGGCTGTTTGGAGCCAGAGCACTTTGTCCTGCTTGCTTATATCCTTGTCATGGCTTTCTCTCTAACGTGACAGCCAAGCACCTAAAGTTCCTTCATCCATTTATCGTACGATGTGGCCTTGAATTCTTTTACCCTCTATCCTTCCCCTCTGCGTGGGCTCTGATTTGTCTGACCCATTGAAATGCATGAGTGATAATAGATGCATCTGCATCTAGAGTGACAAGCATGTGTCATTCTACATGTGGCCTAGGTCACGCCAGCTGCTTACAGTGGCCACATCATCCCGAAGCCCTCGATTGGTCCCGCTGTTTAGTACTGTGGTTTGACTAAGTCCTGTTTGTCCCTAAGCTCGCTCTGCTCTCCCGCAGATGGGGGATTTTCACACTTACTCACAAGAGCATCCTGAGACTCAAATGGCCTGATGCGTCTGGACAGCCTCTGATACCTGTAAGGCATAATGGGTGTGTGAGCTGTGGTTACTAGGCATCTGCTATGGGTTCAGATGAAAGGAACTGGAAGCTCCCACAGATGTCTGCCTCCCATGGTTGATTCCAGTCCCTGGAGGGCCATCAGTCGGGGATAGTTAGCGTGGGAAGGGGAGAAAGGGATCCAGGAGGTGGAGTTCCTGGTCCAGATTTTTGATCAGGAGACGCGCCCTTTGATGTAGCAGAATGGAGTTCCCTCCAAGAACAGCACTGAGGCTAACAGGCCAGTTTTCCTCCCCCTGCATTTTCTGGCAGATACAGTACAAATTGTGTGGCTGAGCCTCAGGCCTGGGCCATCTTCCCGTCAGGGCCTGTCTGCCTGCCTGAGGTCTCATGGTCTTTCTAGGTGGTGAGCTCCTTGGGTCATGAGATGCAAAGCATGTAGCATCAGATCAGAGCACTAAGAGAGCAAGAATCTTTTGGGTACCAACTACATACAAGGTACAGTGTTAGATGCTGGGGTTCCAGAGTTAAAAGACACAGAAGCAGCCTTCTGGAAGCTCACAGTTCAGCATGGCAGACAGACATGTAAACAGGATCAGGAGTGAGAGAAGGGCTCGGTGGAGGTGTTACATCAGGAAGGCCTGTGCTCGATAAAGGATCGCAAACTATGGCCCGCAGGTCAAATCCAGCCTTCTATCTATTTTTTTTTAATTAAAGAAGTTGTAGTTTCACAGAAAAATCATGCAGAAAATAGAGTTGCCGTATACTTCCCTTACACACATTATTAACATTTTGCATTAATGTGGAATCTTTGTTACAATTGATGAAACAGTATTATTGTAATTATACTCTTAACTGCAGCCCATAGTTTACATTAGGGTTCACTGTGTTGTACAATTCTATGGTTTTTTTAAAATTTTTTATTCTGATAATATATATACAACCTAAAATTTCCCTTTTAACTGCATTCAAGTATACAATCTAATGTTGTTAATTATATTCACAATGTTGTACTACCATCACCACCATCTAATGCAAAAACTTTTCATCATCTCAAACAGAAACTCTGTATCAATTAAGCATTAACTCCCCATTCCCTACCCTAAGCCTGGCCCCTGGTAATTGTATTCTGGTTTCTAACTCTATGAATTTGCATATTCTTATTATTTCATAAAAGTGAGACTATGTAATATTTGTCCTTTTGTGTTTGCCTTATTTCACTCAACATGATGTCTTCAAGTTTCATCCATGTTGTCACCTGTATCAGAACTTCATTCTTTTTAATGGCTGAATAATATTCCATTGCATGGACATACCACATTTTGTTTATCCACTCGTCTGCTGATGGATATTGGATTGTACCATGTTTTCTGCCATCTAGTTTTGTAAATAAAGCTTTATTCAATTCAGCCACACTGATTCATTTTATGCATTTCCTGTGGCTGTTTTTGCGCTTCAACAGCAGAGTTGAGTAGCTGTGTCAGGGACTGTATGACCTGCAAAATCTAAAATACTCTCTGTCCTTTTATGGAAAATGTTGGCTGACCCTTTCCTAGATAATAGGTCTGCAGGTGGGACTTCAGAATAAAAAAACAGACATGGACCCCATGTTCAGGGGGCTTCTTGGATTTCTTTGAGTACAACTCACACACTGAATTCAGAGAAAGATGAACTGGGTGAGCTGGCTGGGGGAGTGCTTTGGAGTTGTGTGTGAGGTTTTTGATTGGGAAGGGGATGTCAGCAAGCACAGTCAGGGGGCGTAGGATGTGAGGGAACTGGAGGAAGCTGTGAGCCCTCAGGTACCCTTAAACAGGTGCCCAGAAGAGCTGAGAGTGAGGGTCTCTCATAACAGAGGGGATTGTGTAGTAATAAAGGTGACTGAGCTAAAACATTAGAGGGGGCACCTCACAGATCATCAAAACCACCCCTTTCTTTGCATAAGTGAAGACAAGTGAAGTGAAGTGAAGGGAGGTGACTTATCTAAGGCTACTTGGCTAGTGGATGGCAGATCAGCTCTAATCCCACCCTGACCTAGCCCAGCCCTCTCTCAGTGTGAATCAAGCCCTCGGCTCCTGATCTCGTGGCTTAGCTCTTTGGAGGAAAGGGCTGGGGATCCCTAGTCCTGACCCAACAGCCCCTCCCTTTGAAATTTTCCTTGCCTCTGGTATGGTTCTGCCACCTGTAAACCCCTCGAGGGTGGGGTCTGGGTCGGATTCTTCCCTGTGAATCCCTCCTGGCTCATCTCGGGGACTCTATGGATGTGTGCAAAGGCACTGAGCACTGAGGCTCCTTCTGGATCTCCCTAATTCTGCAGACCCCATGGATGGGAGGTCTGGGCCCAACGGGCCTCCCTTGGTTGGGTGGGCACAAGGTGATGCTACAGCTCCATGGCTCTGCTGGTCTTACTGGGGCTGAGAGGCCCTCTGGGGATTGCAAAGCTGCACTGGGCCCAGGCCGGCTTTGCCGCTCCCCATGTACTTTGTCACATACTTTCTGGCCACCTACGTAGCCTTTGCTCCAAAACGCCCTGAATAAGAAGTTTCTTTAATTGTCTCCCAAGCAGCCCCCTGAGCTCTGGGAGGATTCAGCTGGGATGCCATGCATCTTTGGTGATTGACAGAAACACCTCATTTTTCCTGTCGTGTTGACAGAAAGGCTAGAAGAGCAGCCAGAGATGACTCTCCAGCTCAGCCCATCCCTAACCAACAGGACATGCTCCACCTGCCTCTTCACGCTTTGAGCAGACTCTTCTTGGCTTCCCCCAGCATGCTGGATGAGCCCCAGCTCAGAGACCTCCAGCGAGACAGGGATGCGTTGGGAATGTGGAAGGAGAAGGGAATGCTGTGGGGTGCATGTGGCAAAGCCAGCAGGATTTGCCCATGGAATGCCCATGGAATTTGTCTTCTGTGCAGCCACCCTCAAACTGCATAGAGTCTGTGGCTTGGCTGGCCCAGTGATAGAGCCAGAGAACATCATGGGCCCCAATTCAAGAGCCCAGGAACACCTGGTGTAGTGAGAGAGTGACAGAAAGCTGCTTTAAGTCACTTGGAGGCAAAAATACCACTTGTTTCACTCTGACAGGGCCTATAATTCTTCAGTCCTCTCTCCTTCTCTTCTATCCCCTTTATCTGTTCTTATTTATAGCAATGTAGAAATCAGTCCTTTATAGCAAACAGCCTTGCAAATAAGGATGTAGTGCTACCAGCCCAGCTTGGCAAATATTGAAAACCAAAAGGCCCCAAATGCACACAGTACCTTCTCACAAAAGGAAACTAACATGTTTCGTGCAGGACCCACATGGCCTCACCTGCAGACGGTGTTTTCCACACCTCCTTGCATTTAATCTTCACGACGATCTTGGGAAGCAATTCCTTTTCCCTGTTTATGTACACAGGCCCAGAGAGGTTGAGTAACTGCTAGGGTCACACAGACAGGGAATCATAAGGCTGTTGGATCCTGGAAGCTGTTCCTTTTCATTACCTCATGCCTCTTCCCAGGATCATGGGCACATCCTTTTCCTGGGAGAAGAACTATTCAGGAAGCTTATTCGGAGTTCTGACAGGACTGGCCCTCTTTGTGGGCAGGGGAAAAAGAGGTCTTTTTTTTTTTTTTTTTTTTTTTTTAGTTGAGATAATTTTCATTCCATAGAATTCTTCCTTCTCAAGTGTACAATTTGTCGGCTTTAGATTAGTCACAAGGTTGTGCAACTATTGCCTAGATGTCATGATTTGAACCTCTTCAGGAAGACCCCTGGACTTCTGCCCTGTCTCCATCAGCCTCTGAACGGGCCTGGGTGTCTACTTTTAGTAGCTGGTTTGGGCTACAGCGTCAATGCCCCTGCCACGGTAGAGCAGGTTGGGTCCCTCTTCTTCAGCCTCTCCTGCCTAGAAGAGTTTTCTTGTCCTAGATGAACAAACCAGTCACTTGGCAGGCCCCGAGCAAGGGGTCCAGGGGCTCGCCTTTGAGCTCCTTGAGGCTATTCCCGGGCCTCCCTGACTGTGCGTGCACAGGATGTGGGTTGAGTGACAGGTAAGCTCAGAGGAGGGAGTCCCCGGTGTGTGGACTCTGGAGAGCAAGGCTGAAGTCAGGTGAGGTCTTATGGAGGGCTCCGGGAAACAGTCAGTACCATAAGAGGGAGCAGTGGGGTAACTGACAACATATTTTACTCCTGTCTCATTTACCTGGACATGGTAAAGGCTGGCTGGAGTCTTGGGACCAGTTTTTGGACTGCTTATCTGAGTCTATTGGTTGCCAGGTGAATAAAACAAACTTAGAAGATAGTATAACCCTAGCTTTCTCTGGTCTCAGAAATATCCATGTAGCTTTCTTGAATACATTGAAAAGGGTCCTGAGTAGGCGATGCTGGGCTTTCCACCAGGGCCAGAGTGGGTCTTCTTGAGGGCTAGGAGTTTAGGAAACCTGGATTCCTCTGCTACCCACTGAGAGGTTTCTGGAATCCCTCTTTGGTTTCATTTGCTCCAGTGAAGCATTTGGAGTACTTACTCTACTCTTGGTGCTGTGCTAGGGGCCTAGGTGCTTGGGATTTAATGACAAACAAGACAAAGACCAAGTCTTTAAAAGATCTTTATTTTATTGGGTCCTTTTAGAAAGGGAACCCCATGGGAGGGGTTCTGCTTTGACCTACTAGTCATTTATAACCTGGGTACATAGATAACTTTTACAGATATTGTTCTTGAATGAAGTTTTTGCTTTGGGGCTGTGGAGAGGCCACTAAGTTCTCTTGACGTCTCTCTCCTGCCATTTTTCTGTGAGTCAGCATCATGTGGGTTAAAAGTGGGTTATAGCTAGCTCATATTGTGCCTTTGTGCCAATCAGAAAAAGGTGTCCCTTAAGATGCTTTCCTTGCACTTTTTGAAAATTGCCATGATATGCTAATTTTGTTAGCACAAGACACTTTACTGCTTTCTTCCAGAAAACTGTTATAGTAAATATACAAATATACTAATCTAAGATATCTTTTATATGGTTGGTGCCCTCTTAATGTAGCATCTTGTGCAGTACTCAACTTGCACAACTGCGTATGAACATCCTGGCTAGGATAACAAGTACCAGAGTTCAATAAATACCCTTATTGGCTGATATTTGCTGCATTTCTCATCCAGCAAAGAGGTGCCTTGCCTAAAGTAATACCTTTGGTCCTTTCACAGTTTAGAATGTGAGAACAGGGAAGGGACACCTGGGAGAAAAAGACAAGAAGAAATACAGTTCTCTCTAGACTGTGAAAGTATCTGTTACTCCCTTTGTTCTAGTCTGCTCTTGGATTCTCCTAGGATATTGGGAGCTTTGCAGCCCATTAAAATTACATTTGTTGTAGGATGACTGAAAGGCTAAAGGACTAGACCTTCAGGCTGAGGAGCTATGAGAATCCCCATTTTTCATGAAATGGAGGTATCTTTCAGTGGGAGGGGACCCTCAGAGTTTAATCATATCATTTTGTGGGTAAGCAGAAAGCAGAGGCTCAGGGAGGCCCAGGTGTGACTCTCTTAGGAGCCTACAGATGTTCAGTGGCAGAGCTGGGACCACAACCTGGGTCTCTTGTCTCCTTGACTTGTCTCGTCTCCTTCACTGACCTGTGACATTGAGCAATGCTGGAATAGAGTAAGTCCAGGTGAGCAGAAAACACTATGGGGTTTCTTTCTCTAGATTTCCCAGAATAGTGGATATCCCTTTGGTGTGGGATATAATGCACCTGCGATGCAGAGAAGGCACTCTAAAGACATCTTCGTGCCTGGGGATCTCCTGAGGGAGATTTTCAGCATGTTTTACACTTTGCCTTCCCCTTCTATTGCTCTTATCACCAAAGCAGGCTGAACTTCAAGGCAAGTTTTGGTATTTGCTTCTCTTAAAATGCATGTTTAGTGTGAACTAGCATATTCTTGGGTTTGTGAGGGGGCCCCGCCTTCCTTCATGGGCATTTGATTTGACAGTGGCCAAAGGTGGCAGTTAGATTTCTCTCCAGGCCAGCGAGCCTTGCTCAAGTTCCTTGAGAATGAGTTACACCACTTTCTCCTGATTATTATTGATTATGTTATTGATGGTACATCTTCAACTGAAAGAGGGCAGGGGCTCAGGGAGACCACTGTACTGGTGGAGCAGCCTCTACCTGCCTCACGGCTAAGTCAGGAGAGTCCTTGTCATGAGGGGCGCCTGTTATAGGGGATTGAATTTTGTACCCCATTTGGACATGACCTTGGTCTTGGTCTGCATTCTGTTGGGTGCAGATCCAACATAAGTAGGATCTCTTAAAGACGTGACTTTAGCCAAGGTGTGGCCCAACTCAATCAGGTTGTGCTTTAATCAAGATTACTGGAGTCCTTTATAAGAAGAGTGAAAGTCAGACCTAGTTAGAGGAAGCCACAGGAGAAGTCAGAGAAGACATTGCCATGTGTGTTGCCATGTGACAGGAAAGCCAAGCACCCAAGGACCACTGGCAGCCAACCCCAGAATGTTACAGACCTTAGGGTGAAACCATCGCCTTGCTGATGCCTGGAATTCAGACTTCTAGCCTCAAAGCCACGAGCCAATATATTCCCATTGTTCAAGCCAACCCATTGTATGGGATTTGTTTTAGCAGCTGAGAAACTAATTTATACCCATCTTCCCAGGCTTGTCATTCAAAGTCCTGGGGACCTGCGTGACCTCTGGCTTGTGTTCTGGTTGAATGAGGGCTAAATGGACAACATGCATTTGATTCAGGGCTACCGGGTGCTGACACTGAGGGCCTAGAGATAAAGACTCTTGAATGCTTCGGACAGCATTCAAAAGGGAGAAGCTGAGCATGCTGGGAGGGGCCCGGTGAGCAGCAGAGCTGGGTCTTTGTCCTCCTGGAGCTGAGAGATTCAGACATGGAGAGATGCCCATGGCTGGGCACCGTGCTGCAGGTCACAGATGAGTGACTAGTGAGCAGCCGGCGGAACTCACTCATGCTGGGGGGCCAAAAAGCCTTCTTGGCAAAGGTGTGATGAGCTGGAGCCGGAATGCTGATGGCCTTTGGAAGTGAGCCTGGGAGAATCTAACGGGCTGAGCAGCCCAGCTCAGTCGCAACCAACACCTCCTCCGCTGGGTCTCACCTCCAGGTTTCTCCACCCCTGCCTCTAGCTCACCTCCTGTGGCTCATTCTCTCCTTTGCTATCTGTCGCCCACCTCACCCCAAGCCCTCATCTCCTTAGTGTTCTTGCAGCTTCCCCTACCCCTCCAGTCTCTGTTTCTGTTTATTCCCCCCAGTTGGAGTTACTTGCATTTTTCTGCATTGAATCTCATTTTGTTATTTCCTGTCCTGTATTTTCTAAACTCCCCAGGTCCCTTCTCATTTATTTCCCCCATCCTCTCTGTTTGCAGCACCACCCAGTTTTATCATCTGCAGATTTAATTAGCACAGTAGATGACCCCTTCTCTTGCAGACTGGCGGTCTCAGGGCCGGCTCGACAGAGGTATGTGTGCTCCGGGTGGACAAGCCTGTTTTGGCTGCGTAGAGGGGACGTGTTCCAAACCGGGCTCTCACCTCATATAGGGGGAAACATGCCCCAGGAGCCAGGTTTTTCTGGGAAAAAAGGGAGGATGCTGGAAACTGGATTGCACAAACCCCCTCAATTCAAATTCCTCTGACTGAAGGACACCATCAGCAGAACTTAATTATTATCTATATAGGGCACCTGTTGTGCTGTGCATTTGCTAGGTGCTTTTCTTGCATTATTGCAGATTTTCACACATACTTTGTGTGGTCACTACTGTTGCTGTTTCATTATTTTTATATTTTGCTATAAAGGGAACTGAAACTCAGAGATTATGTAACATATCCGTGGTCACACTGAGAGTAAGTGGCGGAGTGGGGATTTTAAGCCGGTTCCCTCTGAGTAATTTCTTTAATGCCACTGCTTCTCAGAGACTGTCTACTTCAACCTTTACCTCCAAACCACCCTAGGCTAATGGATTTTTTCATAGCACTCTTGGCAGATGAGCTAATTCTGGATATTTCTGGAAGCCCACAAAATAATTGTCATAGTGATGGGTCTTTTCCTGCGGGTCCCTGATGAGCTCATCAATACTGCATCCACGATCTAAATTTCAGCTTTCATTGCCTTTAGGTTCGTAACTCAATTTCTGTAAGCTCTACCTTAATGCTTCTCACGTTGAAGTCTGGCAGAGAGTGTGTGTCCCTGTGTGTGTGTGTGTGTGTGCAGGAGATAACTGGGGACACTGGCTTTTATGTCTGGACTGATAGCTCTATGGAGCAGGACAATGACTTTCAAATTCAGCTCCCTGAGCCCTGGGGTAGAGATCCTCAGTGGACCACTCTATATGTTAGGGAGGATAATTTTTCCTTGTATGAGACTTTCCAGTGCATTGAAACATGTTTCCCCCACACCCACCCCATATCCACTAAATGTCAGTGGAGCTTCCCAGTCATTGTGACAATCCCAAAGCATCCCTTCTCCCCATGTCCAAGGGGGATGATAAAGCTCTTGGGGTTTGCTTGGAGGAGCCGCTGGGGCCATCTCAGGCTGAGGAAGAGGGAGTCTGGCC
Organism: Choloepus didactylus; assembly: GCF_015220235.1. Lineage (NCBI taxonomy): Eukaryota > Metazoa > Chordata > Mammalia > Pilosa > Megalonychidae > Choloepus > Choloepus didactylus. The sequence goes on from NC_051314.1 coordinate 126,487,711, forward strand.
CTCCAAAGCTCAACTAGGGCAGCCCCTTGAAATATTTGGTTTGAAGAATGGGCTCCTTAGCTGAAGAAAGCTTGTAAGCAGTATTGGAGTTTTTATAGCCTCTTTGTACATGTTCAAAGTCTACCCTACCTCTGTATGTAAGATCTCTGTTAGGAAGGATCAATGGCTCCTCGAAGTAAAAGCCAGACCATGCCTTTAGGAAACCTGCCTCCTCTCACCAGGAGAAAGGTCACAGTCAGAACCAGGCACATGGGATGCTCGCTCCTTCATTCATTCTCTTTGACTAAAGCCTATATCAGCCCTGAAGAAAGTGGACAGTCACTGCCCATCTGTTGCATTTTCTAGCCTCTCTGGAGAATGGGAAAGAAGTTCCCAACTTGGACTCCAGGGTGGGCTGATAATGTCTCCCGAAATCCATGTCTACCCAGTACCTCTGAATGTGGCCTTATTTGGAAATAGGGTCTTTGCAGATGTAATCAGTTAACAGTCTTGAGATGAGGTCATCCTGGAATTAGGGTGGGCCCTAAATCCAATGATGAGTGTCCTTATGAGAAGAGGAGAGGACAGAGACACACAGAGGAGAAGGCTCTGTGACGACGGAGGCAGGGATTGGAGAGATGAGCCGCAAGCCAACGAACTTAGGAGCCACCACAACCTGAAAGAGACAAGGAAGGATCCTCCCCTTAGAGCCTTCAGAGAGAGTGTGGCTCGGCTCACACCTTGATTTCACACTTATAGTGTCCAGAACTGTGTGAGAGAATCCCTTTCTGTTGTATTAAACCACCAAGTTGTGGTAATGTGATAGGGCAGCCCCAAGAAACCAAACAGGCTCCAAGGGTTTCCTCAAGGGTTTCCCTGTTAAGGGAGTCTTTCTTGTCATCTTTGCCCTGTTGAAGGTATAAGGCATCCCGGTGAAAGTACGGGCTTGATCCACACAGATCACTGGTGGCGGGCTCGTGAGCAATAGCAGTGTAGAGGGCAGCACGGGCACAGCTCAGCCTCTGGCTCCCCAGGTCTGCTTGCTTCAGACAGGGAGCTTATGCCCCCTGCCCCTTTGCTCAATCATGTCCTTCTTCTCCACACCCGTGTCCCCCACACTGACCCTCTCTGCATACACAAATCCCATACAACTTTCAGAGTACAAGTCAAGTTCTCCCTGAGCCCAGATCAGCTCTTCCCCAGCCTTCTTGTATCAGCTATAACACCTGGTTGCATTGACCGACAACCCAACTCAACTGGCTTAAATGACAAAAGGGGTTTATAAGCTCATGTAATCAGGAAGCCCATAAATAGGCCTGGTGAAGCTTGACCCAGTAACTCAGTGACATCCCCAAGGACCCAATATTTCTCCATCTTTCTACTTGGAGTTCTATTCACTCAGTGGCCTCTTAGCTGGCCCAGGCCTTCCTTAAATGGATCAAACTGCCACTATTCTTCCCAGATTCTGGCAGAAAGAGGAAACCGCTTTCCTCAGAAACCTTGGCCAACACCTTCTGGAATCTTATTAATTCCCATTGCATTGCAAACATATTCCAGAATTAATTGTTGTGGCCAGAGGTGGTGAATGTACTGATTGGCTTAAGCTAATTGGGCCTAGCCCTGGAGTTGGTGGTGGAACCAATTCTACTGGAAACATACGGCTGATAAGGGAACTATTGACGTGCAAAAGGGGAAACAACAAACAAATGAACATTCATTTGTCATACTGCCTATTTGGACATTTATCACCCTAGTTATGATGTATTCATCAGTATTATCTATTAGATATCATTTGTCTGGCTTCCAAAGAGATTGAAAGCTTTGATGGTACAATGGCTCATAAGTCTTCTGTATACCCCTAACTCCCTTTTTAATGCAGTTTTATTAAGATATATTCATTTACCATACAGTCATCCAAAGTGTACAATCAGTTGTTCACAGTAGCATCACATAGTTGTGCTTCACCACAATCAATTTTTTGAACATTTTCATTACTACAAAAAATAAGAATAAGAATAAAAATAAAAGTAAAAAAGAACACCCCAAACATCTCATACTCCTTTTCCCCCCTATTATTCATTTACTTTTTGTCCCCCTTTTTCCTACTCATTTGTCCATACACTGGATAAAGGGAATGTGAGCCACAAGGTTTTCACAATCACACAGTCAAACAGTATAAGCTATATAATTACACGATTGTCTTCAAGAATCAAGGATACTAGATTGCAGTTCAGCAGTTTATTCCCCTCTTAGCACATTGATGAGCACAGAGCTATTGCTGAATCAATACTTGTTGAATTGAAATATGTTGGGCTGACAGAAGTCCCTGCTGCGAGAAGGCAGGGACACATCTTGGGAGAAAGGAGGAGTTAGTTACTGGATAACATGAAGCTTTATAAACATGTTTTGAGGAAGGAAGAAAATTATCAAAATCAAAGAATTGCACACATTTTGAGTTAGGAGGGGTCTTAGAGAGAGGAGTACTTTTAGAGGAAATATGATGGGTTCTAAAATGCTTGGAAATGCTTCTCTCTGAGCAGGACATTTATCATGTGGGACAAAAGAAAAAAGGTCAGGAAGGAATACTGGGCAGCCCTGCCCAAGGGTTGGATGGCTGTTGAATCTAGTGGTTCTCATTGCTAATCCAAGGGGTCACCCTATGATTTATTGTCCAAACTGAGATGTTTCTGAAAATGCTAATATGCTGACTTAAAACTAGAGGGAATGAGGAGGCAAGAGAAATAAACTGGGACTGTCCCAGGCCGACCAGGACCTATTGATCACCATTGATCTGAGTTTCTAGCTACTGCCTAACTAGGGCACCTTTTGCCACCAACTCTCCATCTGCCTTCCATTCTGCTGGGTTCTCCATGTCCTGGCGGGGGCGAGTGTGAAACGCACACTGTTGAGAGTTAGGATTCTGTGGCATCTGATTCCACTTGCAGGATGTCAATTGTCCAAAATAGTTTTACTATGACAGATAGGAAAGGGGCAGCATTTTCCTCTGGTCTTTCCTCATGGTTTATCTATGACCTTCTCCCCTCTGTTTGGGGTTGCCAGTTGTCAGCCCTGCCCTTCCTTTTTTTTTTTTTTTTTTAGAGAAGCGCTTGTCTTCTTTGCTATTGTCTTTAAGGGCTTCTGGATTCTCGTCCTCTTTTTTGGTAGCAGTTTGGTCTCTAGCTCCTGGATTTTATTCATCCTGTTACTTTCTGCATTGTAAACTCCCAAGAGGAGATTTCTCATTTATTTCCAACCTCACTTGGTGTTGTTCAGATACATGCCAGGGGTTATTGCCGCAGTGGGCTCAGCTATGATTTCCCTCGTGGGATCCAAGAAGCCGGTGGGCTTCCCCACAGAGGTCAAGGGGCATGTGTTCAGTGAAGGCCAAGGGGCATCAGTGTTTCTTGCATTTTGAGTAACAAAGCAGAGATTTGGCAGTGACTGTCTCTGAGCTTGTCATCATAGGGACTTGCTCTTAAAAAATCCTTTTATACATATTTTATAGCTTGCAAAATATTTTCAAGTATAATATCTCACTCGATTCTGAGATATCATTAGATTATTAATTTTAAATATTTATTTTAAAATATTAATTTTTAAATGCCAATGTTAAATTCATTACATATTAGCATAACACAAGTTAATGAAAAATAACACTCTTTTTCAAAATAAAAAAATTGTGAGAAGTGTGGCTTTTTCAAAAACATTTTTTGCAAATTTCTTTCTAGCTTTATTGAGGTATAATTGATGCATAATAAACTGCCCGTGTTTAAAGTGTCTAACCTGCTGCATCTTGATATATGTACTACCCTATGAAAACATGACCATAATTAAGATAATGAACAAATCACTCCCAAAAGTTTCCTCATGTCTCCTTTCAGGGTGCTGTGCCATCCCTGGGGACCTCTGCACTCAGGGACTGGGTGGGGAGCAGGTCCTCTCAGCCCTTAGTAGGTGAGAGGGTCTGATCCCTCGGTTTTCCTGGGTACCCCCTCTCTGCTTCACTTCTGCCTGGGCTCTGAGCAGTGGTTTTCTGGATGGCTTCTCTCTGGGGTGCAGGGATGTGTGATGCACAGAGATGAAACTGGGGGAGCAGGTTCTTCTTCCCAGTGGCAATGGCTGTTGGCTGTTAGCTTTAAATGAGCTATGACTAGCGGGGTTGAGTTTCTTTTCCAATGGACCTTGGTTGGGTTGTCCCCAGTCTTTGGTTCAGGGCTAGGTGAGCTCCTTTGCAGAAGAGGGGTCCTGCTACTAGTCCTTGATGGGTTCAGTGGACTTTTGGTGTCATTTCCTTTGGTGATCGTTGACCCATCTTCAGCTTAGCCTGGTGAGGACAGGGATGGAGATGAGATACCCTTGCTGTCATCCAGGGGGTCCCAGGAAGGCAAGTTTTCATCTTTCTTCCCCAGTCAGGAAGTTCTTCCCTGAGTTTATTTCCCTGTCACTTTTGCTCTGGGACATCCAGGTAGAGCCTGCTCCCTGATCATAGGTTGCAAGGCCTCATAGCTGAAAAGTACTTAAGACTTTGGTTTTAATGGTGACACAGATAGACCATGGTGCTCCTCAAATGCAGCAGTGGTGAGACCTGCCCTGGATGAGTCCCTGTCTCATTTCAGAAGTCCTCTGTTTCAAGGCTCCACCCCATGCTCTTCCTTAGTCCTCACTGATGGCTGCCCTGGCCACACTTTTAGCACAACCTGGGGTTGCTCTCCAGCTGTGTGGGCACCGCCAGTGATGATCTGAGAAAGTAGGGCTCCCTGGGGGCTCTCAGTCCCTCACCAGGGGATCAGTGGGGACCACCTACTGATCCGAGATGGCCTAGATTGGTGATATGTTTGAGGTTCAGGGAGTTTGTCCTTCCTCCACTCCATCGCTCACATGCTCATTGCCCTCCCGCCACCTGCTTCCTCTGGCAGCCCCATTCCCAGGCCACGATGTACTGCAGCTGATGTTCTCGGCTCACAGCAGGGCCTGGGACTGGAGCACACACAGGTCTCTGGAGTCAGCCTTGAGGTGGCTTGGCAGGACTGTGTGGGAAGGAGGTTGTGGAGTATCGGTTTCTGGTGTTTGGCCGGGGCTGCCTCCCCTTTGCTTTTGTCTCTCCAGAGGGAGGACGTGGTCTTATGAAGTCACATGCAATCTTTGGATAACAACAAGACATAAACAGTGAGCATAATCTCACCAGGGGTGTGCAGCCTCCGGTCCCTGCCAAGGGCTTTGAGCAGCGGCTGGAGCTCTATAGAGCAGCGGCTGGGGGTGCAAGTCCCGCTCCCCACCTCCAGCTACATAATCTCTCACAAAAGGGAGGCCTGAGTGTGGGTGGGAACCCTCAGGGACAGATGCTGCCCCTTCCAGGCAGGGTGGGATGGACCCCTTGGTCAGGAGACCTGGCTTCCGTTCCTGGCTCTGCTGCTAACTGTATTTCCATGCCCAAGCAGCTCAGCTTCTGGTGCTTCAGGCTTTAGTTATTACTTAAGAAAGACACATCACATGTCCTGAGGTCTCCTTCAGCTCCAGAGGCCTGAGGCCAAATCTGTTTCCTCCTTTAGTTTCACCATGCCCATCAGCTGGCTCTGCTTGGAGCTGTCAACATGGGGATGCTGAGTGGAATGGAATGATGGGCCTGATGGAAGTCTGTCTCTTGGCTAGTAAAGCTACCAAAGATCTTTACATTTGGAGTCTCTTTTATTTTCTGGGATATCTCAGATTCTTCTCTGAGGGGTTCCTAATGCTACGACACCCCTGGAAGCCTCTAAGGCAGAGAAGTTGTAGGAATACCCAGTTCCATTCCAGTTCAGCTCCAGTTGTGTTTTATGAGCACCACAGTGAATTTGTGCTTATGCTTCAGGCTTCTAGGAAAGGGAGGCGTGATCTGCAAACATGGTGAGGATGTGGGGCTGTCCGTAGATCTGGAGAAGCCTACCTGCAAGATCTTGGTCTCCTGGAAACTTAAATAACTTGAGTTGTGGGCATGAGAGAAACATGCTGAAATGACGTGTAAGGGTAATCAGAATTAGCCCCTGAAAATTGAATTAGATTTACCTTCTCTTGGATAGCGGTCACATTTACTTTCTGGACATGGTAGTCATATTTAGAAGTTGGCCACAGAATCCCAAACAAGAGCCTACTAGGTACATGTGTGCTTTGAATTTGCAATAAACTTCCTTTATTCAATAAAAATTTCTTGACCTAGATACTATGGGGTCTGCTGAGGACAAGACAACCAACAAGACAACAATGTTCTTTGTCCTCATGGAGCTTGGGGATTAAGTAGCTAGTTACACAATGACCATGAGAGTGGGAAGTGCCATGGCAGAGAAGAACAGGGAGCTATGCAAGCAAGAACAGCGCACCCCGTGTAATCCAGGGGCTCAGGAAAGGCCTCCAGGAGGAAGTGATACCTGAACTGAGACCCAGCCAGAGTTGGCTGGTACTGGAGGAGGGAGAAGAACTTTGCAACAGAGAAGATAAGAGTGTTAGGAGGTTCTGAGGTGGGACTCTGGCTGGGGCAGTTGGAAACTGTGGTAGGTTGAGTTATGTATCCCCCAAAACACATTTTTGGTCTTATTCTGTGTTCCAGTGGGTAAATAGGATCTCTTGAAGATGTTGTTTTAGTCAGGGTGTGGCCCAACTGAACGAGGGAGGGTCTAAATCTGATTATTGGAGACTTTTATAAGCAGAAAAAATTTAGGTATAGTAAAAGAATGCCACAGGGAGAAGCTGGAAGCCAGAAGACGGGGGGTCCTGGAAGGGAGAAGAGACGACATCACCACATGATGGCAAAGCCGAGGAACTAGAGGCCTGCGGGCAGCCAGAAGGCTACTGACCCTGGGAGAAAGCAGGCCTTCTAGCCTCTGAAACTGTGAGCTAGTAAGTTCCTGTTAGGCCAGTGCATTGTTTAGTGTTTGTTTTAGCAGCTGGGAAACTGAGACAGAAACCCAGGGCAGGGCTGTGGGTCTGGAGCTTGGGGTAGAGGGGAAGGGTGCTGGGACCGTTCATGGATTGTGCACATTATCACGGGATGTGCACATTATCAGCCCTGCTGTTCAGTCAGCCTTAGAGAGGCAGGGAGAGAGGGAGCCAGGGAGACCGGCTCATCAGGCTGGGCACAAGGACAAGATATGGCACCCGGCTTTGCCTCATCATGAACTCAGTTTTCAGTTGGTTTGCTTAGAGATGAACAGGTCTGGGAAACCAAGTGCCCATCACACAACTTAACTTATCAGGTTATGATAGAGGACTATTAATTTCCTTTGACCAGGGTACCCATACCCTTTTCAGGATCCAAGAACCAGAGAAACAGAATTTGTAATCTGAAGGCTGTTTCATGAAAATAGAGTCACAGTGAAGAGTTGGATGGTTTAGTAGGACATTTCAATTGGCTGAAGAAAGTTTCCCCATTCATTGAGTATTTCATGTTTCTTGCTACTAGAATAGTTGTGTCCCCAGTTGGACCTGACTGGGTTTTCCTGGAGAAATCTTTGTGCACTGGTTCTCTCCCTGAAGCCAAGAACAAAATTAGATGTTACAGCTCATTTTACGTGATCTTAAATTTTAGGTTGCCTGATGAAATTCAGGTGCCCCTTCAGTTGTACTGAAGGGGAACCTATGAAATTTCTTTTAGGGATGGGCTATGTCCTTGGACAGCTAATCTCTTATACTTTATGTTAAATTTTAGAAAGTAATGTTTTGTGTCAATTTCAGAAAGTAATGTTTTCTAGCCTTGTCCTTAAATTCTGGGGATTTACTGTTTTTTGAACCTGTTAATTCCTTTAGGCTTCACAGGATTTTTGAAAATCCTATAATAATTTTAAGAGTGCAAAGCAGGAAACAAAACAACACTATGAATGTAATTAACAGCACTGAATTGTATATTTGATTGTGGTTAGAAGGGGAAATCTTAGGTTGTATATAAAGTTACTAGAATAACCTATATATAGAGGTTACTAGAATAAAAATAAAAAATAAAATACCCATAGGACTGTTCAGTCATGGGAACCCTAATGTAAACCAGGGACTTCAGTTAATAGTACAATTATAATAATAGTCTTTCATCAATTGTAGCAAATGGACCACAGTAATGCAAAGTATTAATAATGGAAATTTTAATAATGAAATTTCTGTAATAAAAACAATTAAAGCAGGAAACAAACCAAGATTTCTTATTCACAATTTAAATCTAACAGGAACTGGATTTGCCAAAGTCTTTTCTGTCAATTGCAGGTTTTTATTGAGAGCCCACTGGGTGCCCAGCCCTGTGCTCGGTGCTAGAGGGACAAAAAGAAGTATCAGATACGGTTCCTGTGGCCAAGAAGCAGTCATTTGAGCTGTGCAGAGTTCATCTCTATAGCAAAAGCTGCTATTTATTAAACATTCCCATGTTATAGGCATGATAGCAGGGACTTCACATGCTTTATCTCTAAGCCTTGTAATAGTCTTGCAAAGTTTTCTCATCCTCCTTACATAGATAAAGAAACCGAGGCTCATTTGGTTAAATAACTTGCTTAAAGTCCCATACCTGTAAAATCCAGAATTCAAAGCTTAATCTGTCTGAATTAATAGCCCAAACTCTTTCCATTCCCTACTATGCCTGAAAGAATCAAAGAACAAGGCAAGGCGTTGAGGACGAGAACACTTTTTTTTTTTTTTAAAGTTCAATCCTGTTATCTCTAATTTTAGATTCCCAATTCCTGAGTTAGCAAAAAGACCTTCTGCATCCGGTGATGGTTCTGCTCAGGGCTTTCAAGTATTCATTTTCTCTTTGGAGACACAGCCAGTCACACCAGCTAACATTTCACATCGGCTCATAGGTTTTTCTTTTTATGAGTAGGTAATGCGATTGCATGACATGAAAGTAACATGATGACTAGATGTTAGTGCCACAAAACTGCATTGCAGCTTTTATTTTCATTTAAAACAATTCCATTTGAGGAGGATGGAAGGGAAGCATGCTTTGCTGGAGGGAATTAACTTCCCCACATTGGGAAAGAATTCTGCTGTTGTCCTTATAAGGTTAGGCTGAATTGATAGACTGAATTCACAATGGCTAAGCAAGATAGAATTTTATCTTTCTAGACCTGCCCAGAACTGCTGTGGCACTCCGTAGGGCCAGAGCCTAGCCCTTCTCTTGGTACCTTACTCTTTCTGGCCTTGACTTTGACCCCAAGGTTTCAGATGCTCATGAAAGGGTGCCCAGAAGCTGCTTCATGACTGTCCACCTATACCACATTGGCCAGAAATCAGTGCTGTGGTGGCACCTATTGTGGGGGTGGCTGGGAGATGTAGAGTCAATTCTGGGCGTCCAGGTGCTTGGTTGAAAATGAAGAGTGTTGAAACAACTATCAGGGGACCGCTGGCAGGCAGTGGGATTTTGACCCTTACCCTACCAACCTGTCCCCAAACTTTGACCATCTGCAGCCCCTTAATGGACATTTAGTACACACCTGAGCCACCCATTCTAGATGAAGTCACAGAAAGGATTCATCACAATTTAAAAATAAAGACAAAGCCTAATATATTAAAGTCAGTAATAGTTATGATTTCACATTAGTGAGAGGGATGATACTGTTTTCTGTCTTTCACCAAGAACCTTGTGTCTGGGGCCATAGTGGAGAGCTCGGGCTGCAGGTCAGGCTCCCTGATGATTTCTTTCTTTTCCCTTAATTTTCACTAAATGAGAAAAGCTGAAATTATGGTTGGAAGTAGCAGCGTGTGATTGGCGACTCTGTTTGACAGTTCTGGACATGCCAACCAAAGGCAGATGCAGAAATTAGGAAATGAGAGAGAGTGCTCACGGAAGACCACCTTCAGGATTTTATCAGAGCAATGTCACACTTGAATGTGCCATCTTAGGGCTGTCGTAGTGCTCCCTTATCACTCTTACATTCTATTTTACTCTAAAGAGGATGTCTTGGTGCTCTGTTGCAGCCTTTGGGTGTGATTTTTAAAGGTGCCCAGTAACATGTCATTTCTTTCTCCGATGAGAGGAGGAAATCATTAGGTGGGGTGCAGCCTGCCTGGGGGTGAAAAACTCTCCGTGTAGCTTTGGAGATACGATGTAAATGCTCTCTGCTTTTGTTTCCTCAGCTGTAAAACAGGGAAAGTGAGAGTGTCTGCTTTCCAGCCTGGTTGACAATAGTACATGGCTAACCCATGTAGTCACCACCTAGCTGATTTCTGGCACATAATAAGCTCTCAATAAACATGTGAGATAGTTACTGTCATTGTTATTATTTTCAAGGTATTTGCAAATCCTAGGCTATTCAAGCCCTTCATACCACACAGTTCGATCTTGTGAAAACCTTACTCATTTTTCTACCTTATATATCAGGACATTTCATCCCTGTGGTGGGGATAGTTTCTGAATGTTTGAATTACTGAACATGCTGTGGGGCTGCCATTTGAAATCACAGAAATAGTCTTCACTTGCGTTATGAGCATCATAAAAAAATCTCTTAATCTTATTCGTCATTTCAAAAACATATGTGATCTTCTTGACCAAAAGGGGGATGTGAAATGAAACAAAATAAAGCTTCAGTGGCTGAGAGATTTCAAATGGAGTTGAGAGGTCACTCTGGTGGACATTCTTATGCACTATATAGATAACACTTTTTAGGTTTTAATATATTGGAATAGCTAAAAGTAAATACCTGAAACTACCAAACTCCAATCCAGTAGCCTTGACTCTTGAAGACGATTGTACAACAATGTAGCTTACAAGGGATGACAGTGTGATTGTGAAAGCCTTGTGGATCACACTCCCTTTATCCAGTGTATGGATGGATGAGTAGAAGAATGGGGACAAAACCTAAATGAAAAAGGGTGGGATAGGGGGTGATTTGGGTGTTCTTTTTTATTTTTATTTTTTATTCTTATTCTGATTCTTTCTGGTGTAAGGAAAACGTTCAAAAATAGATTGGAGGTGATGAATGCGTAACTGTAAGATGGTACTGTGAACGGTTGATTGTACACCATGGATGATGTATGATATGTGAATATAACTCAATAACTGAATTAAAAAAAAACATATGTGAGCACTTTGTCTGCCAGTGTACTGCAGTGGGGGAAGCGGTCTTCTACATCCCCATTTCTCAGTGTGGCACCCTGAAAAGGCCTGTCGTCAGAGCTTGTGAGTTGATGGTTTTCATGATTTTCTTCAACACTAAGGTGAGATCAGAGGGCATATTGTTGAACACCAACTGTTCTTTGTGGATGAAGCCAGGGGATGATTTTCAAAAGGCTCGACTGCTTTTATGTGGACAGTGATCCCTTTGCTGAACACAGAGTGGGTGCCTTTTCCTGCTTTGGTCTTCATGCGTCCTGCTTCACCTAATGCACACGTAGCGTGGGTTTTCAGGGGGGAGATGGAACACAGAGCTGCCGGGTAGCATACTTGCTGCGACCCTCAGTGGTTTTTCCCAAATGTAAATGGCATGTTGGCCAGTGCACATGTGCCTTCCACAACATGCTCACAGTTTTTATGTGATTTCCAATGGCCATTGGATGGAAGGATGTTGCTATCAGTTTGTTCCACTTTCTCGCTGAACACAATGTTTATGATTCATTGTGCAGGTAGTTTTATAAACGTCTCACCAACAGTGGGTCTTTTGCCTGTTTTTCCTACTGGTTTTTGGCTTCCTTTCATTCTTTAGTGACTAAATCTATTAAAACTGAAAAGCACTTTTTTGTTATGTGCTCATTCTGAAAATAATTGAGGACATCATGCTTTACTTGAAGACAAGGCAAATCCTGATGGCTCCATGTCATTAGTCTGACAAATTTTTATAACAGACAGTGCACTGTGATGAGACCATGTGGACTGGGAGCAAATGAAACCTAATTTCCAAATACTCATCACTGCATTTCCTTTCCTTACTTTTCCTTTCTGATGTTTGAATGAAATCAACACATTCACTGAATCCCTTGTCCTGGGACATCGATTCACGTTCTGTATTCACCCTGGTGTTCTACTCATGATTTATGTTTATGACATTATTTGAGTTGTACTACTTACCATATTATTTATATCACTGCTTTTTAGGCTTCAGTGAACCACTTTTGTGATTTGGGGCTATAACACAGCACAATAGTAGAGCAAAAATACAAACCTAACAATAAACAATGAAAATATGTGAATGGAGACAAGTTGCAGTCTGTTCACTAGCTGAGGAAAGCTGACCAGCTGTTATGAGGAGTGTAATGGGATTTTGGTGAAATCATAATCACTTATACATCTCAAATCTCTGAAAAAATTGTTTTACTTCTCTTTTTCCTCTGAAACCACCAAACTTCCAGGGACCACGCTTTGGGAACACTATCCTACAGTTTTTGATGAGAACATTTCTGGAACAGAACTGGCGGATGGGTTTACGGGTGCAGGGAACTGGTCCCTGGTGAAATTTAAAGAGAACAGCCCCAGAACTGAAGGAACAACTGGTCTGGGCTCCTGGTTTGGGGGTGCTGGGGAGCCAGGGATTTAAGTTATGACCTTGTATGTATTTCCATTTCTTCTTCCTTTGTATCTTACAGAGTAAAAGCCAAGGATCCATCTTTGTCCGGATCCACGCCCCATGGCAGGTGCTGGCCAGAGAGGCAGAATTATTGAAGATCAAAGTTCCCACCAAGAAAGTATGAGCATGTGTCTTCTGGGCTCTGGGGCCTCATGAGGGCTGGATGGAGACTGACGGTTTGGGAACAGGGCCAGGTGGGATGTGGGTTTTGTGGAATTGAACTCACACTCGAACCCCCAGGGAGCCTAAGTATGTGGCCATGAGCTGGGTGGGACAGGGAAGAGGGTTGGGGTGGGATGTGGGGATATATTTGGGAGTTTATGTATAATTTAAAAATCAGGCCCACAGAACACCACCTGGGTTGTGCTCCATGAGGAGCCGACACCGCCCTGGTCTGCCTTTTCAATTTCTCTGCTATGCCTCCTTGGTCTCCCTACACCACCAGGCATTTCTGTAGGGTGAAGGGAGCAATGAGGGCAGATAGCAAGCCGTGCTGACAGGGTCAGCGCCGTGCAGGGAGATCAGCGCCAAACTTGTGAAGACACGTAATGCCGGCTCTGATTCTGCCACTACATATGATGTGACAGTGGGTTTCGTTTCGCTCTTCTGTAAAATGGAAGGTTCTTAATCCAGCGAGTTCATGCGAAGCATCTGGGGAGTGTTTTCAAAATGCTCATGCCAGTGTCCCACCTCTGTGATTTTGATTCAGTTGGGTGGTATGGAGTGAGATCCTGGCTGCAGTAGTGTGGAAAAAAAAAAAAAAAAAATCCCCGGGAGATTCTGATAAACAGCTGGATTGAGAACCATGCAGTTTAGATAATTTCTGAGGTCCTTTTTCAGCCATAACAGTTTATGTATAATTTAAAAATCTCCCCAGGGAATTCTTAGGCAACATATCTCCTTATATAACAAAATCCAGCAAACAGCCCCAAAGAGAAAGGGAACAAGTGTCCAAATAGCCCTAATTTTAAAATTAGGAATTATAGAGGAAGAGGGTGACTATTGCCCTTGACTGTCTGAGATGTTTCTAGAAATGAACCTGGGGCTGATGATACTCTATTTTAATATTTTAATGGGTAAACTCTCTCAATCTCTCCCTCTCTCTCTCTCTCCCTCTCTCTCTCTCTCTCTCTCTCTCTCTCTCTCTCTCTCTCTCTCTCTCTCCCCCTCTCTCTCTCTCTCACACACACATACACACACACCCACACACACCCATCCATAGCATTGCTTCACAAGTGGTGACCTAGCTTTGTAGAGATCATCTTCATCACTATAACTATCATTAGCATAATTTCCAGTCTCCTCACCATTAGCAGAATTTGATTATTTGTCACCTCCTGCACCGTCATTATGATCACCCTCCTCATCACCACCCCCTCCATAAGTCACACGTTACAGTCAGCATCACCATTGTGGTGTACCTTGTTGCTATGCTAACACCATGTTAACTACCAATGATTTATTTTGTCCATCAAAAATCACTCATCAGATACCTGCATGTGGCTGATGCCATCATGAACCCTCTACTCAAGAAAGATAAGGTTTATGGTTTTGTCCTTAGATATTTCTTAAGATGGACAACGCTTCCACGCCAGGTGGCAAATGACTATTAAGCAGTGAACAAACACAGATGTGAATATTAGCTGCAAACTTATTTTACTAGTAAAAGGTACATTTTTTTCTGGCTCAAATGCCTGCAGTGACTTAGTTTCACACAGGAAAAGCACAAAAGGACCACACTGTGATATATTCCCCTTCAATTGCTCTGCTCAGTTCTTTGTCTTCTACTTTTAGTCCTCTCACTCGTAAACACCTGTGTCCCCATGCAGGTGCCATCTCTCTCCTGGGTCTCATCTCAGCTGATAGCGACATGGGCCGAGTCTTAGCTTTGGTGGCTCTGCTGCCTTCTGGTTATGTCCAAACTCAGCCTACTCTTTCCCTTCTCTTTTTCCTGTTTTCCTTCTGACTCCAATATATTTTTCCCCTTAATCTTTGGTTTATCTGTATATCTAACGTTCTTTTAATCTCATTCTATTTGTATCTTGCCACCTATGTTTTTATCTCTGCTGGCTGATCCTTGGAAAGAAGGTGAGAAAACCCTAATGCCCATCTCTTGTTTCTGTCCCCTGGGATGACCCTGTTAGCAGGAAACTTAGACATGTAGAAGAAGTGTGATCTTCTTCTACCATTCCCCTCTTTGCCTCCTTCTTCTGTGCTCTCCTTCCCATCCTCCTTTTGCTTTCCCTCCCTTTTTCCCTCTTCCTTCCACCTCCCAGTCCAGATGCCTTTTCCTACTCTCCTTCTCTGTTCTTTGCACACCCGATCATACATCTCATTTCTCTACCACCTTCTTCTATTCCTCATTCTCAGACTCAACCCCAAATAGTGCCTGCTTCTGGTTACCCTGGTCTCTTCTTTTTCTTTTCACAAGCTCACAACTTTGAGAACATTGTTCTACTTAAATGTCATATCTGCTCTCAGAGCTTAAGTGCACCATTCATTTAGCCTTTTGGAATTTACCATATGTAGTTAGGTACTGCCTACACTTGAATTTGTAGATGAGATGATGAGGGTGAGGCCCTATTATAAAGCCGTCTCTGGCTTCTTTCCTTTCATTTGGCAGCACCGGGTGGTAGACATTGCACAAGATGAGTCCTCAGAAGACCAGAGTTCTAGCTTTGGTTCTGCACTTATTTGCTCTGTGGCTTGGGGACATCACCTCATCTTTCAGAGCCTCAGTTTCCTCATCTCTGAAATGGGCTTAATAACACCCGCCTTTTTTTTCTTGGAAGATTGTTGTAAAGATCCAGTTCTTAATCAGTGCTATGGAAATATAGTTGATTTTTGTATCTGTTTTCACACAAATATTTTTGTGTGTGTTCTCATACCCTGGTTCCCCAACCAAGGTCCTTCCTGGCAGCATAGCCAGCCAGCACCAATGGAGCTCCCAGTGTAAGAGAGTCTTAGGGAAGGCGTGAAGGCTAGAGCAGCGACCCCTGCCTTCAGAGAGCTTACAGTCAAAGAGCACAATGGGAGGAGTGCACGTACTCAGACATCAAAGCACACATTGAATGCAGTGTCAAATTGCAATCGATGAGCACAAAACAAATTCTGATTGTAAGCCTCATGGGGTAGGGAGTTGGGAGAGGCAAAGCCATGTGGTTTCTTCCAGAAGACTTCAGATACAACAGGAAGAACTTTTTTCCCCAAAGTTTCTGGGTCCCAGACTCGACACAGTGCGCATCATCCTTTTGTCCCTCCGAGGGTTCAGCCACATGGTCCCAGACCTTTTGTATTCAAAGCAGGCAATGGTGGGTGGTTGACTTCCTAGGGGATCCTCAGCAGGAGTGGAGGTTTAACTTGGTATGCTGGGAAGGATGCATATGTTTACAAAAATTAATCACACCAGCAGGTGTATGAAATTCAGTTCCTAAGTTGGGAGAGGAGCATGGAGAAGGGGGCAATGAGACAGGGCAACCAGTGGAGGGCTAGCGCTGAGTCCAGTGCATTTCTCTGCTTTTAAAATGGGTTTGGGAAGTGACTAAATTGAGAGTGCACCACATCCTGGAGGTAGGGGAAGATGGAAGAAGAGTGAGGCATGGCGTGACATCAGCTCAGCATCCTTCAGGCCGGCTGAGGCCATAACTCAGCAGGGTCCAGAGAGACCAGGAGGATGGGGGAGGAAATCATGAAATCAAGGTCTCAAACCTGGACGATCCATAGTAATGCGTCCAGGGACTCAGAGTCCTGAGCACAGATATTAACTGGGAGGGGAATCTTGGAAGGAGGCATTTGTTTTCCAAAAACAACAACAGAGAAGCCAGCATTTCGTGAGGGACACAGTGTCCATGCACAGGAAGGAGCTGGGAAGGCCTTGTATTTGGCTTCCAAGCAGCTTGGGAAGGTTTGAAATGGGTGTTTGGAGGCAGGTGGCTTTCTCACTTCTGCTCACGACAAAGGTGGTCCATCTAGATTATAGTGAACATCCATGTTTCTTTCTCATTTCTCATTCACTTTATATATATATATCTCCTTTTCTCACCCCTCGGATTCAGTTATCCCTCAAGTTCTGTTGCTAGCAGAGACAAGGCAGGGAAACCAACAAAGGGGAGATAACCGAGTCTATTAAGGAAGACTTTCTTCTCGGTGAAATTACATTAATCCATTCAGATTCCTCTACAGTTGGAAGAAGTGACATGCCTGAGGTGGGTGGAAATCACTTTTGCCCAACCTGTTGAGGCTTTTGTAGCCATTTTTAACAGAGTGAGTTATATTGCAAACATTGCATTTGCTGTCCCTGGGAGTCTGATAGGACTTTAACTCATGAGTCCTTCCTCTGCAAAGAGATGTTGTTGACTTCCGGAAAGTCATACCTTTTAGGAAAGTGGGCTCGGAGCTTACTCGTCTCCAAAGCAGGAGTCGTAAATATCTTGAAGGGCTGCTGTAAGGAGTGGTGATATGCAGGCAGAATGCCCCGTGGAGAGGCTCGCACAGTCCATGGGAGCTGCTGTGATTGCTGTTGTGGTGTTAATTTTGATTCATCTGTCTAGGGCAGCATACTTGACTGGCACTGGCTCCTCCCGCTCTTTCCCCTTCTCCTTCCACAGCCAGTGACTGTGGTGTTGTGGTGGGGGCTGGGGATGGTCCAGTCCCTTAAAGCTGCCAAGGCAGCCAGGAGCCCAGAAATGAACTAGTGGAGAGGCGGGAACAGATGGCCTTTGGGCTGTGTGCTTATGGATTTCTGTTTCTGAGAGTATGAGTCCTTGGGGAGTCAGTAAACACGATGGCTTTGAGTGTGGGAAAGGCAGCAGTGGCTGCTCAGGCCCCAACTGTGCAGCAGGGAGGGCTTGAAGGGCACCATTTCAAGGCACCAGGTGGGTCAAGCGGAGACCTTGCGTTCCATTACTGGCTGCCTATTGAGCCTGGGATTGTTTGACTGATATCTTATCCTACTTCTAAAAGCAGTCCGTGAGATGGATTACAAACAAAGGCATGAAAAAAAAGGATCATTTAAAGAAGCACAAATTTAAAAGAGAATCATGTAATTGGGGGGCAGTAGAGAGGTCCAGGGGAAATAATACTAGAAAAGGAAATTAAGGATAGCTGATGCAAGATAGAATTTCATTCCGAATTTTCATTCTGAGCCAAGGCAGAAAGGGATATGGTTCTCATTATCTATAGAAGTAAGCATCTTCTTTGTCAGAACAGAAGACTTTTTCCTGTAGCTACAGCCTAATTGTCATGTAAAGGACACGAACAATATAAGGAACTACCTTTTGAGTAATGACTTAATAACTCGAAAGGTGCCAGAATGTTCTCTGTGTGACTATTTCTTAAATTGATTTTGGGGTAAAAAAAACTGAAGATGTAATTTAAACTTTAGTTCAGGAAGATTGTACAACAAAGTAATGTATGTAAATTTCTGATGAGCTAACTTGATTCAAAGATGAAATTTCGAGCAGAAAGGTCAGTAGTACTTTAATTCTTTCCGTGAAACCCATGTTTTGAAATACTTTTTGTCAACTAAATTGCATTTATTAAAGAATAATTCATCTGCTCAATTTCATCCATTGATAACACATAGGACTGCCATTAAGAATTTTCTGATCAGTGGGAGAAAATTGTTGTTACCCCATGTTCTGGTTTGCTTAAGCTGCCGTTGTGCAAAATACTAGAAATGGATTGGCTTTTATAAAGGGGATTCATTAGGTTACAACTTCACAGTTTTAAGGCCATAAAAGTGTCCAAACTAAGGCATCAATAAGAGGATACCTTCACTGAAGAAAGGCTGATGGCATCCAGAACACCTCTGTCAGCTGAGAAGGCATGTGGCTGGTGTCTGCTGGTCCTTTGCTCTGGGTTCTGGTTTCAAAATGGCTCTCTCCAAAATGTCTCTGGGCTTTTGTCTCTCTTAGCATCTGTCTCTCAGCTCCTGTGTATCCTTGCTTGTCCTCCCCGAGTGTTTCTCTTGAAGCATCTGGGGATCCTCTCTTACCTTCTTCAGGGCAAACTCTGGGCTTCATCTCTTACCTTAGCATCTTCAGATGTCTTCCTGTCTGCATCTCTCAGTGTCTGGGGCTGTGTTGGCCCCTGAGCTCTCTTAAGGACTCCAGTAAATCAATCAATCACATCTCCATGGAAATAATCTAATCAAAAGGTCTCACTCACAGTTGGGTGTGTCATATCTCCATGAAAACAACCTTATCAAAAGATCCCACCCATAATAAGTCTGCACCCGCAAGACTGGATTAAAAGAATGTGGCTTTTGTGGGGGACATAATATTCAAACCAGCATACCCCACTGAGCTAATATACTTCCAGTTACAAAGCAAAGTAACTTAACATTTACAGTTAACCAGAGTGGCCCATTACAAGGAAAATATGAGTTCCATTAACCTTCATAAGTTATTGGAGATCGTTCACAGATACCTGTCACTGCATCTCCAGTACTTCTGATCTGGTAGCTGTGGCTTTTCCTAAAGCTCCATGGGAAGGCCTGCCCAGGGCTTGTGCCCACGCAGGCTCAGGGACCCTGCCTGACTGGAACTGCAGCACCTCATGCTTCTCGGTTACCCCAAGTTAAGGAATGTACTTCTAAAGTCCAGGATCCTCTTCCTCTGGGTGTCTGATAGGAAGCAGTAAGCAGACAGGCTCTGCTAGACTTGGCCGTCTATGACTACTCGAAATAGACCATTTGCTCATTGACATTGGATTTTGGGGCTGTATGTGGAGTTTATGAACAAGGTTTAAGAAGGGGCAGGATCGTCCATCCTGCATGTCCTTTGCATGTCTCTGCCAACTTCTTCACATTCCTGTTCCTCATTGGAGGAGAGAGAAGGTTCTGGGAGAGGCTCACATTGACACGGGAGGTGAAAGGAGACTCCGTGCTGGCTGACGTCAGGAAAAGCTGCTCATCCAATTCAACAACCGTTTTCCCACTTACACTTCTATTTCCAAAGGAAATCACTGGTATGATTAAGTAAAAGCTTCTGCCTTGTAAATAAGGAAGTTAGCTTTTTAAAAGCCTGTCAAAATTTCATAATTTTTACATTTGAGGAGAAAAGTTCATAAGTCACTCTTAATAATGCCAATCAAAATGAAACAAAATCTTAAAATGAAAAAGCTTGTAACCATATGTTTAGTGGATAAACAGATAATTAAATTAATTCAGTTCTAAATATAGCTAATGTTTCCCATGTGCTGGGCTCTTTTCTAAGAGTCTGATGCACATTATTTTGTTTTTATCCTTTCAACAACAGCATGAGGTAGTTACCAGCTTAGTCCCACTTTATAGATGAGGAAACTAAGGATTAAAGAGGTTAAGACGCACGCCCAAGGTCATATAGCTTGAAAGGGATAGATCCGGTGCTCGAATTCATATCTGTCTGATTCTGAAGCCCTCTCACCTCCCTGAAAAATCCATAGCTGGGCTTGAGGTAGCGTAGCTCTCAATGTGTATTGTATAGAATGATGGACTTCTGTTTTATGGAAGTTAAGTTTTCATAGTCAAAAAACCACAAGAAACACTAATTATTGCAATTTACCTGACCAATTAAAAGTTCTAAGAAGTCTTGCAGTAAAGAAAATGGTTAAATTTTGTTCAACCCTTTTCTTGCTGACCACCTGTCAATGTTCTCAGCAACCAGCATTCTGGGGAATTCCGTCGTTGATTAAATCATCCTGGAGTGGGAGAGTCAATAAACTTAAATTTTCACTGTCATATCCAGGGACTAGTTCAGTGAAGTACTTACCATACCTGGATTACAGCAAGCTTTCTCGTCTGTAAAGTAAGAAGGTTGGATCTTATATTTTCCGTCATTGCTTTAAAATGCTATGGTCCGCATGTAAACCAAGTGACAACTTGTGAGTTTGTTAATTTCCCCCCCTGTGGTTGATATTAGCTGAGAAGCCTGAGGACAGATACTCTTTGGGGTCATTCATACTCTGATTGTGAATGAACACCTGAGAGTAAGAATGCCCTATGTCTGCTACCTCCTCAAGCTGTATTTTCCATGAGGTGGTCACTTCGCCTTGGTCTCTTCCTCCTCTGGGGTCGGCCTGGGCCCCTGAGCCTGGTGACATCGCTGGGTTTTCTCTGAGTCCTCCTGCCAATGCTGACCTGCTCTCCTCTAGAGTCTCTGTGGCTCCTACATAGAGCTCCCTGATTCAGACACTCCTTAAGAGCAGAGCATATTACTCTCCTCCAGGGGCTGAAGCCTTTTCAAATGCTGTGAATTTCCTTCTCATCCTTTGAGTCCCAGCCCAAATCACACGTCCATTACAGACCTTCCTTTACTCCTTCAGCCTGTACCATCTCACCTTTCTGGCTTCTCAGTCAACCTACAGTCAGTATTTACCTTCCCCTTTAGCTTTTCTTTAACTGCTTTGGGTGCCTCACTCTTGTATTTCCAAATATACCACAAGCCTCAGAGAGCAGAGACTCTATTTTATGCTGATATATTCCCTGCCAAATTCCAGCATGGTGCTACACACATAATAGATGCCCAGTCAATGCTAGGTGAACTGACCCAGTTGATGCCAAATAATGCCTGCTCCCCAGCCCCAGGACCCCCTTGCAGGCCTGACCCTCAGCAGAGCCCCTCACCACGATGGGAAGTGTTGCAGCTCACAGCTGTATACAGTCCATGTGAAATTCAGGAGCAGGAGTCGCCACTGTTTGCCCGCCCCACTGTGCCCAACTTTGTCCGGCGGTGGTCTAATGACCCTGTGGGTTTATTTTGATAGGGTACTAATCCTCCTTGATGACCAGAAAGTCAAAAGCAGGGGCAACTCCCTGAGTTTTATTAAGGATGGAGAACTCGTGGGCCCTTGGTCATGGGGAGAAGGGACACTGTCCACTCAGTCTTAAGACATTTCTCTGGACAAATTCTTCTTATTACTCTCCTCACTCATTTTTGAATGAAATAGAACCGTTGCTGTTTACATATGGCTGGCTGTGGATGGGGGACTTCCCCGTGTTGTCATTGCCTGTTCCCAAACATTTGTCTTTAATAGAGGCAGTGCTTATAGGACAGTTGTTCTAGTTTGCTAATGCTGCAGAATGCAAAACACCAGAGATGTACTGGCTTTTATAAAAAGGGGGTTTATTTGGCTACACAGTTACAGTCTTAAGGCCATAAAGTGCCCAAGGTAACACATCAGTAATCGGGTACCTTCACCGGAGGATGGCCAATGGTATCCGGAAAACCTGTGTTAGCTGGGAAGGCACGTGGCTGGCATCTGCTCCAATGTTCTGGTTTCAAAATGGCTTTCTCCCAGGACGTTCCTCTCTAGCAAGCTTGCTCCTCTTCAAAACATCACTCACAGCTGCACTAAGTTCCTTCTCTTTGAGTCAGCTCATTTATATGGCTCCACTGATCAAGGCCCACCCTGAATGGGTGGGGCCACACCTCCATGGAAATATCCCATCAGAGTCATCACCCACAGCTGGGTGGGGTACATTCCAAGCAAATCTAATCAGCACCAAAACATCTGCCCCACAAGACTACATCAAAGATAATGGCATTTGGGGGACACAATACATTCAAACTGGCACAACAGGGTTTATATTTCATGTCTTTATGGGCTTTTTGGTGCATGCTCTGTGATTGTCATTTAAATAGGCTGGAAAGAGTGCAGAGGGCTTTGATGTTTTATCCCTTTTGTTTTCTGTAATGCTTCTCATCCTCAAAAATCAGAAAAAAAAAAAAATTGGGGGCACCTAAGTGCTGTGGTTTCGGTGAGGAACCTGAGGTGAACATTTAGTCCTGGTAAGACCACAGGCTGGCAGGCCCAGCTGTGGACCTGGTAGTGACAAGCATGTCTCTGGGCTCAAACACCAGGAAGCTAAAAATAGGAAAATGCAAGAGAAAGTGAATTTCAACCTTTTAATTAACTTTTTTTCAAACTCACAACTAAAAAAGTAAAATTGAAATAGGAGTGGTGGTTTTCGTTTTGGAAGCTTTCTGAACTGAGGCAGCTTGGACCAGACTGGGCCTGGCTGGGACCTGGGTGCTAGACCCAGGCCCCGTGGGCTGAGAGCAGAGGGTGGTAGGTGGGCTGGCCTTCTCAATTGTCATGCAAAGTGGGTCACTTCTGAGCTATTAATAATAACTGCGAGGACAAGAGGAGTAAAAACATCACCGTCCTGAGACACTGAGCCATGTGGTCACCTGGGAGCAGGGGGCCCTGTGGACGGATGGCCGGGGGCTGGTAGGAGGTGAGAGGTGGAGAAGCGGGCAGGGGCAGTCAGGGCCTGGCACCTGGAGCTCCACCTAGTAAGAGCTCAGACTGGCCCTGAGACCTGAGTGTAAATTTTCAGGAATTTGGGGGACCGATTTAGCCATTGGTGGCTTGAAATCAGCCATGGAGGGAATATTTACACCACTGAAATCAGAAAGTCTTACACATCAACTCCTCCCTTCCCAGCCCCCAGGCCATTGTTAAACTTTTACCAGCCCACCCTGGGGAGAGCCCAGAGAATGGGGCCTGGGTGTAAGTCATGGTGGGACCATTGGCTAGGTCTGCGCTTGCTCCCGAGGGTGTCACTTGGTTCGTACTGTGGGCATCAAACAGCGATTGGCCGGGGAGGAGCCAGGAACAGCAGTGTCTTTGTCAGGGACTCCAAATGGTTTCCCTATCAGCTGTCTATGATATGGAAATCAATTTCCCACCACTCTCCCACTGGCTCAGGCTGCTCCAAGCACACTGGCCTCTTTGCTGTTTCCCAAAAATGCCAGGCATGTTTCCAACTGTCTGGAAGAACTTTTCCAAACACCTGCAGAGCTCACTCCCTCATTTCATTGGGTCTCTGTTCAAATGGCCCAACCTGAGTTGGGCCTTCTCTTAGTGCCCTTTCTAAAGCAGGTGCCCCTGCCACTCTCCATCCCCCCACCTGGTTTCCTCTTTATAACACTCATCATTACCCAATATTCAATCACAAGCTTGTGTCTTTGTTTACTGTCTGTATCCCCCACTGGGCTGGAAGTTCCATGAGGGCAGGAGCCTTGTTTTGCTTTATCAGCAGCACTTAGAACAGTGTCTTGTATATAGCAGGCACTAAATAAATATTTCTTGAATGAATGAAAGAATGAATTACACATGCCAATGCCAGGTCCATTCTCTAGTGGCTTCCTGGAGAGCGAGGCTGAGAATGAGCGTTCTGGTGCCCATGGGTGGGGTACATGGTGGCCTGTGCACCATGAGCAGCTGTTCCTGATGTGGGTCACCAAGAGCCCTTTCAGACCAAAGAAACCAAAGAAACTTTTAGGAAGAGTCCAGATGGGGCTGGGTTGTGTATAAGAAGTCCTAGCCCTTTGGAAGCTTATATTTTCCAATCATCATTGACTGATTGAGTATTATGAACCAGATACTCTGCTGAGGGCTGGTGATCTGGTGGAGACTACCACTGTTCCCTGGCCTCAAGTGACTTCAGTGTGCTGAGGATTCAGGCATTATATGAATGGTTATGAAACGGGAGGCATCCACAGGTATGATGAGAGAGCCAACCAGAGGAAAGTCATTTAGATCAGGGGTGAGGTGAGGGAAGGCTCCCTGATGGGGTGCTGTTTGAGCTGAGACCCAGGACTGGGTAGGCGTTCACAGGTGGGGAAGCTTCCCAGCAGAGGGAAGGACATGTTCCCATGGGAAGAAGACCCGAGCAGGTATGACGAACCCAGAGGAGGCCAGTGTGGCTGCGGTCAGAGACTGGAGACAGAGGGGCCTGAGGCTGAGGCCAGGAGGCAGGTGGACACAGCTCACGCAGGGCCTGGTTAGCCGCGTACATAGTTTGGACATTATTCCAGCTTTTACACATTCATTCATGTGTAGAGGACATTCTGACAAGAGAATTAAGAATCATAAATGAATTCAGAATGACACAGTAAAGAATTTGCATTTTGCAAATATGTTGCTACCCACAGCCTGCATTGTGGTGGACAGGAGATCTACCTGTGGGCGCAGGTAGGGATGGAGAGACTGCTTAGCTCCTTTTCTTGGTGCACGTGCAGTCTCACTTTTGGTGCTCATTTGCTGCTGATCTTAGCAGCTCCTGGTGCTGTTTCCATTTTGATGGGTGCATGGGTTAGCCCTTGTTCACTTTGGCAAATAAACTTATGGGCAGTGAGGGAAGCAAATGCTCAGTCCTGGTGCAGAGGGCGTGTGCCTGTGTGTGTGTGTATGTGTGTGTGTTCCTTCCCCGGCCCTCTCAGGCAACTCCTGGGGGCCATACCAGCTGGGAAGGAGAACAGTGGGATGATTTCTGCTGCATCTTTAGCTTTTCCTCATTGCTTTGCTCCAGAGGCTTCCATCCTTTTCCAGCTGGTGACTTGCAGTGGCACTTTCCATGCGGTGTGACTTCTCTGTTTCTGAGCCTCCTGAGATTAAAGCTGAGTGGGAGACTATGAGGCTAATCCTCAGCCCAGCTTTATATCTCAAGATAAGTGAGATGTCATAAATAATGACAGTTGAACCTCAGTTACCAACGGTTGCCGGAGGAGAAGCAGAGACATGCCTGAGTGAATATAAAAAGTCAGGTAACAGGAATTAATTTCTTTTGGACCACAGGGTGTTAGCAGCCATGCAGGCTCACGGCTGGGGCATGCTCTCTATCTTTTCCTGCTCCAGACTTTTCCTGGCTGATGTCTCCTCTGGCTGCTGGGAGAAGCACTCCTGGGTCACTGCAGATAAGTGATGCATGCAAAATCACGATTCTCTTGTTTATAATCTTATATTACTACATCGTTTCCTTGATCTTTGGGGTCATGGGATCTCCCAGTGTTTGTGTGGCATTGGGCATGTTAGTAAAATTTTTGTGCCTCGGTTTCTTTATCTGTAAAGTGGAGACAGTGATACACATGTTGCTGTGATAGATGTCACTGATGCCCTGGTTTCCTGCATCCAGGAAGGTGTGTGATTCCAATGCAGGAAGGAAACAAATCAGCCCTCAGACCACACTGCTGTACCCTGAGAGACTGAGGGAGACAAGGACAAAAAAGAAGTAGGAAAAGAAGGAATCTCAGTAAGCCGCTTGACTGTGACAGTAAGGCCAAAGCAGCCTTTATGGGAACCACATTTGAGCCCTGGAATAAAAAATAAGAGCAGCATACTTTAAAAATTATTTATGATTTTAAGCACATGAAAGGCATATCGTGTACCCAGGGAGGGCATAATGGGGAACAGCTGGCTAACATGTGTCTCACCATTTCTGGGGATGTTCATAATTCTCTGATGTCCAAGAATAACAGTAATAACAGCTGCTGATGATCGTATTGTTAATAAGAAAGAAGATGAGGTGCCTTTCCTGGAACCCACTGAGTGAGAGAGAGCCCGGCTGCTGGGTGTCTAGAGGGGGCTGCACTGGGGACTCCAGCCTGCTCCCTTCCATGCGGCAGAGTGGGGAGCCCCACCAAGGATCAAAGGACATTTGGTTTAAACACAGAGCCCTGAATGGGGAATCAAGGAAACTTGGGTTCCAGGTCTGGTTTGACCACTGACTCTGGCCACTCTCTGCCCTTCTCTGCTTCTTGGTTTTCTCACCTGTAAAATAGAGATACTAAAACTACCTGGCAGGTCCACCTTACGGAGTTGTTCTGGAGCCCAGGTGACGTGCTGGAGACACTGTAAAAGCATTCTGTGCTTGGAAAGGGCATTATAATTTGTACTTCTCCAGCACTTGGCACCGTTGACCACCAAGCTCAGGGCCTGGCATCCAGGACTTGCCTAGAAATATTTGTACCATGAGTGAATGTCTTTTCTTCATTAAATGTTTAAAGCCATAGAATGGAAGACTTGGACAGTATCTCAAATGCCATTTAGTCCAGTTCTCTCTTTCATGATTTGTTAGGTGAGGCAAAAGCTAATGAGTCCAGACTTCCCTGAGAACTCTACCTGATGCCCTGTGGATTATGAGATTTTCCAGTATAGCTGATGGGAATGGGCTTTATTCCTGATCCTTTGGGATGGTTCCTCCTCCAGGTTCGGGTAGCTTCATTGCACATGCTGCTGAGTCCTCACCGGGGTCTCTCTGCAGATCTCTGGGGTTTTCTCCTCTAGGGTATGTTCTCCTATGAATTCTAGGAGCCCTGGTCTCTCCAGACTTTCAGCTCTGCCTCTGCAACTCCAGGGATGTGTGGGCTCTGCCTGTTTCCCCTTTCTGGACTGTAGCTGGAACCAATCTCACAGCAGTGAGCTGGGGAAATACATGGCTCACCATGTTTGTTTCCTGTCTCTTTGGGTTCAGAACCCTTTGTTGCCTGATGCCCTGTGTCTTGAAAACCATTGCTGTTTTAGGTGGAGGGTAAAGCTGGTCCCTGTTACTCCATTATGGTGGGAGGGGGAAGGCACCCTGTTCTCTCTTTAGAGAGAAGGGGAGTGGCTTGTCCAAGGTCACACAGCTGGCTAATGCCAGCAAGGATCTGAACCCAGGACATTTGTTCCATAAGCACCGTTGGGTTTCCACTGTGTGATAGGCAGTATTGTCATAGAGATCAACAGAATGTAGTCCTCATTCTCCAGATGGATATTAGACCAAGAATTACAGAAGAGTAGGACAAATTCTATGACTCAGGTGTTCATTTACAGGGTATTAAGGAAGCATGCAGGAAGTGAGTGGACTGGAAAGGGTTCCTGGAGAGTTGATACTTGAGCCTAGTAGTAAAGGGGAAGTAGGAGTTATCCAGGTGAAGAAGGAAGGGGAGGTTCCAGGAATCGGTAGAGAGTGTACAGAGGCGTGGAGATAGAAAGCAGGTCCTTTGCCCTCTAAGCCAAGCGCTGGTGGGGCCCCCACATGGTTTTGTCTGTGTGTATTTGTGAGTATGTTTCTTGTCCCATCTCCCATAGAGCCCCTGTAGCCTGGAGCCCCTTATGGGAAATCTGTTTCCAACCTGTCTGCTTTGATGTTTCAGCCTTGGGATGTTTGTATAAGGCTTTGTTGGGCACAGGGGTGGGGTGGGAGCTGGATGCTATCAGGGGGTTTCTGGTGGAACTCCAGCCTTCTACCTTTTACATTTTGCCTGAAGGCAGACAATGGATATTACTTTCAGTGGTTTGAGGCATCCTTGTCAACAGTCAAAAGTTATCCCAGTCCCGTTCCTGGTCCCTCTTCTTTTTTTTTTTAATCTTCATTTTATTGAGATATATTTACATACCACGCAGTCATACAAAACAAATTATACATTCGATTGTTCACAGTACCATTACATAGTTGTACATTCATCACCTAAATCAATCCCTGACACCTTCATTAGCACACACACAAAAATAACAAGAATAATAATTAAAGTGAAAAAGAGCAATTGAAGCAAAAAAGAACACTGGGTACCTTTGTCTGTTTGTTTCCTTCCCCTATTTTTCTACTCATCCATCCATAAACTAGACAAAGTGGAGTGTGGTCCTTATGGCTTTCCCAATCCCATTGTCACCCCTCATACGCTACATTTTTATACAATTGTCTTCGAGATTCATGGGTTCTGGGTTGTAGTTTGATAGTTTCAGGTAGCCACCACCAACTACCCCAATTCTTTAGAACCTAAAAAGGGTTGTCTAAAGTGTGTGTAAGAGTGCCCACCAGAGTGACCTCTCGGCTCCTTTTGGAATCTCTCTGCCACTGAAGCTTATTTCATTTCCTTTCACATCCCCCTTTTGGTCAAGAAGATGTTCTCCATCCCATGATGCTCGGTCTACATTCCTCCCCGGGAGTCATATTCCACGTTGCCAGGGAGATTCACTCCCCTGGGTGTCTGATCCCATGTGGGGGGGGGGGGCAGTGATTTCACCTTTCAAGTTGGCTTAGCCAGAGAGAGAGGGCCACATCTGAGCAACAAAGAGGCATTCAGGAGGAGGCTCTTAGGCACAATTATAGGGAGGCCTAGCCTCTCCTTTGCAGCAACCGTCTTCCCAAGGGTAAAACCTATGGTAGAGGGCTCAACCCATCAAATCACCAGTCCCCTGTGTCTGTGGTCATGTTAGCAACCATCGAGGTGGGGTAGGCCAATACCCCTGCATTCTCCACAGGCTCCTCAAGGGGGCACTACATATTTTTTTCCTTGTTTTTCTTTACTCTTTTTTTTTTTTTTTTAAACTTTCCCTTCTTTTTTAAATCAACTGTATGAAAAAAAAATTAAAAAACAAAACAACATACAATAAAAGAACATTTCAAAGAGACCATAACAAGGGAGTAAGAAAAAGACAACTAACCTAAGATAACTGCTTAACTTCCAACCTGTTCCTACTTTACCCCAAGAAAGTTACCTAATATAGCAACATTTCTGTGAACTTGTTCCTACTATATCCATCAGAAATTAACAGACCATAGTCATTCCTGGGCATCCCCAGAACGTTAAATAGCTTATCTGTTCTTCTTGGATTATTGTTCCCCCTTCCTTAATTGCTCTCTATTGCTAGTTCCCCTACATTCGACATTATAAACCATTTGTTTTACATTTTTCAAAGTTCACATTAGTGGTAGCATATAATATTTCTCTTTTTGTGCCTGGCTTATTTCACTCAGCATTATGTCTTCAAGGTTCATCAATGTTGTCATATGTTTCACAAGATCGTTCCTTCTTACTACCGTGTAGTATTCCATCGTGTGTATATGCCACATTTTATTTATCCTCTCATCTGTTGAAGGACATTTGGGTTGTTTCCATCTCTTGGCAATTGTGAATAATGCTGCTATGAACATTGGCGTGCAGATATCTGTTCGTGTCACTGCTTTCCGATCTTCAAGTATATACCGAGAAGTGCAATTCCTGGATCGAATGGTAACTCTATATCTAGTTTTCTAAGGAACTGCCAGACTGACTTCCAGAGTGGCTGAACCATTATACAGTCCCACCAACAATGAATAAGAGTTCCAATTTCTCCACATCCCCTCCAGCATTTGTAGTTTCCTGTTTGTTTAATGGCAGCCATTCTAATCGGTGTTAGATGGTATCTCATTGTGGTCTTAATTTGCATCTCTCTAATAGCTAGTGAAGCTGAACATTTTTTCATGTGTTTCTTGGCCATTTGTATTTCCTCTTCAGAGAACTGTCTTTTCATATCTTTTGCCCATTTAATAATTGGGCTGTCTGTACTATTGTCATTGAGTTGTAGGATTTCTTTGTATATGCAAGATATCAGTCTTTTGTCAGATACATGGTTTCCAAAAATTTTTTCCCATTGAGTTGGCTGCCTCTTTACCTTTTTGAGAAATTCCTTTGAGGTGCAGAAACTTCTAAGCTTGAGGAGTTCCCATTTATCTATTTTTTCTTTTGTTGCTTGTGCTTTGGGTGTAAAGTCTAGGAAGTGTCCGCCTAATACAAGGTCTTGAAGATGTTTTCCTACATTATCTTCTAGGAGTTTCATGGTACTTTCTTTTATATTGAGATCTTTGGTCCATTTGAGTTAATTTTGTGTAGGGGGTGAGGTAGGGGTCCTCTTTCATTCTTTTGGATATGGATATCCAAACTCTCCCAGCCCTATTGTTGAAAAGACCATTATGACTCAGTTCAGTGACTTTGGGGGGCCTTATCAAAGATCAGTCGGCCATAGATCTGAGGGTCTATCTCCGAATTCTCAATTCGATTCCATTGATCTATATGTCTATCTTTGTGCCAGTACCATGCTGTTTTGACAACCGTGGCTTTATAATAAGCTTCAAAGTCAGAGAGTGTAAGTCCTCCCACTTTGTTTTTCCTTTTTAGAGTGTCTTTAGCAATTTGAGGCATCTTCCCTTTCCAAATAAATTTGATAACTAGCTTTTCCAAGTCTGCAAAGTAGGTTGTTGGAATTTTGATTGGGATTGCATTGAATCTGTAGATGAGTTGGGTAGAAGAATTGACATCTTAATGACATGTAGTCTTCCTATCCATGAACATGGAATATTTGTCCATCTTTTAAGGTCCCCTTCTATTTCTTTTAGTAGAGTTATGTAGTTTTCTTTGTATAAGTCTTTTACATCTGTGGTTAAGTTTATTCCTAGGTACTTGATTTTTTTAGTTGCTATTGAAAATGGTATCTTTTTTCTTGAGTGTCTCTTCAGTTTGTTCATTTCTAGCATATAGAAACATTACTGACTTATGTGCATTAATCTTGTATCCCGCTACTTTGCTAAATTTGTTTATTAGCTCTAGTAGCTGTATCGTCGATTTCTCAGGGTTTTCTAGATATAAGATCATATCATCTGCAAACAATGACAGTTTTACTTCTTCTTTTCCAATTTGGATGCCTTTTATTTCTTTGTCTTGCCGGATTGCCCTGGCTAGCACTTCCAGCACAATGTTGAATAACAGTGGTGACAGCGGGCATCCTTGTCTTGTTCCTGATCTTAGAGGGAAGGCTTTCAGTCTCTCACCATTGAGCACTATGCTGGCTTTGGGTTTTTCATATATGCTCTTTATCATATTGAGGAAGTTTCCTTCAATTCCTAGCTTTGGAAATGTTTTTATCAAAAACGGATGTTGGATTTTGTCAAATGCTTTTTCAGCATCTATTGAGATGATCATTTGATTTTTCCCTTTTAAATTTTTAATGTGTTGTAATACATTGATTGATTTTCTTATGTTGAACCATCCTTGCATGCCTGGAATAAACCCCACTTGGTCATGGTGTATGATTTTTTTAATGTGTCTTTGGATTCGATTTGCAAGTATTTTGTTGAGGATTTTTGCATCTATATTAATTAGGGAGATTGGCCGGTAGTTTTCCTTTTTTGTAGCATCTTTGCCTGGTTTTGGTATTAGATTGATGTTAGCTTCATAAAATGAGTTAGGTAGTGTTCCATTTTCTTCAATGTTTTGAAAGAGTTTGAGTAAGATTGGTGTCAGTTCTTTCTGGAATGTTTGGTAGAATTCCCCTGTGAAGCCATCTGGCCCTGGGCATTTATTTGTGGGAAGATTTTTGATGACGGATTGGATCTCTTTGCTTGTGATGGGTTGGTTGAGGTCTTCTATTTCTTCTCTGGTCAGTCTAGGTTGTTCATATGTTTCCAGGAAATGGTCCATTTCCTCTACATTATCCAGTTTGTTGCCATACAGTTGTTCATAGTATCCTCTTATAATTTTTTTAATTTCTTCAGGATCTGCAGTTATGTCACCTTTTTCATTCGTTATTTTGTTTATATGGGTCTTCTCTCTTTTTGATTTTGTCAGTCTATCTAGGGGCTTGTCAATCTTGTTGATCTTCTCAAAGAACCAACTTTTGGTGATATTTATCCTCTCTATTGTTTTTTCTCTATGTCATTTATTTCTGCTTTAATCCTTGTTATTTCTTTTCTTGTACTTGGTTTAGGATTGGTTTGCTGTTCATTTTCTAGCTTCTTCAGTTGATCCATTAGTTCTTTGATTTGGGCTCTTTCTTCCTTTTTTAATATATGCCTTTAGTGCTATAAATTTCCCCCTTAGCACTGCTTTTGCTGCATCCCATAGGTTTTGGTATGTTGTGTTCTCATTTTCATTCGTCTCTATATATTTAGCAATTTCTCTTGCTATTTCTTCTTTAACCCACTGATTGTTTAGGAGTGTGTTGTTTAACCTCCAGGTATTTGTGAATTTTCTAAGTCTCTGATGGTTACTGACTTCTAATTGTATTCCATTGTGGTCAGAGAATGTGCTGTGAATAATTTCAATCTTTTTAAATTTATTGAGGCTTGTTTTATGTCCCAGCATATGATCTATTCTGGAGAAAGTTCCGTGAGCACTAGAAAAGTATGTGTATCCTGGTGATTTGGGATGTAATGTCCTGTATATGTCTGTTAAATCTAATTCATTTATCAGATTGTTTAGGTTTTCAATTTCCTTATTGGTCTTCTGTCTGTTTGATCTATCTATAGGAGAGAGTGCTGTGTTGAAGTCTCCCACAATTATTGTGGAAACATCAATTGCTTCCTTTAGTTTTGCCAGTGTTTCTCTCATGTATTTTGTGGCAACTTGATTGGGTGCATAGACATTTACGATTGTTACTTCTTGTTGTTGAATTGCCCCTTTTACTAGTATGTAGCGGCCTTCTTTGTCTCTCAAAACATCCCTGCATTTGAAGTCTATTTTATCTGAGATTAATATTGCTACACCTGCTTTGTTTTGTCTGTAGCTTGCATGAAATATTTTTTTCATCCTTTCACTTTCAGTTTCTTTGTGTCCCTGTGTCTAAGATGAGTCTCTTGTATGCAACATATTGATGGTTCATTTTTTTTGATCCATTCTGCGAATCTATATCTTTTAATTGGAGAGTTTAATCCATTTACATTCAATGTTATAACCATGAAGGCGTTTCTTGAATCAGCCATCTTATCCTTTGGTTTATGTTTGTCATATTTTTCCCCTCTCTCTATTAATATCCTTTATTGTACCCATACCGAATCTCTTCAGTACTGAACCTTTCTCCAAGTCTCTCTGTCCTTTCTTTGTTTCTCTGTCTGTAGGGCTCCCTTTAGTATCTCCAGTAGGGCAGGTCTCTAGTTGGCAAATTCTCTCAGCATTTGTTTGTCTGTGAAAAATTTAAGCTCTCCCTCAAATTTGAAGGAGAGCTTTGCTGGATAAAGTATTCTTGGCTGGAAATTTTTCTCACTCAGAATTTTAAATATATCGTGCCACTGCCTTCTTGCCTCCATGGTGGCTGCTGAGTAGTCACTACTTAGTCTTATGCTGTTTCCTTTGTATGTGGTGAATTGCTTTTCTCTTGCTGCTTTCAGAACTTGCTCCTTCTCTTCAGTGTTTGACAGTGTGATCAGAATATATCTTGGAGTGGGTTTATTTGGATTTATTCTATTTGGAGTTCGCTGGGCATTTATGATTTGTGTATTTATGTTATTTAGAAGATTTGGGAAGTTTTCCCCAACAATTTCTTTGAATACTCTTCCTAGACCTTTACCCTTTTCTTCCCCTTCTGGAACACCAATGAGTCTTATATTCATTTTATATTATCTATTATATCCCTGAGGTCCGTTTCGATTTTTTCAATTTTTTTCCCCATTCTTTCTTTTATGCTTTCATTTCCATTCTGTCATCTTCCAGGTCACTGATTCGTTGTTCAACTTCCTCTAGTCTTTTACTATAAGTGTCCAGAATCTTTTTAATTTGGTCAACAGTTTCTTTAATTTCCATAAGATCATCTATTTTTTTATTTAGTCTTGCAATGTCTTCTTTATGCTCTTCTAGGGTCTTCTTGATCTCCTTTGTATCCTGTACTATGGTCTCATTGTTCATCTTTAGTTCTTTGAGTAGCTGCTCTAGGTGCTGTGTCTCTTCTGATCTTTTGATTTGGGTGCTTGGGCTTGGGTTATCCATATCGTCTGGTTGTTTCATATGCTTTATAATTTTCTGTTGTTTTTGGCCTCTTGGCATTTGCTGAACTTGATAGGGTTCTTTTAGGATTTGTAGACCAATTGAAGTCCTTATCTCTAATTTATCAGATCTACAGCTTCGTGTAGTACACTTTCTCTAACTAACCAGCAGGTGGCGTCCACGAGCCACCTGTTCTCCACAAGCCAGTTCTCCCCTGCTTAGCCTTTGTGGTGAGTGGGGGAGTGAGTCTTGTGGGGTCCAATTGGTGTACCAAGCTTGCGTGTGTATTTGGTGTTGCCCGCCCTGTATATGGGGTGTGTTTCTGGGCAGTCAGGGAGGAGGGGTGGCTCTAACAATCAAATCTCCCTGGTGATCCTGGAGTTTTAAAGCTGCTGCAATAGTCTAATCCTTCAGTTCAGTCCTGCCACATTTTGTCCCTGACACTGACCCACAAGTCCTTGGTATTGGCATATGGCTCCTGAGACTTGCAAGTGGGCCCCTCTTCCAGGCCGTGCACCCCCTGGTCCTCTGTTGAGGGATGACTGTACTATGTCACAGGTGAGTGCCGTCCCCCCCAGGGCAGTTCTGGGCTGCTGGGCTGTGTAGGGAGGCTCCCAGTCTGCTGCAATGATGGCTGAATGGGGCTTTGTTAATTCACACTGCTCCACCTTCCCAACTCTGGGACAATCAGCTGATGTTGCAGGGAAGGCTAATGTCCACGCCCAGTTTTGTGGTGTTTGCCTGTTATTTGAAGCACTTCCGTCACACTGGGTTGTCTCGGGCAGCTCTGGGCTGTGGGGCTCGCGATGGGCAGGAGTGTTTCCTGTCCACCAGGATGATGGCTGTGAGCGGACACCCCCCTTTTCTTTGGAAGTTGTGTTGTTTAGTGAATTTTCTCAGCCACAGGATTATTGCCTTTTGTCTCAGAGCTCTCTTAGTTCTGCTCTTGTCTTGACCTGCCCAAATTGCGAGTCTTTGAAGCTTTCTGTATTGGGCTTCTTAGAGTAATTGTTTTAGAAAAAGAAAAAAGGATTAAAAAAAAAAAAGGGCCCTCCTCAGAGATTTAATGGGTTATTGAAATGCTAAGAGACAAAGCAATTAGGGCCATTAAGGAAAGATCCACAGGACAGAGAGATCAGCTTTTCTTCGGGATTTGCATATGCGCCTCAGGGCCTGAGCTCGGGCCTGAGCTCTGCCCTTCCCCCTTCTTTGTTCACCAGAACTCCAAAAATCCTCCGCTTTTATTTTGGAGTTTTTCGTTTTGTTTTTTTCTATGCCTGTCACATCTCTGCTGGGCTGGCTGCTCTCAGATTCTCTGGTGTCTGGTCTCAGTCTATCTATGGTTGGAGTTTGAATCAGTAGAATGAGTTTCCGATAAAGGCTGCCACTGGAGTTCTCCCTTCTCCTTCCCGGAGCTGACAGCCCCTTCTCCCACGGGACTGAGCCTGGCAGGGAGGGGTGCGGGTCCCCTGGCCACAAAAACTTACAGATTTCGCTGATCTCAGCAGTTCCACGTTTTCATGAGTGTTGTATGAAGTATGCCCAAAGTCAGATTGCTCTGTGGTGTCCAGTCCACGCAGTTCCTGGCTTTCTGCCTACTTTCCTGGAGGAATAACTAAAACATACAGCTCACCAGTCCGCCATCTTGCCCCCTCCTGGTCCCTCTAAAGACCTACCACGGGAGTCCATTCCTTTCAGCCCATTCCTCCAAGTTTGCCCCAAAAGATCCAGTACCAAGATAAGGCTCAGCAGCTGCCTGAGATTCTCAGCTAGGATTCTGCCAGGACAAGACCCCAAGGCAATGATAAATCTGGACCATTGAATACAGGCATTTCTGGTGCTGGCTGAGGCTGGGCTCTCAGCACCTTAGCAATTGATGGGAGCAGGAAGGGAAGTCCTTTATCCAGCCAGAGTCTTGAGGTTTTTTCTTCTGTCCCCAGCCTGGTTTATCCCTAAGGCCTGTTATCTCATGGCTATTCTGACCCCAGCCTGGATTCTTCCCGTGATGACAACTGCTCTCACCAATGCTGGGTAGGGATTTATCATTCATTCATTCATTCATTCATTCATTCATAGATAAAGAACATTTTGGACAGTAACCTGCCCTCATAGAAGTCTCTTGGGGCAGCTGGACATTAATTAAACAATCACTAAAATAAATGTAAAATTACAACTGTGATAAGTGCTCTGAAGGGGAGGAAATTGGGGCCATGAAATCTTGTGAAGGAGGGACTTGACTTTGTCTGAGAGCCAAAATTTTTTTTTCCCAGAAAATGACAATTGAGTGAGGCCTTGATGGTGAACAGAAGCTGGTGAAGGGGGAGGGAGGAGGCACAGAGTTCTGCATGTTGGAAGAACTGAAGGAGGGTCAGTGGCTGGGTGTCATGGGCAAGGCACTATGGGGCTAGTAGATGTGGAGACATCTACAGGGTCCCTGGGCTGTGTTAACAATTTTGGTCTTTATCACAAAAGCAATGAGTAACCATTGAAAGCATTTTTAGCAGGGCAGTGACACAATCAGATTGTTTCTGATACATCACCCTGGCTCTATCCTGGAGACTGAGTAGGAGGTGGGCAAGAGTAGGGTTGCCAGATAAAATGCAAGACAGGATGTCCAGTTAAATTTGAATCTCAGTTAAACAATTAATAATTTTTTCGTATAAGTATGCCCCATGCAATATTGCCCCCAATATACTAAAAAATTGTTGATTGCTTATCTGAAACTCAAATTTAACTGGGCATCTAGTATTTTTATTTGCTTAATCTGGCAACTCTACCCAAGAAAGGATGTGGGGAGACTAGTTATTGCTGTAGTTGTAAGTTGCTTAGAGTAGGGTATCAGGTGGATATGGAGAAAAGTGGGCAAAGGAGAAATAGCCTTGGTCTTTCTAAGTCTGCCGTTTTAAGTCATTTGGAAGACAGGCTCCATCAGCTTCCTTCCTGCCCTGAAATGTTAATTACCATGCACATGCATGTTTAAAGACACGTGTTTGTGGGCATGATGAACACTCTGTGGTCTCGGTGCAGGTCACTTTCCTGATCAGAATGACCTATAAGATGTGGATGCTGAGGTGGCACGAAAGGGGCATCTTCCTGCCCCACCCTCCCAGGCCCAAAGATGCCTACACAGTGAACTCTTTGCATTGCAGTGACTCATGTGTGGAGGAGGGGATGGGCAGGATGGTCAAGAGCTTTATGACAGCAGAGGCAACATTCTAAGTTGCACATTGTTTTTCCTTATGATAACTCATGTCTTAGCAAATATGAAGCAACTGAGCAAAGCAGTCAAGGGCGCAAGCTTTGCCTGGGGTTCAAAAACCAACACTTGTTATCTGGGTCTACACTATTTGTGTGATCTTGACTGAGATACTTAATTCCTCCTGGCTTTGTGGCATATCTTGAAGATTACCAAAAATTCACATCAAGACTCAAGTACATAGAAGATGCTTAAAGAAATGGTATATGCTGCTAGAAATAAACTATTCCCTTATTTTGGAAAGCTGCTCTGTCTTCTTCTCTAACCTCACTCAGTTATCTTCTTTGATTCACAGCTGTTGTTTTGTCATTATCCAAACCCTTCCCTGACTCCCCATTGCCTTGTGCAGCAGGATCTCCCTGCTTTGGCCTCAATCTGCCTTTCACCATGCCTCTCACTAATCCCCCATCAGGACCCCATGCCCCAAATAAATGAAACCATTTAACCTTCCTTAAACCCAACCTGTACTTTTCTACTTTTTGTTTGCCTGGAATGTCTTAGTCTATATCTGTTGAAGCCTTATCCATCGAATGTATTTATGATATACATTCAGTAGGATTGATCACATTCATAATGCTGTGCTATTCTCATCACCATCCATTACTAAAACTTTCCTGTAAAGAAAGAAAAAAAGTACATATGAAGTAATGTTAAGATGAAAAAGCCATATATATATATATATATATATATATATATATATATATTGCATCCAATATATACACAAGATATATATTGTGTATCACACAATATAGTATGATCAAAAAAAGATAAAGCATGCATAGAAAAGAAAATTAATACTCAACACTAGGAAATTAGGATTCACATCTACTGCATAATGTGTACCCTTTAAGGTTAGGTCTATATGAACTAACCTGGAAAATATTTATGATATCTTGCTAAGTCATAAAAGCAAATTGTAGAACATTATGTGAAGTATGACTACAGTAGTATTTAAAAAGGGATCTCTCTCTAGAGAGAGTGAGAGAAAGAGATTCAGGATAAAATATACTCCAAGATGCTAACGGAGGTTTTCTATGGAGAAGAGAGTAGGGTTGGGCTGGAAGTGTGAAGAAACTCTTAACATTTAGTTACTATACTTCATGGTTTTTATTTATTTGTTTACTGGAACTGTGTCAGTTTTGTGACTAAAAATTAAATGTTTAGAAAAAATAATTAAAAGAAAGAAACTGTGATTATATTTCAGTTAGATTTGAGGCAGGGTTCTTTTTTCCCTGCTTATCATTATTTAGTTATAGAACAAAATGACAACTAAAAAGGTTACCCTTCTTTTAAAGTCCAGAAAATGCTAGTCCCTCTATGAAACTTTATTCTGCTCCCTCAACTGGATATGCAATCTCTTTTCTTTGAGCCCTCAAAGCACTTTGTATATCATTTGTGGTATTTGTCTCACCCTATCTTCTAAGTATTTCCGTGCATGTATTATTACCTCTGTAGATTTAAGCAACTTGAGGATATCATGAGAAAGAAGAAAACAGACTTTCAGGTCAGAAGATCTGGATGTTGGCTCTCGTTCTGGCTATCTATTGCAGTATGGCAAATTATCCCAAACATAGTAGCTTAAAACAATAACCATTTTTTTATTGTGTCTCATGATTTGTTGGCTAGGGATATACAGTAGAGCTGGGTTGGGTGATTATTCTGCTCCATGTGGTGTCGAATGGGATCTCTTGGTGGTATTTAGCTGGTGATTGGGCTGGTCAGGAGGTCCAAGAAGGCTTCGCTCATGTAACAATGATGCATGGCAAGGCATTTGGAAGACTCGGCTCAGCTATGCCCTTTCCTTCTTGGTTCAGATTCAAGACTTCTCTAAGACAGACTTCCTACAGGGTGGCTCAGGGCTCCAGGATACCAAGGCAGAAGCTGCCCATCCTCTGAGAGGCTGGGTCTGGAATTGTAGAGGGTCACTTCTGCTGTGCCCTACTGGTCATGCAGCCACTGAGCCCTTCCAGCTCCAAGGGGAGGGGACAGAGTTGCCACTTCTCAAAAGGAGATTTTGTGTTGAGAAATTAGTGGCCATCGTTAATTCATCACAGCTTTGCTAGTACTAGTACAACTTCCAAGCTCCAATGACTACATTTGCAAATTAGAAGGATGACGGTTGTTGAAGGCTGATGGATTTCCAATGTATGAAAAACACTCTGCACTTTAAAAAATGTTATATGTATTACAAATATTAACTATTACCTTGGTACTAACTCTAGGCCTTACCCAAAAATTGTCATTAAATGATGAATACTTTGTGAGCAAACTTATTTGAACACAGATATTCCCTAAGAGAAAGACACAGAGAAAGAGCTGCTAGATGAGCATATAGTACACGGGGTAGTTGTAGACTACAGATTTTGGATTAGGTTACTATCTGTGTGCCCTTTGTTGACTCACTTCACCTTTCTGAGCCTTAATTTCCTCATCATAATATGAGAATACTATGGCTTACCTGGCCACTTTGCTGTGAGCAGCAGAGCTAATATGTATAAAGCACTTAGCATACTGACCAACACATAGTAGGTCTTCAGTTTCTCTTAAGATGATAGAACAAGATCATATAGAAAGTTTGGCTTCCTCACTTGTTTCTCTTCACTGGCCACCTCTGTGGCACAAATCACTGAGAGGGCACCCACAGCCCATGTCCTTGTGAAAGAAATGGGGAAGTGCGAGGACCCTACTTCTTGTTTCCCTCAGTCTCTGCCTCTCCCCAGAGATCCCCTTCCAAGGTACCTGTGTCCTGTGCAGCTTGGGTTGTGAAGTCCTTT
The DNA here is from genome assembly GCF_015220235.1 of Choloepus didactylus. Classification (NCBI taxonomy): domain Eukaryota; kingdom Metazoa; phylum Chordata; class Mammalia; order Pilosa; family Megalonychidae; genus Choloepus; species Choloepus didactylus. The sequence continues at coordinate 126,527,492 of NC_051314.1, forward strand.
TTCTCTGAGGGTTGGATGTGGCCTCCTTTCAGTCCTGTGGCTTTGCCTTTCATAGATGTACGAGATCAAAGCAGAGGGCAGCATTGCAAAGACGTTCAATGAGATTCTGCAGAAGCTGAGCTCCCCACTGCAGCCCAGAGTTCCAGAGCACAGCAACAACAGGATGAAAAACCTCTCCTACCCATTCTCCAGGGAGAAAATGTACCTGTGAGTATTGAAGATGCTGGGGCAGGGATGTGAAAGGGAGTGGGAGGAAATAATGAGAGCACCGTTCAGTGCTTCTCCAAGTAGGTGTCCTGATGCCTGGGTGAGATGGAAGGAGGCATCGTCTCATGGTGACAAGTCCCTTGTGTCTGTTTGGTAAGTCCCTTACCCCAAGTGCGATCATCCAAAATAGCCCTGGGGTATTTCTCCAGTGGCTTATGGGACAACCTGTCATTATGGCCATTTTGCATGGTGGATGGAGAACTAGGAAGGAGGAGCCAACCATAAACTTTGGAACAGTAAGGAAATGGTCAGACACCTTTACCTTCTGTGGGGAAAACATACTGCTCAGTTCTCAGCTTGATAGGGATCCAATATGGTGGGATAAACCAGGAGAACATGGGTGAAGCTTCTGGGACTCCGCATTCCCAGCTGCCTACTCATGCAATCATTGAGTCTGAAAACAGTCCTCTCCTTGTCCCCCACCCAGGGAGAAGGCATGAGAGCTCTCCACAAGGAATAGCCACTTGGGAGACATTTGGAAAGGGGTCCGTGGTTGGGAAGTAGCAGCCAAGCTTTATTTCCACTTCAGGACTTATTGAGAAAATAGGTAACTTTCAGGAGTGGTAAGAGAATTGAGTGAATGAGGAAAAGGAAGAAGATAAAAGGACAAACCACTTCTTGGGAGATGGAGTCCATGGAGCAGTGTTTCTACTGGGCATTAGAAAATATCTCTCACCCATGGCACCATGTTAGATAACATTTCTATACACATATCTATATATGCTATTTCTTTGGCATATATTCCCTCACCCCATCCACCCCCATTGTGCAGTGGCTGGCCAGATGAAGCTCTCCCTCCATTGTGGAGAGGAGACCAAGGCCCAGGGTCACACAGACGGTGAGTGATGGAGCTGAGACTGGCAGGTTGACCCCCTGGCCTGCTGTCCTTTCTGCTGCCCTACGCTTTTCCTATGTGTTCTCTTCCCTGGCCTTCCCTCATGCCAGTGCCAGCGTCTGAACGACCACCTCCCACAGATTACCATTCATTTAACTTCTGCTGTCCTTCAGGCCCAGTTCATAAACACCTTCTTCGTGAAGGCTCTTCCGTTCTTTCCAACCAGAAATTTGCTCTCCATCCTTGAGTTTTCCTAACAGTGGTCTACGTGTTACCACACTCTGGTCTGCATCAGTTACTTGAAGATGCACATACCCCAGTGACTGGAGGCTTCTGGGGAGTTGGGAACCTGGCTTATTCAACTGTGTATTCTTTAGCAGATGTAAAATCATAGTATAATATTTTATAAAAATGTGTTTACCTAAGCAAAGTCAACTCTCCACTTTATTTTCTTTTTATTTTTTTGAGTGAAAACTTCATGCATGTAGTTTAGAGAAGATACAGCCCTTGCATAATTAGGAGCTTGGTATCTAACTGATATGCCAATATTAAATGAAATTCTGAAAAAAAAGGACATAATCGAACACACTGGAATTATATGCTTTTATCTTTGTCTTTTTCCCTCTTTGTCCATGTGCAGTCATCTTTTTTTAAAACATATTTTATTTATACAAATGTATATTCATAGTATAATATTTTATAATAATGTGTATCATAGTACAATATTTTTCTGTATGTCTACACAGTTTTCAAAATTATAATTTACAGTGGCTGCATGATAATCTGTCAGAGATTCTGGAAATGCATCTTATCTCCATAATCTTTATTATAAATAATTTTGTAATAAATGTTTGTATTTCTGTAACATTTCTTCCATTGAATTTATTCCTTATAAGTTTTTTGTGATAAGTTCTCAAAATTACTGGGTCAGGGTATAAACACTGTGACTGTGTCTTGTGCATTTTGCAATGTTGCATCCTAAGAGCTTGTAACAATTTACACATTGATCAGTGGGGTTTATGTGAAACTCACTAGAGCCTTCCTAGCACTAAGTATTACCATTTTTCTGATGTGGTTTTTGAATGAAAGTCTAGATACAGTAGGTGGAAGCTTTCCTCAGGGACTCAGGGGTAGGGATACTGTGTACCATCGGAAAGCTTCACCTGCCTTCTTAGTTGTTTGGTGGTGCTAAATTCTGTTTAGTACGGGATTTTTGCTGAGACATTCTTCTTAAAGTATAATGGAGACATTTTTATGAAACTAAAAATTAGATGAAATTCAAGAGGCCTTTAACCATTGTATCCTTTTATTTTATAACCCCATCCTCAATCTCTGAAAAATGTACAAAAAGTCCTTTGGATCCCATAGACAACTGAATGTTTAATTGCCTTCCAAGACTGCTCCATCCCAAGACAGATTCTTCAACACCCTAATGAGCTCTAAGACCCAAGTTTTTGGTGTCATGGAAATGCTCTTTTGTGGTCTTTTTGGCTCCAGACAGAAGGATTCTGGGTTTGCGATGGGCATGGGGTGATAGTGGTCTCAGGACAAGGATAAGGAAATGAGTTTACCGTCTGCTTTCTTGGTGTCTCCAGGTACAACATCCAGGACAAGGACACCTTCTTTGATAATGCTACCCGTAGCCGCATTGTAAGTAAACAGGTGGTGGGGTAGGGAAGGGGACTGGGGGAAAGGCTGAGTACCCAGTAGGACAGGGCACCCTCTTGGCCCTCCCTGCTACCTCCCATCACTATTTGCTTGGAGTTGCCTAGCAACTGAGAAGAGAACCCAGGAGCTTTCTGATCCCAGGAGCAAAAGGAATGGCAAACTGCCCTCATGCATGGGTGCAGAGGAATGTCTTCTCTTCATGGATTCTCCACTCAAACCCTTCTTAGAATCACAAAAACAGGGAATGTCAGAACTGGTGGGGACTTTAAGCCTGGCAGGTGACCTCCTCTTGATTTACAGTTGAGAAAACTGAGGCTCTGGGGAGTAACGCATTGACAACATTAGTGCAGATTGGTAGTGTCAGAATAAGGACTGGAACCAATCCTTCTGATTGCTGGGCTTTGGCTGTGTTTCTTTATATTCTTTCCTTTCTTTCACCCCCAAAAGAGCATTTATATCACAGCAAGTGCTAGAGTTCACCAGTTTGTCCAAGAATAAAACATCAGGCCATTCAACAGAACGTCAATGTTCATGATCGTACCCCTTCTTTGACACTAAAATCTTATCTTTTATCTTCAAGTTTTGAATTTTGTGGGGTGGTTGATTTTAATGAAAATCTGGATATGGCCTACAGTCTGGTCTGTAGTGTGTCTCTATTCTCTGATGAGTTTATTCTCTCCATCCTAAAGATCATTCAGCCTGTGGGCAGAGGAGAGAAAGAGGGGCCCAAGGCATGTAGGAACTTACTCATACGGGCAGTGGGAAACTCAAGAGTGTATTTCCATCGATCCCTGGTTTCAACAGGGGAGGCACAAGGATTATATACCTGGAAAGGCTTCCTGGACAACAGGATGATAAGAAGGGATAAGGGGGATAAAAGAGGCAGGTGACTAATGGAAGCTACAGAACACGTCCCAGGCACACTGAAACCATGGTCCTGACTCTTTGCTTGTAGAATGGATAAGAAGACATTACAGAGTGCTTAGCCTGGTGTTTCAGGAAGGTTTAAAATGGCATACAAGTTCTTTTCTCTTCCTATGGAGAAAAGCATAAACTTCCCATTTTCCTAGTTGATGCTATTACAAGCCATTTAAATCTCTACATGGCTTGGGTCCCATGTCTGTGGGGAAGTTATAGAGTGCTGTGGAGATTAACTGATTATTGCAAAGTGCTTATAAAATAATACAATGCCATATAAATGCTGTTCCTAATTATTACTGCCTTTGAATTACTGCACTGTATTATAAGCAGAATAAAACATTCTTGGGCCCCATTCTGCTGGAAGTTATTTATTCACCACTCCCTCTAGGTCTGTAGCTGGAATATGGGAGTATGTGTGTGGGATGGAGTCACACATCTTCTCTCATTCATCTCTCCTTCTGGAAGCTTCTTCTTTCCCCACCTGCCCTTTCCCCAGTCTACCCCACACCATGAGAAGGGGACAAGGGCACTTTAAGTTTCATCCTGGGGTCTACTCTGCTCTGGACTTTTGTCTGGAGACCTCACCCCCATCTGTGAACGTCTTCCCTGTGGCCCCTGCTTTGGGGTGTCTAAGCAACCCAGCTGTTTGCCAGCCATCTCTTTGCGGCCTGGCACAGGGTTGCAAACGTCCTTGGGACCCACGAGGGGGTCACTGGGTGGCCATCAGGTTTACCTTGACCCCCAGGTGTCCCTATGTCCTCTGCAGGGAGTACTCTCAGTACTAGGTAGAATCCCTGAGAGAGAGAAAGCCCCCAGGCCAGGGGCTGGAGAGCAGGAGGGGCTTCCTGAGGCCCCTTTAGGAAGGTGGGCCTTTGGCATGCAGCAGTTGCTAAGCAAGCAGCCCAGTACCATGCTCCAAAAGCTGGCTTCTTGTTGGAAGTGCACAACCCACTCTTGAATGAGGAGGTGAGATTAGGACTCAGGAGAACACGGAGAAATAAAAATATCAACCACTGAAGTGTAGATAACCCTTATTCAGCATGCAAAAAATTTTCATGTGCCTTGTCTCCTCCGTTCCTTCAAGCAGCTTCCTGAGGCAGCTCTGTTAGGGAGGAGGAGGCAGACACTAAGAGCTTGCCTGGGACCCCTCAGCAGGGAACCAGGGCGAGACCCCCAGTGTGTTGGACTCCACATCCTGTAACTCCCCCAGCTTGCCACCCCGGCTCTCCCCATCAGCTCCTCATCGAGGCCGGTGAAGGCGTGTCTCCTCCTGGCTCGCGCCCATGCACCTTGTAAGGAGGCCCCGGCTTCCCTGAGATCCCCCACGTGGGAGGCAGACACTGTTCCCCGTCCAGGGGGTCGGAGGCGCTTCTGCCACAGCCCTCAGGGGGCCACGTGGGCACGGGACTGCCTAGTATGATTTTCCACCTTCTGTAACTGCAGTCAATTTATAGCCTTTAGATGATGATTTTTTTCGGGGGGGGGGGCAAAGGGGGCGGGGAATGTGTGTGAGGGGGTTGAATTCTTTTCTTCCTCAAAGTGCGCCACTTGGAAGGGGGCTGACAGGCGGTGCCGCACGTGCTCGCCTCCCCCCTCACGCAAAACGGGTCCAGACGCCGCCCCCCGCCGCCCCCGCCGCCCCCGCCGCTGACGCCCCGCGGCCAAGGCCCTCACAGCTCCGCTGTCGCCCTCTCTTAGGTGCACGAGATTCTGAAGCGCACGGCCTGTTCCCGAGCCAACAACACGATGGGTAAGGACCCCTTCCCCCGCCCGTGGGCCGCGTGCTGATGGGGCGCAAGGGGGCCGGAGCGGTCCTTCCGACAGCTCGCTTGGTGGGCAGCAGCGAACACAGCAAATAAACGCCCCCCACGGAGGCGGCTGCTTGGCTTCGGCTGAGAAAGGCTGCCTCGTCCTCCATGAGCCCCAGGCGCCCCATTCCTTGTGGGGGAGGCGCTGCCCCCTGGGCTGCTGTCACTTTCCCCAGACGTTCATCCCCAGACTTTCGTTTTTCCTTTGCTTTCACCCCCTCCTGATAATTTAGCCGCACCTCTCTTTTCACAATCTCCAAACGTTATTAATGACCACGGAAAACATGTCTTATTTATTTATTTTTTTTAAGAAGAAAGGCGCCTTCGAGATCCTTTAGTCCAACCCTCTCACTTTATGTATGAAGAAACCAGTGCCCAGAGAGGGCGAATGACTTGTCCAAAGCCACACAGCAAGTGATGCAGACAGGGACTCTGCCTCTTCTAATTATCAGTTCAGCATCCTTGTCATCATATCTGGCTGAATCTGTTTGTCTTGTGGTTTGTTTTTAAAATATGAGGGAGTCTGTTTTGAAGCCAGATCCTCAGCATTTGAGAGCTTGCAGTGTAAGGCAGGTGGCCTGCATGCATGCTGATGAATTGTGCAGAAGGCATAGATGATGGCAGAGGTAAAAATGCAAGCTGTGACCATAACCCCGTGAGGCTGTTCTTTGCAAAATCACACCAGAACTCACCTAAACCAGCATGTTGTCCTTCCTACAGTGACCACTCTGGCAGGTTTAACTCTTGCTCTGAAGGTGCTACTGTCGCAGTAACTCTAGAATGGTGCATAATCTCTCTAGGGGACAATTATGTCAGACTGTGTTTCCTTTGATGTATTCGGTTTGCTACAAAATTCCAAGTAACACACCAATTTTTAAAAATCACATCTTCCATGAGTGAGTGAGGGAATTAGCCCAGCTCAAGTGCATGGAATGGACGGAAGTCCTTACCTCTCAGCAGCCATCTTGCCTCGGGTTACAGGGACAACCAGATATTAATAATAACACTTTAAGGTTTAGAGATGGCTTCTACCTTATATGATTTCAGTTGGTCCTCCCAGAAAACCTTGTATTAGTGCAGGTATTATCATTGCCCCTATTTTACAGTTGAAGAAACAGATTCAGAGAGGTGGAAGGTCTTGCCCAAAGCCATCCAAACGGTGGATGGTAGAACCCACTTGAACCTGGGTCTCCTGACTCCAAGGGAATGCTCTGCCCATTCTCCATTATCCCAGGTCTCCTGTCTTTTCTCTTCTTTTCCTGTCCCAACTACATGTTTCACCCCAACTCACAGTGCAAGTCAATCTAGACTTGTCAGGAATAGATGAATTTTAATGGACATCAAAGGTATTCAATGGAAGTTTCCTTTTTAAACAAGAGTTAGGGAAAGCCATCTTTTTAAATTTTCTTTAGTCCTGGAAAACACGTTAGAGGAGGTCCTTGTAACTATGGATGAACAGAAAATGTAGACAGACTCTCCCATTATATCCTAATTCTTCTTACCCTTCGTACTTTTCATTCATATCTGGGGTCACAAATTATGGCCTGCAGGCCAGATCCAGCCTGCACGTTTCTGTACAGCCTGTGGGCTAAAGATGGTGTTTACATTTTTAAAGGGTTGTAGAAGAAAAAATCGAAGAAGAATGCATGGCAGAGACTGTATGTGGCCCACGTAACCTAAAATATATACTTTCTGCCATTTACGGAAAATGTTTGCCAACCCCTGATAAAGATAAAAGGCCTTTCTATAATCCTCTCCAGTCTTGATGGTAGGAGAAGGCTTTAATGGGTAGCAGGGATCATATTATAGGGCTTGTAAACCAAGGTAAAGTATTTGGCCTTTGTATTAAGGTCAACAGGAAGCCACTGAAGAATTTTAAGTGGAGAAGAACTTTTCAGATTTGTTTTAGTAAGGTCTTTCTGGCTTCAGTATGGAGATTAATTAAAAGGCAAGAGATAATGGTTGTCTAGAGTCAGCACTAAGAATGGTGAGGGGTGGGCGACATATATAGTGATGTCGAGAAGGGGTTTGGTTTGCTGGTGGTGGTTGGGGTTAGTGGTGAGGGGTGCACAGTGGAAACATTCACCCTGATGGGAATACTGGGGGAGGAACGGGACAAGCTCAGGTTTGAGCATGTTGAGCGTGAGGGGTCCATGAAACATTTTAGTGGAGATGCTCAGAATGTGTGGAACTGAAAAGAATAGACTCTGCGTAGGACCGAGTTGTGGGAGTGGATGAGCTTGTACCACAGAGCGTGTGGTGGAAATAGAGAAGAGAGTGTAGACCCAGGAGCACCAACGTGAAGCAGGCAAGGGCAGGGAAAGAGGGCTTTAAAGGGAACTGAGGAGAGGCTGGAAAGACGGAAGAAAAATCAAGAAAGGTGGAATCATGGAAGCCGAGGAAGGGAGTGTTTTAAGAATGGAAGGCTGAACTTCATGGGCTGCTGCTGAGAAGTCAAGTGAAATAAAGTCTGAAGAATATTCTTTGGATTAAGCACTTGTAAATCTTTGGTGACCTTGTGAGAACAGGTTTGAGGAATTCTGCAGGTGTCCTCCATGGAAATTGGTTTGCAGTGGGATGAGGAATGAAGGGGACCAATTTTTACTTAACCTCCATCTTCTAATAGTTGATAGCCAGCAGGACACTGCTGATCTGCTAAATGGCTATCATTCTCTTTCTGCCATGTGGGCCACACTTTCTTTGGATCCTCTTTCTTCTCCCACATTTTAGATGTTGTCTTCTCCAAGTTTGTTTGGCCCCTTACTCTCTCATTACCTCTATACAAATAACTTGCAACCATTTCTGTTCCTGCTTCTCTCTCCAATTACAGCCAAACATTTCCAGCTGGCCTGCTTAGAGATTCCCTAGCACCTCAAAGTCAATATATCCACTTCTATCTCATTCCCTCTCTCATTCTCTTCTGTTTAGTGTGACCACTAACCTCTCTATTTTCGTTCATGCTGGTCCCTTGTCCTCTAATCTCCCTCATGCGCATCCCCAGATCAAGCATCACTTTCCCACAGGTGCACCTTTAACGCCCTCGCCATGAACCCATTGAACCCAGTCTCTTGCTTGCCAATTATCTGTGTTCATGGCTTAGGCTCCCATGACAGTTAGTCCTTGAGATGTGTCTGAATCATCTCAGCATGCTCCAAAGCACCTAGCTGTCTGCCTTGTGCTTTCTATTCAGTCAGTTTTGTTTAGTGAATTAATTAGAAAATGTCCAGCCCCCTAGCCCCCGAGCAGTTGTTAGTGAGTTCCCAACTGTGTGTGTCCATGGGCAAATAGCTTCATTTCTCTACAGCTTGGTTTACTTTTATGTAAAGTAGGCATAATAATTTCTGTCCTGCAGAGCTTTTATAAAGATTACATAGGCTGCTATTAGTTTGTTTTATAAACTGGAAAGTCCTGAAAAAAAAACAAAACTTTTTTTTTTTTTGGATAGGACAATCTCCAGATTATTGAAAGATCACTAAAGACCCTTGCTTTAACCCTAGAGATTTTTTTTTTCTTTTGAGTAACTGAGTTTTTCATGATGTCTCAAAGTCAAACATCAAAAGGATTTGTTGTTGTTCTTGAGTAGTTTAAAAAAATTTGTCCTTCACTCTTGGCATTAAAAAAAATATTTATTGAACACCTGCTGCTGTGTATCAAACGATTTTATAGAAACCAAAGGATGCTAAGATGAGGTTGACCTAATGTCTATCCTTGAGACCTGGATTAGCCATGCAGACAGACATGTAAACAGATAATTATGAGATAGCATAGGTGAAATAACAGAGAAATACATAGAGTGCTATGGGAACACAGAGAAGGGAGCAAATAGTATCCTGTATGCTTCAAAGTATCAACATAAATTATCTTCCATTAACTCCATAGCTCCCAGGGAAGGTAGGCATGTCAAGAAGCATCGTCCCCAATTGCAGGTGGGCACAAAGAGGAAAAGTGACTTGTCTGGTGTCACACACTGGTGCATTGACAGAATGGGGTGTAAAACTGGGGTTCTCTAGCCCCAACCCCATTTCCAGTACCTTCAGGATGCTACTAGCTATGAGTATAGTCAGGTTGTGTCTTTAAGGTCTGTTGGCCCACAGTAGCTGCTGATGGCTTCCTAGCTCTGTAACTGAGATACATGACTGAAATTCTGGAGACCCAGAAGGCTAATTTTCATGTAGTTTGACTTCTACTTAGGAAGCTCTAAGCTCTTTGGCCAATTTGTCAAAACAAGAGTATCTGACCTTGAAAAGGTATGAATGAATTGGCATTTAGTGATGGTGCAATTTAAAACTTTTTGGATTTCTTCTGTAACCTTCAGAAGAGATAACTCAACCTTTCCTTTTTATTTATCATTGGAAATAAGGGATTATGTGCTGCGTTGTAGTTTGCTAATGCTGCTGAAATGCAAAACACCAGAAATGGATTGGCTTTTATAAAAGGGGGTTTGTTTGGTTACACAGTTACAGTCTTAAGGCCATAAAGTGTCTAAGGTAATGCATCAACAATAGGATACCTTCACTGGAGGATGGCCAGTGGCGTCCAGAAAACCTCTGTTAGCCGGGAAGGCACGTGGCTGGCGTCTGCTCCAAAGTTCTGGTTTCAAAATGGCTTTCTCTCAGGATGTTCCTCTCTAGGCTGCAGTTCCTCAAAAATGTCACTCTTAGTTGCTCTTGTGGCGTTTGTCCTCTCTTAGCTTCTCCAGAGCAAAAGTCTGCTTTCAAGGGCCGTCTCCAAAATGTCTCTGTAAGCTGAAGCCCCTCTCTCAGTTCCAGTGCATTTTTCAGGGTGTCCCTCTTGGCTGTAACAAGCTTGCTCCTTCTGTCTGAGCTTACCTAGTGCTCCAGTAAACTCATCAAGGCCCATGCTGAATGGGCAGGGCCACACCTCCATGGAAACTATCTGATTAGAGTCATCACCCACAGTTGGGTGGGGTGCATTTCCATGGAAACAACCTAATCCAAACATTCTAACTTAATCCCCACTAATATGTCTGCCCCCACAAGATTGCTTCAGAGAACATGGCTTTTTCTGGGGGACATAATATATACAAACTGGTACATGCTAGCAGAAATACAATGTTCAGAAATTGAACAGACTTGTGAGTTTGGTTTCTGCATGGTGGGGAAAGTGTGTGAATGATCCCAAACTTGGCCTGGCTGCGTGATGCCTCCTTAATCAATGTCACAAAACTTAGGGTCGGCCATCAGGACCCTGGAAGTTTAGCCCATCATTGAATAACTTTAAAGATTATGTTACCGTGGAAAGAAACCCAGGCCTCCTTGACCATATCAAGAGGGCAAACACCTTTTCTGCTCCTTCATATGGAAGTTATTATTACCTTATCATGGATAGAAGACTACAGATTGAGGGAGTTACATTTTCATGGACATTTTAGTGTCAGAGCATTTAAACGAGTGTACACTTTGGGCATCTCTCCTCCCCATTCAGGAGATGATGGCTTAATTACTTTGACCAAAGCCAGACCATGTTGTGTGTTGTAAACATCTGGTTTATCATTCAGTCAGCTGAACTGGTTTATATTTTGTTAGAAGAAAAGGCTCGGGATTAAAGGCATTTAAGTAATTAAGCACATGTCAAGACAATTTGGTGATGGGTAAATATAGTCTCTGTAAAATGCGCAGTCTGGGGGCTCTGGTTTAGATTTGTGTCCGGCTGGAGTGCAGGGATGAAAGCAGAATGCCGGGTGGACTAGGCCCTGTTTTTTTTTGGTGGGTGGGTGGGATGGAGGGGAATCAAAACCAAATGAGTTTTCAGGAGTTCAGCACCATTCCTTTAAGTACCTGTCCCGGCGGATAAAACATCTTTTGAGTTTGGCCTGGAGGAAATGGAGCTGTAGTCTCTGTCACCCAATAGCACTTACAGGTTTAATGATCCTCTCTTTGGGAGGCAGGCCATAAACTCCTGTGCCTCAGTTATTCTTTTGTGTCCAGAAAACCAGAGATATCTCTGAAGCTGAATGCTGAGGGTGTGTTTTCGGATGGCAGTCCCCTGCCTAGGCCCACCTCCGTCGTGCTTCCTGCCCTGATCCCCAGGGATATGGACGGAGGTGTCCTAGGCCTGGCTGGATTGGGCTGTGTGGAGCTGTGTCCCAGCCTGGACAGACAGGACTCAGCAGCCTTGTTTTCAGGGGGAATATAGCTCCATGCAATGGGTATGAAGCACCTGGTGATATAAAGGAGAGACGGGCGTGGAGACTTTGGGGATCAGTGAAGGGCTCCCCAGAGGGTTATGCTTTGTTTGAGCTGAGGCCCTGTCTCCCTTTGGGAGAGAGAAAAAGGAGGGGGTACTCAGTATTTTCTCTTTCTCCTTGTCCAACCCCCTCCCCAATTCTAACAGTAATAGGACAGGAGGTAGGTCTTTCGCTCTCTGGGTCTAAAAAAGGAAGATAGAATCTAGATGTGATCCTGAAGAAGAAAGCTTTGCCATTATGGCCAGACGGATCATGCATGATGGAATCAATTAGCCCATTTTTTTGCTGAAAAGGAAGGAAAAAATTCGGAATTTCAATTTTCAAAGCAGGGTTGCTTTTTAAAAAACATTTGATTATTCTCTTTTCCTTTCAAACTGATTTTCATGCTTGTTTGGGGGTAGAAACTTGGTTTCTGAAGTCTGTGGGGGAACCAAGAGGCTTGAACAGTCCCCATTCTTGGGTGAACAGTTGCTTTTCAGCTTGCTTGCCCCCCTTCGCTGTCCTTCTTCTATGTCTGCTGTTGGAGACCCAAGCAATAGGTGCTTTCTGACGTCAGCTACCTTGCAGGCTTTGGGGAAATGGAGAACAATGAGTAAACAACATCTTAGAAGTGAAGTGAGCCGTAGCTTAGGCCTTGTGGAGCACAGGAAGCTTTATTTGTGATGGGGTGTGGTGCCTGGCTCTGGACCCCCTGTGATTTGGGATTTTTCTGAGGCTTGGGCAGTAGGGCCTGGGAGTTCAGGTACTTGATGGCCTGCTCCCCAGACACTTTGCAATTGTGCAAAGCAAGGCCGAGAAATAATAGCAGGAGGGTAAGTAAGTGAAACACCTGTTTAGCTTTTTCCATGCAGTTTTGGGGCTGTCTTCAGGGTCTGTAAGCTGCTGTGGCAGCCGTGGGGTGTGAGTGCAGGGATTAGGTGGGGTAGTGGGTGGGGTGTGGGCTAGTTGGGGCCCTCCCTGCCTGTGACGCTTCAGACTCTATCCATGTTGACAGCCCTTTTGTAGCTTTGAACCCCCCACCCCAGTCATCGTCCCCTCCCTGACTTGGGGCTTCCCCCCTCGAATGGTATAGCGTGGTTTCACATTGCTGTGGTTATGGTTCTTGGACTGATTAATGACGCTCAGAGTGAAACTGTAGTCTTGTGAGTAAGATGAATCTGCAGCTTATTGTGCCGCTGGGCATCCCTCCCCCACCCATGCACCCTTCACCCACTCCCCCGCCCCGCCCCCCGTAGTTATTTCTGATGTTTTATTTCTGATGCTGAGGAGGAAACTTAAATCGGGAAAGGACCGGCCCCTTGGTGACGCTGCAGTACCCAAATACTCAGCTTTCGCTCCTGGGGAGAGCACCCACCCCTGCCCGGTGCCCCTGCAGCCCCCCCAGCCCTGGCTCTCCCATGGGGCCTCGGTGCAGTCTCGCTGGCAGGCTTTTTCCAGAACTGCGGTGAGCCGGGTGAGGCTGGAGAAGGAGGAGGCTGATGGAGGAGAGAGGATGGTCTGGGGCCTCTGTGGTCTCTGGGTGTGTGGGTGGGAGCAGCAGGGGGACAACCATGGATGTTGATGAATGAATGTTGTCTAGATTTCTTACCCAACCTTGCCATCTTTCTAGAGCCATGCAAACGCAGATCACTTAGCGTTTGGGCATCCTCCTTGTTTCCCTCTCAGACAATTATCTCCTCATCTCACTACTGGCTACAGAAGGGTTCAGAGCAGAAAGTGTGTGTGAGATAGGGGGTGTTCCAGAAACTTCCCCCTCCTCCTCCCTCTTCCTGATTACATGTAGATCCTCTCTTGGTCAGATTCTCGGGACGAGGAATTGTGAAGCTATAATCCTTCCTGTCTGGAAGCCAGAAACCCAGGACAGACTTTCCCAACTCAGACAGGACATAAAGACTGCTTTATGGTCTTTGGCTAAAACCATGAATGAAATGAGTAAATAACAGTGTCTTTAAGCTGAGCAGAAGGCTCTCTGTTTTGAGCATATTGGAGTTATAGGGACAGGGCCATTCTTTCATTTCACATATATTTAGGAGAATCTGCCTAGTGCAAGTGGCGTGAGATACTGTCAGGATTAGAACATGAATCCTTTACTGCAGAGCTTTCAAACTTTTTGGTCTCAGGAACTCTTTATACTCTTACAAATCACTTTTGTTTAGGTGGGCCACAGCTGTTGATATTTATTGCATTAGGTATTAAAACTGAGAACATTTCAAAGCACAAGGATTCACAAGCACACATTCCAGTAGCCATTGGGGGATGATATCATTACATGACATGTAGCCTCTGGAAAACTCCACACTACTCTGGTGAGAGAATGAGAATAAAAATGCAAATAATGTCTTAGTGTTATTAGAAAAATAGTTTTGGCCTCATGCATCGCCTGAAGGGGTCTTGGGTACTCCTGGAAGTTCCCCAGACCACATTTTGGGACTTGCCACTCCACTGCCCCCTCTTCGGGGGTCTTATGATCTAGGCCAGTAGATCCATCAGTCGCAGACATTTAGCAAGCACTGTCCTGTGAAGGAACAGGAAGAAGCCAAAATGACTCTGATGGGGTTGCTGTAGGATACTCTGACACATACTTTTATGGATTGTAATTAGAATTATCCGTATCAGTCTTCCTAAGCTGTCACTGAACACAGAGAATCTCCACTGGTGTTGGAGGAATGTTATAGGATCTGGGCAATCAGAATCTTTGAGGACAGGAGGAATGGATGTTTGAGAGAGCATCTTTGACCTTGAAATATAGCTTTGCATTTGGGAAATGAAGAAAAATATTGTTTTTGTAGTTAGAACTAAAGCTTGACTGAAACTTCCAGGCTGGAAGGATGTAGAGGAGAATGCAGGGGTTCTCAACCAGGGGCGGGCGAAAGTTTACTATTTATGAAAAGACAGGTGTTAAGTTGCCAGCCTCCTGCCCTGGAGTCACTATTTGCACCTTCCTTTCTTCTTAGGTATTAACTCTCTGATAGCAAACAATATCTACGAGGCTGCCTACCCTCTTCATGACGTAAGTGCCTTTTTACCTGCCTGCTCCAGGCATCCTTCACAGGGGTGGAATCCGTGGGCAATGCAGGGGCTGCCCTTATGCCGGATGAAGCAAGAAGGAAGTGGGAACACTGACATGCCTTGGACAACCAGGCACTGCTCACTGCTGACAATAATCCCCATTTGATTTTTGCCATTCTTCTCAAATTCTATGTCTCTGATTATTTCCCCTGAAGGTAAAATGAACTGTTCTTTGTTGAAGCTTTCCCTAAACTTCCTGCCTCTGCTTTGGGTGAAAGTGTGAAAAGTAGACCTGGCGTGTGAGGGTTAAAGGGAGGAGACAGTGATGAAGGTGGGTGGGTGGGTGGCTGCGGAGTGGAGGACCCAGGCCCCGATCGAACACAAACAGGACTGTCACTTCCATGACCGGAAGTGATTTTTTCTATGCAGGAATTTTGTGCTGATGTGAAATTCCTCAAAACCTATAGGTACACATTACATGTCAGAACATTTTTCTATTTTAACATTTTCTGAGGGAAATCTCTCAAAATTCCTTCTACAGTGGTTTGATTTAAGTATAGAAAGCAGAATGGCCTTAACTAAAGCTTTCCTCGACTGGGCATGCTGCTATGAACATCTCAGAATATGATACAATGATGTCCTCCAGGATGACTCTGCAAGAACTTAACTGGCCCTGGAACTAAAAGCCCCCACGGCTTCCCTGTTTGTCTCATGGTCCTGTCGTTAGCATCCATCACGCAGTGATGCTATGGGAGGCTACTGAATTGGGGGGCCCTGATAGGAGTTTTCTCAGGCAACAATCTTCTCTTCACTGACTGGACAAATCCCATGTCACATTCTGCCTGTCACAGACAAAGACGAGCACAAGCTGATCCTGGTATGATTTCAAATGAAGAGCCAGCCCATTTCCAGGCACGGGGATTGCAAGAGAGGGGTGATGTTAGGAAAAGAGAAGAACATCCTTTGCCATTTGGCGTCTGCTTTTGATAATTCCATTGGCTTGATCCAGCATCCCTTTCTCTCTCGCAGGGTGAATATGACAGTCCAGGGGATGACATGAACGATAGAAAGGTAAGGCTGCCTGAAGCCGCTCTGGGTGGAGGGAGGCTGAGTGCTTCAGGCAACCAAGGTCATGGGTGGGTGTGGAACCAGCCAGAAGTGTCCCAGATATTCTGCTTACCTGCTTATCAATTTCAGCGGCTTTTCCACTCCCACCCTGTAGGCGGCATTTGGAAATTTCTCATTGTCACATGCTTCTGTGTGTGTGTGCGCGCACGTGTGCGGTTGCTATTGGCATTTAGCGCCTGGGGGGCCTGGGATGCTAACCGTCCTGAAATACCAGCAGCCCGTCCCACACAGAACCATTATCCACCCCCAGATGACCAGAGAGCCCCAACTGAGAAATACGGGGCATCCCAATTTTTTTCTTTATAGATGAGGAAACTGAGACAAAGAAAGATTGAGCACCTTTCCTAGGATCACACTGCTGCAATAAACAGAGATGGAGCTTGCAGCCGCTCTGACCCTCAAGTCCAGTGTTCCTGCTAAACATGAATTATTATGTCATTACGGGTTTTTGGGTGATCTTTAAGTTAGTCGTCTCATCGTCTGGGCAAGCAAGTGAGGTATAGCCTCTCCCAAATCACAGATGAGAACTCTGATGGAGAGGGAACATCAGTTTGCTGTATATTCAGAGCTACTAGGAATTGGAGGTGACAGGAGAGGAAGAAGGTTCCTTCTAATGCCAGTTACGGCTCCTGACTGTACAGTCTCTCCCTCCACGTAGATCCTATTCTTTCTGTTCGTTGCTACCTTGGGAACTTGGGCATGTCCCCTTCCCTGCCATGGCCTGGCACTCCGAGGATCACCCAGCTTCCTTAGGAGGGACTTCCCCCTCTGGCTGTCACCCCCCTCATGCCATCCTCCCACCCAGCTTCCCGCAGCCTTGGATGACTCTGATGGGCAAAGGAGGGTGGGCAAGGAGGGAGGGACGAGGAACTGAAGCCCAAGAAGTTTCCCTACCCCCAACCCTGCTGTCTGGAAAATCGTTCATCCCCCAAGTTGCCTTTTGAGCAGCCTTCTTTTTATCCTGCCTATTAGTCCCTGTTATGAAGTGTTAAGTATTAAAAACATAAAAGGTCTTTTCCAGAAATACTGCTGTGATTGCTTACACATGTCCCCTTACTGCCTGCCCACGGAATCTGCTGTAGTATTTCGATGTCTTAACCTCATCTGTTTTCTATCCGATGCTAATAGTCTCGGTGTTTAATTTCCTGAAAAGTCCCGGATCAGATTTAAAGGCAAAGGAGGAAGCATTCTCCCCACCTCACTTTTCTCACCCCAAACATTTTCTGTCCTCCTGCTCTCTGATTTCACATCCCTTCCCTTTAAATGGTAATCACCAGCACCTGTCTAGGAAACCCCCTACTGGGTGGTGGTGACCCCAGCCTGAGAAGGGAGAAGGAACCATGCAATAACTCATGGGAGAAATCTGTCAACCCTCTTTTTTCTACCTTAATGGAGAGAAGCAAATTAGACAATCCAAAAATATATGTGTTTTTGTTTTGGGGATGCAATATTATTGCTAAAAACAATAGTTAAAACATTTTCTGGAAATGTCTGGAATTTTCCAAAAAATGTTTTGCTTAGGCCAATATAAGTATGCCTTGAGCAATCCCCAGCTGAAAGGATGGGTAGAAGCTGGGAAATAAGAGGAAATAAGCCAGAAGGGTCGAGATGCATTTTAGTGGATAATTCCCAAAGTTGGTATCAGAAGAATACTCGATGAATGTGACCAAGTGGCCGCCTTTCTCGTGGCTTTCCTTGGGTTTGCAGGTCAGTTCTGGTGTCCTTATTTTCCTCTGCCAGGATCATGGTTAGGGAAACAAGCTTTGCAGTGATGGGGGATGAGAGAAGCCATGAGGGGGAAGTGGAAGGTTTTCTCTGCCATCTGGATTGGGAAATGGATGCCCACCCAGGAGAGGACGCTGGTTTCCATGACCATAAATGAGTGGGAAGCCAGGACTGGAACCCGTGTCCAAATCCCAGCCAGTGCCCTACAGCCATGGCTACACAGCCTCTTCTGCACAGTCACAGGAATTCTTGCTGCAGCGCTCGATTCACTTCTGTAGTTGCAGGGGCACATGGGTAGTGCCTAAATGTATCCTAAAGAAGAAAGAGCAAAAGCTCCTAAATATGTGCAGTGTATTTATTTGTTTTTATTTCATTAGAATGGTCTAGTGTTCTTAGAGATGGCTGCAGGACGGACTCTAGTTACATGCAAGGGAGAACTTCCTGCATTTGGAGAGGATGCTGAGTGTAGTTTGGCATTGCCTCTCCGGGGCCTTTAGGGGTGGTCTGCAAGGGTGTCCCAAGGTGACCACCCTGCCACTACCTGGATCTTCTCCTTCACTCTTCCCTGCTATTTGTGCCTGTTTTCATGATCTCCCTGAGGCCAAGGCTCATCTCAGGTGGATTGCAGGCTGCTGAAGGTCTCCAGAATACAATCTCCTTCACTCCAGCTTGCCTAGTGCAGTTGTGAAACCTGGGTGACCCAGCCCCAATAGGGGCTGAAAGTCTCTCTGTCTCTCCCTTCCTGGAGGGTAATTAAGCAAAGGCTCCTTCCCTCTGGAGATGAGGGGTTTCCTGCCTTCCTAGAAGCCAGAGCAGCTGGAGGAAAAAAGCAGCCTGGGTGTGGATGGGTCCCTCCTGGCTTTCTGTTCCCCATTGCCAAACCTACCCTGTTTCCTCGAGGATCCTGGAGAAGTGAACTGTAACCATCTTCTGAGGTCTGGCTGTCTCCTGCTGGTTCCCTATGGCTTCCCCTTCCGTTCATGGGAGAACCCAAGGCAGGACACTGGGATGTGATTTTCTTGAGCATTTAAAAAATCCTTAGGCCTGGATTCCCCAATTTTTGCAGTGGGTGGTTAAAAAGGGACCCACTAAAATGTGGGAGGAAAATCAGTCCTGACATTTTAAAAACCTGCCTTTCTGGTAAGAAAGATACTTTTCTTCTTGGTTTCACTTAGAGGATTAATTTTCCCATCCTGCTCAACTCCCATTTTATTGGTGGGGAAGCTGAGACCTAGAGTGTTAAAACAGGTCAGTGCGGATCTGGGTCTCTCCAGTCCAGATCTGTGGCCGTCCCATGAATGCCCCTGAGTTGGCCACAGCTGGCATTGTTCAGCTGCTCTGAGGAGCTTGTGGCCTTGGAGAGGCTCCGGCACCAAAACTCCTTGTTGTTTTCTGAAATCAGTCAGTGCAAAGGGTTTTAACACGTAGGCTCCTTTAGAGTATCTTAGAGATTTCAATCGACTAATCCACTGTTGAACATGATCTCTGTGGAGCTCCGTGTGTACCCTCAAAGTCCACCAAGCAGCGTGGTCCCTGTGGATTGTTGCTTCCAGCCAAAAAGGTTTGGGGTCAGACACACATGCCTGGAATTAAATCCGTGGCCCCCGAAATAAGGGACTGTCCATTAAGAAGGAGCTGCAGACCCTCTCTGATCTATTTGTAGGCTTGGTCAGTGGATGAAGAGAAAACATGGCATAGCTCTAAAGAAAAAAGTAGATTTGTTAAGAGGTGCATTAGAAGGTCTTAGACCTTGTGCGGTTAAAGGGCTATTATGTTACCATGGGATTCCCATGCTCTTTCCTCATACCATGCTAATTTTCAAGGAGCCGAGATTCCAGAGCATCCTTCCTTGGGACCTTGGAACCTGGAGTCTAGCATATTCTCGTTGGTCTCTAACGATGTGTGAGTAAACATTCATAGATGGGGGAAAGGGTCTGCAGCATTCTACACCTCCCTCCTTGCCTTGGAGGGATGTGGGCACCTGCCTGGGCAGAACCAAGTAGGCATCAAGGCCTGCTTGCTGCATCACCTTCTATATTTCATGCCCTGAAGCTCCAGCTCTCTTTTCAGGGACTCCCTGATGATCAAAACCCTCCTGTGTGCCCATGTGGACTTCAATAGTGCAAACAGCTCGGTAACTCTGCAGTTTTCTTGGCCCATGCTCATCTACAGCCACAAACTGTGAAAGAACCAGGGATATTTTCCTTTGGGCTGAGAAAGTATGACCCTGAGAAAGGGACTTTCTGGAAGTTTTTCACAGCGGGGTCTGGGATCCAACCTGGGACAAGGTTCGTGAGCTTGGCTATGTGTCTGGGTCCAAGCTGACTGGACCATCCTGGATCTTTGAAGCATTTTCATTTTTTCCCTCCTGGGCAGTGGCAGAGAGTTGCTCCCAGGCCCAGGTTTCATGTGGACATGAGACTTGGCGAGGAGTTTGCTCTGGGGGGGGTGGGGCATAGCCTATGTGGCTGGCAGTGATGTCCCGCAGCCCTCAAGGGACGCCCTGGCTATATGTCTTGACGCAAGCTGGCCTCCCTTTGGGCCACAAATGATGTCACTGGGACAACCAGGTGCTGGTGAGCTTGGGATTCATACTCGGGAGAGGGGACGAAAGCCTGGGGTGGAAGAAGCACCCAAGATGAGGGGCAGGAAGAAATGAGCAGTAACAGTGAGATGGGTTTAGGAGCCTCCTCCCTAGAACCAGCAACACAGCTCATGAAGTAAACCCTCCTCTGGCCATCCTGCCCTGTTGGAACCCTTTTTGTGTCTGGGTTTCCTCCTTTGCAAATGGTAGCAACCGTGGGTATAGTTTGTTCCATCAGAGTCTGTGTAGTTTCTGGTTTTATTTTCCAGTTATTGGGAGTTACGACCACCAAATCTATCCTCTAATGGGAATGCAATTTTAATATCATGGTTTGAAAGATTCTTTTGTGAAAAGGATGGCTTTCTGTGGGGATGGTGTTCAACTAGATGTCCGGAATATCTGATTTGACTAGACTCTCACTGATAGAATTTCTTGTGAATTCTGTGATATAGGAAGAGATGTATGTGTAAAGAAAACAAAGAACACGGTGGCAACCATATCATAATCTACCATTTATAGACATAATTTGACTATGTGTCAACATCTATTTGGCAGGGATATCTAGATGATGCCTAACTAATGGTCTATTATTAAATTTATTTATTCATGGATGAACTGGGGAACTTGCTGGTCAGGTGGTTGAAACTAAAATATTAGATGTGGTTTGCCCCTGGGGTTGGGTGTGGTTTTGTCCATGGGCCAGTTTTGCCAAAGTTGCTGTAAAAACATCACAAGATGGCATCAACTAGTGTGTTTGGTACATTTCCTCTGTTATCCACTTAAATATATTCTACTCAGGTGTTTGCTCCCACCCCTCCTCTGAACATTCTCTTGTGAAGATCATCGGTGACTTTCAAGTTATTGGAATCCAATGGTCATTTCTCCATTCTAATCTGACCTGCCCTATCTGCAGTGTTGGACACATCTAGTCATTTGCTTCACTTGGCTTCCAGGACACTGTGCCCTTCTGGATCTCCTTCCCACCACTGCCAGCTCCTTCTGTCTCCTCTGCTGGTTCTTCATCATCTCCCTGAACTGTAAACATTGGAGCATCCCAGCGTCCAGATTTCTGACCTCTTCACTATTGACTCTCTCCTCCTTGGCAGTCACATCCATAGTCTAATGATTTTGAAAGTCATCTCTTCTCTGATAAAGTCCCCATTTACACCTCCAGAATAGATTCTTCTTGGAACTCTAGAATTCTATATCCAGCTACTTACTCTGTATCTCCACTCAGATTCCTAATGGGCATGTCAAATAAACAGTCCAAAACTGAACTTTTGGTTCCACTCCTCCTAACCTATTCTTCCCAGAGTCTTCCCCATTTGAGTAAATGGAGTCATCATTCACTTGATTGCTCAGGCCAAGTTCTCATTTTCTTTGACCCCACATCCAATCCAACAGTAAATCCTGCTGCCTCTTCCTTTAAGCTATAAGCAGACTCAACCACTTCTCACTGCTTCTCCCACCACCACTGTGGTTCAAGCCACCACCATCTTTTGCCTGGGCCATTACACTAGTCTCCTTGTTGTTACCTTGCTCCCCATCTGTTCTTCTCACAGCAGCCAGAGAGAGCCTTCTGCAGTCTCAGGCAGACTGTTCCTCCTCTCTGCTGCAAACTGTCCACTGGCTTTCTTCAGAGTGAAATCCAGAGTTGTTAGTATGGCCTGCCAGTCCGTGAATGATCTGGGCCCCCCAGGAGTCTCTGATATTATCTGCCATTAGCCCCTCATGCTGTCTTTCCCAATCACACCACTGCCTTGCTCTTCCTAAGGCACACCCCGTGGACCTGCCTCAGGGCCTTTGCACGGAGCAGTGTCTTTCTGCCCGGAACACACATTTCTTTGCTCCTCTCATGGGTCGCTCCCTCACTTCCTTCAGTCTCAGCTCAGGGAGGCCTCTCTTGACCATCCTGTCTAAAATAGCTCCCCGTCCCCTCCTTCATATTCTACCCAACTACCTTGATTTATTTTTCTACATGGCATTTCTCAATCGTCTGTGTTTATTTGTTTACTATTTGTCTCCTCACACCAGGATGTAAGCTCCATGACAGCAGCAACTTCTTGTTCCCTGAAGAGTGTCTGGCCTGTAGTAGATGCATAAAAAATGCTTGTTAAAACATCGAATAAATGAATGCAGGGGCTCATTTTGCTGGACTAGACAAGGCCAGGGAATAAAGAAGGAGGGATGATGCTCACTAGGTATAGATCTGCCCTGGCATGTGAAGAAAGCCGCCTTTACTATTTGGGGGAGGAGAAGCCAGTTTCTGTAGCCAGTTTCTGGACACATCTTCTTTGGACATCTTCTTACAGGTGTCTCATGAGAATTTTTCTAGGAGCTGTGTTTTGGGAATAAAATTTTTACTTGGTAGAATGGAGAAAATAAAGTGAACAGTTGCCCTCTCCAACCTTAACCTGTTCCTCTATTTTTTGTGTTCAGCTGCTGTACCAAGAATGGGCACGCTATGGAGTGTTTTACAAGTTTCAACCTATTGACCTCATCAGGTAAGATGCGGGAGGGGGCTCTTGGGAGAAGCCTGGAGATGCACATCCCTAAAGAGCTATTGTTAATCCCCTTGGTCCCTGGTGGCCTGATGGCCAAGCAGAGGAGTCTGCTTTTCTCTGCTCCATGTCTTATGGCTGGTGAAGCAGCTGGGGGACCGAGAAGGGGAATGGAGCTTGTGTGGGCAGCCAGTGATGTGGAGTGATATACTATGGCTTCCATCTGGAGATCTTTGGCTCTGTAGGCTCTTTCCCTGGTCACTTGTTGGGAGGGATGAGTGGAGGTGTCTCTCTTTCAGCTTGTCTGGTTGTCCTAGAGGAGGACTTGGGGGAAATGGACTCTTGGGTTATGCCCAGGGTGGCCCCAGCCTTGGCCAAGGAAGAGGAGGGAAAGGAATACCTGGCTAACCACAGGGAGAATAAGCCATCTGGCCTGAGAGGGGATGTGGGCTTTCTATAGAACCTTGGTGATGGTCCTTTGAAAGATTGCACTGGAATGCGGTAGGTCTAACAACTGAAAAAAACAAACCCAAATCCCTAGTGGCTCCCTAGAGCCTTCCCAGTTGGAATCTTTGGAGGCTGCCCTGGGCAGTGGGAAAAACCTGGGCTGAGAATCTGGAGACCTGGGTTCTAGTCCACGTCCTCCACTAAGTACAGTCATTTCTTTGGGCAAGTCCTGTTCCCTCTTTGGTTTTCTTAAACTGGGAGGTTGAATTAGGGATCTGTGAGGTAATAGGTTGAGTGTGTGGAAAAGAGGGGGAATTTGGACTTGCAGGGGGATGCCCCCTGTATGACACAAAGGAGTCACTGCCGCATGGTCACTAGTGGCTCTTCTAAAGAGCTAATTAGTTGGCCTGCAGACACAGAGAGTGTTCCTGGCCTGTTGCCCTGGGCTGGGATTGTGAGAGGGGCAGCAGCCAGAAGGATTGAGTCCAGAGGGAGGAATTCCAGCTTCTTGGAAAAAGAAAGTGGCATGGGGGCCAGCATTTGGGCAGGTTCACCTCCTACACAGAGATGTGACGGGCCCTCTCAGGGAACAGGGAGCTTGGTTGGATGTCTCCTGACGGCAGGTGTTTGCTCCAGCTGAAGCTGGAGAGGGGATGGGGTGCCTGTGACTGAGGGTCCCTGGCCCCAGCACCTCCCATGTCTCGGCTGCCTCTTGTGTGGCATGTGCCACCTAGACTGTTCTCCGGGCCACACCGAAGCTGCTTCCTCCATTCCTGGTGGGCTTTGATCTTCCTCCCTGCATCTCAAGTGGCCACCCACTCTGTCGCCTGTTTTCTCCAACTGCCCATTCGTTTGTAAAAGTATGATTTAAAAAAATACAAATATTCTCCCTACCCAAGAGCCCTGTGTCTTCCCCAGGGGCTTCGGGGGACTCGCCGCCAGCTAAGTGGGAAATGGCCCCAACATGCACTCTGCTTTGGCCACCAAAGCAGCCTCACCTGCATGGGAAGAATTGCCTTTGGAGCAGAGTCCTGCTCTGGGGCCTGGCGTTTCCTGAGGCTGGAGAGCTCAGCTGTGTCTAGACAGGGCATGGTGTGTCGGAGTGAGCTGGAGGCCGTCCGCCATGCCTCCCAGACGGGATGGGGCAGGGAGTGCCCGCGGCCCCTGGGCAAGGCTGGCCAGGAGGGAGGCCCAGGCTGGAGCCTCAGGTGTCTCTTGGACCAGCTGGAGGGGAAGGGCAGGTGGGGCAGGGTGGGGATGGAATATAAGGTAGGGTGTGTGTTGTGGTGGG
Organism: Choloepus didactylus; assembly: GCF_015220235.1. Taxonomy (NCBI): domain Eukaryota; kingdom Metazoa; phylum Chordata; class Mammalia; order Pilosa; family Megalonychidae; genus Choloepus; species Choloepus didactylus. The sequence continues at coordinate 126,551,884 of NC_051314.1, forward strand.
CGGCTGGATTGTTGTTGGATTGTTGTTTGTGCAGTGGCATAAGGAATCCTGTGACCTCCAGGCACCACTGGAAAGAGAAGTCACTGCAGTGGGAGAGTGGAAGAATGGAAGGAAAGAGGGATGGCACAGGGGCTCCAGGTGCAGAGGCAGGGAAGCCAAGAGAAGGCACCTGGAAGACTCATAAGGAGGAAAGTGGGATGGAGGGTGTAGGAAGATGACATGGGACTCACTAGACACTCAGCAGGCCCCACCCTAAACTCCTCATTTCCCACTTCCTTCCCAAATGGCTCCTCTCTTGATGAGTTCTCTGATTCTGCCAAAGGCAGCTCTTTCCTAGGCTCCTTCATCACACAAGCTCGGGACCTCAGAGACCCTGGCTGCCTCTCACGTCCCACTTCCCAGCCTGATGCCAAGTCCTCTTTGGCACCACTTCTCCTGTCACTTCTCCATCTTTACTGCCACTGTCTGCTGGGGCTCGCTCCGCCTGTGGAGTTCAGCTTCTCCCCTGTGGGCACTGCCAGGGGTCCCAGCCCCCAGCCATCATTGTCCCACCCAGTGCCACCCTGTACTGTGATGGTTTTGTTCTGTTGCCAATTTTGAATATGCTTCAAGTAGAGGTTGCACCTGCGCGGTCTGTGCTGAAAGATGGACAGGAGCAGGGGAGTCTTACACAAGCTGAAGCTGATAATTCATGGAAGGCCTGGCGGAGAGATTCCCTAAGTATTTCCTTGGGTGCTCAACTCCTCGTTCTGAGCACTGAGCTTCTGTCCTCCTGGGCCAACCCTCCACCGCTCACTTGGAATGTTCAAACAGTCTCCACAGAGCAGCTGAGGGCTCAGTGAGGGTGGGAGACCTGTTTGCATCTGGAAAGCCCCAGGCCCAGCATCCTTCTCCTTCTGCAGGCCCTCAAGCTTAAACTTTGGTCTCAGGTTTTGAGGCTCCTTTGGCAGATGTTGCAAGCAGAGAGAGGGGGAGGCAAGATGTCCTTCCTGCCTGCCCTTGCCCCTGCCTGCCCCAGCTGCACCATCCCTTCCGTCCAGCAGGCTGCACTGTGGGACTGCTGATGATCGCTCCCAGCTCACCAGGGCTCCCCGCCCTGGGTCCTGCTTTGCTCTGCAAACCTTGGGGCCTGTGGGCCGGTGGAGTGTGCGTGCATGCGTGTGTGCATATGTGTGTGCATGTATGTGCATGCATGTGTGTGCGTGTGTGTATGTGTGCATGCATGTGTGTGCATGTGTGTGTGTTTGTGTGCATGTAAGAGTTGTTGGGGAAGTTCCCTGGGAGGGACCCACTAAATTCCCTCTGGGAACTTATAGCTGGCAGCTCTCGAGTCCTGGTTTGACATGAAAGAAAACAGGGGAAGTGATGTCTGCTGGAGGGAAGTGTCCCTCTTAACTCCTGACTCCTCTTTGGGAGCCACGAGAGGGTCCTTACAGCAGGCAGAGTGGATGTCTGTTTAATGCCTAAGATGCCAGGAGGAACACAGCCTTTATTTTGGGGGTGTGTGCAGGTCTGACCCAGTATTAGTCAGGGCCAGGACCTGCCTTTTCCCTTGAACTGACATCTGCTGGCAGGTCAGTTTTTTTAGTTTGGAGGTTTTGATGTGGATGAGACAAAATAATAGATAGGTCCTAGACATCATCTGAATTTGATTTAGCTCCTGACTATACTTTGCTGAAGCTGATATACAAAAGTCTTTTTTTTTTTTTTTTTCATTTTCTAAGCATCTGCCGCTGCCTGCCATGGCATGAAAAACAGAAGGGTCCCGCTGACTTTGGGGAACACATCAAGGGATAACCCACAGACAACATTTACTATACTGAATGAGGGTTATAATGTGGAGAGGTTGCTCACTTCACAAGGGAAGCTTCCTACACCCAAAGTCAAGCATGGAGCCTGGGCATGCAGCCCATCCATGGGGCAGCTCTGGAATTCTCTTAGAAATCGCCCACTTGAAGCCTTGAGATATGGAGTAGCTTCCACCATGATCTGAGAGTGGTGTCTGTGGGATCACACCATCTCAGGAGCCTTTGGGCATTTGTCTGTGCTCCTTTTTCTGGTGGACAGTTGACACTAGGCCCCACCTTGCTACACATCTCTATCACAGAATCCCAGCCCACTCAGGCCCCACCCAAGGAGAGCCCAGCCAGCCAGCCTAGCGCTACAGGTATCTCCTTTCGCTCCTCCTACCCCAAGACAGAGGTCATTGTCCTTGTCAGTGTTGTCCAGTAATGCACCAGAAGGCTGTGTGATTTGATCCATCCCTCCCTGTCTCTGGGTCCCACTTCTACCTTCCTGAAATGTGACCCCTCAAATCCCTCCAGGAGGGAGACAGAGGAGGCCAAATTCTTTCCTTGGAGCCTTCTCAGCAGGCCAGGCTTAGGAAGGATGGGCCACAGCTGGTTTGGGGGAGGGAAGGGAGAGAGAGAAATGTTGACCAACTCATGATTAATTATTTCCTGAGCCCCACTGCCTTCTCCTTGATCCTTCCCTGGGATTTATAAAGGCAGTTCAGCTCAACACAATAAACATTTACTGATGCCTACCACAAGCAAGTCTCTGTGCTTGGCAATGTGGAGGGGTGCAAAAATGAATAAGGTAGAGTTTGTGCCCTTAAGGATCGAGCAGTTAAGTAGAAGACAGATATGCAGAAGGCAGGATGAAGTGAGGGCTATAGGAGCTCTAGGTACTGTATGGGACAGTATGGGAACTGTATGAGATGGTAGATGAAAAGAGAATGTTTGCTATTAGCAGAATAAGGAAAGACTTCATGGAAATGTTGCTTTCTGAAGGACAGAGGTTAAAGGTCCTGAATGCACCTTCATCTCCAGTCTGGACTTAGCTGTATCTGGCTGTTCTGTTCAGCCTGATATTGGTGTCAGACCAAGAATCACATTCACCCAAAGCCAGATCCTTCCTCGCTGTTGATTGGGTGCAGAGAGATCCAGAACTTGACTTGCAGAAGTCATCTGTAAGGACTCCGTGCCCACCGAGCCCCTGCCCACTGCTCTGCTCTGTAAGTTGGTGGGGAATCCGGGGTGAGAGGGAAGTGGGGCTGGACCCAAGAGCGGAGGCCGAGCAGAGAAGTATGTGCTCTGTGCCTGGGTATTTGCACAGGTCTTGGCATTTCAGGTATTGGATCTGGCTGGGAAATCTTTTTTCAGGCTGGAAAGAAAGAAGATCTCATGGGCCTGAAGAATTTTTTTTCTTTTACCTCTCAGAGTGTGAGAGCAGAGTAGACAGGAAAGCAAGCCGTAGCTTGATTGAGGATGATACGAACTGAGGACGATAATGCTCCGTGCTATTATATTCTGGTCTGTTTTATAGATCAGGTAATAAGTTCAGGCTGTTCATTAAATCTGGTTGTAAAAAGCCTCTTCCTCTCCCTCCCTCCACCAAGTGCTACTCCTCTCTGGTTTGCACCTTCCGAGGGGAGGTTGTTGTCTTGTGGTTGACAAATAAGGGTATTGGTGGGCTCAGCTCTGGTCTAAGATGGCAGCCAAAGACCATCTCAGTCTTCTGAGGGCGGCCTCCCAAGCCCCAGAACAGTCTTTCATGGGCGATGGCTCCTATTTCAGATCAGTTTTCTTATCTTCCTTCCTGTATTCTCAGCCAATTGGTGCAGATGGTGGATCCCCAGACACCAAGAGGCTACACATGTTCACCATGACCCCCCAGCCCTCCATGGGCTGAACTAGGGAAGGGATGAGCTGTCTGGCGCAACAGCTCACTTTCTCCATGACCTCTGATATTATTCTGAAAAAACACAATGAGCCAAATATTTTGTGTTTCCTTGTGTGCACTCAACTCTCAGTTATCTAGAAGCCCTGGGGACAAATCACAGCATCACAGAGGTGGAACGGAGCTTAGAAGTCAGCTAGTCCAGAACGTGCCTCCAGAATGAAGGAATGGAAAGTTCCTCTCGCAGCACGTGAATCTAACCAGTGCCCAGCCTCTGCTTGATTGTCCTTGTGATAGGAAGCACCCTGCCTTGGGGGCAGCTTGTTTCTCTGTTGGACACATCTAGTCACTACGGGTTCGTAGAGCCAGAATGGGGTCTCAGCTGGTGTCCCTCCTTTTGGTTCCATTTGTGGAACTACTTGGACCAAGAGTGCCCTTTTGCAAAGGACAGCCCTTTAACTCTTTGAAAACAGCTATTGTGTCCTTAACAGTTCTTATATACCTAAGCCTTCTTTGTTCCTGCCCTTTTTACATGTCCTCGTGTAATGTGGGGTCCTCATTCAGCCTCGTCATGGTGTTCACCCTCCTCCAAGCTCCCTGGTCTGGTGGGGGGGGGCGGACTCAGAGAAGGGTGCCCACACACACCTCACCTGATGTTTTTAAGCCAACGCTTATTTTGCACTAACCATGTGTCGGAGAAATGGAGATGAATTAAGCATCACCCTACTCTCGAGGAACATAAGTTCAGAGTGACATCTCCAAGTCTGTAGATGACTGCTTGGCTTTCCTAGGAAATGAAGGATAAGCTGATGGAGAAAATGCACAAAAAAGGAACTGTAGGTGTGTAGAAAAACAGCTTATGGAAAAGAGCATGGGGAAATAGTCCCCTGAACTAGTCATCTGGGTGATGGGCTTGGGTCTAGCAGTTGTGCCTCTGGCAAAAATTGTTGGAGGTAGTTGTAACTTTTTCTAGAAACACCCATGTGATGAGTTGCAACACCCACAGACCCTGGAAATTCTCAGAAAATATTTTGGAAACCAAACCAGGATCGCATTGCTGAGTGGTTTTACCTAATCAAGGCAAAGCTTCATATGTGGCCAACTCAAGTGATCGTACCTAAAGAAAAAAACCTCAACCAGGCTAGAAATATTGCAGAGAAGGAGAAGTGATGTGATCAAAGATTTGGAGAGGCATCCACATGTAGACAGACTTACACAAGCTTCCTACTTTAGGAAGAAAATGGAGAAGGAGTGAGATCAATACTTACTAAACTAAAAGACAGAGAGAATGACCATGATATGCTTATCAAATCCTGAAGTGCTTTTTGGGGGCCATTCCTTCAGACTAGGAACAGTGGGCTAAGATCCACTTTATTTCCGGTTGACATAATATTTGGGGAAGCCGTTTCTCTCTCTCAGCCTCAGTTTCCCCAGCTATAAATTAGACATCCTAATGCCTGTCCTGCCTGCCCCACAATATAATTGTGAGAATTATGATGAAGTTGTTGCACAAAGACTGTGGTAGAAGGACATGGGCCTGGCTAACTAAAGCTATTATTTACCTGCTGTCTGAGAAAATATTAATAGTTACTGAACTAGTAGGACACTGTACAGTTTTTCAGCACGAGAGTTTGGAGAAATGTTGTACAGTCATAAGGCTGTTTTTAATTGTGAATCAATGTACTTTGCATGGGCGATGGCTCTCTAAGCTTCACAGCCCACTGAAGGGTGAGTGTCATTACCTGAAATTTATGGTTGAGGATACTGAGCTCAGTAAGGAAAAGGGCTTCCCCACAGCCAGAGCACAGAGCTAGCTTTTGTGGAATTCTAACCCAGCTCTGTCTGACTCCAGAAACTCTTTGTGCCATTGTACCATCCAGCTGGTTATCAGGCAAGCTGAGTTTACAAGCTCTCTGGTATTAACCCCTTCAACTCCCCGTCTCTGGGGGATGCTGTGGTGCAGCCTGTGGGTCGGGAGGGCACGTTCATCATGGCCAGCTGCTGCCCGTTGTTGCAGTCGTCATTATGAGCATCCTCTCTTTGTTCTCAGCAGGGAATGTTGTGTTGCCCTCAAGGCCTGTAGAGCAGGATGGAGTTGTTTGTGCTTCTCAGTGACCCCAGAATGCCATGTTTTCTTACTTCTCATTTCTATTTTTTACAGTCTTTTTTTTCTTACTCCTTCCATGTTGTCAGATTGCCAGCTGATGCTTTTGTCAGCTGAGTAGCTTCTCTCCCCGATGCTGATTTGTGTTTTGTCTCAGCTGTAAGTTGAGCAACCAGATGCCCAAGCAAGTTAGTGTCATGCACAAAGTAAGATGCCTCCTCAGAGATTTGTAAAATTGCTTTGTAAAATTGTTCCTGAGGCTGGCTCCTGTTAGGTGTGCCATTTTAGAGGTCTGCCTTTGTAGCGGAAATTTCTTCTTTTGCTTCCCAGTCAGAGTTAAATGATGTTTCTGAAGTTCAAGGGGCCTCAAGGACAGGGCTTGAGTGAATCTGAGACGCCTGAGTGCCTTCGCTGTGGAAAGCTACAGTTTGCTCTTCTTGTTCCTTATGGGAGGCCACGCAAAACCCAGTGACTTGTTCTTCTAGGGCTAAGGTAACAAATCTGGTGGCTTAAAACAGAAGTTTATTCTCTCACAGTTCTGGTATCCAGAAGTCCAATATCAAGAGAAATGTGGTGAAACAGTGGCTTGTGGAATCAAACAGTTGGGCCGTGTCCATGGTAACTCATCCAGATGCTACTCCCCACCCACCTTCTAGGGCAAGATCAGTGGCAGGGCCACACTCCCTCTGAAAGTTCTGGAGAAGAATCCTTCCTTGCCTCGTCCAGCTTCTGATGGCTGTTGGGAATCCTTGGCATTCCTTGGCTTTCAATGTGTCACTCCAGTCTCTGCCCCTGCCTTTAGATGGCCTTCTCCCTCGTGCATGTGTGTTTCTCTGTCCAAATTTCCCTCTTCTAATTTAGGGCCCAACCTACTCCAGTACTATCTCAACTAATGTCATCTGCAAAGACCCTATTTCCAAGAGTCATATTGACAGGTTCTGGGTGGACATGAATTTTGGGGTGACAGTCTTCTACCCAGGTGCACCTGGTCTATCAAAGATTTTTTTTTAAAAGTAGATCTCAAAGTCTGCAACAACACAAGAATCAATCCCTAAATCTAGGGTCTGCTGGATGCAGAGTTTTGTACTGGGTGTGATGTGGAAGCCTCAAAAAAGAGGGAACATGGGAGCTTGCAATGTAATGGTGGGACATGAGGGATTCACAGCAGGAAACTTGCAGAGTAGGTCACAGAGCTGCAAAATAGCACCTGACAGGTAACTCATGCAGGAAGCTGTACGTAGAAGTAATACAGGCAAGGCGGTGAATGCTGTTGAAGTGCTTAGTAACTGGCTTTAGTGTTGTTGGTTTGAGAAAATGAGACTTAGAGGATAAGTAAGTTTTAAGTAGAAAGTGGCATTTTGAAAGAGGGAAGAAGTATAGTTGGGAAGTTGAGAAGATTCAGATCAAAATGTTCTTGGTCAGGAGATGCTGGAACATGGAGACATGAAAGAAGGGGCTGAGAGAAGTTCTTGGAGGAGAGATCTGAAACCATGTGGGAATAGAGAGCTTAGACAACGTTGGCAAAATAGAGATTAGGAGGTTGTGAAGATTTACTGTACTCATCGCTGGGAGGTGAGAGTGGGCCCATCGAGGTTCAGTTCTCCACCTACCTTCTTTCTCGGGAAACTCTGGGCAGTCGTTCTACTCCTTGGACCTGCTGAGGTTCCTCTCCCGGACACACAGAGAAGGATCTTTGCATATACTCCACAAAACCTCTAAGCTCTGTGATGACAGGTGCCATCCTGTCTGTGGGAGTTGAGGATCTAGGTAGATCTGAGGGACTGATCTTGCCCCAGAAGGAGGGTAGGGAGTAGCATCTGGATGAGTTACCATGGACACGGCCCAACTGTTTGATCCCAGGAGACACTGTTTCGCCACGTGTCTCTGGAACCCCCCGAGCTCCCCATTTCTGCTAATGGTATTCCCTTGAGTGCTGTTCTCCACCCACACCACATGGGTATGTAACCAGCATAAACAGAAAACGTCTTAACACATTGAATAACATCGACAGAACACACGTTACAACAACGACCGCAAGATACCTAAATTTAATTAGCCTGGCACGCCCAGGCTTTTTGCACAGGCACATGCCTCTGTTTTAGAAAAGGAAAATCACAGCATTTTGTGGGTCTGGAAGTCACAGACATAAGCAGCGGAAAAAAAAAAACACAAAAAACCTTTAGGGTCCCTGTCTGGGGACTGCCGTCCTATAGTACCTTCCTTGGGATTATCTCAAGGTCTTCAAAGACATTGGTTGTTGAGTCTTTGCCAGGGACTGCTGTCTGCCCCTGGACATTGGTGGACTCAGACCTGGAGGGGCTGTGGCACTTGGCCTGAGTCACATGGCCTGTAAGATGGACTCAGAAACCCTTGTTGAAGGCTCAGGTCCCAGAGTTGCTGACTTAACCTTGCTGGTTTCTTTCATGGAATCCATATTCCACTGACATGGTCAGGAGAGACACGGGGGTATTGGAGGACTTGGATTTTGAACTTTTCATTTGGTCATTTTAGTCTGGAGGAAGGTAAGGGCAATGGCTTAGTTTCTAGTTGTTATCGACTCTTACAAAATGGCAGCAGTTCCTTAGGCTAATAGCCTGCCCAATCCTTAGCCTTTGGGCAGGGAGAAGTGGGTCACCCAGATACTCAGGGTGTCTCTTTGCCCAACCCAGGGGAACTCACATCTTCTTGCTGTTGCTCATTCCTTCTTATCCTTTCTCATTCTCCAGTGGATATTCTGCTCATCATGCTCTCTTTCCCCTTCCTATCAAATCATGTAAAACCATATTCCTATTTGGATATATTATCCTTTCCCCGAGGGTTTGACTTCTTTGGTGGTGAGATAAAGCCATCTGATGATCCATCAACCAACAGGAAGCATGTCAGGACAATGTAAAAATGAAATAGATGGCAGAGCCCCCAAACTCAAACCTCTCACCATCCAGTTGGGAAGAAGATTCAATGCATTGGAAAGATCCTTAAGATAACATATTAATTTGGTTTAATTTAATCTGACATATTTATTGAACACCTTTCTTTGCCAGATACTGTTTCAGGTACTGAAGTTAAAGTGGTGAACATGACAGATGTGGATTGAACTTGGGTGATACTATAATTTATCATCTAACCTGGGACACTTCTGATAATGAAAATGAGCACTGTTAATAATTATAATGAGTTTACTAGTCAGCTATTTTCACAACAATGCTGCATAACAAAGCATCCCAAAGTCAGTGTCTTACAACATCAGTCATTTATTTTTCATGTTCGTGTGTCTGTGGATTATAAGGGAAAGCTCTGCCTCAGGCTGAGGGCTGCCTGTGCTTGGCTCCAGCTTTTAGATTGTGTCCAGTTCTCCACAGGTCTCCATGTTCTCCTTAGATTAGCAGCTACCTGGGCATGTTTCTCTCACAGTGGATCCCAAGAGCACAAGGACAGGAACGCGATACCCTTTCAGATGGCTGGTCATGGAACATGCACTAACATTCCACTGGCCAAAGCAAGTCACATGGCCAAGCACAAATCCATGGAGCTGGGAAGTAGACTCATTCTCAAGGGGAGAGGAGTTAGTATTTATTGAATAATAATCCAATCTACCACACTGAGGCTACAGGTAAAAATCAGGACTGTCCCTGGCAAATCTGGGCCTGTGATCCACTCTAGTCTGACCTCACAGTGCTTACGATTTAGCAGGGAAGACAATCTAATTAATTTTAAGTGTGACCAGTGTTACAATAGGGAGAATGTGGGGTTTGATGGGAATATAGATATGGGGAAATCCATCCTAGTTGGAGAAGGCCTCCTGAAGAGGTAACGTTTAGACTAAGATCTGATGGGATGAGTCAGAGTTAGCCAGGCACAGAGGAGGGGATCGATGACAATAGCTAACCCATGGTACTTATGTGTACCAGACACTATTCTAAGCCCTTTGCATTTGTGAATTCACACAGACCTTTGATATAGCTGCTAATCTCCTCATTTTGCAGATGGGGAAATTGAGACACAGAGAGGTTATTCTGTTGCCTGAGGTCCTGTGGTTAGTGAGTGATAGAGGTAGGGTTTGAATGCACAAGTCTGGCTCCAGGGTCATTTCTCTTTGGTGGAGGGAGACTTGGGCTGAAGCCTTCACTCTGTGGTTTGGGGAGCCGGGGGGACCAGGTTAGGGTGGGGAGCAGGGGTCGTGAAGGATCTTGAACTTGATCCTAAGGAAAAGAGTAGGTCCTTGAAGCATTTGGTTTATGTGGGGGCGTGTGCATGGGAGACGCTGTCATGAATGGGTTTGCTTTTACTTTTAAATGACCTGAGACTTTTCTGTTTGGGTCACTGGAAAGGAACTGGGATTGTGCTTTTGTGTCAGAAAGGGATCTGGAGAGAAGAACAGCTTCTCCTCTTGATATCCTCCCAGACTAGTCCCCCCCTTTTATAAAAGAGGACCTGAGATCCTCTTACAGAACTGACAGAACTAATGAGGCAGGGGACAGGGATATTATGTCTGAGACCACTTTCCAATGAGGATTAATTTTGCGCCATTACAACCTGCTGAAAGGTAATATGGACAGCTGTAACCTGGGAAGGAGATGGGTGTGCAGCATTAGATGATTCTCCAGGTAGGTTGACTACAAATTACTCCCCTCACCTAAAAAGAAGGAGCTGCCCAGGTGACCTGTGACATCTCTTCCAGGTTTAAGTTTCTATGCTTCTGCAGAGGTAGAAACTGCAACCTGGAGCTGGTCTGGTGGAAAGACCCAGTGTTCGCCAGGGAAGCCGGGAGGAACAGGGATTGGAAACCAGGAGTTTGGACCCCTGACTTGGGCTCCATCCATTGGACTCACCTCTACCCAGGAGTAGCCCCCACCCTGCATCCCTGAATTTCTCTTTTCCTCTCCCACAACCTCTCCCCCTTCCTCAATACCCCCATTTATGTTTTCTTTTGCCTCTCTGGCTTTGATCACATCTGGAGCATTTTGCAGAGTTGATGAGTGTGTGTTTTCCTGTTGGGACACATGGTGTGTATCAGAGGCACTTAAGAAGCTCTGGACGAGTGGAAAAGTCTGTGTGGCATCTCGGGGACTGCCGGCCGGAAAGGGTGGATGGCAGCTGCACAGTGGGGGACCTGGCCTGAGAAAGGTTCAGAGGCCCAGTCCAAGGACTGCTCCTCCAAATGGCTTTGAGTTGTGCGGATGGGGATGGTGCAGGGGATGTGTGTGTGTGTGCTGTGTACACATGTGTAAATGGGGATGCAAGGGCCTCTTCTGCTTTGTTGTCACAGGATGCTGCCTTCAGAGATTTGTTCTCCATGGCAACTGGGGCTCTCATTGCCATGTCCAGTGACATAAACCAATGGCGTGTTACGTATAGGTGGACAGTGGGTGGGGAATATGATGTGGGGTAGAGAGGCAGGGAGGTGTGCTGTCTGCGGAAGGTGACGGTGATTTCTAATGAGCCAGCTGGCGGGACCAGTGAGCAGTGAGGATGGATGAAATGAAAAGTGGGCTTCCCTCAGGGAATGAGCTGGAAACATGCCCAACCCGATGCCCTCTGACCAAAATTTTCTTTTGCTTTTTCCCATAAGATCCTTTGCTCAGTGTTGGCCTTTAATCATCAGAGTCCTCAGGATGGGTAGGATGGAGTCTGGATGATTTTATGTAGAATCTTCTACATGCTTTTGGCAGGAAGGAGGGTCACGATAGAAGCAGATAGACTGAGTGATTCTGAAGGACTGAGCTACTTTTTCTTTTCTTTCTCTTTTTAATGGTTGGGGGATTAGGCCCAGACAGCTCTGTTTATCATTCATTTGGTGTCCCACACCTGGCAAGGTGTTTTGGAGCTCATGATGGCCCACCTCTGGCTTTTCCCCAGGACCTGAATATTAACCTCAGGCTTTACTGCTGTGTCTGTTTCCCTCTAAGCCTCTCTCTGGTCCCCTTGAATGTTCTCCTTCAGTAACCCTCAGCCTTTGTCCTTTTTTACTTCCATCCCCCATCCTTACCAGTCCATCTCAGTTACTCTGTATCTGTTCATGCCTAGTGACATCTTCCAGCCTTGGGGACAAGTTACCACTGTCTGGGCCTGCTGCAGGTGATCTTGGAAATGATAGAAGGTATTTATAGGCCCAGGATTTGGGTCGGGCTGGGGAATGCCACACAGAGTTCAGCCTGGAAGGTTGCTTATGCCTTGCAATTCAAGCAGAGAACAGCCCTGTCCATCCACAGCTCAAATTAAGCTGCAGATGCCCCTGAACTCAGAGTTAGGAACTGGTGGGTTGTAGACTTTAAGCAACCAGCAAACTCGACAGAGGAGGCCTAGTGAGGGGTTAGTCAGCAATGGTTATTTCCATTTGAAGTTTTTCCGAGAGGCTTCCCTGACTTCTTGGATTTCAGGGACCAGAGCACCTCTCTTGGGTAGCACATCTGGGAGGATATCCCCTTTGGTTGAGAGGCAGTGAGAGGCATTTCTTAGTCCTTCATCCATTTAACTTGTCTTGCTAAGGGAGGGGATTTAGAAAGAGGCTGGGAAGCTGAGGAATGGAATGGGGACTCACATCAGGGATATCTCCGACACTGAGATTCCTACTTTGCCAGCTAAAGTAAAGGCAGAGACCGAGGACTCTGAGCCTGAGCTCAGGATGATGTGATGAGGTATCGAGTTTGCCAGGCCTGGGTGCTCCAGTGCAGGAAGTAGGCAGCCGTCAGTCTGGTGTGAGTCGCTCACTCAGTCATTCAATGAGCACCTACACCGTGGCAGGAATCTGGCCCTCAAGGAGCTTCTAGTCAACTTAGAGAAAAAGATAAGTCAGCTAAGACCTGCAGAGGAGTGATGAAGCTAAGACAGAGTATGTGCAGTGGGCTCTAGGAAGAAATGAAGAGGGGCCTCGGAGTCACTCAGAGGAGGTCTCCCAGGAGATGCAAAGCCTGAGCTGAGTTTTGAATACTGACCTGACATTAGGTGTAGATTAGGCTGATGGGCATTGCAGGCTGGAATGAAGAGTATGTGTGAGAGTGGGGTGGAAGCTAAGGCAGGAAGGGTAGGCATGCACCAGATCATGACCCAGCCTTAAATACTTAGCTAAAGCCACATTGAGGGATTTTAAGGAGGAAATGGGTAAGATTAGATTTTAAGAATGTTATCTGAGGAACAGAAAAAGTTCCCCCTAACTCCTTTGCCCAGAAGCATATCACCACCAGGGCAAAGCCAGACCTTGGAGAAATGGGGCATGAGCTGGGCCTCAAGTGGAAGAGAGGGCAGCAGGGTGGAAGAAGAATTTTAGCTTCATGGAGAGAGAAATCCCAGGTGGGGAAACTGAGGCTCAGGAAAGAGAACTCAGTAACCTGAAGCCACCCAGCTAGTTGGTGGCAGAGCTCAGACCTGTGAGTGAAAACCAAACAAAGGGTGACCTCACAGCACAGTCTTGCTCGAGGGTGGCCTGTCGTCTCCAGTTTCACCATTACCAGTTACCTGTGGAAATGAGTGGCAGCAGTATTTGTGGGAATGTTTATACAAAATCATACACAGACTGCAAATTCACCACCACCCTGGCATTTTGCCATGATACTGCCTAAGAGCTGGGTTTACTTGTCTGTGTTTCATCTCCTTCTGTTCCTTCTTCCCCTGGGGGTAGAGGTTACAATGAACAAAGGCAGGGTTGACTGGCCAGCCTTGGTGGAGGGGGGGCTGTCATGGGGTCCAGGCACTAGCTCTGGGCCCTTGAGAACACAGGTTCACTAACCAGATTTTCAGTTGATACACATGTGGGTAAAGTAGTTATCCTGAAAGATAACAGAATCAAGATTCAAAATGTTCTTGACAGGATTGAAACCTGAGCCAAAACTAACAAAGTAAAATTTAATAGTGGTAAACGTGAAGTCAGTCAAAACAGCACAGGATAGAGACCAGGTTTGACAGGTATTTGGGGAGTGAGATGGTGGGTGGCAATGGGTTGACCGCAGCTAATCATGAGCTCCCAGTGTGATACTGCTGCCAAGACATGAACACCTCTTACACCCGAAGTAATGAACTCATGGGGAACAGAGAGTGTGGTCACTTATAGTGTCACCACCCTGGAAATGTCAGTTCACGATGGAGGATGGTGCTCAATTCTGGGAACCCCATTTTAAGACATACATTGACACCAGGGAAGATGCATGAATGTTGAAAGTTGGTGGCGCAAGGGATGGTTTTGGCCAGTAGAAATTAAAAAAAATGTTTTAAAAACAGTAAATGTGAGTATTTTCAGTTGGAGCCTATGTCCTCTAGTTCCACACAGTTACCAACATTCCCTATTGTCTTATATCCAGCAGCTCACATGCTCACCCATTTAAACTTGTAACTGTTGGGTTAAAGCAATGGTTTCCCACTCGAGCAGCACATCAGAATCATTGAGAAACCTTCGAATAGAGATTCCCTACTTTCGCTTCTGGTGCTGGTGCAGTAACAGATACAGGACTAGCCTTTCTGCCATAAGCAACTAGAACCTGGTGAAAGTATATGAAAATACTCTATTTTCAGCCATTAGACAACAGGCAGGTAATCCCTGAAAGAACAAAGTGAGCCCTATGCTCTGAACAAATGCAAAATAAAATAGCAAGATGGTGGACTTAAAACTAACCACATCAGTAATCACATTAAATATAAATGGCCTGAGCATCAAAATTAAGAAATAGATATTGCCGGATTAAATAAAAAGCAATACTCTACTGTATGCTGCCTACTAGAAACACCCTTTAAATATAAAGGCACAGATAAGTTAAAAGTAAAAGGATGGAAAGAAATATGAAATCTAAACACTACTCAAAAGAAAGCTGAAATGGGTGTATTAATATCAGAAAACAGCAGGCTTTAAGATAAGAAATGTTGTCAGAGATATGGATAACATTTATATTGATAAAAAGGGGCCGAGTGACTAAGAAGATATAATAATCCTAAATGTGTATGGATCTAAATGCAGAGTTTCAAAATACATGAAGCAAAACAGAAAGGAGAAATAGACAAATCCATAATTACAGTTGGTGATTTCAAGTCTCTCAGTAGTTGTTAGAACAAATGGACAATCAGGAAGGATACAGAAGGCTTGAAAACAGCGAACGTGTCTTAACTGATATTTATTAGACCACTACAGCCAAACTACAGAAAACACATTTTTTTGTGCACATGGATCTGATCATTTACTAAGATAGATCATATTTGAGCCTATAAAAAAGGTTCCAATGACTTTAAATAACTGAGGTCAGACTATATCTTCAGACCACATGGAATTAAATTAGAGATCATTAACAAAGAGGCCTAGCCACATTCATCTTGCCTCCTGCCCCTATTTATGCGGGACCACGCCTCATTCATCTGTTGCTAGCTGACCTCAGCCAAATGCACCCATGCACAATTCTTTTTGATCAGCAATGGCAGCCACTGAGGAAGTTTCGAAGCAGGAGAAATTAAATAGTCCATATGGCCTGTTCATAGGCCTGAGGAAGTCCCAACTTACTGTTTTTTTAATATTCTCTGACCTCCTCCCTTCATGAAAGGTTTATTCTAGGCAAACACCTCAGTTCTGGGGACAGAACTTTACCACCCTTATATCCAGCATCAGGGAAGCGGAACCTAGAGACTCACCTAGACACAGGCCCGTTTAGCCTAAGGCATCACCCCCAAGGGTAAAGGGTGCAAGCGGGCTTTCACACATATTTATAAGCCGTTCATGCAAGGGACGGCGTGCACCTGATATATGTCTGGCCAATCCACGTAATTTAATACCTGTAGTTTCACCAAAGGAGAGCCCTTTCCTAGCATTCATCAGGCTAGTTGACAAGCCACTAGTTTTGCCAATGAAAATCCACTTCTGGCATCCCGCATGCTAATTAAGAATGTTTTGGCTGTTGATAGAGGTGGGGAGAGCAGAGATGCTCGAGCAGCCCCCTCTGCACGTGGGCTTTCTGATTAGGGCTCCAGATGATCACTTGGCCCGTGCCTTCACAATGGAGACTGAGTCGTGGCTTTAGTCAAGTAAAACACATACTCTCTTTCTTATATGATGCACTTTAAAGTAAATTCTACACCTTGTAACATTTTCCTAGACTGCTCTCCCCTTCTTTAAAAGATGTCCAGGAAAGGAAGCCCGTTGGCCTCCCCCTGCAGCCGATTCCAATATCTCACAAAGTCGTCAAGGTTTCCTCTGCAGCCTTCCAGAACTGCTTCCAGGAACTTATTTATTCTTGCTCTCAGGGCCTCTTCCAGAGTGTGCACGGCCCCTACTGCCTGCCCTGCTTTGTAACTTTGATTTAAAACTTGCAATTCCTGAGGGCAGAAAGTGGGTTTGGCCGAGCTTCACTCTTGGTGTATTTACAAGCAACAGATCATCCTGCAGCTGCATGAATGGCTATTAACTTTGTCTCTGTGGTTCTTGTGCTAATTGTTTTATGCGCAGATAATTATTTCCAACTATCACTTTGTTTGCTTGTAGTCTCTACTGAGAGCCAAGAAAGGACTGAACATGTCGAGAGCCAGGACGTGCTAATGGAAGGGTCTCCCTTTTCTTCTGTGGGGGCTTTTGGAACCTGAGAAATCAGACATTGCTGCTTGGAGGCCAGGGCATGGGTTAAAGGTCTCCTGTAAAATGAGGAGCGATTTCTCCACTGAGAGTTTTCAAGAACCCTCCACACCCTACGTTGATACTGGTAGTTACAAGAAGGGTTTTTATTATTTTTAAATTTTATTTTGAAATAATTTCAAACTTATGGAAAATTTTCAAAATAATACAGTGAACTCCCCATTGTTTATACTCAAATTCATCCATTCACATTTTCCCACATTTGCTCTATCATTTCCTCTTTCTCTCTCTGTATATGAATAGGTCATTATTACTGAACCATTTAAGAAAATGTGGCAGACATCATGCTCCTCTACCCTTAAATACTTCAGTGTGTACCTTGTAAAAGACAAGGTTGTCTTTCTAAAAGACAGTGCAGTCTTCAAAATCAGGAAATTTAACATCGCTACAAACCATATTCAGATTTCATTTGTCCTAATAATATCCCATACTATAGTTTATTTTTCCAGTCCAAGGTCAAATCTAGGATCACATACTATATGTAGTTGGTAAATCTCTTTAGTCTCCTTTAGTCTGGAATCCTTTCTTTGTCTTTCATGACATTGGTATTTTTGGAGAATAAAGGATCATTTTGTAGGTCTCTCAATTGGGTTTGTCTGACATTTCCTCATGATTGGATTCAGATTGTGCATTTTTAGCAGGAATATTCCATAAATGATGGTGTCGGCGTGTCCCATTTTGGGCGGTTAGCTTTGGTCACTTGGTTATGCCAGATTCCTCCATTGCGAGGTTACTGCACTCTCCTTTGGAATTATTAAGTGATGCATGATGAGACTATTTGAGACTATGTAAAAATCCTGTTCTTCATCCAATTGTCACCCACTGCTTTTAGCATTCAGGGGTTGTTTTTGGATTATCTCTTCTATCTGTTGGGAGAGAAACTTGAAGGAAGAGGGTTGGAGGAGCTCCTTATTAAAGACTCTTGGTGTGTGATCATGTTTTGCCTTGTTCCCTAAATCCATGGAGTACTCCCTGAAGAGAGTAGGCTTTTTAGATTATTTAAAGTGAGATTAGAGAAGGGAGATTAACTTACCTTTGAGTGACAAGAGTGTGTATCTTGGGGGTGTGTGGGAGTGAGCAAAAATGTGGAAATGGGAAAAGGAAGCTTGACTGGATGGAAGGGAGTAAACAAAATCTCCCTGATGAGTGAGCCCTTGATTTGATACCGTCAGTGCACAGTATGATTCCATAATTAACCAAATAGGCAGCCAACCCGGTTCTACACTTTAGGCATCAAATCCTGGATCTAGAAGGACTCTCCAGACGTCCTCTGATTGGATCCTCTGCCACTGGGCAGGAATCCCAGAAGGTAGGATGAGTTGGGCTTCCTTTTACATTGAGTTACTTCCAAAGAGGAGAAGCCGTTCTTTCTTGCATAATGCAGACCTGAGGGCTTAGGGTAAAAGAAAGAGAGAGAGTGAAAGAGAAACAGAGAGAGAGAGAGAGAGGGAAAGAGGAAGTCAGATGCGTTCTCTACCTTTAAGAAACTTATACTCTTCTGAGAGAGATGCCTTAAATAACTGCCTCCACCCCCATAAAATTTTTACCAGCCTTTAAATCTAAAATTGATCCCACTGTTTTTGGATTGCTCTGAATCCTGCATGGTTTTCTCTCCCTTGATCTCCTATAATGCTTACCCCATTTGGCACTTAACTTTAACTGCTCCACAGTGTTCATTATGTTTTCATGTGGAACAGGTCTTGATTCTAGATGACCATATTTCATTAATTCCTAGAGTCTACTGATTGCTATATATGCAGTTATTTCATGTAAGACACTAACAAGTAAAAAAAAAATAGGAATGCTGGCAATTAAATTATGCCCTTCATCTATTGTAGTTGCATAGAGATTTCAGAGATGTTAAAATGTGGAAGAACCCATCATTTGTGCTTGTTCATTCATTCATTTATCCGTTTGTTCATACATTCATTCACTCAACATTTGTTCAATGTAAAATGGTGCCCTAGTTTCTGTGAGGGTGTTGGTGCAAAGAACCCTCTTCAGAACCTAGCTGAAATGAAAGTTCATAAATAAAAAAAGTTTTGGAATTAGATAAACTCAAGTTTGGTCCCTAGTTCCACCATTTCCTAGCTTAATGATCTTGGGAAACTCATTTAACTCTGCTGTCCCAGTCCTCATCGATAAATTGGGGTTAATAACATCCATCTTGTTATTGGTTTTGACTAAAATTAATATTTGAAAATCATCTAACTTAGTGTTTTACATGCAGTACCATTATATTAAAGTAGGCACTCAATGAATATTTGTAAATGGAATGATTTATAGGTACGCAATTAATATGCTTTGTTTTAGGAGCACATTGCAACTGGGCATTCCTTCTGATGTCCAAATTGCATACCCTTCGGTCTAATGGAAGCCGTTGTGTTCCACTTCCATTAGAGGTGGAGAACAGCTGGACACCATCACCTTGATAAATTAGTTTTGAAACTGAAGGGTAATGGTGCGTCACCCTACCCATCTAAGTGCTGGGCATTTGGGGTCCATTTCTTTGTAGTCCCCTTTGGCAGACCAAATGCCTGCTCCCACCTAATTGCAGTTACTTTCCTGGCTGTGAAAGTTAATGATGGGGCTGGGTGCTACTGCTGTTTGCATTTGTTGACCAGCTACAATTATTTTCCTAGCATGTTCCAGGCTTGCTTAAAACCATACTATGCATTTTGGTCCCTGGCCCTTCTTTTTTTCTTTTTGCTAACTTTCCTTTTCAAATCTGTATGTGTTTTTTCTGCCACGAGGAGAGGAAGATGGGGTTGCAGGGGATTGGAATCGAATCCATATGTTGGTGATGCATTTGCCCTGAAATAATAAGGAAGTATTGTTGAGAAGGAGACTTTGGATGTCCTAGGAGCCACTTTTACAAGCCTTGCATCGGCCTCTTCATCCCCTCAGCCCAGGCTGCCTCTTGCCAACCTTGAGGGGATCAAGTGCACATGAGGACACTGCTCTCTTTCTGTTTCTCGCTGCCTTGGTCCCCAAGGCCTCATCTCCTTCTCTGAATCCCCACCATGAGGTGAAGGACAAACAGGTAAATTGTCACTGCTTTCTGGAGCCTCTGTGAGGCCAAAGCCGATTATTGCCACCCTGTGAACTCAGTACTCACCTAGAGACCATTCCTTTGGTTCTTCTTCAACACTGGGGACTCTTGGTTAATTCTGGTGCCTCCAGCTACTGCTGATGGCCCCTGTGAACCCCCTGACTCTGCTTGCTTCCCCCCCTCCAAGCTCACGTGAGAACCACTTTCCATGTCTGATTATTTTTAAGCCCATTTCCTTTTACCGCCCACCCCATGATTCTCTTTGTATATTTTAAAAAGAGATACTTATTCATCATGCATTTGCACACAAACTGTCATCTGTCTGGGGTTCTGGAAGAACTTTGGGAAAGTTTGAATAAGGGATTTATGATTTTTCCTTAAGCTCTGGGAGCTGAATTCTTTGGGGCCTGTCAAGCTAGGAACTCCTCTCCTCAAATGTTGGGGTGGTCCTCCAGGTTTGGGCATAGTTCTGTACTCAGTACCTCAGGAGCCTTGCCAACATGTAACCTTTGATTTGAGCCTCTTTTCTGTTAAAATTCTACAGTTGGATACCAATGAGAAGAAGATAGTAGGGGCCAAGATTGCAGATGAGATCAGTCCTTAAGTTAAAAAATGCTGGGATAAAACTCAGGGGGTGGCAAGGGGCAAAGGCTACCCACATGTAGATTTTTCCAGAGACCCATGACCCTGGTGACAGAAACTGGTGTTGCCCCTGAATGGCTTTATTCCTAGATGTCTCCCATATGAATCATCTAAAACATTCTTCTACTTGGCTATTACTAGGCCCACAGGAGGTGCTCACTTTACTTTTTTATTTATTCATGCATTCAACCTGGATTTATTGGGTGCTTGGGAAGGGCAAAGCCTTTCACAAAGCTCCATGGGGGAACACAAAGATGTATAAGCCCTGAGGTGCTTGTAGTAAGATTAGGGAGACAAAACACAACTGGTGAAATAAGAGTGCAGTAGGGTTGAAAGAGCTCAGGCCATTGAGGCAGAAGATGTGGAGTAAGTCCCAGCATTCCCCTGTCATAGCTGTTTGACCTTGAACTGACTGTCATTTAACTTCTGTGACTTTCTATTTCTTTTCCAAAGAGCAGTTGGGAGGATTGCAGGTGATAGAGCATGGGAAGGTATAAACTGTAAAGTGGTGTGAAGATTTTTGGTGTTGTTGATAGTAATAGTAAAGCAGTGAGTAAGTTCTAGAATGTAACAGGTAAAGTATGAAGACGTATGTCAACAGCCAGTTCTCATTGCTGGTGTTGGGTCTGAGGAAGGAGCCATTAGGTTGGAGAGATGGGGTGGACTTGGGGGAGGATTTTTTTAGTTGACTTCTATCTGGCCTTGGCATTCCTGAGCATCTTTAGTCCCAATCAGGAAATGCAAGGATGGAGGTTGTTGATGTCAAGAGTTGTGACAACTTTTAAAGTAGTTTTTATGTCTAAGTGGCTCAGCCCATGCTCCTCAGTCCATCATTGTCATTCACAGCTCACCATGCAGAAGGCCCTGGTAGGTGGTGGGCAGGACGTTGGACGGGGAAGGTTTCTGAGGAGAGGGAGTGTACATTCTTAGAGGCAAATGAGACCTGCCATGGAGAGACTACAGAGAGAAAAGTCTTCTGACAATTCCTAAAGGAAAGATTTATGTGCCCAGGATAGCATATCTTAATATCGAGAAAAACAATTTGGAAATTTTTCTTCTTCATTCCTCCATAATTTTCAATTTAATTCAGTTGAGCACATGTGATCTTCTGGGTCAAGATGAGAAAATGGAGCTTATTGCTGTTTTGTAGAATTTATTTTTTTAGAGTGTGTGGGGATATACAATTATTTCTATTCTTTTATCCATTAATGATATTCTAGTGTTGGAGAAGGGAGGTGTGAGGAGCAGTGGAAAGAAAAACTTAAAATTGACAAAACAACTGGAAAAGAGTGGAAAAGATTTAATAAAGAGGGGCAGAGAAGAGCAAAGACTCTCAAGATAGACTTGAGTTGGAAATCTTTGGCAAGGGATCTAACTTCTCTGAGGCTTTTTTTTCCTTATCTACAGTTTGGGTTATTAATTTCTACCTCATAGGTTAGGGATTAAACTATCTGTGGATATAAAAAGCCATGTAAGGGCTCAATAAATGCTCTTTCTCTTCCCTTCCCTTGGTGAGAAGAGGGGAACAAATTTGGGAAAAGGGAAGACATCAAGAAGAGATTGCATGCACAGGGACAGAACATACGGGGTTATTTTTAAGCTGAAAAATGCACCTTGCATTTAAGAGAGAAACAGCCAGCACCCAGGTCACACTTCACAGGGCTGAACACTGGGGGAGACTGCCTGGGCTCCAGGAGCTCGGGACGGATGTGGCCTGGGTCTCAGCGAGGAGCAGCCCCTCCCCAGAGGTAGAGCAGGACGCTGGCTTAGTGTTCTCGAAGGCTCCAATGAGCCATCAGGTGTCCTAACAAACATCAGCATCAAAGTTTCTTTCCCCTTGGGAACATAGAAAAACAATTTTTTGTCATGGTCATAAAATAAGGTGGGGAGGTATTCTTTATTCCTGCCCCCCGCCCACCCCCCACATTACAAAACATCGAAGTCAAACCACTTCCACCTGTTCTTATGCTAGTCTATGGCCTCCTTCCTTTTTGGGAGATTGTGGAGTCAGGAAGGTGACAGTCATTCCCACCTGCATCCTCTACTGTAGAGCTTTTAAAGCATTTTTCATATGGTGTCTCAGTGGATATCTGCAATTACTCAATGAGGTTGAAGGTCATCCTCATTTAAACGTGACACCAACTTGCCGGGGCCGGTTGTTCAGGCACAGAGCACCCAGCCAATGGGATGTGTGGGGCTGGAATTCTCCTCATGCTCACTCAAAAGCTGGAAGCCCTGGAGCCTCTTTCCAACCCTCTTTCTAGTCCACTGCAAGACTGGCAGTGACCCTGCCTCGGACAGAAACTTTCTGGGCTTTGTTTCTTCAGCTACCATATAGGATTAATGTCAGAATCCTTATGCTAGAGGGATCGTGCATTTTTAAGCCCATTACCCCCTTTTTTTTTCCTCAACTGGATTGGGAATCAGGAAATGATGGTGATAATAAGGAGTATAGCTAATATTTACTATGAATATTTAGTAAGTGCCAGGAGCTGTTCCAAGCACTTGATATGTATTAATTCATCAACTCTCCTAACAATCTTATGATGTAGGGTCTAATATTATTCCCATGTTAAGATCTGGTTTCTAATTGTGGCACTGCCTCGCTATCGACAGTGATTTTGGACAAGTCCTGGCAGGAAAGAGGTGACTCACTCACGTGGGTCATTGAAGTTTAAGGGGAATCAACAGGGGTTGGGGAGGTATCCGGGGGTCGGCAGCAGTGGCCAGGCTGGTAGCACACGAGGCCCAAAGGGGCAAGTGGAGGGAGTGGTTCCAGTGCCCAGAGAGTGCTGTGGCAGAACCATTCGTGTAGAAGGGAACCTCCTGACTAGAGTGGAGCAGCCACTGCCAGCCCAGGGCTTTGCAGCCAAAGAGCTGGGCCACTGTCTTCATCTTCCACCTGCCCATTTCCTGCTGGTGACTCCCATTGGCCAAACCCAAAACCAGAGCACTGGGGGATCCTGGTCGATTCTATCTACAGAGGTCAGCCCCCCAGGGCACAGATCAGGGGAGAAGGTGGAGAGCAGGGCTGCAGCTCCACACAGACTCCTTTGTAATAACACGTTTAATCCCAGAGCTCCTTTAGGAATTATGTTTTTATGTCAATATTATGTGATGCCAAAATGAGTTTAAGTAAAAATGTTTTATTTTAGGTTGACAGATTATTAGATATTTTGCTATAAAGCTCACATACAATATTTTATAATCATTATACATAAAGATAATTCTGTCCCTTTCCTTTTTAAGAATTCTGGCAAATGTTGTTTGTGTTATCACATTAAATTATATAGGGAAGGCAAGATGTTCCAACAAATACATTTTTAAATAGCATAGTATATCATCTTTGGTTTGGGTGATGATGTATATACAAACTTAGAATAAAATTTATCATCATATTATAGCCTCAAAAATAGATGAAAAAGCACTTTCATGACCTGAAGTTTGCTGTGTTTGTGGTTTGAGCTAAAATTATAATTGGTCTGTTATCTAATATTTATCTTTCTTTTCTAAACAATGAGCTAAAAGAGAAGATTTAAGGCTACTATTACAAGGACTTCTTTTTGGATTGCACATGGTAGATGGAGACAATCTTATTTTTCAAAGAAGAAAAGTCAATTGAATGTAATTATTACTATGTTATTATAACTGCCTGCCCCCACCCTTGCCCCCTTCTGCTTAGCTCTGGTTTGGAGTTAATAGGGTTATCTTGATATGCGATATAATAATTTTTCAGTCATATGCAATGTATGGATCTGTGTGCATATCATTTAGAGAAACAACCAGCATTCTTTCTTACCGCTTGTGTTAGTTTTCTGGGGCTGCCATAGTGAAGCATCACAAACTGGGTGGCTTAAAACAACAGAATTTTATTCTTTCACAGTTCTGGAAGCCAGAGGTTGTTGACAACTTAAACCCCAGTACCCAAGAATGTGGTCTTATTTAGAGATAGGATCTTTGTAGAAGTAAATAATTAAGTTAAGATGAGGCCATATGGGGTTAGGGTGGGCCCTAAATCCCAGATGACTGGTGTCCATAAAGAAGAGAGACAGAGCCTCACGGGGAGCAGGCCACGTGACAATGGTGACAGATATTGGGGGGATGCAGCTACGAGTTAAGAACACCAAGGATGCCGCAAACACCAGAAGCTAAGACACGAGGAACAATCCTCCCCTGGAGCCTTCAGAGAGGGCACGGCCCTGCCCATACCTTAATTTCATGGGGCACCAAGAGACCTGCAAACCACATATTCACCTACCAAAGTTTGAATATCGGCTCTGCAGTCTGAGGGCTTCGTCAGCTTTGGCAAGATATTTAACTTCACCAAAGTTCATCCCATTCCATTCTAGGGCTGCACACAGGCTTGTGAATTTTGTGCCTTGTCCATAGGTGCCTGGCTGAGGGTTGAGTGGCAGCTGATATACAGACCACGCTCAGCTCTCCAAGCCTTGTGCTCTGATGCAGGGCTATGTATGCCCAGAGGAAGGACCTTTTCACATGGCGCCATTTGCTTGCCAAGACCTGTAGCCCCTTACAGGATTCTTGTGAGGATTATGAGATAATGCATACAGAGCATTCAACAGAGAACTCAGGAATAGGCTATTTTAGTTCACTGTGAGGTCTGTCTCCTCCTGGCTGGGGAAGCATGGCTGGTAACCAAGGCCCACCTACCCACCAAAGTGATTGTACAAGGGGCCAAAAAGCAAGCAACCTCTGACCTAGGGTCAGAACTCACCTTTAGTGTTTCTCCTGGATTCCAGTGTTGATCTTGCCAACTCTCTGGCTTTCTAGATCCTGATTTCTGCCTGCCTTGTTTTTTTTCTTTTTTTTTCTTTTGCTTTAAACTTACTTTCCTAGCTCTGATTCCTGCACACCTAACTTTTCGACATACTACCCACATCTCCTTTCTCTACCTGACCCTGGACTTGGTATCTTGCTCCTCTGGTCCTCTCGGTCTTGGGTCCTGTTTGCATCTCTGAATATGTGGTTTGCAGGTCTCTTGGTGCCCCATGCCATCCCTGCTCTGGCTCCTGGTCCCAGCCCTGCATCCCGTCAGCCTGGCTCTGAAGCACCCCTTGCTTCATATGACGGTTTCTTTATCTGGAAACCTTAAAATACAGGGCTTGGTAGGGAAGAGGGGGCTGCAGAGGAGTATGCTGTAAACTTCAGGTTCTCTGATTCCAGATAACACTTTTCCTTCTGGAACTTCTGAGCAGTTCCCATCCCCTTTGCATCGTATCTCCTGATACCAGGACATGAACTGAGCTTCATTTTCCCAGCTCTGCCATCCTGATCTTTGCCCTTTCTTTACTGCACTTTCTGAACTTGCCCCATGTTAGCAAAATCTTCTGTTCCAGAAGGAGTCTTCTCTTGGCCTCCCTGGAAAGACCAAGGACTGGGAACCTTTCTCCTTCTCCTGCCTCCCACTGTTGATCCGAGGAGCTAGTTACTGTGTCTGCTGGCCTGTGCCCTGCAGAGGGGAAGGCAGCCTCATTCTTGCTGTCTACTTTGGCATAGGGGTGAGAAGCCAGCTTTGTTCCAGAACCAGTTGGGAGAAGCTATTGACCCAGGAATGAGTTCTGACTCTTGATTGCCAGGCCAGGGGTTAGAAGGCAAGTGCTGGGCAGTGGGGTCAGGGAGAGGACTGGGGCCTGGGTGGGTGGGGGGAGTCTGGAATCTGGCCTTCTGTGAACATGAGTCCTTTCTCACGTGTACGTCTGTACTCACTGGAGAGAAGGACAGTTTGCTTCAGGTCCTGGAGTTTCTGGTTCCTGAGAAAAGAACCTGACTAGCGCCATTATTTTATAAATATGAAGTACCTCTGTACACAGAATGTTTGGAAGCCCTTCTGATTTAACTCTTTTCCTGGGTCTCTTTTCTAACAACTCTCTGCCTCTGCCGTCTGCCCATGGAGGGAAGAGGAAGGCAAAAACTCCCTGGGGTGGGGGTGGGTGAGTGGGGAGGGGGTATTAGGCAGTGGAGGGGATTAGGCCTATGGAAATTCCCATCAGCCAGAAGGGAAGATAAGCCTTTCCAGTGAGGGAAGATTGCTGAAAGGAGAGGACCAGAAGGGTAGGAGTTGAGACGTGATTGTTCTGGCCCCTCCCTATCTTGGGTCCCAAATGCTCTGCAGCAGGAGGTGGTAGCAAGGGGGCTAGAAGCATTTAGATGTTTGGGGGTGAATCCTAGTGCACAAGGCTTTCACTTCACATCTTCAGGTGTAGACTCAGAAAATCACAGGTTCTTTAGAGAAGCCCAGGGTCAGACAGGATGCCAGAGGGGCTGATTGGGAATGGCTGAGGGGCGTGGCCAGATACTGAAATAGTGCAGGTGTGGTTGCCATACCAGCCTGGCCACACCTGAGTGGATGTCACCCAACACTGGGACCAACCTGAGCTGCAGAGACCCATGCGGGGCTCCCAGGAGTGGACCAGGAAATTTCTAGGGGCAGCCTGTGGGCCAGAGGCTCCCTCCCTTCTTCTACTGCAAGGATGCAGGTGCTTTCTGCACCCACAGGCCACCTTGTAAAGGGGATGGGGGAGAGGGAGTCTCCTTGAGGGAGGAGAGGCCATTCTGATAGGGCGCTCATACCTTGACTTGACTATTTATCCCCAAGAGACTGTTTTTAAAAACCTGAAGAGTCTAAGTTACCTTTAGCCATTTTGCACATCTAAATCTAACTTTAATCCTAACAGTGACTTTTAACTTGCATTGTGAGGTTTTGCAAGCATTAAATAAAATAACATGAATAAAGCACTTGGCATCTGGAAGATGCTGAGAACTGTTGCATTTTTTCCCTCTCAGTGTGGATTCCTTAGCAACCGTAGTCCATGCATGTTACTTCAAAGGGCTGAGGGTGCAGGAAAAGACCGTTTATGCTTTTGAGTTGAAAATCCATGTTGGACCTATTTCATGTTTAAATCCTAAGACACACCTCTGCTGGCTGGCCCTGGCGTCCTGTGAAGTTGGGGATTTCCAGGCTGTCTGCTAGAGAACCAACCAGGGGGAGCCTTTAAGGCTCAGCTCTTTCTTGCCGGCCCTTCTTCTCCTGCTGAGGGCACCCTAATCTGTTTACCTTTAATCCCTCTCCTGAGGGGCTGGGAAAGCCTGACGGCTTTTTTGTGGGTCCAGGAAGTTAGGTGCTGTGCCTGCCATCCAGTCGGGCTGCTGGGGGTTTGGCAGGAGTTGAGAGCGGGAGCTGTCCCCTCCGGCTGAGAGGCTGGCTCCTGGGAACACGCCCTGCTGACACGTCAGCTCCGCAAGAATCATCTGCTCGACTTCTGGGAGCCTGAGAATAGTGCAGGTGTCCCTTGGCCTCCACCACCACCTTGGGCTGTCCTGCTGAGGGCGGTCCTTGCAATTCAGGGCTGGCTGCCTTGTCCCGGGTCGCACGTTAGCTCAGAGGAAAGCTCCTTCCGGGTCTGGTGACAGACGGAGCCTGAATGGTATGTGTTCCTGACACGGATCAAACGTGGCCTGGCCTGCAGGCAGGGGAGCAGCCAGGGTGGCCTCCAGGAAATCCTGCTGCCTGCAGATTATAGCACAGATGGCACTTTATAAAACCCTTTTTATTGAAGTATCATATGCATATAGAAAGGTGTATACATGGCAAATATAGAGCTTGCTAAATTTTCAAAAACTGATCTTCGCCTAACTAACTATCACCCAGATCAATGAGAAAACTCATCAGCACCGAGCAGCCCTCTCCCCCAGGCCCCTGCTCCCTTCCAGGCACTATCCCCCTGGAAGGTTAAATGCTTCCATGACTTCTAACACAGTAATTATTTTATTTGCTTTTGAACTTTATATGAATGGAATAATACATTTTATATTCTTTTGTGTATGGTTTCTTTGGGACAACATTATGTTTGTGAGATTTGTCTAAGTTGTGTATAGTTGTAGTGTGTTCATTCTCATTGTCAGATAATATTCCATTGAATGAATATCACAATGCATTTATCCATTCTATTGTTTATGGGCATTTGGGGCTGTTACAAAGAGTGCTGCTTGGAACATTCTCATATGTGTCCCTTGGCGCACACATATGCATTTGTCTTGGGTGTATATGTACCTTGGAGCCGATTTGCTGGGTCGTAGGGGATGCCTGTACTTAGCTCTAGCAGACACTGCCAAGCAGTTTGCCAAAGTGGGTGGACCTGCTTGCCTTCCCAGTGGCTCTATGTGAGAGTTCAGGTTTCTCTACATTTTCGCCAATTCTTGGTATTTTCCCTCTTTTTCATTTTTGCCAATCAGCTGGGTATGTGGAGGTATTGCATTATGCTTTAATTTGTATTTCCTACCCTTTCCTTTAAGAAGTAAAAGCTTTGTAGCTCCATAAAGCTTCTGGGGCAATACAGTTGTTTTCCTGGAAGAAGTGACACTACTCCATTTTGTCACCAGTAGGTTTTAATTGATCAGATTGGCTCCTTAAGCACAAGCCTAGGAAGTGATGGGAGAAAAGATTTGTAAGGGGTATGGGTGGGGACAATGATTAGGGAAGCCTGGGTGAATGCCTCAGCTGGGATGCTCTGGTGATACAGCTTCTGAGCTGCGAAAAGCCTGGGAATGGGGCAGGCAGGTGGCAGAGGTGGGCAGCTACGTGCAGTCCTTCTCTAGCTCAGTGAATTTTCCCTGGGCATGTCCCCTGCCCAAACATTTCCCTTTCCTTCGGTACATTGCTCCTGGAATATAAGGTGGAGGTTAAAAGCTGGACTCTCAAGTTAAATGCCCCAGGGTCAAATCTTGTCTTTGCTTCTTATTAGCTGTGTGATCTTAGTTTAGTTGATCTTTTTGTACATCAGTTTCCGTATCTATTATTTGAGGGTAAAAGCATTACATCATAGGGTTGTGAGGCTAAAAAAATGAGATGAAATTTGTGGTGTTCTTAGAATAGGGCCTGGTCAATAATAAGCCCTCATTAAAGGCCAGTAGCTACTGTGCTGTTGTGATACTGGCAAGAGCACTAGACATGAAGGGGTCAGAATACAAGAGATCAGATTCCCGCTCTGCGTGCATGAACCAAGTAACTTTGCACAAGTCTACCCAGGGAGCTTCAGGTTTCATCTCTGGAAAAGCTTCTTTGAGAATTAAAAGGGAAGTTAAACAAGACAATCAAGGTGAACACACCTAGGACAAGGTTTGTCCTACGGTTTGTGTTTATTATATTTTGTCTCTCTCCTGTCTTCCTTCTTCCCCTCTCTTTTTCCAGAGATGGGTAATGCATGAGAACCCATGAAAAGATGGCTAACATCATTGCATGGTTATGGCTATATAGGAATGCTGGTGATATCCCTTTTATCATTCCTGATACTGGTAATCTGTAGCTTATCTTTTATATTCTTGGTCAGTCTGGCAAAAAGTTAATCAATTTTATGGATCTGTTTCAAACAGCCAGCTTTTGATTTTCTCGATCGGTTTTCTGTTTTGAATTTCGTTGATTTCCGTTTTCATTTTTATTATTTCCTTCCTTCTGCTTACTTTGGGTTGACTTTGCTCTTCTTTCTCTTCTTTTTCTAATTACTTAAATGCAAGATTAAGACCATTCATTCAGAACTTTCCTGTTTTTTAATACAATATTCAATGCTATAAATTTCCCTCTAAACATGGCTTTAATGGCACACCATAAATTTTTATGTCATTTTAATTTACATTCGATTGAAAATATTTTGTTTCCTTTTTTATTTCTTTTTTGACCTGTGTTATTTAATTTTCAAATATTTGGGACTTTTCCACACATATTTCTGTTGTTGATTTTTAATGTAATTCTGTTGTGCTCAGGGAACATATTTTTATTATTTCAATCCTTTTAAATTTGTTGAGATTTGTTTTATGGCTCAGAATATGGTCTGTCTTATAAATGTCTATTGAAAAAAATGTTTTCTGCTGTTGTTTGGTGGGGTGGTCTGTAAATGTCAACTAGGTCAAATTGTTGCTAGTGCCTTCTGTATCCTTATTGATTTTATGTCTATGTGTTCTCTCAATTACTAACATCTCTAATTTATACTTAAGGATTTGCTTATTTTTCCTTTCAGTTCTATCAATTTTTACTTTATGTATTTTGAAGTTGTGCTATTAGGTGCAAACACATTTAAGATTATTAGACTTCCTGATGAATTGACCACTTCATCATTACATAATGTCTCTCAATTCCAGGTAGTGTTTATTCTTCTGAAGTTTACTTTGTCAGCTTTATTTTGATTAGTGTTTGCATGGTATATTTCCTTCCAACCCTTTACTTTTGTTCTATATACAACTTTATATTTAAGGTGGTTTTCTTGTAAACAGTATATGGTTGGGTCTTACTTTCTTTTCTAATCTGACAATCTCTGACAGCTTCTAGACCATTTATATTTAATGCAATCATTGATACATATGAATTTAAAATCACAGTCTTTTTGTTTGTTTTCTATTAGTCTCATCTTTTCTTTGTTCCTGTTTTTCCTGTTTCTGCCCTCTTGTGAATTGAGTATATTTTATGATTCCATTTTATCTCCGCTATTGACTAATTAGTTACACCCTTTTAAGAATTATCTTAGTGGTCACTCTAGGGTTTACAAAATACATCTTGAACTCATCACATTCTGCTTTCAGAAAATAGTATACCGCTCTCTATATAGGGTAAGAACCTTAAAACAGTGTACTTCAATTTCCTTTCTCGTGTGTCTGATAATTCCAACATCTGGGTCAACTGTGATTTAGTTGATTGCCTTATTTCTTGAATTCCTCCCCTTGAAAAAAATGTAGCCCGTAATTTTTAATTGAATGCTGAATATTGTGAGTGAAAGGATGGTAGAACATGAGTTAAACAGTGTTTATGTCTGGAAATAGGCATGCCCCTTCCGTCAGATCATTAATGTGGGGATTGAGCTGATCATGTCAGAGGTTGAGCTGGGTTTGGATTTTATTGTTGCTAGAGTCACTTTCAGGGTACCACAGACTTCAGATTCCCTCATCAGTGGGCTGCCATTACCCTGTGCTTTGTTTGGCACTGGAGTGTTGAAAATTTGTTATCCTTCTCCCTTTTCCACTCTCAGCTCTCCATTGTCCTTGCCTGCCTGTGCCACGGAGGCGGTCTCTCTCCGTGCTCCTGCCCTTCCCCTATGAGCAGACTGCCATTTCTTTCTACTCAGTGCCAGGCTTGAGATGGGGTTTGCTGGGGAGGGAGTTTGGTTCTCTAGTGCACAGCCTTAGGCAGGCCCTGTTTGCCTGGGTCTCAGGGAGGGAGTCTTCTCAGCATTCCTTCTTGCCCCTCAGATATACTCCTGCCCCTGGAATCAAACTCTGTCTTTTATCTGCATGAATTCTTGGGTGGGAGGGAGGTTCCTGCCCTCCTTCAGTGGTAATAGACTTTAATTTGTGATTTTGCAAGCTAAAGTACCAAGTGAGTTTCTTGACCCTCCACGAGGAGCAGATGGTCGATATGCAACCCCTGTGTTCTGGTTTGCTAATGCTGCCGTTAAGCAAAGTACCAGAAATGGATTGGCTTTTATAAAGAGGGTTTATTTGGTTACAAAGTTACAGTCTTCAGTACAGTCAAAGTTACATAAAGTGTTCAAGGTAAAGGGGTACCTTCATTGAAAGATGGCCAGTGGCGTCTGGAAAACCTCTGTTAGCCGGGAAGGCACATGGCTGGCATCTGCTCCAGAGTTCTGGTTTCAGAATGGTTTTCTCCTGGGACGTTCCTCTCTAGGCTTCAGCTTCTCTCCAGAATGTCACTCTCAGTTGCTCTTGGGGCGTTTGTCCTCTCTTAGCTTCTCCAGAGCAAAACTCTGCTTTCAAAGGCTGTCTCCAAAATGTCTCTGTAAGCTTCAGCTCCTCTCTCAGCTTCCGTGTGTTCTTTAAAGTGTCCCTCTTGGCCGTAGCAAGCTCGCTCCTTCTGTCTGAGCTTCCATAGTGCTCCAGTGAACTAATCAAGGCCCATGCTGAATGTGTGGGGCCACGCCTCCATGGAAATTATCCAATCAGAGTCATCACCTACAGTTGGGTGGGTCACATCTCCATGGAAACACTCAAAGAATTACAATCTAATCAACACTAAAACGTCTGCCCACACAAGATTGCATCAAAGATAATGGTGTTCTGGGGGACATAGTACATGCAAACTGGCACACCTTCCAATGGCTCCAGAACCAGTGCGTCTTAGCCTAGGACCCAGGGTTGGGTTCCTTCCCTCAGTTGCTTAAGGCCTGGGACATGGGTGGGCTTTCAGGCCTGTGTACCACTAGGGCGCTCCTTCTGCTCTCCTGCCCTGCTCATTATTTTCCTCTTGAGCCCCAGGTGGAGGCCCATGGAGAAGAGCTTGGGAATGAATGCCAGTTCCTCTGGGTCTGGAGCACCCAGTTAGTCTAAACTGTCATGCCATGCTTGGCCTTGCAAATTTTAAAACATTTTATTAACTTTCTTCTTACTCGCTTTTCTTTTTTCTGGTGACTGCCTCTCCCTCCCATGTTCTGTCAAAAGTAAAACTGTTCACGAGTCCCCTTTCCTGGGAGGAGCTCGTCATTTTGTTTGTTTGTTTGTTTATTTATGGAATTCAGTTCACTTGTTATCTTGCAACATTAGCTCTCTGATGGACTCCAGAAAAGTTATGATTTCATAGATTTTCTAGATTTCTCTTGTAGCTATCTATATCCTAAGTGGAAGCAGGACTTCCAGTAGTAGAGAAATAGATTCTAATCACTGTTTTCCTTACTGTTTAGTCCTTCCATCAAAGAGTGGGCTGATCTGCCATCTCCCCCTTGTGTTTTATGTGGGAGGCTCTTGAGAAATGAAGTGTATGGCTCCTTTGTAGATTGTATTTTTCTTATCAAGCATCCCTAATCAATAATAATCTAAGGGTGAAATCCTTTTTTAGAGGTTTGGTGTGATAGCTTACCAAGTTTATGAACTTGAGATCAAGAAGATATGGGTTATTAAAGTTTTTAAAAAAGAAATCACTTTTTATTATAAAAGTAATTCATTGCCAAAATAGATAATTTGAAAAGCACAGAAGATAAAAATAAACAAATAAAACTGCTCTAGTCCCATCATCTAAAGAAACCATTAAATGTTTTATTGCATTTCTTCTAGTCTTTTTTTCTATGACTGTATGTATGTTTGCTTGTGTACACAAGTGTACATGTCCCAATATATGTTCTGTGTATTTTGTTTAAATAAGGTAGTTCAAAAGAGGTGTGTTTTCCTGTGGGTTGAAAACAGTGGCACTCATAAAATGATGAGGTGCTATTTGTGTTTGCCTGGTAAAGATGCCAGAATTTATGGCATTATTTTTGTAGCTTGCTGTTAGAGCTGGATTCCTCCTTACAGTTATTTATTCTATTCCACACGAATGTCCAAGATGGGCATGTATATATTATTCCAGTGAAATTCACTTCATTTCAGAAAAGACCACTTGTTGATTCCTCGTGCTGAGCCCCACCCACCCCACATTCATTTATGCTGATTCGTTGTTAGGTTTAGAACAAATAAGGAAAGCATATGATGTTCTTAATATGTGTTTTATTTTATTTTGTTCATTTTTTTCCCAGAAAGTATTTTGGAGAAAAAATTGGACTGTATTTTGCCTGGCTAGGATTATATACATCATTTCTCATCCCGTCTTCTGTAATCGGGGTGATCGTGTTTCTTTATGGATGTGCAACAATTGAAGAAGATATTCCCAGGTAAGAAAAGGGCTCAGTTACTATATATTAGTTGTTTGGAGTTTGCCCCCAGTTTTAAGTACATTTCACACGCCTCTTTCCAAAGCCCTTACCCCCTATTCTTTCCCTTCCCTTACCACACATATCTTCCCTCCAGAGGCAGGTGTGGGAGCTCCAGCTTCTGGGAATGGCTTCAGAGCCTTGCTGGATGTGGGCAACTTCCTTTTCTAGTCAAGTTCTTCTCCAGGGCTGGGTCTGATGTGGGCAGGTGAATAACACCTGTTGTAAAAAATCATGTCTGAGAAATGATTTTTCCCTCAACTTCATGACTTTTTTCTCTGGTTTCCCATAAGACTCAAGGGAGGGGAGAGTGAGAGCGGGTAGATATCACATGTCTGCAGGGCCCAAACACTGTTGGGGTAAGATGCTGTGAGGCTGTCCATAGATGCAGGCAGCTCTGGAACTGAGGATGGCTCAGCCTGAGGTTCAGGAAGTCAGAAGCTGCAGGGAATGGCAGGCCCCATCGTGGAGCTCTTGGAGAAGCAAGAGAGGGAACAGGGATGGCCAGAATGGGAAGGAGAGAACCTAAGAAGCAAACAAGCACTTAATAATAGCTTCTTTTCAGACTGACAGTGCTTCATGTTAGCTGTGTGATTGGATGCTTCACTCTTTGAGTCTTAGTTCCTCTGCTATAAAATGGTAATAACAACACCTACCTCACGGGTTGTTGTGAGGATTAAAGGACATGTTGTCTGACACATAACTGATTGCTGAATGAATCAACATGTGGAAATAGAGTGCAAGGGACAAAGAGACACTTAACTAATACGCAGATCTCTTGCCATCTTCAGAATTGTCCTGGCAGATGTAAGTGTGGTTAGCATATTTTCATACTCTTCTGTTTGCAAGTGACAGAACTGCAACTTGAACTAGCTTAAGCAAAAAAGGGAATTTATTATAAGGGTTCTGGGGTATCCCAGGGAACCCAAATGGTAAGCATGTGGCTGGCCTAAGGAACACTGTAACTAGAGACTCCATTTATTTCCTATCTGTGATTCTTTCTAATATTTATTGACTTCACTGCAGATTTTCTTCGACTGGATATAAACACTGTTTCTGGTAGCTCATGGGTGCTCTATCTTCGGGCTTTATACACAATTGGTACCAAATGAGAAAGTCCTATTGGCTCAACTCAGCTTTGGTGGGCACCCTGGACCACTCAGTCAAGCCCATGGGGCAGGGCCACGCTGTGCCAACATGGTGTTCTCTCACTAGCCAGGTGGCTGAGGATACTGGACAGATTATGGGTGCCCGTATTAGCATTTGGGCTAGTAGTGGGAAAAATGATGGCCCTCCTGAAGAAGGGCCAACGGCTGTGATTTTCTCAGGAAAAGATGTTCTCCAGAGACCAGGTGGCTCATCCTGTCACTGTGTCAATCTATAGAAATGTTCTTGCAAATCAGATAAACTGGAGATGGCATTGTCTCCTGCCAATCTTTAGAATAATGCTAAATGTCTTCATGCAAGACACAAGGGTTTGGATATTTTTGTGTGCAAAACTCCAGTATCATTTGTCAAGTGTTATGGACTGGGAGTTCTGGGGCCTTTATCACAAGAGATAGATTGTGTGAGGTTCTGCCTTCCCCAAGCCATCTAGCATGAGGGAGGAACTAACACTTATCAAGTACCTACCTTGGGCCAGGCATGGTCCTAAGTGGTTTTTATATATTACTTTCCTTGATCCTATAAGAAATCAAAGCTGCAGGTTCTGTAAATAGGTATTGTTATTCCTATTAATGGGGAAACTGAGGCTAAGTGGGGTCACATAGCTTGCCCAAGTTTATATAATTATTATCAGGGTTGGGATTTGAGCCCTGTTGCCTCCTGCTCCAAAGTCTTTGCCTTTTTCCAGTAAGCTATGAAGTCTTCCCAGGGGCTCATAGCCTCCCCAACCCAGTAGCTTCACCTGGGATTGCCTGGGCACTTTCTCATGAAACGTGCCTCTGCTGTTTTCCTTGCCCAGTGTGATCCCTTAAGAGCTGGGCCTCAGATTGATCAACACAGTGGAAAACCCCAAACTGTGCATAGAAAACCACTGCTGGTGGAATGGGAAGGGTGCCAGTGTGCTGGTTTCCATCAGGGCTTACAAGACGTGCCCTGGTTCCCCACGTGGGAGTGCATGGGAGGGTGACCACTGCAGCGGGAAATTACCATGGTCTACATGTGTTGCAAAGATCAGTGTCTACACAGGCATGCACACCACACAGTCACACACATTCACATATGTGCAGGTCTACATACACATGAAATGTGGCAGTTACCATTGTAGATGCAGCTTGTCATGTGTGAGGGTGTGTGTTGTTTTGCGAACTATGGAGAGTGACCCAATGGCAGCTGATGGAATCACTTTAATTTTAAAAATGAACCAGAATAAGATAGGATAGGAGAGAATGAATTAAATATTAGTATCCACCACAGGTAGGAAGGATTAGTACTGTTTCATGAAACTTTACTTCAGTTATACAGGTGTGTTTGTGGGAGGAAGGCATGTACTATTTGCATACTGGAATATGATGTAAAATGTGTTATTTTTTTACCTTGGGTCACACTTAAAAATTTGAAATTGTTATAAAATGGAAATTTTTATTGTCAGTTTTTCAACCCTCAGGAGAGGGTTGGCTAATCAGGAAGATATAAATAACACTCAAAAAATAGATGTTTTATGTGTATTTTTTTAAAGAACTGCTCTTTAATCACTTCCATCAAAAGACCAACTCCTATGGGCCTGATGCGAAGCATGCAAAGTATCACTCCTCATCAACAAAGAAATATTCTCTAAATCCCAATATTGAATCTAAACAAATTCATACTCCATAAGAGTTTAAGTGTATCACCCACTCCTAAGCATGATTAAAAACTTGCACTATTCCTGGGGTTGTCTTAGACATTGCTAATTTTGGCATCAAGCCTGGAACTTACTATTTATGCATCACTTTATAAAACATTTTATTTTGGAAAAATTATAGATTCACAGGAAGTTGTAAAGATAGTACAGAGAGGCCCAGTGTACCTTCCATCCAGATCCTCCAGTGGCTAAATCTTACATAACTAGTACAGTACCAAAACTGGGAAATTGACATTGGTTGTATGGAACTTTAAATGGCACCTTTTTTGCTAATAGCTTTAATATGTGAGACTGAAGCAAGGCTTGTAAGTAATAATTCATGTGTGCACCATATATCTATAGAACTTTACTTACCAAAGGATGGGTTTTGTTTGTTAGGCACCTGCTTACATGGGTAATGAAGACTGGAGGAATTTTTTTTAAAAAAGCTGATGAATCTAGACCATATTGCTCAAAAATATTTGGAGGCACTTACAGCAAATGTTCTGTTGGAATTTCTGGAATAATCAGTTCATGGCACCTTCTCCCATTGTTTCTGCCAACCTCTGTCATGATTCAACTGATTTATCAGGCTGTTTATCAAGCCTCTTAGGCTTTGTAGAGAAAATGATTGCTTGAAGAAAGATACCATTATATTTATAACCATAGTTACTTCTAAGTAGAAATTTGTAGAATTGTTAAATACATTTCAGTTCTACATGGGCTTCCCTCATCTATCAACTTGTTTAGTGGCTGCCATTCCCGGGAAATACAAAGTCATTTTAAAGTCATCCTGAAGCAGGATGTCTCCAGAAATTTAACGTCTTGCAGCAAGTGCAACAACAAAAACCCACACTCTCCAATATGTATGAAGATTCTGACTTCGAATTAAAATGATTTGGGGAGTTCCTATGCTACAGTGGCTGCCATTTTTTAAATGGTTGATGGTTGAGTGTACTCTAATTTAAAAACCAGAATTTACACAGCACTGGTGTCTCAAAGTGCTTTATACCAAGTAGATTGCTAATAGTTTCTTCATTCCTGATCTTTAGCATTGACTACGTTTGACTAGGATTATCCCTCTCCCAGTCTCTGAGTATAAAGAAAACAACCTGAATGACAAAATGCAGACCCTAGCACACATACTTGAAGGACAGCACTGAGGAGCTAATATGTAGTTAAGCACGGCTTAAAAGCAAGAGCTTTTTACTAGAATTTATGCAGACAGGTCGTTTTTGGATGTGAATCTGTTTTCTAAGAAAGTATTCTCCTCTCTGAAAGTAGCAGCTCCCTCTCAACTACACGGCGAACACGTGTCTGACCCCGAAGACTCAAAGTAAATCTTGTTCTCCAGTTACTAATTAGTACATACCCAGGTGGAAATAGCACAGCTGAACTTATTAAGATATGACTATTTAGTATTTTCGATGGGACTGAGTCATTTTTATTGACACTTGCCAATGGAGAGCTCAGCAGCGAGTCAGTGGAGGAATCAGCATTTATCCTTAGAGACCAGAGTTTCCATTCTCTCATGCAGAAGACCTTTCTCTGCTGTGGATGCAACAGTTCATTAAAAACAGAAGCCTGAAAGCTGGTATGCAGTAAACCTCCCAATCTTTGACTTCTTAATGAAGGAGGAATAGACCCAGGCATCCCTCTGAATATCTAAGCATTTGATGGAGGACACAGGTTGCTTAGCAACCCTGGGCAGCGGACAGCCACTTGTCAGCCGTGCTCTGTAGCGCCCTCTGCTGCCTCTCAGTAGAAAACACTGCTGTGGCTCTCAGCCCAGGATCCCCTGCCTCCCCATCACTGTGTCTCCAGCTGCTCTGTGAGAACAGCCAATATTTCATTTTCATGAAATCTTGAGTTCTCCACCCTTTCCCCCAGAACCACTAGCTTAAACATTCACCCTGGGGAATATTACACACCAGATTGATGATTTCATTCATTTTCCTACCAGTATATGGTGTGGAGGGATCTTGGGAAAACCATTTCAGGCTGGCAGATTTTTGGTTCTTAATTGCAAGCATTCACGTGGGCCTAAATTTATCAAATCCACATAGCCCCTAATGAATGAATGGAATTCCAAATATACACATCAGTCTATTAAAATAGAATATACTAAGAACAGGTTACATGCTTCTCTCTCCTTGGAAGACTTTACCCTACTCTTTCATAATCCCTAATTCCATTTCATGGTTTTGATAATTCTGATTAGCCTGGGGTTATGAATCTCCATTCTATAAGTAGTCATGCAGCTAATGCATACAGAAAAGGCATTCCAGCCCAGGCTGGATTCCCTTCTTCTTCCCATGGCTTCTTCTAGAGGTGCCGCAGCTATACGCTCACACTTGCTTCACCTTGTGCCTGGTATCACACATTTCATTGTGGCCAGTCTCACAGGGACTGTGAGAAGACACAAGAAGACAGCTTGTGCTTGAAAAATGGACTGGTGATTTATTAACAATCATCGATGTTCCACCAATCTCATAGACTCAAGACATTTAGAAGGAACTCCATAAGGCATCATTCAGTGCACAACGTCTCCTACAGACGGTCACTAACCTTCTTTTGGGGAATCTCTAGGGGCAGGGAGTTCCATAACTCAGAAGGTGGCCCATCTGTTTTTGTTTTTTTTTTTTTTTTTTTGCAAGTTTCAAATGTTCTTTATTATTTTTTTTTATTAAATTCAGTTTTATTGAAATACATTCACACACCATGCAATCATCCATGGTATACAATCCACTGTCCACAGTACGATAACATAGTTATGCGTTCATCACCACAATCTATCTCTGAACATTTTCCTTACATCAGAAAGAACCAGAACAAGAATAAAAAATAAAAGTGAAAAAAGAACACCCAAATCATCCCCCCATCCCACCCCATTTGTCCTTTAGTTTTTATCCCCATTTTTCTACTCATCCATACACTAGATAAAGGGGGTGTGATCCACAAGGTCTTCACAATCACACTGTCACCCCTTGTAATCTACATTATTATATAATTGTCTTTAGGAGTCCAGACTGCTGGGTTGGAGTTTGGTAGTTTCAGGTATTTACTTCTAGCTATTCCAATACATTAAAACCTAAGAGGTGTTATCTATATAGTGCATAAGAATGTCCACCAGAGTGACCTCTCGACTCCATTTGAAATCTCTCAGCCACTGAAACTATTTCGTCTCATTTTGCATCCCCCTTTTGGTCAAGAAGATACTCTCAGTCCCACGATGCCGGGTCCACATTCATCCCCGGGAGTCATATTCTGCATTGCCAGGGAGATTTACAACCCTGGGAGTCGGGTCCCACGTAGTGGGGAGGGCAGCGAGTTTACCTGTCAAGATGGCTCAGTTAGAGAGAGAGAGGGCCACATCTGAGCAACAAAGAGGTACTCAGGGGGAGACTCTTAGGCACAACTACATGCAAGTTTAGACTCTCCTTTGCGGTAACGAGCTTCATAAGGGCAAGTCCCATGATCGAGGGCTCAGCACATCAAACCGCCAGTCCCAATGTTTGTGACAACATCAACACCAGTCCAGGTGAGGATGTCCAACACATCCACACCTTCCCCAAGATCCTCAGGGCTGGGGAGGGGGAGGCTGTAAATATATTTTTTATTATCTGCCCAAATTACTCTGGGATGTGTCACTATTTCCTCCAGCCTATACTAACCTACCGTATCTCACTTCCTATTCAAAGTTCCATGCAATTGTGGTGTTTGAACAAATTGACTGTAGAGTTGTACCGTTTAGAAAATTTAGATCCTGTACCAAGTAGATATCTCTTCCCTTGGTCACACACAGAAGTTGAAGTTTTAAAACACAATCAGTTTCAACCTTTACCCTTTGGCTTGGCTTGCCCTGGTCTTAACCAGACCTGCTTCATTCATATCACTAATTGAAGTCTGGGCTCTTTTTCAGCCTTTTTTTTTTTTTTTTGACAGTGGCTGTATGCACTAATACTGACATTCATATCTGCCGAGCTCTAGCTCTGAGTTTCAGGTGTCTCAGAGATATGCATTGTTCCAGAGACCAATCAGGTTATACGCTAGGGGATCAGCATCTCAAAGTTTAGAGATAGGCCTTACAATTCAGGGATAGAGTTAACTGCTGTAAGAGCTTACAATCTAGGGACTATTACAATTATTATGTCCATGTTAGGCTATGTTCTAAGATTCAATTCTGAGTTTACACATTATAGTTAGTCCATATTGGTGAGGCATCATCCCTCTCACCATGTTTTCTCCAACACTTTTACTCCTATATATATTTTTTCCTACAATTTTATAGAGTTATATTCACATACCATACATTTATCCACAGTGTACAATCAGTTTTTCTTGGTATCATCATAAAGTTGTACATTTATCACCACAATCAGCACTTGAACATATTGATTACTACAAGAAAAGTTGTTTTTGTTTTTTTTTTTTTAGCAATAAGAAAAGAATGATAAAAAGAAAAATAACATGTCATACAATACAATATACTAGTAAGGGCAGCCCATCTATTTTTGAACAAAATAAAGTCATATTTTCAAGGTGAAGAGTCCAATTCCAACCTCTTTACCACTCCTCACTTAAGAAGTTGATAAGTTCAGCCATGGAATTTGGAGATGGGAGATGTTTTGGGGGTGATGTGCTTGGAATGGGTCCCACTTGAGCTCCGCCTGACCCAGCAGCCTCTGTCTACTGCAGCAAAGAGATGTGTGACCAGCAGAATGTCTTCACCATGTGTCCCCTGTGTGACAAGTCTTGTGATTACTGGAACCTCAGCTCGGCCTGTGGGACGGCGCGGGCCAGCCATCTGTTTGACAATCCTGCTACGGTCTTCTTTTCTGTCTTCATGGCTGTGTGGGGTAAGTGTCATCCTGAGGTTTTTATGGGTGGTACTTTTAAATGGGTCCAAGAACCAACCTCTAAGGGTCCTATCCTTCTATTTAGTTATAATCCTGTTTTGTCCTTCTATCCCAAGAAGTATTTGGGGGACAACTGACTTCTCTTTACTCATAAATGTGAACAGAAATAGAAACATCCTCCATGGCTTTATCAGTTTTCTCTGGTAATGGTAATGTTGAACTTGGACTAGCCTCATGCATGATTTATTCAGAATTTGAGCCAATGCATGTTTTGAAAGTCCCTAGTATTCTCATCAAGCACCTCCAAGTATGTTTATTTAATCATGTGAAGTCATAGATATCACCTGGCCTGACACTCAGAGAGGTGGAGGGAGCACCATAGTCACAGAGTTAGCCAGACATAAAGGTGAGCTGGCTCCTGGTCTCCTCAATCCAGCTCAAGGCTGTTTGCAGAACACCATAAGTGTAGACTGGAGTGGTTTTATTTAATGCCGGAGTAGTGTTTCAATATTCCTACCAAAGGCATTTGTGAAGGAAAGAACAAATAGTTCCGTTCATTTTCTTCTTCCTCCCTTCCCCCCAGAGATTAGGGTAGTAAAACTTTCTCTGAGCCATGGCTATCCGACCATAAACATGCACACGCACACACACACACACACACACACACACACACACACACACACTCATTCCTATTCTCACAAACTGGAATAACAACTCTGAGATAACTGAGCATTTCTAAGAAGACACACCCACCTGTGCTAAGAAAGGGACCAGGTCACCATGTTTCAGCCCACCTTGAGTAGCCACCTGCTTTTTCCTCTCCCCTTTTCCTCATCACTCGATGTGCTGACCCTCAGCTCTCATTGCACCACAGACCGGCAGGACCACCATGCTGCTGCAGAGGCTGCTTGATTTATCGCTGGCTCCATGGGGCCTGGAGGACATGCCAGGATGGGGCCATGAGTCACACGTCTCTGCAAGTGCTGGGAGGACTGGAACACAACCTTCCTCCATTCCCTGTAGGGACCTCTGCTTGGGTGGAGAAAGAACGCGACTGGAGAAATTCCCATATTGCTAGGCCATCAAGGAGACTCTCCGGAGGACACTAGTCTCAGGGAGAGCAGCCACTCCCTGGGATCCATGGGCAGCAGTCAGCCCATCCAGAGTTGGAGCAGGGAATCAGGGGAAGTGGAGCTTGTGGCCATATAGCTCTGCAGTTGTTCACAGGAGGGGTCAGTGGAACAAACTGAAGTTGGGGCTTGTTGCCTGGGAAGCCAGAAGCAGCTCTGTGTCCCCTTGCCAAGCTGGGGCAACTTGCGATTACTCCAAAGTCCACTTGAACTGATTTGGAACCCAGAATACACATTATTTTTAAAAAAATATATTACAATCCTAATTCCCATTAACTTGTCTTGCAGGTTTCACCATCATTGAGTAGCTGAAGCTTAATAGCTCTGGGGCCATGATCCCTTATGAACTTCTCTGGGACGCATAATCTCTTGTTGTACAGACTTGGTTTTCTAATTGTATTTTCCCAGTTTCAGGTCCCAACAACTGCCTCTTCTCTTTCCTCAATAGCTCCAGTGAACAGATACCTCCCACCCCTTCTAAGAGCCTCCATAATTTATTACCGCATCTCTGTTCCTTTCATAGAGCAGTGCAGGGAAAGTGTGAAGGGGTGGGGCAGTGTCAGAGCTTGCATAGGGTAGGGTTTGGTTTTGTTCTTTTAACAGCCTTGCTGTGTTTTATGTGATTGTGTATTTGGTTATGGCAGCCAAGAGCCCCAAGGCGTGATTGCCTACAAATTACAGTGAAAAATAATAGTAATG
Organism: Choloepus didactylus; assembly: GCF_015220235.1. Taxonomy (NCBI): domain Eukaryota; kingdom Metazoa; phylum Chordata; class Mammalia; order Pilosa; family Megalonychidae; genus Choloepus; species Choloepus didactylus. The sequence goes on from NC_051314.1 coordinate 126,595,172, forward strand.
CCTCTCATTATCATGATTATTATGATTAGCACTGCTGTGCCAGGTGGGCCAGGGCCGGGGCCTACCTGAGATAAGGCTGGGAAGAAGCACATTGTTGGGAGAGACAGACTTGGGCTGCTGGTGGCAGTGGGAGTGGGCATTGTGGAGATGGGCTGGGGGTGTGTGGGGGTGTGTGTGCATGGAAGACACCAACCAGCAGGACCTGAGTCCATCAGAATCCTCTGGGCCAGCTGCCCTGTGGTTCTGGTTTCAATTTCCAGGGAACTTTGGGGTCAAGAAAGCCAGTGATATCCCTTTGAAAAGGGAGATGAAGAGGCAGGGTTTTTGGACTCCTCTGATTAGTAGTTAAGGATAATGGCTTCAGGGTCAGGCGGTCCTAAATGTGCAGCATGGTTCTGCCCCTTACCAGCTGTGGCGCCCATGGCAAGTCATTGTGAACCCAGCTCTGCCTTCCTCAAGTCAGGGCTCTTAATCAAGGTGCCATGTTACCTTGGGGACCTCACTGAATCTGTAAAACGGGTGAAATAACCTACCCCGTGGTGTTCTTGTGACGTGTAAATGAGATATACGTGCAAAACATGTAGCATTGTGCCTGGTACGCGGAGAGCTCCCAGGAACTGGGAGCTGCTCTTTGTCATTATAACTACTCCCCCCAGCCCTCGTGACTTTTTTTCCATGACATTCTTGCTCCTCTTATCTATTCCCATGGTCTATCTTCTTTCCTTCATGAAGACCCTAGCTGGAAACTATTCTCTGAGCCCTGCTGTAGAAGGAGCCTCCTCAGGCACCGTAAAGAGCAGTAGGAGAAGAGGGGCCTTTCCCCCTGTTCTCAGAGCATCCCAAGCCCAGCGCCAGTGCTGGGGGGCTGGGAGGTTGGGGGGTCAGATGCATGTGCAGGAAAAAGCCTCAGAAGCCAAGGGAGAAACACATACAAAACAGTGTGCCTCATTTTGGCTCAAGGAAAGCAAATGCCGCTTGAAGTGACTGCATGCTCAATGAGTCTGTGGGGACTGTTTATGCTCAGTTCTGAGCTGTGTCTGAGGCAAACATCGGCAGCCAGCAGCCAGGCTAGGCCCAGGAAGCCTTTGCAGTCCTGTTCTACAGGGCAGAGCTGACATGGCAGCCAACAGTCCAGCACATTATGCAACAGTGAAGTGCTCTGGGGCTGTCCCAGCTCTCATCAGAGTGATGTAGATGTGTAGGTGGCCTCGGGCTGTCGGGTCCTGTCTCTTCCCAGAGTACCAGGATCATAAGGCTAGTAGGATTGTAGTGGGCACCTGTGGGGAACTTCCTGATTTTATGGAAGAGGTGGGACTTGAACTAGGGCAGCAAAGGCTGAGGGTAGAAATGTGTGGATGGAATAGGAGAGGAGGACAATTTGCACAAGTTGGGGATGGAAGGACAGTGAGCAGATGATCTCAGCAGCAAAGCAGGTGTGAGGTGTGTATTGACAAATGGGAGTAGATTTAGACAGATGAGCCTGGCCAGATAGACAAGTGCCCAATATCCTGAGAGAGAAACTTAGATGAAAAGGAGCCATTGGAAGTTTAGGCAGGTGAGTGCTGGCATCCTCCCTTTCCTACCCCTTCTTCACTGTTCTTCAAAACTCAGCTCAGATGCCTTGCCTGGCAGCTATCACTCCTTCTGCATGCCCACAGCTTTTTATCTGTGTCATTCTGACGGCTCTGATTACTTTATGCCTTGCATCGTGGTTATGTACACTCACTCTTTCCTCATAGTCTGTAAACAACTTGAAAGCAAAATCCACATCTCTCCCACAATGTCTAGTTTGTACATTGCCCATACCTTAGTTGGGGTTAATTTTTTGCAAGATTAGAAATTCACTCCAGCTTGCTCAAATAGCAAGGGCTTTATTAAAAGAAAGCAAGAGGCACGCTCGAGGATGTAGGAAATGAAATCAAGCCGGGCCTCTTGGGAACTGGTGCTGGAGGATCTATCAGAAACCACAGCCCTGCCTCCTTCTTTCAGGTGCTGCATGGGTCCTCTCACCCCTGCTTCTCTTTGCATTGCTTGGTTTCAGTTTGCAAAATAGAGACTCTGACTGTTCCGTAGCAGGCTCTGGATCAGGTGTCCAACCCTGGGTGGGTGTAGGGGGCGGTGTCAGGTTCTTTCTGGGACATTTTGGTGGGGCAGGCAAATTGACTGACATGGATTTATGGTAGGCATTCAACAGATATTTGCTAAACAAATGGAAAAATGAGCAGATGCTACTGACGGGAGATTGTTCTCTCAGCAGCAGGTGGATTGGGTTAAAAGGCTGAGACTCTTGAGTCGGGTAGAATTGTTAGGAGACTATTATGTAACCTCATATTGAGATGATCAGGGCCCAAAAAGGAAAGTGGTGCTGGGGGAAGAAAGAGATGGGAAGAAAAGTGAAAGTGCTAAGGAAGGCGCAGGAAGAAAGAATGCTTGCACAGGCAAGAGGAGATTTGTCTAAAAGAACTAAAAACTTTTCCATTCTTATGTCTTCATCCTTCCATCTCTCCTTTATTTCCTGGACTTAGTACTTACCCTTTTATACACTAGAAGTGGAGAAATGTGTGAGTTTGTGTGTGCCCGTGTGTGTCTGTGTGTGTATGTGTGTCCCTTTGACATATCTGTTGGCTCTCAGCAATGTGGACTATTTTGAGCTGTTCCAGCTAGAAGCAGCAGGAAGAGTACCCCGAAATTTGAAAACTATGAATATATCACCCCACTATTGGTAAATCCAAATGGAACTCATAATCCGCTCTTCAAAAATAATAGAATTGTTTTCTTTCTTTTTAAGCTACCATGTTTCTCGAAAACTGGAAGAGACTACAGATGCGACTGGGCTACTTTTGGGACCTGACTGGTATAGAAGAGGAAGAAGTGAGTCCTCTTGCATACTTCTCTGTGCCCTTGCTTTTCTTTGATTTTGTCTTGACTTTGTCTTGGGTGAGATGGCCACATATGTTTGCTGTCACATCAGCCAGACACTGGGCTGAGTCTCACAGTGGCTGTTTTTTTTAGCTTGACTCCACAGGCTAGGTCATAGTTGATAAGCACAAAGGCCAAGAATTCAAGTCTCTCCTAATCCCTTGGGCTGTAGGACATTGGGCCTGATAGGTAGCCAGTGCCCTGGTTGAGGAAAAGAGATGGTACGAGGCAAGCCTTGTGGTAGCCTTGAGGTTTAACTCAATATGCTTCTACCTGCCATCTATTGGTACTAATAAGCATGAAGCCAGAGAATAAGACTCACTCTCATGTGACCTGGAGCATACAGATGTCAAAATGCTTCTGCGAGCCTTCCAAGGGTCAGGGGAGAGGAGTGATGCCATGGAAGGAGAAAGAACCATGAAACCACTGCAGTGTGAGCCAGTCCACTGTGTATGAAGCTGGAGGGTGAGCTGAGGGGAAAGGGGAAATTCTTCTAGAGTCAAGTTTTCTGGATAGATGACGTTTAAAGGGTGAAAATAAATCAGGCTTCTCTCAGGGCTGTTTTGAGAAGTAAGTCCTCAGTCTTGATGTCAGTGACTTGGCGATGAGTAGTGTGTGCCTGGTTGTTCATGGGTATCTATTTCCACTGTAACTCCTCCTTCCCTGGGCTGCAGCCCTATTCCCTCTCAGCCCTCCATCCTCTTTTCTTCCACTCTGTTTCCACCATTCAAACTTTCAAGGACTACTGGTACCACATTCTATCCTTAAACAGCAAATATGAATGTCAGGTAGAACTCCCACCAACTAACCTCTGTGAGTGGGGATTGAGGACAGAGTCTACAAGGTCCAGGAAGCACCCTCACTTGCCTGGGGACCCACTTGCAAAGGCTGATCCACCAACAATATGGGGGCTCATGAGGGCAGGCTTTTTCTCTGTTCTGCTGTGATGTTGCGGTGCCTTAGCTTGGACCCAGGGCCCCTGACTTTGTGGTCCTGATGTTTTATGATCATGTGCCATCCCTAATTTAGTCTTGTTCTCACACCTGCGTCTGGGCTCTGACATCATTTCTTCTCCCTGATGCTCTCTAATGAATCAGTTTGCCATTGACCAGAGAGGCTGACATGTGGCAGTAGCTGCTGGCAGCCACAAAGAATGGAATCTACCAATCCAGGATGTGTTGCCTAAAAGTGCTAGAAGCAGAGGTGCAGTGATGTAGCTTTCCCCCACCTACCTTGGGTTTTCCTTCATTCCCTCCCACCCACCCCATTTTGTTCCCATTTGTTGGAACATGCCCCTACCCTAGTCCATTCGTAAGCATTAAACACAGACCCTGAGACTGTCACCATCGTTGACTCTGTGCAAATGAGAATGTATCTATGGATTCTGCCTTCAGACTGTGGTTAGTTAGATAGTGTTAGTTAGGAAGAAAAGCAACAGAGAATACTAACAGCAACTTGATTTCGGGGGTGGGGTGGGGGAGTGGGTAGTCCAAATTAGTGCTCCCAGTAGAAAGAGCTGTAGAAGTTTGACTGTGTGGTGATTAGTTAGGACATCTTTGTCCTACTGGTCCCATTTGATTCATCTGAAATATGTCAGGGAGAGGGAGATGGAAAGGAAGTGGGGGGCGAAGGGAGAGAGGGAGAGAGACAGAGAAAGAGAGAGGGAGAGAAAAGGAGTGAGTTGGTTGTAGTTGGGTGTGGCAAGGTGGAAGTGCAGTTCCTACTCTCCTAATTTAGGAGTCTGGGATGTTTCCAAAGAAAAGAAGCATGGTATCAACCAAGCCTGCACGGGGCCAGAGATAAGCTAACTGTGTCTGCTAAGGAGAGTTGAGGAAGCCAACAAGTCTTTCTTTTAAAGAGGAAGTGTAAACACATTTAAGCACAGAATGATAATAATTATGACTCAATGCCCTCCAAATCTCAGGAACAAGCCCCTGGCAGGAGTGTTATTATAATCCATTCTTTCTTTAGCCAGGTTTCCTGTTTTCTGTTTAACCCAATGAACCATGGTAACTTCCTGGGAGGTACATGATATGAGGAAATCATGTGCAGACTCAGAGTGGTCTGGCCAAGGTTGAATTACCTGAGGCACAAGAAGAGATTCCGATGGGCTCTCTGCGAGAGGTCCTGCAGGGCTGGGCCAGGGTTGATGGTTGGTTGTGTGCACCACTGGGACGGGGGTTGGGGGGGGGGATGGGTCAGGCTTGGCTGAGGGGAAGGGATGCCCACCACACTTGTTCCTTCAGTGGATTTACATTCTAGATTCGGATGCCAAGCGCATTTGAAATTCAGTTCAATTCTGACCATACTCATTAAGCACCAACTGTGAACAGGTTTTGGTATAGAATAGCGAAATGCCTCAGGTGGAATCTCTGACCTTCAAAGGGTTAATTCAGCAAGGGTGCTGTCTGGTCTCTGTTTAGAATACCGTGAAGAGTAAGTGTGATAAGAACAGTATGATGTGTTCAAAAAATATTGTAGAAACTGCAAAAGGGTGAGAGAAATTCCTTCTGGCTAATATAGGAAGAAAAAATGCTCTTTTTTTTTTTTTTTTTTTTTTCTGTTTCTTTTCTTTCTTTCCTCCCTCCCTCCCTCTCTCCTTTCTCCTTCCCTTTTAGAATGAGGGTTATGAAGGCTGGTTGAATATCAATGGGCAGCCATGAGAAGAAAGGGGACCCATAGGGAGAAAACAGCAAGGAGAAACCACCTCAGGCTGGGGAAGCTTGGGGTGCAGATAAGAAACAGCAAGATGTCTAGAAAGTCTAGTTGTCTGCAAGGGACAGATGTTGGATGCAATGGGGACAAAGCAGCAAGTATAAGCCAGCAACCAGGTTAGGGAGGGTACTGATCACTGGTCCGTGTCCCCTGAAGGGATGGAATGGAGGACAGAATGGGCAAGGTGGTACGCACGGCTCGTGCAAGAGTCCTAGAATCACCTCCGTCAAGTGAGGGGCGAGCTGAGGGCAGATATTACTTGGGTATCAAGAAGAGAGAGGTAGGGGTCTTTGAAGACTATGATTAGACTTTTTTTTTTAACCAGCTGTCTTCTCCTGGGACACTCCCAAGTCCAGCTGTCTGTAACCCCTAGAAAACCCTGTGTCTCAGAGGGAGGGAGGGTACTGCTTCACACACACAGACCAAAGCCCGCTTGTCCTCTGTCCCTCCTGCCTGGGGACGTCCCCAACACACAGGCTGCCCCGGGCAGGGTGGAACAAGCGGGGTGGATCAAATCAAACTTGTCCACCAAGGAGAAGCTGGAAGAAGCTGGAGACCTGCCAGGGCAGGGGAGGAAGTGAACAAACCCAAGAGCCATCCCCACTTGTCAGTGCAGCCTCTGCCCAGGGGGCCTCCCGGGAACCAGCTGGGACACCTCTGAGGGGCTCATCCAGGGACTCCTTTGGATGCTGTTTGTGCTGGTTGCAGGAAGACCTGCCAGACCTCAGAAATCTTTTGCGCTGAAGTGGGGTCATCTTCAGCTCAGTGGGCCTCCCTTGCCCAGTTAGCTCTGTCACCTCAGGCCTCAGGCACTCCTGGGAGTTCTTAAAGGTGTGACCTTGTCTGAACACAGATGTCCTCTCCTCCCTCTCTCTGCCATCCCTCAAGAGTTGACAACCAGGTAGAAGTGGCTTGGGAAGTGGTTCCCCGAGTTTTGGTGGGAGGGGTTATGTATTTGTGGCGCTTTAGGCATGAGTCCACCTTCTCAGGGATGTCATGTATGTGGTGGACGAGGAATAAGACTGACCTGCCCTGGGCTGGGTATGTGGGGGCAGCTCTCACAGGGTCTGGATTCTGCCCTTGCTGGGATCTCGGTAGCCCGGCTCTCTGCCTGTCGGGAATGGTGACGCCTCATCCCACCTGCTTGGCTGCAGTGGGGAGATTCTGGCCTGCCCTGCTTCAACCAGGGTGCAGAGCAGCCTGACTCTGATTTGAGAGGCTGAGCCTCCTGTCTGGGTGCCGAGAGCACTGGGCTTGTCCCAAACAGACGAGGGGTCCAAACTGGGGCCCAGCATAGAGGGAGGCAGCGAAGCCATAGCTAGAGGTAAGTGAGAAGATACCTCCAGGTGACTTCGTGGCTTGTCTTTGCAAAGTCAGAGATGGTTCGGGAACATCCTCCCAGTCTGTCAGGAAATTCTTCTGCAACCCCTTTGCAGGTTAAGGAAGAATAGAAACTACTCTAGCTTGAAGTGATTTAGAACCCATATCATGGGGCTCACCACCTGTTACAGTTTTTAATGAAAATCGTCTATTGGAATAATGTAGAGGGAAAGCAACCATATTACAAGGGCCGTGGAGAAAAATTTCTAACCGCATTTCTCAAAGGGTTCCCACAGGATGTTAATTATTACAAGCTGGGGAGGTTTTTTGTGGAAGAGTTTCGTGAGCAATGGTGGGTTTAAGAAAATTACATGTGTCTTTACAATAAGACTTTTCAGAGCTTTTAGTGTGCTCATTGTTACTCTCAGAAAGGTTTGGTATTTTCCCATCTTTTAGGTTCTGGAATTCTTAGCTAAAATCTCTTGGCACTCACCTTGAGAAATGCAGTGTTTGAGAAGGGATGAAGGGGCAAGGCAAAATCAAGTGAACTTCGCGAGCATTTAGAGATCTCTTGTGCTCCGCATGATGCTAATTGCTGTGAGAAATACTCAATAATGCAGACCAGGTAGCTAATCTTTCTGGGAGGAAATGAAGACTCTCACATGTATGACTAGGAAATAAAGAAAAGCATAATCAAAGCTGAAGTGTGTGGTATAAGCTACAGGAACTCGAGGAATTGCAGGAGAGGGGAGGCGCCACCCCTTACACTGCAGCAATCCAGGAAGACTCCCTGGAGGGGATGGGACTGCCACACCCTGGGAGATTTGGGTGATGCTAGAGCACCTTAAAAACCGCTTGAATGCCATTGCCTCTTTTTGCATTGGTTATGCTTGTTAGCCACTTACATGGTTTCCCCTCCAACTATTTTGGCCTGGCTTATAGGACTTTGGAGGCTCTGAACTATGGCCAGTAGGAAAGAAATGTGTGTTTTCTGAGCAGTGGGGTCCGCTGGGAACCAGCATCTGAGCCCCTGCTGGGAGTTACCAGTAAATGATGCAGGAACATGTAAATATTCGGCATTGAGCTGAAAGCTGCAGGGAAGGCCTGTGCACAAGGCCAGGTGGACACGGATGCATGCACTTTGAAGTGAGTCTCGCATCTCCTGGCACCAGCATCCGTGATGATTGGACTGGGGTGTTCTTGACAAGCTCAGGTGCTCTTCCCCATGCCTGGTGACTCACAGTTCAGTTTGTCTTGCTGAATGGCCCAGCGGTATCTCCTGAGCATTGCTGTCCTTGTCAGTGTGTTACTCACCTAGGCTGTCTAGCAAACAGGCCCAGGCAAGTGGGTTTTAAGGTCCCCTCTAGCCACCTTTAACTTTGATGTTTATTGGTGACCATTGTAGCTTGCAGGATGGTGGAGCAAGGAGTAAATTTTGTCCTTGCCCCACCTCCCGGCTCTAGGGCACATTCCTTTGCCCAGCTGGGATTTGGCTCATTCAAACTTAAAGTTTGGGGCTTGAGGCTATTTGGTGGGATGGCACATGTGTCCCTCTGCCTTTGGCCACACTGCCATGGAAAGCATGTGGCTTCTGTTTGTATCAGCTGCCCAGTTAACACTTCCTCTCTCCTTTCTCAACACTGGTGCCATCCTCAGGAGCACGCCCAGGTTTGGTTTTCGGTGTGATGACGAGTGTCGTGTGTCCCCCCTCTCTCCCCCACATTGTGTCCTTGGTCTAGACTCCTAGTGCCTGTGTGTGGTGTGGCAGTTCATGTCTGATCATGTCCAATCCTAAACCCTGACTTCACTGTACTGTGGTGTCTGGTTAAAACCCGCAGGCCACGGCTGCACCTCCTCCTGTTTACTAACCCCTCTTTGACTCTTTGGGCTTAGGAACACTCTCGGCCTGAGTATGAAACCAAAGTTCGAGAGAAGATGCTAAAGGAGAGTGACAAGTCGGTCGTCCAGAAATTGGAAGCAGATGGGACTGATGGTGATGATGAGGTATGATGCTTGTGCTTGTGGTTCTTTTTCCTCTTTATTTCTTAAGATCTTGTTCTCATTGGATTTGGAGCGCCTTAGTGAATAGAAGACTCTGTTGTGAGAAGGGGTTGATGCGGGGCAGATGGAAGGAGAGAGCATGCCACCGCTCATTTTCCTGTGGTCAGAGCTGATATGCCCCAGACTTTAGCCATGACTTGACCAGGTTCTCTTTCCTGGGTGTGAACAAAATAGGAGAGCAGGTTGGAGAAGAAAGAATCAGAGCAGGCGTGGTTCCTCTGGACTCTATCACTTAAATTTCTAGTAATAAAAACCACCATCATCATACGAACCACAACAACAATTAACCCTCATTAAATGCTTGCTCTATGCTAGGCACTATGCTAAGTGTGTATTATATTATCTCATTTAATCTCAAAATTAATCAATGAGGCTGGTACTACTATTGTTATTTATATTGTTATTATGAGAAAAGTTATATCCGCAGATTAAGTCATTTGCCAGAGGTCACTCAGCCAGTAAATGGCAGATGGATTTGGGAATCCATACCCAGGGCTGTCTGTTACACAGTCTGAGCACCTGGAACCACTGTGTGATATTGCCTACAAGTACAGTGAGGAAGTCAAAGGATGAAGCAAGTAATGGCTCCTAGGCTGGCAAGAGGCAAACTCCTAGCTTGAGCTATTTCTGCCATGTTCCGTACACCTCAGTTTATCTAGGTGGGCCTCCAAACATGGGAATGTGATGGTGAGCGTGCCTTCTGAGTCATATGTCTGAGTTTTACCCTGCCATTCAGTTGTGGAAATTGAGCTTCAGGACCTGCACTGTGATCTGTAATACTCACAGTGTGTGTGGTTGTCGGGGGCTTCTCTCTATCAGTGCCTGTCTTTGAGTATCACCCTTTTTTAAAGTCAAAAAATTATGTGTGTACATGTGTATGTGTGTGTGTGTGTGTGTTTATATCTTTCCTAATCTGGTACCTGAAAAAAATCAACAAGACTGAAAATCTGTTGTTTTTACATGTGTCTTTTTTCAATCTTGGATTTGAATTCCAATTTCATTTCATTTTACGTTCTTTAAGTTGGGACCATTCATGTTAACATGCAAATTTTTGCAAGCACCAAACCGGAAGAATGTGGTGTTTTTGAGCTCAGAATACTGGCTTTAAAAAAAAAAAATATGAAAACAAGACTTAGAAGAGAGAGAGGGTGGCCCTTTGAGTTAGTTTTTTTCTAGGCGAAGAGCAAGTCCAAGACCATCAATTACTCAGGGAAATAATGAATTCATTCTTAGGAAGGACTAATCATCACCACCACCCCATCAGAAAGCAAGCATGCTGCGTGCTGTCAGCTTCAGCAACTCTGGGCAACCGCCTTTCTCCGCCCTAGAGCAATGTACAATGGATAATTTTATGGAAATCACATGTAACTTTTATCGACCACTGACTCATTTAATTTTAATTCCGCAGACGGGAATGCCAAGGAGCTGGAATTGTGTACATTGAGGCTGTGGTTCTAATATAAACACTGCTTGGCTATCTGTGCATGAGAGGTCAGATAACTTTCAGGAACCATGAATAATTAAAAAACATCTGAATGCATTATGAATGATACATATGTTTATGTTTTAGCATTCAACATCTATTTTCATTACTCTATTGAGAATGCGAAACTCAAAGCATCTAATGCCTGATGGGTACTAGGGGGAAATGACCTTCTCAAATGAGGAGTCTAAGATAAAAAATGGCCTGGAATTTGATTGTCAGAATCCTTGTTGTGTTCCCTCAGTTCCCTTAATGTAAATGTCCCTGTTCTTGCTGCAAATCCAGCCACAGGTGGGAGAGGAGGGGGGGAGCACATATTGTTCTGGTGGGAGGGATGCTGCTCTTGCTTCCAGGAAGAGCTGTGGTCAGTGGCCACATGGCAGGGCCCGGGGGAATCGTTCAAGGTGCAGTATTGCCTGTGGCAACATCGTGCATGGGCTGTTTAGGAAAGGGCCCTGTTCTGGTTTGCTAATGCTGCTGTTATGCAAAATACCAGAAATGGATTGGCTTTTGTAAAGGGGATTTATTTGGTTACAAAGTTACAGTCTTAAGTCCATAAAGTGTCCAAGGTAAGTCGTCAACAATCGGGTACCTTCACTGAAGGATGGCCGACGGCATCTGGAAAACCTCTTTTAGGTGGGAAGGCACATGGCTGGCGTCTGCTTGCTCTCAGGCTGCATTTCAAAAACAGCGTTCTCCAAAATGTTATCATTAGCTTTCAACGGCCGTCTTCAAAATGGTTCTCTAAGCTGCAACTGCTCTGAGGTCCTTCTGTTTGTGAGCTTTTCTAGGGCTCCAGTAAACTAATTAAGACCCAGGCTGAATGGGTGGGGCCACACCTCCACAGAAATAATCAATTCAAAGGTATTACCCATGTTGGGTGGGTCACTTCTCCATGGAAAACACCCAATCCAAAGATTCCAACCTAATCAACACTAATACGTTAGCCCCCACAGATTGCATTAAAGAACATGGTGTTTTGGGGGACATAATACATCCAAACTGGCACAGGCCCCTTCTTCTGGGGGATAGGGACCAAGAATCAAAGTCTAGCTGGTGGTCTTGCATGTGTTTCCTTCATCCCAGAGGCTCATGTTGGCTCTGCCTTCACTTTAACCCAGAGGCTTCATAGCCCCACCTCTCCTTACTTTCTTTTTGTTGAATGATAAAAAGCTACCATTTACTGAGGCCCAGAGTGGTACAATAACTTGCTCAAGAGCACGTAACTAACTGTGGTGGAACTGATATAATCAAACCTAGCTCTGTCTAATCCCAAAGCACATTGCGTCAAGAGAAAAAAAAGAAATTAAAGATACTGAGTCCATTAATTTTTTTAACATTGTTATTGAGATATAATTCTCATATGCACAATTCACCCATTTAAAGTATACAATTCAGTGATTTTTTTGTATACTCACAGATTTGTGCAATCATCCCCATAATTTAAGTGTAAAATATTTTTATCACCCCAAAAAGAAACTCTGTCCCCATTAGCTGTCATTTCCCTTTTTCTATACCCCTAACCACAAGTGCCGGGCAACCACTAATCTGCTTTTTGTCTCCCTATATTTGTCTTTTCTTGACATTTCATGTCCAGAATCATATAATTCCATCTGGAACCAAACAATATGTGGGCTGCCTTTTTTTACTTAACATAATATTTTCAAGGATCATCTATCTGTTGCATGTATCAGTACTTCATTTTTTTATTGCCAAATACTATTCTGTTTTTTGGATTTACCCCATTTTAATGGTCTGTTCATCAGTTAATGGGCATTTGGTTTGTTTCTACTTTTTGGCTATTATGAATAATGCTCCTGTGAATACTTGCATACAAATCCTTCTGTGGATATGTTTTCCTTTCTCTTGGGCATATACCTAGGAATGGAATTGCTGGGTCATATGGTAACTCTGTTAAACGTTTTGAAAAACTGCCAAACTATTTTACAAAGTGACTGCACCATTTTACATTCCAGTCAACAATGTATGAGGGTTCTAATTTCTCCACATCCTCACTGACACTTATTATTATCTATCATTTTTATTTTGTCCATCTTAGTGGGTGAGAAGTGGTATTTCATTTGGTTTTAATCAGCATTTCTCTAAGATTAATGATGTTGACCATTTTTCAATGCACTGAGTGGTTATTTGCGTATCTTCTTTGGAAAATGCTTATTCAAATCATTTGCCCATTTAAAAATTGGTTGTCATTTTTTTATTGAGTTGTAAGTGTTCTGTATATATTATAGATACTAGTCCCTTCTCAGATATATGATTTGCAAATCTTTCCTCCTATTCTCTGGATTTTCTTTTCACTTTATTGATGATATCATTTAAAGCATAACAGATTTTACTTTTGATGTAATTCAATTTATTTTTATTTTGTTGCTTGTGCTTTTGGTATCATATTTAAGAAACCATTGTGTAATCCAATGTTATGAAGATATATTCCCATGTTTTCTTCTAAGAGTTTTACTGTTTGGCTTGTACATTTAGGCCTATAATCCATTTTGAGCTAATTTTTGTATAAGGTGATGGAAGGGATACAACTTCATTCTTTTGCATGTGAATATCCACTTGACCCAGCATCATTTGTTGAAAAGACTATTTTACCTATAGAATTTTCTTGACACAATTGTTGAAAATCAGTTGACCATAAAAGTAAGGGTTATTTCTGAACTCTCACTTCTATTCTGTTGGTTTATATGTCTGTCCTTATGTTATTATCACATTCTCTTGACTACTGCAGATGTTTGAAAATGGGAAGTGCAAGTCCTCCAATTTTGTACTTCTTTTTCGAAGTTGTTTTGACTATTCTGTGTCCCTTGCATTTCCATATGAATTTCACGACCAGCTTGTCAATTTCTGGGAAAAAAAGGCAATCTGGGATTTTGATAGGGATTGAGTTGAATCTGTAGATCAATTTGGGGTACTGCCATCTTAACAATATTAAGTCTGCTGATCTGTGAACATGAACATATTTCCATTTATATAGATCTTTTTAAATTTCTTTCAATGATAATTTGTAGTTTTTGGTGTACATGTCTTGTACTCCTCTTGTTAAGTTTATTCTTAAATATTTTATTCTTGTTGATGCTATTATAGATGTAATTGTTTCCCTGGTTTCATTTTTGGATTGTTTATTGCTAATATCTAGAAATACAATTGATTTTTGTATATTGATCTTGTATCATTCAACTTTGAATTCATTTATTAGTTAAAACAGTTTTTTAGTGGATTCCTTAGGATTTTCTATATATAAGATGTCATCAAGGAATAGAGACAGTTTTACTTCTTTCTTTCAAGTCTGGATGCATTTTATTTCATTTTTTTCTTTTTTCCCCCTAGTTGTCCTGACTAGAACCTCCTGTACAATGTTGAATAGAAGTGGTGAGAACAGACATCCTTGCCTTGTTCTTGATCTTAGGGGGAAGCATTTAGTCTTTGCCACTAAGTATGATGTTAACTGTGACCCACTGCTTTTTAACTTTCTCTATAAGGCATTATTGAGCACAATCCACATCATGTCAACATGATGCTAATCTGGAGCGAATGTTCTATCCTATAATGAAGCAATAACTGTACATTCATATCAGAGAGGGTAACATTGTAAGTCCCAAAGTTGGCAGGCCAGGACTCAGAACCCTGGGAGAGTAACTGTGATGCTTTCACCAGGCAGCAGGACCCTTCTCTGGGTCTCGACTGGCATGACTGTCACATGGGGTGATGGGGTTATGTAGCTTCTACAGTTCTGAGAGCTGGTGATTTTCTTTGCCAATGCATCTAGAGCTGCAGAGATGATATTGATCATCAGCCCACAATTTAGGCGTTGAACTGTCCCTTATTTCTCTTAGAAAGTGTCAATTTGGCAATTCTTATTTGTACTCTTGTTGTTAGTCAAGGGTGTGGGCATAGCAGGGATGTTAACAATGACAAAATTATAAGTAACATTTATAATTGTGGCACGGCTTTATAGATATTATTTCCTTTAAGCCTCGAAACTATTATTACCCCCAATTTATAGATGAGAAACAGATTTGGAGAGATATGTAACTTGCTCCAGGGCACACAGCTTATATGTGGCAGAGCCAGAGTATGAGCCAGGCCGCCTGACTCGAGCCACACTCTTGGCTTCTATGCTTCTCCCGCTTTCTAACGTTTTCCCTCAACAGATCCTCAAACACGCCCAAGAAGCCATGCTTAGCTCTTCTTCCCTGTACTAATGGCAGGGTATTGTGGTATTCATTGGAAAGATGGGTAAGGGATGAACTTGTTACCCTTTTTGTTTAGTGGTTTCATGTAATTTGAGTGGGATAATGCTGTTTTCACTGAGGATAACAGTGGGTAGAACTGGCTCCATTTACAGTAAGAGGTTCAACAGACAGGAGGGAGAATTCAAAAATACAGACACTGTGATATACTGTGTTTCCAAGGGAGAATATGGAGCTTGAAACTTAATAAAAGACTAGGCTGTGGTTTTCTCCTGGATTAGTCTGAATCTTTTTTGGAGTGGTCCAGTATGGATAAATTTGGAGACTTTCTCAAGTTTCCCTGCAGGGTGAGGTTTTTCTCTGTTCACACCAGGTGATGAGACCCTAACGTGAGTACAGATGGCGGTCGTTTTAGGTGGTGGGGGGATGGAGCAGCCTGAGTCTTTGCCTCTCATTTCTCTGATCTTTGACTCAGCCCCTCCCAATTCAGCCCCTGCATCCTTCTCTTTCAGTACATATTGTATTAATCAGGGGACAATCAGAAAACAGAGCCCATGCCAGGCAGTTCAGCAGAGGTAGTACAGACTGGGGAAGTGATGACAAAGGTGTTAGAAGAGCTGGGAGGATGAACAGGGCATGGTGAGGCAACCCAGAGACTGGCAACAGCAGGCAGTTGCTAGCACTCTCACATGGAAGGACCAAGCGGGGAGGTGGGTTACCAGAACCCAGGAGGCAGGACCACCTAACGGGAGCCAGAACCCTGGTGGAGATGCAGCCACTTCTGGAGATGCAATCTGATGCCCATGGAGAGTGGACGGAAATACCCTGGCTTTCTCCCTCTGCCCTCCAGCCTCCCACCGGTGCCTCCTACTGGCCAAATCTAACCAAATGTCCTCTGATAAGTGATTCTGGGAAATGTAGTTTTAGGGGGTCAGTACTCTGCAGTCCCACACAGAGGAGGGGAATGGAAGAACAGATCTGAGAGCACCTGGCCAGTGGCTGGCACCAAAGTCCAGTCAATAAGTCAACATAACTTTAGAACCTACTAGCCAGAGAGCACTTCGAAGCTGGGTCCTTGCTTCCGGGAGTTGAGAGGCTATTGCGGAATAGAGATAAAAATTTGGTGCAAAGCATGCAGGTGGTCACCACTGACATAATGAATGAATAACTTAATGATCAGTTCTTCAGACCATTCTGAGCTGTTGACAGTGTTTGCATGAGTGAGGGGCTGTGTGAGTGTGTTAGCATGGCTGTTTGTGTTAGAGTGTGTTGGTACATGTGTGTGTGAGAGAAAGAGAGTGTGTGTGTGTTTGGTGCCATTGGAGTGCCACAAGTAAGAGCAGATAACCGAAGACTTCAAAGAGGAGAGAGAAAATATTTTTTGAGTCATGTAACAAGCTGAGGAACTAGCAATTGTGGGTCTCAAAAGAGTCTTCCCCTATAAAACATCACCACTATAAGGACCTAAAAAAAATTCTATTTGAGTAGTCCCAGGAGTTTACCTCACAGAACTTGTTGTTTCCCAAATATTTATCCAGTGTAGATGCAGGCACCTGTCCTGTTGTCACTGCCTGGCACTGCCTGTGATGTCACAGCTAATGAATGTTTTATGGGGAGCATTGAAGTTGGGAGAGCATTTGCCAAGAGGAGGCCTGTGGATAGATGTGTGTTAATTTACTGTTCAGTGCACCACCCTGGGGACAATTATTTCAAAAGAAAACTCATCTAAGTTTAAAGCATTGAAACATTTACGACAGATGCCTCTGGCAGGTACGACAAACAAGCATGTGGAATAAATTTTGCATAATTGTAGGGCCTTTGAGGAGGCTGGGACAATAGCAACAGGAAGCTGGGAGCCAGTGAGAGAGGGCAGGAGAGAGAGCAGGCCCCGGGGGTGGGACGGATGGACATGTCGGGGCCTCTCACGCTGGGCCATGGAAGTTATGGTCCAGGCTTTGCAGAAAGGCCCTGGGTTGTTTATCACAATGTTCTGTGTACTGAGGAAAGTTCTGCCTCTGATCTTCTTTGGAGGCACTAAATTACTGACTTACCATTTAAGACTCAAAGATAAAGAACCTAAGTAATTCTCTCAGACTCTTCTTAGGGGTTGAGACGGTCCCTCACTGGCAAAGGGAAACACCGAGCACAGAAAGGGAAAACAATTTGCCAAAGACTCACGTGGTGAGTGAGAAGCTGAGGTGAGGAGGGGCCGGAGCCTGGTTCCGTTTCAGGAATCTTTATTTGCTCCAGTGCCTTTGTGGACTCGAATCATCTTTATTTTCTGAGCGTTTCATGGACCCTGACTATTAAGTGATGGTTTCTAATTTGGGACATTGTGACCCTTCCTCTCTCCGACACTCCTGTGTGAACCCAGGAATAACTGGCAGGAAAGAGGCCTGGGTTCTCCCCAAGCATTGGAGAAGGCCCCAGCCCACGCCCCTTGGTTCTGGGACCATCTGTTCACCATCTGATAATGACCGGCACACTGAGGGCTGGTTCAACTCAGATTCTGTGATTCTAAGTCATTTCTCCTTGCTATTCTCAGGTTTGGTCATAAGGACAATTAAACAGGTCCCTTCCTACAATATTGTTCCTTGGGTAAAACACATTTTACAAAGTAGAATTGTTACTTACTGAAGGCTGTTGCCTGACAATCTTGTGTACTGACTGCTTCCAGCTCTGGTCGGTCTCTCTCTCTCTCTCTGTCTCTCTTGTCTCTTTCTCTCTTCTCTCATGCAGTGGCTTCCATTTCTCACCTACGATCTTATCCCTCCTTGGGCAATCCAGCTAAGGGAACTGGATGAGCAAAGGAGCAAAAACATGGATATAGAAATGGGATTGGGAATCAGTCCTGTTTGACTCTACCACGTGGATGTCTTCACAGCAGCAGTCAAAGGCACATTTGGAATTGGAGTCTGCATCACTTTCTCTCTCTGGTGGGATCCAATCACATGGGTCCCCTAGATGAAAGGGAGTCTTGGCTAGCAATGTCTAAGCAACAGCTCCAAGCTCCTCAAGGGGAACACAGATTTTGGCTGATAGTTGGCCTTCCCTGGCCCAGCATTGGCTTGTGATGTGAGTGGAGTGTGAGCAGTTAGACCCTGGGAGAGTGCAGGGAGGGGGTTGGTTTGGAAACACCTACAGGTAATTCTGACTCGTTCTGTCCTCTTGGGAATGCCAATTATAGGAAGCAAGAAAGGAAGGAAGAGTCTTAAAAAGGAAAATGCTGTAAGAAACCAGTGAGTGAAAAACACTTCACTATTGGGGTACCCAGTGCCCAGCTGGGTTCTTTAGTAAATAAGTCCCCTTCACTAGAGTTTAGGAGTGAGCCTTTGTGAATAGAATTTAGCACTAACTTAAATGGTGGTGTAGGTAAAGTTTTGCATGTGGGTGTATTATAATTGCTATTTTTAATTTATAATTTTATAAATTATAAATGAGAACATTCTCTTCAAGAGAAATTCTGACTATAAAGGTAAAGGGAAAGGTCCCCCTTGACCAACCCCATCTCCCCCTAATGCGATTTGAGTCCCTAGAGGAAACCATGGTTACCATTTTTGATACATTCTTCCAGAACTTTTCCTATGCATTTTTTATCTGTGTTTGAATTCAGATTTGCTTTGGTTGTGGGTTTATTCACACATACACACAAAGGAGAAGTGGTTTCATCTTGTAGAGAAAGTCGCTGCAGCAGTAAGACCGTGGTTCCCAAACTATGCCCCCAAGGCACCCAGTGTGCCGCAGTGACCTCATGGAAGTTCTGTGGAATTTTTAAGAAGTTTTAAAACAATATTTGACATCTATCAGACATCACATAAACTACTACCTCAACAGTTCCAATATTAGACCACGCTATATGCCTTTCAATACTGTCATATCTTTGTGAAGCTCAATTTTTAGGGATCGCAATGCAAGTTCTACACAAAATCAGTGTAGAAGAGGAAACGGGAGTTGTGATGCCTAATTTGATTCTGAGGTTTGAAAAGTTGTATGGTGCCGAGAGGTGCACCTATCCTGTTAGTAAGTAATTATGGCTATTTAAGAATGAAATACAAATATTGTTTTTTTTTTTTTCAATTTGGGTGTAAGTTTTTTAAAATGCTTACAAACTTGTTAGGATATAAATACTTGTAAAGTTATTTGGACTTAACTACTTAATAAGCAGAGCAGTCAACTATTTCTTTTGTCCCAGGGATGCTATGCAAAAATTACTGGGACGTTAAGTGTTCTGTGAACCCAAAAAGTTTGGGAACTACTCCATAGAGAACTACCTCAGTTCTCAGAGATGTAAGAGTAAAGCCAGACAGCCAAGAGCAGAAGAGTTGGAAAAAAAAAAAAAGTATGTTGTGAGAGCTTTGAAGTTGCAGGAATGTCGCTGGAGGCAGCAGTCTGTGGCGAATGGGGCTAGCACGGTGCCATGTGGGTGGGCTTCCTCTAGACTTGCTCTTTGGACCTCCGGCTGACTTCTCCTTTGGCTCTCAAAGTGGATCTGCCCTAGTATTCTTCTTTGTTCTCTTTCTCTCTCTGCTTGTGTCTGTAGATGCGTGTATGTGTGAGTGTGTTAGGAGTGGACCCAGGGTTTCTGGTCATGGAAATCCTTTTAAATTCTTAGGACTTAAAAAATAAACTTGACAACTTCTACTGCAGAGGACATGGCTTTACTTGCAATCTCCAGGGTTCCCCGGGCTGTGTGGAGAAGGATGCCAGAGGGGCGTAGAATGTGTCTATAAACATCTCCCTGCACGGATCGTGTGAAATATTCCTCCCAAGTGGAACCTTGCTGGGGTGGCCCTGGTCATCGGATCGGGGGCTCTGGTCCTCTTCAGCTGACAGCCCATTCTCAGCATCTGAAGTTCTGGCTAAATTAAGACCTTCTCCTCTGTTCATGGTATACATTTCTCCTGGCCTGGGTCTAAATTAAGAAGTTACAAATAAGGAGAGCCTCAAGTCTAGGTTATGAGCTACAGAGAGATGAGGCAGTCTGGGAAGTAAGAACGCAGTGGGGAACCGAAAGAGTGATCTAGCCTCGGAGCTAAGGCTGGGCAAATTTAGGATGGTGTTTCAGACCAGACCCTTCTGGTTTCTCGGAAAACATGAGGCCCAAATATGTGCAGTGAATGGAATTGTTGGAACAGCAGAGCTGCTGATAGGGGCCAGCACATACCATTGGGATGCGTGATGCTTGCCACTATTGACTTGCAGCTCGGACTTTTCTTTTTTCAGTTTAAATGATTTTTCCACATACGGTTTAAAGCACGTAAATTAAATTTGTCTTTTGCTGTCTGGGCCAAGGTCGTTATTTCACTTCTCTAGAATTCACTGGAAGCACACACAAGCCCCTCAGGTTCCTTTGCTCTCTTTTCCTTAGTGTGCCAGGGACTCCAAAGTGCTGTTTTAAAAAATCCCTCAGGGGTCCAAGGGTGCTGTGGCTCCCTGTGATTTTTTTTTTTTTTTTTTTGATATCATGGCCACAAATAGCTTTCAAAGAAAACGGGCAGGATTGCTCTTCTGTGGATGGGGAAACAGAGGCTGTGCTCTTCGGATGATCATTGCTGAAGCTGGAGGAGCTGGCAGACACCTCCCTCTCCATCCTCCATCCCTGCCTCCCAGCCGTGCTCCTGCTGGTGAGAAAGGGCTTCCCCTGGAGCATCCGCAGCCCCAGCACTGAGCGGGCCCTGCATCCTTTCTGCACAGTACTTTCTTAACTTTCATGAAAACTGAAAAGCAAGGAGGAAAGTAAAAAAGGATTCTCGCTTTCTTTTGGATGCCCCCAGCAGCAGACCCTGAGCCAACAATTCAAGTGCAAGAATTCACTTGGGAGATGGTGCCAAGAAACAACAGAAGAGGAGTGGGGAAGTGAGACAGTGAAGGGCGGGCAGCCAAGAAGGGGTGCATTATCAGGCAAGTTACATAGTGGCAACTGGAGCACAATTCCACAGGGAAATTCTGGGAGCTGATGCAGAGCAAGTGGGTCAGTGGGGTGAGGGAGCTGGGCACCTCCCATCAGTCACTGTTGAGATTGCTCCAAGTGTGTGTGTATGTGTGAGTGTGTGTGAGTGTGTTTGTGTGTAATTCTCCTGCAGTTCTTACCTGCCTTGAACATGCACATGGGCAGAGAAGGCTCAGGACCCTTCCCACAACTCCTCCCCCCCCCACCAAAAAAGAAAAGCCATCTGGGAAAGATGTGTGGATGCTTCTACACTATAAAATAAAGGCTGGGGGGGGGGGTTGGGCTGGGCATGGTCAGTATCAGGGTCTCCTCAGTCCCCAGTGCATCAGTTAAGATATAGTCAGAAAATCAGAGCCCGAGGAATTCAGTTAGAGGGGATTTAATACAGGGAACTAATTAGAGAGGCATCAGAACTGAAGAGCTTAACAGGGATGGTGAAGCAACCCAGAGATGAGCAGTGGAAGAAGCTGCTATCACCTGCTATCACCAGGGCCCGTCGAGGGAAGGGCGGTCCAGCAGGAGCTGGAAGTAGAGATGTGTTGCCGCCACCTCAGGAAGCAGAGGAGGGGAGAAGTTCTCTGACTTCTCCACTGGTCAGCATACTTCCCAGCTAGAAGCCAGTCGCAAGGGAACCTGTGAGGTGTATCTTAAGGGATCCATCCATATCAGAGGAAGGAAAGAGCAGATCTGAGAGAGCACGGGAAAAGGACCTGCACATCAGTTTTAATTCAAGGGAGGAGATCCACAAAATCAAGTCTCTTTGAAAGAAGATGTCCAAAACCAACTCCCTCAGAGCCTTTCATATTTCTGATATCTTGGCTTTCAGCTGAAATCTCTGGGGTGTGATTAGAAGACAATCAAAATGCTTTACCTGATTTAAACACATGCTTCTCTTCTCCAATTCTGTAGTTCCTTCTACTACATGACTGTACTGGGCTTGTCATCTCCAAAGTAGACTCTGGGGATTTCTAAGGAATTTGGGTTGACTGCATTTTGGGAAGGGCTAGGTGATAGGATGGGGATCACCTTGTTCTGAGGTTTCTTAGGGGCTGTTCCTGGGCCTTGTGATTTTCTTCTGTTTGGCAGCAGAAGGACCTTAGATTCTCTGCCTTGACCGTGTGGGGTCACTGAGGAAACACCACATCTTAAATGTACCCTTTGTTTCCTCCTTACTTAAGCTTGCCAGGGTTTGGTGATTTTACTCTGTTTCAATGCGGTGAGTTTCCTTTCATTTTGGAAAGTGTGTTTTAGAACCTAGGGCATGCTTATGTTCTTTCTCTCTGTCTCAAATTATTGCCATTTAGATGTGGGCTTTTATCTGCTCCATAAACCAAATGTCAACATTACTAAATATAGCCATCTGAATCCATGCTAACCTTGGGCTCTTCCCCCACCCCTTTGCTCTCTGTGGTCATTTCCTTTATTCTCCCAACCTTCTGGAAAGATGCCCACGTAGTCCCCTATTCTTTCAAATGGAGAAGCCCAAGTTGGATTTTCTTGATTAATTGTGTACAAAGTCAAGAGCAATGCTGATGCCAGTCTCTGGCTCCCTCAGCGATCTCTTTTGAGTTGGGTCCATATAGTAGCCAGCTTAACCACGATATGCCCAGGAACACAGTGACCCATAGTTCCATTTTTTTTTTTGAACATCCAAGTTCAGATCGACAGGTGTATTCCATATTCATAAGCTACTCCCTGCTCTGAGAATGAGGTACTGCTCCTCCAAGCATGCTGGAGCTGGAGTTCATGGTGAAATATACACTGGAAATAGGGCCAAAGGAGGTGCTAACCCTACAGGCAAAAGGAGGCAGATCCCTCGAGGGGAGAGGTGAGCAGAGAATGCTAGTTTACTTACGTGTGTCTCACCGTCCTCAAGTTTGGGAGTCTGGAACCCAGTGATGCAGGAAGGGAGGAGATCCACAAAATCAAGTCTCTTTGAAAGACGATGTCCAAAACCAACTCCCTCAGAGCCTTTCATATTTCTGATATCTTGGCTTTCAACTGAAATCTCTGGTGTGTGATTAGAAGACAAACTCTGAAACATAATTCAGTATCCTCTGGGCTAACTTGGGCATTCCATTTTCTCTGGCAAATGAGCACTGGTTTGTCCTTGATTGATAGGTGATATGGGGAAGGAAAAACAGTATTCCCAGTAGTTTAGGAGTACCTGAGGCCTCTGCTCAATTCCTGAATCTCCCTCATGCTGGTTGTTTCCCAGGGTTAGTGGCACTGTCAGAAGCTGGCTGCAGCACTGCTTGAACTAGGTGCTAGCCTTGGCAAAGGGGAAGCTCATTCCATGAGCCTTTCTTTGCCCACAATTGCCCAAACTCAGTTCCTCATCTGGGGAGCTGTGCTGTTGCTTTTCCCTGCATTTGCAGCATTCTGATCTCACATCCATCTTTTCTGCATTGGGATTTTATTTTTGCTTGGTTCTAAGCCTGTGGGTCTATGCTGATTTCCATGGCCCGTTTGGACCGCTTACATGACTTTTAAGGTGGTGGGAGGTATACTTGACCTTGAAAGGGTTAATATTCATGGCAGGGCCAAGCAGTCCTGCTCACTGGTGGCCGGGTGGTGGTCAAGTTTATCCCCCTCTGGACCTGTTGGACCCAGCCTCATGGTTCCTCAGGAGGGCCAGATGCGGTGGCGTTCAGCCGGCTGTGGATATTTGACATCCAATTCCCTTTTATTATAATGGTGCATGGTCTACCAGCCAACTTACATAAATTTTATCCCAAATTTGGGCATCTGTATTGAGTTTAGAGAATTTGTGGCAGGAAGTTTGCCCTGGAAATGTACTCAGCCGAATAGTTACACTCCTTAGCATGGAGCGGCTCCCATCCAAGAATCTCAGAGAGCTTGTCTGTAAACATGAATGAATTAATCCTCCCAATACCACTGTGTGCTCTTTGCCATCTGGATTATTTTAAGAGTCGGATGTGAAGTGACCAGCCCAGGGACCTACAGTGAGTCATGAAAGGGCCTGCTCAGAGCCAGGGAGTTTGGACCGCAGGGCCCTGGATGAACCCTTTTACCACCAGTGCTTGGTGTGTCAGGATGGAGCTTAGCAATTAGTATAGCTCTGGGGGGTGCCCGGCCCCCTTCCGATGCCTTCATCACCACCTCCCTCAAACCATGATGTAATCAGATCAAGAACCTTATATTTTTTCTTTTATGGTAAAAATAGTATGTGCTAAGTGTAGAAAATCTAAAAATGTCAGTAAAGAATTAAGAGGAAAAATAAAATCATCCATTAATTCATCTCCCAGAGAAACCACTGCAAACCCATTTTTAATCTACATTTTCACATGGTTAAAAAAAATCACACTATTTAATTTTGTATTTTTCTGTTTTCCTCTTGGTCTTAGAACATAAGAAATTCTCAATCTTATTGACTACCATTCGTAAGCATCATTTCAATACTTGCATAACATTTCATCATATGGGTATATTATAGTTTCCTTAGCTCTAACCCTGGGATTGAACATGTGATGAACACATTTTCATTTTCTTTTTTTTTTTTTTTTTTGAGTTTTGGGTTATTTCTTTAGGATGGATTGCTGGAAACTCAAAATCTTTATTCAGTTACTAGGTTCCTAATTGCACAGGCTTTTGTGCTCAATGAAGGAACTGCATAGATACGGCCCTTGCCAGGTTATGGGAAAGTAGAGGCAGCCCTTAGAGTAATTGTGTTCCTTGCTGCTGCTCAGTTGCTCACTCTGAGTGACGGTGGGTTAAATCACTTAGTTCACGTTCGAGAACTCTCCCAGGGATGCGAGTGCCTCTCCCGGCAGAGCAGGAGGGCTTTGCTGGGCTCACATGTGTGATGGGAAGAGCAGGAAATGTTCTGGAGCAGAGGTGGGTCGTGATCTTGGACCCTGGGGTCCAGTTCTGGCCAGGGAGCCATTCCCCCGCCACCTCCACCCCCCTGGAATGGGTGGGTTACTTGTATCGAGTCCTGGAATATCCACATCTTTCGACTCCATCACTAATGTGAAAAAATGATTCTGGGGCAATGAGTGGATCATGAATGCTTCTCCAATGAAGATATTTCATCAGTTGAACTAAGGCCAGGCTTTGGCAGGGGAATCCGTGGGACAAATTGTGAGCCGTGGTTTTAGCTCCAAGAAGACATGTGTCCTGGTTAGTGAGTGATCAATCAAAAAAGTATGAAACTCCTTTTGATAACTTTAACTTCTGGAAACAATTTATAGGGCAAGTAGGGTCAGTCTGACTTCCTAGAAATGGAAAGGTTTTCTTGTTGTTGGAATTTTGATGTTTTTTTCCAGCTTTACAGCATGTATACACAAACAGTCTTGACTATGGAAAGTATTGTTAGTCCACAGATGACCACTTGAGAAATGCTTTAATGTGATGTTCTTTACTTTAATACCAGTTTTCATTTGACTGTGAACTCTCCATCAATAGCCACTTTATCACACCATAGTGCCTAGGATGTGAAAGGGCTGTTTAAATTCGGAGTACATTTGTACCCATCCCTATCTTTGCTTCTTTATTGTATAGAGCTTAGGATAGTTGTTCTCAATGATTTCATGCTGTAATTCTCAACTGGACACCATTGAAATTCTGAAATGGTAAATTCTTAATCAGAGCTAAAAGAAGTAGACCTCATTAAAATGGAGGAAGAGGTGGAAGGAGTAGAAGGAAGGAGAAAAAGGAGGAAGAGGATGGAGAAAGAGGCGGAGGGTATATACAACAACTCATGGAAAACAATGAGTACCATATTATGATCTGATTCTCAGATTTTTTAGCATTTATCCCATAAATGGAGTGTTCTAGGCTACTTCTAGTTCTCCAGAAGCCCTGACACAAAATGAAGCAGGCAGCATCCACCTGTAGTCTCGTCAGCCCTGGGGGGTGTTTCTTGGGCTTGGGGTACAATTTCCAATGACCTTGGCTCTGGCTGGAGGTCCTGGAGCCCGTCTCCCTGCCTTCTCCATCCTCGCTTAATCCATGTTTGGGTGGCAGGAGGGGTGTGAGTCTAGTCTTTATTTGAGGTATCTTCTTGACCTTCCTTTAGACTCAGGGACTTGGACCTGTAAACAGAGACTGGTGACTTGTGTGAGTTAATTAAAATGATCCTGTGTACTTTGAGGTAAAGTGGCAGATAGTCTGCATGTGGGAAAGGTTAAAAAAAAAAACGAAAAAACGGGCCAGAGCTTTTAACAACTGACAGTATTAAGAGAATATAGGCCGCCTAAGAGAGGCAGGGAGGTTACGCCAAGTCAGCTGACTCTGGGCCAGATCCTGATATTGGATCTCCTTTCTTCCAGTTTTAACATCCTTCTCTCTGTCTCCTTTCTCTGGCAGAACTGGGGAGCTGGCAGACGGATGGAGGGCCTGAGGTGGGTCCCCACGAAAATGAGATTAGTTTCTTTGAGCCAGTTGAGCCCTAAGGGGAAGGGTGGAGTCGGGAACACCCCCGGCCCCCTGGTCTTTTTCAGCCTATGTCGGGAGGGTTGATAGTGAAGAGTCGGGATTCAGCCTGAGTTTTCCTTGTTCTGATCCAGCAGAGGAGTTTGGCGACTTGAAATCTGGAAGGTGGCTGGGCTGCCAGCGTGAGTCACACTGTAGGGGGCTGGCTAACAGCAGTTTCATAAACAAGCTGGGAGTTCCCGAATCCCCAGAGCCCACCGTGCATCATCTTCCATCTTCCAGAAAGCTCCATAAACCTTCCCTCTCTCCACTTACCCCTCTAGGCTAGCTAATGCATGTGTTGTCACAGTGTTGATGATAATGTTGGCACAGAGGGTAGAGGAGATTATAGTATTCCCTTCAGCCGTCTGCCAGAGTTTCCCCAAATGGGAATCATCACTTGACCTTCTGCTTTCTGGACGGAAATGTTGAAAGTACTTTGAAACCCAAAGAGGCCTTAGAACACTGAAACTTATCTAATATCTATATCCTTGAGTGAAAAAATAAATAACTCAACCAAAAAGAAATGCATGTGTTTCACTCTTGTTAAATGACACCACTTTTGATAGACCAAATGGTGTAAGACAGAAACTTTGGAGCCATCCTAAACTGTTCCCTTCCTCTCAACTTCCACAGCTGAGTCCCATATCCTTCAGAGTCTACCTACTTAACATCTTTTATATTTATCCCTTCCTCTCCATTCCCCAGGCTCAGGTCCTCATCCTCTCTTGCCTAGACTACTTCAGTGACCTCCTAATTGGTCTCCCCTGCCCCTTCGTCTGGCCCTCCTGCAGCCCGTTCTCCATGCTGTGTCAGAGGGAAGCATCCAGAAAGCAAACATGATTATAACACTCTCTTGCTTAAAATCCTCTAATGCTCTCCAGAGGGTTTGGAATTACTTTTAAACTTCTTGGCTTTACTGACAAGGCCCTACAGGACCCACCTCTTTGACCTCCTCTCCCAACCCCTGTTCCGGTTTGCTAAAGCTGCTATTATGCAAAATACCAGAAATGGATTGGCTTTTATAAAGGGGGTTTGTTTGGTTACAAAGTCACAGTCTTAAGGCCATAAAGTGTCCAAACTAAGGCATCAACAATAGGGTACCTTCACTGAAGGATGGCCAATGGCATCCCAAAAATTCTGTTAGTTGGGAAGGCATGTGGTTGGCGTCTGCTTGCTCCAGGTTGCGTTTCAAATGGCATTCTCCAAAATGTTAGTGTCAGCTTTCGGTGACCGTCTTCAAAATGTCTCTCTAAGCTGCAGCAGCGAGCTCCTTCTGTCTGAGCTCTTATATAGGACTCCAGTGATTAAATCAAGACCCACGCTGAATGGGTGGGGCCACACCTCTGTGGAAATAATCTAATCAAAGGTATTACCCACAGTTGGTCGCATCTCTGTGGAAACAACCTAATCCAAAGATTCCAACCTAATCAACACTAATATGTCTGCTCCTACAAGATTGCATCAAAGAACATTGCGTTTTGGGGGACATGATATATCCAAACCAGCACAACCCCCCACCTAAACCCTCCCTTCCAAACATTTCCAAACTACTTGCAATTTTCTGAGTACATCTTGCTGTGTCATGCTTTGGTGGCTTTGTACATGCTATTGTCTTTGCCTGGAATACGCTTTCCCTCTTTTTATCCAGCGTACTCCTTCTTGTCCTAGAAAACTTAAGGCTAATGCCATCTCCTCTGGGAGGCCATCTCTACTCCCCAGGCTGATTTAGCTGTTGCCCCTTGTCTTAGTTTCCTGGGGCTGCCATAATAAATGACCAAAAATTTGGTGGCTTAAAACCACAGCAATGTATTCTCTCATGGTTCTGGAGGCCAGAAGCCTGAACTCAAGGAGTCAGCAGGCCATGCTCCTTCTGGAATCTATAGGGGAAAATCCTTCATTGCATCTTCTGGTATTACTTGGCTTGTGGCAGCAGAACTTCAATCTATGTCTCCATCTTCATATGGCTTTTGGCCCCACGTCCGTGTCTTCTTCCATTCTGTCTCTCATAAGGACGCTGGTCACTGGATTTCGGGTGCACCCTAAATCCAGGATGGTCTCATCTCAAGATCTGTCATTACAGCTGCAAAGACCCTTTTTCCAAATCAGGTGCCATTCATAGGTTCCAGGAGTTAGGACTTGGGCATAGCTTTTGGGGGCCACACTTCAGCCCACTACAGCCCTGTAGCACCCTATATATTCCTTTTAGGAAAAAGTTTTCCATAGGTGTTTTTAAGCATTAATTGATATTCCTGTCTCCCCTCAAGGTGAAATCTCTTTGAGTTCAGGTCTTCCATTTGACCTCATGTCTTTGGCTGCTAGCAAAGGGCCTGGCTGCATCTCAGTAAGATGTTTTCATCAAATGTGAGCAATAACTACCAAAGGGTGAGTCCTAGGTCCTTCTCTTTAGCCTGGGCTGATCCAGTCGTGCCAGGACACAAGAGCCTGGACAGCTTGACCTCTGGAAAGCTAATCCAGTGCCAGGAACCTGGTTCTGCAGTTTTATTTAGGTCAGAAGTACATTTTTAGGCAAACTGATTTCAAGGAGTATCCAAAGGAAGTCCTTGAAATATTACAAATTGTAGGGAGGAGCCCAAACAAGTTAATCTACATTCTAATGCGTGTTGTCTATTGCATGATGATGGTATGCATAGTTTTTTGAAGTCACCAAATGACTGAAAGGGAAGGGTTTAACATTTTTGAGCATGTACAGGCATTGCCTGGATTCCCCGTATTTCAAATAAGAGCTTGGCCTTCAAGGGAGATCTTGGGGAATTGGACAGTAAATTAAAGTAGCCTACATTTGTGAGACCTGCAACTTTTATTCTCTAGGCTTCCGTTTTTGTTTTTGTTTTTTCCCTTCCTTTTAGTGGAATTGATAAGAGCATGGCTTCTGATTTTCTCCATATTCTTGTGGTTGGAATTTGTCCTAAGGGTCAGAACTCCCATCTACCAGTCAATCTGTAGATGATGAATGTGGCCCTACTATGTGCCTGTGTATATATATTTAACAGGCCTGGAGAAGTGAAACCATCCTTTGGTTATCTCATAGTACTTTGTAAACATGAAATTTTCATTGTTCGGAGAGTTTTCATCTTTGGTCATAGAAGGAGAATGTAAGAAGAATTTGGCAAGAGACTTACAGCTTTTAATTTTTAACCATTGCTTCCTCTCTTAGAGGCCTCTCCTCCTGAATCCCCATGAACAATCCTGTTAGCTGAAAGAGCCTATAAAATCATGCTGTTATTCGGAAGAGGGAGGCTATAAACTAATGCTCAATGCTAAGTAAGCTATTTACAGAAGGCTTAGGTGTTTTCGGTAATCTATGCCCAGCCTCACTGAGAGGAGACTTCAGAGCCAAGCCTGCTTCTCTTTGTAGAGCAGGCTACACCATTAGTTGTCTGAGGGGCTCTTGCTCTAGCCAGGACCTGTCCCCTCTCTCCTCGGCAACTATCTGTTACCAATTGGCCCATCTTCCTGGAAGGGAAGCCTCTGTAATCTTGGGCTTTCATGGAGGTCTTCCTGTTATGCAGGGCAAACTTGTAATCATACTAATCTCACTTTCAACTTCTCTACCCTTCTAATACCTCTCCTCACTCATCAACCCCACAACCATCTCCTGGCCATTATTTCTCCTCTATTATTGAATCTTCAGCCCCAGCTTCCCAACTCAACTAGCGCAACACAGCATATGTTGGTTCCTTCCTCTTCAAGGCCCTGTCCACTCACTTCATCCCTACTCTTGCTTTGTAACTTTCCCTGTTCCTACCTGTACTCTCACCCTACTCTCATCCCTTTTTCTTATGCATTTTCATTCATGGTCGCCTGCTCTTCTGACCCAAGATACCACTTCCTGTCTGTGCTGGTTTGAATGTATTATGTCCCCCAGAAAAAGCCATAGTCTTTGATGCAGTCTTGTGGGGCAGACATTTTGGTGCTGATTAGATTTGCATAGAAATGCGCCCCACCCAACTGTAGGTGATAACTCTGATAAGATAGTTCCATGGAGGTGTGGCCCCACCCAGTCAGGGTGGGCCTTGATCAGTGGAGCCATATAAATGAGCTGACGAGCAGAGGGAACTCAGTGCAGCTGTGAGTGATGTTTTGAAGAGGAGCTACAGCCAAGAGGGACACTGAAGAAAGCACAGGAGCTGCAGATGAGAGACATTTTGAAGACGGCCGTTGAAAGCAGACTCTTGCTCCGGAGAAGCTAAGAGAGGACAAATACCCCAAGTGCAACTAAGAGTGACATTTTTGAGGAACTGCAGCCTAGAGAGGAACGTCCTGGGAGAGACCGTTTTGAAACCAGAACTTTGGAGCAGACACCAGCCACATGCCTTCCCTGCTAGCAAAGGTTTTCCGGACACCATTGGACATCCTCCAGTGAAGGTACCTGATTGTTGATGTGTTACCTTGGACACTTTATGGCCTTAAGACTGTAACTGTGTAACCAAATAAACCCCCTTTTATAAAAGCCAATCCATCTCTGGTGTTTTGCATTCCAGCAGCATTAGCAAACTAGAACACTGTCCTTACACAACAGTTGTGTTGAGGCAGGAGGTTTGACCACCAGTAAAATGCACCAGAGTTGTACCTCTCCACTGAACTTTGGGCATCCTTGAATTTCTCAAGGTCAGATCTTTACCACTAGTGAGGGGAGAGAAAAGAAGGATGGCAGTGATGATGGTAATGGGCCCACTCATCTGCTCCAATAGTGTTGCTCTCAGAAAATATAAATAGATCCTCAAAGGACTGGCCAAATTGTGAATGAATGACAGAGCCATGCATGATGAATGAAGAGGCTGGGGTAAGCCTAATGAGTGAGGGTCCTGTGGAAGAGTTCCAGACCCCTTCATTGCTTACCTGAAAGGCATCTAGTTGGTTGCCAAACCCTAGGCTGAATGGAACCCAAGTCTGGTCCAGCATTTGATCCTTCTCTGATTGTAGCAGTACAGAGGTTTAAGCATTTGTAGGGAGTTAATTAAATATACTTTGGGAAAGAATACACTTAGGAGAAGGGGGAAAATGGAAGGAGAGGGCATCCTCCCTCCTCTTAAGGAGTGATCCTGAACTTGCACATCTTACTTCTACTCATATCCCATGAGCCCAAGCTTAGGCAATGGCTACTCCTAACTGCAGTGGAGGCTGTAGAGTGTAGATTTGTCCTGGAGGTCTAAGGACCCAGCTAAACACTGGGATCTCTAATACCATGAGTAAGGAGAATGGATATTGGGAAACAACGAGAAACTTCTGTAGGGGCAATACATGTTGTTGATCATGTCCTGAGTAGAGGAACAAAACCTAATCAGAAGCATTTGGAAAATCCAAACTGGAGGGGGTTTACAAATAATCCCAAATGATATTTTATTGACTCATTCAGTAAATATATATTGAGCACCTGCTATGTGCCAGATGCTTTGCTAAGAACTGGGGATGAAAAAAATGAATTAAAACATCCTAGTTTCTGTCTTCATGAAGCTTACAGTCCAGGGGAAGATGGGAAATAATTATTTATATCATAATTGCATTAAGTGACACTAATGGCCTGCAACTTTGTAATAGGAGAACCTAACCTAGGCAAGAGTTGAGGAAGGCTTTGCTGATGATTGGTATTTCACTAAGACTTAAAGGCTGAGTAAAAGTTGGTGAGGGAAAGAGGGAAGAGAGTAGCTAAGAAGAGGTAGTGTTTATTATGCACCTTACTAAGTGTCAGACCCTGTTTTGAAGCACTTTTCATCTTTACAACAGGGTTCTTACAAAGTAGGTACTTGTATTATCCCAATTTTACAGATAAGAAAGTTGAGATACAGAGATTAAGTAATGTATCTCAGGTCTCAGGGAGCTTGGTGGTAGAGTCTGGCTGGAAACCCAGGCAGTCTGCCTCCAGGGCACATTATCCGAAATACCCGGCTACACAGGGAGTGCGTTTAGCCAAGGAAATGAAAGAATGCCTGCTTGGTGGAGTGCAGGATTGGGAAAAATGGCCCCAGGTGAAGCTGAAGGTCAAGGAGGAGCCAGACCATGCAGTGCCTTCTAAGCCAGGTAAATGATTTTGGTGTTTTTCTTAAGACTGATGGAAAGTTACCAAAGGATTTGAAAAGCACGGGTACTGCATGATCAGATTTGCATTTTGAAATGTTCTGGCTGCTGTGTGGCCATCATCATCTTATCTCCAGTAGATGGTGACTGTATCTTCTAGGACACAAAAGTAGTAGTAGATAACAGAAGCAGATTGACTCAAGAAACCTAGGTGATAGCATTCCAGGGCTTGATTAAGAGGATGGATAAGAACCATGCTCAGGCTCTAGTTTGAATAGTTTATTGATAGTGATTTTATTTATAAAGATGGGGAAGACTGGAGGAGAAGCAGGTTGGGGGAAGATCATGAGTTCAATTTCAGACATGTCAAATTGAGATGTTTGTAAAACATCCATGTAGAAAAGCCATTTAGGCATTTGGGTCCAGAGTTCAGAAAAGAGGTATGGGACGGAGATATAAATTTGGCATTCAGGTAGTACTTGAAATATGGAAGTGGACAAAATCAGAATGTCTTGTCTATTAATAAATATCCTATTATTTAGTTTGAGAGCCTCATCATTTTTAATAACAGGAACAGATGCAGTTTATCAGTGTCAAATAGAGTGTTGCAAATTCCATATATGCCATCCGTTGGGAGGAGGGAGACACCTGGGGAAGGCTGGAAATGTTGGAAATGTTTTAAGATAAGCTCTTGAAGACATGGAATTTGGGTAATCAGAGAAGCTTGGAAGAAAAGTGGCTCCATTTGGTGTCCTAGAGAGTTGATTGAACATCCTGTGGACAAAAAAGGAAAAAGCAGGGGACATGTTCCATCTAGTCCACTAGAGAGGACTTCAGAGCTTTGAGTTGGGTCAGAAGACTTGCTTTTGCCACTTTCTACGTGGGTCACCATGAGAAGGCGTTTGACTTCTCTGAACTTCTCATCTCTATAAAGGATACTGTTGTCCCTCTCCTACCCAACTCACACAGTGCTGGTGACAGTAAAGAATAAACAAGATATGGGCCTAAATGAATTAGGTAAAATTTAAAGCTATGCAAATGTAAGAAGCTATATCATCAAATAAAAATCAAGATGTGAAGTGGATAAGTTACTTTCCCAAGGTCACCCAGCTGCTAAGTGCAGAAGTTGGGAGGAAAGCTGAGGTCTTCCAACTTTCAGTGAAAATAATGAGCATCCCTGTGGATCACTAGCTCCATGACCTTGGGCGATTTATTTAACCTCTCTGACTCTCAGTTTCCTCACATGTATCTTAGGAGATGACACCAATCACAAATATCAATTATTTCTTGAATGTTTACTGTGTGCCAAGCCCTACTTAATAAATTAAGTATCTATGTCGTCTAGATACCTAGATTAAAGCTGTGAGCAAAGCAAAGTGCCTGTTCTCAAGGCACTTGCCTTCTGGTGGAAGAAGGATAGAAAATACAGAGATAAACAAATACAAGGCAGAGTAAGAGGGCAGACAGAAATGGAGCATGGGGTGGAGAGAAAGGTACTATTTTTTAATAAGGTGGACAGGGAAGATCTCTCTGATAAGGTAACATTTGAAGAGACACTGTAATGAAATAAGAAAATGAGCAGTGTGAATTTTGCGGGAAAGAGGATAAGTACAGAGTCCCTGAGGCTGTAATCTGCTTGATATTCTTTGGGGAGCAGCCGGAAGGCCAGTTCAGCAGAAGCAGAAAGAGCAGTGGGGGAAATGGGAGGGGACAGGGATTGAGATGTCACACAGGGACTTTGGATTTTATTCTGAGTGAGGTGGGCAGCCATTGGAGGGTTTTAAACAGACATGTATGTGATAATATTTGTCTTGTCAGTAGCATTTTCATGAGAAGCAAATGAGGCAATGAGTATGAAATTGCTTTATGCGTTGGGAAGTTAGATTAGAGAATACTTTCAGGTTGTAGAGCTGGCCAGGCAGTTGCAGAGCCAGCCTAGAAAGCAGCCTCCTGACCCCCAGACCCCCCGCCTTTCCTTGGCATCCTGAATCTCCCCTCAGAGGGCATGGGATACAGTGTCAATCTGAAGCCAGATCGAACCCTTGAGCAAGGTCAAAGACACTCCTCCTTTCCCAAGCCAAAGGGCTCTGTGAACCTCACTGACGTGGCAGCGTTTGGCTTTTGGAAGGAGCTACAGGGACCTCTGATCTTCATGAATAGGAACAAGGGAACTGAAACGGTCCAAGGCAGTTGGGGCCTGGGCAGTACTGATTGTCATAAATTAAACACAGACCTTTGCTGCTCGGGGCTGGACTCGAGAAGCTGAAACATCAGGGTTGAAGAGGAAAAACCAACAGTTATGATAGGCTTTGGAGAACTCCATTAATATCTATTTAGGAAGCCACGGAGTGGCCAAAAACAATAGGGTCAGAATTTGTAAGAATTCATAGTTGTTTATGTAGTGTTAGGTGCAGATTAAGTGGATGCAGCGGTGCATGAATTGGGCTACCCAGATGTGATCTTGTGTCTCACCCCCTCTGAGGACAGGCTTCTATAGATGCTTACATCTGGCCGTGGGCTCTGTCTGGCCCTACATCTGTGTAGAGAGGCCCACGTGATTCCAGTGGGTGAGGTGGGGAGAATCAAACCGTGGTTCCTGGCTGCAGAACCCAGGATTGGAGGTCTGGAGGCCTTGAATGTTTGCTGTTTATTTAAGTGGGTTGAGTCCTCTCCCTTCTTCTCTTTTTCTCTGCCCTCCTCTTTTTTTTCTTTCTCTTTCCAATTTTCGTTTTTTTGTTTTGTTTTTTAACTAAGAGCAAAGGACATTAACTAAAGTTCAGATTGCCCTGTATTAAATTTCTACGTGTTCATAAGAAAACTACCCACATATCACACAGCCAGAGCACATCCCTAAAAGAAAATACCATGAAGACATCTCTGTTCCCGATAAAATATATACTGTATGCCTACTAAGTGGTCCTCACAAATCACCATGTCTTCAGAAAATGAAGTGTCATAATTTTTTCCATGAAACTTTGTTGGAATCCAACTGTATAAAAACCATAATGATGTACAATCTGTCCATGAAATTATGTTTCTTAACCAAAGATACAACCTTCCAAGAATTGACAGGCAATTGATACTCCAATTCCAATTACTTTAAGTAAACAAGTTTAAAATAATCACCTTAATATCTATGCATTTAAAAAAAATAATTCTTGTTATAAGCTAAGGTTTTTTTTGCCCGTAGTTGCTTCATATCTGAATCTTAGTGGACCCAGAAATTAAAAGATTTCCTCTAAAAGCATAGAAAACATGGGTTGGGATTGGAAACATAGAGGATGTGCGTTGATATGTATACATACAAAATAAACATACATTTACCTATACATACACTCACAAAAGTACATATTTCCCATGCTAGAGAAGCTCGCTCTGGGGGTTTCCAAGGGCAGAATCAGGTCCAAGTGGTAGAAGTTTCAGGGAAGACAGATTTGGGAAGAACTTTTTTAACAGTCAAATCTGCCCAACAAGAGAATTGGCTGCGTCACAAAGTTCAGTTTTTTCCAGGACTTGGTAAATACCAGAAGCTTCCAATGACAGAATTGTTTTATAAAAAGAGCATTCTTTTGTGCCCACCCATTTGAAAGTCATGCTATTATAAAAGCTGAAGAACGAGCTGCTCTCATGGCACATGGTGCAAGTGTGACCTGCTGAGCTGCGAATGACTGAAGATGAGACTCAGAAGCCACATGGCGGGGGCGGGTGCAGCTTCTAAGAGACGATTATGGCAATCCTGATGGTAATGAAGGGGTCCCAAGGGGTCTCAGACATTTATGTATTTGGGCAAGTAGTGAATGTTTTGAAATATTTAGTTGAAATTATGCAAATGTATTATATGCTAAGGAGCTGAAAGAGTCCCGCCCACTTCTTTGTTCTGTTTTTCTTTTTCAATCCTTGGGCTCTTTTGGATTTAAGACTGAAAAACTCTGAAATCAGCACTCATCCTTTTTAGGTCAGATTCTAAACATTCTAAATATACATAATATCTTACATATTATATATACATATTGCATATATGGCAGTGACTGTAGTGAGCTCCTCACTTCTGGAAGTGATCAACAGAAGGTGAATGGCTATTGCCAAAGCATTAAATGAGGGATTTCTGTATTCGGTGGATGGAGAAAACTGAAAATACAGAAAAGCCTAAAGAACAGTCTAATGAATATTCAAGTAGCCTTGGCACAGCTTTATCATAAAGAACATTTTGTCAGATTTTCTTTGGATCAACCTTTTAAAGAGATGTCATGACAAATACAGTAAAGCATGTGAGTTCCTTTTTCTTCCACATCCCTGTTCTGCCCTTCATAGAGGGTACCAATATCCCGAACTTAGTGTTTACCATTTCCATGGGTATTTTTGCACTTTCAGTGAACATACATGCATCCATAAATACTAGGTACTATTTTTTGTGTTTGTAAACTTTATCTAACTGCTAATCATACTATACAGATTATTTTGTGACTTGCTT
This sequence comes from Choloepus didactylus, assembly GCF_015220235.1. NCBI lineage: Eukaryota > Metazoa > Chordata > Mammalia > Pilosa > Megalonychidae > Choloepus > Choloepus didactylus. The sequence goes on from NC_051314.1 coordinate 126,631,777, forward strand.
CTTTACTAAGCATTGTTTTTGAGATTTATCCATTTTGATATGTGTAGCTCTTATGCATTTTAAAATGAATTACTGTGAACCATAGATTAAATATACCATCATTTACTTATTTCTCTGTTGAAAGTCATTGAAGTTGATTCCATATTTTCTCCTAGCAGCAATGCAGTTATGAACCCTGCTATACATGTATTGGGTACATTTGTGTATGAATTTCTTTCAGAAAGAAATTGCTTGACCTTAGAATATACATGTTTTTACAGGATATAGTCAAATTATCCTTTAAAATGGTTGAACTAATTTATACTCCTACCAGCACTATGTGAAAATTCCTATTATTCCATATCCCTACAAACTCTAAGTGATATCAAGATTTTAATTTTTGCCGATTGGTCATTATACACTGGTGTTTCATCATAGTTTTAAATTTAAAGGTAGTCAATTATATCATTCTTTTCCTTTTGAGTTGGCTTTTTTGCATCTTGTTGAAGAAATCCCTCTCTACTCCACAAGGTCTTAAAGATATTCTCCTATTTTTTTATTTCTCAAATTTGTGAAGGATTGCTTCTCCACATTGGATCTAGGAACTACCTGGATTTTATTTTTGTGTGTGGACTGCAGTATGAATCAATTTTCACTGTCTTTATTTTAATATGTTGCTGTATTTGGTTTGCAAGTATTTTATTTAGGATTTTTGCAACTATGTTTATTGGTGAAGTTGACCTAGAGAGTGTTCTTTTCTTGCGCTGCTTGTCTAGTTTCAGTGTCAAGGCTCTATGAGCCTCATGGTATGAGCTCAGAGCGTTCTCTGTTTTACTTTTCTCTGCGATACATTTTGGAAGGGTGGGTTATTTGCAACTCAAAAGTTTGATGAAATTCACTTAAACAATATCTGGGCCAACTGCTGAGTTTTGTAGAAAGATTTTTAATTTTGGAATTTTTTTAGTGACTTCATTCTGTCCTGGTTTTCATTTTCTTCTGAAGTCCATATTGTTAAATTCTATTTTCCTAGGAAATTGTCCGTTTTGTCTGAATTTTCAAATTCATTGTTATGAAGTTCTTTGGTATTGTCTCTTGAAGTTACTAATCTCTGTTGCACATGTAATCATATCCCTTTTGTGATTGCAGATATTTTGGGGTGTTTTTTTCTTCTTTTAAATCTGATCAGTATGCCAGATGTTTGCCTATTTTGTTAGTCTTTTCAAACAGCCAGATTTTGGTTTTTATATATTCTTTCTATTGTTTCTTTGCCTTCTATTTCATTCATTCCTGCTTTTCTATTTGTCATTTCCCTCCTCCTTCTATCTTAGGGCTTACCCTATTATTGTTTTGTTTACTTCTTGAGTTAGATGTTTAACTCATTAATGTCCAGTCTTATTTCTTTTCTAATAAAAGTGTATAAACTTCTTTTCATTTAGCTCATTCATTTATTCATTCATTCCTTAATTCACAAATAAGAGCCAGTCACTGTTCTAGGTTCTATGGATTCATCAGTGAACAAAACAATTAAAAAGCCCACCTCCTATTTTGTATATTCTGTTATGAACTCTTTATCCATGAGCTATTTAGAGTGTGTTTTACATTTCCATTGGTGTGGGAGAGGGGAGGTTGGTAATCTTGACTATTTCTGATTTACTTGCATTTTGTTAAGAGAATGTGGCATGCATGATATTGATTTTTTTGGGGTACTTCTGAGAATTGCTTTGTGATCTAGAATGGGGTCCTATTTTAAAATAAAAGTTCCATGTGTGCTTGGAAAGAATGCTGACCAGTGATCTTTAAGAATCTTTTCAACTTGGTGATTCAATATTCCATGTCAATGTCAAATAACTCTGCCTGATCTGACCTGTTGTTTAAAGTCATAGTTGAAAGGGCCTATTTCATGTTGATGTTGATTCAATAGTGAGTCAGGAGTAGTGTTTGATCTCTGTTCTAAGACAACAGTTGAATGAGGACTGTTCTTTTTCTTATAGGGAGCAGTAGGGCAGAGAATCATGGAATACAAAACCAGGAAAGCCCATTAGCGGTTGTCCAGAGCCAGCAGCAGCCTGGCTGCTTGAGGAATTATTTAACAAGCACCCATCTTTATACCAGGCACTCAAGTATGGGCTAGACACCGTGGTACTAAGTGGTTTGCAAACACCAGCTCACCTCCTCAGCATTCCAGGCCATGGGGAGTTAGCATCTCTAACCCCGTTTCTCCAGTGCGGAACTGGTGCCACAGAGAGATCCAGTACTAAGGTCTCACAAACAGTAAGAGGAGGAGTCAGGATTGAATTCAGGCAGGGACCGCAATCTCAACCATTCTGTATGCTTCTTTCCATGGGAACTTCTGTTAAACTCTTGTTAAAAATATCTATGCCCTTGCCCCACCCCAGACTTCCAGAGTCAAAAATCTCTTCAAGGGTGAAGTGTTGAAATCTGTATTCTTAACTTCGGTCCAGGTTGATTCTGATCTACAGCCAGGTTTCAGGCCAGTCCCTTCGTTTTACAAATGGGCAAACCGAGACCAAGAGGGAGAAAGGAGGAAACATCTGACTCCCAGGAACGTACCCCTCTGTGAGCGTGTGAGGCTGCTGCTGGCAAGTTTGGCTGTCCTGGCATTGGTGCAGGAAGCCTAGCCCACCTGCTTGTGGATTAGAAAGGTTCATCCTTTCCCAGAAAGAGACCAGGCAGACAGCCTCTGTCTGTCCTTCTATCCTGTTTCTCTCTAACTTTCCCTTTCTATCCCTATGTCTGTATCTGTTTTTCTGTCTCTCTCTGCTCTTTGAGTAAAGTCCTCCTCTAAGGAATCAAGGCAGGGATCCTGGAAGCTTAGGGGGTTGGTGTAAGGTTGTGCAGCACATTATTTTGTAGTGGACGGAGCTTTAGAATCAAATGGAGCCGGTTTAAGCCCTTGTTCTGCCATCTTCTAGCTTTGTCATATTGGTCTGTGACTTAACCCCTCTAGTTTCACTCATCTATAAAAAGGGACATATTAATACCTACCTTGTAGAATCATTATAAGCGTTAAACAAAAGCATGCTTGAAAAGCTCCTGGAACATGGTAGCAATAACAGTTACAATAACAAATTGTAATCGAGGTTCTATACTATGCCAGATCTAGGCTCTGAGATCCAACAGTGCAAAAAAGAGACAAAAGCCCTGCCTTCTAGGGGTTTGCAGTCTAGTATGGAGAGAGAGAAGATAAATGGACAAACAAATAAGTGTATAAGGTGTTCAGTAGCAATGTATACTAGAGGGAAAAGCAAAAACAGAGTAAGGGGATAGAAAGTGAAGAGGCAGGTAGGGTGGCCAGGAGTGGCCTCTTTTGATACAGTGACAGTAGTTGAGCAGACACTGGATACAAGTGCGGGAGCAAGCCAGGCAGCAGGGAGGGCAAGGTTTCCAGCAGGAGAGAGAGGAAGTGCAGAGGCCATGACAGAGCAAGCTCATTGTGTTCAAGGAGCAGGGAGGCCACTGTGGCCAGACCAGAGTTCTTGAGAGGGGAAGTGGCTGGAGATGAAGGCATTGTGAGACCATGGTGAGGTTGGTGGGTTTACTCTGAATGAAACGAGAAGTCACTGGAGGCTTCTGAGCAGAGGGCTGGCATTTTAAAATGTTCATCTTGCTTGCTTGGTGGAGACTAGACTATGAGGGGCAAGGGCAAAGCAGGGAAACCAGTAGGAGGCGGTTGCAGTGGCCCCAGGGGAGATAACGGTGGCTTGAATCGGCAGCAACCATGGAGATGCTGAGAAGTGTTCAGATTCCGGGTATATTTCAAAGGCATCTCCCCAAGATTTGTTGAAAGAAACAAGTCAGAATGACTCCAAGACTTTGGCCTGAACAAGTGGAAGAATATTGGCGAGGGGAAGACTTGGGGTGGGGGTGGGTGGAGGAAATGAAGTCTTTATTTGAACATGTTGTGTCTGTGACACCTTTACACAGCCACGTGGAGGGGAGAAGAAGGCAGTAGAATATGCTCAGGGAATGTCCAGGCTGGAGAGTCATCAACATTTAGATGATCTGAAGCTGGGAAATTATTTGAGCCCGCCACGTTGGTGAGTGTTATCAGAGTAGAGAGATGTCCAAGAACCCACACTTGGTCCGTCTAATGTTTAGAGACTGGGATGATGATGAGGGACCAGCCAAAGTAACTGAGAAGAAGTGGCCAGTGAGATATGAGGAAAACCAAATGAAAGTGTAGTCCTAGAGGGTCAACTGAGAAGGATGCCTTGAGAAGGAGGAAGTCATTAACTGTCCATTAAGCGTAAATCAGATCATGCTGCTCACCCCCCTAAAAACCTCCATAGCCTGCTCCACCGTGGCCTGTAAGACCCACCACGTCTGGTCCCTGGCTCTCTGTCTCCCTCCACATTTCATTTTGCTCACCACACTTGAACTGCATTTTCTCTTCTTTCTGTCCCTCAGGTATACCAGATCATTTCCATCCCAGGGTCTTTGAGTTCCTGTTCTTTCTAGAAGGTTCTTTCTCAGTGCTCCCCTTGGCTTCCTGTTCCTCCTCATGCTCTTCTCAGCTCATCACTTCTTGGAGAGGTTTTTCCCAGTCCTAGTAAAGTCCCCCTGCATTAGCCTGTGTAATTTTCTCCATAGTATTTATCTGGTCCTGAAATTGTTTTACTGATTTACTTGCTCGCTTCTTTGCTGGCAGTCTGTCCCCTCTAGCATGCAGGCTCCTTTAAGGCAGGGACTCCATCAGCCTATGTCTTCTGTGTCCGGGGCAGTGTGTAGCACTTAGTAGGTGTTCAACAAATGCCTACTGACTGATCAACAGGCTGAACTTACAGAATTTATTTGAGGCCCGCTTCCTGATTTTTGTCAGGTTTCCGGCTTTATTTTTATGCCTAAGATGGTACGGCTTATTTACAAGTTCAATAAAAGGAGGTGATTCTGGCTGAGCCTTTTTGTCAGCGGAGGCCTAGAGTGAAAGACCTTCTTTCCCAGGGTGGAAGTCATGGGGTGTGCCCCACCTCAACTCCCCATCCTGTGTGCTGTCACCAGCCAGTGCCACAAGGGGAGGAGATTCTTGGGTTGCTTAAAGCCTACTTGGAGCAGGAGGAGACCTCAGCAACTGCTCTTTGGGACTCCTGCCCCAGCATGACTTGGCTGATGCCCCAGCTTGAGCTAGATGAGTCCAGGCACAGTGGAAAGGAGGGTTTCAACCCTGCTGAGGATGCAGACTTTCAGGAATCCACAGAGCTGGCCAAGTTACGTTAATACGAAGCGGGCCAAGGGCTTTGGCTGCCTCCTTTTCCTCCTGGAGATCCAAAGTCAGTAGCAGTCGTGGATTCCCTATTTCCAGAGCACCCACTCTTCTTTGGCTTTGCTTTTTAGGAGTATGTTGTTTCATGTGGAATCCTGAGTGAGAGAATAGTGAGGCTCAGGGTGTTTGTGTCGGCATCTCATGTGAGAAGCACTTTAGCTGCCTTGCTTTGGGAAAAATCATTTGCCACAAGAAGATTCAAAGAAGGGAAGAAGAATGAAAAATAAGTTCAGTAGCTATTTCTTGAGTGCTTACTGTGTGCCAGACACTGGACTGGGGACTCGACGAGGTCATATCCTCTGCCATGGGTCCCCCTGTAGGAGTCTATATTTGCCTGTGTGTTACACAGAGCTGAAGGGGAGCAGCTCTCAGAGATGGGGTGGAGCAGCCAAACCCAGAAGTCCCACAGGTGGTTGGAAGGAGAGTCCTGGGAATGTGCCAGCTTCCGTGAGAACTTGGAAGCAGGACCACAGGCGCTGTTCAGGCCCTGGAGGTCACAGCTGGTGAGGAGCTGAGAGGCCAGGCCCACTTTCCAAGCAGCAGGTTCCAGATTCCCCCAAGGAGGCATTGACATGAAGCTGGTTCCCTGCTCCTAAAAATTCTGTCCCTATGCTCATGACCACATCTCTCCCTGTTGACTTATGAGCTTTTACTCTAAAATTATCTCTTTTCTCTTGCATTTATATTCTCTAACTCCTCAGTATCTCCTATTCTCTCCCCCAAATCAGGTCAAAGATTCCATCATGTCAAATATGTGTCCCCTTCAAATTCCCTCATCTTTGATACCAATCTGTCACCTTTTCTCACTACCATTCTTCTTGAGCATCACAACTTGATTTCCTTATGTTCCCTTGGCCCCTTTAATAACCTTGTAATTTGTTTTGCTCCTCAAATCATCTGAAGCAGGTCTCTCCAGAGGTCATTAGTTCTCTTCCTAAGCAGTCTACCCCATGGCCTTCACATTCTTTTCACTTGTTCCCCTTGACATCTCTGTTTCACCCCTAGCGAGACCAAATCTGCTCTGTTTGAGGCTCTGTCCAGTTAATAGTTGCACTTCTTGCTCAGGACAGCTGGACACATAACTACGAGGCTGGCGTGCCAATCATCCTGATATGTGTTAGGTGGGAAACCGAGTTTTCCTGGACTCTTGGAAAGCTCTGGTGGGGAGGGCCCCCCCCATGGGGGAGGGTTTTCTCTTTAGCAAAGCAAAGGAACCGGGAGGAATGAGAAGAAGCACGCAGACTGGATGAACCACTAGACTCTGTTACACTGTGAGCTGTTGGCAGAGTAATAGGCAAATCTGGATTAAGCTGTTTGCCTTTGTCCTTCAGATTCAGATAAAGCAGCATGGCTAATTGAGATTTTCACCTTTTGGATCTCAGCTCTTTTTATCTGGGTTCCCAAGGATTTGAGTAGATGCAATGGGATTAGTCAATACTTTAAGCCTCTCTCAAAAGGGTGTGCATGAGTCAAGCCTTTGTTTGGAGGCAGCTGGTGCTTTAAGGATTGGCTGGAAGAAAATCCTTTGTGATGGTTGTAGCTGGGGCTTTGGGTTAATTAAGAGAGTCCTCTCTTCACTGCAGGGAAGGGTGGCTGGCGGCCCTGGTGTCCTTGTGACGGTTGTCCTTGCTCCAGGCCTCTTGTAGCACTCAGCTGGTCTTGGCTCTTGGGCTCCTGTTCAGGCCAGGCTTCCTTCATTTTACTCCTTTCCCAAAGCACTGCATGTTCCAAAGCTACCCCCACCCCAACTCATGGTCTCGGCCCTGTTGCTTAGGCCCCAGTTCAGGGTCAAGTTTGGCGTCTTCCCCATCACAGTTGTTGTTCCTGGGATTCAGCTTACTCTTCACTTCTGTTCCTCCCATAAGGTCCCAATCACTGAAGTAGGAACCTGGAAGAAGAAGAGAGCTTAGAGTGATGATTAATGCTATTCTTTAGTGGCCTTGGCAGTTGTCTTGGACACTTATGATGATAATAACAACAGCTTCCTAACAGGGACATTTCTTTAATGCCTTTAGCTCTCAAAGCGATGCCAAGGCAAAGTCAGGAGAGGGAACTGGCACAGGGCACTGGGCGAGACCTCCTGGTTTCCTCTTTCTGCTGTGTAACCTCAGTAAAGTTTCTCTCCTTCTCTGTGCCCCGTTCTCCCACATGTTTAGCAGAGGTAGTCAGGGTGGTCCCCTCCCCGTCTCAGGGGGAAGGAGAGAATGAATGAGCTCATGTCTGTAAGTGTCTGGGATTCCTTGGAGAAAGGTGCTACGGAAATTCACAGATGTGGGGTATTCGTGCAGTACTCCAAGTTCTCGGGATACGGGGCCTCGTGCAGAGGACGCCTTGCCTGCTGCTAGCATTTGGCTTAGAGTCACAGCATCAGAACATGCAAGGGTGACTGGGAGGCCCCCAGCCTCCCTGCATGATCCCACCTGACTCTCCCAGACTGGTGGATGCCAACCCTATCCATAGAGTTTCTTAGCAAGGAAGTTGCACACACTTCACTAGAGGTATATCCCAGAGTTTCAGAAATCACGTTAGGGAGGTCTTTCCAGTGTTCAGACAAACTAACTCTCCTGCCTTTTGTTTCCTAGTCAATGGAATGTAAGAACCATAGGTCATGATTCAAGTTTATTGAATAGCTAGTCTCAGCCAGGCACAGGATTAGTGGTTAACAGAACAGACCCCTGTAGAACTGACGGTCTAGTGGAAAAGGCAAATACTTAAAGAATGAGTATCATGAATCATATGTAATTCTCTTAGGTAGAGACAGTGACTTGTCAAATTAGTTAGTAACCTAGTTTAGCTCAGTTGGTTAAAACAATGTTTCTTGACTATTTTAACCCAAAACATGCCAGATGCTTAGCTCAGTTGGTTAAAATGATGTTTTCCCTTTTTTTCAAAGTAGCCTCCCTCTTTTTTCTTTTCACTGTCTTCTCCATCTGACTGTGTATCCACCGCCCTTTCCTTCCATCCGTGTTAGGGTGCATGCACGCACACCCATACATCTCAAGCCTCCTCTATACTATAATTTGGATCTTTCACCCCTGCTGTCAAGTATATCTTTGCAAAGCACCAGTATTTCCACAAATGCAAAATAGAACTTGGTGGATGCAAATGAGACCAAGGTAACAATATGGACTCACTTTACTTCTGGTGTCTGCACAAGGTGGGAACTGAACAAATATTTGTTGAATTAATATAAACCCTCAGGAAAGCAGGGTTCCCACCACTGACAGTGACCCAGCCTGCTGACAGATCAGCCAATGTCCTCAGACGGCTGTTTGCTACCAGGTTTCGGTGCCACCCATCAGCTCCCGTGTCGTGGCTGACGAGGGACAGGTGTCCACTGGTATCCAGGCCCCCAGCCTTCCCTTAAGATGCTCCTTGCCCTTCAACGGGGTAATTGCTTTCCCTTTTGTGTTTCCATAGTACTTAAATGTGCTTCTATTTTATGACTAGTAACAATTGATTTTAGTTTGTGGCACTGTTTAATTGCTTACATCTGTTTTGCCTTCCAGACCATATGCTTCTTGAAGGAAGGAAACACGTCTAATTTGGCTTTATCTCTCCATCAGTCCAGTGCATAGTATGTGCTTAATAAATATTTGGGAAGGAGGGAAGGAATACAGGAATTTTATGTAATGAAGTCCATAGGAGGAGCTCTGGAAATTTCTGTCCCTGGTACCTAGTTAGCACCACAAAGAGATGTGTATGTAAGAAAGATGTTTTTGATGCAGACTGTATAGCTAGTCATCCTGTGGGGGTCACAGATACAGAGAAGCTTTTCATTCCTTGGAGGTGAAGTGGGGAAAGCCGTGGGGTGCGCTGCCAGGGGACGGGCAATAGAGGCCCTGCCATTGCAGGGAGCAGCTCCAGCACCTGATCCTGTGGGAATTTGTTTGCTATGCAGAGGTTGTCCCTCCTTGTCTGGGAGGCTGCCTGATACCAAAGCTGTCCATTTTCAGGAAGGGATAGAAGGATCTCTCCTGCCGCTTGAGGGGTGTGCCGCTCCACCTGAAGGCCTAGGGAAATGGCTACTTGGGCAGCGGTCAGAGCAGCCACTTCCAGCAAGCCGGGTATTGTTGCCATCAGTTGGACAAAGCAGGTGGTTTCTCCTTCTGACCCTCAGCTCTCCCCTGTGGCCTCTCTTCCCTCTTCCCATTAAGTGGAGGTGGAATGGGGGGGAAGGGAATGGGAGTGAAGGAAATGCAACCTGACCGGAAGGGGTGGGCTGTCTCTGGACCTTGCTCATCCCATCCTTGACCCCCCCTCCTGCCCCAATAAGGTAATTTGGGCTCCTGCCTGAGCTCCGTTTCCCATCTCTAACCATGGGGCTCAGTAGAAAGAAAGAGATGAGAACGGTTGTGATGATACTGGGGCAGGCGAGAGGCCAACTGGAGATAGAGAGCTTCACAGTCCAGGAGGGGACATACTTTGGAAAAACACAGGGGTAGAGACTCGAGGGCAAAAGAGAGGAGGCAGCCCTTGGGGACGCTGGTAACATCACTACAGCCCCCAGTGCTCATGGGGCCCTCTCGGGCAACCGTTCCTCTCTGCTATCTCCTGATAGGCATAGACATCCAAGCATGGGAAAGAAAAACCCATTGTCCTCTTGTCCCTCCATCTGCCTCCAAATGAGACCAAACTTCACCCATCCTACTCAGATGAGTGCTTTTCTTATGTGCACAAAAAGGATCTCAACCAGATTGTTAGCCTCTACGAGGTGGAGAACTGTCATCTATCATTTCATTCCCACCCTACCTGACATGGAGTCAGACACAAAGCAAATTCCAAAAACCGTTAATACATAGGGAAAGAGATGGACCAGCCCTTCTCTGTCACCTACTGCATGTCTAGCTGCCTTTAGAAACATAAGGCTCTACCAGTGCCAACAAAGTGTTTGTTGGCTTCCGGGACTGGGCCTGACCTGAGGCAGGAATACCCAGGACCTGGGAGGTGCAGCACGAAAGGCAGGAGCTCTTAGCCCCACCCCAGCCTAGGCCCGTGGTTGCCCTGAACTCTGTCCTCTTCACCCAGACTGCCACTCCCCAGAGCCCCCACCCCATCCTCACTCTGCCCTTCAATATTCTTCCCCCTTCCTTAGACCCACCTTGTAAGAGAGACAAAAGAGAGAGAGAGACAGAGAGAGAGCGCGATAGAGGAGAATCAAGATCCTCTGTATTTCTCTAATAGAAATTTTCATTTATCTCTTAAAATCTCAGAAGACCAGAATTTCCAGCCCACATTTTGGTTTTGATGAATATAGGAATTGGGAAAATTTAAGAATCCAAAGCTGTGGGATAGGGCACCTCCAAAGGAAGAGAGGTTTGAGGATGAAGAAGTTTAAAGAACCATTCATCTAAACTTCTATGTATCAGTTTCTTCTCTTCTTCCTTAGAAAACAACAAAGGCGATTGAAGAGAATGAACTGAGACCTTTTTTTGAAATAAGCTAAGTAAAGGACAGGACCTCTTTTTCCATAATTTTCTCCAATTATACCTCCCACCCCTCCAATTTACAGCATAGTCCATGCCTAGTTTCTGGGCCCATGAAGAAAACTTTCCCAAACTGGCTCCTCTGCTGTCCTGGGGGCTTAAGCAAAGAGAAAGGTGGGTTTGTGTGCCAAACAGGGAAATGGGAAGGAAGGGGGCTTGTTCTGTAAAGGATAAGACAGAAGAGATTAGTAAATGGCCTGTTGATTCAAAAAACAGCCACACGGGCCTGTAAGTGGTAGTGGGCTCCAGGGAGTAGGAAGAGGGTAAAGAAGCTGATAAGGAAGGGAAAGTTTAGAGGAGGAGAGTGAATTTCTTCCCGGGAGGAAGTGACGCCCAGGGCAGTAGAACATTTGCTCCTTAACTTTTAATGGGACGTGCGCTATTAGCATTATTCCCAGGGATGCGATGGGAAAAACGAGCGAGGTCAGGGCTTCTCAGCCATTGCGTCTTCTCCATGCCTTGCCTCAACTCCAAAAACTGTGCTTAAAGCTTTTCTCTGGGGACACCCTGCTCGGGACTCATCCTTGTGGGAAGTTGACTACACCTCAGATGCTCTGTCTCACCCTGATTCTTCTGTCCACTTACACTGGTCACACAATAAAATCCATAGAATTCTTAGAAAATATGAAGGAGTAGAAGGCACCTGCTTACACTTCACCAGTCCTCCCCTCACTTTACAGGTGGGAATCTGGAGGTCAGATGGGGAAGTGACTTCCTGGAATCATATGGTAGCAAGCCGACTCCATACCAAGTCTTTATATATATATATATATATAGCTTTTAATTGTGGTAACATATATGCAACTCAAAAATTCCCATTTTAACCACTTTCGAGCATACAGTTCAGTGGTATTAATTACATTCACAATTTTGTGCTACCCTTACCACTATACATTACCAAAACATTTCTGATCGCCCCAAACAGAAACTCTGTACCCATTAAGCAATAACTCCACTTTCCCTACTCCCACCTCGGCCCCTAGTAACCTGTAATCTACTCTCTTGATGGGTTTGATTTTTCTAGGTATTTCATATAAGCAGAAACATAGTACTGTCTGTCCTTTTTGTCTGGCTTATTTCATACAGCATGATGTCCTCAAGGTTTGTCCATGGTGTAGCATGTACCAGAACGTCATTCCCTCTGACAGCTGAATGATACTCCATCATATGCGTGCATCCCACTTTGTTCATCTGTTCATCTGTTGGATGCTTGGGTTGTTTCCACCTTTTGGCTTCTCCGTAATGCTGCTACGAACATTGGTGTACAAGTATCTGTTTGAGTCCCTGCTATCAATTTTTTGGGTATTTGCCTAGGAGTGGAATTTCCAGTTCATATGGTAATTCTGTGTTCAACTTTCTGAGTAACGCACCAAACTGTTTTCCCCAGCACCTGTACCATTTGACATTCCCTCCAGAAATGCACTGGTGTTCCTATTTCTCCGTGTGCTTGACAGTGCTCGTCACTGGGAGGCTGCCTGTTGTTCTGAGTGTATCTGAGGTCTCTTTCCTCCTCCTCTTTCCATATGCTCTAGTGCAAAGCCTTTTGGGCAGGTTTTGTGACATGTACAACTAGCAGGGAGTGAGAGAAGCCGCTGCTGCTACCAGGGCCTTGGAAAGAGACAAGTGATGTGGGTCCTCCTCCATTCTGGGCTTGCCTTGCCTAAGCCTGGACAGAAGGCTCTTCCACTCTTCCCTGCTGAGCATTTCTCAGAGGCTGGTGCTTAGAACAGACTGGCTCGGTCTGCTTGCTCTACCCTCCTATCACCTGGGGGTCCCCTCCCAGTAATCTACCCATTACCAGAATTCAGCAGGTGCCTACTCACATTTACCCCATCTGCTTCTTGTCACTCGCTGGGATCTTATCTTTCACTATCCTATGGCTCTGAAATTATAGTCCTGGATATGGAGGGGATGTTAAAGGGGCTCTGGTGCTATTTCTAGCATATCTCTAGCAGTGGTCATTTCATCTTTGCTCAAATTCTTCCATTTTCTAATGCAGCCTGTGCCCATTTTTGAGTAACAATTCCATGATTTCCACCAATAGGTCCTGGAGCCACTCTCTGAGCCCACACCAAAGAGGCCTGGCCACACTTCACAAGACATTTCTTGGGTTTGAAGGCAGTTCTTCTACCTCACTTGAGTGTTTCTCATTCCTAGCAAAGCATCTCCATTTTTTTCAGCCATTCCTTACTGGACAGTATTTCCATAGCCTCTCCTATTCTGGTCACCTTCTTCCATCTGTCAATGATCCTCTTGATAAGAATGTCCCAAAGAAAAACTCCAGAAGTGGAGAGGGATGGTGTTATTTTTATTTTATTAGTTCCAAATATTACACATGTCAATGCAATCTTAAGTTTTAGAGACCACATCACACTTTTGGCTTATATTGAGCTCAGATTCAACAGAAACCTCAAAGTGTCTTACTCACATGAGCTGTCATTGACATGGCCTGTGCTTTCCCACATGCTCTTGTCAACTTTAATGTAGGTGCCTCCAGTTATCAGGCTCAAACCCACTTTGTTCATTCCACCCAACCTAGCTAGACAAGTCCTGATGGACGGCCATACAGTGTGTTTGCTGCTCTTTCCAGATGGTTGATGTTCAGTTTGCCAATGCTGCCGTTAAGCAAAATACCAGAAATGGATTGGCTTTTATAAAGGGGGTTTATCTGGTTACAAAGTTACAGTCTGAAGGTCATGAAAATGTCCAAATTAAGGCATCAACATGAGTATACCTTCACCGAAGGAAGGCCAGTGGCATCCGGAAAACCCCCGTTAGCTGGGAAGGCATATAGCTGGTGTCTGTTGATCCTGGGTGTGTTCCAGCTACTCTCTCAGCTCCTGTACGTTCTTCAAAATGTTACTCTTGGGGCATTTGTCCTCTCTTAGCTTCTCTGGAGCAAAAGTCTTCTTTCAAAGGCCGTCTCCAGAATGTCTCTGTAAGCTGCAGCAGCAAGCTCCTTTTGTCAGAGCTCTTATATAGGGCTCTGGTAAACTAATCAAGGCCCATCCCGTAGAAATTATCTAATCAGAGTTATAACCTACAGTTGAGTGGGTCACATCTCCATGGAAACAACCTAATCCAAAGGTTCCAACCTAATCAACGCTAATACTTCTGCCCCCACAAGATTGCATCAAAGAACATGTCATTTTGGGGGACATAATACATCTAAACCGGCACAGATGACATCTGCAGATTTTATAAGCTTGCCTTCTCTGTCTTTATCAAAATCATCAATTGAAATATTGAACAGGAAAAGGCAAAGGACAGTCCTCCCATTATTTCATTAATCAAGACCTCTTGGGTTTATTTACTTAGCCAACTGCAAGGCCACCTAATTCCATGTAGTACAGAAGAGCCCCACATAGAAGATGATGTTCAGCCCACCTCAGCAATGTCTTCCAGTAAGCCCTTGGAACATTCTAATCTCAGTCCCCAACATTGGCCTTGAATGTCTCTTTATACAGAGACTCTGGTCCACCCTGCCCAGACCTGCCAGCCTTTCCTTTGGCAGAGAGGGAGCCGATGATTTGGCTTCCTCACCCAGAGCTCAGAGATACAAGCTACTCCCACCGCCCAGGTGGGGCCCTGACAGTTTCGGCTCAAGCATGGGCAGGCGTGGAGCCAACTCCCAGGCACCAGTCCAGAGCTCTGGCTGGACAGCCCTTCAGAATTCCTAACATAAATTACCCTGTCACATCTGGTGGAGGGTGGAGGGATAGGGATCCAGCTCTGCAACTTGTGTTCCAAACTGAGAGTCATTCTAAATTAGCATTAGGACATCTTCAAGGCCACCTCAGGAAACTATGTGTCAAAATCTGCCAGTTTCAATTATGCACGCAGCCACTACCTCGGAACTGAGACTGAAAATTGGAGCTTCTCAGAGAAAGCCAGGTCCCCTTCAGAGCCTGAGGGGTCTGGTTGTTTAGGGGAGGGAAGTGGTCCACATTCTTACTTTCTTTGGGGTGGGTTTGCTCCCCAGCTTATAACTGTTCTTCTCTCCTCCTTATCCATATTCTGCTGACTTCTTTTCACTGCTTTTCCCTTCCTGATGCTGAAATGTCGCTGCACTCTCTCCACTGCTCCCCCCTCCATAACGTTCATTGATGGTGAACTGAAGGAGAAAGGGGGACATCTCAGGATAGTGTTGCCCAACGTTGCCCACCTGGAAGCAAGAGCTCCAGGGAAGAGGACCCTGTTTTCCACTGATGGGACAAGCATTCATTTTCTCTTTCCCATGAAGGAGGTACCTCTTGCAAGGTGTGACTCCTCACTGAGGGTTATTGCTTTTGGTTAGGAAAAGCGCCTCCCGCTCCTGACTTCTGCTGTCCAGAGAAGGGAAGGCATGAGACGTTGGCTAGATCCTCCAGGGCACTTAGGCAGCCCAGGCAGAATCACAATGTCTGTTGCTCCCTTTCTGCAAAAGTGCCTATTGCTGGAGGGGGCAAAGAGGAGGGACAGAGAGGACACTGGATGCTGTGAGCTTTCTCCTCTCTTAAAGGAGGATCCCAGCCCCACGTGGTAATTGAACCTTTTTACCTTTTTTTGAACCTCCATTCTTTTTTTTTTTTTGAACCTCCATTCTTTAAGGGACAGTGTCATGTTCTCTTAACTTTATTCTGAACAGTGAGTGGCTCTGTTCTCTTGCCTTCTAGGGCTTATCAGTGCACATTTCCCATTTGTCTCCTGTAGGTGTGGCTTCTGTATGACCAGCAGTCAACCCTCCAAGCCTTGTTCTCCTTTCCAGGGGCCTCCTGGCACCATCCCACTGTTCGCTAAATGTTTGATGGAGCCTCTTCCTTTTCCTGCATCGTGCCCTTCCTTGATCTTGAGATGCTCGCTGGGTCTCCAGTGTTGTGCCTGCAGCTCATATGTTTCCTTCTTTTGGATTTGTTTTCATCTTTGCATTAACTTTTTAAACGGGCAGACCTTTTGTTTTTATTATTTTTATTTTCAAAATCTCAGGATGAGGGGCATTTAAAAACAGCTTACTATGTATGTTTTTCTCTGTATACAAAACAAAACATTTTATTGTGGAAAAAAATTGAAACTGCAGATAAGTTTTAAAAAAATCAGTCATGATCTGATCACAGTTAACAGTTTGGTATAATTCCTTCTAAGCTTTGTGGGTTTTGTGTTTCTGTGTGTGTAAATAAAAGAGCATGTACTGTATGTACATTTTGTGACCTGAGTTTTTCACCCAATAATTATTATGAACAGGGAGCCACGTTTTGCCTTGCTCTCTGGGCTTTTGCTTCTGGAACCAACCAGGGTTGCATCCTTGTGCGGTTCACCCCTGTCCGTGTTTGTCTCTTATCCAAGCCGTGACTGAGTGTTCTTTTCCTTTCTCTCCATACATCCATGAGATCATCTTTCTGTGGCTTGATGCCTTTACAAAATTTATTTCTTACTGTAATAACTAGGTGCTCAGATATCACCTTCTCCTTCCAGAGAGGTCACTTGCTGCTCTTGCTAACACCTCTTCTTCCCTCTTGTCCCCTTCAGCCCCTGGATCCAGGAAGAGCATCATGTCTGGACCCAGTGAGGAGCTGGAGACCCCAAAGAGGAAGGGCAGCAAAATGGTGCACAAAAGTGCTGTCCTATAGGATAGGATGTGGGCCCCATTCAAGAGGAGTCTAGAGAGAAGTAACTGTGAGAACCACAGGAAAAGAGGAGGCCAGGGTGGGATGTAGACAGACCTCCCAGTTTTTGAAGGGTTGTTCAACTGGAAGGCAGATGAGAATGTAGAGGTAATTGAGACCTTTATTTTACAGTCGTGAAAACTGAATCCTGGAATGGAGTTCTTAGAGCAAATAAAAGCAGAGCTGGGACTAGCCCAGGGTTGGAGAAGATTGAAGGGCTCACTCCTTAGGGTGGGAGATTGGATCACTATGGGCTTTTGAAGAACATAAGGAGCAAGACCCACTTCACTTCCCCTTTCCTCTAGGAAAGGCAAAAGTCTGGGGTCAGGGGACCCAGAGGAGGTGAGGATTGTCATCCTTCCCCTAAATGAAGCCGGTCAACCAGGAAGCGTTTCTTACAGACCTGCTGAAACTAAGACCTAAAGGTCCAGGGCCTAAGAAGTAGTCTCTGCCCTCAGAACTGAAGACCTAATTGAGTGTTGAATTGTGTGGCTGAGACTTTGCGTGTTGAAGAAGCACAAAGAAGGAGATGGGAACTAATGAGCTACAGCTGGCAGAAAACTTGGCTATACTCTGGTCTTGCAAGGGTGGGTAGGATTTGTGTATATAGGAAAGTGGCTGGAAGAGTGTCAAATCTGAATCTGGCCATGCAGTCACTCTGTTCAAATTCCACCCTCTCAGTTACATTCACTCATCCATTTATTCATTCACTCAACTGATAATTATGGAGGGCCAGGAACTGTTTTAGGTATTGCAAATACAAGAGTGGATACAACAGGACTCCCTGCTCTCATGCAGCTTACACTCTAAAGTAAGGTTGTCCGTGGACTTTGGGCAACAAACACCTTCTGGTCCCTGTGTTTAAAGCAGGAGTACTGACTCACCTCACACGGTTGTGTGATGAATGAGTGAGGTATGCAAAGCCCTTCACAGCAGCCAGCACAGATAAATAACAGCCACGCACTGTTGCTATTGTTCTTGTGATCATAATAATGTTGTTATTAGAGAACAAGAGCTGGCAGGCGGATGCTCAGCCAGTATCTGAGCATGGAAGATGGCTGATGGGAAACAGTGGGAAATAATACTGGGAATGATGTAGGGAGAAAGTCTGGGGGGAGAGAATTGAAATCAGTGGGCAGTGGTCAAGTCTGATGCAGTCGGCACGGGGGTGGCAGTGGCCAGAGGTCTAATTATATATTCCCAAGAGCCATAATACTGATACTAAAATAAGTAATATTTCTTCAGTAATAACAATTTTAATACTAAGCATTTTGCAAGGATAATTCTATGTAGTCCTCATAACTATAGAAGGCAGGTGTTGGCATCAACCTATTTTACAGATGAAGTAACTGATACAGAATCAAATGGCAGAGCCAGGATTCAAATGCGAGGCGGTCTACCGGAAGCATGATGGAAGTAGCTGGCAACCAAGGAGACCCCAGTCTCTAAGAGCTCCACGGTCTTCCCTGGGAGGGCTGCTTCTAGGAAGAGGTGGCTTCCACCGCTGACAGAAGGCTGTGACCCTGGAAAGGAGTCTCGTGCCAGCCATTTTCTGTATTTGAGACAGTGCTCCTGCTGCCAGAAGCTGTTAAGTTCTGTCAGTTCTGGCTGGCTGGGAGAGATTTCCCAGGGTTGTCTGTGGGGAGGGTTGACATGTTTATGTAGAGGTTATGACTCCCCAAGGGAAGGGTGCTGGTTCCCTCAGGAAAGATGAGGATGACAACCAGCTCACTCTTTGGGGGCTTGTACTGAGATTCTCTGGAACACTGGAAAAGATGTATATTTTGCAGATTAATTCAGAAGGTTACCAGTCCACAACAGTTGTGTTTTACTTTCCTCATCTTTCCCCACTAGCTACTGCACATTTAAAAATTATCTAGACTAGTAGACAACATCCAAAAACAACAGCTAATTCCCAGGAAGTTCTCCACTTTTGGAATCTTTGTGTAAATATTTTTCTCTCTTGCATGTGACTGAGGCAAAGGCTCAAGAAATGTGACTTGCCTGAGGTCAGTGTGATCACAGGGTAGAGGGGCAGTGGTTGGTAGGGACACTCCAGGGGAGACTGGGGGAGGATGGTTGTCCTGGAGAAGACAGGAGAGGGGCATTGAAGATGGCTCTAAAGAGTATAGCTCATTCCTTCCCCAAACCCTGCTTGGTCATTTGACCTCCACCCTGCCAGCTTTTCCTGCTTAGCTTCATCAATGTGCCCTTCTGAATATTGCCAGCAGGTAACCATGAGAGCCTGGGCATTCCACTGGGGAAATATTGAATACAAAGGAAGCTGTTACTTCTGCTTCTCAGGCGGGAGAGAAGGAAGTGATCATTGGCCTAAGAATGGCTTGTGCTACCAAGGTGAACTTCTGGAGCTGCATCAGGCCAATTCCCAGTCTGTTTGCTGTTAATCTCTTTAATCCAGGTTCCATTAAATTGCAATTTAGCAATCTTTCAGGTTCAACCAATATTTATTTTATGAAGTGACCACTATGTGCCAAGCATTGGGCTGGGGTTTTGCATAGTCATTTAAAGAGCCAAGGGCTCAAAGTTTACCTTTGCATGATCTATGAGGATGAGTTTTACTAAGCAAATGAGTGGTGTGTGCAAGATTGCCAGGGGAGATTTTAAACTGTTTAAGCAGACAAATTTCTTCTGATGACTCTGCCAGTGCTTCAGAAATTCTCCCTTGTGAAAGTAACCTGCTGATCCAGGACACAGGGCAATACAGAGGAAAGGACCCAGGACAAAAAGTCAACAGAACTAGACTCCATTTCTGGTTCTGCACCTAACTAGGCATGTTCCTGACACTACATCACCATCTGGTCCCCAATTTCCCACCCTCTCCACAAAGAGAATACAAGCCCTTATCAAAAGCCTTGCCAAAGGTACACAACAAGTTGCATAGGTTACCTCTTTTAGTATGAAAAAGGGAGAAAATGAGAATAAATATACACACATTTTATTTGCTTCTGTATTTATGGAGACATTCCTGAAGGTTATTCAGGAAATTAATAATAGTGATTACCTATAGGGGGGTGAGGAGATAACGGGTGAGAACTGGGCAGCTGGGGGACAGAGTCGGGAAGGAGACTCTTCACCATAGATATTTTATCCTTTTGGAACCATGTAAGTACATGATCTATTTAAAAATTAAATTAATAAAAAAAACTTTGCTGAAATCCAAATACAATATTATGTCACCCTTCCAAACAGAAGGGAAGTTACATTGGCATGGCCTGTTCTAAGATGCCGATGTTGGCTCTTTCTGATCATTATTTCCCTACGTGCTCCCAAACTAGCTTTTAAATCTTCATTCTAGATTTTTGTCCCAGTGGATGTTAGTCCTCTGCGCCAGGTCAGTGGGCAGAGATTTTTGATGTATTGGATCTTTGCTGCTTTCTCAGATTTCTCACTCCTGCAGTCGTGTGCGCACACGTGTGCACTGTTGACCAGGCAGTTGCAGACTGAGCTACTACAGACCGAGCTGCAAGGCAACAAAAGTGTTTATTTGGGGTCTTAGAATTGCAATTCTGGATGCAAGAGATTCAGGTAGCAACCCTATCTGTGTCCCATCTTGGGGCTTCCAAGCAAGGGTTTTTAAAGAAAAAGATTACATAAGTTGTTTGTAAAAATTATGATTGGTGGATATTTGGGGCTTTCCAAATGTCCTTCAAGTTAGACAGTTTCCTGGTTTCTTTATCTTGTGGTTGGCTCATGGCGTCCAGATGTCCTCAAAACTTTGTTGCTTTTGGTTTTGCAGACCTTGGCAGTTTGCAGTGCGGTATCTGGCTGAGATGTGCATAAGAGAAATCTCCTGAATGGTTTCCCTACTCCATTTTAAATCTCTCCTAGCCATAGAAACTCCATTGTGTTTTCTCAACACACAGGAGTGCATGACATCCCACCCCCTCAATCCCCCCCCCACTCCCCACACACCCACATGTAACAGCTGATGTGCCCTTAAATGAGGAAGCTGACATCTGGGGTCCTCCACATTAAGCCCAGATATAACCTGAAAGAAAAGGAGTCTAAGGCCGCACTTAACTCTAAGAAATTGATTTGTCAATCCTAGAACTCTGCTTTTCAAATTAAGTATTCAGAAGTGCACAGACTGCAGAAAGTCTCCGAGGACCCTGCTGTCGTTAACGTGCTCCCCATCCACGTGCCACATGAACGGCCTCCCCGAGAATGCACTGACAACACAACATGCCTGCAAACGGACCACAATTATAGAGCTTGGCTTTGACTTTTTTTCCAGTGTGTTAAAGTGGGTATATTTTTACATTTTCTTGGGTCAGAGGGTGGGGGCTTGGTTATGGGTTTAGCTATGACTCTGCTGAGCACCTCTTGGCTCTGTGAAAAACCTGGAAATGCTGTTGAGAATTTGGTGCAGCGGGGAACCCAGGCATGGCCTGAAGATTCATTGACTTAGAGACCAAGATAGAACCAAAGGGGCAAGGTTTTCTAAAACCTTCAGGGGCTGTCCCTTCCAGCCCCCAGCTGGCATGTGGCACTTAGAAGCACCATGTGGAGTGTCCTGTGGGGATGTAGCACATCACACAGCAGGCACCAGTGGGGGTGTCTGAGGATGGAGAGGTGACTGCCAAGCTCCTTGGTGTATTCTAGTTTGGCCAACCAAAAATGTTGCTTCAAGAGCTTGAGAAAAAGTTAACATGTGGGATGAGAAAACACAATCCATTTGGTGACTCTCCCTGAATGAGTAGGCTTGCAGCAATAAAAGGGGTGGAGCAGGAGAGATTTCCAGGACAAGGGCTTTGGCAAAATATAGGCATAGTAAAGAAAATGGTTTCAAGTATTGTTGGTGTCTCATGCTCTCTGTTGTTCTCCACTTCAGGGGGTTGTTTGGGGAAAATTGTATACATCCAGAGTTGAACTTCTAAACAATCACAAGTTGCAGCTGGTACCAGAGCAGTGGGTGGGCATGTCCCTAGGGTGGCTGGCTTGAATAAATGTGGCTCTTTCTTTGCTCAGCTCCCCCTGACACACACGCATACTTTCCTTCTCTCTCTCTCTCTCTCTCTTTCTCACACACACACACGAGTTCCATTTCAAGACAGAACCTGACAGGCCTTCCCTTCACTACAGAGCAACCTCCTTTGAGGGTGAAGATAGCCATGATGATCTTTCTGTTTCTGTACATTTGTTAATAAATCCAAAAATACCACTGTGAGCAGGTTAGAAGAAGTTGCAGAGGGGCAGGCCTGTGTGGTGTACAACTTTCACATCCTTTGGCAGCGCCTACCCAGTGTCCTTGGGGACTTAGCAGATATATGCAGACATTGATAGTGACTTTGCGTTTTTCATGACATAATGTGGAAAGGGGTTCCTGGCACAGGAAAGGAAGGGTGACAGCTCTTCATAGCTTCACTTTCTTGCAGTGATCCACTTCCTCTGGAAGTGACCTACCTTCAAAGACCCCTTTCTGGGGGCAGGTGTGGTTCTGAGTAGGCAGGGACCAGCCATGCACGACAGTGATCTCCCCAGAGTTGGGGAACCGGGGTGGGAGTGGGAGATTGCACGGAGGAAGGAGACCCCATTCCAGACCCCATTCTGCCTCCAAGGTCCTGTGGAATCCAGAAGTCACTGTGCTGTGAGCCTCAGTTTCCCATGGGTAAAGTGGAATGAGACCTGCCTCACATAGTTGCTGGAGGAATTGTTTTAAACAAATTTTTTACTTTGGAAAATTTTAAGCATGCACAGAAACAGAGAAAAGAATATAGTGAACCTTCATGTTCCCTTGCCCAGTGTCAACAGTTATCAACCCCTGACTAGTCTTGTACTGTCTATAACTTGCCAACTCTTCCCTCTCTGTTATTCCCCACTCCCCAACTCCGGACTATGGGAGTGTAGTGGAATGACCCCACTGTATGGAAGTGAACCTTCTAGAGTACCCAATACATAGTAGATACCTAGAAATTGTGTGGAAGCAGAACTTATAATAGTCCTGAGCTTTATAATTTCACTTCTTGGTGCATCTGGGTGTGCATTCTCCCTCTCTCTTACAGATAAGAAAACCTAGTCTCAAGTGAGTGACTTGTTTAAGGTCACGTGGCCACCAAGGAATGGGTCTCCCAGTTCCTCATGTGCGCTCTTTGTTCTATGCTCTGCTGCCTCTGTGTTGAGATATATATATATATATATATATATATATATATATATATATATATATATCTTCTTAAGGAGGAATAGGAGACTTTCACAATTTTATGTGGGACCCCAGTTGAAAGAGTCTGTTCATAGGGCTGTAATTTTCATGTATACATGGTTGCAACTGCTCGTGAAGAAGCAGCAAATCCAGTTAAATCCATCCAACACTTATTGCATTACTTTGCCCTGATTGCTGGAGAGCAAAAGATAAGTAAGACTCAGTCACTGCTCTCAGGGAGCTCACCATCGCAGATGGCACCAAGACTGAGGAATGACTGAAATGGAAAGTAACTAGTGTCCAGTGACAGCGTGATCTGAGGGTGCTTGGAGGAAGGTGGTTAAACTCATATCTGCTGTCTCCATGAAAGACACCAATATTTTCCCAAAGTATGGCTCTTAGTGCTTGCATTGTATAATTCTCAAGGTTGATTACTGGATTTAAGTATATGTGCATATCTTTTCACTTAAGATGAGTCCTCAGTAGGTCAGATGAACAGACCACGAGATTCAGGATGGCCACACCAGCAGAGGTAGCATCTACTAACGTACTGATCAATATTAACCACTAAAGAGCTTTTGTTTGAGGATGGATCAATTGGTTTTTGGAGGCCATGGAGGAGAAAGATGGTAGTAGTCACAAGCAGAGCTTTGAGAATCATTTTATATTTTTCGAGACAAAATTTTGTAATGAGGAGTTTAAATAGTTTTCTGACTTGTGCAAGGTCACACAGCAGGCAAATTGCAAGGCTGAGGCTAGAACTGGGCTCCAGAGTGCTTCCTCAATGCAAATGAGGGGTGACAAGCTCCTAACTCTAAGGTGGGCCTCCCGTAACTGCCTGATATTTTCCTCCCCAGACTCAAGAAGGGGTGAAAGAAGAGGACAGCAAGGACATTCCCTTTGGAGACAGCAGAATTTGAAGCTCTTTTTTTTCCCTTCTGCCTTCTCTCCTCTCTCCTGTCATCCTCTGTTGACTGCATGGTGTACAAAGATGCAAGAGAGGGAAGGAAGGAGAGAGGGAGGGAGGGGAGTCTTCTCATTTCTCCCAGGCATTTGTTGTCCTGTAGCTTCTTCCAGTTCAGCTGCTCTTTGCAGGAGATAATTTTCCCTTCTCTTTCCCAGGTTTGATCATCGCTATTCTATTTCTGCATCAGAAGATAATCAGAATCTAACACATTACCCACAGAGTCTGATCTGGCAGGTGTGGGATCCCAAAAAGCCCTGGCTGCCCTTTGTCCGGGGCCTGGGAACCATGCATGATGATGAGATCAAGGAGAAGGCAAGCTCTTAGCTTAAGCAAAGGGATGCTATGGGGGCCAACTCCAGCCATTCTTGAGTGTCAAGCATTTGGGATGACTTGGCTCATTGGAAAAATCCCTGGTGGCCAGTGCCACAGAAGGAGGTGTCCTTGTCCCCTGTGGTACAGAGCAGTGAGCCTGGCTGGAGCAGCTGAGGCTGCAGATTCCTCGGTCATCACTCCCCAACAAGGCAGTGAGTCAGGGCCTGGAGTGCAAGGAGACGATGTAATGCTGGCTTCCTTGGGGTTTGGGGGGTGTAGGGCAGGCTGCAGAGTAGAAAGGCTTTCCCTAGGTGTCCGCACTGCTCCAGGTGATGCGAGGCAGGGCCTGGTCTGTGAGTGCAGCCTTGCCCTGGGCTGTGTGGGGTGACAGCAAGAAAGGAGGAAGCTGGGCAGAGACTCTACCTGGGTCTGGTGAGCTGATGCCCATGCCTAGCCAAAGCTGAACAGGCCAAGGACACAGACTCCTGCCACGATCCTTGGCTCTGTCCAGGAGGCCCTCAGCCTAGCAGGACAGAGCCGCCTCCTGGTCATGGAGAGCACAGAACCCAGAGAAAAGGCACGGGGGGTGGGGGCATGATCTCACCTCACCAGCAGTCCAATCGAGAAGGAGTGATCCTTTTTATGAATTATTTCATCTATTAATTTCAGAACCGGTTACTGAATAGTATATGTTACGTTTTCTCTGGGTGTGTCTACAGGACTTCAGGAACTGAGGACTTTTTTCTTGACCCGTATTCCCAGATTTGACGAAGACCTAGGAATGCTTCCCCATGTCTTATCTGGTTTTCCTTGCTGGGGTTCCATCCCATTTCTTTTGGCCCCTTTAATGAAGGGAAAGAACAACTAGCTTCTATTGTCTATTAGCTAACAAAATCTGAAACCAAACCAACAAACAAGCATCGCCTGCTGAAGGAGTTCAGTGTTACCCAATATCGCGACGAGGGCTAATGCAGCATCTTTTTGCCAGTTTATTTTTGTTACCAGCTGCCAAACACTATTTCATATATAATGCTGGTTAAAAGCAAGCACGATGTGAAGTGTATGTTGTACGTGATGTGAGTGCCACGCCGTCCGTGGGTTGAGACCAGAATGGATGGATGCTGTTAGCAGAACAGTTAATAATGGTCCTCTCCTCTTACCAGAACACACAGATGTTGGCAGCAATCATTATTTATTCACTTGCATAGGAAACCTGTTTCAAAGGCACAATCTTTAAATAAAATTTACCAACATATTTCAAAGGGCCAGTTTTTTTTCATAGTGAGAAGCCTGCTACCCCTGCCTTTGAATGGAGAGCAGTGAGTGACCATTGCTTAGGAAGCAAGATCTAAATTTGGTGCCTGTTATAGTGCTCTACATGTAATGGGAAATTTTAAAGTGCACTGAATTCATGAACTGCAAGATAACTGCATAAATTAAGCAAAATACTCAGATGATGTCTAGGTCTTCTTTGGCACATGGAACAAATGGTTTGGAAATCAAACCTTCAGCTCTTGCCCTGCTTAGTCCACGAGCTGTGGAGATAGTGCAGAGGATCTGAAATTCATCCCTGGAGTCAGTTGAATCAGTGTCTGCTCTGGCCCTATAATCAGCTGGGGAGGTGGGGGGAGAGGAGGGGAAGGGTTGGCAGCTGACGTGGCACATTCGGTGTTGACACTCCGTGCATGAGGGAATTGTCTCCAAGTTTGTTTCCACCCTGTGAGCTCCTCTTGGAGAATCTGTTCACACAGGGACAAGCCGCAGGAATATAGGCCCTGGAGCAAAACCAAGAGAGGGCTGAGTCCCGAGGAACTGTGTTTCCCAAATCGGGCTGATCTTTTGCATCGCCTGTGAGCCATTTTCACAAACAGATTTCTTCACACCCAAGATCCCGATTTAGTCTAGCTGGGGTAGGGCCAGCCAGCAATCTGCGCTTTTTTCAAGCCCCCTAAGCGATGCGGATTAGCAAGCATGCAGACCAGCAGCATTGCCCTGGACCTCCTCTTCCAATCTCAGCCTTTCACGGTGGCTGCCTCTCTTTTCTGGGGTCTGGGCATCTGCAGGGTGCTGAGCTACCAATTCTTCTTTCCATTCTCCAGGCTCAGGCCCTGCTTTCCAGTCTTCCCCCTCCCACCCCTGGCACAGGTAAGGGGTCGATACCCCCTTAGAGAGTCATCATGCTTCAGAGGAGGGTACAGACTGCAAAGCAGAGCCACTGATTTCGTATTTATTTAGTGGGAAAAAGCTATGGAAATTAGGGACACTGAGCTTGAAGAAGACAAAAATAAGGGGGGATTTAATTAAGAACTTCTGCAGGGTAGTTCTCCATTCTGTGGGCTAAAACATAAGGGCAAGACCCCCAACCCCCCAAATTGAAACTGAGGGCCTGGAAGTTAGACTAAGAAATCATATGTGACCAAAAGGGACAAGAACCACCAGAAGGAGCTAAGTGTGGTTGCAGGACCATAATTAGCACAGGACATTTATGGCCTCCTTGTCTAGTGGCAGGAGGGTGGTTGCAAAGGTGGCTGAGTACACTCTCAGGCTAACACACCTCCCTGTACCACTTCCATGAGACAAGCTGCCCTTATTGGCAGCCCTTATTTCTTACAGTGTTGAATCCTCTGCATTTGCCTCATTCCCATTCCCTCTACCCCCCACCCTCCATGTCTGTGAGATGGGTACCTGTGTGTAACCTGAGGTCGTGGCACAAAACTGTTTTATAGGTTCTTCCTGGGTGAAACTAGATTTGACCTGTCCAGGGACTGCATACCCCTTCCCAACCCTCTGAGCATTGAGCACAACCAAGATGAGCTAGGCTGTCATTTCCAAGTGAATATTCATCCACTGAGTTGTACATGCAAATGGATTCTATGGGCCAGACTGATCTAAGCAGGGAGACTCGGTGGTAGCAAGACAGAGGTTCCCTGCCCTTACCCAGCTTATGTTTTCCAAAAGGAGGCAGAGAGTAGATAAATAAATTAAACAAGAGCATTTCAGAAACTGATGAATGTGTGACTGAGAATTATAAGGGCCAGGGCATGGGCTGGGGGGATTGTGAAAGACATGGTTGGAGGGGTGAAGCTTGAATTGAGGCCTGAAGGGCAAGGAAAGAACCCAACTAGGTAGAGAGGGAGGAAGGAGCCATACAAAGGTCTTGAGGTGGAAACTAGCTTGGTGGGGTCAAACAACAGAAAGGAAGCTGGTGTGGTTGAAATGGAGTAACAAGGGATGGAATGGTGGTAGATGAAGTCTGAGATGAGCCAGAGGCCAAAAGCATGCCACGCCTTGGGGGGCAATGGCAAATTTCCAAGTCATTCAGCTTAAGGTCTTTGTGTGTGGTTCTAGGTAAGGTTACATATCAGCCAGTCATTCATATCATACAGGAGGAGGGCACTGATGTCCTTCAGGCCAACGACCTCCTGTACTGAGACCTGGAGAGGGTCAGTGGCTTACCTGCCCAGGCTCTTGCACCCCGTTGGCGGCAGCCCATCTAAAGCTCGTTTACAGCTATCATGATATAGAGGGGTCTCCCCACCAAGAGAGTGAGTAGAGAGGCACTGTCAATCCCAGCCAGGTGTACAGAGCAACAGCTGGGATGAGGAATGGGAAAGAGGAGAGAGAAACTCAGTCCAGTTATGGAGCCCATGGAGGCCAAGGAGGCCAGCTGAGAAGCAGGGAGAGTGAAGCAGCACACTGTCTAGGGGGCAGAGGGAGCAGAGTAAGTGACTGGACCTCAGGAGGGCAGGGAAACCAGAGTCTGTTTTCCTGTGTCTGCTGGGAAATCCAAGCAGTGGGAGGAATAAAGAATGTTCTCCATTTCAGCCACAAATTCCAGTGCATCTGTCCTGGGTTTCAGGCCTGCCTGCAGATATAGATGTAGTGCTGCGTGAGTACCTAATGCCTGTTTTCCAAAAGTTCCCTTCTATGCTGGGGCTCAGTCCCTGAAAGTTTATCTCTACCTCTGGAGGGCTCTTGGGCCAGTCATGAGCAAGCCTACAGGACTGAGGGGCAGGACCCAGAAGCTCAGCCCTGGACAGGCTGGGTGGGCTTGGGCTGTGGGATCACTTCCATGCTGGGGGGCTGAGGTCATGGCCACAGGGGTGGTGGTATTCTCAAGCTCAGTGAAGGTAGGGATATGCATTCACATGTTGGTCTCACTCTTCTGGTCAGGCCGTGAAGGTTCCCTGGAGGAGGTGATACTTTCAGAGAGAGAGGGAAGATGGAAAAGTCGGTGCAACTAGGGTTTGTGAGTAATCTTAGCAGCAGGAATGGGCTGGCCCAGTGGAGGGAATTGAGCAGCTCTGTCTCAGGGGAGAGCAGAACCACAATGGTGGAAGGAGGTCACGCAGGATGGTTGCCTTGCTTTGGAGCAGGAAGAGCAGCTCCTGGGTCTGTGCTGTAGGAGCCATTGTCCAAAGGGTACTTTGACAAGGAAACCTCACATGATGTGTCCCAGTTAGGGTCAGAGTCCCTGGTGATGATAATGATAATGATGATGATGATGAAGATGGTGATACTAGCTGACAAGTATTGGGTTGTGGCTGTGTGCTGGGCACAGTTCTCTCTGCATGTGACATGTGTTACCTCATTTCATCTTTGAGGCAGCAGTCTTGTATGGTTGGCACTTGTTTTAGTTTCCTAGGGCTGCTATAACAAAGTACTGTGGACTAGTTGGCTTAAACAACAGTTGTTTATTATCTCACAGTTCTGGAGACTAGAAGTGGAATATCAAGGTTTCAGCAGGCTATGCTTTCTCTGAAGTCTATGGAGTTCTGATGGTGGCTTGCAGGTGATCTGTAACTCAATCTCTGCCTCCATCACATGGCTGTCTCTCTGTTTCTGCATTAGTCACTGTGTCTCTGTCCAAAGTCCTCTCCATAAAGACTCTAGTTAGTCACATTGAAATAGGGTCTACCCTAATTCAGCTTGGCCTCCTCTTAACTAATAATATCTTGAGAGCTCCTATTTACAAATGAGTTCACATTTGCAGGACCATTGGTTAGGATTTCAGCTTGTCTTTTGGGGGACACAATTCAATCTACAATAGCACTATTTTAACCCCATTTTTACAGATGAGGAGACTAGGGATGGAGATGTTGGCCACATGCCTGAGGTTGCAGAGTCAATGAGTATGTGAGTAGGGCATTAAACCAAGCCGCTTCCTCTAGACTGGCCTGTGGGATGCTCAGCTCTAGCAGAGAAGAAAGCAAAGGGAATAAGGAGAGGGGTTGAAAGAAGATAAAGAGCAAAAAAACGTTTTCTCAAATGCAACTTTATGGCATCATTTCAAAAATTGCTGGCCCCGAGCTCTACTGACATCCCCCCTTTCCTTGGTTTCCTTCCATATGCACAGAAGGCCAAAGTAGTCTGAAGTCATGGACCAAGATTGCACAGCATAACTTCCATCAGTTTATGGCTTTCATTCATTTAGTGAAAGCAGCCTGAATCCTCCTACCCATCTCTTACCCTTAATACACACCGTCTTGTGAGTGGCTGAATTTATGATGTTGGCTACCTGAGTTATTCATCTCTGCTTGAAACAAACTGGGGTGTCCCTCACGCCCAGGGTAATTTATGCACATGATGGCCAGCTCATAAAAATGTGTGATGCTCATGAACCCTGAGACCTATAGGCAAGAAAGAGCAGGCTTTCACCCCTCACCTTCTCTCAGAGCCCAGGATACCCTGGGATTTCCTAGATTCTGGTCCTTGACAGCATCTCAAGGACTTCCAATGGAAAAGTGTCTTGCGTGTCTTCTCTTTGCCCCTCTCTTCCCAGGGTTGCATCTCTTCTTAACCCACCCTCTTCTAGGTTTTCCTGATACTCATTTCTCTTCCAACCAGCCATATTGCATCACAAAGGCATTTAGCACAGGAACCTCAGGGGAAGTGCTTGGTCAATTTTATGGGTTCAGATTCTTGCTGAGGATACTGGGACAAACTATTGCCATTTGACCTTTTCTCAGGCACAATTGAACCTGGACCAAGACTTTTTTGAATCTTCTTCTCAAGCCCCCTTTTAAGTCAGTCTCTCAGTTTTGCCCTTTTATGGGGCTCTTTTTCTGGGACCAGCCCCACATCTGTGGCACAAGTTAACCAGCCCTGGTTTACCAAAGTCATTGTTGGAAAGAGGTTATCCTCCCAAGTGGTTTCCCTCAGAAGCCCCATCCAGGCACTGCTAGCCTTTCCCATCTCCAGTTCTCCATGGTTTTGTCCCTGACCAGAGGGGGTTGGCGTCAGTCACCTCCAGGTCACAGAAGGCCTCAATCTGCTACAGCAGTTGGATCCCCTGTTCTAGGAAATCAAGAAAGACAAAGTATCCCTGGTGACAGGGATGAGGAACTGTCAGTCCTGTTCCCACCTGGCCTTAGCCTCAATGAATTCTAGTAGTGTTCAGACCATGCCCTGCTTGCCTCCTTGCACAGAGGGAGACCCAGGTGAGGCTGGTCAAATGCCACCAAGATTGCTTCCAGAGTTGAGGTCCATGTGCCTGATGGGAGTCATGTTGGTTACACAGGCATTTTTTGACCTTACACTATGTATTGACACTGTGCTAGGTATCTGGGTAAAAGAGATGAATGAAACATGACCTCTGCTCTCCCAGAACTAATTGTCTAGTGAGGAGGAAAGTAAAGGAAACCAGTGGTTCAGCAGAAAGTAAAGTGTCTGGAGAGCTCAGAGCCTGGACAAAGGAACCAGTAGGAGGAATGGAGAGGAGGGGCAGACTGGGAAGATGCTGAAGGAGGTGGTCTCTGTAGGCCTGTGGCTGATTGAAGGTGAGTATGTAGGAGGAAGGAACCTGGGTGAATGCCTCAGTTTCAGGCTTTGACTGCTCAGAAAAGCATGGTTGAGTTTACTGAGTCAGGATATAAAAGAAGAAGTTTAAGGGTGAAAGTTGAACCATTCATTCTGGGATTTTTGAGCTTGCACATTCCCCTGAAGACGTCCACTGGAAGGTGAACAAAGTAATTTGGAGCTCGGAAGAGGTCTGGGCTAGTGATAAGGATTTGGGAGTCATCAGCTGATGGGAGGTCACTCAAGCTACGATGTGAGCCAGGAAGAGGCATGACATGGCAAGTGCTACTGTTCAACTCTGCTGCAGCCCTGGGCTCCCTCCCTTCCTAAGAAAGCAGACTCCAGCAGCACTCTCCCCTCACCTCCCATTGACTTCCTCATCGCCTGCAGTTCCAACATTTCTTTGAAACTTCCTCACGGCAGTCATGGGTGAGCTTAATGGCAAAGTCTAATGGGTGCTTTGCTGCCCTTTACTTACTTGATCTGACCTCTCTGTTGAGAGGGCCAGTTTTAACAAGTTCACCAGGTGATTCCAAAGATGCAATGCTAAAGTCCAAGAACACTGGTTTAAAATATAGGAGATTAAAGTCCCTGAGGAGAAGGTGAGATCCAAGGAAAGGTGGAGAGACTAGCAGTCAATAGGAAGCGAGGCACAGCTCTCCCAATGAGACATGAAGGTCATGTGAGAAAAGATGCAGGTAAATTTTAGGGGGCAGAGGAAGATGTTGAGATTCTTATATAGTGACCTTGATTTTTCTCAATAAAGAATGAGGTGAGGTTACATGATGAGTGTGAGAGGAGAGGTGAGAGGGTAGGAGGCTAGTGGACAGAGGAGCCATTAAGAAACAACTGCTGGGGTTACAGTAGAGAAATGAGTAGAAGTATGGCCAGATGGCTATGGAGGCACAGCTGATGTTGCTGGTTGTGAATGTTTAGCATCACCACCCTGTGCAGTTGTGTCATTTCCTCCAGTGGTCTTCAGAGGCCCTATGTACTCATAGAGAAGTGGGGAGGCTATCTTGATCCAAAAATGCAAGGCACCATGGTGTGGGTCTGTTGGAAGAACCCAGGCCCAGAAGACTGTGTGTGTTGGTGAGCTTGACCAGGATGATAGGCCAGGGATCTGGGCTGGATCGAGCAGGAAACCATCAGAAAGGAACTAACTACTTGGAGAAAATAGAGTGGTTAAGGACCTGGAAATAAGAGAATGAGAGTGGTGGAAGAGTAGGAGGTGGAAAGTTCTGGAGGACAAGGTCACCTAGGGTTTGTGAAGTGGGGTTGATGTCGAGGACATTAAAGAGAAGGGAAGTTGTCAGGTCTGAGTTGCTTGGGATGGCAGCAGGATTGGGGCTGGAAGGAAGATGCTGAATCAGGTGAAATAGGGTCCTCCCAGAGGATTTGCAGGTAACACCCACAGGGAATGGTAGGTGATGTGGCTGAGTGGCGTGCACCTCAATTGAGTGCCTTATTTTATAGACAGAAGAGCAAAGGCTTGGAATTAATAGCAGAAGCTAGATAGCACCTCAACTCCTCTGTCAAACAACACATGGATGTGAATGTGAATAAGCAGTTGCTTTCAATATTTACCACCATAAGAATAAATCTGTTAGGATGTTAAAGCATAATTCATGATTTAAAGGCCTGTAAATATCGTTTAGTATTAAAAATCTTCCAGCAGCCCTTCATTATGAAGGAATCAGCCAGCAACAGCCTTCTCATAAGCTAAGTAGAAAGATCAGAGACCCAGTTCTAGTTATCTCTGGCCCAAACTAGCTGGCAAAACACAAGCAAGTCCCATCTTCTCTCGTGCCTGAAGACTGATCTGGAAAATGAGAGATTGGAATATATTGTTCTTTAAGGTCCCTGCCAGCCCAGCAGTAGATGTCTCACTCTCTGACAACTGGAAATGTCATTGTGTTCTGATTTTTGGTTCTTCGTGTGATGGTGAGAGATGCATTGTTAAGTTGCCAAGTAGTCAGGAATTTGCGTTAACCATATTCTTTCCTGCCTAAAATCCTGCTGTTGTCTGCAGACCTACCTACCGTCTTGCTACACGGAACCACTTGAGATCTGTACATCACAGTTATACGTTATCTATACATTATCCTATCTCAGTGCATTTGCACATGGTCCTTTTTCAGGAATACCCTATCCTTCTTTTCAGCCTGGAAAACTCTTACCATCCTTTAATCACAAATGTCCCTCTGTCTTTGAAATCTTCCCTGATTCCCCTAGGCAGGTAGTCACTCCCTCCTCAATACTTTCATGACATTTTGCACATGTCACATCATGTCATAACTTGTGTTCATCTGTCTCAATTTCTTCTACTAGTTGGGGAGTTCCTCAAGGGCAAAGAATGTGAGCTATTCTTCCTTATATCCCCAGCACCTGGTGCTAGCACAATGCTGGGTGCACGTTTGATGTCAGTGGATGCTTCCTCTATAGAAGCAGGAGTAATAACAACTCACAATTATGCAGAACTTTATAATTTTCCAAGTACTTCATATATGAGATACACTCACTGAGTTCTCAGTAAGGCAAATTTATGAATCCTATTAGAGATGAAGATATGAGGGCACACAGAAATTAAATAGCAAGCCCAAGTTTGCTCAGGTAATAAGGAGGCAGAGACGGGGGTATGGACCCAAATCCACTGTTTTTTCCTCTCTTTGACACGAGCTCCAAATATTTGCAAGAATGTAGGTTCAATGTATGAACATTCTACTAGAAGCCACTCTTATTCCGTCCCTCTGGTTATTAGCTGGAGGTAGTGAGGCAGATGATGATGCCACTAAGTCACTTGCTTACATCATTGGTCAATGAAAGTGCTAATTATTAAATGACTTCTACTTTAACACTCAATTCTGCCACCACCTTGAATGCCAGCTCAATGCAGTGCTCAGCTCCAGGCATGCCATGAGCAAGATACATCCTTCCTTTCCTTGAGTCCCTACAGGCTGGAGGTGGAGACACATAAACCTCCCTTCCAAACTGACAGGTGATTCCTAAATCTTTGTGGTGTGTGGGCATCATCTCCATCCCATTAGACTGGGAGCCCCCAAAGGCAGTGAGCACAGCCACTTTCATTTGTGTCCCCACTGTGCCTGGCACTGTGGTCTACCCACAGTGGGCACATGAAGGTTTTTAGAAAGAAGCCTTTTCAGTCAAAAAGACTTTGAGCCTACAGTACAAGCTTTCAAAGGCTAGATGGCACTGTTGCTAGAGCCAAATCAGGTGTGTTCTGAAACACCAGTGGTGAAGAGGAAAGAAAAAAAAAAGAGGAGGGTGCCTGGGAGGTTCCCTGGCTGACTCTTGATCCAGACACATTGCAGAAGTGCAAGAGGACCCCCACTTTTACATGCACAGAGCACGCTGCTATTTCCACAGCACTTTCACAAACGTGGTTTCTGAAGCGCTTCACAACAATTTTGTGAAGAAGTAGACAGGACCCCTTATCATTCCTATGTTTCAGAATTTCAGTTTGGAGAAATCAAGTGCCTGGACTAAAATCTTAAGGCAATTAATTGGCAGAGCTTTTTACCATTGATACCTTGTTGGCGTTTCCTACCAAATGATGGCTTCCAGCACACTGAAGAAAGTGTGTGGTCAGTGCTGTGGTTGTCCCAGGAGAGCTGCCTGGGTGAAATGGGCCCTGTCTGGTGGGGGAAATAGATAGGGCTCCCCGCCAGACTAACTAAACATCATCGTATTAACCTGTGCTTCGAAATGCCTGCATTTGTGACAAGGGAAGAACATAGTGTTTTTGGAAAAAACAAATAGAACATACAGTTTCTTTGAAGAACAAAAATCGCAGGTAATTCATAAAATTATTAGGATCTAAGGTCAGTGGTTGATGTTTTATTGAAAGGATGATCTTTTTATAAGTTGCTGCCCTGGTTGGGTTGCATGTGTCAGTTGTCCACTGCTTTACCATGTTCACAACGTTCTCATTAAAACAAAACAAAACAAATAAAACTGTGCTGTACAGTAGGCAGGGCAGGCATCAGTACTGGGTGCATTTTACAGATGAAGAAATTTAGGATTAGAAATGTTAAGAGATGCCTCCAAGATCACACAGCTGATAAATGATTGAACTAGAACTTCAGCTCAGTGTGAGTGACTTCAAATCTTACCTTTCACTGTGGTCTTTTCAGGCTATGTCAGCTCAGCTAGAAGTCACAAAATTAAAAGGTGTGTTGTTGATTTGGAGCGTCAGGCATCAGAGACTAGAAACATATCCATATTGAGTGACAGATGATTAACAATATGCATATTTACACAATATTGAGAGCAAATTGATATCTGGGTATTTGTGCCCTCTGATTGTCTCTACTTTCCCGTTTCTCCCCAGGATGATGAAGACAAGCTGAACTGGAAAGATCGCTGCCCAGGCTACTTGATGAACTTCGCTTCCATCTTGTTCATGGTAATTTCCTTGAGGGACCACCTGCCTTTGATGCGTGTGTGTAGATCCTGCTATGTGAATGCTGTGGGTGGCTCAGTCTCTCATGCTATGGCAATAATGAGGGGCCTATAAAGATGAGGTCACAGTTGTGTAGACAGTGGTGGGATCTTCTCCATTGCCAGTGTCAGCCACCTGAAGAGAGGAAAGTGATTCCCTAGGACATTACACCAGACCTGGGAGATGCGGTGGCCTTCAGTGAGCTATAGAAAGGAGCTTCATCTTCCCAGATAGAGCAAGGTAGAAGGAGCTCTGTCTTTTCAGTCTTGACAACAGACATTTG
This sequence comes from Choloepus didactylus, assembly GCF_015220235.1. Taxonomy (NCBI): domain Eukaryota; kingdom Metazoa; phylum Chordata; class Mammalia; order Pilosa; family Megalonychidae; genus Choloepus; species Choloepus didactylus. The sequence continues at coordinate 126,667,150 of NC_051314.1, forward strand.
TAGTCGGAACTTCTAGGAAGTTGGTTGTGAGATGTCGCCTTCCACATTGAGAGAGAAAATAAAACTTGGCCATTGTCATCATCACTATTGAGGACAGGGACGGTGTCTTAATCTGAGAAATTTAAAAAGTGAAGGAAACTGAGACACCATCTAATTCAGCTCCTCATTTTACAGATGAAATGCAGAGTCATGGGCACCTTGCTAGAGTTTGGAAGTCTAAATTTGCTTTCCTCTTATTGCTTAAAAGGCATGGGGAATTTATTCAAGAATATATGGTAAATTGAAGTGTATCAAACTGGAATGATGTGAAGTTTAATTTAGCATTTCAGAGCCTCCTGAGATGTACATATTGTTGTCTCAGAATCAGTGGGAGAGTCAATTCATTCATTCAAGAAATATTTAGTGAGTGCCAGCTGTGCATTTGACACTATTCTTAGGCACTGGACCTACAACAGACTGGGCAAAATAATCCCTTCTCTCAAGGAGTTTACAGACAATAAATAAGTAAATAAAAAAAGTAAATTAGACTTGTATCTACAGTAATGGTGAATTAGGCAATGGACCATTGTATCTTTCTGAAGATAACAAAAAATATTAGATTAAGTTTATTTTTTCAATCTTCTTAAAGCCTTAACGGAACTCTGGACTAAAATGTAAGGGAAAGTGGGAACCAAGGAAACAAGCACTAATGCTGTTTTTACTTTGAGGACATTTCCCATCTTGAAAAACTTGGGCTTTGGTTTTGGTGGCTTATGGGGGCAAGAAGGATAGAAATTAGGGTGGGGATTCTAACAGGAAGTCCTCACCAAATTAAATTGGGAATCCAAAGGCCCCTACTCTCAGAATCAAGATGAAACAGAGCTGAATCCACCCCTCCCCACTTAGGGGACTGCAGAGAAAACTGTTACGGTGCTAAGTAGAACAGGGAGAAAAAGGAAAAGAAAATCCTGTCCCTGATAAGAGGTGGCTACTGGGCAATCCCCACTGTGGGTTGATAGCCTGGCTCCTCATCACATCAATGGGCCAGGGAACCTCAAGCTGTGAACTTGGCCCAGGACTGCGGGCCCAGCAGAACACATACAAATTCTGTAGAGGGGCATATTTATGCAATGTCTCAGAAAATCCTCCCAATACATAGAAAAACATTTTTATGACCTTGGGGGTAGGGAAGCACTTCTAAAACAAGACACAGAAAGGACAAATGCAACAAAAGATTGATACATTTGACTATATTAAAACTAAGAGTTTATGTTCATAAGAAGACATGGTAAAGGCTGTAGGAAGGGAAATTGTCAGAGTGGTGGAATACGTCTGCAACGCCTGTAACTTACAAAGGATTTGTGTCAAAGTAAAGGACTACACACCAATGCAAAAAGACAAACAACCCAGTAAGTAACAGGCAAAGACTTGAAAGGCACTTCACGAAAGAGAAAATCCAAACCTACGAAGGAGAACACAATATCATTGGTAATCAGGGAAATTCTAACTTAAACAACAGTGAAATACCATTATGCACCCAACAGAAAGCCTGTAATTGCAAAGCTCTCAATACCAAGAATTGACAAAGATAGAAATCAAACATACAGTGCTGGTGGGAGTGTAAATTGGAAAAAAAAATACTTTGCAAACAGTTTGGCATTGTCTAGTAAAACTGAAAATATGTATACCCTGGGGCCCAGAAATTCCACTCCTGGATGTACATCCTAGAGAATTTTGTGCGCATCTGTACATCCCTCCAAACACCCCCAAAGGCAAAAATGTACAGGGAAGCATAGTTTGTACAACCACAAACTGGAAATAATCTAAACATAAAGCACCACTGAATGGACAAATACATGGAGGTAAATTTATACAATTGACTATTACATGATCACAAAAATGAATAAAACTATACCTACACACAACATGGGTGAAAAAAGCAAGGAAAAAAGAGACAAAACTAACATTTATTGTTTAAGGATGCATACCTAAGTGGCAAAACTGTAAATATTAGCAAGGAAATTATTATCACAAAATTCAGAATAGTGCTTATATCTAAGGGGAGTGGGGACGGGGGAGAGTGTGTAATTGGGGGAGAGGTGGTATTCAGAGGTGCTGGTAATGCTAACCTGGGTTACACTGGTTATTTATTAAACTGCATGTGATATAAGATGAATTTTTCTATATATTCACAATAAAATAAGAAAATTGCACTATATATATAAAGTTATATATATATTATATTATTAAATAGTTTGATCAGGGAAGTCTTCGTTAAGAAGGTGGCATTTTCTCTAGGATCTGGAGGATGTGAAAGAGTAAGTCTCATTCTAGGGGGAACATTCCAAGCAGAAGGAATAGCGAGTGGAAAGGTCTGAGGTTGTGGGGGAGGTGGTGCCTGGTGTATTGGAGGAAAAGGAGCAGGTACAGTGCGGCTGGAGCAAGTGCCAGCGGGAGGGTGAGGAGGAGAAGGTCAGGGCAGAGAGGTCCTGGAAAGCCAGCTGGTCGGACCTGATGGGCCACCCGGAAGTCCCTGGGTGAGACAGTTACCCCTGGTGGGGGAGTTCTGTAGAGTAACGGCATGAGCTGGGAGACATCTAAAAGGGATCATTCTGGCTGCAGTGGTGAGGAAAGCGGGAGTGGGAAAAGGGAGATCACACACTTGTGCCATAACACAAGTAAGAAGTGGTGGTGGCCTGGGCCAGGTTGATAGTGAAAAGTGGTCAGATGCTGGTTCTAGTTTAAAGATGGACATGAAAGAATTTGATCGTGTGGGGTAAAGCAGAGAGAAGTCAAAGATGACTCTAAGGCTTTTAGCTGGAGCAATCAAAGTGCTGGAGCTATCACTTACTGAGATGGGGAGGAATTCCGGAGCTGTCTCTATGATGGCTAGAGACCTACTCTGATATAGAAGGCATTTAAAGCCAGGAGATTGCATGAAATCACTGAGGGGGAGTGCACACAGAGAGAAAAGGTCCAAGGACTGAGTCCTGAGACACTTCAGTATTAAAGATTAGGAGGAAGAGGAAGAACCAGAAAAAAGAGAGTGGGGGATCCTGGAAGCCAGGGAAGTATTTCAAGTGGGGAGGGCAATCAGTTCTGTCGGATGCCATCAATAGGGCAGGTAAGGTGAGGGCTGGAAACAGAAGCTTCTCTACTATTTGAGAGAAAAACTTATATCATCATCATCAATATCACCATCATCATCAACAATAGAGCGCAAGACCGACCACCATTGAACAAATACTGAAAACTGGGTCAGTACTGAAAACTGGACCAAAGTTCTAAGTATTTTTTTAAAGCCCCTGGCCCTCTCCATCCTTTCCCAACCCCAGCTCACCCCACATCTTGAACTGCAAGGATTTGTATAATATCCCAAGACCTGACTGATGCGTCTCACTGTGTCTGGCTCCCTGACCGTAACCAGCAAATACAGGGAACTGGAATGTGTGAGCCAGGACCTGGGAGCAGGGTGGTGGGAGAGGGACAGAGCCCCCTGTAAGGGAGTGAGTGTGCAGCCCAGGGACTAGGCAACTCCTGGTAAAGCTTGCTGACCTGGGGTAATTTTTTTTTTAATTCATTTGTATTGAGATTGTTCACATACCATACAATCATCCAAAGCGTACAATCAGGTGTTCACGGTACCATTATATAGTTGTGCATTCATCACCACAATTAACTTTTTTTCAATTTTTAGAACAATTTCATTACCCCAGAAAAGAAATTAAAACAAAAAAGAAAACTCAAATCCTCCCATACCCCTAGCCCCACCCGCTCCATTATTGACTCATGGTATTGATGTAGTACATTTGTTACTGTTGATGAAAGAATGTTAAAATACTACTAACTGTAGTACGTAGTTTGAAATAGGTATATTTTCCCCTATATACCCCTGTTATTAACTTCTAGTTATAGTGTCATACGTTTGTTCTAGTTCATGAAAGAGATTTCTAATATTTGTACAGTTAATCTCGGACATTGCCCACCGCAAGGTTTACTGTTTTATACATTCCCATCTTTTAACCTCCAGCTTTCCTCCTGGTGACACACATGACTCTGAGCTTCCCCTTTCCACCACCTTCACACACCATTCAGCACTGTTAGTTATTCTCACAATAACATGCTAGATCTGGAGTAATTTTTAATAGCACCCATTTTTACTCTCAAACATATTTCAAGTTAGACAAAAAATTGTATGTTTCCTCTATCTATTAAATATTTTTAAATCCTTATTTTACACTAACCTCCCCCATTTTTTCCATTTTAAAAAAGGCCCAGTCTCCTAGAGGAAAGTGCTGCCATTGGCATTACCCTAGAACAAGGTGTGGAGCATGAAATGAAGGGGTCAGGGTGGTGTTCATGAGAAAGTATTTTTCATCATGCAATTAGGGTGCCTACTTCAATAAAACGAGGATCTCTCATCTCCTTCCCTCCTCCACCCCCTGTGATTGAGGCCAGGCAGAAGGCGCCAGGCACACAACATTAAGAGGGTTTCAGGGATGTTGGAGTGCCCAGGTAGTTGGGGATATTTTTCATGGTAACATGAGAGCAAAGAAATGTCCCAGAACTGTGTTCGTCTACCCCACCTGTGATAGAAGCCGGCATGGACCCAAAGGAACTTCCTCTCTCTTCTCCAATCCAGTGTGTTCAACTAAAGTTTCTTTCCTTTTTGCATTAACCTTTTTTGCTTGGTTGTTTTCTTCTTATAAGGGAGAGGATTATCAGAGGTAATGACCTTCCTCTAGGGCTCGGTGTCTGTGCGTTCTTCCTGTGCCCAAGGCAGTCATTTACTCACCGTTGTATATTGGGAACCAGCCATTAGAAATGCACCTGTGTCTATCCATCCCCTATCTCAGATTCCAGAAGCTGTCTTAGTTTACCACAAAAGGTCCTACGCCTCACCTACGTACCATAGCTGTGGACATCCAACACAATCCACTACCCCTTTCCCTCACCTACGTACCATAGCTGTGGACATCCAACACAATCCACTACCCCTTTCCCGTTCATGATCTTTTTTAACATGGATCCTTCCCATTCACCTTTGTTCAAACGTTGTTTGTGACATGAAAGAACAAGGAGTGTGTGGCCAGAGGAACAGACTCCTGGACCGTTTCCATGTCTTCTGACCTCTGATGTCCTGGAGTGAAGCGGGATTGCATTCCTGAGCTCTGTCTCCTCCTTCTCTGGAGCTGTCTGGGTCTCAGGCAATTCCTACTTTCTGCTTAACGAGCGGAATGAGTCAAGGTTCAGTATACAGATCATGTGACTTCTCTACACTCATTTCCTTGTTAATTTCATCCAGGCTCGTGCTTGGTTACTCCTAAATTTCTACCTTCAGTACAGATCTTTCCTCTGCACAGTAGACTTACATAACCACTTGGATGTCTCCTAGCGTCCCAAACTTAACATATCCCAAACTGCACCCCTGATGTTCCCTCTGCACCTGCTCCTCCCTGGCTCTTATCTGTCTTGCTTGATGGTCACTGTGTCCTTCCAGGACTTGTAGCCAAAAACTGGGTGCCACCCCTGACTCCTCTCCTTCTTTTCTATTTCAGTCCAGTCTGTTAGCAAGTCCTGTTGACTCTGCTTTCAAAGTATATCCAGAACCCAACCACTTCTCACCATCTCCACGGCTCCCACCCTGCTCCAAGCCACCATCATCTCTGCCTGGTTTATTGCAATAGCCTCCTAACTCGTCTCCCTGCTTTTACACTGGCACCCTATAGATCATTAGCATATTGATCTTTTAAAAACCTAAATTGACTAATGTCACTCCTCTGCTCAAAACTCTCTAATGGCTTCCCATCTCAAGAGGTGTAGAAGCCAACTCCTTACCCTGCAGGGCTGACCCTACCTTCTCTCTCCCCTTGCTAATACAGCCACACTGGCATTTGCACTTGGTGTTCTTGCTATCTGAAACATCCTTCTCTTCAGTTCCCTTCTGATTCCCTCTGTCACCTTCTCAGCCAGCCCTTTCCCATGCATCTTATTTTAAATTACAATTTACTCCCTGTTTTCCTGTTTAGGCTTCTTTGTTGCCACAGTTCTTATCACATACAATATACTATATATTTTATCTTTTCATTAGTTTATTCTCTCTTCCCCCACTAGAAGATCAACTCTGTGAGGGCAGGAATTTCTGTTTTGTTCACTGCTACCTGTCTGACAGTAGAATTGTGACTGGCACACCAGTTGGTGCTCAAGATGTATTTTATGACTGACTCAATGAGTAAATTAATTAAACAGATGCCAGAGACAGCTTATTATGTCACTGATAAAGTCCTTAGGGTGTGTTTCTTCACTGAGCTCCTCTTACGCCCTAGACTGGGCACCATCCCACTCATTCAGCAGAGGTTGCTTCTGCCTTGTGCATTTCTACTTGCTCTTCCTCTCTTTCCTGCAAAGTTCTTCCTCCTCTGTATTCTTTGCTCCAAGCCTTTCCTGTAGAAAGCTTCTCCCTGCTGTCTGCTCAAAGCCACCAGAAGCTCATGAACTGAGGCCTGTGGCTCTGTCCAGCTGTTAGTGGGCTCATCCTTGTGCGTGTGATGGTTTCCTCAATTACACTGTTAGAATTCAAGTCCTGCAGGGACTTGTCCTTCCTTCTTATCTCTCTCATAGTGTCCAATAGGACTCAAGACTCTACTCTGACTTATATTGCAGTTTGGTTTTGCCACAGCAGTAAGACTATGATATTCAAAGACCAGAAGAAGGGGGGTGTGGGGCATGATAATGTGATTGTGTGTGGGGAGCTGATTTCCTAGAGCTGTGTGTAAAGTCTTTACTGAGCTGGTTCCACGTGTGAGGCCCCACCATCCAATGGCATGAGCATACAACATAACACAAGACCAGTCCCCACTTTCAGCCTTGTTGGGGGAACCGATCACAAACACACATGTACCCAGTCCAGGGGTTTGCACAAGTGGTCAGTAAATATTTGTTGGATTTAATAAACAAAATAAAAAATACAGCCACACGTGGTAGAAATGGTGCTGGATTCGGTGCCAGAAGACCTGGGCTCTAAAGCCAGAGTGGGAAATGTAGACTTGGGGGCCATGGGGCAGAGTTCAAATCTTTGATCTGCAAAGTATACCACGGTATAAAGCAGGGAGGTCATTAAACTCCGGAAGGCTTGGTTTTCTCATCTACAAAATGCAAATTTTGCTTGGTTGTCAGGATTAGTGCTAGTGGAGATGTGCTTTAGAATGACATAGAGAAGGCACAAATGAGTCAGCTATTGATGACATTATCATAATTATTATCTCTGCTCTGCCATGCCTCCTCCAGATCTTGAACCAACTATTTTGTTGCCTCTTTGGGCTTTAGATTCCTTGATTTAAAGACAAAAGTCTGGATGTGGATGATCCCCAAATGTGAAAATTCGTTGATTCCGACCATGACCCTAGAGACGGGTGGTAGCCCATGCCCTGTGATGCTGAGCAGATCACTTAATTTTTCCACACATGCTTCCTCATCTGCAAAATGGGCATGGGGCAGGATTGATGTTCTCCGAAGTCTTCCAGCTTGAAAATTCTTGAGGTGCTTGTGGGAAGCATCAGAAGAGAGGTTCAGAACCCATAGTGGGTCAGAAAATCAAGACCAGAGAAGGAAAGATTGCAAAAAGCAGCACCAGAAGGCTGGGGAGAGTTGTGTGGGAACTGGGACCAGGGAGAAAAAGAAGATGGATAAAAGGGTTTTCCCAAGTGCACAGAGCAGTGCTTCTTGAACTTGAATGGGAATCTTGTTAGAAGGCAGATTCTGATTCAGTAAGTCTGGAGTCTGGCTTGTGATACTGCATTTCTAACAGGTGCCTAATTGCGGCAGCCAGTCCATGGATCACACTTGGAGTACCGAGGAAGTGTGTTCTTTCTCCCCCAGTTTGGCGGCTGGACCTCTAACAGAAGGAGAGAAGCGGATCTCCTCCCAACTCATTCCTCCGTGCCCCACCCCCAAGGCCCCAAAGCAAAGGATGTTTTTGCCATTGTTGTTTTTTGTCCCCAGTTCTTACCCCATCTCCAACCCCAACTCACACACACACACACACACACACACACACACACTCCCGGCCTCGTCAATGCTTCTATCATTGGCCTTCACTGCAAAAGTGATTTTGGGGGAAAAGAATCTCACGCCAGGTTTTCCAGGCCCTTACTGTCTGGCGGTGACGGTCCCAGAGGAACGGGAAGTGAAAATGTCTACACTGTTGGAGAATGGTGATGTCATGTCCAGGCTCTCCTACTTGGGGCCGTTGTTCCTCTGACCCTGGAGGCTGGTGTTTCTTGGCTCTCCGCCCCCACCCTTGCACCAGAAGACGGGCCTCCCACACAGTGTTTTTCCCATTTCGCCTCTCCTTCACCATGACATGCACACACACATATGCACCCTCCTCCTGGAGAAAGTTGCCTTCTTGCCTCCCTTGCCGAGTGCTTCTTTGTCACACCATGGCTCACTGAGCAAATACTAATATTTGTAAAGCACGCCCAAGCTTCATTGCCCCCAAGTGCTCCCAAGGGGTCTGGGGATGCCCATACGTTGACACGTGTGTAACCCATTCACAGCCCACCAAAGTGACGGTCACACAGCTTGGGATGCGCTGCCCAAACCCGAGCCCCCTCCCTTCCTCTCCCCTCCCCTCCCCCCACCTCCTCCTCTATACTCCCCTCCTTTCCCCTCTCCTTTGGGGAATTTTCATCCAGGACAGTTTATTTTTTCAGAGGGAACCTTTCCACCTGCCCTTTTCTCTCCTCGTGTTTTCCATTTAGTCCTCCGTAGTCAGCCTCCACTCCACAGGGAAGCAAGCAGATCTGGGGTGGTCAGGGAGTACTTTGCAGAGGAATTGGAATTTACACTGGGCCTTCTGTGAGAAGAAATGGGGAGCCATTGAAGGCATTTGAGCTGAAAAGGGATGGAGTTAGTTTGGTGGGGTGGGGGAGAGTAAGTTGCCCAAAGGAGAAAAATGGGAGGGAAATCAGGAGTGAGACTTTCAGACTGTCAATCCTCAGACTAAACGAAGATCACCCTAAGATTTTTCTACCAGGCTACTTGAAATGGAGGACTTGGATTTTTCACTTGTTACTACAATTCCTGTGTTCAAAAGGGAAGTTTATCAGCCACTTACTTGACCTTTAGAGTCCCCGCTTTCCTTTTTTCTAGAACCTAATAATAATAAGGGACTCTCTCTGACCAGCCCATCAGCACCTCCTTTCCTACATGCCCTTTTTCTCCTCCTCTCATTTCAACCAAGCAAGGTCATGTCCACGAAGCACAAGATGTCATAGGAAGAGAGTGCCAGAGAAAAGCCGCTTGGAAGGGGCAGCGGGAGGATGGGGGACTGCTGGGTGTTTGACCTACTCAGAGCAAAATTCTGATTTGCTTCTGACAACTGAGTCTTCTTTCTTAGGCCTCCTTCTCTGAGTTCCTTCAACACTTGTCCTCTCCACTAGCATTTAATACTACACTCCCTGATATTCTTTACTGTGGTCCAATAGGAGTTCATCTTATCTCCACAGTAGAAGGAAAATTCTGGAGTGAAAGGAACCACTTCCTGCATGTTTGCACACTTCTGCATAAGATTCCAGAGGGTTCTTTTGGAGCTCACCAGTGGACTCCAGGTGAATAACACCTGATGTAGCAAGCAGTACTGCTGAGGGAGCAACTAGTAGGTGCTCAATACTTGCCACTGACATCCCTCTCCCTGTGTCTCCTGAACAGATTGCCCTGACGTTCTCGATTGTCTTTGGGGTGATTGTGTATCGCATCACAACCGCAGCTGCTCTGTCCCTCAACAAGGCCACACGCTCCAATGTCCGGGCGACGGTGACAGCCACGGCCGTCATCATCAACCTCGTGGTCATCCTCATCCTGGACGAGATCTACGGCGCCGTGGCCAAGTGGCTCACCAAAATTGGTACAAGCTTGTCCTGGGCCCCTGTGAATGTGGTCAATCTGAAGAGTGCAAGGTTTTTGACCCAAAATGTAAAAAGGGAGGGGAACGGGATGCTTTGCATGGCTCATTGTAATTGGAGAAGGGAGGAAAGACAGTGGTTATGTGCTTGGAAGGTCTGTCAAGGGCACCTGCTCCAGGCTGGAATCCTTTCAGTAACAATCTGGATCAACAGTCCTGGTCCCTGCGAGTCCCTGTTGTGCTGGGAAACCCACTCTCCCCTAAGGGTAACCCATGATGTCTATTCCTTTTAGCCTAATGCAGAAGCAAGACAGATTCAACACTTCCTATTAAAATTTTTAGTATTTTGACTCTTCTCGTTTTCCCAGCAATGTTTATGAAGTTTAGAAAAGCCTCTTGACACATGAGCCCTAGAGGGTCTTATTTATCCCCATATTGCCAGAGGCCCCAGAAAATCCACACATTCCCAAAGCAGAAACAGACTTCAAAGAGGCATATCAGACTTCCCAAGCTTCCAGCCAGTGAGAAAAATTCTGAGGCCTCAACATTCAGACATGTCATTTGAGCTGCGACCTGCTGTTGCCTGAGCACCACTTCTTGGCCGTTGTGCTTATTAGGTAGGGAGAGGGCTGAGAAGCAAGGCCCTTTCTTCTTCATATTTATTCTGGGTGGCCTGGATGTGCCCCTTCCCCCTCTTTGAATTGAGTTTCTGGCCCTAGGGAAAGAAGGTCCGTTTACTCCCTAACTTTAGATGGAAGGTGAATTAATGATATGCTCTCTAGACACTTGATAAGCTAAATCCCTTCTCAAGAGAGCCTTCCCATGGGAGCAGAAAATTCCAGAGAGGCTTCTCTAATTCCGGTTACTCTTCCAGTGTTTGTCTCCATCTTGGCCCTTACTCTTAGACTAAGCACAGGATCATTTACTTTTGGTTTCTATGTTGCTATATGCAGTGGGTCATCTGAAGTGGTGGTTCTGCTCTCTTTCGGCTGTGTGCATACTTGTGTTACTTCATAAGCTTCTTGAGAAAAGCAATGTTTAGTGATGTATGGGATTCTACGGAAGCACTTAGAAGCAGCCCCCAACACTCCTGGGGAAGCTTCTAGGAGGTAGAGGCCTCCAACCTGAGATCTCAGGGATGGATGTGTGGTCAGCAGGCAGGCGTGTGCACGGGAGGAGAGAGCGGGCAAGAGGAGGAGAAGGTTTCTGGCAGAGGGAACAGAATGAGAAACACCACACTGAAGGGAGGGATTAGATCCATCAGGGGCAGGAAAGACACAGAGAATAGGCATATAAGCTGGGCTTGTATCAATGGGTAGAAATTTGGATCTAAATGCCAGAGAAGGAGCCCAGCTCAGTGGAATAGAAGACAGAAAGCATGAAGCACATCCATATGCCGGAGAAGCCCAGTTTGGCAGTTGCTCCAGAGCCCATGGCATGTCCAGAGCACAGGGTGGTGGTGAACTGGGCTCAGAGAGTTGGTTGACACCTGGTTTCGAGGCAGAAGACCTTGAATGCCAGCCAAGGACCCTGTGCTTATTTTCACAGGCAATGGAAAAGTGTTTGATGGAGCTCAAAGGGGCACCCAGTAAACAGTGCCTGTTCTTCCTTGCTCCATTACTGAGCCAGTGGAGAAATAAGACAAAGGCAGAAGTAGACAGAAGCCAAAATATTCCCTTAAAAAAAAAAAAGCCACATTGGAGGAAGTAGGTTGGTAGGAGAGCCAGATAGACTTCCTAAGACTGAATTCCAGACAGCTTTGCCATCCCCGTCTCCGTGGACAGGGCGGGCCTGCAAGACTTATGACACAGACACATAAAGAAGAACCCCTGTGTCCTCCAGGCCCTTTGTTTCCTAAAGGAAGGGCAGAGGAAGGGTCAGTGAGGAATTCCAGTTAGCCTTCCAGACTTGCCAGTGAGAAAAACTATTACCCCTTCTCTCATCCAAGAGGAGAAATGAGAGAAGTGGGAAATATGACAGGGCATTTCTATGAATTGCACTTCATCCACATGGAAGAAACATCAGGAGTGGAGGGAAATGTCCCATGTCCCTCCGTCCCACCCAAACACCACTGTGAAACTTTTGAAGAGGGCAATCTGAAGGGAGCTATATGTTTGCAAAATTGCTCAGGCAGGGATGTAGGGTGCCTTGGAGCAGAAAAAGATGGGGAGATCTGATGCAAAGGAAGTTGAGTGAGTGGGTAGGAGCAGGGAAAGAAGGAACAAGAAATCAGTGCTAATGCAGAAAGTTCTTGCTGTCCATTTGTGTTCCTTAATTTTACTTTTCTTGCCTGGATCCAGATAGTAGTAAAGAAAGAAAATAAATCGAGCAGTCAGCAATGGAAAATTTATTAACTACTCTTCAGTGAGCACCTCCCATGAGCAAGACTGGGGAGAGTCTCCTTGCGTTGGGCCACAAAATGCTTTCCATGCAGCAGAGCCATGTCCACTGCTCCTTATGACACTCCTTCCCCCCCACAAAACATTCAGGGTCACTCTAGGCGATTAAAGCCATGCACAATACTCCATGAGGAAGTCTGTGCACTGAGAAGGAGATGAAATTCTGACAAGTACCTTTTGTTCTTTATGATAGTGATGCTCAGAAAGCATTTTTAAACTTAAGAAAAAATCTGTTATCCGATTCCATCGTCACCAAAACTATATATGGTCAGTAAGGAACATATTGTATTGTGTACTCATTTTACAAAGGCTTGAACTCAGATTTTACCTCTAAAATGCAAGTATTGTTTCTACCATTTTGATGTCAGTTTCTTACTGTCGGTTGGAGTGGCGTGTTGGGTCTCCAGTCAGTAACTCTTGTGGGCACTGCCCTGGGTTGTTGCTTTCATCTGTCTCAGATGGTATGTTTCCAGAAGGTTCAGAGAAGAACTGTGGCATAGTGCAAGGGCCAGTCAATTTGAGAATCCAGTGGGGGGGACATCTCTGAGTTCTAGACCTGGCTCCATCTCTTCCCACCTCCAGCTGTGTGGCATTAGACAAACAGGCAACTTCTCTGGATCAAGCTTTTCGATCCTTCAGCACTTTCACCCTTCTTCTCCGTTGGTCACCACCCTCTCTCTGGACCCTTTCTTGCTTTTGTCTTCAGCCTCGTTCCATGGGTCTCTATCTTGGGAATCCCCAGGCAACAAATCTTTTCTAAAGCAGTGGGTTTGGGGACATCTCTCCCAGTCAGCCCCTTCAGGGATAGAAACCCTAGCATTCGCAACTCACCCAGCCACTTCCCGCTGTTGTCCTCCACCCCATCCCGTTCAGCTCACGGTTGCCCCATAGCACCCCAGGTGTTCCTGCCTCAGTGCCTTGCTCAGGCTGCTGTAACAGCTTGGAACACCCTGTAGTGATCCTCTCTTTAAAGGCCCGCTTGAGGCCTGCCACTTCTATGGAGTCTTTTGTGAACACTCAGCACCCAGTGATTTTTCTCCACCCTCTTAACTCCCCTGATGCACATCATTCATTCATTTGTTCTTCTATCAGGTGGTTATTGAGTGCCTCCCTTGTGCCAGGCACAATTCTAGGGACACAGCATTGAACAAGAGAGACGAGGCCCTTACACAATAAACCATAAACAAGATAATTTCAAAGACAGTAAGCAAGTAAGAAAAGAAAACAGGGTGATGTGACAGAGAGGTTTGGGGATTGTGCACCTCTGGATTAGGGGTCAGGAGAGGCCTATCTTGCAGTGCTAAAATTATAGCTGAGAGCTGAACTACAAGAGGGAACCAACCACACAGAGTTCCAAAGGAAAGGCTCTAGGAAGAAGGAACAGTGAGGACAAAGGCTGTGAGATGGCGATAACCTTGTATCATCTACACCGCTCATTGGGTATTTATGCTGCACTGTCATATATTATTGCTTGTATATCTCTGTGTGTTTCCCAGTATTAGTCAGAGTGGTCTAAAATCTGGGTTGCATAACATCAAGTTGTTGGTTTTTTTACCCCCTTCTTTGCTTGGACTATGTGTCTAGTGTGGATTGTTGGGGGTCTCTTGCTTCACACAGTTGTTCAAGGACCCAGATTAATGGAGGCTACCATGGCCATGAGAGAGCTGGAGGGTCGCAGAGAAGCTGTTAAATGCTTCCGTCTGTCTGCCATCACTTCTGCTCACAGCTCACTGGCCAGAACCAGCCTAGTCAATAAAGAGGCTGAAAAATGTTAGATGTGCATGTCGGCCTTTTCATGAGCAGGAAAGTTCTCTGCCATTGGCTCCAAGTAGGCCACTAGGTCCATGAGAGCAGGGACTCGGTCTCATGTTTCTTTTTCTCTCCCACACAGTGCCTGCTCCTAGGAAAGTCTTAGCACGTTTGTTGATGCAGTTGTTGGTGAAATATATCTCTCTGTTCATTCAAAAACACTTTAGAAGAATGCCTGTAGATGACATCCTGTAAGCCACTGGCAGTGGCTCCAGTTGTCATTCATGAGTTCATCATTTCAGCTCTGCCTGCGGACAGAAGGATTTTGGGGAAATATTGAGATGAATAAGGCAAATGTAAAGTTGCTAAAGATGCAGTAAAGATACTAGAGTATTTGAAGTTTCCTTAATAGCAAAAAACACACCTGCACATGGAGGTGGCTACCAGGCAGGAGGTGACTTACAGACATGCCGGCTGAGGTAGGACTTGAGGGTCTCCCGCAGTTTCCAAGGGGACATAAAGCTTGAGTAATACCACCTAATGGAGTGAGGATTCTGCCAGGCTTAGAGGCATCCTTTGTCATTCTCACATGGGATTTTATACAGAACTGGCTTCCTGTGCCCCTATCTGAGTTCCCTTCATGCCACAAATATTTATAACAAAAGATGGAATTTGTTAAACACTCTGGGAGTGACTGACTCAGTGGTGACAGAATAAAGATAGTCATTGTTTCCTTGGCTGCCATAATAGTAATGGTATTGGGCTGAGTGCACGGCGTGCTGTGATCAGGAGGCTCACGGCCCTGGTGAGGCAGGGGCTGAGTTGCAACCTGGGCAGTGAAGTAGGGTTGCAAGGGAAAGGAAGGAAGGAGCCTGGTCCCGGGGAGCCTGGCAGGTGAGGCACAGTGTACCATGTGGGGAGCAGGGGCAGCAGGCCTCAGTGCTTGACGTTTGCGTGCATGGGGTGTGGGATTCCAATTAATGGGTGGGACAAGGACTGTCTTTGGACCCAGTGATCTGCTCATTCCCAGAGGGAACAGGCTGTCACTACAGAGAGAGGATCCAGTCCTGGGGGGAGGAAGCACACGAGAGCTGGGCAGAACATCAGGGCCTCAGACGAGCAGGCACCTGGGACGGGCGTCAGGCACAGAGGGAAGCTAGGGTGGGAGGGAAGACAGCTCGGGCAGCCACGCAGACCAATTCAAGGCATGCCTGCTCCTTGGGTCAGGGCTCAGAGGTGTTCTGTGCCACGGGGGCAATGGGCTTCTGAACAGGATGTCTAGTGCCCCTGAAAACTGTAGGCTACCGTGACTGATGTGGGCATGGGCCAGACTTGGTCTGTAAGCTGGGCTGGTCCCAACTCTAGCTTTAGAATTAGAATTCTTCTAATAGAAGGCAGAGAGGATCCCAGGCTTCCAGGATAAATAGGCTGCAACGGCTTGCCCTTAGCTTCAGTTCTGGCTCCAGCTCCAGCTCCTCCTCCCCTCTCCTCCTCCTCTTTCTCTCCCTTTCAAAACCACACATGCACAGTGCTGAGTTGTGTGTTTTTCATCCTTCTCTCCATCAAATGCTCCAACTTACAGGGTTGACCTTATCATGGTACTCTAAAAACCATCATAAAGTTGAATCCGATTCTCCAATTCTTATGAAAATGACTGTTTGTGAGTTGTCTGAACATCGCTGACAGCCCACCCTCTGGGTCTCACTGCCCCAGGTGCTATTGGAGTGGAGAGTCAGGAAGGGGCCTGGCTTTTACAGAGCCCCCACCCCATCGGGAGCTGTCAGACATTGTATGTACATTGTATGTATATTGGCTTATTTTTTCACTCCTAAATCCAGTCTGTTGGCAATATTGTTCATTCTACCTTCAAATACATCCCAGATCTGACCACATTTCACAAGTTCCATCCCAATAGTGGTCACCTCTTGCCTGGGCAGCTATAACACATCCTAACTTGTCTCTCTGCTTCCTCTTCTGTCTCCCTCCCTCCCTCGCCCCCACTGTGATCCATTAAAATTTTGCTTTCCCCATATCCCTCCCCTGCTTCCAACAAACTCAAAACGCCCCACATTAGCTGGCCCCTGCCTTCCTCTCCCACTTCACCTCCTAATACGTTCTCCTTGCTCAGAATTCTCTGTTCACTAGCCCCCGTCTGTTGCTTGTGCATCCCTGGGTCTTCCCTGCCCCCTGCCCTTTGCCCTTTGCCCTTTGCCCTTGCTCTCATCACCCATGGGGATGCTCCCACCTCCTCCAAGTGCTGGCTCCTCTGCTTCCCAAGGTCTTTCCTGACCACTTTTATTAAAATAGGCTCCCTGTCACCTTTTTCTTCTCCTCATCCAGCAGCATACTCCTTTAATACACGTTGCTCTCTGAAATGGCCCTATCCACCGACCACTCCTGGATGGCAGGCTCCGGGGAAGCAGGGAGCTGTTGGGCTGGTCCACCCTGTGTCCCCAGTGCCCAGTGCCTGGTGCACAGCAGCCGTGTGATAGACCTTAGTTGAATTGTATAGAGTCAGATGATGGTGGAAAAGGTAAGATGCAGCTGAGTGCATTCCCTTTGCCTCATCTTCCCAGGAGTGAGGATGGAATTGCTTCATTCTTTCTCGTTGGAGGCTTGGTTTCCAGATTTGGGTATGCATTTGTGAGATGACCTACTAGTGTCAAAGAAGCGTCTATGGCCATGAAGTAGGCGCGCTCACCTGCTCCCTCCCTGCTCCTATCCTTCTCGTAACAGAGCACTGTGCTTGCTCACTCACCCTGTCCAGGTGACCTCTCCTGGGTGACTCTTTTCTTCTTAAAACGAGATGCCCCCAGAGCAGTCACCTAGGATTAGGCTGCCAGGCAGCACAGTGGGACTCAGGTCCCCTTGTCTGGGGGCAAGGGTTACCTTCCTAACTCGAAGCAAGGGCTCCTTTGTGTGAAGATGCACTCTGGGGGAACTGGGGTATCTCAGGAACTCCCATACCATCCATTATCTCCGGTTCCATTGCTCTCAGCTCCCGTAGACAGTGCACTGGCTGGGCCCTCCTAGGGTGACTCCCTCCCCAGGGCGCAAACAAGGCGACAACATCGCACCTAGGGCTGAGACAGTGCCCCCCCCCCCCCCCCATGGAGGGAAGGCCAGATGGCTGGGCTGTCAGAAAACATTGCTGTTTGCAAAGGTTTGAGATGCCCTGGGGGAGAGGTGGGGAGAGGAGAGAGCACCTGTGCCGTCTGACTCAGACTCCCAGGTTCAGGCTCTGTGTTCCTCCCTCTGCCCTGAGCAGTGCCAGGGCTGGTGCTGGTTGAAATGTACATTGAGCAGCAGCTCGTGTGGGCTTGTCACCATCATTGTATATCTGCAGTCTGGGTCACTGGGGACGGTAGTTAGGTGGAGCTGCTCCTCCAAATTTCAGATTCTGCAGCTGGCATCCTCTTGCTGGCCATACTGTTTCCATATGAGGAGGCTGGAGCTCCGGGGACTCCAAGCCCTCAGCTGGCCCCCTGGGACTAACTCAGGCTTTCACACTAATTATTTTCCAAGGCAGTTTGCAGCTGGGTCATTTGTGCTCATATTTTTTCATGACACAATGCACCAGGGGTTTAAAACAGAAGGAAAGGGGGGTGGGTAACAGCTCAGCATGGGAACTCCATCTGATTGTCTTATCTGGCCCAAGATGGAGTTTGCCCTCAGTTGGAAATCTGCCCCAACTGGTCAGGAGCAGACAAAATCCTCAGGTGCCCTCTGGTCAACCTGGGAGACTTTAGGGAGAGGTGGGATTTTGGGAGCACATGACTGATGCATGAGGGGTTGTCTGTTTACCTACTCACACTCTCTCCATGTGGGCTCTCCTCCTGTACTACCCCTTAACAATTGAAATCTAAGGGCATTTTATTTGGAATTTTATGAAGTGCCTGGCTGGGCTGTTTTCTCCTGGAGTTCAGAATCAGGCTACTGCAGAGGTCTTTGTCTCGTGGGGATGTCCTCCTGGTGGCCTGCGATGCAGATTGGGCCTACCTGTCCTGTAGACATCACCCCCACCCCCTCCAGAAGAACTAGGAAGATCCTGTTGCATTTCTTCAGTCCCGGGAATCTCTGTCACAGGCAGGTGAGGCTCCCTGTGTTGGCTGTTGAAGGAGATCAAAAGTCAAAGTGGAACTCCAGGGCTTCCCTGCGTTCTCTCCCTCACTGCGGGGTGTCCCTGAGCCCCACCCTGTCCCTTCCTGGAAGGCTCAGCAAAGCACACAGAGTGGCCACAGAGCATCTCTGATTTGCGGGCACCCAGCTGATTTACTGGACTATCAAGTGCATTTAGGTTGTTTATTGGAAATGCCCATTATTTATGGTGGCTCGTGGCCCCAAATAGCATGGACACAAGGCTGTTTTCAGAAATAAAACTCATAAATAATAACCAGGCCCCTGATTTATGAGTTTGGAGGAAGGAGTTGGGAGGAAAGAGCTCTGAAAAGAGCAGATTCTCTTTCCAGAGAACTTTGAAGAAATTCCTGCAGGGATTGGAAGATCTGAGTACAAACAGTTCAGAGGGGATTATAAAAGAAAATCAAAGACACATGCCACCCCATACTTCATCCTTAATCCCCTTCTGGCCACCTAGATCAGTTTTCCACAGTTTCAGATACTCAGACCTGATTACTCATTTTTTAGGTGACATTGGTGTTATTTTAAATCTCTTACCCCCAAGATATTTAAAGGCAAGTTATAGTTACATTGGATGCTCAAAGCACACTGAGTTGACTCTCAAATTCCTATTGAAAACTTTCCCTGCCTTTCTTCCTTTCTGCCCCTCTTTTTCCTGCCCTTGCTCCCTCCTCTTCCTCCTTCCCCTCCTCCTCCTCCTCCTCCTCCTTCTCCTCCTCCTCCTCCTCCTTCTCCTCTTCCTCCTCCTCCTTCTCCTCCTTTTTCTCCTCCTCCTCCTCCCCCTCTCTTTCTCTTTCTGGCCTTGATCTCTCTCATTGGTAAGGCAGACACGACAAAGCATTTCAGGCAGCCTCTGTCTTCAACCCTGTGCCCGTCTAGAGGTAGGGTTAGGGAAAGCAGGTTTTGCTAGTCTTTACTGAAGATTCTGTGGATTTAGAGGAGGGCTTCACACTGCAAACTACACAGCAGCACTTAATGGATATTTCCACTGGGCGGCTCTGCTTTCACCTCCCCAACCCCAGCCACCACCCCTATTGCCTGCCACTCATGCTTTTTCTTTGCCTGCAGCTGCCCCGTCTCCCCCTCTCCCATTGCACTGGCCCTAGCGTTGGGTCCTGCATCTAACTCCAACACCCCACCTCTTGTCTTAGGAAGTTTACTCTCTTGACTGCTCCTCTCGTCTTCGTACCACAAAGGTCTCTCCTTAGGATTCACCCTCCTTGGAGAGTGATGGGGTTATTAGTCAATAACAAATGTGCTTTCACTGATTCAAATAATGTTTCTTTTCCCCGTCATTCACACATGCATCCATTCATTCAGTGTGCATTGTGGAGGACATCTGGCAACAGCTGTGATCTGCCCAGAAGATGCATTTCTCTGACCTTGCTCCTTGTAAAAATCCATCAAACCATTGCAGAGGGGGTGGAGTAGGGTGGGGGTGGGGATATTTAGAGGGTTAAGAGCCAATGGGGGTTTCAGAGTTATGAGATCTTAGAACTGAAAGTGTCCTTCGAAACCAACGGCAGGCATTTCCACCTGGGCCTCAGAGTTGGTTCCTGTAGCCAAGGGGAATGAGAACCAGGTCTAAGAAGTGAGGGCACGACAAGCATAAATCAATGAGTTGGGGAGACAATGCTTTTTTCTGGGAGCAAGATTTGTAGATGGGAGGAGAAGGCCCTTAGAGATTAAGATCTGTGGGGCTTTTGCTAACATACATAAACTACAGAAAAAAATAACGGAAGTGGCAGGGTGAACTGTAAATGATGAGCACAAAGTGTCAGCCGAAGTATTATTTGGTGAAGCAGTGCAGTGAAACTGGGGTCTGCTCTAGGCCGGATGGCCTGGGTCTTTTATCCCCTGGGGCTGTGCGTGTGTGTGGCAGGAAGGAGAAAAACACAGAGCTGTCCACCAGCTAAGGGAGAGCACGGTGGACATTTCTCACCTTCGTTTCCTCTAGAACTACAAGATTCTCCACATTCCCTAGCAGGCAGTGTTACTGCCTCAGGCGTAGGGATGGGGGCTGTGTTGATAAAACTTCTCAAGGTGTGTGCCAGCAGGGTCATCTCCCAGCCCTGCTCGCCGTCGATTGGTAGAGCATGGCCAGTAGTTGACTTAGTTTCCTGGGGCCGCCATAACAAAGTACCACAAATTGGTGGCTTGAAACAGTTCTGTCTCAGTTCTGGAGGCTTCAAGTCTGAAATTGAGGTGTCCACAGAGCCATGTGTCCACTGAAGGCTCCAGGGAAGAACCTCTTCTGGGCCTCTCTCCTGGCTTCTGGTGGGGGCCAGCAGTTCTTGATGCTCTTTGGCCTGTGGCAGAATCACTCCTGTCTTGGCCTCCACCTTCACGTGGCCGTCTTCCCTCTGTGTCTCTCTGTGCTGCTTCTCCCCTTCTCCCCAGGACACCAGCGTCTTGAATTAGGGCCCACCCTACAGCATGGCCTCGTGTAACTAATCACATCTTTAGAAGACCCTGTTTCCAGATAAGGTCACATTTGCAGGGCAGGGCTTGGGATGTGAACATGTCAACCATGTTCCATGTCATGTGAACCTGTAACAGTAGTCAATAGGGAAGAGGTGCCCAGAACCTCAAGGGCTTAAACCTGTGCAGATGGCGCCATTCTGCTGTTGGAAGGGGGTTGCTGGACTTCACCATGATGATGGTGACATTTAGGACAATAGGGGACACCATCTATCGAGGTCTATCACGTGCCATTACGGGGCTGAGAGCCCTATAAGCATTCCTGTCCTGTCTTCAGGGAATCCCTGTGAGGCAGGTGGCTTTATTCTCCTCTTATATAAGTTCTCTTCTCTCATTACATTCTGTGTCTGAACTCAGGCATGTCTGATGCTCAAGTTTGTCCCTACAGACATCCTCCTTAGCAAAACAGAACAAGCAAACAATCAATTCCCTCAGCACACAACTGAGCCACAAATGGAGGAACTGGGTACCATGTTTCTCAGGATTCTCCAGGGTCTAGGATAAATGAGTCCCTTTCATTTCCCCAGGCCTTTTCAGCCTTAGGGGAAAATCAAGGCCCAGAGCACAATTGCTATAGTAACAGGATGAGGTCTCTGTGCTTTCCCTTCTCAAGTCCCATCCCAGGCCGTGGGTCCCAAGGGGGCTCACTCTGCCCATGGCCCTCTCCTTGGCAGACCTCTGCTCATGCTTGGACCACCACTGTTGCTGCTGGGTTTTATTCCTGGGTTTCCCTCCTTACTTTGCCACCTTTCTCTGCTAATACTATGTTTTATTGCTGCATCTCTTCAGCTTAGCAGGTTTTCTCCCTGAATTACTGCAGGTCTGTCTTAGGCCTCCAAAATGTGGTTTGCTTCTTTCAGTTTTGGAGTACACTCTATTTAGGAACTTGGCATGGATTGCCAGTGATTTCTTAGAGGGTATTAGAGCATTGTACTCAGGCACTATGTCTCTCTCAAGCACATTTCTCCCCACCCACAATCAATGATGGGCTTACCAGGTACACAGGTCTTTGCCTTCCAGCTCTGGCCTTCCTCGGTGACCTCTCAGCCTGATCATAAGCTCTCTCCCTGTACCTCAAAGGCCTATGCTGGGGGAAGACCTTCTCTTTGCTTAGGAAAGTTACAAGTGGTGTCTCAGGGCCTGTCTGTCCCAAAGTGCTGTTCACGACCCACATTAGTCAGTTTAAGCAACTCTAGCTGCTGTAACAGATAGTATAAAAATTTTATAAACCCTGAAGATATACTTCTTGCTCCTGTCACAGTTCAGGCCAATGTTTGGAGGATCTGGGCTTCTTCCTTCCTGTGGTGCTACTATCCTTGAGGGTTTGAAGTCTTCCACTGGGTTCTCTGCATCTTCCCTAGAGATGAGGAAGGAGAGAGAGAAAGATGGAGAGATAGAGACAGAGATGGAGAGAGATATAGAGAGACAGAGAGATAGAGAGATAGAGAGAGAGAGAGACAGAGATAGAGAACATGAAAGTGCAAGCTGAAGGCTTCATGGGAAATTTTTAAGGACAAGTCCTAGAGGTGACATATATCCCTTTCACTCATATTTCATTGGCCAAAACTCAATCATGTTGTTGGCTCTATCTTGCTATGTCTCCAGGAAGAGGAAATACATTTGATGAGCAGGCCAATCCCTGCCTCTTTGTCTCACCCAGAAGGCCTCACACACAAGCAGAACTCCTGGGGCTTGGCTCTTATATTCCAGAGTTCTTTACCCCATCATAACTCTTGCTGGAGATGAACTCTACATGTTAAAATCTATATGTCTCCATATATATTTATCAAATGTATTTGAAAATTTTAACTTAATTCTTAAGTTGTACTTAATGTATTGAAGATGCTTGACAAAGTCATGACGTTCACTGTGGTTCCCAGTCTCACTGAGTTTCCTCTGACAAT
This sequence comes from Choloepus didactylus, assembly GCF_015220235.1. Lineage (NCBI taxonomy): Eukaryota > Metazoa > Chordata > Mammalia > Pilosa > Megalonychidae > Choloepus > Choloepus didactylus. The sequence continues at coordinate 126,689,706 of NC_051314.1, forward strand.
CTAGTCCCCACTGAGAGGACCCCTCCCACCCCGTATCTTGGTGGTCTTAAAACCTGCATCTCCAACTGTCAAGGCCACCTTAGAGAGTTACCCAGGCCTCTGTGTGGTGGGGGAAAGGCTGTTAATGAGGCCCCAGCAACAGCAGCATTGCTGCCCACAGCATTATCTCCTAATACTTGAGGCTATGTCTAGGATTGAAAATGAATTAAGGGTTCACTGTGCTGTGTGGGAAACTAGATAGTGGAAAAGCAGGCCCCCCTTCTGTCATGATGCAAAGGGAGATGATACTTTGCTTCTTCCAGATTAAGCCTGGAAGAGACTTGGCCATTTGCAAAAGGCTTTCAACAGGGACCTTGTTAAGTGAAGCTCCTTGGAGGAAGGGGCAGTGTCTTTATTCATCTTGTCATGGTACCTGCACACAGCAGGTGCTCAATAAATGTGAACAGAAAAGCAACAAATATTTCTTAGGTGCATCTCATTGGTCTGGGGGTAGAGAGTGGGGAGATGAGGAAGGGGGTATGATGCAAATATCAATCAACCAAAGATCCTGATTTCAAAGCATGGTGCAGTCAAAAGTGTCTTTAGAGATGGGCCAATCTGGGTTGAAACTTTATCCTCTGTCACTTACTGGCTGTGTGATCTTGAGCAGTCTAACCTCTCTGGGCCTCAGTGAAATGCAGTGCTACCTCCTGGGGTTGTGGCGAGGATTTACTAATCTGACATTTACCTATGTACAGTGTCCTCTTTGGGGTAGCTTGGAGCAGACAGACACTAGACTGCAAACTGATGCGGTCCCCACATTCCCTTGGCAACCCTGCTGGGCACCTGCAAACAACTCCCGTTCATACCAAGTCCTTCCTGCATCTTTCTGAGGGTGTTCTCTAACCGTGGGAGCAGGCTCAGCCCTTGCACAGGATAGGCTGGAAGTGCCCTGGACTTAACCCCAGCAGTGACCTCCAACCAACAAGGAACGGGAGTTGATGGATAAAGACTCCCATGGACTCACCCACCCAGTGTGATAAATCCTCAGGGTGCTTTACACCATCACTCAGACAGTCCCTAGTGGACTGAGCCTCAGTTGCCTGTGGTATTAGCCAGATCATGAACCCATCTGAATCATCTTCCCTCCCTTCTCTGTCTCTCCACTACCCTCCTTGCCATGCTGCCTGGGAGCACCTGCCAAATAAATGACTTACTCCCAAATCCTGGACTGAAAGTTTGCTTTGGCTTGGGGGGGGTGGGGGGAACCAAACAGGCAGATGATGATAGTTACTATGGATACTATTATTATATTTGAAGGGCAGGGACATAGGTAACTAATACAGAGAGAGACAAAATACTATAGCAGAAAAGAAAAGAATTGCTGCCAGCTGAAGGAATCCAAGAAAGCTTCAGAAAGTGGATGGCAGGTGGCATTTGATCTGGACTTTAAAGGATGTGAAGGATGTGAACACAGGTAGATGGGTCAGGGGGAGCATTCCAGGGGAAAGAAGAAGGCCTTTGTGTCCACTCTTTCAATGATTCCTGCAAAGACGATGTGAGTTGGGTGAGTCCGCATCACAGTCACATCTGGACACAGCTCCTTCACCGTCATGGCCCTGGCACTTGGTTCCTGCGTTCAGCACACTTTCGGGCTCTTCTGAGGTCCATAGGATGCAGGATTAGGGCCCCGAAGAGTGTGACCCCATAACCTTTTATCTTTGCCAAGCCCTTTGGAGTCCCTGTCCAGCATTCTGCTTGATTGTCCATTGGTGCTTCCCAAGGGTCCTGAGTCTTTTGAAGGCACCTGTGAGGGCTCTGCTGGTGCTTTTAAGGTCCTTCTAGGAACATCATCAGACTCCTCTGCATGGTCCTGATACAACACACTGTGGATATGACCTGTGAGTTTGAGGCACTAGGCTCAGGTTGTGTTGTGTTCCACTCATCTTGTCTGACAATCCTTCATCCTTTGAGTGAGCAAAAACATGATGCCACAGCCTGCCCAAGGACATAGAGATGGGTACTTGACCTTGAAAAGTGAAGGGAGAGAGAAAGAGGAACAACAGTGTCCTGGTCCCCAAGACAAATCCTTGATGCCTCCTGAGTCTGGTTCAGTGGTTAGTGAACCTTTCTAGTTAAGGGCCTTTGTTCAAGCAAAATCTCATGGAAGTGACAGCCAATTATAGAGGTAAAAGCTGAATTTCCCTTGATGAACTGGGATAGTGGGGGCAAGCTCTGCATGTTCAGACCCTTCTCTGAGGATCACGAGTGAGAAACCTCTGCTAAAGTAATTGAGAGGAGAGAACTGAAAGGAGAAAGGTGACGAGCAGATGCGCCTTTTCCTTCTGTAGTCTCTCATTATCTGATATGCCATTTGGGGCTTCCCAGATGAATTCAATTCCAATATGCCAGAGAGGTGGAGCCCTTTGTTTCTACTCTAAAGGGGTCACCTTAGAGACAGTGGCTCATGTCACAGGGTCAGAACTCTGGAGAGGTGAGGGATCTGTCTTCTAATCTCATCAACTTTACTCTTCTCTTGCAGAGGTTCCAAAAACAGAACAGACTTTTGAAGAGCGCCTTATACTCAAGGCTTTCTTGCTCAAGTTTGTCAATGCCTACTCCCCCATCTTCTATGTGGCCTTTTTCAAGGGGAGGTGAGTATAACAGTGTCACCCATGGAAGGCCAGTTTGTCTCTGAATCTGGGGCCTCCTCTGTCAAGATATGTAGGGTCATCCCATCTCCATTGCCAGCTGACATCCTCAGTCCCATTCTCCATCTCCATCCTCACCTGGCTGCTCACACCAGGAGGACCTTTAGCACTTAATCATCTCGAGTTGCCATTGTTGGATTCTGATAATCAGGGCAATTCTATAGAGATTTGGCTCTGGGCTCTGAAGGGGGCATCTCAGAAGAATTTGTGTCCTCAGCTTAGTGGAGGAGGCAGGAAGATACTTCTAGCCAGTGCAGTGACTCTTAGGTCTAGACATAAAATCATGGTGAAGTCAGTTGGCTACCTATATGGAGATTTCCCTGGAGACATCTACTAACTATACCAGGAAAGCTTCCTTATATCTAAAAGCCCAGCAAGCAGACATTGATAGCAAGGATTATCATTTGGTAATTTCTTATAGACATGTTTGTGACCCAGACCCTTCCCAGGTTCTTTGCCTCTGGCTATCATGGAATTATCATATCAGAGAGACTGTCCATGTTAATGACTATAAACTTCATTGGTGCTTTATATCTAGATTTACTATCAATGGCAAATCGCACACATATGATATTCCAGGCAAAAAACTGGGCCCTGGCTCTGAGATAAACTTGCAGCATATTGGAAGAATAGTTTCGGCATCAGCACATGGTGATATGCAGTAAGTGCTGCAATAAGAGGTGCAGATAAGATGTTCAGGGAGCACTTAATTATGAATGGAGATAACAAGGAGACTTAACAGAGAAGGAAAAATTTAAGGTGAGCCTTAAATGGATGATTGGGTTTTGACAGGGAGAAAGGGCATGGTATTTCAAGTAAGATTCTTTCAACTACCTGGCTGCTTCCATGATTGGCTTTTACTTCTCTGCTTCCTCTACCTGTCCAGACTTCTTATCACTCCCCCCGCCCCCACCCAATAAAATAGACCCTACCTGGAAAAGGAATGAAGCAGCCTTCTTTCACTTCTTTGAAATCTTTCATTAAGAAGTCAAGACTTTTTTCTTTTCTGACCCCAGGAATTTCTAGTCAGTCTCACCCTTCATTTCCTGGGAAACTGGAAGCCCTCGCTAAGGAGTTAACAACCAAAACTCAGTTCCTGACACTAATTGAAGGAAGAAGGTGCATAGGCAATACACTATGGATAACCCAAACTTCACTGTGTTTAGATTCAGAAGTCACACGTATGTGTGCACACACATGCACACACATGCACACACATGCACACACAGGCACTGTGACCTTCCCAGCTCCAAAACAGACTCAGCCTCAGCCCCTATCCCCTGAGATTTGACCAGGTGAAGAGGTGAACTCCAGGTATTACAGGTGATTGTTATCTGATAACAGGGTGTGAAATCCTGTCTCTAGGTGGCCTGGCACCCACCCTGGCCAGTGCTGCCAAGGAGGATATTGGGGGTGGCTGTTCCACTCAGAAAACATGCCTACAGGCAGCTGTGGAATTCTCTCCCTTTCCCTAATTCTTCCCACATTTCTTGCCTTCAGGTTTGTGGGCAGGCCTGGAAGCTACGTCTATGTGTTCGATGGTTACCGCATGGAAGAGGCAAGTACAGCTGTTGGTGTTTCATGCCTGGCTAGCAGTGTGTAGGTGACACCCTCTCCCACCCCATCCTTATCCCCATCTCAGCATGGCTTAGCTTGCATCCTTGCTGTGCTCCACCTGGTCTAACTACTCCTCCTTTTATCGTCTCTTGCCCACAGTGTGCTCCAGGGGGCTGCCTCATGGAGCTCTGCATTCAGCTCAGCATCATCATGTTGGGGAAGCAGCTGATCCAGAACAACATCTTTGAGATTGGGGTCCCGTATGTAACAAACTCTTCTCATATCCCTTCTTGCAGCCAGGGCTTAGCCCAGTAGTGCCAGGATTTTCCTGGCCTCTCCTGAGATAGCTTGGCTACCCACCCCTGTCTCCATTTGCCAACAACTTTCCCCATGGGGCAGGCCCTCTCCCACAGGCTTTGCCAGTCTGATTTGGGGTGTTTAAGGCTCAGAAAGTTTAACGACATACCTAGTAAGTGGCAGAACTAGGCATCAGGTATCTTTAAACTCATAAGTACGTAGTATTTTTAATTCTGTTTGTCTCCCAGTAAGTAAAAGAGAAATGTTTAGTATAGTGGACTGATGACTATGGAAGTTTGGAGCATAATGGAATCATGTAGAAAAGTCTCTGAGAAGGATCTGTGGGATATATAGTCTTAGGAGGGGAGGGTCAAACACAGGGTGGGTTGTTTGCATGTGGATTCTCTCTTTCCCCCATCCCCATGGTTCTATACATATTTCATAGAGGGCCTTCTTTAAATCAGGTTTTATATTAAAATAGTCATGAAAATAAACCCTGACTCCTAGTCTTCTGTACCTAAAAGAAACAGGATGGAACAAGTGAAAGTCTGCTAAGAGGACAAAGGAACAATGGAGCCCTTTCCACGTTTCCTTTCTATTGCCTTTTGGTTTTACAAAGAATCTGTTTTAGGGAGGAGAAGGGGGTTTAGCCAGTTTGGGGATGGCAGAGGTGATCAGGGGTAACTCTCACAGGCTGGGACATTTCTGATCAGAAGGAGAGGATGGACAGTTTGTTCCAGGCCTGGGGTTCTTTGCAAACCACTTGCGAGATTAACCATTCTGGGATGCAATTGTCAGACAGTTTCCATAGGGCTAAGTGAAGATACTTCCACACTATCGTCCTCTTGGAGATTCCCTATGCACCTTATATTAATGGTCTGGAGAAGTACTGCAATAAAGAAACTTGTTTAATCCCTTTCCTTTCAATTGTATCTGATCATGTTCTTGACCTGGGTTCTGGAATCTCCCCTGCCTAGCTTAAACAGCAAAGGTGTTTATTTAAGAATTTTAAACGACTAACAGAATATTCTTTATGGTTGAGACAGTCAGGCTGTGGAGCTGACATCCAGAAATAACACTGTCCACACTGTGGGAGGGTGTGCAAGGGACAGCCCTGCCTCCACCTCTGGCTCATAGAACTCAAGTCCTCCAAGATGGGGACTGCATACCAAAAGGCCACACTTAAGAAGGTTGCAGTCTGAGCTTAGCAAGCCTCTGGCTTTTGACTTTCAACCTATGCATGGATTTGGATGCAATTAATTTTTTTAAAATGTCTCATTTTCCCAAAGCTTATATTTTTAGTTTGGGAGACAAAATGGATTTCATGTAACCAGGTGCTCTCTATTCATGCAAATTTTGTCAGAATTCAGGGTAAGTAAATGTCAGGAGTTCTGGAGCAGTCAAAGAAGGCTTCAAAAGCAGAGGAGTTTCTTCCAGGGTATGTCTGTGTCATGGAAGGAGGCTGCCACTGTCACATGTAACAAAACAGCCTGCTATTATTTTGGTTAAAGAGAAAATTTCTCATGAAAATAGAACATCTTTTCTAAAAAACAAAACAAAGCAAAACCAAACCACATTGGCCCTGGTCTTACCACAAATGCCTCATGACCCAGATGTTTCTACAGATGGAGAAGGTGAGGACCAAAGAGATGGCAGTTCCCTGACCAGGATTTTGAAAAGCAGATTAAGGACATGGCAAGGGCTGGAGACCAGAATCCCTCTGAATCTATGTGGAGGTCGCTGAGTCCTAGGTTCCTTGGGCAGGATAGAGCCCTAAAGGGTTCATAGTCCAACCCCCTTCTCCATAGGAGATGACACCAGAGCCACCTGCTTCTATAGGGGAACAGAAAGGTCCCAGGGAAAGCTATTCTTTGGTCTTCCTCAGAAACCCCTTTACAGGACTGAAGTTATAATGGAGACAATTTAGGTTACCTCTTTTTAATGAGAACCCTACTTCAAGGAATGAGAATGTGCAACATCTTCTCATAGCACTTTTTCATCCCAGTCCTCAGAAGAGGTCTCACCATCACCCATTATTTATTAGGCTGAATACTTAGGGTGTTTTTCTGCCCACCCACTGGGACAACCTCAGGTGGCTCTTGGGAGCCTGCTTTTGTTGAAGGAGGACTGGCAGGAACATTCGTATCTGGGTGCCTCATTCCACCTCCCTGCTTAGACCAGCCTTGACACATCAGGCAGGAACGCATCAATCTCAAGAAATTCGTCCCTCTGAAACTTATCCGTATAACCTGCTTACTCTCTGAAAGTCAATTTGTGATAGTGAATCAAAGCTAGTGAAATAGATGGTTCTGGTTCTTTAAGAGCTTACCAACTTTGAGAGACAGGATGTATTATGGACAAACACCCAGAGACTATACAGATGACACCAAAGCCACTTTGGCCTATTTGAAGTTCTGAGATCAGACCATCCACTTCTGCCACAAAGAAAAAGTCCTCATTGTCCTTCAAACATCTGGGAAAAGACACCTGTCCTTCTACGTTGTTCTTCTGCTCTGGAGGGAGCTGTATACAGCTTGAGGGCATGAGAGGCCCATTTCCCATCCCCAGCCATCTGGTCTGCCAAATCAGCCCATTCTCCCAACACCCAGAAGCCTTTTATAGAGTGTTAGAGAGACAAGAATTCAGGCATATGTTTGGACAGTGTGTTAGCACATTCCCTACCCATCAGCTCCGTAACAGATGAAACTAACCATGGCTGTTTGCCTGGAAGGCTAAGTTTTCTTATTTATGATTGGTATGTGTTTAATATATCATACTTTAATTATTGGCCATTGCATAGTAATTCATAAAGCTGTGGACAAGTCACTTCTCTAAGGCTCACTGTCCTCATCTCTTGATGAAAACAGTGGGATTATAATCTCTAAGGTGACTTTTAGCTTCAGCATTTTAGGAGTTGCTCCTTTATTGAATGAAGCTGATTACTGCCCATTCCATATTCAAGCCCCTTCGGTTTCAAAAGCAATTTCCTTATTTCAATTTCTAGTCTGATAAAGGACATTTGCAATGTTATGTGAATTCATACTTCTTGTGAATATCTTATTGTGAAATTAAATTCAGGGATAGAGAGTAAGAATTCTTCCACCAAATCCTAGAATTTTTTTTTATCTTCAAAGTTCTTCCTAATTCTACAAGGTGTGTTTTGAATCTGCTCCCATGAAAACGTTATGATTATGATTATGATTATCGGATCTTCCACTCATATCCAATCCGAGTTCAAGCACCTGACAGTCTCTACGCATGGCATAGTCAAGAAACATAAAATAAACTTTAAGAAAAAGAGTCACACTCAAAAGAGAAATGACAATAGAGTCTGACAGTGAGGAAGGAGTCATGTAAATTATAAAAATGAAATTCAGTGATTTTTAATTCTTTGGTGAGGATAGCACATCACTGTAGGGCAGAGATTTGGTGGTATAAGAGATCTGGGTTAGAATCCAGGCTTTTCAATTTATTTTCTGTATGATCTTGGAAAGTTGTTCTAGAAAGATTTCCATCTGGCATGGTTATGTAGAATGCCAGCCTGGATAAATGCCCAGCTATCCAAAAAATATGGTCATCTGAGAAAGGAAGAATAATTCTCTGGGGCTTCCAGGTAGCCAAGATTTTACTGAGTGTCATTGGCTTCTGTATTTACAAGTGATGCTTCGTCAGTCTTGCAAATCCAGGGATTGAGATTGAAAAGACCAAATCGGGAACATTTCTTGCTTCTGTTCTAGGCCCAGTGGCTTTAGTTCACAGTAAAGCTCGTGTACTTTCAGAGGCTACCACACATTCTTTCCCAGGGAAGATAAATATTAATTTTGAAGCTGGATTTGATTTTCAAAAACAGAAACAAGTTTGAGGAGTTATGTTGGCGATCATGCTGGATAAGAATCTTTGGGGTCAAAAATATCATAAGAACGTAAGATTGTTCTTCTTTGGCTCATCCTCTGCCTCTGAAATCAATTTTCTAAGATTCTTCAAAGACAATTTTAAAATGTTAAAGACTATTTAAGTGCCCTTTATTAGTAAGCTAGGCAGTCACCCTGAGGGTGCAAAATTCTCATTAGATTCTGTTGTGGGTGTTGGTAGGAGGGTTGGTGAGAGATGTGGGTGAGGGGATGGGTGTATTTGAATAAAAGTAACAGAACACAATTTTGATGGCCTTGGGAACCTTACAACCCAACAGTCTTTTTGCCTTAGAACATCATTTCCCAGTCTTTATTTATTTGTGAACCAGCTTTAAAATTTTCCCACATGTTTACCTAAATAGCTATTTGCATATTGATCTCCTCTAAACGAACTCACTTTTAATTTAAATTCATAACACCTCTAAAAATGGAAAACAAACAATATAAATAAATGATAGTAAATATAAATATAACACACATTATTAAACAGTCATTGACATTATTTCCTACGCAAGGCTTTTAGCCTAAGATCTGTATTCTCTTCATTAAAAAGGGACATGTGCAGGCATAGGGGAGTTGTTAGATCCATACCATGGCGGAATGGGGTTTTTCTCCTTGACTGTAAGTAGAGGTACTGAAAGAGATTAAAAAAGCAAACGAGTCTTTTCCCCGCTGCCCTACTGAGGTGGAAGGACAACATAGAGCCTTCCGATGGCAGGTAGTACACTAGTGACCTGCTAGTGTAACTTGTCTTTTGCTTGGGATACACTGGTTCAGAAGAATGTTATTGCCTCTTCATCCCACAAGTTTTCATGAAGCAGGTACAGACACAAGGCATGTCTGAGAATGCTGACGAGTCACTCTTTGGGTCCTTGGATAAGTTTTACCCGCTCTCAGGCTCCCCTTCTTGCTGATCCTAAATCCATCAGGGGTCCCAGCACGGCCACTCTGGAAGCCTCACACTCTGCCCAGGCACCTCCCACCACGCAGCAGATACTCCACCTTCGCTTGGCCTGTTTAGGGATGCTGGAGAAAGCAGATGACATTTTTGACTGGGGATGGAAAAATAAAGTGCTTCAAAGGGAGGTAGTAAAACTGAGGATATTAAGCTTTTTAAAGGCAGCTCTGTGACTAATGAGGACATGATAATAGATACAACTTGGTTGCGTGGTCTGGCCTTGGACTATCCCCACTCACGCAACCCCAGGCTCCTAAGGGCTGACACAGTTGTGATAGATGCTTTCCAGAGAGACGCCAGAGAGTTGTAAACATTATGGGCCCCAGAATGAAGCTCACTGGCAGCCCCTTTTGAGATGACTTCACGCCTGGCAAGCAGCATGGCAGAATCTGATCTTGTGCTATTTATTATCTGAGTCTGGTGGTAGAGGGGTTCCTTCACTGCCCCTCCAGACACCCCGCCTTTTCCATATGTGCTGTGCAAAATAGGCATGCCCCAAAAACATGTCCTCCCACATCCCAACTCCCCACTATAACTTTATCCCAAACTTGGCTCTGGTATTTGTTTAAGCAAAATTGGAAATTTTGGATTTTCTGTTACTGGGAGCACTACATTTTTTTGGTGAAAGGGTACATGCTATCCTTTTCACATGGTAGATTTTCTCCTGGGCAAACTTTGAGACAGAGCAGATAGACAGACTGATACTTCCACTAGCAAAATGTGCCCCCATCCCTATTCTCACTAAAAGCACCAGAGCACATCCCCAAATAGCTGTCAAATACCCCTGAACACAGATAGTAAGATTTCATAAACTTTCTGCTTCCTTTTTGTAAATGTGATAAATATTGCATTTCAAGACATAAAACAGTCTCTCTTTAAAGTCATCATAGGCAAAAAGGAGTTATGTGCTCTCCTCAAATGCAGTGGAACCTGGCTATGAATCAAAATTTTAAGGAATAAATTTGAACCTTGTCAGGTGTCAAGAAAAGGAATACATAGCTCAGAGGTTGATGTGTTCCTCTTCTTTGGCTCCACTTCTGCCTTCCTTATTGTGACTGGAGGCATGGGGAGCCGGGGTCTGTGGGGGTCTGCCTGGGCCCCCATTCCTGCAGCAGGGAGGCCCCAGGTGTGACGATCTCCATGTTCTTGGTGTAAGCCCCTGGGGTACAGGCAGAGGATAAGCTCTGAGCTTTCCGGAGTTTCTGAGACTTGTCATTAAAAAGGGATGGAAAAATAGCAGATGAAAAGGACAAGGGGGTAACATCAAAGGAGTTATTTTAATGAGCAAGTGCATCATACGGTCGGAATCATAATCTGAAGTTTTCCAAATGGTCCATCTGTATGTTATGCAACTTGCAGGGTTCCTGTTAAATCCTGCTCTGGAAGGACTTTATTAGTAATTTTTCTAATGGCCCCTGAGATCTCCGGGAAGGAAACTTCTGGGAATGAAAGGTTCATGAGAATTATTTGCGGATGTATTTATTTTGGCCCTCCTCTTTTTGGTCCTGTCTACAATGTATTATGCCATTGAGCACAAGTCCATCTGAAGCTCCTTCTTCCTTTGCCTTCTTCGGCACACAGTCTCACAGTTGGCCCTCTGTTCTTGTGTCTGCTCCTACCTTATCCTTTATAGGCTCCCTTCCCTCTATCCATGCCTTTATTTTGCTATTCCTCAGGCTCCTTCTTGTCCCTCAGCTCTATGCTGCATCCATTAGTGATGTGGTTCCTTGCTTGGCTTCATTTGCTGTCTCCATGACAATTCTCAGATCTCTATCTCCAGCCCAGACTGGTTTTCAGAACTCTGGACACATATATACAATTGCCTACTAAACATCTCTACTTAGTAGTCTCATGGACTCCTCCACATCAACATGCATGAAACTCCTCCTCCTCATCATCAAAACTGCCTCTTCTCATAGAGTTTCCATTCCTGTAGGGCAAAGCATTCCACCATCCACACAAGAGTCCAAGGACTTTGGGAATCATCTTTGATTCATTCTCCTTCACCTTCCATGGACAGTTCACAACCAAATTCTTAAATCTACCTCCTAAGCATATGTTGTCTGTCCACTTCTCTTCATGCCTACTGCTAACAACTTGGACTCTGCTGCCATCATCTCTCATCTGAACCACTACACTTAGTGGCTTACAAGGCCTTCGATGGCGTGAGTGTGGCCTGCCTCTCAAGTCTCTTTTATCACTCTCTCTTGTGCTCTAGGCTCCAAGCATTTTGAGCTCCCTTCAGTCCCTTCTATGAGTCATCCTCACACTGGCCTTGGCTGTTGGACAGAGGGCTCCCTCTTGCTAGAACACTCCTTCACCCTTTATTCCATTCTCCATTTTCCCACTCTTCTATCATCTTCCATCATTTAGTCTCAGTTTACACATCTTCCCCTACCTTAAGCCAGATTAGTTTTTAATGCCTTGTGTTCTCATGATTACCTAAGTTTCTCCCACCATAATATTCATTGCACATTGTTGGTAACATCTATTTAAGTGTTCATTTGCCCAGCTAGACTACATCATCAAACACATCAGATATCTAAGTCACAATTGTTTTTTCTTGGAGAGAATCCCCTAGGAAATTTCCATTCTCCTTTTCCATTCATAATTGTTTGTTCACTAGGCCTTCTATACATTTAGTAACCAGACTTACATCTAATACCTTCTTTTTTTGATGGATTCCCAGTTTGTTGAATTTCATATTGTTTTTTTCTTGCTTTTTATCTTTGGTTTGTGAAATTCATCTTCCAGGTATTTTCTGAGAATCAATGCATAGAAGGTTAACTTTTTAAAAATCTTGCATTTTTAAAACAGTCTTCATTTTTACATCACATTTGATGTACATTTTGACTGGATATATAATCCTGCACTAAAAATCATTTGTCTTCTGAATGTTAGAGTCTCCTAGTGTCAAGGGCTGATGTTGAGTATCCTGAAATATTTTTGATTTCCAATAATTTTTGGAGGGTCTCTGTCCCTCTGGATCTGGAAGCTTTTAAAATCCCTTTCATTATCCCTAGAGCTCTGAAATCGCATGATGATGTATTTTGTAGAGGCTGTTTTTTTTTTTTTTTCCCACCATTATGGAGCATTTGGTGGGTCTTCCTATTTAGAAAGACTTTGCTTTGGGGATATTTTCTTGTATTTCTTTTGCATTTTTCTCCCTTCCATTTTCTCCTCTCTAATTAAATGTTGGCATTCCTAGATTGATCGCCCAATTTTCCTATCTTTACTTTCCTATTGTCCATTTCTTTGTCTTTTGTTCTATTTTTTCTGGGAGAGTTTATTGACTTTATCTTCCTGTCACTTTATTGAATTTATTTCAGATCTGGAGTCTCCCAGGTTCATTTTCTCTTTGGAATAAACTCCTTGCTCCTGCTGGTAAAAGAAGTGGTGGTCACCTGGGAACAGGTGTGGACACTAGGGTCCGTCCCTTAAACTTTGACAGACTCTACCCTCTGCCTCATGGTACTTTGAGCCTTTCTGAGGTTTTGTAGCCTGACTTGGCTTGCTTTTTACCACCAGCTTCCACTGTAGACACTTGATATTCAGCCATCACAGCTTTGCTAACTCCTTCTTCCAAGATATTCTCCAACTCTTTCATCCACTACCATCTTCATGACTATTTCCTTTACCTTGTGGTTTTATAGCTTTTCCATTTCTTCACTGTCAATTCAATGACATTTCAGAAACAGATAGGGATATATGAATGTGTTCAATTTTCCATGTTGAAGCCAAACCACCAATTATTCTTTATTAACGACTTGGCCAAGTATTCTGACTCCTGTTAATTGGTGGTAAAACCTCAGTCTGAGCTCTATTTCTAGACCTCTGCCCCTTTCTCCCTTCTTCTTCTGTCCTTCCCTCTCTTTTTTCTTTCACTCTCTCCTTTATTTTTTTCTTCATCCTCTCTTTCTGTCCTGACTGACCGTCTATTTCTTGGATCTCAGCCAGCCCTCACTGTTTTGCTTCAGAATCTTTGGCTTTCTCTAGTTTGTCTTAATTGTAGATTATTACAATTAATGCTTGCTATTTTATTATGAAAAAGTTGTTACTGCTGCTTCTATGGATTTCTTAATTCATTTTTCTTCAATTCTTCCATGGTGATAAAGATGATGATGATGATGATGATGATGACGCTGATGATGAGATGCTGATGATAAGAACAATGAAACATTTATTGAGCTCTTAGCATATTCCAAGCCTTAAGTTAAGCATGCTATGTAGATTATCCTTTAACTAACCCTCTGGACTAGTTTATATTTATTTCCTTCTTATGTAGATAAGAGAACTAAAGCTTATAGTTTTAATAATGTGTCCAAGGAATGGCTGGAGCAAGTTATGAAACTGGGTTTTAAACAACTATTTTCTGACACCAAAATTAGACTTTTACCCATTATAGTATACTATGTTCTCTTGATGGCAAAGGATATTAGACAACACACTGATCAAAACCTTATTTTGAACCTTTAGATTTCCACTGTCAGGAAACACGTTCTAACAATAGAATGAGATACCTAGAACAGTTGTCCTCCACTGGAAATACCTACACTGGGTTTGAATGACCTTGTAGCAGAAATATAGGAGATTTCCTGTGTCTGGATGGAGGATGGACTTCAAAATCCCCTTTAAGGCTTCAAGTCCATGATTCTGCCTGCTCTGCAATTAATTCTCCTCCCAGCTATCTCCTAGAAATCATCTTAGATCGATTAGCAGAGTTGCCACCCTGCTTTTTAACCTATTTTCATTCTTTATATATTATGTAGCAGTGCAGTTTTTAAAAGATGACCCTTCAGACATATTTTACCATTTAATAAAAATAATAATAATAGCAGTTATCTATTCAAGTGCAGAAACTTTGTGAAGGACTGTATAAACATTATTTCACTTGATCCTCCCACCAAATGTAAGAGGCTGGATCATTATTATCTTATCATTCTGGATCAAGAAAATCCTGAATGTGGTAGACAAAGTTTAGATTATATTTAACTGGGAAGATGATGCCATTTATGTGATGGAAATCTGAAAATGGTTGTCCTGGGAGGTGAGCATCTTCCCATAGTTTCCGAACACCCCCCCTCCTTTCTATGAAGAAGATGGATAGATCACCAGTTAGATAATTGTACTGGTTCCATCTCAGCATCGGGTAGGAAGGGCCAATTCTGTTTCTTCTTTTCAATCACCAGGAAGAACCAAAGGTTTTGGGGCTTGAAGCAACTTGATCTTTTTGTGGGGGGAAAGGAGACCTTTTCATTACCCTGAAAAAGAATCCTTGGGGGGTCTTTAGGAGAAAAGTAGTCTCCTTAGTGGTCTATCTATCCTTGAATCAGAGATGGTGTCAAAACTTAGTTGTTTTTTTCTCCCTTCTGCCTGTACAACTAACCCTGTCCTCTAGAAGCTTTTGGTTACAGGCCCATTTCTTTTCCAGGAAGCTAAAGAAACTATTTCGGAAGTTGAAAGATGAGACCGAACCTGGAGAAACTGACTCCACCCATTCGAAACATCCAGAGCAGTGGGACCTAGACTTCAGCTTGGAGCCTTATACTGGACTGACTCCAGAGTACATGGAAATGAGTAAGAGCTCATGATGGATCCTTCCTTCCCTCCTTTCATTGGGGGCAGGTTCAGAAAAGGGATCTGTGTGGGGTTGTGGGGAGGTGGTGGGTAGGGGCTGGGAGCTGTAGTAAATGACTGGGAAGGACTTTCCTCCCTTTTGAGCTTCTTGGTTATGCAATGCTCCCTTCAGTGCCCAGTGGAAGTTAAGGAGTGTGAGGCAGAAAGAACCCTGGAATGGGAACCAGGGGCAACTTTACCATCAGCTTGATGGGTGATGGTGGGATAATACCCTCTTCTTGTTGGCCTCCTCTCCTCATCTATGAAATGGGAAGTTTCATCTTCCAGGCCCCTTCTCTTCCCAGGGAAGCCATAAGTAAAATAGTGAAATCTGAAATTTAAGAATACGGTTTCCATGAATGAAGGAAAAATTATTCCTGTGACACTTGGGTCAAGGATACTGTCTTAGTTTTCCAAGGCTGCTGCAACAAATGCCACATGATGGGTTGACTTAAACAACAAGGTATTATTGTCTCATGGTTTCAGAGGCTAGAAGTCCAAAATCAAGGTGTTAGTAAGATCATGCTCTATCCCAAAAAATCTGTCATATTCTGGTGCTGACTTGTTGCAATCTTTGGGGTTCTTTGCCTTGTATCTCTGCCTCCCTTCACATGGTTTTCTCTCTTGTGTCTGTTCTTGTTTCCACCAACTTCTGGCTTTTGGCTCCTTTTTATAAGGCCTCCAGTGAAACAGATTAAGACCCACCCTATTCAGTTAGCCATACATTTACTAATAATAACATCTTCAAAAAGTCCTATTTCCAAATGTATTCAAACCCGCAGGAACACAGATTAAGATTAGAACATGCCTTTTGTTGGGGTACATGGTTCAGTCTACCACAGGTATATACATCTTGGACATGGAGAACAGAGGAGTCCCCTACTCTGATCAGGTAGGGCTGGGTAAGATGTCAGCTCTTCTCCAAGAACAATTGGGATGCTTTGTATAGGGAGTGAGAGGAAGGTCTCTAGCTACAGAGCCTTTGGTTGTTCTTAGATAAGTCTGAAGGCAGAAGTGCATGTCAAATAGACTGACAGAACATGATCATTTCAGATGTGGCTTGGAAGTGGTAACTTTTCCATTATGGGCTGTGCCCCAATTTAGGTCACCTACCTTCAAACTCGACTGCTCTTGAATAAGCCTGATCTTCAGTTGGGATGAATGTTTAAGAAGCCTCTTTCCACAACTTGGAACTAATGAATTGAAAGCATATTGTGTCATAGACCAAGAAGCCAGAGATATATTTGAAGCTTTACTCAATCTAGAGATCATGGAGAAATATCAATCAGATCCAACAAAAGAATCAGTCAATATTTAATTCAATATTTAATATCCTTGGACCTATCATTGTGTTTTGTTTGCACAATGACTCCTGCCTGTTTTGGTTAAGCACTTTTAATGGGGAAGGAGGCACCAATGCCTCTCTGTATACTGGGTACCCCACCCCTTATTTCTAATTCATATTTCTCCTATTCTGTTTATAAGA
This sequence comes from Choloepus didactylus, assembly GCF_015220235.1. NCBI lineage: Eukaryota > Metazoa > Chordata > Mammalia > Pilosa > Megalonychidae > Choloepus > Choloepus didactylus. Next base: position 126,706,221 of record NC_051314.1, read on the forward strand.
AGGTGTGCATGTGTATGTTAGGGCTGCAGAGATGGGCAGGGTCTAGATTAGGCAGCCACAAAAGGCCTGTTCTAACTCTGGGGTGTCTAAAATTTAGGCAAAGCCTGAGCTTTGAAATCTAAATAAGCTCACCGGAGAAAGAACAATCATTATGTCTGCTGTAGAAACAACAGGTAAAGAAAATATCAAGACCTTTTTTAGGGAAACACATAGCTCCCTTAAGCCTTTCACCTTCAGCTAAGTGCTACCTCTAATTCCTCTTCAGTGCTGAGCCTGATATTTACTTCAGAGGCGATTGCTCATATTTCACAAGCCATTTGATGTCTGCCATCCTCTTGCTCAGAAAGAAAGAAATTGCTGCCAGAGATTGAGGCTTCCATTTGGAAAGGGATTTACGTTAGAAATCCTTGAGCTCTGGCTCTTTCCCACCATCCTCTGACACTGGTGCCTCACCCCCACTACCTAGTTGTTTGTGTAGGGTTTTCATGTCTGCCCACCTAGTTGTTTATTTCAAAGCTTCCTCTTTTGAGTAAATGAGTTGAGACCCTTGAGCAATACTCTCTGGATTCAAATCCCAGCTGTGTCACTCACCAACTAGATGCACAACCATGAGTTAGTGGCTAGCCTTATGTGTTTCAATTTGCTTAGTTGTAAATAATAATAATATCTACCTCATGGGATTGCTGTATTTAATGAATTAAAATCTGTGAAGTGCTTAGACCAGTGTCTAGCACATATTAAAGCTATGTTAAACTTGGGCACTTGTAATGAGAAGAAAAAAGTAAAAGAACTGGGAGAAGACAGAAGACTTGGTTACTTCTGGAGAAAAAATCACACCCACATTGTAGAGAGTGAAATCCATAAATTAAAGCTACTTACAAGTTATAAATGAATAAAACAACTATATAACAGAAAAGTTGAAAATAGGGAAAATGTCTCTTCAGAATTCCTTTATTCTAGCCCAGCTTTTATTACTGTTTCAGGGGCATTTCTTAGACCTTTTTGTTGTGCATACGATTTTAACAATAAAGTTGTGATCAAACACACATCTCCTTTTTCATTTAGCATTTTATCAACAAGTATTTCTGAGCTGTCACATAATATTCAAAATTAACATTCTGCTAAATGTACCATAGTTATTTACCTATTTTCCATTGAAAGGCATGAATGTTTGTTATCCAATTCTGCCTCTATTTTAATGATCTAATATACACTACCTTAGTGCATATTATCTTTTCCACATCTAGTAATTTTTCCTCAAGATGGATTCCCACAAGTGTGATTACTAGATTTAGGGTATGAACATTGTATGGTTCTTTTTTTTTTTTTTTTTTTTAATCTTCATTTTATTGAGATATATTCACATACCACGCAGTCATACAAAACAAATTGTACTTTCGATTGTTCACAGTACCATTACATAGTTGTACATTCATCACCTTAATCAATCCCTGACACCTTCATTAGCACACACACAAAAATAACAAGAATAATAATTAGAGTGAAAAAGAGCAATTGAAGTAAAAAAGAACACTGGGTACCTTTGTCTGTTTGTTTCCTTCCCCTATTTTCCTACTCATCCATCCGTAAACTAGACAAAGTGGAGTGTGGTCCTTATGGCTTTCCCAATCCCATTGTCACCCCTCATAAGCTACATTTTTATACAACTGTCTTCGAGATTCATGGGTTCTGGGTTGTAGTTTGATAGTTTCAGGTATCCACCACCAGCTACCCCAATTCTTTAGAACCTAAAAAGGGTTGTCTAAAGTGTGCGTAAGAGTGCCCACCAGAGTGACCTCTCGGCTCCTTTTGGAATCTCTCTGCTACTGAAGCTTATTTCATTTCCTTTCACACCCCCCTTTTGGTCAAGAAGATGTTCTCCGTCCCACGATGCCAGGTCTACATTCCTCCCCGGGAGTCATATTCCACGTTGCCAGGGAGATTCACTCCCCTGGGTGTCTGATCCCACGTAGAGGGGAGGGCAGTGATTTCACCTTTCAAGTATTGTATGGTTCTTGATTCATTTTGCCAAATTGGTTTCTGAAAAGATGAGACCAATTTACCCAATACATAGACAATGTATGAGTACAAATTATTCAGTATTCTGAAGTTATGTGATATGAAAGAATCTTTGATGTTGAGTGAGCTTGAGATTCCCAGTCTCCTATGTCCACCTCATTCCACCTTGTTGACCTGAATATCTCAAACTCACACTCTGAGACTCAGATTTTTACAGTGTTTCCTCTGAGAAGCCGTCTCTGAAATGCCCCTGTTCTTCCTGAGAGGAATCCTTAGCCATTTGCTTTTTGTCCTAGGATTGTACTTGGTACATGCATTGATGACGTATCTTACTAACTTACAGTGTTATTGCTCGCGTATCTGTGACCATTGAAATCTGTGACGTGCTTAGACCAGCGTCTAGCACGTATTAAAGCTATGTTAAGTGTCAAGAGTTGTTGTTTCGCCTAAGGATCTTGAGGCCCTAGGAAGGCAGAGTATATGGAAGTTTGCTTCACTTTGTCAACCACCATGTGTGTTGAATAGATACCCACTATGTGGCTCGTCTTCATATCCTCCAGGGCCTAGCATATTTCCTGATACAGAATAGGTGCTCAATATGCCTGATAAGCAAAGATGAATGAATGAATGAATTTATTTATTAATGACGGAAGGTTTCTTAATGGAGGTAAGTTTGTAACTACTTTAAGAATCAAACAAAGGCTCATTTTCAAAGCAGGTCTTGGTTGATGGTGATTATGGATGTTCTGAAGAAGTTTCCAGCTCCAGGTAGGAGGTTGGACTGGATGATCCCCAAAGTTTCTTCTGGTTCTTAGGGTCCAGGTAGCACTGATAAGAGCAGGGAAGAACATTCCAAAGAAAGGACTGGCAAGTGCAAAGAGCCTCATGGCCCTAAGTAACTTGACCAAGGAAAGAAAATGGTGTTTTTTGAGCAGAAAGGGTCAGATAAAGGCCTGGGGTTAGTGGAGGACCTTGAAGACCAGAAATAAGTTTGTATTTCAAATCAGGCCATAGGGAGCAGTTGTAAAATTTTGGCCAGTGTGGTGACTATGTGTGAACTCTTCACTTCCCTTGAGGATATGGGAAGCAACTCCAGGAGAGGGATTGCAAAGCTAAGCAAGGAATGAGGAAAGACAAGTGGACCCTCCTTCCCTTCCTCCCTCACTTCCTTCTTTCCTTCTTTCCATCATTTATCAAGCATCTAGAGGGAGGAACATGTTTGAAGACCAAGACAGTATCCTCAACAATTCGGGTCACTGTTGATGCAGTCTCATCCAGAGGCAAAAGCTTGAATCACCCGTGGGTTTTCCAAACTTAATTCCATAGAAGCTCACTAACGGAATTTGTTAGGCCATTTTGCTAACATCTTCAATCGATTTAGAGAACTTACTATTTTATTTCATATTTTCTGTAAATGTGAGGGCACCATTTCTGAGTTAGGTTCCTTTCATTCCTTCTATCTCTGGACTAAACTCTCCTCCCTTTAAGGGAATATTGGGTCCTATGTAAAATCAAAGACCAGATGGGTGGCAGAATAACTTTTGCAAAACAGCTACTTCATCAAGCAGTATAGACTAAGTATGGTTAGGTGATTGGGCCCCCATCCAAGCCCTGCTGTCAGGCAGGCCCAATTTCCTTGTCTATAAAATGGGTTTGATGATAATAGCACCTGCCTCCTAGGATTGTTCTATGAATGTGGTGATGAAAATAGAGTAGTTTAAAAACTGTCTGGTATGCAGTGAATATCATCTGCCATTATGGTTGTGAGTTCAACCTCTTTCTCTTGAATCTAGAAATTCTTTAACTGAGAATATTTTGAAGCCCAAAGTATAGTGCGTCCTAGAAGTTCTGCCCATCCCATTGCACAGGGTTGGGCAGTATGTTTAGAGAACTAGGATACCTGTCTCCAAGGCAAATCTAAGAATCATACTCAGAAGTCTGAGACATAAACCCTCCCGAGATTTCATCCGTTCAGAGAACTCTAAACCCTTAGGGCTCGACTTGACAAGTCTGCAATCTCAAATGGGCTTTTTTATGTCATTTATTTATCTAAAACCCACAAGTTTTTGTTTCTCTAGTTACCCAAAAATATTGCTATTGTCTTCCTGCCTCAGGATGTCAATTATGCCCCCTCCTTGGAGCCTTCCCCCAGCTTCTTTAATCACAGCCCAAGCTTTGGGCTCTTCAGGCCATTAAAATGGGTGAGGAGATGAATCTCTTTGTCATTCACTCAGTCATTAGAGGAAATCTCATTTTCCTTAATCGTGAGCTTACAGCCTGTCAAACTACTCCAGTAGAAAGGGGGAGTGAGGGTATGGTGCACAGATGATTGCATATTTACTTACTCATTTACTTGGAATGAAAACTGGATATTTTCTTTGAAGGGCCAAGGGCTCCTATCTCTCCCGCTCTCTAGGTTTGTCCATCAAGGCTTGTAAAGAAGCATCCAATGGATGGACACACTTGGGACAGGACCACCTTGGAAACAAGGGTGTGGGAGCCCTTGAAACTGTATCTGAGGTAGCTCAAAAGTTGCAAGTTTGAACTTCTGGTTTCAGGAGGTGTGTCCGTGGGTTGGTAGACTCCTGCCTTATTCTTCATGACATATTCTTCCTTCTGCCCATGCATCAACCATAGCTGAGGAGAGATTGCTCGGTATGTGCCTGAGACTTTCTTATTCACGTCTCCTTACCCCACTACCTTGCCTCTACTGAGAATTTTGGATTCCTCTGTGAGCCCTCATCATCTCTCCTTTGAACTATTGCAAATACATCCCAACTTGTCTCCCTTCTACTTTGTATACTTCCCCTATCATCTTTCCTTTTCATTTTTCAGAATGGCTTTTCTAAAATGCACACCAGAGCATATTTTTTTCTCCTTATTATCTGCCCATTGTACTGACCTTTAAGCTAAAGCTCAAATCCCTCAGCATGGCATACAAGGGCCTTCATGAACTGGCTCCTAGTCTGTGGTCCCGTCACCATCCACCTGTGCTGCGTTTATCTGGTTATCTCATACCGCTGGGTCTAAATTTGCCTCTGCTCTCCCATCTGCCTAGGACAAGTTCTTGCTGAGTTGTTCAGGTTCAAACACATCTCCTCTTGGAAGCATTCTCTGCTTCCCCCTCCCATCCTGACTTCCTCTCCTCTTCTCTTCTCCCATAATACCCTGTGCCCTTTCTAAAACGTGAGTGCTTTGCGGCCAAGAGCTTGCCTCTCTCTAGTCATAGCACTCAGCACGGTTCTTGGCATAAAGTAGGAGCTCAATAAAGTATTTCTTGAATGAATGGCTCTTTAACTCCCTTTCCTTCATTAGTAGAGAAATGGAAGGCCCATTTTCCTTTTCCCATGATACCTGGGCCTCCTTCTTCACCAAGGACATATTTATATATTTCTTTATATGCAATACTTTCATCTCCCAAAGTGACCCATGATTATTATCAGGGTTTCCCTCAAAGAAAAGCCACTTCTGGTTTTAATTTACTCCTTTCCCTCTGGGGATCAAGTCATTAGCAGAAGAGGACAGAATGGAATGCTCTCCCTTGGACTTGGATTTAATCTCAACTCCAGTTTCACATCTTTCCCCCTACGCTTCTCCTGTTGTCCCAGCCTCCATCGAGAGCATTGCTGTGCCAAAACCTGTGCCAGGCTCTGGAGGTACAGAGACAAACAGACATGGCCCTCCAGGAACTCTGGGTCCAAAGGCAGGGACAAGTGGGCAAACTGACAGTTATCAGAAAGAGCCCTCCCTGTGGTAGAAAAAAGCCCACCCAGCTGTGCTGGGTCTTTGCAGCTTCCATTTGTTGAGCAGAGATGTGTCATGGGCAATTGCCCATTCACCTCTCCCTTCTGGCATGTAACTTTCACCAGACGTCTTTGGGTTTTAGCAGCTGCCCACTGAGGCAGAACCAATGCTGGACTGAAAACAACGGGCTCATCTCCCAATCACTACCTCAGCTTGCCTCGAGGTAGACAAGTCAGGGAAGGGACAGGACAAGAATCCATCACAGGGGAAGCATTTTGAAATTATCTTACTAAGAAGACCTAGTTCTCTCGGCCATTATCCTGAGTTCTCTACCAAAAAGTCACCATCCCGCAGACTCCAGGCTGCAGACCTCAGCATCGCCATTCATTCACTCTTGCCTCTCCACGGACCTCCTGAACAGAGGCTTTGCAGCCTCTGATGTTTCCACTGGAGTCTCTGTGGGAACCACTCCTTCCAGTTACCTTCCCTGCCTCTACATTCAGTGCTCATCCCACTGCATCCTCACCCTCATCTTACCACTGCCATATTTATTCTTTCTGAGGTTGTAGCCTTGGTCTTACCACTCCATTGTTCAAAAGCCTTGAGGGTTTCCATACTCTTTATCCAGGCCTTCATGGGTTGTCCTTTCCATTTATCTAAATCCATGTCCTTTTACACATTCTGCAGCCCAGCAAAAATGAATCACAGACGTTTTCCCACCCGCTCCATACATTTTGCTCCTTTTGTCCCTGGCCTCCTTCTTGTCTTTCAATTCCCTGTGCCTTCTCATGCAAACCCAGCTCTTGTGTCACCTCCTCCCCAAAGTGTCCCTTCCTGCTCCTCACCTTTTAGGCACCTCTTCCCCTGAACTTTTAGGCATCTCCTGCATAGGATTTCCCACAAGCTTCTATCAGTACCCAATTTCCCAAGGGCAGGTTCCTCTTGAACTGCAGTACCTTGCAAAGCACCTGCCACCCAGCACGGACACCTAAGACACATGGGATAGATCTGTAAAGGAGTGACAATAAATGACGATATCAGTTTATCTGTCTTTAGCTTTTTCTCATCTAAGCTGAGACAACCTCACTTTCTAGTAATGCTGTGGTTAAATCTCATTTGTTAATGTGCTGATAATCCAATGAGCAGATCACAAACAGTGTGGGTCACCCTTTTTCTCTTGCTCTCCTCTTCCTTTCACATCTCTCCTTCCCCTTCACACCTCCTCCCCCTCCCACCTCCCAGGCCTGTTATATCTTCCTTTCTGTGAGTAAGCCAGGGAAATAAGAGAAGGTGAAACGTGAACCCACCCATGCTGCTCATAGATGGCAGTTCTGGGAAATAACTCGGTGGGAGGGAAGACTGAAGTTCACAGAAAATGTCACAACTCCATTGGAGGCAATATTTCCTGCCATCCCTGTGGATAACTAAGACTTGGCGATCGTAACCACAGCACTACTTCTGATTTCTCTGGATCCCAGTCTTTAAAGTGAAAACCTCTTCACGACCATCACCTCTTTTGGCTTCAGGTGGGTGAGCACTATCCCTCCTTGCCAGGTTCCCAGGGTGTTGGGTGAGACTCAAGTGGGAACCCAGCTCTGCCTCTACCCAGCAGGGTGACCTTGGCATGCCACGTCATACCTGGGACTCACTCCCTTCCTCGACATTATAGGAAATTGGGCCAGGTCAGGAGTTGTGCCCTGCAGTGATCCAGTCCCTGGCCTGTGGTCATGGTCAGTGAGGCCATGTGTTACAGGTAATGCACTCCTACTAATAACATAGTTTGAAACCATGAGGCAACACAGAGCTGATGTTGCCCTCTCTTCTTTGCATTCCTAGAAACACTTTTTGGAGTGAGAGAGCAAGGGAGGTTTCGGTGTGCACAGAACCTGGATACACCAAAAGGAGTGGTGCCCATCACCACTTTTCATTTAGTTTCTTGACCAGAATAAAGGGTTTCAGACTGCTAGACTAGGTGATCTCCTGGTACCTTCCAGAACTGGCATCCTAGTCCATCGAAGCCAGCTGAGCAACTCATCTCAAGGCCAAGAAACCTTGGGGATGATGTGACTTGTCTAAGGTCAGTCCAAGAGTCATTAGTGGAAATGAGGCTAGAGCCCTTTCAAGACCATTGCACGAGGGGATTTCATCAGGACCTTTAGGAACTAGGTCACCCGTGGTGGAAGAGGGTGGAGTGAGGTTTCCTCCTTCCTTCGCCATAAGCCAGACTCCCCCAATTCCAGAAAGGCCCTTGTCTGGGAGCAGTGAAACCAAAGCTGCCCATTCCCTCTGGTGTGCCTGACTGGGAGAGCCCAGGCCCTGCGCTCAGCTGTCAGCTCCCTTCCTTACTTCCCCCAGGACCACCCATGCAGCCAGGAAGTGCACGGGGCGCTGGGAGCTGTCAGTTGTAATGGTACGGCAAGTCATCAGTTGAGGGTGGCAGCAGGGAGAGATGTGTTATATTTACCTTTATCTGAATTGAGCTGGAACCGGGGCTTAGGGTCCAGCAGGCATGGGGGGAGGGGCCATGCGGTGAGGACGAAGCTGGGAGTGGGAGGGAGGCTGGAAATCTGCCTGAGGAGGGGGCGCTGGGGCAGGGAGCTGCCTCTGGGCAGGATTGGGGGTGGGGATGGGCTGGCCCCAGACAAAGAGAAACCTGAGAGTCAGGGATTAAGCTGGAAAGACCTGTGAGGGGAGCAGCAAGCTTTCGAGGGAATCTCCAATATCAAACTCTTTTCTTCAAGAGCTTGCTAAGGACTTCAGGGGTAGTCTCCCACCTCCCCCCTCTCTGGGGGAGGAAAGAATGCTGGCCCACGAGCAGGCTGTGACATTAATCATCGTCCCTGACCCCAGAAAGGTGCTTCAAAGCCCCTTTGCCCCAGGCCACGCACAGCCCCGTCATGGGGTTTTCCTCAGGGCCTGATGAAAGGAAATTCTTCGGTTGCTGTAAGAGCTGCAAGCCAAGTTCTCTGGACACTTGTAGTTTGACATTTCCTATGGAGCAGAATTTGGCATGAAAAATGTAGGCCTGAATTTAACTCTGTAAGAGTTTAGTGACAAGTTGCAAAAGAGTTTCTTAGTAAAGTTTTAACGGTCATTTTATCCAGATACATGAAAGACGCAATTCACCTGAAGACTGATGGCTTAGGTTCATGATTTTCACTACATTGTGAGATATATGTCTTATTCATTCACGGTACCTAACCACAGGGCCTTATAGTAGGTGCTCAATAAATGTTTTCTGAAGAAAGAAGGAAGATAAATAAAGACTGGATGAGGTGATCTTATAGAGAGGAACATGAAGACAGAGTGACGATTGGCCTCTACAGATATCACCTTTCATAACACCCCTGGAGGTACCAAGACACATTATTTTGAAGTGCTTATTGTTACAGAATGTTATCCTCCTAAGATTGGGTTTCCTGTAGTAATAAAAAAAAGTGATGTACTTGTAAAATTATCTGGGTAATTCAGGAAAAAATGCCTTGTGTGTTAATTACCTATTGCTATGACGATGCTTTATAACAAATATCCCCAGAATCTCATTGACAACAGAGACAAACAATAAAGAGCAATGGAAAGCACTTAGGAGAAAATGAGTTCTCTACCCCAGAAATGATCAAAGAAAAAGAAGGAGTGGAAGGGACTGAGGCTTCAGATAGAGGAATGGCTTAGATGCTACCCAAGATTTCTTTCAACTCTGACTCTATTTGTTCATGGAAGTTAGAGATCACACTGGGTAATTTCCAAGTTGTGAAAGGAGGCAGGATGTGTAAAACTTGTCCCAGGGGTGCTTTAGCTGTAAATGATTAAATATTCCAGAATATCTGCAAAAGCGTTCACACTGAAGCTGGCATATTCTCTCTCACAGAACTCCAAGGGTGTATGCTATAAGCCAGTGGCCCAGATAACCAGGAAATTCCTTTCCCTGAGCCATCCTGTTTATACAAACTGAGTCATCCCACTAGATAATCAGGTCCCTGCCACCTTCTCCAAAGGGTATTTGAACAAAATTCAAGCAGCATCCAGGGTCTCGTTCCAATATTTCTGGGAAGTAGAGTGAGTCCCAGGTAATTTGTCTCCTTTTGCATCTGAGGCATACATTGCTTGGTTGTTTTTGTTAGAGGCTCCTCCCTCTATAAATACTTAAAAAAAAAAAGGACGGTATCTGGATACTCCATCTCCCAGTGCTTGAGAAATGAATGAATAGTGGTCTTTTAGTTTAGTACTTGCTGAATACTATGCCACTTTCCCATTTCTTTTCTTGCCCCAACAAACAGGAAGCTCAGAGTAAACTTTTTTGCCCAACCATAGTCACTTGACGGGCCCTAGAGTTTGCATGTCTGTTTCTTCTTTTTTCTGTGCTCTTTAATTACTTTTTGTGTCTGTTTTTAAATTATGTAAATCTAATTGTATTTTCCTATTGTTGACATTCTCCTAGCCTTTTGGGAAGAGGTAGAGGTAAAGGAGAAAAGCAAACAAAGGTCTTCAGTAATGATTTATCGCTGGGGAACTTCTTTCCAATCATGACTAGTTTTATTGCCCTTATACCTTGTTGACTGCATTGCAATAGCTCAAATGGATGGATAGAGGAGGAATGGATGGAGGAAGGATGGATGGATGAATGAATGGACGGATGGAAAAGTGAATGAATAACTGGCCTTCAAATTCCCATCTTCCAGGTGGATAAAGTAAACAAGAGTGAGTAAGTCAGGTCATTCATTCATTCATTCAATAACATTTACTGGGAATTCACCAGGCCATGCTCTGCAAACAGGAAATGAATCAATAGGTCTCACCAACTCCATTCTCTTTAGTTTTAAGAAGCTGAACTAGCTCCACTGTTGTAAGGCTTTTGAGGTGGCACAGCTGAAGGCCAAACAGGAGCAATGACACAGAAAAGCCATGGTGTGCCAGCCACAGAGGACATGTGTATGTTAATGAAGGCATTTTGAAGAGTAAAATTATCTGTACAGATTAGGTGACACTGGTATCCATAAGAATTAATTCTCCGACAAGAAGATTGGAGGCCAGGATGAAGGAGATCCGCTAGAGAAAACCTCAGCAGCACAAGAGTACATCTGGAGGGGAAGGAACACTGTTACAGTAAGGGTTGACTGTTTTTGTGTGTGATGAAAGGACACTGAACTTGGTTGGCATCAGAAACTATCTTTGTTTCCCAGCATCATCAATTACTAGCTGTATGGCCCTGGTAAAGTCGTTTCACTTCTCTGTGACTCAGTTTTCTCATCTGCAGAGTGGAGGTGATAATACTTAATGCTGAAGAGTATTACGTGAAAATAATAAGAGAACATGGAAAGATTTAGGAAATGATGGTTGAAGCTCCATGACCTCCGAGGGTTGGGGGTTTTGCTCAGAGGACGTGGAAGGGGAGCAATAGGCAGATTGTTCCAGAAGACAACAGCATCCATGTGTCCATGCTTTATGCCCCTCTGTGGCTGAGAGCCACATTCTCCTGCCCTTTTCTGTAGTTCTTAGCAGGGCTCACCTCTGAAGGCTTCCGTGACCCCAGCATCTGTTCCCAAGGCAGAGAATGAGGCTGAATATGGACTGGTTTCTATCAAACCATCAACCTCAGATCCACTATTATTAAAACCGTCCTTTGGCTTCTTAAAGCAGTAAGACTCTCAAGAGGTTATTGGTCCTTCTCTCCTTCTCCTGACATCTAAAGAAGCTAATATTTCCCCATGGATGTGCAGGTGAGGAAAAAGTAGGGACAGAGTCTCCCTTCATCACAAAAAAATAAAATTCAGAGCCAAATGTGCCTCGCTGATCTGTCTCTCCATGGTTCACTGACTGGCATGTAGTAAACTCTTAATACTTTAGCTGTTCCTTCAAGCCTGTTCCTTCCTGTTATGACTTCCTACGGTTTCTGAATTAAGCCTGATCCATTGTACAAACCTCAGGTGACTCCTTGTAGTTAGAAAGGGAATTCCACTTATTGTCTTTATTTCCTAAGTAGTTTGTTTGTGAAGGTGGGTCAGTGGATTTGCAGGAAAGATTTTAACTATCAACCACATAACAAGCCTTCATGTACCTCTTGTTCTTGTTCTTCAAGTCAAAACCTCTTCTGTTTGTTCTGCAAGTCAAGCGCAGTGGTCATGAACTCTGTGAAACTTCCCTGGTCCACAGAGCTCTGTTAATGCCACAATTATAGTTCTAACTCCATGGCACTGTCAAGGTTTGTTTCATGTCCATCTTTCTCTCTGAAACCTGAGTTTTTGAAGGATGACACAGGAAACTATTCATCTGCGTTTCCCAGCAATAAGCACAGAGCCCAGCACATAGAATATGCTCAATAAATGCTTAATGAACCAATGAATGGATGAATGGTTCATGATCGATGTTGAGAATCCTCATATTTCTGGCATGGCTTCTCCTGTTTTCTGAAGCTACAGAGCCCCATGCTGAGGATTCAGCTTGCATTCTTTCTTCTCACTGTCTCTTCCTGTTTACACAGTCATTCAACCCTTAAAATATTTTTATACCCAGTACTCTCAGTGCTGAGTACAGTTGTCTTCCTTGCCTGTAGGAGAAGGGGACTGCTGGGCACAGCCTTGAAATATGGGCTGATGGAATAAATTGTGATGACTTTCCCTTGCTGTGTGTTTACATAAGCATTTACATTAATCTAGCTGATTCTTTTCATTGATTGCCTCCTGAGTGACAGAAGACAAACTCACACCAATATGGACCTCAATTATTCCCTTGCCTTGCTCCCCTTGCTCACTAGAGGCTCGTGAGAGGGAAGAATCTTAAGTCCCTTAAAAGCTAAAAGGTTTTAAATCCCTTTTAGCAGACTATGCTGCTCTTACTGAATTACAGAAAGTTTTTTTTTTTAAACCTATAATCATTTTCATTAGAATTGGACTCCCCTCACCAAACATTTTTACTCGAACTTTCTCTGAAGTCTTCTGTGCAGATTACAACCACGAGGACTGCTGAGTGGAAGTGCTAACACTTCATGCCCATCTCTCCTCACCATTGTTCAGTGCATTGCTTTCAATTTGCACATTTTAGTTTTCTGCCTCTTCATGTGTTGGTTTCTTAATTTTACGGCTGGTGAAAATAAGTACATATTTATTTAACAGATATCCTTTGAGCATCTGCTATGTGCCAGTCATCACACGAGATAGGGAGGACTCGGAAAAGAGTCAAATATGGTCCCTGGTCTCAGGGGGCTTACCCTCTAGGGAGCAAGTCAAACAGAAAAGAATGGAGTGGTATGTGCACTGTGGGAGTGAGGACAGAGATGCTGGCACCCAGCTCTGCTTGGGGGGGTGGTGGTGGGAGGTGGCGGGGTGGGGGGACTCCCCAGAGAGAAGGTCAGGTTTAAGTTGAGCCTGAAAGATGAACTGTACCTCACTTGGCAAAGGAGAAGAGAAGGAAAATTATGGGCAGCAACGATGTGTCCACAGATTCAGAAATGTGGAAAACAGAGCGAATTGGGTGAAGTACAAATGGTTTTGGAATGGCTGGGAAACAGACAGAGTTGATATCCAAGCACACCAGCTAAATTTTATCCCTGAGAGGGGCAGGGAGGGGATGAGCCAAGAAAAAGAAGCCAGGGTCAGATCACAAAGGGCCTTGAATGCAGATGAAGGATCTGGACTTTATAATGTGTGTGTGTATGTTGCGGGGGGGGGGGGGGGTGTTCTTCACTGGATAATTTTAAATAAATTAGTGAAAAAATCAGAGTGATGTTTCATCAAGAGCTGTTATGACAACCTGGCCTACCATTCTACTCTACCTAAGACACATTTTTTTTTTTTCTGAGCACACTGTTCTAGAAGGTACTTGCTGGATGTCATCTTGTTTGATTTAACCCAGTCCTCCTTTGTTATTTTAACCTGAGTCCAGGTAATCAAGCCCATGATTTTAATTGTCTCCAGCGTTAGGCAGTGCAGGGCTGGTGGCTATTTTTAAAGGGCCCTCACTGCTGGAGCCTGAGAAGAGAAACCCAATGGTGTTTGTGCCTAGGAGTCTCTCCAGCCTTTGTGCTTTCAGCTTGGCATTTCTGGAGCATTTTAAAGCAGGCTTTGTACAGATTTTGTTAAAAATCAACTTACGGATTCTTCCCTAATTGGTTTGGCCAGATTTAATCCTTTACTGGTCAAGCCAAGCTGGCTTCCATTATGCAGCACACGAAGGATTTCTGGTGTGGCTCTTATCCTGAAGGGAGGCTTGCTGTTTTTAGAAGCAAATCTTGGTGGTGGTGAAGGCCAGTCTCACCGTGTCCTCTGAAGTGAACCCAGAAGGACTTCCATCTGATACAGGCTTTCATTCAGCTGAAAAGAGCAAGGCTTAGATTTGGCATTTGCATACTGGAGGGTTATGGTTTTTATTTTGTTTTCTTCCCGAAATAAAACAAAGCTTCCAATTTGTTTCTGCCTGTTTGGGTTGATTTCTGGAAATGCTCAGGGTGCCCGCTCTGAGCAGGCAGCACCTGCAGCAGCAGCCACATCTGCAGAGAGTGGAGTGGTTTCTCGTTGCCCAGGATAACTTGGAGTGGCATCCGAGGAGGGGGCAGGAGTGTCATCTCACTCCAGGCTAATCTGTGCTAGGCCCACTCTTTTGAGGTGGTCCAGTGCTGACCACATCACCTGACATGGCAGGGAAGAAGGAAAAGAGACCTTTTGTTATAAAGATCAGGGGTCAGGATAATTTATGGGAACTATTAGAGAGCATCTAGCTAGCCTTGGAAGTTGTTTGTGTTCAACAAGAGGGACAAAAAGAGAGCCAGTGTCTGGAGAGTGTGTGAAGGTAAAAGAGCAAACCATCGGGCTGAGCCCAGAGGAGAAGCATGTGTGTCTGCCCCTGGAGTTCATGGGAAAGAGAGAAGAGTAAGTGGAGGGTCACATTTTTCCTGTAATCCTGGAAGGATGTTGGATTTCTAAGTGCCATTTCCGTGAGTGTGGCAAGAGCAGGTTGTATATATTTGCAACTACTCAGAAGTAAACTGCCTGTTACCCTCCTCCATCAGTCATCTTGCCAAGGCCTTTCTGGGGCTTTGGAGAGTTTACACAGTTCTGCTGTGTATGATAAGAAGAACATTTGCCCTGTAGAAATGAGCACATTAGATTCGAGAAGATCGACTTAGAACTCCATAAATAAGATACATTCATATATGTACTTAAAGACAGACATGCATTTTACAGGTTTTAGAAAACTAGTCTAACATCTGTTTTGCTTTCCTGGTTAATTCCAACCCCCACCCCCACCCTGCAATCTCCTATCCCGCCCCCTCTCCCAAGTGAATTCCTTCAGCAAAGCCTTATTTAAAAAGATGCGATGGACCCTGCATTTTGAACTGGCTCCCAGAGCGTGTTTTTAAAGATTTCTGCATCCCCACCCCCATCCTTCCAGATAGGGAGCTGGCCGCTCCAAGGGCTCGATCTTGACAAATCTATTACTGCTGGTCTGGTGCAAGTGTCTTGCCACCAACTGGCAACCTGTCAGTCTCCTAGAACGTGCTGAGAATCCGCTGGGCATAAAGGACGATGGCAGCGAACAGGGTTGTAACAGCAAGGGCCAGAGGAAACTGCCAAATCAAAAGCAGTTGTGCTGGGTAAATTCTCACGCATGTCTCTTTCTGGAAACGTCTACTGCATTGGGCTTACCTCTCTGTGAAAGTGCATTTCATTTGATTTTTTTACTTTGGGTCTTGGTTTTTCATTCTTTATTTGAATATCTTAGAATCTTAAAGCTTTTCCAAGAGTATGAGAATCACAACATCACTGCAAATCAAATCTGAAGGGAATTTAAACCAGCGCTGTTCCTTTATCAGTGAAGACATTGAAACAAAAAGAATTGCTCAAGGACATATAGCTACTTGGAAATACATGCAGTGCTGGAAGTCAGGGATCCTGACTCTATACCTAAACTCAGTTCTTTTTATTTAAATTTGTGTCTGTTTAGCAAGTAATATTCGGTATACATTGCAGCCATCTGTATGTGTTAATATTTTTTACACTATGAATAAATCACATATAATAGGTAATATTTATAGAACAATTAAGTGTCAGACATCATTCTAAGCTCTTTAGGTATGCAATATCATTTAACCTTTCAACAACCCTGTTAGGTGGGGAAGAAGAAGTATAGGCAAAGGGGGGTGAGGGCTCAGGGAAGAAGCAGGCATCCCCAAGGAGGTGGCATTTGAATGGTCTTGAGGATGCACAGGAGTTTGCCAGCTGGAGAACGGGTGCTTGTACCCCAGTGAATGGAAGGGCCTCGTGTTCAGTGGACATTCAGAGGGCTGGAAGGCAGGAGCATGGTGGTTGTGGGGAAATTGAGGAGATGATGTTAGAGAGGCAGGCTGGGAACAGATTGTGAAGTACCTGCAGCCCAAGATAAGGCGTTTGGATGATATCCTGTGAACAGAGGGGAGCCAATGGAAATATTTAGAGTAGGTAAGTCACGGGATCCAATTCCTAGAGACTTTGCAATGGATAGACCAGGGTTCCTGGGGAGACTGGTGACAAGGAACCCAGGTAGGAGTTTGTTGCAATTGTCCAGGTGAGAAATAATGGGGTCACCCAAGTGGCACAGGCTGCCTCCCCCACCCCATGCTCACAGGGTGCCCTGGCTTGGAATGCTCTCTTTAACCCAGTCTTCCCAGAAGCTGCAGACCCATTTTTCACAGCTGAGCTAACGTGCTGCATAGGGAGACTTTCCTGAGTCCCCACACTAGGCAGACTTGCGCCCTTCCTCCTTTGAGCCTCTGTCTGTGGCTTACTCCTCTTTTTCTCTTGGCACACATAAAACTTGCTGTGTGTCTTTGTGTACATTTCTCTCTTCCCCTCTATGCCCAGCTCTTGAAGGCGGGACCAACTTTGGCCTCCTTAAATGCTTGGCACAGCATCTGACATTTAGCAAGCTCAATAAATCTGGGATGAATGAATCAACTTCCTAAATAAAGGCAGTGACCATTTATATAGAAAGAAGAGGCCCACTTTGGGAGATAGGTTTTTTTTTTTTTTTTAGTTAGATCAGCGTTGGCAAACTATGGCCTGCAGGCAAATCTGGCCCCCTGCCTGCTTTTGTAAATAAAGGTTTATTGGGATACAGCCAAGTCCATTTGTTTACCTGTTATCTATGGCTGCTTTCACTCTACAACCGCAGATTTGAATAGCAGTGACAAAACCATATGGCCTGCAAATCTGAAAACATTTATTATCTGTCCCTTTACAGGAAAAGTTTGCCAATTTCTGAGTTAAAGGTACAGGATTAGTGACTGAAGGTAAAGGGTAAGGGAAAGAAAAGAGTCAAGTCTTTTTCTTTGTTCATGTCCCCACTGTGGCTAATCCAGAGCTTTGTCCCCAACTGATGGCATTGCCCAGTAGATCTGCAGGTATTGAGAAAGAAATACTCACGACTTTTGGGCAAGAAGAAAAGGGAGCCTAAGTGACACATGTGAGAAAAGACATGGGGCCATAGCTGCAAGGCGGAATTACCCAAATCGCACTTCTCCCCGTTGAAGCCTCTCCCACCATTCTCTCTCCTAGTCATCCAGTTTGGTTTTGTCACCCTCTTCGTGGCTTCTTTCCCTCTGGCACCTGTGTTTGCCCTTCTCAACAATGTCATTGAAGTTCGACTTGACGCAAAGAAGTTTGTTACGGAGCTGAGAAGGCCAGATGCTGTGAGAACCAAAGATATCGGTATGACCTCCACTTAGAGGCCACGGCAGCCCATGTCCCTCCCTCCTTCTCCTCCGTCTCCTCCCGCCACCCCCAATGTGCTACTTCAGCGTTGTGTCCACTAGGAAAGAGGCCCTGAACATTAGCCACTTTCCGTCTACAGAACAGAGGGCCACAAAGTTTTATTTCCTGGGCCTCTCTAAGACTTGTTTAGTTGTCTCTAAATGGGAGAAATAATAGGACCCATCAAAGAGTATCATTCTGGAAATGAAATGGGATGATGAGCAGACATAGGTAAGAAATTGGAATCGAGAAGGTTGAGGAAGCCCCTGCCCCGTCACCCCTTGAGTTCCGCAACCTCACATGCCCAGTGCTGGGGGGCCTGCCCAGGCCTCATGATCCACCCCGACTCCTTCCCCAGCCTCCAGACAGGGGGCAGTAAGCCTTTCCAGACAAGTCCATTCTGGGGGGGTGGGGGGGAGGTGACAGCAAACCTCCCCATGTAACCTACTTGCTAAACATCACCTTGAGCTGCAGTACTGTCATCACCGTGCCAAGGGTGGGAACAAGCCAGACACCTTCCTTTCTGTCTTATAGGAATCTGGTTTGATATCCTCTCTGGAATTGGCAAGTTCTCCGTGATCATCAATGTAAGTGCTTGCATCCGTGACACCCTAGCTCTGCCGAGAATGGCTATCCAGAGGAACTGAGGCCTTTGAAGCAGGAAAGCAGCATTTGTTACCTCCCAGCCATCTCCATTTGGTTGACAGTGTGCACACGCCTGGTGGAGAGTGCATACTTGCCTTCTAACTAGCATCATGCTGATACCAGAGCTGGGCAATTATTTTTTAAATTTCCCTAAGCGAAAGAAAGACAGTTATCCATCAGAATGCATGCCTTGGCCTTAAGGGTCAAAATCAGATCTTTTCTCAAAGCCAAAACTAATGAGGAAAGAATTCCACGTATCTATCCACCTCTTTCCTTTCTTTTTCTGCTCCCGAGTTAAACAATACCTGGAGCGTTGCCCAGGCTTCAGTTCTTAATCACTGTTCCTCCAAGTTGTCACTTTCAAGTTTTAATTATCCCCGTGGACTCTGGCACTGTGTAAGATAAGAGGAAGAAGAGGGATCTTACCCATTGTGACCGTGTCTTTATAAGTCTGTAATTCCAGAGGAAATCGTGCTGGGTCCCAGCCAATAACTCCCTTATGCTTCTGCATCCTATGCCCATGGTGCCAGTCAGGGCCTCCCATTCTCCCTCCTAAGGAAGTATTAGAAGAAAACCACAGCCCATTTCCCCTTGTGAGAGAAACACTGATTCTGGCTGTGACCTGGTTCTCTAGTAAGAGCACCTGACATGGCTGGAGAGATGTGACAAGAGACAGACACAATCACCCCACCTCACACTGAATCCCGTTACACATGCTGTCACAAATTGATGGAGGAAGCACATCTTGAGGCTTAGAAATAAAGTACGATTTGGAAAATAGACAGTAGCTACTTTGGCTTTTTGTGTCTGCTAGGAAGGAGGCCCTGAATATTAACCACTTTCCATCTACAGAACAGAGAACACCAAGTTTTACTTTCCCTGGCCCCTCTAAGATTTGTTTACTTCTCTGTAAATGGGAGATAATAATAGTACCCATCAAAGAGGGTCATTCTGGAAATTAAGTGGGAAGATGAACACACATAAGGTAAGAGCTCTGCAAATTGAAGTTATGATTACAGTAAATACGTTATTCATCCTCAAATATGGCTATGGCCGTCTGCACTTACATATACATTTAGAAAACAGTTTCTAAACTATAGTTTTTAAAGGGCTTCTGTTGTTGGTACAGAATAGAGTTTAAACACCTGTCAAAAGTACCTCCACATTCAAACACGCAATCATTCATTTGCTGTTTGCTTTGCTCCGTAGACATTTATAGAGTGCTTAGATATGCCTGATGCTGGGATGGCTATTTGTGGTTCCATCTAGCAGGACACACTCCTTCCCTCTCTATGTCTCACTTTGCCTAAGTAAAGTGGATAAAAGAACAATGGCCATGAGAAGATGTACTAAAAAGTGTTGAGGATAATGGTCATAGTGTGAGAACCGTGGGATCACTGGTATCTGTGGCTTTCTGGCATCACTCAGGAGCAGATATACATTGCCTTTCGATTTCCTTGCCCATTGCACTTAATGACACTCTCACCACTATAGGTGAGTTTCTCAGGAAGTCTTCCACTCTGTTCTGGCCTGGCCAAACCAGTGTCATTTCAAATATCTCAGAGTTGGAGCAGCTGGCCCAAACTGGCCTAGCATCCTTTGCTATCATGGTTGTAATTCACTCTCTCAACAGTGGTTCTCTGGTGGATTTACTTACACGTATCAATGCTGGGAAAACCACCAAGTCACTGCAGACCCTCAGGGACCAGGAACCAGAGCAGGATGCCATGCCTCCAGGTCAGCCAGAGCCAGGCTTCTGGACAGGGGGCCCCAGAGGCACATGGCTCCTGTGCCATTTGCACAACCGCCACCCTGACCCTTCCTCAGGTGCTTGTGGTTCTTTCCCCAGGCTTTTGTCATCGCCGTCACCTCTGACTTTATCCCCCGCCTGGTGTACCAGTACTCCTACAGTCACAATGGGACCCTGCACGGCTTCATCAACCACACCCTGTCCTTCTTTAACGTCAGCCAGCTGAAGGAGGGAACGGGGCCGGAAAACTCACGCTTTGACCAGGAGGTTCAGTTCTGCAGGTAAAGTGATCAGGAGGATGTTAGCTGAGGACCAGGAGCAACAAATCAGCCTCGGGAGGCCACCAAATAATTACCCGGATGACCTAGAATTAGACTCTTCTCTTTGCCCTTCCACCACTTCACCCCCAAATTGCTATAAACTAATTTCAGTAAGTCAACAAATATTTATCGAGTACCTTTTTGCTAGATACTATGGAACAGAAAAAAGGAATATAGAAACTTGTCCTCATCCTCAAGGGATTTGTGGTCTTTTTGGGAAGAAAGCAAGCAGAACAGATAGGAAATAGCAGGCCATTCCGTGTTTGTTGTGCTGTATGAACCATGAGCATGATGGGTGTGCAGAGGAGAAGGAGATAAGTGAGGGCTATAATACAAAATTTAGGCTTCCCAAAGGGGCCACTAGGAATTGCAGGCCAGAAAGGGAGAGTATTCTAGCTGGGGACTCGGCATGGGCAAAGTCATGGAGGTGGGGACAAATCTGTGGTCTTAGATAAACACTTTGGGGCTAGACAATGTAGTTAGATAACATGGGAAATAATAACAGGGAATCATATTGAAAATACCGTATATGTGGAAACTCTGAGGATGGTATAAGCTAATATGTTATTGAATTTTAATAGGTAAGATGGAGTAGGTAATGGTAAGTCCTGAAAGCAGGCAAAGTTTTAATGTGATGCGATAAGGAGATGATCTTTGTAGTGTCAGGGAATAAGATAAAGGGTAGGTCTAGGAAAATTGAGGAAGATGGACTAGAACTGGGTGCACACAGGGAGAACTTTTGAACTGATGCAGCATTCACACGTGAACCAGAGTGGGCATGTCCAGGAGGTGGAAAGAATTAAGAGGAAGGGAAAAGATGAGCTATTCATATGCTGCAAATTGGTGGCAAGGGGCATAGGAGAGAGGCTGAGTTAAGGCTGTCAACAAAGTTTGAGTTGAAGTCAGAGAACTGGGGAATTGGTGGTTCCATTCAGAGGCACAGGGAAAAGCTATAAGAGAATCTAATTTTATGGTAGAGATGATGAATTTTATTTCAATCATATTGCATTTTAAGTGATGATATGATATCCAAGGGGCAGTTTACACCTAACTCCCAGACATACTAAACTGGAATTCCAGAGAGGCCTGGGTTAGAATCATGATGGAAAGTCACCAACACAGAGATCATTGAAGGCAGGAAGCAGGTAACTCTACACTGTGTACCCAAGAAGGGCAAGTAAAGAGAAAAGAGCAGAGGGGAAGAAACTCTTCAGCCCTTATGTACCCTCAGTTAAAACACAGTTCCTATAAAGGACTTGATCAAAGATCACACCTCGTGTATATTTAAAAACAGAACAAAAACTATGACAATATCAATAACAGAAACTTAGGAAAAGGTATTGTGGGACCAGTATTACATAAGTAGGGCTTGCCCTGACCATCTCTGGTACTGTCTTCTGTAAAAGCTGCCGATGCCTCCACATAAGAAACCATGTTTCCAGTTGTGTTTCCAGCAGTGATGACCTTGTACCTGTCATACTCTGCCCACCTGGGGTGCCTTGGGAGCCGAGGAGCCATGTGAAAGGCAGCTGTTTGGTCTGGATTCACAGTCTGAGACCACGATAGGGAACAAACTAATTGGTCTTCCCAACCCAGATAGCTGAGTTAAACAACCTCACCCATCTGTGGTTTAGCAAGAAAGATACTCTGATCCCAGGAGCAATAACTTCAGGATTCAACCTTAGCTAACCAAGAAAAGATGCAAAATCAGGGACCAGACCCGAGAATGGATAAATAAATTCATACATAGCGATCCATTTACATCAGCCTAGGTGTTTCAGGTACATCCACATCTGGGGCTATAAAGAATCTGGCTCTCGACTGGAGTGTTGCAAACAGGTTTGTGAATAGAATATGCACTGCCCAGGGGCCACTCCTCCACAGGGCTGGGGTGCCGGACTGCCTGACCACGGGGCTGGATTTGGGTTTCTAGATCCAAAAGACATTGTTCTACAGAGCACAGGGTCTGAATCAGCTCCCAGCCTTTTCCAATAACATCTGGATCAGGTCTAATAGACTCCACGTCAGTCAACAGGTTTGCATTAAACAAATGGGCATTGAAAGTGAGAATTTAGAGAATCATTTTTATAGCTGGAAGGGATCATGTAAGTTATCTTGTTGAAACTCCTCCTTCTACATAAAAAATAAACTGAGGCTTAGAAAGCTGAAGAACTTCCCAAGATTACAGAGATTTCTAGTGGCAGAACCTGAGCTAAAATGCAGATCTGTTCAAGCATCTAGGCTCAGCCCTTGTGTGATGTACAGGGTGGCTTCACTGGGTGGGGAAGCGAGGCTAACACTATATGCTTCTTTAGTGGATCTAGAAGCAGATGTCTATCACAGAGTACCAAGTGTCTCTCTCTGGCTTTGCCCCTGATGATCAGAACTTCCAGAAACATATCTGGAATATGCTTTCCAGATACAGCAGTTGTTCTGACTAGTTTAAGCAAGAAAGGGAATTTAATGGCCCACATAATTGAAAGTTGAAAGTAGATCTTGTTTTAGGCAAGACTTGATTTGATCTGTAGTGCCCAAACCTAATCTTTCTCCATCTCTCAACTCTACTTTAGTGGATGTTGACTGTATTTTCAAGTCCAACATGACTGTCAGCAGCTAAAGTCCAGTATCATACTGGGTTCAGGTCCAGTTGGAAAAAAGCCCATGCCTCTTTCCCAATGACCACAGCAAAATCTCATTGTAGTTCATGAGCTGGAATCAGTATATTTGCCCTACCCTGAACCAGTCATTGTAGCCAGAGGAATATGATGATTCTCTCAGTGGCCAAGCTTGAATCCTTTAGAATTGGAGCTCTGGGGGTAAAGATATCTTCATCTGAAGCACATGATCTCAGAATAGGAGATAGTTCCCTAGTGAGAAGTCAAGGTGAATGGATACTTCACAGCCAAAACAACAGGTGTCTAGGACACCAGGTATTATTAGTACATATGGATCAGATTACGTTTTCTTCTATCTGCCTCCAGAGTCACTGGATTTTCCAGCCAGCTGTAAAAAACCCTGGTGGTCTTTTCTCCATCATTTCTATGCAAGTAGGTGAGATCATAGCTTATCTGTGGCTCATTTCTTTTTTAATTCTGCCACTGAATGGGCAGAATTATCAGTGAGTGTCTGCTCAGGAAGTGTACTTTAATTCTATGTTCTGCAAGAAAATTTATCGGAATAAAGATCATTCAGAATCAAACTGAAATAGTTTTGGAGCATCCGTCATTACTCTCAGTACTGGTGAGGATCTTATGTTCACTACGCAAATTTTTGTGAGACCCCACTATAGGCTTGGGATTCATTATATAATAGGCAACAGACATAGTGCCTCCCTCAAGGTGGAAGAGATGAGTAAGTAAACAAACAATTAGGATATAGTTTAATAAGCTAGAATAGAGTTTAATACAAGTTATAATAAACAGGGAGCTATCAGAGTCCTTAAAGGAAAGCCATTTGCCCAAGCCAGATCTAAGTGTGCAGGGGAAATTTCAAGGGAGAAGAGGCCTGAAGCATGAATAGCGTATGAATGACCATAGAGAGAATCTCACTGAAACTCCTCATTCAATGACCAGTTAGCCTGGGTGGTGAGTGAGGGTGGTGGTGGTAGGTGGGGCAGGAGAGCCAGGGAGAGGGGCTGGGGTATGCTCAGGCCCTTAGGTAAGAGAGGTTGATTCCTTGGGAGTAACCATAGATAGATGAGTGGAGCCTAGAGTGAGAAAAAGAAGCTATTACAGATAAGACTGGAAGCAAAAACAAAAGCCGGATCAAGCAGGGTGTGGGGTTCATATTGGCAGTGCGTGGAGCCTGGTGTGAGAGCAGTGACAGGTCAAATATTTGCTTTGGTGGGAGCCATGACTATAGTACAAAGACTCAGGATTATTGAGGGTGACATTTAAAATAAAGAGATGCCTTACTCTACCTACAGCACAGGCGGATGTCTAGAGACTAGGGTTGGCATGTGATCTAGATATAACTTATTAAATAAGTGTACTTTCGGGGTTGTTTCTTAGATCAATAAGAATTGTTCATGGAAATCATGAATCACTGGGTCCTCCTCATGTGTGCTGGGGGGGGGGGGTCACCAAATTCTCTGGAGACTTAGGAAGTTGGGACATAACCTATCAATGTCTTTCTAAGCCAGGAACTATCAGTGGCTATAAGAAATGAGGGAGTGAGAGCAAGAGAGAGCGAGAGTGAGAGAGAGCAAGAGAGAGTGAGACAGAGCCGGGTGCAGGGGTGGGGATGGGGGGAGGGAGAGAGAGAGAGAGAGAGAGGGAGAGAGAGAGATGCTCAGAGGGAGGGAGAAGTTGAGACCAGGGGATACTGTGAGAAACAAGACACAAAGGCAGAGCTGGGCAAGATCTCTGCAGCTAGCCCCAGAGCCAGTGTGTCGAACTGCTCGTGTGATGGGAAATGAAAAGTTTGTCCTGATTTTCTGGCAAATAGTGTTGGGAACTCCATGACCCTTCTTATTCTTAGCTGTCAGTGACCTCCGGAGATAAATGCGGTCATATAAAACTGAGGTCTCAGGCTCCGACCCGGCCTCGCCAGGGATAGAGGTATCTTAAAAATAGCAATAAAAGTTAGGAAAAGTCTCTGGCTGCCCATTTGAGAAGCATTCCCAGCATTTTTGGAGCGGCGCTTGCCACAGCCTTTGCACTGCGCCCGGCAGGGCTGCTCCATAAACAGCACCGTGACGTCAATCGACAGGCATGATTAGTGGCCATTTGGCAGGGGTGAAGGGCCACGGTGTCCTGGAGACGGGTGGCGGCTTGAGCCTGCTGGCCCAGCCGGCAGGACCCAGCCACTGACCTGGGCCCTGGGGCGCCTCCTTGGGCCCTGCCAGCCCAGCGGATGTGTCTGGAGGTGCTGTGCCTTCGTGGTGTGGCCCCTGCTAGGATTTTCTGCAGGCCCTAAGTGCTTCCATATCCCCAGGTCCTGTGAAAATCTCCTAAGGGCTGTGCTCCCCTCCAGCTAGAGCTGCCTCTCATCTGTTCCTCCCTGAAACCAGAGGTCCAGTCAGCTTTTCCGGGTGTTGTCTTTCCTGATCTTTATCAGCCAGCAGCTGGACATGGTTCTCATTAGTTCCTAATTGCCTGGACCGTTTTCCCTTGTTAAAGACCGATTTCAGAAGGCGGTTTTAAGTAGCTCAGACGGTATGAAAATATTGTGTGTAATTATGTGCAGCATTAATATGACAATTTCCATGGAGGTGTTTTTTTTTTTTTTTTTTTAAGATACCACTGTTTGGAGTTGAGAAATTCATTGTGTAAATGATACATAACTAAAACCTCATTAAAAAAGTACTTGACTGCTGGTTTATGACCAACTCCTCAGTTTGTTACTTCTGTACCCTCCCTGCCCACAGGGATTTTGTACTGTCATGAATTGTGGGGGGCTGTCACTGGTCACCCTCTACCCCAAACAATGGGGAATGAGGGCTGGATGGGGAGACTTCCCTTTTAATGTGGGAGATTGGAATAGGTAAACTCCTAAGGTTCTTTTCTGCATTTTAAAACAATAATATTTAATGGTACTTGTAATATATTGATATATTCTTATAATATTTTTAAATATCACAGGCATGTCTGATGCCCCTTTAGCCCTTCCAAGTCTGGTGGAATTCAAACCCCATTTGCCTGACTCCAAAGCCAGTGCTATGCACTCGGCTTCAAACCAAAACAAAACAGAACCGAATGGTGTCACGATGGTAGAGACAATTAAGCCCATTAGCCACTCTGTTTTTGTGAACATTTCTGTTCTTAAACATAGTCATCTCTTTGTTTAACTAGAGTCTTTTAGTTACTTGGTGAAAATATTTGATAAGTCTGATTTCTCAGGTGAAACAAAAAAAAAAAAAAAAAGGAAATCTGAACCTACATTGGAATATAAACCGCTCATTTACCGGGTGGCAGAGGCTTACAGGAATCATTGTTTTTCAAACTAGAGTCATGATTCTTTAGTGGCTCTGAAATTATTTTAGGGTCATGGTCAACATTTAAAAATGAATAGAATAGAATAGGAAAATAGTGCATTGCACACAGCACACATACACTGACTGACATTTCTCAAAACAGTATGTATGGGTAATTTTTATTTCAGCAGTATGTATGTGTGTGCCAACGTAAAATGTATTTCTTACTGTAGGTCACAGTTCTAAAAAAAGTTAGCTTTAGGAAGCAAAATGTGAACAGATGCAGAATGCATTAAATTGGCCGTTGTTCTTTCCTGCGGCATGGATTATCCTTTAGTTCATAGAGCCATGCTTAGCCTATTGGCAGAAAGGTATTTTCAAGTAGAGTTTTTGGTCATATCTGGGTGCTCATCTTTCCCCAGATCCCCCATTCGATGGATGTGCCTGCTAGATTCAAAACATGTTTTGGACTCTGAGGGAGAGGAAAGTAACATTTCCAAAAGCTGTGGCAAGTTAGTAGTAGAGGTGGAATCAGAATTAGATTATTTATGGATTCTTTTGAGACTGGAAGAAAGAAGGGCGAGTAATAGCTCTCATACCAAGGTCAGTAAGCAGCTGTTGCTGCATAGATGGAGATAGAGCCCGAGAGAAATGGACTTCCACTGCAGCAGGAGGGATTTGAGCTAGACCTTGGGGAGGGGTGGTGTTTCCCCATGGTAAGGAGTGTGTGTTTGCATGTGTATGTGCAGGAGTGGCGCCCCTCCTCTGGAAGACTTGAAAAGAGGGAGGTGGCTGGGGGATGGGTGAGTCTGAATGTTTTTCCCACTTCAAGATTCCCTTATTTATTTAGCCACAGTCTTCCTCTCTCCTTAGCAAGGATCATCTGGGGCTGGCCGTGTTTCTGTCCTTAGCCATGGACAGCTATGATGAATCCTGTGTTGTTCTCTGGGGCCGTAGTTAGCTTTGCTTTTCATCCGGATGTCAAACCAAGCTTTCTTGCAACAGCTGCGATCAGCTGTTGGAAGAGGGGGAGCTGGGGCGGGGAGGGGCAGCTCCTAGCCTCTTGCCAACCCTTAGTGAAGTGTCCATCCCTCAGGGTGTCTCTTCCTGCTTCTGACTCGATTGCTGGGTCCTTTTCTAGCTCTGTGGATGCATGTCTTTTCTCTTCCTCTCTTTCCTTCTCTTCTTTCCTCATCCCTCCGTGGGCAATTGGAAACCTCCATGCTCTTCCATTGATCTCTTAGAGCAGCTGGTTCATCTGGGACAGAGCAAGGACATAAGAGCACCCATTTCTGAAACCCTCCACCCCGAACTGCAGCTCTTGGCGAGGGGCTTTCGAAGGGTGGGTGAGTGGGAGCCTGAATTTGACCAGACTTAGATTCTTATGTTGACTCTACCTCTTAGTACCCATAAGACCTAAGCTGAGTCATTTAACCTCTCTGAGCCTCTGGTTCCCCCTGGATCACACGGGAAGACGATGCCTGCCTGAGGATGTTGCTGTAAAGATAAAACGAAGTATCCAGCAGAGCCCCTAGCTAGGAAGTGGCCCACAGAACCTGTTCACTCTGTGTCAGTGTTCCAGTCCCTTTCAGCCCCTCTCTGGGCAGAGTCCCAACCCTGCCCCCTCTGTAGCCGTACATACCCCTCCCTCCAGCCCTGCTTGTTTTGCTTTTATTGAGCATGAAATGTTTGTTGAATTCCATGGGGAAAATGGTTCCATGGAGGCCCAAAGCCCTTCTGGTACCAGCTCTTGTTGTTTTTCCAGATAAAAGGCTTAGAAAAATGTGAGTGTGAAAAAAGGTGCCAGTTTTAGTATGTGCCATCCCATTAGAAAGGGAAAGCAGAGGGAAGTCCCCAGCCCTCTTGATGTGTCTGAGGAAGAGGCGAGGCCTCATGTCACTCGTTGACACTTTGTTTCTTAAACCACATGGACAGACCATGAAGATGCCTAGTGAAACAGGATACTGACCAACCATGCCTGTCACTGCCTCCCCATCCCAAACTCACTTAGCCTTCAGCGTGGCCGGAATCTGCCTTCCTTTGGGTCCGAGAATGCAGCCATCCAGCAAGCCCTGGCCAAAGTGGCTGGCTGCTGTGAACCGGGGTTGTCTGCTGGTGCTTGCACCTCCATTGGGCAGAGCTGAATGGCTGCAGGGCACTGTTCCAGGCCTCTGGGGGTTCTTTGCTCCCTCCCAGGGTTCACACAGGCTAGTGGGGAGCCAAAATGCATCTACTGTCGCCTGAGCTATTCCCATTATTTCTGGAAGGTTCTGGAAGGAGAATCCTGACGTGAGACAGGAAACTTTCTGAGATGCTGGAGGGAGATCAGGAAAAGGATATTTCTAGGCTGATACTGGCTTTTGTGGATTTTATTCCTTTTATTCCATGGATATTTGTTGATGGGGCCATGGATCCCCCACCCTGCCCACTTCCCAAATCTGAGAGCCAAGGGCTTGCCCACTGCTTTCACCCTCAAGGTTTCAGCCAGGGAAGGTCTGCCTTTTCCTCCATCTCCTCCCAATCCTAAAACCACCTTTCTCTCTGGGCAGGTTTAAGGACTACCGTGAGCCGCCATGGGCCCCGAACCCATATGAGTTTTCTAAACAGTACTGGTCTGTTCTGTCTGCCCGTCTGGCATTTGTCATAATCTTCCAGGTGAGTTGCTCAGATAAGGAACAGCTGATTAGAACTGAGGCCACCAAGTTGAAGACAGTTCTGTCTCACTGCCTGTCGCCCCCCGCCCCCCACCCCCACCCCCACCCCCATCCCTAGGTTTTCTGGCACTCTGTGACCTTTGGAGAGGGCTTCCTTTAATGAATAGTCTTTGCAGAAAAAGCATGGAATGAGGTTACCAGACAGATGTGGATGGAGGGAGTTGCAGGGTGGAGATACATTCCCACTTAAACCCAAGACGAAGAAAGCAAAGGGAGAAGGGCAGATGAAACCAGTTTCCCGGGCCATCCACGGACAAAGAGCCCCACTTCATCACCACTGCCCGAGAATGGGCTCGAGTTCTGAACCTTTCTTCTCTTGGCTCCTTCCTTTGTTAGTGTGGTTTTAGCCCCTGAGACATCTAGTGGGAAGGGCCCCCAGGGCCATCTAGCCATCCCCGAATGCATAGCACACTCGATCCTTTGATGCTATCTCAGACAATAGCCACAGCTCCAGTTGCATTGCTGAGATTCTTGGGTCCCCAGTTCCCACTGCGGGACCTGCAGGCCTTCCAGCGAGCCGGGCCAAATCACAAGCCCAGATCCTTTTCTCTTCCGCTCCCTCTGGCTTTTGTATTCCTTGAAGGCACCTCTCTGGAGGGCTCTAAAGTATCCTGCCCCCCAGACCCCTGCCCAGGAAGTGGGGAAGCCCCTCGGTTAGTCTTTCACTTAAAGGAGACAGCCTTTCTTCTCTTGGAAAGATGGGGCGATATGTTTGAAGAATTGCTCAGATGTCTCACCTGCAGCAGTCTCCTCACTTTACCATCTGTCACTTGTGCCATTTTACCTGCACTGTGAGGAGCTGGTTTAGAGGAATCGTGCTCCCCTGATGGAGCAGCTGTATAGCATCTAAGGCTCCTAGGAGCTTCTGGAAGCTGTAATGGCCCCAAAGTCTTTGCCTAAGCCCCTGGGAGCACATACAGATCAAGGTAAAGGCTGGAAGTTGGGAATAGGTTTAGAGCATGGAAGACAACAGTACTCTGATTATCAAGTTCTGGGCTCAGTCATGGTTCTCTGGATCTCAGCGAGGAGAAGACATATGAGTGTTTAATCGTCAGTTGGACAGGAATACCACCACAATTGGAGGACTGTACTGGAGACAGTGTGGGAGAAGGGAGGCTTGGAGAATGGATGGGAATCAGATGATAAAAATAACTCCCACATATTCATTCACTTAATCAGAGAACACTTCCAGGAAAAGGAAGTGTTATCACACCACGGTATCCAAGGGAAGGGGTGTGGCTCGGGAGACTGAAGGAGGCCAATTGCAATTGTGCACAAATGCTTAGGATAAAGGAGAGCTGGATACAGGGGCCTCAGGCAGGCCAGTTAAACTAGAGGGATCATAATGGAAGAGAGAGCAGTAAAAGCTGAGTGAGTAGTGGACAAGTTAGCCGAGGTTCGAATTCAAGGCAAAAACCATAGGTCTGTCTCTGATATAGAGGAAGAGACAG
Source organism: Choloepus didactylus (assembly GCF_015220235.1). NCBI lineage: Eukaryota > Metazoa > Chordata > Mammalia > Pilosa > Megalonychidae > Choloepus > Choloepus didactylus. The sequence continues at coordinate 126,736,498 of NC_051314.1, forward strand.
TCAGCCGGAGGAAGGAGAGGAGCAGGTGGCACAAGGAAAACCTGGGGAGGCAATTTGGCTTCATGGCCACTTCCCAGGAAGCTTTGGAGCGGGGGCGGAGGGAGGGGAGGTTGGAGGCTTGGAGGTCAAGAAGCAAGAACAGGACATGGGAGAAGACTCTGAGGATGGGTTGGAGGAGGGGAAGCTACAAGTTCTGTTGAAGGGAAGAAGTCATAGCTAACACTTCCCCAGGCTTGCTAGGTATCAGGGACCATTGAAAATGTTTTCTGTGTTTGAAAACTCACATAGTCCTCCATGAGGAGGTACTGCTATTATCCCCATCTGACCAACAAGGACACCGAGATTAAGTCCTGCCCTTGGTTAAGATCACTAGACCAGTGAGCAGCAGGGCCAGAATCCATTGGGGTGCCGGTGGACGATGGTGGACGGTGACCCAGCTGCGCCCAGAGCACCACACTGCCAGGTTAGGTCTCTCCACTCAGCCCCTCTCTCCCTGGCTTCCGGCAGAACCTCGTGATGTTCCTGAGTGTTCTCGTGGACTGGATGATCCCAGACATCCCCACCGACATCAGCGACCAGATCAAGAAAGAGAAGAGCTTGTTGGTGGATTTCTTCCTGAAAGAGGAACACGAGAAGCTGAAGCTGATGGAAGACCCAGCCCCGTGGAGCCGGGGAGGGACGCATCCCAGCAGGCAGAGCCGGGCGGCCAGCTCGGCGCCCTCCGGCCACAGTCAGCAGGGCAGCCTGGCATCCTCGGGGTCTCAGCACACCAACGTGTGAGTGAGACGCACGTACACGCCTATGTCCGTGCCCGCGTTTGTTCAGCCAGATGGGTGAGGAGTCGGGCTGCCTTGATCTGGCCTGAGGGCATCTTGAAAAGGGACTAGGAGTGAAAAGAGAGAAAGAAAGAAATCAAGAGAATGAGAGTAAGTATAGGAAGGAAAAGAAATTATGCTGCGTCTCAGAAACTTGTAGCTCCTCTTTTGAGCTGTATCCTTTTGGGGGGTTGGTACCCCATTTGGATTCAATCAGTGAAAGAGTCGAGGCCTCTCCAAACCGGGGTTCCCAGGCACCAGGAGCCTTCTCCACATACCATGCAGTGCCCTCTCATCATTTCCGATGAGCTCCGGGCCACAGGAGAAGCACAGGCAGGGCCTTGTCCTTGCCCCAGCATAAGAGATCACTGCCCCCCTGCCCACTGTCACCTGAGAAGACCGCTCCCAGACACTTGCAGCCGGGGCCGTCACAGCTCAGCGGATGCAAAGTTACGGGGCTCATTGCTGTGGCCACTGGGCCCTATTGCAGGTAGCTGAGGTCCAAGCCTGGTCTCGTCCCCAGATCATGTCACCGGGCCGCTTTGAGCTACATGTAGCTAACCACCATCCTATGCAGGTACAGATTTAAAATAATAAAATAAATGGAAACTTTCTTTATAAAAGATGCGTCTCTTTGTCTTTGGGGCCTTCTGTTCCTCCTTCCTTCCTTCCCTCCTTCCCTTCTTCCTCCCCCACCCCCTTCCTTCTTTCCTTCCTTTCTGTCTTGTCTTCTTTCTGGTCTGTCTTTCCTTCTTTCTCTCTCTCTTTCTCTCTTACTTCCTCCCTCCCCCTTTCCTTCCTTCCTTCCTTCCCTCCTTCTTTCCTGCCTTCCTTCCAGTATTTATTGAGTGCCTACTATGTGTCAGGTATTGTATTCAGACTAGAGATAAAGCAGAGGAAAAAACATACAGAAATCTCTACATTGTGGAGCTTACATCCTGGGGAGAGATGGACAATAAACAAATAAATGTGTAGTATTTTAGATAGTAATAAGTGCCGTAGGAATAGAATAAGGGAAACAGGAAGTGTGAAGGCACAGTTGAGGGTTTACCATTTTATGTATGAGTAATGAAACTCCAAGATGGTGATGAGCATCTTGCAATGCTAACATACGTATTCAATTGGTAGCAGCTGCCTGGGGCCCTATGGTGAGGCGATTTCTCAAGTGCAATTAGAAGCAAGGGCCAAATGCCATTCATCACTGGCTTTCTCACCGTTCAGCCTCACCTGCTGCCCAGAAACCAGTGACACAGTCCCCTTCTTCTGGGTCTGCCCCTACTTCTTGCAGGTCAGCCTAATGACAGTTCACATGGTGTCTAAGTGGAAGCTGCAAGGAGGGTTATACTCCAGGGGAGAAATGAAAGCTGCTATTCTGATGTTTCAGATGCCCAGTTATGCAGGGGCCCATGGTGCTGTGCTGGTCACCAGGGCTTTTGGTTTTCTCCTAGGCACGTGGCAAGATTGCATTGCCCACCAACATTTGCTTTATAAAACAGCCCCTTCTTTTGTGGAGACAACAGGGTATAGATACAGCTCTTAGAGCAGTAGGCAGTCATGCCCAGGCCACTCATGCACAAGTGAGCCTGCCATTAATTTTAATTATAGCACACCTTAATATTTAAAATAACTATTTGAGCTTAGATTCAAACTACAGTAGTATAAAAACATTGCATCATCTTCAAATTAACTTCATATCTTCAAATTAGCTTCATCCAATTTTGAGAGAGTGAGGTGGCCAAAGAGAAAATATTTCATTTCAGAGAGGCATTTGTTTGCAGATTCCAGACCCATGAAAAGGGAGGATGTCCTACCAGCATGGGTGGGTGTTGATATTTCCAGGAATCATTGATGATCCATAGTCAAGGGTGGTCCCCATCACCAAGACACCCTCTTTGCTACAACCGAGCCCCACACAGAGCCATTTGGCTGCCCAAAGCTGGCACAAGACCCACCTCTTCTTATTATTTCAATTGAAAGAAATATTTTATATGATTATAGAAGTAAAACATGGACAGCAAGAAAGACTCAGATGGTCCAAAAAGCAATAAAGAAAAAAGTCACCCACAATTCTAAAACCCACAAATAATCAACATTGACAATTGCTGTGGTTTTTTCCAGATGCTCATTCTTTCTCACACACATATATTTTTTAATCATAGTATTCTATAGCTGTTGTTTGGTTACCTTTATTCACTTCATATATTTTGACAGTCTTTTCCCCCCAATAAGTGTGGGTTCATTCATTCAAACACACATACTAAATTCCTACTATTTGTCAGGCTCTATATTAGGATACATCACCCAACAATATCCTCATGGAGTTTACACCTGTGGGTGGGTCAGAGACAGATAATGAACAGCAAAAGTAAACTGTATATTATGTTAGAAGGTGATAGTGCTATGGAAAGAAGAAAAAGTAGAGCAAGGTAAGGGGATCAGTAATGGGGTAGGGGCTCTACTTTATTTCCATTGTATGGCTGGGCCTTGTGCCTTGTTTTGTCCTGCCCCACCCCATCGTGCTAACCGACCAGGTATGGAAGCCTGCAGTGAGCACGGCATTGCACCCTGGGGCCCAGGTCAGTCAGACAGAGCCACCTAAGGAGGTCTAGATGGCATGGGGAAGGGAAACAATCTGACCATTTGCAGAGTTCGACCCAGGAAGGACCCCACTTTACCCCTCCTCTCCTGTTTGTGTCTCCAACATCCATTCCTGTTGTGGCACACACAATTCTATAGGATCACTACAGCAGGGCAAAGTTAAGGGTATGGGTCATTGCTGATGACTCGGTCCCGTCTTCCACATTGCCATTCTACTCTTCTTTCACAGCTCCAGCCCTGGTCGTCAGGGTCTCAGATAGCCTAACCCAAATGAGCCAGGAGAGTGCTGCCCACGATTTTCATTCTTGCCCCCCCACCCACAGCAGTTAGTATCTAATCTGCTCAGCTATTGCAGAGGGCACCATATGTTCTGGAAAACAAAGCAGCTGTTTTCTCAGAATGTGTCCCTGTTTGCACATCTGGCTAGCCTCCTTCTCTCCTTCCTCTTCTGTCCTGCTCCTCTCCACAGGGGTGAAAGGCAGTGCCCCAGGGACATACCCCTTCAGAACCAGGCCAGAATACCTTCTCATGAGGAATCCCATCCAGACACAATGGAACTCATGTACTCTGACCTTCCCATGGCTCATTCAGCTTTGTCTCCAGAAAAGAAAAGCACCACAAAAGCCGAAGCAAAATTTAAAATGCAGCTCCACATGCAAATTCAGGAACCTTTGTGTTTTATTGCCCCATCTTTCTCTCACTTCCTGTCTGCTGAGCAGAGCAAGGAGCCCAGGACTGAGGCTTCCAAGCCGGGATGTCTTCCTCAATTAGGGGAATGAAGCCACAGACCTTAAGGGAAAGAGGCATTCTTTTGACACGGATCCCACATCATAAGCCGCTCCTCATTCTCTCCCAGTATGGTGGACCCTGTGTCTAGTTCTTCAGAGAACATATATCAGCTTCTATCAACAACCACATTTGCCTGGTCCGAGAGAGGCTGCTGGTTGAGAAGCAAATGAGGCCCCTAAAATAGCCTCGTCACCCCTTTTCCATGCATCTCTCAGAAACTTTTATCATGCCCTGTCTGATCAACTTCAAACTTGTTTTCTTAACTGCCAGTGTTAGACTTCACTGTATTCTGCCCATCTCTTTTGATTCTTTTTTCTTTTCTCCATTTGTTGTCCATTGTTTTTCCATCAGGCAATGGAAAAAACTGCCTTTTTTCTGTCTGCTCAGTGGTCTCTCTCTTCTAGAAACCCCTCTGAAGCACCTCTTGACGTAGATGGATGCATATGTAGAGCACTTCTTGATGCATTATGCCTTGCGATGCAATTCAAAAGTAGGTAATATTACCAATATGGACAGATCCTGGTTTTGTAGGGTCAGACGCTTCTATGATTTTAGGAACCCTCTTTAAGAAAAAGTATCCAAAACTATGAAAATAAAATTAGGTACAAAGGTGAATATTTATTTTAGGGTGAAAATACAAATCACAATACAATAAGCTAAAACCACAAACATTTTAAAAATCCATTAAAATATTTGTACTAATTAATTGACTGGCACACCTTTGTAATATTTTAATACTTTCCCCCTCACATCTCTGGCTGCATGCTCTTTGATTACCTTTGCACAATACTGTGTTAAGTAAGGAGAATAGAAAGATAATTCAGTCTTTTCTGTAGCAAGTTTGATCAACATCTGATTTTTATTCCCAATAGAAAATAGAAACTTGGTACAGTTTCATTTTGCTCCACAACTACTTATTGGCATTTTATATAAATTTTAAGATTGTTGTCAAATTTGGGAAGCCTCTGTAAGTTTCTTTCATATTTAAGTTCCAAGATTTTGAAGAATTCTCCATACATTTCAAAAGTTGTTTCTCTTCCACTATTCATACAGCCTTGTAGTGCCAGGTATCCTATGAAGGCATCTTGAAGCTTAAACTGTACTAGGATCACTGTAACATTACTTCTCATCACAAGCCCTGTTTCAATAGTTCCCTAAACTGAGCCTGGAGAAGGTGAGTGCCTTACCCAAGTTCACACAGCTATGAGGACTTCAGTACTGGGTTCACTCTAGCCGGTGTTTATTTGTTCTCATGCTGCTTTCCTCCGATGCCCTCTTAAGGCCTCCTGCCTTTGATTTATCCAAGCTCTCCAGGACTTACTCCTCCAAAGGGGCTTTCAGAGACTCGTGAAGAGACGCCTGGAGTGTATTCAGTCTACTTTGGCTGATGCCACACCGGGCGCTCCTGGAGATATTTGCCCACTCTGCATGGAAGCCCTTACTGAGCAGATTCCTGACCAAACCGAAGTCGTGCTCCACACTTGGGCTACCAGGTGATCGCCCCATTGTGCCTGAGGGGCTGGATCCTGAGGGGCCATTCATTCTCACCACATAATGCACCAAATCCAGCCTTCACCTTGCAATCCCAGGTCTTTGTATTTAGCCAGGCTCACCAGCCTAGACTGCCCTCTCTACCCTAGGACTGTCCCTCTGAGGGTCTGATTGTCTTGCCTGCCATACTGACCCAACTCTGATAGAATTCTCTAATATTGATTTTGGAGTAGGAGTCAGGGGCCTCAGAGTATCAAGGAGGCTCAGTCCACTTCTTTCGCAGCAAGCAGGTCTCCAAGCCAAGATGAACCTAAGGGTTCATCTCTGACAAGCTACAGAAGCTTCCATTCTCCCTCACTCAGGGCAAAGTATTCTTTCACATTTACATAAAAGGAAACTTCTGCTCTAACTGGGCAGAGATGGCATAAGTGGCGGAACTCACATAGAGAGGAAGGAACTGAGGCTCAGAGAAGCTCCGCTCTGCTCAAGGATCCAAAGCAAGTAAGGGGCAGAGCTGGGAGTCAAACTCCATTATGCCTCACTCAGAGCCTGCATTCTTAACCATTCATCAGAGAAAAGGGCGAAGGTGTATCTGTTAAGCTGTCTCTACTCGGGTAAAGCCTTTGTAGAGACAGTCTCATATGCTGCTGATCTCTAAATGTGCTCTAATGGGAAATGTGCTCGGTTTTGGAGGCAGAGCTGGGTTCTAGCCCCAGCTCTCCCATTTGGGCAAGTTCTGTAACTTCTCTGAGCTGCTGTTTCCATCTGGAGTCTGGAAACAATAACTACCCTGCCTTCCTCTTGGGGTTGCCTTTAGTAAGCCATAGAACTTGAGACTGCTATAACGTGCGTTTCTAAGAACCTGAACATTATATCAATGACTGGCAAAAGTCTATGTCCAATGCACATACATTGGTAGAAACTACTGTGGTCAACAGTAAACTCAAAGCCAAGATGGGGCCATTCCAAGAGAGAAAGATACATGCCAGGAAATGGAGTGTTTGCATGCTGGGGTAACCTCTGCAGAGGGCATGGCATTGCCTGTTTAGAATTCTTGACATCACTACTTTCGCTCAACTCCATTTGGGTACTCACTTTCCAGATGAGTAAACTATTGAGGAATCCGCAAATGCAGTGCCATTGCCCAGAATTCACTAAAGAATTATTGTCTTTTCTCCCCATGTCTGTTAATGTGCCTTGGCTTTTAAAACAAATGTCTTGCTTTGATGTCGAATGAATATGAAGTGGTTTTTTTTTAAAAAAAATTGCACCGGCTCAATTAAAACGTATCATATGATGCCCAAGTATAAGTTTCAGTCACTAGACCACGATTTTCAAAAAGCACATTAATCTAAACTAATTTTTCATGGTTTTTGATGTTTTCTTGAGCGGTTCCTTTAAAATATCTACCACAGAAAAGAGAGTTTATTGTGGGAGCAGCATAGACTTATGGATTGAAATTCTTCATCATCAGGACTGAAATCCTTCAGAAGAAAACTGTCTTTCCTCTTGATCTTTAGATGATCTCTTCATAGCTCACAGCATGTCTAGAAACCAAGATGGTGACCTGGGCATGGCCACTGGCTGTTGGAGGTGTCCCACGGAGGCATTTGTGCCCCAGGATTGCTCACAGAATGGAAAAGACCCTCTGGCAAGCTGGCAACCAGGAATAGATTTTCCTGCCGAAGCGCCTTCCATCCATCGATGAGTGTCTACTGTCTCAAATCTATTCCCAGTAAGGACTGAAATGAAGAATCAGATGCACGTGGAAAAGCACCAACTTAGATGAGATTTACATTGGGAAAGATATTATGTAGGCATTTCTCTATCCCTCACTGATGGGGGATGAGGGGATGGAAAGTAGTGGGGAGGGAATGAGGAGGGGTCAGAAAAAAGTATTTCTCCCTGGGAAAAGATATTTTTGAAAAATGAAAATGCTGTTTCTTTAGATACCACCTACTTTCAAAAGAGATTTGAAGTTCCTGTTATAATAAACAAGAGAGTCAAACTAGAGAGAGAGATCAGAAACTATATACAGTGTGTGTCAGATGACCAACACCAGAAGTTTTTCAATTGACTTAAATGGTTACAACAAGAGCGACTACTTGGATATTGCTGGGAATCTAACTGTACCCTCAGGGACATGATCCGTACTATTGGAGCAAGTGTGATGCTCCACCTCCAGCACTGCCTGTGGCTCCCAGCTGCCTAATTCCACATGTGCGTGTGCTTCTGGAGTCCCATCCCTGACGTGACCGCTCTCCTCACCACCTGTACCATCCCTACTCGGCTGAGATGTGTGTCCTTCCTTCAGCACTCATGCCCAGGGCTCCTTCTGCAAGTGATGTCCAGCCCTGACCCTTGTCCCTGGGCATGGCCCTTCCCTGGCATGCCTTAGGAGAGGAGACTCCTGGTGCCCTGGAGGCGTGCCCACCTGACTCAGTCTTGGAGTTCTGCCAACTTCCTCCATGAACACCTTCCTGATTTTCTCCTTCCTGCCTCAAGGGGAACCACAAAGAATCTGTGGGTGTGGGATTGGGAGGGGCTTGGGGGGAGTGAGAGGGTGGATAACAACCACTCATAGGGACATATTTTGTGCCAGGAACATCATATTCATTATTTCTAATCCTTAGAACAACCCATGAGTTAAGAATTAACACCATTTTATAGATGAAAGCCTGGTGCCCTAAGACATTCTCTAACTCCCTGAGGACACATAGCTAGGAACTACATGAGCCAGAAGTGAAATCTCAGTCTGTCTCAAAAGCTGTGCTATTTCCTCTGTGCCAGCCTGCCATCAATTTTTCCCCTGCCTGACACTCTATTGTTTAATTGTGTGAATGCTCTACTCTGGCCAAACCGTTTCTTGCCATCCCCTGTGGATACCCCATGTATCCCTATCTTGGGTTCTGAGCCTTGGTTGGACACTGACTTTTGGTCCCCCCAAAAGTCAGGGTCCAAGGCTACTCACTTTTTCAGCCACATCGAATAGCCAGCTCTTGTGTTGTTACTCAGCCCCAGCTCCAGCTTCTTTCTCTTCTATCACCAAACCACTGTGCTTGGACACTGCAGGCTTAATATGAGAGCACACATCCGGTGGAAATGTACACAAAGCTCACTCGCCTGCCCGATTCCCTTTAAGGAAAGTGGTCATATGTGACTTATCTTCAGGATCCAAAGCCTAGCACACTGGAATCTCACTGGTGGACAGCAGGATCGGGGGAGGGAGGGAAGAAGAAATGGCCGGACCACTCGCTGGGGAATTTAGGTGGTGAGGCAGCAATCAGGCTTTCTTTAGAAAGCAGCAATGACCAGCCACTGCCCCCTCCTTTCCATGCCCCACTGCCTCACTCTCCATAGCTTATCGCAGAGGGTCAGAGTTGACATTTCGCTGACAGCAGGGCCATGCCTGAGGCTAAAATATTGAAATAATTCTGTGCTGGGTTGTAAAACCTCACAGACCCCAAATGCACCCCTCCCAGGCCACCCCGGATCCCCGCCTCGAGGCCTTGTTGGCCTTCCCCTGATCCAGGAAGTAAAAGAGTGATGTCTGTCACAGCAGGAGGCCTGAGGGGCTGGAAGTGGTAGGTAGACATGCTGTATGGAGTGCAAAATATTTAAATATCTCTGCAGAGAAAATGCCTCATCCTGGAGGTCCCATCAAGTCCCACTTGCCCTCCCCCTCCCGCACCGGGAGCTCCCCTTCAATAGCTTAGAATCCTTGGAATTGGCCCAGAACCTCTGAAGCCCAGCGTTCTCTTGCCTCAGGGCTCTTAAGCCTCTGTGGGCAGCCAACATAAACAAGCCCGTGAGGACCTGGCCTGAGTTCATTCCAAAGGAAACAGCAGGGCAGCTGCCTACCTTTACCTTAATTCCAAGACGTAAGTGAGATCCCGGATGGGAAAACCCTTGGCGTTGTCAGGTTGGCGTCTCTGTGAAAATCTTATCGAAAGTGCTGGACTGTCCAGATTTCCCCAGTTCCTCATGCCACCCTTCCCCCATCTCCCCAAATCCTGATCTCTTCCTAAAGGACAAGGTAATTATCATTTCTAACCTGATCCTGAGGAAATGTATTAATCACAGTCCTCCCGCCCTTCACCCTTCCTCTCATCCCAAAAGCCCTGGAGATCTTCAGTCTTTATTATGTTTTCGCAAATTTGCTCTGAGCCAATTGGGGTCCTTCCCAAGGACGACTAAGTGGCTAAGACACGTATGCTCTGAAGGCAACGTATGTTTTCCCAACACTATATAAAGGATTTAAATACCAGGAACCCACTTTAATGAACACCTGCTACTTCTCCATGCAATAAATCTTTTTGAGGAGAGAGAAGACAGAACATGCCATATTTCCCCTGCCTACACTTAATTCATTTCCATCCCCTCTCTCCTTCCTGCAGAGAAAGGACTCCAAGATGCTAAAATGTGCCAAATTCTGTCAGGTTAGTGGTAGTGCAGCTCAGAGACACACACTGACCATTCCAGTGGCTTCCGGATTCTTCTGGATGTCACCTCAATCATCCCCCTATCTCCAGGCCAGAAACCAAATCAGGCTCATCCCAGACACCAAATGGGAAAATGAGCCCAGGGCCTGGAATAAATTAGTCCAGGGTGAAAGGAAACCATGTTCTGGATGAGAGAGTTGATCGCTGGAGCAGATCATCCTGACCAGTCTCCTGGCACCATATGGCTGTAGAGCAGAGGCACCAGCCGCCGGGCCAGTGTCCTCGTGGCCTTGGTAATGGTGAGGATGGCTTGGAGGGTATCTGAGAGGGGGCGAAAGGTTAATTACTGAGAACTTAAATTCAGAATTTATCCTATTCAAAATTGTTTTCAGGATCTGGAATTCCATGGCCACCAAGGAGGACATCTTTACAGCATGGGCTGGATTCTGAGGTCCCAGGAAGGCAGGTTCTGCATCTTCCTTAAGTCATGCCAATCTTTTCTCACGTTAACGCCTCTGTACTTGAGGTTCCTTTGCTCTAGATCTTCACATTGCTTATTTCCTCACTTCATTCAGGTCTCTGCTGAAGTACTATTTCCTCAGAGAGACCTTCCCTGGCTGTCTTAGAGGTTCACAGGCCCAGGGAATAAGACCACAGGGATCTAGAACACCTGCTATTTAATCTGGAAAGGGCCATTTAATATGGAAGTTCTGGAGTCCTGGGAATCTACAAAGCATTCTAGAAGAAATGCTTCTCCCTGAGTAGGGCATGCCTATAAGACAGAGCAGGACCCTCTAAAACTGAGGCTCCTGTTACCCGGATCAAGAGGTGCTGTTGGTGCTGGCTTCCATCCTCAAGGCCACCTCAAGGTTGTGAGGTGGCCTCTGCTCCCCTCTAGGGAAACAGAGGGAGTCAGGTGGGAGGTGAAAAGGGGGACTGCCAACTAAGTTAGTCCCCTTTTTTCCAGAGCTTTCCGGGTAGCCCCACCCTACAACATCTGTTTACATATGATTGGCCAGGACTTAGCCACATGGCCACCTCATCTGAAAGAGAGCCTGTGTAATGTGCTTTTCTTTGAGTGGCACATTGCCCTGTATCCCAGCAAATCCAGGGGTGTATCAGTTTTGTGTGGGCAATTAGTAGTCTTCGCCACCAACCACTTTCTCTCCATAGGCTTCTCCTGTTCCTTTTTATAAGGAAGGAGAAGGTCTGGTTTCAAGGTGAAGTACCTGTGGGAGGTGAAACTGCTAATACAGGAAAGGAGTCAAATCATGCTAGAACTTCCTACTAGGGGTGATGGAGAGACCCTAGGCTTATGAGACCTCAGGTTGGGAACGGTTTCCTGCATGATGAGCTTACCATGTGCCAGACACCAAGTCAAGTGCTTTGATGTGTGTGATTTCATTTGATCCTAGTAACAACACCATGGGGTGGTTTTTACAGATAGAAATACTGAGGCTGCTAAGTGTCTTCTTGAGAGTCACACAGCTCAGAAGTAGTGAACCCTGTCAGAAGTAGTTTGCTCCTGTCCCTGATACCAAAGCCCATTCTCCTACCCACCAGGCTATAGCCTCTGGCTAATTGTCCAAGGGGCAGGCTCCACAGCCTAGTTGCCTCCATCTTTAGATTCTCCCCCTGGCCTTTTCTACCACCTGGTCTCCTATTCCTTTCCCAGTAGCCCTCTTTCTTTCCCATGTTCCTTACAGCAGCCCTCCTACTCCTATACTCTGCAGCAGTCCATGGAGTGTCCACAGCAGGGTTGGAAGCTGTTTCCATTCCCCAGCCCAGTCGGATCCCATGGTCCTACCAGGAAGAGTGCTGGGGACCCCGGATGTCAATGAGGAGGGGACAGGAAGGCCCAGCTCCTTATCCTGAATGACATCTGGACCAACAGGTCCTGTGAGCACCTCCAAGGGCCTGGTGGGGATGAAGTCATATCGCAAACTTTGAGCAAAATCTCCCCACTTGGGGTGTTTCTAAGACCCAAAAAGTAAAAAATGCATTAAAGTAGTGTGGTCCCAGAAAATAGGTGTCCCTAGAGGCCCGAGACTTCTGCAGCCTAGAGACCACATGATCCTTTAATGCCTGTGTCAGGCTCCAGCTTTGCTCTTGCTGACTTCTCTTTCCCAGGAAGTTCTGGACACCTCCCAGGAAACCCTTGCTTGCTCCCTTGGTGTGTCCTGTTGCCACATGCCCCTCAGCCCGTGGCTTGGCTCTGACGGCCACTCTGCTCTTTGGCAGGTCACTTCTTGCCTTCCCTGGTCTAGCCTCCATTGAACTGCAGCTACCACTGCCCCTGCAAGAACAGAGACCCTTAATTCTGTAGCTAAGACCAGAAAGTCAGGTTTGTAAAGCCTTTACTAAGTATAAAATCTCATACAAGTGTAATTTACTCCAAACTCTTTCTGGCACAAGTGGCAGATACCCTCCCCATTTAACTGAAAAGTTCAGGATTGAAATTGATCTTAGGAACCAAGGACATTCAACAAGGTCTTTCTCCCTCCTCCCTGCCTCCCTCCCCTTCCTTTCCTCTCATCCCCCTTCCCATCTTTTCTTCTACAGAATAGCCTCCTTCCGTGTGGTGAGTGAGGTCAGGAGGGGTAAGGCTGAAGATATATCTAGGCTTACATGGTCCCAATTTTGTGATTGTAAAGGGAAAAGTATGCTGCCCTCCTGTACATAAAATGCCAGGGAAAATCTCTGATTGGGTGACAAGCTTAACCCTGGGCTACCACTGGTAGCAGGGATATTGGCTACTTTGTTATCCAGGCCTCATCACAGAAGTGTTACACCTGGACATCACAAGGCTGGCATGTAGTTCCAGGCTTTGCCATTTCTCCCAGGCAGTCTGACGGTCCCCTTGCAAGCCCAGTTCCCAGAAGCCTTTCCTGACACTCAAGAGCTCCCCAGGCAGGGATGGACCACCCTCTGGAACCCCATCACCTGACCTGACAGCTCAGAGTGAAATGTGTCTCTAGAGCACGTCTTCTCTAGAGAAAGAGAAGGTTCTAGGTTGACCTATCAGGTCCCTTCTAGCGGTTCCAGGATGCTGAAGTCTTGGGAGAATTGATGACAATACTCCATGATATTTTTTTGGAATGTACAGAGTATAAAAGGCCCTTGATGACCAGCGTGATCACTCTGGATTATGGAGGCTGCCCCTCATTGCCCCTCTGGCAAGATGGCAGCAGGGGCAACTTTGTCCCTTTCACAGATGAGGTGCAGCGACTCACCTCATAGTGAGCATAGAGCTGGCCTCTTAGACCACCCAAGTCCAGTGTTGTCTCTTCTACAGCAAATAGGCTCATGGTCTTAGCCAGGGGACCAGAGAATCCAGCAAAGGGCACTTGTGTCTGGGGAAGCAAGTTCCCTGGAGGGGATGTCCAGGTCTTGGGTACCTCCTGCCCTCTCCCAGTGTCAGACACCACTCTGCCCCTGGGGACAGCAGGCTCACTCTGACATCAGCATTGGGTGTGGGATAAACCGTCTTCAGGCCTTCCCCCCCTCCCCCCACTACACACACACACACACACACACACACACACACGCACACACATACTCTTGCTCATCCCATGGGGATCATACGTATTCCTTTCTTCCAAATTTTCTCTCTGCTCAGACTGCTCTTTTGTGAGTTGCACATGTGATGATAAGAGGGAGCTAAGGGTGGAGATGAAACTCGGCTCTAATCTTATTGTCTTTGCTGCCTGAACATGTCAGAAGGGCTCAGCTTTTGTTGATTTACATGGCTGATGCAGGGGGTAAGGGCTAGTGGGTCGGGAGGATATTTTTCTGTGAGTGTTTGAATTTCATCTTGCTAATCCATTAGATGGTAAGTCTGCACTGAGCATTTTCTCTCTGCCTGGCTCTGCACAGTGTTAAAAGGGATGCCGAGGCACAAACGCACTGGAATTTAGATGGACGATAGAAAAAAGCACTTCCAACATTATCTGGAAGCAATGCCAAGTGCCAAATTTGTGAATTAAAAATGGCTGTGGATAGAGAAGGGCTAATTTTTGAGATGACATTTGAACTGAGCCTAGGAGGATGACTGGGTTTTTTATAGATGGAGGGAAGGGTAGGGAGTTTACAGGTGTCCAGGCAGTAGAGGGATGGGTAAGATGAGGCAGAGGCTGCAGGGGTAGAGACGGAGCTATGGTTAGATAAGGAAGACAATGGGAACCAGAGTGTGACCCTTATGAAACTCTGATACAATCTCTGGAAAAGAAATGCTGAGAAGAGGTTGCAAATCAAGCAAGCAAGCAAGCAGCATTTATAGAATTCCTGCTATGCTCTAGGTGTTGCTGGTTCAGAAATGTATAAGGTACTGTCTGGGCCTTTAAGCAGCTCTCTCTCTGGGTAGGAAGACAGAATGTGGGCACAAGAAAGGATAATACTAAAACAGAATAATTGGAGAAGACAATAGGAGTCGTGAAGTGAATCTGCATAAATCAATCAGGAAAAGCCCACATGAGTCTGGGTTCAGAGATTGCTACAGGTAACCCAAATTTCAGGCTCACCTTTGTGTTCAGGTGTGGCCAGATGAGCAATTCTCACAGACAGAGTGGGAGCGACTTCTAGGTCAGGGCTTTTAAAAGGTGAAGGTGTTTTCTCCACTGCTCCTCATTCACAAGCTGGATGCAAAGAACGATGGGGCACCTGGGATGCTGGGGCCACAGACAGAAGGAGTCTGAGTCCCTGATTTGGAATCTCACTTATTAGGAGCTCTGACATGGGACCGTTTCAAGAGCCAGAAGCAAGCTTCTGTTTTGTCAAGCTGCAGAGATAATAAAGCTTATTTACTACAGTACCTAGTACTTTACTAGCTCTTCCTTAGAAGGTTTAGGAAGGAAATCAATCAGATCATCTTTTAGATGCATTTTCTGGGCCTCCATTCTAGAGTGAAGGACACACAACTGAACTTACATGAGAACTTGGTAGTGAGTTGGAGCTTAGCTTAAACTGAAATGGTTGAATGTGTCACTCAAGGTATTCTGATTCATGTCCTCTTCCCTCCATGTGCCCAGGGGAGAAACATCTACAATTCCTAACCTCTTTCTTTTCTTTTCTCTTACGACTCAAAATAAGCCTAGGGAGATCATGTATTCATTTTCCAGCTTTCCCACAGGCCTACCACAAGACATCCTGGCTGATCACTGAAGGAGATTCTATAATCTTTTATTTTCTGCCAGTTCACTAAAAGAAAATCCTTGGTTGTGTATAAATTAAGAACAGCAACAGTTTCAGATCTTAAAATGCTATTTGGAGGCAGCCAAGTCAATGGTAAAAAATATTTGGAAATCATGTGTGCTGGTTTGGATGTATTATGTCCCCCCAGACACCATGTTTTTTGATGCAATCTAGTGAGAGCAGATGTATTAGTGTTGATTAGGTTGGAATCTTTGGAGTAGGTTGTTTCCATGGAGATGTGAGCCAGTCAACTGTGGGTAATCCCTTTGATTAGATTATTTCCATTGAGGTGTGGCCCTGCCCATTCAGCATGGGTCTTGATTTAATCATTGGAGTCCTATATAAAAGCTCAGACAGAAGGACCTCAGTGCAGCTGTGAGTGACATTTCAGAGAGCAGCTCAGAGAGACATTTTGGAGACGGCCGTTGAAAGCAGAATTTGCTGACGCTTGGGAGATGGATAACCCAGAGTTTGCTTCAGAGAAGCTAAGAGAGAACAAAACACCCTAAGAGCAACATTTTGAAGAAAGCACAGGAGCTGAGAGAGGAGTGGAACACAACCCGGGATCAGCAGATGCTAGCCACATGCCTTCCCAGCTAACAGAGGTTTTCCAGACACCATTGCCTTCCTTCGGTGAAGGTATACTTGTGCTGATGCCTTAATTCAGACATTTTCATGGCCTTTAGACTGTAAATTTGTAACCAAATAAACCCCCTTTATTTGCCCCTTTATAAAAGCCAATCCATTTCTGGTATTTTGCATAATGGCAGCATTAACAAACCAGAACACCATGTATCTGACCAAAGACTGATATCTTGCATATGTAATCATACAACTCAACGACAGTAGTACAAACAGCCCAATTATAAAATGGGCAAAAGATATGAAAAGACATTTCTCTGAAGAGGAAATACAAATGGCTAAAAAACACATGAAAAGATGTTCATCTTCACTAGCAATTAGGGAGATGCAAATTAAGACCACAATGAGATATCATCTCACATCAGTTAGAATGGCTGCAATTAAACAAACAGGAGAGGATATGAAGTAATTGGAACTCTTATTCATTACTGGTGGGACTGTATAATTGTATGGCCACTCTGGAGAACAGTCTGGTGGTTCCTGAGAAAACTAGATACCAAGTTACCCTTCGATCCAGCAATTTCACTTCTCAGTATACACCCAGAAGATCTGAAAGCAGTGACATGAACAGATATTTGTACACCGATGTTCATAGCAGCATTATTCACAATTGCCAAGAAATGGAAACAATCCAAATGTCCTTCAACAGATGAGTGGATAAACAAAATGTGGTATACACACGATGAAATACAATGTCGTGAAACATATGACAACATGGATGAACCTTGAAGACATAATGCTGAGTGAAATAAACCAGACACAAAAAGACAAATACTGTTATGTTACCACTAATGTGAATTCTGTGAAAAATGTAAAATAAATGTTTTATATGGCAAAATGTAGGGGCCTAGAGAAAGACAGCAACTAGTGAAAGGGGAACGATAATCAAATAAGAACAGATAAGCTATTTAGAGTAATCTAAATGTTATGGGAACGCTCAGGAATGATTATGGTTTGTAAATTTTCTTGGTATGGTAGGAACATGTTGGAAGCAATGCAATTATTTTAGGTTATTTGCTTTTCTTATTCCTTTGTTTTGTTAGTTGTTAATTTTCTTGGGGTAGGGTAGGGACATGTTGGAAGCAGTGCAGTTATTTTAGGTTATTTGTTTTTCTTATTCCTTTGTTTTGTTGTGTTTGAACTATTTTAAAAATTTTTTGATAAATAAAGTTTAAAAAAATGCTATTTGGACCATGCAGCTTTCCAAAACACTTTTGAGCCATTTCCCCCCAAAAGGCATGACATTGTTAATTAAACAGACATGGACCATAAGGAGAAAGGAAGTAAAACAATGCAAGTACATGAATGAATGAATGATGGCATAAGGGAGCTAGAGCTCAGAGCTCTCTGACACACAGGGGCCCTCCTAGCAGAAGATCTGCTTGCTTCTCAGCAGGGCCAGCCTTGGTAGAATGAGGACACTTGTCTCCAATGTCCTGCCACTTCCACATCCACCAGCAGGCCCTCTCCAGATCCAGATTCTTCATCAGCCTTCTCCCCAGTGTCACCTGGAGCCCATGACATCCTATTCCTGGTCCCTGTTAAGGATGCTTAAGATGGTAACTGTCCCAGGTTTAAATCATGTCTCTTCTTAAGAAGAAAAAAGAAGAGTCTAAGTATCTTCAAAAGAATGAAATTTTTAAGGCCCCAGAGAAAGAATTACTGAGCTCTGTAACATAAATTGGTGTCACCATTTTAGAAAACTGTGCTGTTGTTCCCAAGCTAAGATATATATTCCCTACAAGCCACCAGAGTCCACTCCTAAGGACAGACGCAACAGACATGCATGAATCGTGCCACAAAATATGTACAGATTGTTAACTAATGTTCAGACCAGCATTATTTGTACTAACCCCAAATTGGAAACAAGCTTCATGTTGTCCATGTACAGAACAAGGATAAAGAGATTGTGGTAGATTCATCCAGTGGAATCCAGAGAGCAGCTAGAAACAAACTTGGCTCTGTGCAGTAACATGCATGAAGCTCTCAGATAATTTTGAGCAAAACTAGCAATACACAACAGAGCATTTATGGTTTGATTCCATTTACATAAAGTTCAAAAACAGGCAAGACTTTTTTATATAAAAAAAGAAGACTGTGTGGTGGTGACTTTTGGAGATTACTGCTGGGGAGGGCAGGAGGGACGCTTCTGGGGTGCCAGTAACATTCTATGTCTTGACCTGGTGGTGGCTTCAGGAACTTCAGATCTGTGTGTCTTATTGGATGCGTGTTATACTTCAATTTAAAAATGTTCAAATAGAAAGGAAGCTTTGTCAGTGGGATTGCAGGCACTGTGGGAATTGGTAGATGAGGCGCTTTAGGTTGGAGATCATTTCTGGACTCTGAGCCCCTTCCGATCAAGCCACAGGCACCGTGGAGGCTGCTGGAGGTGTTGAGGCAACCTTGTCTTCAAGGAGCTTCTGACACCACATGGGCAGCTCTCTGCTTCTCCCTGTGATCCTCCATATGCCTTCCTGGCATTTCCAAAGGAAGAGAGTTTGAACTTCTGCTCCCCGGAAATGTGAGTCTCTTGGCCCCACCTCTTCCAGTAGCATGTGCCAGCGTGTTTTCCCAATGTATTCCTTGGTCTATTCACACTCTCACTCTCCTGGACGGCTATTTCCATGGTCTGGTTTCTCCCTTCGAACCTGCAGCCCCTCCTCCCTCAGCTTCTCTCTCCCTTTCCCTGAGAAAGCAGAAGCCATTAGAGGAGAACCTCTACCCACCTATGTCCACCAGCTTGCCTGCCCCAGAGCCTGTGCCGTGCCCCCTCCTGGTCCTCCCCATGGCCCTATCTTAAGAATAAAAGCTTAAAACCTTCTTCCAATGATTGCCCCATTTATCTGCTGCCCTGTAGAGCAAAATTCCTCGGAAGCATTTTAAATCTTCATTGTCTACCCTGGAAAGAATCTTCTAGTCTCTCTTGAACCCTCACCAATCTGGCTTCTGACCCCAGTGCTTCACCAAAAAGAGCTCTTTTCAAGGTTGCCAAAGACTTCCACTTCGCTCCATCCAATGGTCAGTTCATGGTTCTCATTTTACATGATTCCCGGCAGCATTTGGTAGAGTTGGTGCCACCCTCCTTTCTGACAAGTGCTTTTTGTCTGGCCATCAGGGTGTCCCTCTGTCTTGATTCTCCTTCCTATTCACTAATCGCTCCTTCTCTAGCTCATTTCCTTATTTTATTTTGTTTTTTTGTCCTACATCTGCCCCAGAGCTTGGTCCTTAGATCTTCTCTTTCCTCCACCTTTCCTCTCTCCATTATATCTCATCTGATCTCAGGGTTTTAAACACAGATTACAGGCTTGCATCTCTAACTGCCTGTGGAACATTATATAGATATGTATTATTTATCTCAGATATGTCCCAAAGCAAATTCCTCCAGCAGGATGCCCATTACAGTAGGTCTCAACTCTGTTTTCCAATTGATTAAGTCAAAAATCCTTAATTGTCCCAAACTCTAGAACCCCAGTTGGTCCAAAGAGTCAGTCTTTACTCCACGTGTCAGGCAGACAAAGCCTGAAAGATCACCCACAATCTTCCCCAACTCTGTTGATGGAAACTCCATCCATCCAGGTGCTCAGATGAAAAATGTTGACATCATCTTTTCCTCCTCTCTTTCTTTCATACGCCACATTTGAGCCATCAGCTCAAATTAACACTACTTTCAAAATATATCTGGAATCTAACCACTTCTTACCAGCACTGCTGGTAACAGTTTGCATTAGTGTGGTACCTTGGTTAAAATTGATGAGAGAATATTATAATAATTTCACTGTTAACTACAGTATAGTTTACATTGGGGTTAACTGTTTGTGTTGCACAGTCCTACAGCTGTTTGTTTGTTTGTTTGTTTGTTTAATTTCGGGAAGGACATTTTGAGAGTCGCCTACCCCAAGGTAGAATGAGCTGTTTCAAAGAGATGTTGCATTTCTAATTTGGGGAATCAGTACATCGTGTTGGGGAATCTGGACTCCACTAATTGGAGCTTCAACTTACATAATTTACTTAATCTCTCAGGGTCTCTGTGTCCTCATCTGCCAGGTGGGGTGATATAGAGGCAAGTCACAGGCTTGTGGTGACAATTAAATAAGCCAGTGGATGCAAAGCACTTACCACAATGCCCAGCACATATTAGGAGCTTATTAAAGGTTGGTTCCTCCCCCAAACCTTCTCTTGTCCCTGCAGGACTGAGGTGGCCCTCAGGGGACATATGGCTTTAGGAACTGAAGTGTAGGTGGAGACATAGATTCAGGCAGGCGCTGGGGGTGGAGGCAGACACTGGTGCTCCTGCTCCTGCCGAGCTGGAGGGCACCGAGCAGGCCCCATCTGTGCCACCAGGCCTTCTGTGAGGCTCTGGGAGGAGTGACAGCACGAACACAGATCATGCATATTCAGAGCCCGGTCTGGTTCCCTGGCACAATGGGCCAGAACAACAAAGCAGGTAACAGCTTGTCTCCTTGAGTCAAACAGTAAGTAACTGAGTCTTTTAGGTCTGAATTGATAGGGCAATATGGAATCCCCATAAAATACTACACATTTTTCTTTGAATTCAGGTGGACTATCTATAAACTCAGGGTTCTTACCCAAGAGTCCAGGACTCCCAAAGCGTCTGTGGATACAATCCAAGTGGTCCATGGACTTGGATGGGAAAAAAAAAAAATGCATCTTTCCTTTTACTAACCTCCAATTGAAGTAGAGCCTTTCCTTCTCTTTTGAATATAGGCAATGGTGCCTCTTAATGGTACCTATGAGTTTGTCACCAATGGAAATCAGATAGTTACATATCACATTTAAGTTGTTACAGATATTAAAAAATATCATTGATACTCATCAGTACTTTCAAATGATGGTAGCTTTTAGAAGCACGCAATATCTTGTTATCTAAGGCATTACTAAAGAAGCACTCATGTTTGGCTACCACAGGTTTTTGTACTATTTTAATAACTGTGTTTTAATGTCATTGGTTTCCTTTGTAATCCTAAGTGTTTGATTTTATTATATGTATTTTTAAAATGTTATACTGAGAAGACTCTGTGGGCTTCAACAGACTTCTAGAGTCGTGCATGGCTTAAAAAACCTTCTCTAAACCATCTTGAAGAAACAATTGGGTATCATTGTGCCTCAAGTGGATGTGTTGGCATTTCAGGACTAGTGGTCAACCAACCTCGTCAGTCTAATTTCAGGAACAATCTCTCCCAGGTCAAACTTTGATGCCTTCTCCCTGCCACAAAACCAGGTGGTCTGATGTCAGCAGGCCTGACGACAGCTACCTCCCACCCATGGTGGTGACCCTGAGCCATCTCCTCTTCCAGGTGACTGGCTGGGCCAATGAACTGCTTGTTCCCAGGCTGCTTTTCCAGCCCCGTCATCAGCCATCCATCCAGAACCACTCTGGCACTGACTATCTTCCTGAGCCTTCCCATCTTTCCCCATCTGTTATCCACAGAAGGCTTCAGCTGCTTTTTAGATCCAAAAACTTCATTCCGCTTTGAAAAACAGAACATGGTACCCTCAACTGAAAAATAGTGAGTTGTCAGGTCCCTGTATAAAGAGATGGGGACCTCAGAAGAGCCCAGGAAGATGGAGAACATCTTGACCAAAAGGGGACTGTAAAAGGAAATGAAATAAGCTTCAGTGGCTGAGAGATTCCAAAAGGAGCCGAGAGGTTACTCTGGTGGGCACTCTTTATGCACAATATAGATAACCCTTTTTAGGTTCTAATGAATTGGAATAGCTAGCAGTAAATACCTGAAACTATCAAACTACAACCCGGAACCCTTGAATCTTGAAGACGATTGCATAAAAATGTAGCTTATGAGGGGTGACAATGTAATTGGGAAAGTCATATGGACCACACTCCCCTTTGCCCAGTGTATGGATAGATGAGTAGAAAAATGGGGGCCAAAAAAAAAAGGCACCCAGTGTTCTTTTTTACTTTAATTGTTCTTTTACACTTTAATTTTTATTCTTATTATTTTTGTGTGTGTGGTAATGAAAATGTCAAAAATTAATTTTGGTGATGAATGCACAACTATATAATGGTACTGTAAACAATTAAATGTACACTTTGTTTTTGTATAACTGCATGGTATGTGAATATATCTCAATAAAAATGAATTAAAAAAAGAAAGAAAAAAAAATCCTAAAGGGTCAATGCACCTTCTAGTGTACCAAAATTAGCACCCTGGAAAGAGTTTAATCTAGTTAATCTGTACGAAATTTCAAAAATTAACACATTGGCATATGAACTCTTCCCTTCTTTGCGACTGCATAATTTTGTTCTTTAATCTTCCTTCCTTTTTTGCTTTGAAGCCTAGGTATACATTTCATGTTGAATCCATTATATTCTCATGTGCTTTTGCTTGTAAATTATTCTTTACCCTCATAGGTAATCACATCGTCACTCTTTCACAAAAAAGTTTTTTGGGGGGTGGGGGTGAAGAAAAAAGAAGAGCCCAGGAAGCTTTGCTTGTACCCGGCTGCAGGTCACCCCTCCTAACCCATTTCCCAGGCAACTTGGCAGGACTTGAGACCACTGGAGCAGCCATCCTTGCTATTTCTCCATTTCCGTGAGACAGATAAGGTCAGTAGAAATGAGAGAGAAAGATAGTAGGGTTGGTTGTTCAGAATTGACCAAGAATACTCTTAATTTGGAGCTACTGGAGGCCAGAAGGGTCCTTCCCCTGCCTGTGTCTTCAGTGGCTTCAGTTATAGAGGCAGAGATCATCCTCGAGTCATGATGTCTCTCCTCATACCCTGAAGGGGAAGATGAGCTGTAAATAAATGAAGAGAGAACAGTGTAAGAGAACATATAAGCGATAATTGTCTCAGTTGCAAATGACAGAAACCTAATTCAAACAAGTTCAGGTAAAACTAATTTATTGACTTATTAGTTAACTTATGTATTTGTCAGCTTTCACTAGATCATGCTGTGGTAATACCCTCCCTGCAAATCTCAGTGTCTTGCCTTTACAGAAGTTTATTTCTTACCCATGTTACATTGCCTTCATAGGGGAAGAAGGCTGCAGATTTTCCCTGAATCTGTCTTCACATCAGTCTTCATTTCTGGACCAAAATGAGGGAGCAGCCTCTTTCTTGGTCTCACAGAAGAACAAAAATGTAGTTATGAAACCCTCATTAGTTTTTCAAGCTTCTGCTCAGTTACAGGGTAGATCACTTCAGTTTGTTTTGGCCAAATGCTCACAATGGTTTCTATTGGCTAAAGTAGTTATATGGTCAAATCTGACGTGAATGGGTGTGGAACACACACTTCTCTTATAGGGAAGGGCCCCACGGAAGGCCCTGTAAGAACAGGCTCAGGAGTGAATGGCAGCAAATAATTTAGATGATGGTATGATGGTTTAGACTCTATTGTCTACCACAATTAATAGTTATTGAACATCTATTTTGTGCCATTGTTCTAGGCACTGGAGATACAGTAATAAACAATACAAGGTCCATGCTCTTATGGAGTAACTAAATTCTGGATGGTAGCAGGGGGTGGGGTGGGGAGGATGTAAAACCAGACAATCAAGCAAACAAACAAAAATAATTAGGTCATGGTAATTATTGTGAAGAAAATAAAGCAGAGTGATGAGATATAGTGATTGGTAGGCTACTTTAGCTCGAATTGTCTAAGAAGGTGACATTTAATCTGAGATCTAAATGAAAGGGAAGATTTAGTCATATGAAAAACTTCAGGTCTACAAACATCCTAAAATCCTTGGGGGGGAGGGTGAAATATGTATTTGACTCCACCACATCTAGCACAAGGAATAATCCATGAAAAGGACTTGAGTTGGCCAGATTTGCATCACATCCTCATCCTGTAACAAAATGGTCAAAGGAAGAGTGAAGTCTTTATTGGCCAGAGTGAGTCACTTGTCTCTATCCTAACCATGCCCTTTGATTGACAGCCTCATCAGAATCGCATGGAGTAAGGTGAGGAGCAGATCACGTAGAGAAGGGATTCAGGGCAGAAAGAAAAGTTAATGGCTATCCACTACTGCTGGGCGGTAGCAAATGCTGATCAGTCGTGGGTAAAATTACTGATTCAGGATCAGGAGACCTGGATTCTAGTCACTGCTCTTACAGGATTGGCCATTGACTGGTTCTTAGTGTCTTTATGTGAAAAGTCTGGCGGTATTAGACCCTCTTTGATGCTATATTACTCTGCGAATTTGAAGTACTCTCTCTTATCCCTGATTCAGTTACGATGTTTTGGCTACAAGTTACAGACAACCCTGACTCAAGAGTTTTAAACAATAAAGGCATTTATTTCTCACATGAGAATTCACAGGCAGAGCCAGTTCTATATGTCAGGACTCTGGCCCCTCACCCCTATGATTCTCCCAGCCCAGTCCTCTTCCAGGGGCAGCTTGATCTCCAGGATGATGCCTTTCATGGTCACAAGTTGGCTGCAGCAGATCCAGTCATCTCCTCCAGCCAAGACAATGTCCAATGGAAGAACAGAGACCAGCTTTTCTTTTATCTTTTGTTAAGAATGAAGAAAACTTCCCAGTCTCACCTGAAGAACAGGTCTTTGAAAGGAGCAACACTAGAGTTCTTTTAGGAAGGACAAAAGAGAAGTGACTGTTGAATAGATAATAAACAGTATTCACTTACAATTCCCACTTAGGATTGGCTCCCCCCAAAAACAGCACATTTTACCCAGCCTGGATTCTTTCTTCTGCCTGCCTAGCAGAGTTGGGGAAATTGGTATCTCTCTATCACAATTCTTAGGGTACTGGCAAGATAAAGGCAGCATGAGGGTAACAAACTACCTCTATATGTCCCTTTTCATATAGATTAATTGTAGACTGTACAAATCCCATTTCTTCCTGGGTTGTTTGGTAAAGATGGAACATCCCTGGGCTCAGAAGAGTGACTGCCTCTCAATGGATCAGAGGGTGTTGGACAGAGGCCTGAGAAATAAGCCACCTTCCCCTTTTGTGGTTTTCCATTTAGATACTCCAGAGGGGAAGAAGATTGGAGGAGAGAAGAGGAAGCCCTGGTTTGGGACCTTGTAGTCTCTGCCCAAACCTCATTCTTAGAATTAGCCTGTATTATTTTCCTAGCTGCTAAAACAAATACTGTATAATGGGTTGGCTTAACAATAGGAATTTGCTGGCTTATGGTATCAGAGGATAGACACCATAAGGTTTTATCCAACAGAGGATTGCTTCCTCCCAAGGTCACCCTCTTCTAGCTGGCCAGCAATATTTGGGGTTCTTTGTTTTTTCCATCACCTGGCAATGCATATGGTGGCATTTCTCCTTGCCCTTCCAGGTTCTGTTGACTTCCAACTTCTGGCTGTTCCTTATGTTTTCTCTTTCTGGGTGCTATTTTCTTTGCTTATAAGAACTTCAGCCATATTGGATTAAGATCCACCCTCATGCAGTTTGAGCACACCTTAACTAATAGCATCTTCACAGTTTCCATTTACAAATGGGTTCAGACTCACAGAGCCAGGGGTTGGTATCTGAACACACCTGTTGTAGGGGACATGACTCAATCTCCATCCAAGAAATGAGGCCATTCCTTTGATTTAATCACATACAGATTTAATCTCAGAAAGAAGATATCAAAATTACACCTGCAAATGCTTTAGATATTGGAATCAAATTCTATAGAATATAAAATAAATGTTTGAAGAAATAAAAATGAAGCTTGAAAATAAAGACTATAAAAGACAACCAACTAAATGTTAAAATGAATCAAGTAGAACTTCCAGAAACTGAAAAATATATTAATTAAAATGAAAATTCAGTAGATGGTTTAAAAAGCAAACAAGATAGCTGAAGAGAGAACTAGTGATCCATGAAACAGATTTGAAGACATTTTTGAGAAAGCAGGGTCAAACTATATGGGAATTAGTGTGAGAAAGTCTAATATTTTTGTTGGTATTATATATTATTGGGGGGATATGTATCCCTTACAACCCAGAAATTCCAGTCCAAGCTTTAAACAGTCCAACAATTCATGATCAAAGTAGAGGAACTCGTGCATGTGTACATCAGGAGAGAGAGAGACAAGAATATTCATCACACCAATACTTGAAATAGCAAAAGAAAGAAGGAAAGAAGGAAAAAAAGAAAGGAAGGAAGGAAGGAAGAGAAAGAAAAGAAAGAGGTGAAATTAGATAAATTGTGATATATATTTTATATGTACATATTATATAAATCATATTGTAACTGTGGAATATTATACAGAAGTGAAAATTAATGAATTACCATTCACACATCAACTTGATGAGTCATAAAAATAATATTGAACAAGAAAAAGCAAGTCACAGAAAGATACATGCAATATGATTTCATTCAAACACAGTTCAAAAGCATGAGCAATTAAATTATTTACTGCTTAGAGACACATGCATATGTGAAAAATATAAAGAAAGGTGAATAAATAGATAAAAACTCACATTACCTATAGGGATTCAAGGAGGGTGAAGGGATCAGGGAGAAGCACATAGGGGTCTAATGTTTTCAAACTGAGTGGTGGCTTCCTGAGTGTTTGTATTTTGTTGGATTTTACACTCTGCTCATTGAAGTTAGAATATCCTTTTTGTACACTCAATATATAAAAATTAAGGTATCTAAAAATATATGTCAGTCAAATATGTTTCTAAAGCTTAGCCAGGATGTCAGTTTTATCAGACAAAATGGATTTTAGGGTAAAATCTATCAGAAGGAATAAAGATAGTATATGCCAGTAAAAAGGACTACAGACAAAGACAATACAATTATCATTAATATATATGTACCTAACAATAAAGCCTTAGAATATACACATTTTAAAAACTGAGACATAACTATAGGAATAAATAGATAAATCATTATTGTAGGGGGTGATTTTAATGACACATTCCTTTATGAAACTAATCAAACAGACCAAAAAAAAAAAAATATGGTAGATTTGAATTACACAATGAGTAAGCCTGAACCAATACATAACTGTTTCACACCTAATAAATATAGAGTGCCTATTCTTTTCAAGAACACATGGAACATTCACAAAAGTCAATATTGAACTTGTGTGACAAAGGAAGCCTCAATAAATTCTGAAGAACTAGTATGACTCAGACTACATTCTCTGGTAATTATGCCATAGAGGAATCAACAACAAAAGGACAGCCTTTAAAAACCCCATATACCTGGGAACTAAAACACATACTACTGCTTAACCCTTTGGTTGAAGAGGAAATCACAGGGAAAAATTAGGAAATACTTAAAACTAAAGAAAACAATGAAAGTACCATATGTTAAAATTTGTGGGACACAATGGAATCACTTCTTTGAAGGAAATTTAAAGTTTCAATACATTTATCACAAAGCAAGAAAGAACAAAAACAAATGAGCTAAAACTTCAAGTAAAGAAGTTAGAAAAAGAGCATTTGGGTAAACCCAAAGAACAAAGAAGGAAAGAAACACTAAAAATGAGGAAATAAATCAACAAAATAAAGAGCTAAAAGAAGAAAAGTAGGAAAAAATGACAGAATTAAAAGTAGTTTGTATTGCCCATAGGTCTCTGACAAGATATAAAAATTTCAAGAAAAAGAGAAAAGAAACAAAAAATTGCAGAATGAATGAGAAAAATAACCAAGACACAACACAGATTTTAAAACAATACAAGAGTATCATGGACTATTATTTTTAAAAATTTCAAACTGATATATAATGAATAAAATTCTGGAATAAAAAGCAAATCTGGCAGAATAAAAAAGTAGAAAGTTAAATAAATCAATAATTATTGTAATAAAAGGTCCCTATGCCCCCAATTCACACATGTGCCAACTAAGCCCCAAACCCAGAAAGCTTTACAGGAGAGTGCTATTAAACTTTATAAAATATAAATGATCCCGGTCTTATGCAAGTTGTTTCAGATAAAAATAAGAGGAGAGCTTCCCATCTTTTCTAAGGCCCCTATAACCTTAAATCCAAAGACAAAAAATGGGACTTCAAGAGAATCATTTCCTTTCTGAACATATATGAATATCAAAAAAAGAGTATTTTTTAACTGAATTCAGCTGCGTATTTAAAATTATACATCATGATCAGGTGAGTATTTTCAGGAAGTTCAAACTTGTTCTTTCAAACTGGTTCAATAAATTAATGGACACAAGAAGAATAAAATCATATGATTATCTTATAGCTGTAGAAAAAGCACTTAATAAATCTCAACATCTTTTTAGAACCATAGTGAATATAGTAACAATTCTCAAAAACTGAGATTTGAAGTATCTTAATCTGATTAGGAGTGCATTCCAAAAACCCATGGGAAACATTAATCTAAAGAGAGAATCTAGACCTGTTCTGTTTAAGCTGAGACTCAATACAAGGATGCTCTCCATTATCATTACTATTTAACACATAATGGAAATACTGGCCAGTGCAATAAAACAAGGAAAATAAACATGAGAAATAAGTATGGAGGGGAAAAGATAAAACTTTGTCTTTTCCCCTCCATACTTTGTTTTATTGACAGATAACGTAGTCATCCATGTAGAGAAACCAACAGAACTATCAAATAAGCTATTGGAACCCACAAGAGAGTTCATCAAAGCTGATAAATGAAAGATCAAAAGATAAATTTATAAAAATCAGTAGCATTACAGTGTTTCTGCAAAAATCCATTAGAAAATATAAAAATAAACAAGACTATCACAGTAGCAACAACTAGAATTAGCTCTAAAAACAATGTGTACCACCTTTATGTAGATATTTTTAAAATTCAAAGTAAATAAGAAAGGATTTGAATAAATGAAGGAATGTAACATGTTTATGAATGGACAACCTAACCTGGTAATCTATAAATTTATTGCAATTCCAATTAAAATTTCATAAGGGGTTTGAAAGCTTTATAAACTTGTTCCAAAATGTGTGTCCAAGAATATAGATTCAGAAATAGCTAAATAAGTTTTGTAAAAGGAAAACAAATCCAGATAGTTGATCTTACAAAATAGGAAAATATAAAGCTACTACAAATCCACAGGAATGTAGTAAGAAAAGCAGTGTGATTTGGGTGCAGAGACCATAGCAATACCATAGAGTGCTAAAAAAGTGATTATATTCATAATTTCCTAAATATATGTATATTTCCTAAATACATATGCATGAATCACCACAAAAACATAAAGAAAAGAATCGTATTAGATAAAAATTGCGTTCGTATGTTACCAAAACACACATGTGAACTTTGGATAGATAAATGGCTTACATGTGAAAAGTAAAAGTAAAATTTCAACATTCATAAAACTCTGGGGTGGGGAAGGACTTATTAAACACCACTCAAAAAGGACAAACAGCAAGGCAAAAAAAAAAAAAAAGATGGATTTGTTCAATAGAGAACACTGCTGTCACTGTTAAATTGGTAACAGATTGGGAGAAGATATTTGCAGTAGTAAAAAAATAAGCAAGGGATTAGTATCTACAATGTTCAATAAACACTTGCAAAAAACATGGGATAATGGGTAAGGGATATGAATAGGTAGTTCACAATAAGGGAAACCCCAAATGGCTAACAGGTTATGAAGAGATGATAAACCTTACCAGGAGAGGTACTACTAGTCGTAACAGCAGCATAGTACTAGTACTAGTATATTAGTAGTAGTAGTGATGGTAGTAGGAATAATTATTGAGCACTTACTAATTAAGTGCTTTTCATTAATTCATTTAATCATCATAATGACCCCATGCAGCAGTTATATTAATAACCTCATTTAATAAATGCAAATGCTGGGCATGGAGAAGTGGTTCACCCAAGAACACATAGTTGATAGGTGAACAACCCACAAAACTGAAAAGATTACATCCACCAGGTTGTCAAGGAAGTTGGTAAGGATGAAGTGAACGAGAAAACTTCGGGCACTGCTGGAAAGAATATGGACTGTTCTGGAGAGAAATCTGGGAATACTGAGCACAACTAACTATTCTTTTAACCTATGCCCCAAGTCCTGGTCAGAAGGGGTCAAGAACAGTTGTTGGAGGAAGATGAGGCTCACCTGACCAGGGGCCTGGGAAAGTCAGCAGGTGGTGAGGATACCGTGGAGCACCAGGCATTAGCTGTTAAAACCAGTAATTAGAGGGACATAGAACATCTTAAAGCAGCATCAAAAAAACAGAGAGAAACAGAAATTCCATAGGACAGTGCCATTTACGTGCAACAAACACACATACATGTATACACATGATGTATTTGAAGTGTATTTTTTAAAGTACATTTCCAGGCAAGGATTTATGCCATACTTGAAAGGTGGATGAGAGGACTGGGTGGGGATCAAGAATGAAGAGAAAAAAGATTTGCAAGATAATACCAATAGGAGCCTTTGCATGGGCACAGTTTGCCACGATCTGATGAGTAGGATTAACTGGATCTTCTCTACTTAAGGTTCCACTCCTCATTCCCCAAGAAGAGAAGGCCAAGCCTCTGGATGCCGAGGGTCCCTAAAGATCCAGTCCTGTGGTCTCTGCCTGTTTACTGTGGCTGCAACTCAGACTTGTATGTGTGGCCCCTGCCTCCCTTGGCTGTGTAACCCCTGGAGTGTTGGTCAGGGGCAAGGCCATTGAGGCTGGGCCTCTGTCTCCACAATGAGGTGCTGATACAATGCTCCATCCCAGCCAGAAAACTGCTTCAAGGGGGTGAGGCTCCTCCTCGCCAAGACCCCACCCTACCCTCTCCCACCCACCTTAGTCCCGAGTCCAACCAGGTCCTCCCTGCTGGAACGACTCTCCCTGTTATTACTGGGCCCTGCCACGCTCATGGGATCCCAGCCTCACTGCCCAGAACCTCCTTTTCTGTTGACCCCCATCCTGCAGCAGGCTAAGCGGCACCCCACCTCACTCTGCTCCCCTCCTCTGGTGTAAACACAGGTCTGGCCTTGGTCCTTGAAGCTCCCAGTGTCCGACCTCAGGAAACCACTGAGGAGCATCATCGGCTTGGCCCAACTCTGACCCTGTGCTCCAGCTGTGTGGGCTTGCAGCATTCCCATGTTCAGTCTGGGCTGCGTCACTTGGCACTTTAAGACGTGTTGCTTTCTAATAAGGTCATTTCCCATGAATGCATTTAGTGTTCCCCGTTAGAGAGCTATCTCTCAAGGGACAAGGCTGTCCCACCCCCAATTCCTTGGTTGTGTGTGTGTGTGTGTGTGAGCGCGCCATAGGATAATGCTTTTTGAGCTATTTTTCAGTAGTGAGATAGCATGGCCTGAGTCAGGCAGACCCAATCTCTCAGCTTTCCCACCCTCCATCTGTAAACTACTTGACCAGGATGTAAGAGGAACTGTGCCATATTCTTTAATGCAATCTTGTAGGGGCAGAAGTATTAGTGCTGATTAGGTTGGAATCTTTTGATTGTTTCCATGGAGCTATGGACCCCACCCATTCAGGTGGGTCTTAGTTTAATCACTGGAGTCTTACAAAAGAGCTCACAAACAGAAGAACCTCAGAGCAGCTGAGAGGGACATTTTGGAGAGAAGCTAACAGCTGACACTGACACTTAAGAGATACTTTGAGATGCAGACAGAAGGTCGTTTAGCTACAAGATGAAGCCCAGAGTTTGCCCTGGGAAATGCTAAGACAGGACCCACAGGCATTTAGAGAGAAACATCCTGGGAGAAAGAACCACGAACATACAGGAGCTGAGAGAGGAGCTGGAACACAACCCAGGATCAGCAGACGCCAGCCACATGCTTTCCCAGCTAACAGAGGTTTTCCGGACACCATCCGCCATCCTTCAGTGAAGGTATCATCGGTTGACGCCGTAGTTTGGACACTTTTATGGCCTTAGGACTGTAACTTTGTAACCAAATAAACCCCCTTTATAAAAGCCAATCCATTTCTGGTATTTTGCATTCTGGCATTAGCAAACCGGAACAGGAACCGATTAGGAAAATCAACAAAGCTATTTCTATTTCACATAGAAATATCCAACGTGAGTCTGGACCTCCACAGCTTACAAACCCCCTTTCACATCTATTTCACCATGACCTGTTCCAGCCTCTAAGAGGGCCAGTGTCTTCCCCAGGGTCACACAGCCAGCAAGTTCTGAGGCAAGTTTGATTTCAGATCTTCTACATCTACCTTCAGCACTTTTTCAGGCCAACCACTGCCTTTTTCTCATGGGTGACTTGTACAACAGCTGCCCTGAGCCCTGCTTTAGCAAATTCTCTGGCCTAAGCCTCTAGCCTGTCCAGCCCAGAAGAAGACTGATGCATCCAGGGCCTCCTCAGACAGTGGGGAGGAAAAGCTAGACAGCTTTAACAATTCTTCCCCCAAATGGCTTTTCTCCTAATCAATCCCAGGAGCTCCCCCTTGGGCCATGGAAAGATGCTGAATGAGACACTCCAAATGCTACTTGCCACACAGTAGCAACTTCAACTGTAAATACCCCAAATTGTGTTTAGACAACATGAAAGGCCCAGTTAACAGCAGGAAGCTGGTGTTTAGGGCCCTGCATACATCCTGGCCTTGCTGGGGCTTTTGTTGCGCATATGGGATGGGACGAACACATGCTTGCCATTTGGTTCCCATGGCTTCTCCCTCCCCAGGCCTCTGTGCATCCCCCAAATGGCACAGTGCTGTCAGTATTCCTTGGAAGACAGAGGGAGAGAGCTTGTACTAAAAAGTGGGATCCCTCTGTTCTGGTTTGCTAATGCTGCCATTTTGTAAAACACCAGAAATGGGTTGGCTTTTATAAAGGGGGGTTATTTGGTTACAAAGTTACAGTCTTAAGGCCATAAAATGTCCAAGGTAAGGCATCAGCAATAGGGTAACTTCACTGGAGAGAAGGCCATTGGCATCCGGGCAACCTATGTTAGCTGGGAAGGCACGTGGCTGGTTTCTGCTTGCTCCCAGGTTGTGTTTCAAAATGGTGTTCTCCAAAATGTCAGTGTCAGCTTTCAATGGCCATCTTCAAAATGTCTCTCACCTGCAGCTGCATTGTTCCTTCTGTCTGAGCTCTTCTATAAGGCTCTAGTAAACTAATCAAGGCCCATGCTGAATGGGTGGGGCCACACCTCCACAGAAACATTCAATCAAGAGGTCACACCCTAACCAAAGATGTCACTCACATCTCCATGGAAACAACCCAATATCCCATGAGATTGGATTAAAATATCATGGCTTCTTCTTGGGGGACATAATATATCCAAACTGGCACACCTGCCTTCTGGGTCCCTACTGTCAGTCCACTGGGTAATGATAGAAAAATGACAGCCCTGGAGCCTGGGGCCTGGGCCAGGCAAACCACCATGACTGCTGTAACTGACAATTCATCACAAACTTGGTGGCTTGAAGCAACAGGAATTCATCCTTTCACAGTTCCAGGGGACAGAAGTCCAAAGTCAAGCTGTTGGCATGGCTGTGCTCCCTCTGGAGGCTCTAGGGGAGGCTCTGCTCCTGGCCCTTCCAGCTTCCGGTGGCTGCCAGCATTCCTTGGTTTGTGGGCTTGTCACTCCAATCTCCAAGACCAGCAATTTCAAATCTCCCTCTACTCTGTCTGCATACCACCTTCTCCTCTGTGCGTTATCCAATCTCCCTGTGCCTCTTTCTTATAAGGATACATGTGATTGTGTTTAGGGTCTCTCCAATAATCCAGGATAATCTCCCCCCTCAAGATGCTTAATTGAATCACATCTGCAAAGACATGTTTTTTCTTTGCCATATAAGGTAACATTCATATATTTGTGGTAATATATATACAAGATAATATATTCCCATTTTAACCACCTCCAGGCATATAATTCAGTGGTAATAATCACATTCACAATGTTGTGCTACCATCACCACCATCTATTACCAAAACTTTTCCATCACCCCAAACAGAAATCTGCACCCATTAAGCATTAACTCCCTATTCCCCCTCCCTCCCTGACCCTAGTAACCTGTAGTCTTCTTTCTGTCTCTGTGAATTTGCATATTCTAGTCATTTCATGTAAGTGAAATCATATAACATCTGTCCTTCGGTGTCTGGCTTATTTCACTCAACATGACGTCTTCAAGGTTAATCCATGTTGTTGCATGTATCAGAATTTCATTCCTTTTTATGGCTGAATATTGCATTGTATGTATATACCACATTTTGTTTATTCATTCATCTGTTGATGGACACTTGGGTTGCTTCTAATTTTTGGTTATTGTGAATAATGCTGCTACGAACATTGGTGTACAGATAACTGTTCGAGTTCCTGCTTTCAAATCTTTGGGGTATATACCTAGAAGTGGGATTTCTAGGTCATATGGTAATTCTAAATTTAACTTTTCAAGGAACTGTGAAACTGTTTTGCACGTGGCTGCACCATTTTGCATTCTCACCAACAGTGTATGTTGTCTCCTGCTACTCTGCATCCTTATCAGCACTTGTTATTTACTGTTTTACTTTTTTTTTTTCTATAATAGCCATCTAGTGGGTGTGAAGCAGTATCTAGTTATGTTTTTTTTAACATTTTATTTTGAAATACTTTCAAACTTACAGAACAGTTACAAAAATAGTACAAACCCCATACAGAGAACTCCAACATTCCCCCCTTTCCTCCCAGATACCCAGATCCACGAATTTTAAAATTTTGCCATATTTGCTTATCATTGCATTGATGTATTCATCTATCAGTCTGTCTATCCATCTATCCAACCATCTGTCTGTCCATCCGTCAGTCAGTTTGTCTATATCTTTATCAACTATTTTGTGAACATTTGCCTGTAGTTTGTATATATCATGCTCCTTGAACACTCAACACTGCCATGTACATTTCCTAAGAGCAAGGATATCCACATAAAGTGCAATTATCAAATTCAAGAAATTTAACACTGATATAAAGTTTACAGTTTACATTTTAATTTTTTGTTATGTCTCAACAATGTCCTTTTGAGCCTTTTCTCCTCCCTCATTAGATCTGGCCCAGTATTATGTATTATATTTGATTGTTATTGTCTCTTTGGTTGCTCGCTCTTTCTTTTAACTGTGAGAACATATTTATAACATAAACTTTCCCATCTGAACCACTCGCAAGCACACCATTCAGTGGGATTAATCACATTCATGATGTTGCAGTACCTTCACCACCGTCCATCACTAAACCGTTCCCATTTCCCCAAACAGAAACCCTACACCCTTTAGGCATTAACTCCCTGTCACAGCCCAAGAGGGCTTTTGTAACCAAAGAACTAAAGAAAGCACCAGACATGTTCTGAGACATGAGCTTTTATTATGGGGCTTACCTACAGGGTGGGGAAGTCGAGTCACGTTGCCCTGAAAGCAGGAGCTTCTCTGAATGGATTCCGGAGCTGCTCTAAATGGTAGCGAGTTCAGAGCACAAAGTGGAAACAGTCTGCTCTTTGGGGGGCTGAATAAGCTGGTTATAAAGGCTCCACATTCCAATGGGTATGAGAGCATAAGGCGGGGAGTGGGGAGCGGGGGTCCTGTAATGTAGAGAGGGATTGATTGTAATCAATAGGGAGGAGGGGAGGATTATAGATTATCTTGTAGATAACAGTATCTCAGGGAGTCTCAGGGAGGAGGTAGTTTCGGGTATAGATTACATTTAGCACCTGATATTACAAGGAGAATAGGTCGAACCTTAACTATCCTAGGTCAAGCAAACTGCTGTGTGCAGTCTTCAAGACACTTGGGGCCCAGGGTTCCCACACTCCCCATTCCCCCTGCCTCCTGCCCCTGGAAACTTGTTCTCTACTTTCTGTCTTTATGAACTTGTAAATTCTCTGATATTTTATTCATAGTTACCACGGGGCTTAAATTTAACATTCCAAACCTACAACAATCACATTTGCTTTGATGCCAACTTAACTTCAACAGGACACCCAAGCTATGTTCTTATACCCCACTGTCTCCCCACCTGTATGTAGTTCTTGTCACAAATGACATATTTATATACTGTGTGCCCACAACCACTGATTTATCATTACATTATATGCATTTGCTTTTTTGATCCTGTGCGAAGTAAAAAGTTGGAGATACAAACCCAAAATAAAATAGTAATGGCATTTATATTTTCTCATGTTGTTACCTATACAAGAGATCTTTATTTCTGGGTTCCACGGCCTCTGAAGCCCTTCCCATGCCTTGATGACACTTATCCCGTCCCTCACCCCAGCCTGCTGCGGTAGAGCAGCCTTCCCCTTTCCCTCCTTCCGAGTTCAGGCAGGTGGGGCTGCTTCTCCCCTCTGCCCTGGAGGCCCTGTCTGGGGGAGAGGGAGGGGCATTCTCCTACTCCTTCCGGACCATTTCCTGGGGAGTTTCCATTGCTTGAGGTGTGGGAGCAAAGGAAGAACAGATAGCCTGAGCAGCCTGGGGTTCTATGTGGTGCCTGTCAGTCCTGTCAGCTGGGACTGACCAACATCTGCCCCCAAGCTTGGGAGCTTCCTTTCGGAGGGGTCACCCCAGCCGTGCCAACAAGAAGGAAATGAGGTCTCAGGGTGAGAGCGGCAGAGATGCAGGTCCCTTTCCCTCAGCCCCTGCACCCACCTACATGCACACTTTGTTGAGGGCCCCTGTTAAAGCCTCTCTGGGAACCCTCCGCCCAAGGAAAGAACACTGGGGAGGCAGGTTGAGCTTCTGCCCAGCTCTCTCCCTCCCCTCCCCAGCCACGGGGCTCTCCATCGTAAACGCATGAGGTCACGTCTGGCTGTCTGGTATCCGGGAGACTTTCCAGCGAGCTGGGGCAGGTGGGCATCCCACACTGCTCCACATGCAGAAGCCCCAACCCCAGGCTGTGCTGCGAGCTGGCCCTCTTTCATTTTAAAAGCCATATCTGCAAACATGGTAGCACAGCTCCAGGCTTTGCTCCCCTCAGCTCTCAGGGCGGGGCAGCATCCAGCGCCCCCTCTGTGATGTTGTTTCTGCTCCCCTTGCACAGTGGGGGAGCAGAAACCTTCCATCAACTTGCCCTGAGCCGCTACGCTCCTTAAATCTTGGCCACCCTCAGTAATTATCCAATGAAAGCTCTAATACTGGAGCCCTCGCACAGGCATGGGCTAAATGCTTTACATATGGGGTCTGACTTACCCACTTGGTCAGTGGCAGACTGGGTTTGAAACTCATTTGGTCTGACTGCAGCACAGCCCTCACATGTGCCTCCATTCCCAGGTGTCCCACACACCATTCTTGCCCACAATGTCTGCCCTCCACCTCGTTGCCAAGCATGTCCTGCTTTACCTTGTAAGCCTTGATCAGTTCTCACCAGCATCATCATTCCAGCAAAATAATCCTTCTTTTCCAACAGCCTGCTCATACCTTGGCTCAAACAAGACTGTGCTCACTTTTGCTGCCAAATTTCCCTGCAGACACCGTATTAACATTGACTGATGCTGGGTGGAATCCTGGGCAGGTCTTGGGCCTTAGTTTTTTCATCTGTAGACTGGCAGGCTGGACAAATCTACTGCCCTGCTCTCCTCACCACTGACTTCCTCCAGCCCTTGCCAGGCTTACCCCCCCTCTCCCCATGCCTGGGGTTGCTGAGCTCACTGGCTGGAGAGAGCACACAGAGCTGAGCCTGCATCTGCCCCTCACCCAAGTCCCCCAGTCTCTATAACCAACGCTGCCCAGGGTCTGGGGGGCTGGGGTGGTTCCCATGAGGGCTCCAGTGGTTTACATGTCCCACCACCAACTCCAGTCTGGGGGAAATATTCTATGCTCTCATTTCTGCCCAGCTGCCCTCTTTTGGCTTCTGATTTGTACCCTGGCAAAGAGCACAGCTTTGTAGTCACAGAGTCTTGGCTGTAAAGACCAGTTCTGCCACACCCCAGCCATGTCCTTGAACATCTCCAAGCATTACTATGAAATGGGGATCACATGACTTCTGAGTGTGTAAGGATTAAAGGAGCACAGCACAATAGTTGGCATGAGGTAAGGCTCACCAGCCTCCCCCATCCTCCCATCCCAGACCCTGGGTGTGAGCACACCAGCCCTTGTGCCTGAGCAGAGCCCCTGAGACGGCTGACACCCCAGCACAGCCCCTGCTGCCTGAAGGCCCTGCCACCCACCCAGCTTCTAGGATGGGTCCCCACTAATGTGTGCCACAGGTGTCATGCTCAAGGCCTCCTGGTGTCTCCGCAGACCAGCCTCTGCAGCACACAGTCCCACGCCAGCTTTAGGCCGGTAGCCTGATCCACACAGCAGGGCCACGCTGTACTCCAGCACCCAGATCCACCCCAGGGCTCTGCGGCCCCAGGCTGCCGGTGCTACTGGCCCCCTCTTCTCTTTGCTCCTCTACCCCGCTAACCCAGCTCTGGTGGTTTCCCCTGGGCTGGTTGAGTTGTACTCCTGTGAAGACACAGCCTAGGTGATGCCTGGTTGTTTGGGAAACAGCCAATTTGAGGAAGAAACCAGGCTGGACACAAGACACCTTGCAAGCTGTTTTCAGTCCCTCAGTGGAATTCTAAGCAGACTGTGAGTGCCCAAAATATTTGGGGTTTGATATTATTAGAAGCTATTTAGATCCATTAAGATTAGATTTTACCAGATACAGGTGAGAATTTATGGTAACCAAATTATGGGTTCAGCTAAGACATCATCAGCAGTAAAAACCAAGCAAGACTCACAATAGGCTTAGGAAAAAAAAAAAATGCATCTCCGAATCTCCACTGCCCTTACAGGCACCATTCCTCTGCCCGAGAAACTGTCTCCCTCCCCTCTTTCACTGATATTCTGTCCCAAGCCTACTGTCTCTATTGCTTTACCCTCAGCATAATGGGGTGCCAGGACTAGCAGGGCTCCAGAGACCACCTAGACATGTGGTTCCCAAGCATGGCTGCCCCTCAGATTCACGAGGGGTGGGGGTGGGAAGGGGCTTCTAAAAAATACTGATTCCTGGGTTTTGTTCCAATTCTGCTGATTCAGAATCTCTAAGGGAAGAAGTCTAGGAAAGCAGATTTTTAAACTGGTCCTTCTCCAAAACACCCAGGCCAGGAAGCCTGGTCTTCATCCTCCGTGCTTCCTTCATCCTCCGTGAGGGAATGGAGGCCGAGGGCTAAGGGGGCAGGTTCAAGGTCAGAGCCAGGCCCAAGGTCACAGCCAGGCTCATCAAAGTCAGAGCCAGGCACAAGGTCAGAGCCAGGTTCATGAAGGCTCATGAAGGTGAGATTCAGGCTCAAGGTCAGAGCCAGGCCCAAGGTCAGAGCCAAGCTCATCAAGGTCAGAGCCAGGCCCAAGGTCAGAGCCAGTTGCAGCAGGGCTGGACGGACCCACAAAGCAGTCCCATGTCTGTTGCCCTGCAGCATGTGTGCCCTCAGCTTGACAGATATCACCATGCCCGGGCGTGCCTGCAGCCCCCAGAGCTGGACCCTCTGGGCCCTGGAGCAGCTCCATCTTTACCTGTAAACTGGGAGTGGGGATGCAGGTTCTACTTCCCTCTCATTCTGCCCAGGGTGCCTGGTGCTGGGCTCTGCCCTGGGGACCCAACGATGAGATCTTTCTAACTCACTTTGCCTCCAGGAGAACAGGCCTTGGAAAATAATGCCGGGTGCCACTGCAATGTTTGAAACTTCTTAGCTCAGTCTACATTCCTCTGGATTCCTGAACTCTGCTGTGGAATGCACGTTCCTCTCAGCGCAGGTCACTCAGGCTGACAAAACCTCTAATTGCCACGGTGACACGCTCCTCTCTCTTGTCCAAAGCATAAAGGCCTTTATTGAATATCATAGACCATATTTTGAAACCAAAGAAGTTGAGACAAAGAGAGGGCATGGACTTACAGTATCTCAACGAAACATGGAGAAAGTTGGGACCGGAACCTCTTAAGGCTGAGTTCTGTGCTGTTTGTATTCTGTCAAACAAGGACAGCCCACGTGACATCCTAAAGTAAAGTAAGGAAAATATTTTCCACATCTGAATACAAGTAAAGAACACAATATGTCTCTATGTCTCATAGCTTTTTTTGTGGTGTTCTCTTCTGAGGATGAAACAAGCACCAGCCCTTCCACTCCAAGTACAAAATTAACATGTGTCATGGTTTACAAAATGCTTTTACATGCATTATCTCTGAGCCCTCAAAATCTGGCAAGATAGCCATTGTTCTCTCACCTTTAGACTCTTCATACAGACAAGGAAACTGAGGCTCAGGGGTTAAAGTTCTGTCCCCCCTCCCCACCCTGACCACTCTGTTTCTCTGAAGGTAGGATGCCATGTGCCCTCAGGTCTGCCGCTCCCTGACCAGTGCTCTCTCTCTGCACCTGCAATGGTTGCTTTTCCATTTCAGTCGTAATATTGGCTCCAGTTTGGAGACTGCCTATTATGTCTCCGGCACTTGACTTACATTGCCCCATTCTGTGTACATGAGAACCTGGCAAGGTGGCCATCATCTTTCATTTCTGAGTGTATTTAATACATTGAGCCTCAACGTGTGTCTTGAAGACTTTCCATCTTTGGTGCAGAACGCCAACAGGAGGTCTGGGGAGCAGGAGAGGGGGAGGCGGGGGCTGCCTCTTCTCCTCCCTGGGGAGGTCCCAGCTCTCAATCAGTCCTCTCAGTCTGTGAGCTCCAGTAACTTCTCCCTCCCCTTTCCCTTCAGACCAAGGGATGGGAATGGTAGCATGGTCCTGAGGCACCAGGAAAGCTGTGTGCCTTATTGCCTTATACTCATATTCTAATGTATTATTTTTAATGGCTATTTTTTTCCAGACCATTAAATCTAAAAGTAGGTGTATTAAAACTCACATTTTTTTTCTTTTCCTCATTATTTACATTTTGCAGAAGTGTGGTATTTTTGTTACATTTTAAATGCAGGGAATTGCCATGTTTGACAATTTCTCTTGACTAGGTGACTCTTTTAAATAATTTTAAATTAACTTCAGCTCACGGAAACTTCTTTCTCAAGATAGCACTGTGACTGGTATTGTTAATTTAAAAAAAAAAAACTCAAGACCACTGCCAAATTTGGAAAATTTGCACTAAGCAAAATATGTAGATCAGTTTTAGAAGATCTTAGCACAATACTGATTTTATATTATAAATTATTGATATTGCATGTTAGTTAAAACTAACACAGATGAAATTTCTACAGGACTTAAATTGTAAGAATATTTAAGAGCCAAGTCAGTGACTGTTTTTTGTAAATCAGATGCATTCATGGAAAATAACTTTTGTCCACTTAAAAATTCAAAATCTGAAGATACTTTAATTTGTCATATCTCCTTTTCATGTGTGAAAAGAGGACATCTATAATCTCAATTTCTATTTCATATGTATTTGTCTCATAATAATCAATACTCACCTGGTGATTCACATATATCCAATTTCCTTAATTTTTTCATTTATTTTCACACTCAGGAAGTGTACTCATATATCTTGCTAAAGTGTAACATTCATCAAATATACTTTCAAGTTTACTTCCTCTCACTTCTCGTACCTCATGAGTCAATTGAAAATGAGATAAGCAAAGAAGTCAGTTTTGAAAATGTATAGATGAATTTGTTTCCATTTAAGTCAGGAAAAGAAAATATTTTATAATACATTCTGGCTTTGGTATTAGTAAAAATATTTTTACTAAAAACAATGTGAGTTTTAAATACTTTTTTTTTTCAATTTTTCAATATTTTTAAATTACTTGAATAATCTGGGGAAAAATTAACCAAAAACATGTATATGGACACACATACTTTTTTCCCACTTCTGCTTCAGGTTCCAATAGGGCTCAGCATGATACTGTCAGATCCAGTCTTTATTTAAAGTTTTGACATTTGATTCATCAAGGATTTTTGTACATTAATTTTTATTTTTAAAATGTTGCATTAAAATCATATTTATCCTGATCACTTTGTTTTGTGGTGTCCCCTTATATATTTATATATATATATATTTTTATTGAGATTGTTCACATACCATAAAACTATCCAAAGATCCAAAGTGTACAACCAATTGCCCATGGTACCATCATACAGCTGTGCATCCATCAACACAATTAACTTTTTTCCAAATTTGAGAACATTTTCATTACTCCAGAAAAGAAATAAAGATCAAAAAAAAGGAAACTCAGATCCTCCCATACCCCTAACCATGCCCCCCTCCATTATTGATTCATAGTTTTGGTGTAGTACATTTGTTACCGTTGTTGAAAGAATGTTAAAATACTACTAACTGTAGCATATAGTTTGCAATAGGTATATATTTTTTCCCTCTATGCCTCTCTATTATTAACTTCAAGTTATAGTGTCATACATTTGTTCTAGTTTGTGAGAGAGATTTCCAATATTTGTATAGTTAATGACAGATATTGTCCACCACAAGACAATCTTTTATACATTCCCATCTTTTAACCTCCAACTTCCCTTCTGGTGACATGCGTGACTCCGAGCTTACCCTTTCCCCCACATTCACACACCATTCAGCACTGTTAGTTATTCTCACAACATGCTACCATCACCCCTGTCCATTTCCAAACGTTTAAGTTCACCCTAGTTGAACATTCCGCTAATAATAAACAACCGCTCCCCATTCTTTAGCTTCATTCTATATCCTGGTAACTTATATTTCATGTCTATGAGTTTACATATTATAATTAGCTCATATCAGTGAGACCCTGCAATATTTGCCTTTATTTGTCTGTCTTATTTCTCTCAATATAGTGCCCTCAAGTTTTCTTCATCAACCCATTTCTTTTAAGATGGTTTTGTTCACACACTATACATTCCATCCTAGGTAAACAATCATTGGTTCCCTGTATAGTCACATATTTATGTATTCAGCACCATCACCACTATCTATATAAGGACATCTCCATTTCTTCCACAAAGACAGAGGAAGAGTCAAAGAAGGCAGAGAGACAAAAGAGATAGAAAAAACAAACAAACAAAAAACAAAATTTGATAGTTAGAAAGTGACAAAAGGAAAGATAGCATTAACCTAAAGTAGAATAAAGAGTCAGACAACATCACCAATGCCAGGAGTCCCATACCCTTCCACTATCCTCACAACCCCCGCCACCGCCTTATGCATTTAGCTTTGGTATATTGCCTTTGTTATATTAAAGATTGCATTGTTGAGCACTCTAGGTTTCCCTGAGTTATACAGTCCCAGTCTTTATCGTTCATCTTTTGTTCTGGTGTCCCACATGGTCCCAGCCTTCCTCTTTCAACCAAATTCACAGTCATCTTTGTTCAGTGTACTTATATTGCTGTGCTACTATCTCCCAAAACTGTTTTCCAAACCTTTCACTCCTGTCTTTTCCTTTCTGTCTGCAGTGTTTCCTTTAGTGTTTCCTGTAGAGCAGGTATCTTATTCACAAACTCTGTCATTGTCTGTTTGCCAGAGAATATTTTAAGCTCTCCCTCATATCTGAAGGATAGTTTTGCCAGATATAGGATTCTTGGTTGGTGGTTTTTCTTTTTCAGTATCTTAAATATATCACCCCACTTCCTTCTTGCCTCCATGGTTTCTATTGAGAAATCTGCAGATAGTCTTATCAAGCTCCCTTTGTATGTGACGGATTGCTTTTGCTTTCAGGATTCTCTCTTGATCTTTGACATTTGATAATCTGATTATTAAGTGTCTTGGCGTAGGCCTATTTGGATCCTATTCTGTTTGGGGCATGCTGTGCTTCTTGGATCTGTAATTTTATGTCTTTCTTAAGAGATGGGACATTTTCATTCTTTCCTCTATTATTGCTTCTGTCCCTTTGCCCTTCTCTTCTCCTTCTGGGACACCAATGACACATACATTCTTGCTTTTTGTTTTGTCCTTAAGTTCCCAGAGACTTTGCTCGTATTTTTTCCATTCTTTTCTCTATCTGTTCTTTTGTGTGTAGGCTTTCATGTGCCTTGTTCTCCAGTTCCTGAGTGTTTTCTTCTGCCTCTTGAGATCGGCTGTTGTATGTTTCCATTGTGCCTTTAATCTCTTGTGTTGCGCATTTCATTTCCATAGATTCTACCAGTTGGTTTTTCAAACTTTCAATTTCTACCATATGTACGCCCAGTGTTTTCATTTTACAGTTCAGCTCTTTAGCC
Source organism: Choloepus didactylus (assembly GCF_015220235.1). Lineage (NCBI taxonomy): Eukaryota > Metazoa > Chordata > Mammalia > Pilosa > Megalonychidae > Choloepus > Choloepus didactylus. The sequence continues at coordinate 126,780,418 of NC_051314.1, forward strand.
GTATCTTACCCAAACTTTTTGAATTGACTTATTATTAGTTGTTTCAATTCCTGTAACTCAACTGAAGTGTAAGTTTCTTCCTTTGACTGAGCCATAACTTCATTTTTCTTAGTGTAGGTTGTAGTTTTCTATGGTCTAGGCATGGTTTCCTTGGTTCCCAGACCAGAACGGACTCAGGTACCAGAAGGAAGAAATATTTGGTATCTGGTTTCCCTGAAGCTGTGTCTTCGAAAATTGGTACACCCTGTGATGCCTCATGTCACTGTGCTTTTCTGCCCAGCAGGTGGCGCCTGTCAGCCTGTCACTCCAGACTGGTGTAAGGAGGTGTGGACTGTGGCTGTTTTCCCCAGGCTCTGGGGTCTGGTTCTGAATGGAAGGCAGGTAGTAGAGCTGGGCCCCACCCCTTTCCTCTTAGAGAAGATAGACCCCTCCCTACGGAGAGGTCATTAGCATTTCAATGCTCTCTGCCTGTGCTATCTCCACCTTGTCTGGGTCAGAGCACTGGGAACTGAAAGTGGCTGAGGCTTTCTCCACTGAGCTTAAAAGGGGACAGAAAGTCCCCTTCAGTGCTAGTCCGCGGCAACCCTCCAGCTTTCCAAGGTCAGTCATCACCCAAAGCCTCTACCTGATTGTTGGGGATTCATAGCTCATAGTGAGCATTCACACTTGCTAATTAAAACCCCAGTTGGAGCTCAGCTGAGCTATATTTGCTTGCTGGGAGAGAGCTTCTCTCTAGGACCATGAGGCTTTGCAGCTTGGGCTGTGGAGGGAGGGGTCTCCTGGCTTGAATCTGCAGTTTTTACTTACAGGTTTTATGCTGTGATCTCAGGCATTCCTCCCAACTCAGGTTGGTACATGATGAGTGGATGGTCACGTTTGTTCCCCCGCAGTTATTCTGGATTATTTACTATTGTTCCTGTTTTTTTTCAGTTGTTCCAGGGGGACTTACTAGCTTCCATTCCTATGTCACCATCTTAGATCCTCTTCCTCCCCTTATATTTTGTGCCCAAGGCGAGACACCCTAGTGCCAACCCTGTATAATGGTGCCAACTGCTCCTGGTCCTGGGGTGCTGCACTGTCCCTGATACTTTCCCTACACTCTGCCCACGGCTTTGAGAATAGCTGCGGTGAACAACCCCCTCAAAAACTCATGTCCACCGGATCCTCAGAATGGGACCTTATTTGAAAATGGAGTTTTTGCAGATGTAGTAAGTTAAGATGTAGTAAGTTAAGATGAGGGCAGGTCCTAATCCAATGGCCCATGACTTTAGAAGAAGAGAAAACAGAGACGCAGGAAGAAGGTCATGTGACAACAGAGGCAGAGACTGGGGTTACGAGTCTACAAGCCAAGGATCCCCGACAACCACCTGAAACTGGAAGAGGCCAGGAAGGAGGCTCCCCGATGGTTTCAGAGGGAGCACAGCCCTCCCGACACCTCTACTGCAGACTTCTGGCTTCCAAAACTGTGAGAGCATAAATTTCTGTTGTTTTAAGCCACCTAGTTTGCTGTAGTTTGTAATAGCAGCCCTAGGAAACTAATACCGTCCCTTCATACACTTCTCACGGTGCCCACTCTGAGTGCCTCACTGCTTCCTACTGGAGCCCTGAATAATATGAAAAGGTTAAGGAACTTGCTCAAGGTCACAGAGCTAACAGGTAGCAAAGCTGGGGTTCAAATCCAATTCCATGTGATTCCAATGTCTTGCCCAGCTGTGTGGCGGCCAGAAGACAGCTGGCCTGTGGAGGCACCTGGGTTTCTTCTCCAGTCTACAAGTGAAGCCTGAGCCAGGGGCAGGACTCTGCAAGCCGCCCCCTCGCTGGGCACACTGCTGGATGCTTTCCTTGCATGCAGAAGAGTGGCAAGGCCCTGGTTCCCCCTGAGAGTCCCCAGGCCTTGGGAAGGAAAGGCTTCAATGACAGACATGGACTTCAATGTTGGATTTTTTTTTTCTTTTCTTTTCCAAATCATCCTCCAATTGAAAATGACCCCAAGGAGCTCTCAGCCTGGAGGCCTCAGGCATCTGTACCCAGGCCTGCGCCAATTGCAGAAATCCACGCCTTGGTGACATCAAGCCCATAAACCCAGGAAGACATTAACAACTGTTTATTTGCACCCGACGAGAAGATACTGGACAAGGTGGTCCTTGGGGTTTCTGCAGGCTGGACATGCTCCCAGTAAACCTGGACACCCAAAGTCTCTGAGCTTGTTCCCAGGCAGAACCAAGCCCCACCCTGCCCTACAGAGAGGGTGCAGGATAAACAGAGGAGGGACCTGGGAAGGGGGTTGCCTCCCATGCTCCAGGAGTTGGGAATACAAAAGTGCTGGGGTTTTGCCTCAAAAGTGTCCCAAGAGTGACTTTTACTGGGCACAATTCCTAGGCAGAACCCCACCCCCCCGATGAGACAACAAAGACCGACTTACCTTTTCTGGGCCTCATTTTCATCATTTGTAAAATGGGAGTAACTAAAGTACCCACCTCTTAGGTTGGCAGGAGAAGGCATGACTATATGCATTTTGAAGAAGGAAATACAAATGCTCAGAGAAGATAAGTCACTTTTCCAAAGTCATATAATCTTGCTTTTTTTTTTTAAACAAAACAAAACAAAACAAAAGCTAGAGAAGCAATGGGATTTAACTCCATACCTTCTGAATTCCTAGAGTAATTTTGTTCGAGCTGAACTATGCAGTTAATAGTTATTTGTAGAAAACAAGCTATTTAAGAAAATTAAAAGACTTAGCATGACTACTTAGGCATTCATGTCACAAATACTTAGTGTGTGGTTAGTAAAAGGAAGATACTGTTGTTCAATGTCCTAGGTCCATGGGGAAGCCCAACACAAACAAGCACGTGGGCAGCTCATATGCAGGGAAGAGGAGCCAAATAGAGAAGGTATTATAAGGAGTGCAAAGTGCTATTAAGAAAAATCAAGCAGGGTAGAGGTATAGAGAGTGAAGGATGTTGCAGGGGTGGGGTGGTGGGAGTGGCAATTTTAGCTCTGGTAGTCAGGGAAGTGCTTTCTGAAGAGGTAGACTTTGAGCAGAAATAGAAATGCCATGAGAATGATCCATGGGAAGATCTGAGTCAGGGGGTCACAGGTAGACAGGAAGGCAAGTGCAAAGGCCCTGCGGTAGGACTGTGTGATGGGTTTAAGACCGAGAGAAGGATTACCAAAGGGCAATGGGGTTGGAGAGGTCACAAGGGCCAGGTCATCCGGGGCCTGGGAGGCCCTGCTGAGAATTTTGGATTTTATTGTAAGTGTGATTGGAAGCCTTTGGAGGGTTTCAAGATGAGTCAACACAGTCTGACTTTTGCTTTAACGGGATCTCCGTGCCCACTGGTTTGAATAGAATGTTAGGGGAGAAGGATGGAAGCAGGAAGAATAGTTTTTGCATCCAATTTCCACATCCACCTCCTGCCCATGGGAGAAGAGGTGGGAACGTGTCCATCTATGTGCTATGTACACTGTACACTGTGATTCAAAGGCCACAATTTCAGTTATAGCTGGTTCAAGTCACTGATACATTGGCACAAAGGGCAGACCAGGTGCCGGGATGCTCAAGGGAGCAAAATAAGGGGTGGCTGGGATGCGGCGGGGGCAGATCCAGGGTGAATCACCAATCAGCTGTTGCTGCATGACAAACCACCTGAAGATAACCATTTGCCACCACTCACCAGCATGTGGGCCAGCTGCACTGTGCTGCCGATCTGAACCAGGCGTGATCGATCTTGGCGGGGATCAGCAGGGCGGTTCTTCTGGTCTTGGCTGAAACTCACTGAAAGATGTGGTGCTCAGCAGGCTGTTGGCTAATCTAGATTGTTCTTGGCTGGGCCAGCCATCCCCTCTCCATGTGTCTCATCCTCCCGCAGGCCAGCCCAGGCACAACTTCAGGGCAGTGACAGGGGCCTAAGAAAGGGAGAGGAACTGGGCAAGGCCTCTTAAAACATGGGTTCAAAACTTGAGCATTGTTACTTCTTTGTATTCTTTTGGACAAAGCAGCCACAAAGCCAGTGCAGATTCAAGGACTGGGAGAAGGGGCTCTGTCTTTTAATGGGAGTTGCTGTGAGCTCACCTTGTAAAAGACATGGAAAATGGGCGGGGGGGGGGGGGTGGGGGGATAGGGGATGGGGCATTGTGGCCTTTTTTTGCAATAAGTCTACCCCAAAGAGCAACTTGGCTTTTCATCTCTTGCCTCGTTGGTCCTCATGATGAATTGTAGTAGTATATTCCAAGGGACGGACAGCCTCAGGGGCCACCAGGAAGAAGACCCTCTGCTTACTACATTCTCAAGGATGCGCACCATGAGCCTGCTCAGAAGGGTGGCCACCATCCCTGTATGGATTTTACCTGGGTGTGGGCATCAGAAGCTCACAGCCTTCTAGAGTTGGCGGGGACCCTGAACATCCGCCAGCACCATCCCCTCCCTTTGCAGAGGAGAAAACCAAGGCCCAGAGAAGGGAGGCACCTTGTTCAAGGTCACACAGCCCATTGGCCCCAGGAGAATCTAGGCAGCGTTGAAGGCACAGGACATATTTTGTTTATTAACTTTTTAAATGTACAAGAAAAACTCCTTCCGAGGGTGAAGGAAAAAGTCAAACTCACTAGAATGTAGGAAAACATTTTAGAAATGTGAAAGAGATTTCAACACTGGGTAGGGTAGGGATGTGATTTACAAAAGAAGAAAAAACTCACAGATGTTGGGAGCTTGGACCAGGCTCTCCAAGCTGCCAGATGGGTACCTTAGGGGGATTTGCTTGAAGGAAAAAACTGGTGTCATTTCTCTTTTCTGATTCTTTCCTCACCGCCTGTCTCCACCATGTTATATTTTCTCCATCTCTTCGTCAAAGAAAATGCACTAGCCAGGTATATCATTCATTTAAATCAATATAGAAATCAATATTTATGGAAGGCCTGTTATGTGCGGGGTGCTTTTCTAGAGGCAGGTAATAGTGTGGCAAAAATGACAGACATTGAGCCAGCTCTCAGGGTGTTTGCATTCTGGTTGGCAGAGACAGAATCAATCAATCAATGAGCACAAAAATATGAGGTGGAGAGAGCTGCCAGGAGAGGGCTATAGCAGGAAGGGAGGGGGTCTAGGTGCTCAGGAAGACATCCCGGGGGAGTGGCCTTTAACCCTGAAAGACAAAAAGGAGGTGGCCAGGTGGAAATCCGAGGGAAAGAGCATTCCAGACGGGCTGAACGCTAGCGCAAAAGCCTCCGTGAGCAAACCCAGGAGGGGAAGGTCCTGCCTGCAGAGTAGCCCAACCTGGTAGATTTCAGTCTCCAAGCAAAATGTTTTTAAAAACTTTTTCCTATTAGAATGTAGGCTGTCAGAGTTGGCCCAGAAACTGTTTGCTGGGCTGACAGTGGAGGGTGGTGGGGAATAAACACGCGGATCCTTGGGTCTTGATCTGCTTTGGCGGAGTTAGCGCCCTAGTGCGTGGGGCAAGAAAGATTTGAGCCCTGGAACCGCATCCAATTTCCCCCCAAACCCCAGTAACAAGATCTCATATGCTTGACAACCGGGCCCTCTCCCCACTTTCCTCTCACTTCCCCTCGTTCCCCCGCCCACCCCGTCATCCTGTCCCTTCCCCCTGGAATTCTTGGGCAGAACAGCTGCGCGGGGGGCTCAGTTTTCAATGAAACAATAAAATACTCCTGCGTGTCCCTAAGAGCATGGCATTTATGACTGGGGTAAGCCGGCTTATCAGCAGATGCCCCCTCCCCGGTTCCCAGGCTCACCAGCCCTGACGCCCACATGTCCCACCGCCTGGCCCTAAGCCTCTGGGGACCGCAGCACGGGTGCCTTGGGAGGGTCTTAACCCAAAACGGGCTTGCAGGGAAATACAACGTGCACCTCCAGGGAACAGAAGGCCCTTTGCCAGGGAGGTACGAGTGCGCCTGCGTGTCCCAGGTCTCACAGCGCTGCACCCTCCCGGGCACCTCGCCCTCTCCCAGAAGGCCCGCTCGCCTGCCCCCTGCACACAGCTGCCTCGGGCAAACTGTGCCTCTCTGCTCTCTCTGCTCTCTTGCACGGGGACAGGAAAGCCCTCCCTGGCTCAGGGAAGAACTGGGGTGCGGCCCACATTCCAATCAGCACCGCCCCCCTTCCCTCCCTCTGCCCTTGGGCTCTTCTTTAAAATAGCAAGAAGTCCTTGTCTTCTGTGTGTTTCACTTTTGCACAACATGGATGTTGTGCACTGACACCCCTGGAATTACCTCCAAGTGCCGGACTGGAACTCAGAAGCGGGGGGCCGAGCAGTGCAAGCTTCCACGTGGGGGCGCAGCATGCCAGCCGGTGCACGGGTACTCACCCTCTGCCTTTTGTACAGGGTCCATGCAGCTATTTTACACATTTAATTTAATTTTATAAAAAACGAGAGGAAAGCAGGGATAGAGGGCGTCGTCTCCACAATGCCATGTAAATGAGACGAAGATAGGAGTCATTAGGCACTCCCAAGGAGGACCAAAAGCCAGCAGCAGAGGCTGGGCAGAGCTAAGCTCTTTGTAAATGTATGCCAGACACATTCAGCTCAAGGGCCCTCTCCCCAACTTGCCCTTTCCCCAGATTTCTACGTGGCTCACTCCCCTGCCACCTTTCCAAGTCACTGCTCAAATCTCAGCTTATCAATGAGGCTTCCCTGATCCTCTTACTTGAAATTGCAGCCTGATCTACCCCTCCACCTGCAACCTGGATCCTTTCTACCTGCTGTGTTTTTTCTTTTTTTCCCACAGCACTTATTACCATCTAACAGACTGACTTATTTATTATATGTACTCTTTATCCCCACCTCCCACCATGATTAGACTGTGAGCTCGAGTTTTGTAAAAGATATATCCCAAACACCTAGAACTGTGCCTGACACTGAGGAAGTGTGCAGTAGATATCTACTGAGTGAATAAATGTCAAATTGCAAAGGAAATAAATTAAAGAATATGTTCAAAATATGGGCAATGTGTTGTACAAATTGTGTATAAAAGTGAGCTATAATAACAATTTTACAATTTCTTTTGCATCTCCAGGAAAATGCATCCCTTATGCCAGGTGTGTCTATGTATAAGCTTTTGCAGTTTTGGTTTCAGTGCACAAGTTCATCAACATACGTTATTACATCTTAGTAGGGGACAGCCTTTGAGTGACATCTGGGAAGGCTTCTTGGAAGAAGCAAGTGTGAACATCCCCTCTTGGGCCTGAGATCTGGCACAGCTTGGGTGAGGTTTTGCAGCAGTCCTTCACCAGAACCTGATGTCCTGGGCCCTATGGCCAGGGGTGCTGGGAGCACACACTCTGTGTTGGCTGGGTGGCTGTTAGGGGGGCAGGGAGCCCCCTCATGTGCTCAGCCAGAAAGGGGCCAGAGCCATGAACCTCCCTGGCAAGCATGTCTCTGTGATAGGGAATGGGAGACAAAATCCCTGGCTGTTCCCCAGGCTGGAGGGGCAGAGGCTACAGCAACCAGTGAGGCCTTGAGGGAAGGGGATGGGAAGAGCCCCCCAGAACAAGGAAGCTGCCCTACCCCCTCCCAATTTTCCCCACCTCTCTGGATCCCACACAGTAAAACTCTTGCGAAGTGCCAGGATCGGTGCCAAATGGCTTACCTGTGACACTCAATTTGCATCACGAGCCTATGTTCTTAGGTAGCTTTTCCTCCATTTTACAGGTGAGAAGGGAAAGAACAGAGAGGGTAGTTTGCCCCCAGTCACATGGCTGGTATAGGATGCAGTTAGGGTCAGAGCCCAGCCCCCGGGGTCCCAAGACTCCACTGCAGATCTTGCCCCCTAAGGCCACAAAAGCCACGCTGCGACCCAGTGGAACTCCCCTCACCCACCTTTAACAACCTCTCCTCCCAAAGGGATGCAGAGTCTCTGTGTGAATTGGATAACAAAAAACAAACCCTGTAAGATTAAACCACTGAAAAGATGAGAAACCCTTACATGCAAAACCAGAGAAAATCTTGTTTTGGTAAACAAGACAAACAGAGTAGACAAGGACAGTCAGAACCAAAGCCACATTGGGTTCAAGAAATTGTGCCTCTCTTTCTCCTATACACCAATACAGAAAACGTGCATGATTTCATCATAACCTCACAGCAGTTTGCTGCAGCCCGGGACCCGGGGTCAGAAGAACGAGCGTTGCCGGCTGGAGCAATGGTGCGTGGGACTGGAGCATCTGTTAGCTCGGTGCTTCTGGGTTCTTGCCTCCTACCTTGACCAAAGCTGATTTACCGTGAAGCTAATGACGCTTCAGCGGCAGGTTCCCTTGCTCCCTCCAGCCCCTTCCAAAGTCCTGGGAGGGGCCCCTGGCAATGTATCCACATGGTCATATGGTATAAAAAATTTTGTGAGAGGAAGATTAAAATTATTCCAATGTCAAGAAACAAACTGTAACAAAAAATTTCAGCTCACACTAAAAGTATTAATTAATTAAGGGGAAGAGATAAATTTGCAACAGAACTGATAACACTTCCAATAGAAGCAATGAATAGGATCATGGATTTTTGCACAATCCAATTAACGAAATGAATCATATGTTCATATTGGAAAAAAAATTTTCCTTTTTTGCTGATTCAACATAAAATAATAACACTGACAAAGGAAACACAATACTACAGTGGGGATGCTGGTTAATGAGTGTTGGCAATTCTAAGAGCATTCAAAATTAATCACTGCATTAAAAAAAGGAAATGTTCTGACATTTTCCAGCTGATATATGAAAGAACCTTTGTAGAGGTTTTCCAAAATTTGGTAACAATTCTGAAAATGTACATGACATTACCAATAATAAGTTGTAAAGCTGAAAGAAACTTTTCTAAACACCACAAATAAGAAAACTTGATCAACTATGTTACAAAGAAAGCTAAATTATCTTTCAAGAATCTTTACAGAAAATAATATTATAAAAAATAGTCTTATATGAAGAACATGCAGCCGAAATATTCTACATAAAATATTATGGAGGTATGCAAGGCAGTTACTAAAACTATGAATTTTATGTCATTTTACTATTTCTGATTTTTGTGGTAGTCATAAGCTTTTAACATTTATAATTTGTTGTGATGTCTTTTCTCCAAGTACCCTAAGTTGTATTCTTTTTCTTAGCGATGGTTCTGCAAACTGTTAAGTTTCAAGCCCCAGCAAATTTGGATGGCCTCTGACCTAGGTAGATGAGCATCTTCTATTCTTAAAATCACCTATTCTGCAGTACAATCTCTTGCCCACAAGAATTCTTTCCAATTCAACAAATTTTACTGAGGACCCACTGCTTCTACTGGGGCTGCAGCAAGGAGCGCCGAGGTCCCTGCTGTCTCACTGCCTGTGGCAGTGCACGAGTCTGGGGTAAGCCCCAGGTGCTCTGGAGCTCAGGGGAGGGGCTGGTGGTTTCATGGGAACTGGGCAGCCCCCTGGGACCCGGTGTGTAGAAGAAACTGGCACTTGGGGTTCAATGGTTTGCTGACAGTGTTTTGAAATTCTTAATGACAAGGCGCCAGACGTTTTCATTTTGCAAATTATGTAGCTGGTGGTGAGGAGGGGAATTGGTCCAGCATCTGGATATGACCCACGTTGGCTCTAGAAGACTGGGAGGAGTGGAGGAGGGGCACTCCCAGAAGAATGAACTGTATGTCCCCAGTTGTGCAGGCAAGAGTCAGGGAGCACTGATGACATGTAATCTAGAAGTCTCTCTCTCCTCATGGGCCAAAGGAAACAAGTTCCTTATGGAGCTCCTTGTGGAATTCGGAGGCTTGAGCTCAGTGGCAGCATGTGGGTCTGAGTGCCAGCTCTCTCACTTATGACTGTGACTATAGCAAATTACTTACTCTGGCTGAGGTTCAGCATCCTCATCCTTCAAACGAGGAAAGGTCCTAACTTCCACAGTCGGGACTTCAGCTGTGTGCTCCCTCCTCTTTCCTGCCATCACCTTTGAGTCAGAGCAAGGAGAGGCCGCCATGTGTGAGCACGGCTGTGGTGGGGGGCGGCTCCGTGCAGGGACAAGCATGGGGAATGGCTGACGCAAAGGCTTGGAGGTGGAGGACTGAAAAATAGGGGCGATGTCAGTGGGACTGTGCTCAGGGTTAGTGAGAGAGAGACAAGGCTAGCAAAGGGGCAGGCCAGGAAGCGTGGGCTGTAATGGGGAGCTCCTGCAAGCGTTTGGGTGGGGCATGATGAGTGTGACATTTCATGCAAGTTCGCAAGTTCGTGTCTGGGAATTGTCTCATTCAGCTCCTTTAAAAGGCTGGGTGGAGAGAAAAGAAAGCCAGCTGCATGGTTTCCTGTAGGATGGGGTGAGATCCTTGTTCAGGAAACAGCAAAGAAATCGGTGGAGCAGCAAGGAGACTTGCTCTCTATAATATGAGCAAGACTGCCTTCCCACCCTTCTCAGGAGTTGGAGCCTTGCTTCCTCTGGGGTGGGTGGGAGGGGAAGGAAAGGTGGATCGGTGGATTGCTGCCCTGGAATGGGGCCTGTGGGTCTCAGGGCTGTGCAAGGCTGCAAGGCTCAATCTGAGGATGCTGACTTCACTGGGACTGACAGTTGCACTGACACGAAGCAGGGACCGTGTCAAAAGTTCAGGAGGAAACATGACAGGATAAGAGGGAGAGGAAGCGAGGTGGACTGGCTCAGTCCTCCTGGGAATGAGACCCAGCATCTGGATTTCCAGCTGCAAGAGACCAGAAAGGGCAATGACCAGAGGGGGGCCACCTACCAGGACGAGGGGACCCGTAAGCACCCAGGGCTGTGCCCAGTGGTGGGCCAAACCCAGATGAGTGATTACAGTGGCTGCCCCACCTTTCCAGTCTTGCATCCACTTTCCCCAAACCTGGCTTTCAAACTGCCAGGATGCACCTCCTGGTCTTTCCCTTACCACCGCTCCCCCCCACTCCACCCCCGGACTGTGGAAATGTCCATCCGCAGAGCAAACAGTCTAGCAAATCTCGCTGGAGTGGTCACCTGACCAGCCACTTCTGCTCTTCTGCCTCCAGGCACACCTGCATCTGCACATCTCAACCCAGCAGCAAGTGCAGATGGGATGCAGAGCAGCCGAGGGCTTAGAGATACTTGAGATTAAAAGCAAGTTCCCTTGGGGTGCCAGATCCAGAAACCTAGCCCTGGGTTGGGCAAATTCCCCCCCTACCCTGGTTAGGGAGCTGCCAGCAGAGCCAGAGGCAAAGGAATGCAAAGGGAGCGGTCCTACCCTCACCCCCACCCCTAGCCCCAGGCCCTTCGGCATCTGTAGGGAGACCAGGCCAGCCTTGGCAGCAGGAAACGGACTGGGTCTCGTTCCTCTGGAATAGAACAGGTTTGTTGGGGTGGGGAGATTGAAGAAGACCCTCTGACTGATAATGCAGGCCTCTGTTATGGGCAGTGGGGTGTCTGAGGGCTCTGATAAAGACCCTCAACCAGAGCTGAAGAACTGGCCAGTTGATTCATGAATTGGATCCTGGTTGCACTTCTATTGCCAATGCTGGGCTTTTGATTTTTAGTTAATGATCCCATGACTTAATTAGTGGCTGAGAGTATATGAGAATGTGTTTGACTTCCCTCAGGCAAACTGACATTTCAGGTCTCAGATTTCATAGCAGTAAGCATTTAATCATGAGAAACACACAGCATACAACATCACCATCACCCCACTCCCAACTACTCGCTACACATTCTCTATCTTTTTACTGTTTCATGGATTTTTTTTGGCAGTTATTGCCACCTGAAACCTAAAAGCTGTTCTTCCATCATTTCAAGCATATTCCTACCTTGATAATCAGTTGGCTACCGGATATCTCTATCCTGAAGTCCACTGGGCACCTCAAACTCATTATCTACCGTTCCTGCCTTCAAACCCACTCTCTCTTAGCTGTCTTCTTGAATTTGATTTAGAACTACAATGCCTTGAGAGATGTTGTGATCACCTTCCATAATGCCTTCCCCTCTCTCATCTTCCACATGCAATTGACAACCAATCTTGTTGATTCTATCTCCAAAATGCTTCTCTAATCCAATGCTCCTCCCTACTCCCACCACCTTCTCCTTATCCAGGCACCCACTGCCTCTCCTCTGATATTATTATTAATACTACTGACTTATGTATTATTATATTAGTTATTTGGGTGATTATTATTAAAATATTATTTACTTGGATTTTTTTTTTACATCAATTCATCTCAAGTCCATCCATCAACTATATACTGCCACTAAAATTATCTTCTTAAAAAAAAAGGTAGCTGAGAGAACCTGTTGACTCATTCATTACCTAATAAACCAGTGGTTAGCAAGGTGTGCAGCTGCACACTTTGGGAACTTGTTAGACATGCAAATTCTAGGGCTCCACCCCAGACCTAATGAATCAGAAACTCTGGCAATCAGGCCCAAAGTCTGTTTTAACAAGCCCTCCAGGTGATTCTGATGTAAGGAAAGGTTGGGAGTACCAAAACAAATCCAAACTTCATAGCCTTTCATATATGGTCTTGAGTTACTTGGTCCCAACTTATCTCTTGCTTCCCCTAGTCCTAAAGTTCTTGTTACAATGAACCTTATACTTTTCTCTACACGTCAGACCCTTTCACCATTTAGTACTTTTACAGGCTGTACTCTTGTCTGGAATATCCTTCCATTAAACTCCCCATCAAACTCCAGCTCATCCTTTAAGAGCCAGCTCAGAAGTTACCTCCTCAGTGAAGACTTCCCTGACTACCCAAGGCAGCATTTAGTTGCTCCTGTTTCTGGGTACCTGCAGCCCTTTTGTTGACAACCTAATTATACTGTTTTATCTGTAGGTTTGGCTTCAACAAAGAAGGCTACTTTCTATCAGTCAATTAGTTGTTTCAAAATAGAGCAGGCTGCCTTGTGAGGAGGTACTTATCAAAAGGATGTGGAAATTATCAAGGAAAATCAAAGCTGCTAGCACCCGAGGTCCCATCCTTCCTACTCCCTGCTCTTTCAGGAGGGGTGAAGCCTCTTGTGCTGTAGCCACAGAGGTGGCTGGGGTCCCCAACACCTAGCAGGCACTCAACAAATGAGAAAAAGAAAGTGCTGAATGAACAAAAAAGATTTCTGCCTTGTATAGGAGGATGGGCATTCGATCTCAAAGTTCTTTTCCAAATTTGAAATTCTTGTTTCCTATCTCTTTGCAAAAGCCCCAAAGGGATATTACAGCAGTGCTGATCTTTATAGGGCAGAGAGATACTTCAACTACTTTCCCCTAGAACAGTGACTCTTATATTGTCACGTGTGGGGTGGAGGCTTTAGGGTGAAGGGCTGTTTCCTCTTCCCAACCCAGTGAAAATACCTGCCACAGTGAACCACTGTTCCTGATGAGTCTGGCATGTCCCTCAGGTAGAACTGTTAGGAACCACTGCTGAACTGACCCTATAAATCTCTCACTGTGTGCCAAGGGTCTGCCATCCTCCTAACCACCCTGCTCCCAACTGAAATGCAGCACTCACGGTGCCTAAAGCCCTCGGCATCTTCGCCACCACCGTCTCACCCACCACAGTTAGGGGCATGAGCTTCTGAGCCACACGTGCCTCCTGGGTTCCTGTCTGGGCACTGCTCCTTACCAGCTGGATGAGTTCAGGCAAGTTCTTTAACCTCTCTCATCCAGTGTCCTGGATTGCACAAAAGGGTAAACACTACCAGGGTTGTGAGGATTCAAGGAGAAGATGAGTACATAGTGCCTTACATGCAGGAAGCAACCAGTAAGTGGTAAGTTTTATCATTTATTCTTCAGTCTGATCATCACTCCCACGCCCTAACTCCAGTACCAGCTTTCAACTCTTTCTTACTAAATCAGAAGGCCTGCAACTGCAGCTCCTTCTGTTTTGGCTGCTGGAATCAGCCTGATGCCTTTTCTGTCTGTAAATCCTCAACTCTGATCAGCCTGTTTTCTGGTCCCAAGAATGTTCATTTTCCATATGCTCCCCAGCTGGCTGCCAGCTCAGTCTCCTAAAGGTTAAACTCATGTTTAGGAGCATTCTTTTCAAATATTACCTTTCTGTAAAAAAAATGCAATACATCAGTGGTTAGGATGTCAAAGCAGCTACACACACACACACACACACACACACACACACACACAAAGTGCATGCACACACACACCCCTCCATACATCTCCATGTGAAAAGCATCTAACTCATTAGGCTGTGTTTCACAATTTCCCAATCAATGTTTATGTTTTCTTGCCACAGAGACTTCTTTAATTTAACAGGGAATGTCATTACTGAACTTGGCAAGAATTCAGTCCAGCTTAACTCATCAGTGGCAGCCAGCTCCCAAGAGATAGGGCTTTTGATATCTTTGGGCCATTCCCCTTCTGCAACCCTTGATCCTCTCCAGGCCCGCCCCCTCCACATGCACACCTTCCCTTGCTTCATTAGCCTTCCATACCCTGCAACCAAATGCAAGTCGCGGATTGAAGAAAACCAATTCACAGCCCTTCAGAGTGCTTCTGACCTGCTCTGCGGCTCTGCTTTTCCAGGCTGGGTCAACATCCATCCAGGCCCATCGAAACCCCAGAGGTTCAAGTCAGCATAGTGGATGGTTTGCATCTCAGCTTGCTTGAAGTGTGTGTGCCTTTTGAGACGCTCACTCACCCACTATAATGAGAAGGGCATGTGCAAGGAGTTTGGGTCTCCTTAGGTTTGGGGGCAGGGTCTTTGAGGAAGAGGGTTAAGCTAGAGAAGGTTCCAGTTGAGAGAAATCGTTCTCCAGTGATTCTGTGGTGTTCCTGGATTTGTGAAATGGAGTACATTCAAGGCTCTTGGGTCAGGAACGTGGAGGGCAGGATGGGTGTTGTAGACAGTCGGCAATTCTCCAGGCTTTGAGCACCCTCGCTGAGGCATAACTGTGGTGGAGTGGATCAGGAGAGCTGGAGCTTGGTGAGGCAGAGCTGTGGCCTGAGGATCTGGCGTGGGTTCTGCACATGCAGGGTCGCCAGAACTCGGGGCCTGGTGAACACGTCTTCCCGGTGAAGGCAGACGAATCTCCAGGTAGTCATAAAATGACTACACAGATTTCATTCCTGAACATATGTTCAAAGGTGATAAAATAAATGCAGATGGTTTCTCCAAGTCTTGGTGGAGGGGTTTTATGTTGACTAGATTGACTATAAAATACTTGTATACACGCATGCACTCAAAAGAATAACAAAATCCTGAAAAATGGCAAATCTTAAAACACCGACTTGGAGAAAGCATTATTGGAAAAGAGGGAGAGAGACAATGGAGAGACAATGAGAACAAAGCTATCCCATAAATTTGCAAGAAGGAAAGAAAACACACACACACTTCAGAAAATCACGTAGGCAGAACTTCTAACAAAATATTAAGTTTCGCTGTTTGGAAGGGGATAGAAATACTTTCCCTGGTGTGTCAACTGAGAATTATTAAAGACCTGTCAGCAAGACTGGGCCCGTGTTTTGCTTAGAGAGACCTGCAGAAGAGAACTGGGCAAACTGGCTATCCTGGGGTCTGCTTCCTATGCAATAGGTGATTGACACAGTTTAATCTGGACTAATTCTCTCCTGCAGAGCTTGGGAAGTCCTACCCAAGTTCCAGAATGAGGACCTTGCAGGGCAGACTATCCCCCCAAAGTTCATCATCACCTAAGGGGGCTTGCTATGTGCAAGGCACTGGATAATTTCATTATGTCACAAAGCAATCATATGAAGCGGACACTATCCCCATTCTACAGACAAGGAAACAAAGGCTCAGAGAAGTTAAGTAACTTGCTCAAATTCACACAGCTTGGTAAATGGAACCTGAGGGACTCAAGAGCAGGCAGAGAGAAGCCCCCACATACAGCAGATAGAGCCCCTAACTGCAGCCTTCACTAAGGAAGTGACAACTATCTGGTATAGAGGCTGCTTTTCTCTGGAATCAAGTCTCTTGATGCTGAAAGCTCAGTGGGGAGAGATGAGGCATCCAAGTTCATGCAGCTATTGGTAACAGAGCCAGGCCAGAGCCCCAGTTTTCTCCTGTCGAGTCAAGTCTTCGCACTTCAACCCATCTCTGCCTAATGAAGCTCCAACAGATGAAGCAGCAAGAGAAGATATGGCAGACTGCAGTTTTTCAGGAGCCAGGCATGCATCCCTCAAGACCCTCCCATCCCAGAGATGAGTTTAATTTTCAACCAATCACAATGGCAAGTGTGGGCCCAGGAGAGAAAGAGGCCTCTTCACCTGGAGGAAGGCTCTGTGCTAGGCCCGAGCCGAGCATGTTGTTGACTTTGGTGGCATTTGAACGCCCTCTTATGCCAATAAAGTTACCGAGATGGAACTGGCTAGCTACTCATTGCCCTGCCACCCCATGTGGGAGAGGACAAGCTGTCAGACCGCCTGAAGCCCAGAGTTCCTGTCGGGAATGTTTGCATCTTATTCACTTTCTCTTCAGAGCTGCAGTTACCTTACCCTAGAAGCATGTGGCTCCAGGCATGCTCTTGACATGCAGACAAGGCAGGGCCAGGACTTAGCCCTGCTGTGTAGGCTACTGCAGCACCTTCTGAGGCTGGGGTCTCATCACCCAAGTCCATCTCCCCATCAGCCACACTCTCTAGACAGACCCTCTACCCATTTGGAACAGAAGTTCCAAAAGAGAAGCGAGGGCTCCTCAAATACAGGATCCTGAGATTGAAAAGAAAGGCCCTATTATAGATAGTTACTGGGTGGCCTTTGCTGGAATTCTTTGTCAGGTTGTCCCCAAGTCCACCAAATCCACCTTTAGCCAAGACTACATAGCTCCAGGGTTTAGGTCCCTGTGCCCGGAAGCGACTTGGCCTGCCCTTGCAGATGCCGGCTGATCAGTCCTGGCCCAACCCCCGTGGACGCTCCCCAGCTGCAGTGCCCTGTGTCCTGCTTGCCAGGAGACTGGCCGTGCGTCCACTGGATTCCCAGGAAAAGGCAACCCAGTCACCTTCCAATGCCAAAATTCTCTGAAAGAACTGGGCTTGGGTCAATCTTAAGACTCCCATTATCCCATCAGCAAGTTTATTTTGTTTTTGACGTAGGCCCGGTGAAACGACAGCTACAAAAGGTTTCCATGCACAGAGAACTATGCTTTCCTTCTCTCTGGGACATCAGTGTTCACTCTGAAATGCAACACTGCCATGCACAAGGGAGAGAAGGAGAGATTTGTAAAGAGGGAAACAGGGTGTGTCATCATTCAAAAGTGAGTTTAAATCTTCACTCTCCCACTTACCCAATGACCATGGGCCAGTTAAATCCTCACGCCTCAGCTTCCTCACCTGTAAAATGGAGATGCCATGGCTACCACAAAGGATGGGTGGCAATTAAAGGTGGCAGTCTGCATGTGGCTTGTTCATAGTGCTTGCATGGTGAACTCCTCATTTCCTGCCCCCATATAATAAGCATCTGGAATTGAATGTAGCATAATGATGTTCCTAACCAAAGCCACTGCTATGTGTCACATAAAGGACACATAATCCATACCAGTGCACGTTAGAGAGCTCAGGGTGCAGGCTGCTTCAGATAGCGGACACCACTGCTTGGCAGGAGAGATGTGGCTGCCCCTCAGTGACCCCCGGGCTGTCATGGACCATGGCTGGGACTTCACAGGCCCTGAGAAGGTCCCTTTCATTCAGGCTTCTTACATCTCAAGGTGATGAATCAACCAAAAATGATACAGAGGAACAAAATACCTAAGAAAGCAGAGGAACTGATTATTCTCAAGCTCCTTCTATGTGCAAGGAAGTTTACAGTGGTTATTTCATTGAATTCTCATGACAACTCTGTGAGGTAGTTATTGATCCCCAGGACACCCAGGCTCAGAGAGATTTAAAACCTTGCCCAAGATCAAAGTGGAGAAGCTGGGATTTGAACCCACAGCTGACTCCAGAGCCAGGGCACTTTCCAACCCCTCAAGCAACTCGGGTCTGGGGGCAGCAGATGAGAGAGGGGAGGCCGTGCACAAAGAAAGTCCCTTACGAATAAATTTATCTTCTGTGTATAGCTTATTCATGATTCATTTCATTTTGCTTCTGGGTAGCCATAAAATTATTGTTACAAACAGTTAATTTTTTCCCCTATGTGTCTAAAAGGATGAAAACCACTTACCAAAAGCAAAGCAAAAACCAAAGCCAAAAAAAAAAAAAAAAAAGAAAGAAATCCCACCCTTAAACAACCCCAAATCCCAGAACAACAAATATGCTGAAAAAATCCTTCCAGAACTAAAATTGCCAGGTTTGTTGCCATTGTTCCTGGACCATAACACAGGAGCAAATCATAATTCTAACTGGCAAAAGTGACAGCACAGGAAAGCAAATAAGGACTCGAGGGCAAGCTTGCTGGCAAGAATGAAGCGTGTGAGCTCAAAGCTACAGGGCATTGTTTTCAACGGAGGCGATAACAGTTCTTTTAATTAATTCATCGAACATGAAAAATACCAGAAGGGGACATAACTGTGTCTATACACAACTCTGACATCATCCGATTTTAACAAGTTTACTATAACGACAGTCATGGCCTTGACAATACTGAATGCAAAATACTGGCGTACACAGAATTTACAGAGGCTGCCGTGAGCCGCATCACAAAACGAGGTCTAACAGATGGGAGAGGCCCAAGGGGAAGCAAGCACACTGATTTTATTGAGAAAAAAGCTTATATAGTGTAGGGTTGCTGAAGTTTAATAAATAAAGGTCAACTTATAATATATAAAAACAATATAAACATTTATATGCTACATGCATATCATATAATTTAAAGTAATAATTTATATACGGGGAGAGACGCCAATTCATGTTCTTCCGATTTTTCTCGACAAGGCACACACGCAGGAGGTGTCTATCCGTATCCATCTCCAGCCCACGAGTTTGTTGTTTTCTGAGGTCAGTGCTCGGACGTAGGTTTGGGACGTTTTGCACTGAGAGTTCCAATGTTTATCATCGATCCCTCGGCAACCATTTTTGACGGGCCTGGCTTCTTTACATCTCGTCTCGTAAAAGTATTGTTTGACCGGGGAGTTGCCGGTTTTGATCTCCCCCAGCACCGTGACCTGGTGTCCCCGAATGTCGATGGCCGACGACTTGTCCGTCACCCACAAGCTCTCACTGTCACACACCGAGTACTCCCCTCGGTGACTCTTGTGCTCCGCGTACCTTTTCCGCCGTGACGTTCTGTTCGCCACCGCGGGGCTGCCCACGTAATCCTCCATGAGATACAGGGGAGGGGGCTCCAGGGGGGTGCTGCCGCTGAGCAGGACCCGGGGGGAGCTGTAGCGGCTCTGCTGCCGCAGCAAGTCCGCGCCCATGGCCATCACGGGCTGCACGTCCGAGCTGGGGGGCCCGCCCCGGCCCGGCTCCCGCGGCGCCTCCGCTTTCGGCATGGTGCTCTGGTGGTCTTCCGGAACGTCCACCACCTGCTTGGAGAGCTTGTTTTTCAAAATATCTGCCTGGATCAGCTTAATAATCAGGGAATTGAGCGAGTCTTCTGGCAAACTCCTCTGATCCATGCTGTTCCCTTGAGTGCCACGGAGATAAGTGAGAAATATCACATAAAACAAGATGGACATCACCTTGTTCACCTGTAAGATCTGAAAAGGAAAAACAGGTGTTAGCAGCAGGCTGTGGCAGCTGAGTCCAGGATGCTCTGTGACCCGTTAAGCCATCGCTGAGAGCAAGGGAACGGGGTACCACCAGCATCGGTCAGCAAAAAAAAAAAAAAAAAAAAAGGCCTCTCTGGACATTTTGAAGAGGTTGTCTTTGGCTTTCCCCCAGCCCAGGGAAAGACGGCCTAAATGAGAACCCCCTGAATCTCCAAAAGCACCCATCTTTCCTAGGCTTCCAAGATTTCCCTCAACAATCTTGCTTCTAAGGGTGTGGCTGTGTGATAGGAAATGTGTGTGTGTGTGTATGTGTGGGGGTGTGGGTGGGTGGTGTGTAAGTGAGAGGTGAGAAAAAGAATATTTTTAACAAAAGAACCCCAAACCATAAATGGAGAAAACTGAAGAGCATCAAAATGGGGCTGTGCCCAGGGTCTCTGACTCTGTGCTCCCCTCCCTGGGCAAACACACGGTGTATTTGCATTTGCTGCCTGCTTTAGCCTGCAGCCTTGTGTTGTGTGTGGACGATGTCCTTCTAACTTCCTTAAGCATCACGCTAGTCTGAAAAGACACAGAACTCTCCTTGACAAACGGTAACCAAATACATTCCTTTATCATCAGCAGCCTCACGACTGTCTCAAAGAAGCGCAGCTCCCCCCACTGCAGCCCCTGGGGTCTCTCTCCAAGGATACACTGAGCCTGGGGCTTGGGCCAGCTATCTCTCCACCATGGTATTGCAGGTGGGCTCGTCTCTGGCCAGACATACTTTGCAGACTCTGTTTTCCTCCCCTAGTAAATGAACACAGGAAGCCACCACCCCGTCTGTGGAAGGACTCCAGTTTTAGGGCGCTCTGCCGTGCTCTCCTTTGGAGAGGCTCCCCCAGGATGCCCAGCTGATCTGCTCAATCCCCAGAGACCCTCTTCATTCACAAAATGCAGCCCTGCAAAAGCAGCTCTTGCAGAAAACAGAGACACAGCAGCAACCAATTCAAATTAATGAATAGGAATACTCATTGTAGATTAATTTCTTCTCGTTTGGCTTTATTTACTTTTAGCTTCCATTTAAAAAATGCTTCTTTTTGCAAGAATATTTCTAATTCTGTTACTTCCTTGTTCAAACGGCGTTTTAACCCGTCAGCATGCTCCTTCTGTTGCCATAGTAGAACCTCAACACAGGGTTTCTGTTGGGTCCTTGTGGAATTACAGGGCTGATCTCGAGACACCATCCTTGTCAGCGGCTTCCTCACTGACACAGAGCCTAGATTTTCTGAGGGTTAGTCCTGGAAGGAGACCCTCCAGATGGGGTGGGGTTGCTGATCTGGTGATCTTGACCTGTACCCCAAGACATGCACACGCACCCCACACTGGAGATATTCACTCTTAATTACCATTGCTAGCACCTCGCTGGCCCCCAGGGGTGCATCATTTCCTCTTCAAAGCTCTAAGCATGGAAAATGAAAAATGCTTCCCTTGGTTCTCCTTTGGTATTTTCAGAAAGACTTTACCAAATCCAGGGGGAAAACAGAAGGGAAATAAACAAAGGTTGACACGAGAAATAGGAAAGCAGACCTGCTTACCCGGGACCTGAGACTGTGCCTGCCAACACGGGCTTGGCCCGTGGCACACAGACATTCTCTCTTTCCCACTCTCGTCCCAGGCATTGCATTCTTGCTCCCAAAGACCCATGACGCAGCCGGCACCTTCCCCAGACCTCCTCCTCCTGGCTCCTGGCCTGCCTCTGGGATAAGGGGACCATCTTACTTCCACAGGACTGTTCTTCTGGACAGCTGACCCCTTCAAGGTCAAAGCTAAGAGAGGAGTCTAGCTTTGTTGCCCACCCTTGGAGAGACTGCTCCGGGGATTGTATTATCCTAAAAAAGGGTCCCCCAGGATCTTCTTCACTCTTGCAGGTCCAGCAAAATGAAATCTGAATAACTCAAAAAGTAAGGCATCCAAGAAAAGTAGGCAATTAGAATCACACCCAAGAAAGAGGAAATCATTTGGAACTGAAAGTTCTATTCAAAAATAATTTATTAAATCCCTCCAAAGCTCAGCCACTGTAAGCTGAGAATCTACAAGGTATCTGTGCAGAGGAAAATAAATCAAGTATGGTAAGTAGGAGGGAGTCCGAGGCAGGATAAGAGCCAGGGTATAGCTGAGGAAGGTCATTACAAGGGAGAGCTGATAGAAAGGAGGATGGACGATGCTGATGGTGGGGTGAAAAAGGAAGCATCTTGAAGGGTAGCCTGAATATGGAACTCCCAGTTATTAGAAGTAGAAGACAAATAAAAGAGCATCTACACCAATTCCTTTGTTTTATGGAAGAGGAAAACCTAAGCTGCAGACCCACAATGGGCCGAGAGAAGGGTCCTCCTTGTTCAGCTTCTTCTGACCAGCCCCCCACCCCATGCCTCCAGCCATGCTCACTGCTCACTGCCACCTGAGGAGCTCTGGGTCCCCTGTGCACATGCTGTTCCCTTTGTCTTGCTCACTTCCACCCCCTCTCTTGCTCACATTCAGGTTTTAAAGCTAACTTTTCCACAATGGTCCCCCAAGATCCCTGACAGGAGCAGCGGTGACCTCCTTTCCATCCCCTCAGCATATTTTCTGAATTATGAGTGTGGCCGGCTTCACGTTCCCCATGCATTCTATGCCTAGCTCAGCAAAGTCTGTGTACCCCAAGGCCAGGGGCACCTTCCTGTTTGTGTCCGTGCCCGCCCCTGCATCTGAACCACAATGAGGACAAGGTGGAGGTGGGGGTGCACGTGCACTCAGCAGTGCAAGTGAGGGTGGCCGAAGGCAGGACCAGCTACATAACGTGCAGGGCCAAGCGCCAAATGAAAATGCAGGGACCCACATTCAAAAACTATTTAGAGGAAGCAGGTGGTGGCCGGAGGGGTGTCCACCTGTGGGCCGAGGTGCCCTTAGGTGCACACACCATCATCCCATTGGGACTTCACTTACAAAGCACATATTGAAAGGTAACATGATTAAGAATTCCAGGACAGCAAGCCAGAGCGTTCAACCCCATGCATAGAGCCCATCTGAGCATGGGACCCTGTGCAACTGCACTGGCTGCGTGCCCACGAAGCCAGCCTGGGATGCAGGAACTAAGGCATTCCATCTTGGCGAAACTGAAGGTAAGTGTAGAAATCCATTTTTGACCAGGAGGGATGGCCAAGCCCATGAATGCTGTGTGTAGGAGGGTATCACAGTCAGAGCTGTGGACAGGAACCAGGACTTCAGCTGCAACCCAGCAGGAGAACCTGGGATTGTGGAAGTGAAAAGGCTTGTCCCCCATCTTCAAATGCCCTCAGAAGGGACTGCCCACTCTCCTCCTCTGGGCAGTAACAAACCAAGGGGCAGGGGGACTAAAAGTGGGCAGCGTTCCCAGAGAGGAATATTTTATCACTGATGTTAGGAATTGCCAAATCATGGTGATAATAAAGAGCAAACTGACTTGTAATTGGTTTTATTATTGTTTTCAAATTATACTTACTGCTTGCACCTGGGGTGGACTTTTCCTATATCCCTACCATTGGTTTGCCACCATCTTTGGGAACCCCCAGTCATTTGGTGGGTGAGAGCACAGGGAGGTATCCTAACTCTTTTAGACAATTCTGCCTCTCTTGGGCCCCAAGCATGCAAAGTCAGCAAACAAATCAGGCCACCACTGGTGGTAGTGGTGGTGGGGACAAATAAAAGAAATCAGTAATATAAAATGCTCCCCAAATGCCCTTAGCATAGATTCCACCCATTTTTGTGTCTGTACTGTTTATTACCTTCATATACAAGTAACTGCCATTATACTTTGGAATAAATGGTGAGAATAAATCATCTGAAGGCTGGTAAATGTTTCTAAACTATTTGCAAGTCTGCATTAAACCCAAAAGGCTTCCTATGTACTCCACTTTGATAGTCTGCTTTTAGCATTTTCCTAGAGAGCAAGTCCAAGAACGTTTGCTACTAGAACTCCTCAAAACACAGGAAGTTTGAAGCCCGGAAGTCTGAACTAGAAACCAAGGCTTGGAGTGGTGGTGAAGTGACTTGTCTAAGGTCACACTGCTAAGTAATGGCAGACAGTGACAGAGAACACTTGGCTCTTAAGTTCCACCAAAAATCCTGTGGCTGGCACATATTCAAGCTCATGGCGAGAGGTAAATGAAAGCACTTAGCACAATGTCTGGCACATAGTGAGTAAACCATAAATGTCACTTTGAACATGAACCCAAATTTTCTGTGGCAACAGGAGATGCTGCACACCGGCCCTTGATGCACACCCACAAAGCCCCAAGCATCTAAAGTCAAGAATTCCTTCCCCATACCCAGCTAGCAGCAGCCTGCACCAACATGAGCTCCACGTGGCTTTCTCCCGAATGCTGTTGCTAGCAAGTGCTTGGATCTTGGACCAGTCACAATGGTTGTGGAAGAGGATTAGAATATTGTGAGCTGGAAGTGAAGAGAAAATTAAGAACGCAAACATGGGAAAGTGTGAGATGGTGTTTCAGAGTAAGCTGAGCATGAGAGAGGTTGGTTTTGATCTTCAGTCTCATTCTGGTCACCCATGTCCTCATTTTCCACCCCATCTTTTGGGGTGCAATTTCCCCAGGGGACTCATTCCCTGGAGTGGAGTGAAAAAGAGAAGTCAGGGCCAGCTCGATCCAGGCAAGGCACATCAGCGAGGTTTTTGGTTAAGGGGGATGTCTATGCTCTTTCTCCAGTGGTCACTGTACTTTGCAGCAACTGTCTTATTGTGCTATCTTTGTCAGTATAACAGTATACCCTTCAAAGACAGGGACCACGTCTTTTGCATCTGTATATTGCTGATGCCTAGGGCTGGACATGTTGCGGAGGTTTGTCTATTTATGAAGGAAGGAAGAGAAGTGTTGAGCATCCACCATGAGCAAGACCTAGCCTAGGCACTGCTTGCTGGCCTGAGATCCTGTACGGGCTTCTGCCAAGCCGGGCTTTGGCGACCAGTCAGCTCTGCCTTCTTTCCCCAGAGAAAATACAGACCCTGGCTCAGAAGTAGGCTCTGGTCCCCAGGCTCTTTTTGGCTATAATTGGAAAAAGACCTGTTAAAGACCCCAGTAAAACCCCCTTCCTACACTCTCCCAAGTGCCCATTTCCCCTGCTCACAGTTTTCCAAGATCCTGACCAACGTGCATATGCAATTTTCCTCACTGAGAATGTTTTCCCACATATGGTGTTTTCAGTCCCTGGAGCAACATTCCTACAAGGTTTCACCATCGCTCAAAATACTCAAAAGAGAGCAATTTCGGATTCCTCCTTTTTGGCTCAGTTTACAACACACGCAGAGGGCTTGGGGGTATTCGAGGAGCAGCTGAAATGGAAGCTGGGGAGGGGGTGGTACCAGGGTCTGAGCCCACAGAGACCCGTGTCTGCCTGTCACAAAGAGATGGGTGGGGGCTGTGTTCTGTGGGTTCCTATCGACCTGTACAGGATTAGCTTCCCTGCATCTCCTCCTCACCACATCCTTGAAGGCCCCTCTCGTTGCAAAAGTTTTGATTTTAATGGAAGCATCAAGAATAATGTCATGTGCCAGGTACTGCCATACATGAAATCTTTAATTTTGATAACAACTCCACTGAGGTAGGTACTCTTACATTTCCCTTTTTCAGACAGGGAAACTAAGGCACAAGGAGCTTAAATAACTAGCTAACAAACAGCAGAGCCAGGATTTGGTTGCAGTCTGGCTCCAGAGCTCACGCACTTAATGACTGATTATACTACGCTGCCTCTCTGTCTGTCCCTGCCCTCAAATATTCTAGAGTTTATTTTGACAGGAAGCTCGAGTTCCAAGCCTGAGGCAGGACGGCTGTCACCCAGCAGGTTGAGCGGAGTCCGAGGAAACCTCAGCTCTAAGCAAGAGTTTCCAAGGATTTGAGGCCACCGTTCTTGTTTCTTTCTCTTCGAATTCCTTAGGAACGTAAACACAGTTCAGTGTCCTCCTGTCCTTCCTGGCCCGGATGCTGTCGCAGGCAGGCTCCCTGCAGGTCACACATCCCCGCGGCGGCCATGTGCTGGAGCGGACGGAGCGCTGGACCCGCCCTCTCGTGTCCTGGCCTGAGGCGCAGCATGTAGGTCTGGGTGACTTACAGGGAAGGTATAAAGGCTTTGCCTTCGTTTCCACATCTGAAACGTTCCTGCCTGTTTTCCTCAGAGACGACCCATGAGATCAAATGTAAAAGCATTTTTTTAGTTTGTGAGAATTATAACATGCAAATTCAAGCGATCTCACTATTTCTTGTCTAGCCACATCCTTTGGAGACTAACGCATTCTCTGTGTGGAATTAAAGAGGACACTGTCCAGCTGTATCCAGAAGGGCCTGATTATTTGGAGAATTTCTGCAGTTATGACATGGTCTCTGACTAATGCTAAGGGCTCAAAAGACCACATCCTGCCAGATAAGCCTAATATCTTGTTCAGCAAGTGCAAAGGGAAAGAGAGGTGGGAAGGCGATAGATTTAAAGTAGGATGACAAAAAGGAAAGGAATGTGCTGGAAATATTAAACTAAGGCTCTAGAAAATGACTGGCTAAGTTGTTCTCCAAATCCTAATTGCAAAATTAATTCACATTGGCTTTGTTCTGAGCATAGGTCCCGAGGCCTAAACATTCATCAGTGGAGCCACAAGAAGGCTGTGAGCTGGGGTTGGGGGGTGGGGAGCGAGATTCTTGTAGAGCCTCCACTGGGGATTGATCTGCTTTGGGTTAATCTCTTTATTAATGATCCGGAAGCAAGAGGGAGGAAAAAGTGGCAGATTAATTAAAATGCACAGATGACGCTCAAAGAGAAGGTGCTGCAAACACCAGTGAGGACAGACCAATTAAGCACAGGCACCCATGGGGGTTGGCAACTTGGAAATAGCATGATTAGATTCAAACTGGAAACACGTAGGCTAACCCACTGGGGGCAAGATGAATCCAAAACCAACATGGGAGGGAAATGTTTGTAAAGGGAGAAAGGGAAGGAGAGACTTGGAACTGCTACAAGGAGCAAATGAGAAATGAACTCACACGAAGAGTGCGGTGTGGGTTTCTACCACAACTCCACCTTCTAGCTTGAAGTTCTTTTCTAAAAATCCCCTCATTCACTCTTACCACATCTCTGGTGTGGTAGTGGCTATTACACAGCCTGTCTCATTTAGCACAAAGAAAGTATTAATGGAGCTTTAGAGAGGGCACTGGACAGCCAAAATCAGAGGACGAGTTAGTGACTGTGACCAAAGATTCTGATGAGAATGCTCGAGATTCATGGGACACCAAAGCCATGAGTAGTCCAAGGATGAGAGGTGCTCTCTCTGCACTAGGTGAGAACACGTCTGAAAATCCCCAAACCCTGGGCAGGTGTGCATCGACGCAGAGTCAAAACAACTGAGAGCAGCAAAAGGGAAATGGATCTCTGTCCTGTTCTTTATACTTCCTAATTGTACGGTAGTTCCTCTTGTTAACACAAAACTCAAGATTCTGAAATGCAGGTCCACACAGTCAATGCTTGGTTCAAGATCTGAAATAGGAAAAGATCCTCAATTTTCGGGAGACATTGATTTCCCAGTGGAAACAATACACACAGTCAACAGGAAAGGCCTGTTCTAGGTTGAAACAAAGTGAAACAGAGTCCATCAGAAGGCTGACTCCCCTTCTTCAGAAAGGAAGTACTGAAATGGGTTCTTCCTGCAGGCTGGGAAATGAAGAGGAGGGATCCCAGAGTGCCCAAGGGCCCTACATCCAAAGAGAAAGCTAAAGGCCTTGAGATGGAGGTTGAAAGCCGTGAGCTTGCTTTGCACACTGGTTGGAAGGGGAATTTTGCATTGTTCAAAGCATACCTCCTTTGACCCCAAGCAGGGAAAGGTGGAAGTTATGGCACATGTCGCAACAGTGTGCACCAGTGGCTTTAGGGGGGAAGGTGGTACAGTCATTCTCCAGGCCAAGGAACCCTCTGGCCACCTTGTGTTGTCAAAGAGATCTGAAAAGAGCTTGGAATGCTGATACAAGTCCCTGGAAACAGAGATTTGCTTTACCCTCACATTTCATGGCCAGAGGGTGGACAAGGAAATATCTGCAGAGAAAATTTGAGTCAATTCAGCTATATGCCATAATAGCATTTTCTAGTAAATCTGTGCATATAGGTGTGCATGCATGGACTTGTGTGCACACACAACACACACACACGTACAGAGTAACTCCCTAAGATGAGGATGCTATAGTCATGCTATAATAGTCATGCTATTTTCAAATTATTGCATCATTTAACATTCTGAGATATTTTGATTTTGGTTTTATCTTCTGCATTTGGGTTAACTCCATTTTCCAAGTGTGAAAACACACAAGGGAAGGTTGCTTCAGTTACACAGGTGGTTGGGGGTACAGCTGGCATTAAACTCAGCATCAGAGAATAACTGCCCCAAGTCAACCTTTCTGTTTGTGGATTCATGCCTCATGTTTCTAGGCTTAGGGGCCAGAACTGCCTGCAAAGTGCTCTCCAAATGTTTGAGTTAATATTATTACAGGGCAGGGGCTGCTGAGGAATTGACTCTTAATAATTATAATAAATAATGATGACAATGATGATGAAGTATCTATCTTGTTCTCCCAGCCAAGCATGAGTCTCAAAATGGGAGATGAAAGAAGTTCACTTCACCTTGAGAGCTGAAAGCTAGGGGAATCCCAAAGCATGGCTTCCACTCTCTCTCTGCTTGCCTCTTCCAAACCAAGACCACAACCGGCTTGGCAACACCCAAACCTTTATATGTGCATCAACACAGCAGCAGCAGCAGCAAGACCAGGATCAACCCAAACCATAATGGTTTGGCCCAAAGAGGACTTGGCCACAGAATGTGTGATCAGGTGACAGGCTCTCCCCACCCGAGGCTTGGGGATCAGGCCTGTGTCAAACATAGCATGGATCTTCCCCTCATGCCTCTGCCTTGCCACACCCCAACCTCCCTGCATAAGGATGAGGAATTGGCAACTGGTCTGTGGCTGTCTTAGGTCTGGACAGCCTCTCCAGGAAACTGCAGTGTCTGTAGACTAGGGCCAATGCCACCTTCCACTCTGCTGGGGCATCTCTCCCCCTTCTCCCCCTGCTGCCCCTGTCATTCACTTGAACACTTACAGCCTAGGAAATGGAGATAGAAGAGTCACGGATCTGGTGATTTCCTGAGTCTCCTCTCACCCCCGTGTGGAGAGGGGTTGGGATGAGAAGGCAGAAAGAAAATCAATCTTCTGTCCAAACCAGAGTGTGCAGTAGACACTTAATAAACATTATGACTCCAACCCCAAACAATCTAGTGATTCTCTCCCTCTGGGCAGCTGGGCAAGACTAAAACCCAACCAAGAGCTTGTCCTCTGAAAGCAATCTTGGCACAAACACTTGGAACCCAAAGCTGTCTTTAATCACAGGCACAAGTCATAATAATCGCTTGAAATAACAGCTAACATTTACTGAGTCTTACCATATGCTAGGGACTTTGCTGAACACTTTACATGGATTAGCTCAATTAATCCTCATGGATACGATTATTATCCCCACTTTGCAGTTGAGGAAACTGAGGCTCAGCAGGATTAAGTAATTTGCCCAAGATCAACAACTGGGAGGCAGAGCCAGGTTCAAATCCCCAAATGTGTCCCTTCTGAGTGACCCCACAGCCTCCCTGGTGCCTCCCAACTCATTCCAGAGAGTCCGAGACATCTGCCCCTGGCTCACAGTGAACCAGACACGGGGCATCATGCTGGTGTGTTTAATGCCTTTTTCAATTTTTTTTTTTTTTTTTTTTTTTTTTTAAGAGAAAGAGACATTCAAGATAAAGTCCTCTGATGTGGAAAGAGGGCATTTCACAGTCTGAGGTTGGCATCTGGCATCACCAATTCATAGCAGCTGAGAAGCATGTAAATACCCCCTACTGTTCAATATAGAGCTAGTGGTCTCATTCATCTATGCATTAATCTCCTGAAATGTAAAGTACTCTTTTCCTCTTTCCTTAATTGATGAAAATAAAGACGACTAAGAATCAGGGGTTTAAAATCAGATTTTTGAAAGTGAGATGGTTTTCTGACTCTTTGGCTTTCACAGATTGCAGCATATTTGCTGCCAAAGAGGAGAAACAAAAATAACAGGGCTCTTGGCCCATCTTCTGCTTCGATTTACTAATACAACCCAACTCTGCCGCCAACGAGCTTTGTGACTTAGAGAGAATCACTGCTCGTCTCTGGTCTCAATTCCTAACTGTTTCTCCTAGAGGTGCTACTGGTATTTTGGGCAGGACAGGTCTTCACCGGTGGGTTTTGTCCCATGGTGAAGCTCTGCACCCCACCTACCACCTATAAGTGGTATCCCCAGATGCTGTGACAATGGAAACAACAGCACCCACACATTTCCAAATATCACCTGGAGAGGCCTTATTGCCCCTGGTAAGAATCACACAACATGATACTGGTGGATGAAAGTAGTGATGCTTAACTATTTTGGGACCATTGGCCCTTTTCAGAATGTGATAAAAGCTAACGTATCTTTTCCTTAAGAAACATACACATGCATGTAAAGGAAATACTTCACAAAAAATCTCAAGACAGTTCAGATTCCCTAATGCCTAGCCCAGAAGCCCGCAGATCCTAGGGTTAATAATTCTTGACTTGGAGATTTTCAGAAGTTCTTTCTGGCTTGAATACTCTGTGCATCTATTACCCTTTGCCAAGACTTCTTTGCCAGACTCATAACTGGTCTCATTTTCTGGTCCTCCCGTTTTTCTGTTGCTTTGAAGCTATGGAGCCAGGTACTGGACATCTTAACTTACTATGGCTCTTGTGTAATGGGAAAGTTATGGGTCACGATGATGCAAAGTGACCTCCTCAAAAACAATAAATCAGTGGGGGAACCAGAAGTAGAGCCCCAGCTCTCCAGAGGGCCAGCCCTAGGCTGCTCATTGGCACATGCTGAACAGTGTTTAAGAACACTTGGAGGGGTTCATCCTGCTCCGGGAGGGCCGGCAGGGCACCCTGGAGGAGGCACAGGGTTCCACGTGAGGCTGACCACCACGGCACGCTCTGCCTGAACACTGCGACAGGGCCAGCGTGGGCAGCCCGAACACTGACCTGGCCCCACAGGTAGTCCCTGGAAAGCAGAATCCTTCCCTTCTTCCTTCCACCAAGATTTACGTGGTGTCGGCACCTCCATCTCCTGACATCCACATTCCTCAAGGACCCTGGAAGCGGATGCATTTTCCTTTCCCTCCCATCACTCTGGATGACTCCACCTCCAACCTGAAGGATTTTGCATCCTTTTGGTCTCATGGATCCTCAACACCCCCAAGGCAATTATGTTTGCAAACTTCACTGTTTCCAAAGCACTTCCCTCCAGTCAAGCCTGCTGCTGTGATAACTCTAGGGAAGGGAATGGTGCACTGTGCTGGGCGTCCTCTAAGCGGGGAAGGAGGAGGTTGGAGGGCTGCAGGCAACAGACACTGGCTTGGAAGACACCAGAGAAAGCATCAGGGGGGTGGTTTACGCACAAATACAGGCTCTCTTGATATGTCAGATAGCAAAAGTGGGTAAATTCATTTCTCTACAAGAGGATCCAGTCAGAAGACACATTGGGGCCAGGCATTATGTACATGCAGGCTGCTGATGTAAAATATGGCTGCAGATTTTGACTTTCCTCCCATGGTGTCTTTGCCACATCCCCTTGTATCTGAGAGCTTGTGACCATTTTGACCAATGCAGTATGGCACAGTGAACACTGCACTTCCAAGGTTGAGTCATAAAGGACCATGCAGCTTTGCCTTGCTCTTGGAGCCCTGAACTGCCATGTCCCAGGCCACCAGGCCAGAGAGGCCTGGAATTCGTGCTCCCCTGAACACTCCCAGCTGAGTTCGGCCTTCCCGCTTGCCCCACCAAGGCACTAAGCATGTGAATGAAGACGACCTGGATGACCCAGGCCAGCTCACTCGCCAGCTGAACACCACCAAGTGACCTCTGACAATGCCACACGGCCCAGAAGAATCACCCTGCCCAGCTCTGCCCAAATTCCTTACCCACAAAATCATGAGATATGACAAAACGGGTGCTGTTTTAATTTAAGCCACTAAGTTTTGGGGTGGTCTGTTATACAGCAGAAGATAAACAGAACACCCCCAGCTGAAGAAATTACAAGATTTGAGGTGTCATCTTTTAATGTCAGTAATGCTACTTAATTACGTTTGCTTAGGAGGGGCTGAATGAATTCCTGGATGGATCTCTAGGATAATTACTGGTATGCTACTAAGTACTTGAGGCTGGGCCAATAAAGACTAGGAACGTCCCTTGGAGCCGTCAGTCACCGGAAGGTGTGGTGCACCCGAGGTTCTGAGACCCAGCGAGTCTGACTGCAAAGCCACAAAACAGCAGTGTGAAGTTACCCTCTACTCATCGAGATTTCTGGGCGAGAGAGGGTTGTGTGCATGTGTGTGCATGAGAGAGAAAGAGAGAGAGAGAGATACTGACAGAAACAGACAGAAGCTGATAGGGCTTTCTGGATCAGCGGGCTTAAGTTGAGTGAAATGGGCTATTTCAACCAGGCTAGGGGAATAGGGGGGTGAGGTGAGGTCCCTGCTCCAAAGCCACCACCACCGTAGCTCCAGAGGGTGTTGGCACTTAAATTCCTGTTAGAAAACGCTCCACTCTGCCGGCACCCCCCCCCCCCCCCCAAAGCTATTTAAATCCCTACACTAACATTTTCTTCCTACCTGCCAGGGAAATGAACAAGCCGGTGCTGCAGACCTGGCAGTTAGCAATCAGTGGACGGTATGGGAGAAGCATGAAGGCACGAGTACTCAGTTTCAAAAACAGCTTGCTGGCAGACTCAGGCGCAGAGGCCCACAAGACAGGCCCCTTGTACTTGGCCCCAAAAGCGGGTGGGGGCTATGGCCAGCAGCACTGTCATCAGAGGCAGGGACAAGGAGAGAAGAGGAGGGACGCAGATCCATACATGTGCTGTGGGCACAAAAGAACAAATATTGCATGATAGGAAATAATCAGAATAAGCAAATTCATAGGATCAGAAACGAGATAGTTCATCAGGGGCCAGAGTGGGGTAGGGGATGGGAAGTTAATGTTTAAATTGTGCGGAGTTTCTATTTGGGGTGATGGGAAAGCTTTGGTAATGGATGGTGGTGATGGTAGCACAACATCGTGAGTGTAATTAACAGCACTGAATTTGATATCTGAATGTGATTAAAAGGGGGAAATTTTAGGTTGTCTATGTTACTAGAAGAAAAATTTTAAAGAAGCACTGTGCAACACAAACAGGGAACCCTAATGTAAACCATGGGCTATGGTTAATAGTACAATTATTATATTCTTTCATCAATTGTTACAAATGTACCACACTAATATAGGGAGTAATAATGGGGGTAAGGGTGGGGGCTGTTATGGGAACTCCGCATTTTCTGCAAACCTACAACTTCCCTAATAAGAAAAGGGGGGGATCAGGCAGAGTGTGTGTGTGTGTGTGTGTGTGCCGGGAGAGGGATGCTGCGAAGGGGAGAAAACCCAAGGGGGACAAAGCACAAGGAATCAAAAAGACTGGGGTATAACTTCCAACTTTTCCATCTATTTACTCTAAGACCTTGGGCAAGTCTTTCATCTGATTATTATTATTTCTTACATCCTAGGCATCAGTTTGTTCTCCTCCCAAGTGAGGGAATTTGAGTAAATCATCCTGAGAGCATTCCAGCTCCAGCAGGCTGCAGACCCTGAAGGGAGCTAAAACAAGGCTCTGGCTGGGGTGGGGGTGGGGGTGAGGGCAGGGTGGGGGTGGGGTGTCCGACAGACCCCACCCCACCCCCTCATTTAAAGGGGCAGGCCCATGGCTCCCGTGGCCTCCTTGCGTCTCTGTGAATTGAAAACATGTAAGGACAGGCCGGGGAGAAGCCCCTGTGATAGAAGAAAGAGACTGTGGGTCAAGTTTGCCTTTCTCATTATTTCTCCAACCCTTCTCGGATTCCTTTTGTTTAGAAACTTCCTTGAGTTTCTGAAGCCTCCCCTCCCCCATCCCGCCCCCTGAAATGCTCTAGGAGCCCCTCCAGCCTGTAACCCTTCTGGATAACATGTTCCATATGTCGGTCACTCTGCATGAAACGTTTGCGCTGGCTTTTCTGGTCACCTCCTCCATGGTCTCCCCACACCGCACCTCCTCAGAAAAGCACCCCTCCCCCACCCCCAACCCCTCTTGGACCTTCTGCTCCAGAAGCACGACTTTGGGTCCGCTTGGAGCGTGCTTTCCCTCCTGGGTCAACTCCCATGGAGAATTCCTGCAGGTTTGCCTCCTCCAAGCCAGCGCCCTGAGTATGCCTGCCTCCACTCCAGCCCGCCGACAGCTGCAGGGGACCCTCCTTTAAGCACTGGGGCTAATTGAGCGGTGCTCTGAGCTTGCCACATTATTTGCTTAGAGCATGCTTTTATAGCAAGGCAACACAGCATTCTATTGTCTTCCTTTCCCACCCAGCTCCCCCTCCTCCCGGGGAACAACCGTGGTAACTAAAGGCTGAAGAGATTTTTCCAACATAACTTCCAGTCTTCCTTTTGCTGAGGCCGACGCTGCAAACAGACATCCACCCCTCCCTGCCTGACCCCTACCCTCCCCCCTGCACCCCCCCATCCACTCCACCCCCCACTTTCTGATGCATCTTTTGATGACTGGGCTTGACTCTTGGAAAACACAGTGTAGAACCCAGCCCCACACTAGTTTTTATGGGTTTCCCAAAAGACAGAAGAAGGTGGGCTTCAACAGCTTTGGAAGGGCTGAGTTGGAAGGGCTGAAGAGGGACTTCCAGTTGGTCAAGGGGCCTGAGACGTCTGCCTGCAGATTCTCTTCCTTGAAAGCATAATCGAACTCAAAGGTTTCCAACATGGAGACTCTGGAGATCAAGCAGAGGCCACCTTGAAGCAGGCAGCCAGGCAGCCCCTCTACCCAGCCAACCCAGATGGGAGCAAGCAGGGGAAACAGGAGGTCCCAGAGGCCAAGCTGCAGGGATCACGGCTTTCCCACACAGTTGCACAGGTCTCAGCCAGGGAGCCACATCTGGGGGCAGGGCAGGACCTGTGGCTCTCCAGAAGGAAGGAAGGAGACGATGTACTCAGCACCTAGAGGCCATAGACTACAATTTAAAATGAAAACCCCACTCTTTCTAGCTTTTCTGGGGGAGATGGAGTTAGGAAAACTGTAAAGAGAAAGTTTTGCTAGTTTGAAGTCAGAAATCTGGGGCAAATGTAAGGGACAGGACTAAACACGGTCACAGCTAGAGATAAAAACAGAAGCAGAGCCACTGGCTCCTGACTCCTGATCTAGTCTTCCTAAAATGTAGCCCTTTCTATTGTCAAAGTGCTAAAGAGTTCAGAGCAACAGATCACACACCTGTGACATGCCCCCCCCCCTCCAAGGAAGTGGGGCTCCTCCACCTTTCTATGAATTTGGGGGAATCCTCCATATCTACAAAATGCAAACTGCACTTTTTCTCTGGGCTCAAAAAATCTCCAATGCACCAGTTTATCCAAACTGGATCATTTCCAAAGCTGGGATACATCTGGCTGCAAGAGCAGGGTTCCGTCCAGGGAGATGGACTGGGCCCGTCTCTGGCCTGCCCTCTGCACCCACTGCTCTCCAAGTCCAGCCAGAGGGAAGCCTCCCCTAATTCCACCCACCTTGGCTCTGTCCAGTCGGCAGTTTAATGTCGTCTGAGGATCAAACAACAGGTTAAGCAAAAGTGTGGGTTAAAAACCATCCTTCTCAACAGCGCCGGTATTAAGAAAATGACAACTGTAATGAAGGAAAACATGCTCGAAGATGGGTTTGGATGATGCATGGGGGCTAATGAGACAATTGAACTCAGGTCTTTGGGGGATCTGACTTCAGAAGCTCCAGTTACGCTGAGGCGCTTGGCAAGGAACCCTGCCACTTGGTGGCAATGAACAGATTAACACAGAGGATAAGTCAGAGGACAAGAAGGTGCAGGAATGTGTCCGGACACTGGGCTGGCCTGCCTTCGGAGACCGACAAAAGCTTGACAAATCCACCTGGAAAAAGGTTGGCGCCCTCATAACAGACAGTCGACTCAGTCAACAGATTCACTTTTCTGCCACTGGATCAATTTGCAAAACTTTAGCGCCATCTATTTTGGGGAAATCTATTTGTATTCGCGACAAAGAATGCTGTAGTGAGTTTCCAGGCACACAGCAAAAATGACCAGATGCACTAGATGTCATAGAGCTGGTTGCAAAATAGTCCCTCCCAAACCCGAGAGTCTGTGATTCTATGTTGTGGCTGTGAGGCAGAAAACCCCACTATAGGGGAGGCCGATGGGCTGCAGACATCTGTGCACCTCGAGGTGGAGAAAGTCATGGTTGGGGGAGTGAGGGCCCCTGCAGAC
Source organism: Choloepus didactylus (assembly GCF_015220235.1). Lineage (NCBI taxonomy): Eukaryota > Metazoa > Chordata > Mammalia > Pilosa > Megalonychidae > Choloepus > Choloepus didactylus. The sequence goes on from NC_051314.1 coordinate 126,816,380, forward strand.
TCTGCACTGCCCACTGAAGGATCTGGGGAGTCTTTTCATGCTGGCATTGATTCAGAAGGTGGAACTTTTCATCCCATGACATGATACATCTTAATTCCCCTCTGTGATGCTAATAATGTACTTGACCAATGCCAAGTGAGCGGAAGGTACAGAGTGTGGACTCATCTGAGAAAATGAAAAAGTGATCATGGTAGCCACACAAGGGGCCCTCAGTTTGTTACACTAGTTATGCTTCTGAGAAGGCTGAGTGCAAAGCAAAGTTTTGTGAATTGAATCATATTTTAAAGACACTAGGTGGGTTTGCAATAAAAAAACAAAATCCTATTTTGGATTCATATGGAAAGCAGTGAATAACCAGGCTTTGATTAAAAAGAAAACCAATTTTATATCTTGGACTGGTTTTAGCTTTACCTTAAAAGGTAGAGCACCTCTGCTGTAAATACACTACAATTCTGTGATGAACACATATGCTTTGAGATTAAAGTCTTCGCCAAGGGACTAAGACTTATTCTTTGATTAGCTCTTCAACTATCTGGGTGCCCTGTTTATGTGTGTTATTCCCAATGGCCTATTCCTCAGAAGTCTAGAAATCTGGAAGAAAAAAAAAAGAAGCCATAGAATTTTCTTGCTAGAATTTCCCATTTTTCTACTCTCGTGTCCTAAACAAGGTCAAGCTAAGTTCCCATAATGTATGACGGTTCAATCTCTTTCTCAAAAAATAATGACAAGAAAAGGAAAAAGGAAGAGAGAGTGGTCAAGCAGAAATTACACACCCTGTACTTGGTGAAGGCTCAAGAATAGTTAATAATAATGGTAACTGGGCACTTATTCTGTGCCAGGAAATGTGCTAAGGACTCTACACTCACATCCGAGGTAATTCCATATAACCCTATGAGGCAGGTCCTACAGTCCACGATCCTGTATCTGACACTGATATATTGCAGTATATTATCTAATAACCTCAACGGGGTCCAGGACAACATCCCATGATCAAACATTAATATTCCTGCTGCAAATTATAAGTATTCGCTTAGGTGAGATAAAGATGATATCAATTGGGGTTAGATTTGCATGACTCTGGGTTTTCAGAGCTCTTTGGGTTTTGGAATTGCAAAGAAGAGACTGGGGAAGTTTATTATAATCTCCATTTCCTAAACATGGAAACCAAGCCCAAGGGAAAACCTCTTGTCCAAGCTGACAACATGGCTGCATCACGGCTAAGATGACAGCAGAGCTGGGATTCAATCAAACTCAGGCGGGTCTGATATAAAACTCCATGCTCTCAAACACCAGGCCGTGCTGCTGACAGCCCATCCTGGGACTAAAAGAATGGAAACTCTCTACAATGGTTTTGTGGGGTGGTCAAATTAAACTATGATTGCACACACTCTTTTTAAAGAATTTTTCCCTTAAACAAATTTTACAGAGAAGCTATGTTTCCTTATAATAAAAATAATCTGAATGTAGTTTAGAAAATTTAGAAAATACAAGAATATATAAAAAAGAAATCCATCAGCTCCCCTTGCTAGCATTGTGGAATATTTACATCTGGTGTTTTTTAAACAATGTGTTTTTTCTATGCCTTATGGGGTTAAGACTGTCTACTACTGGAACTTTATTTCACTTTATATTACAATCTAAGCAGTATCCCATCATATTAAAATTCTACCTAAACAAAATTTTGATGGCTACATAATATTCCATCATATGAATGTGCCATAATTTACTGGATCATGCTCCCTTGTTGAACATTTATTATTCCCAATTCTCCACTTCCATAAATAACAGGTAACAAATATCTTTGTGTACAAAGCTTATGACCTGCATGGGTTATTCTCATAATCTATTGCTTCAGCCCCTCTCTTACATTCCAGTCCCATCCCCCCTGCACAACCCCAGCCTCAGATCAATTCAAACATCCATTTTTCCTGGCTGGCATGCAGGCTGCTGAGAAGGGAGAAACATGGCTACCACTGTTTGGTGCCAAGCAAATTTATGTTCTCGGGTTCATCAACATTTTTTGGGTTTCACTTTGTTATTCCCACATAAGATCTTTCCTCCGATGCTCACAGCAGCTCTTTGGACCTGCCCTGGTCTCCTCGAGCCTCTTAGAATAGAGGAGTCCCTTAGGTAGGAATTCTTTCAACTTTAGAACCCCACTTACAAATCTACTTACAAGCATACCGTTATGGTGACCAGACACTTTGTCATCCACACCAGTTCACTTTGGAAAGTGAGAGAGGGGACCATATCAAAATTCTGTGGCGGCACCAGCTGTGCTGCAAGTCTGCCCTGGGTCAGCCAGGCTGTGGGTCCCCTGGGCAGCACTATAATCAATTTCCTGAGTGACAGAGTCATTCTCATCCCACCTCCCCTCAAAAAGGATCCACACCTCCCCCCCTCTGCCTCCCACTTCTTCCCATTTCCTCAGGAGCCTGCTTCCATCAGGATCTCTATCCCAGCTGGACCTTTAACCCATCTCCCTCTACAGTTTTCTCCTCAATCCTCAATATATAATGTTCAAGGGTTGCCAACCTTAAAAGAATAAAAGAAAAGCAAAAGACTTCCTCAGTCTTTTGTCCTCCTCTAACATACTACTTCCTGATCCCAGTTAAGCTTTATAAAAGGCAGCCTGCACTTGTTATCTCCATTCTTCGCCCCCCTCACCAACAGGCTTCTCTTCTCCATCACCACCACCAAGCACAGGTCTCGAATGAAACAGCCCTCCAAGAACACCAGTGAGTTCCTTATTAAAAATCAGACAGCCACGCTGCCATCCCTTCCTTACTGAATTTGAATTGTTTGATGCCGTGGGCCTTCCCTCCCTCCTGCAGCTTCCCTGACAGCACTCTCTCACCGTTTTCCTCCTGCCGCGATTGGGACTCACCTTTTTAGGCCTTAAATTCTGTTTCCCCAAATCCCGTCTTCTCCGAGGTTATTGTTGTGTCGTCTCATCCACCCTGTTTCTGTGCTGATAACTTCCATATCCGCATCCCCAGCACGGACCTCCACCCCAAGCTCCACACCCACATTCCTGACTGCCTACTGGGCGTCCCCACTCGAGGGCTTCAGAGTCATCTCAAGGGCGAGAGATCCAAAACTGAAGTCAGCATCTTCCCCCAAACCCTGCTTCTCCTCTAGCCTCTCCCAGGAAAGGACCCCACCACTCACCGGAGATCATATTTGAATCCTTTCTCTTCCCTGTTCCCCATGTCAAACTGATCTTCAATTCCAGCTGATTCTGCCTCCTTGTATTCCTCAAAATCCCCCCTCCCCTTTTCTCGAGAGCCCATGCTCTCTCTCTAGCCTGGTTTATCTCAATGGTTTCTGAGACTCTACGTTTGCCCTCTCCCAGCCTCCTTATAATTTCTTCTCCACATTGGAATAGAATGATCTTTATAGTCAAACCTAACTGGGTCACTTCTCGCCAGAGAGATTTCCACTCATCTTTGCAATCTATAAAGCCCAAATTCCTTGGCACGGCCCTTGGCCCTTGGCGATGTTGACTCTTGGGCTCCTCCCTCACCAGCCTCATGCCCCAGTTCTCTCACACTGCGCACACTGACTGCAACAAAGGATTTTGGTTCTCCCAACATGCCACGTGCTCACTCACCTCCATGAGGGACCCCAAGGACTCCTCTTTTTACTCCTTCTTACCAGGGATTCCCTATTTGCAACTTCTGACCCTGCCCACACATCACCTCCCTATAGGGGACATCTAATTTAGCACTTATCACACTCTTTTATAACCATCCTTTTAGTTGTCTGTCTTCCCCAAATAGACAGCAAGCTCCCATTTTCTGGATTTTGGTATCCTAGCCCCTACGATGGTGTCTGGCTCATAGCAGGTGCTCGCTAAAAGAGTCCCAGCAATAGAGCCACTGGATAAATGGACAAACATCCTAAGTAGGATGCCCATTTATGCTTTTGTCCTGGTATAATTATTAGTTCTTCCCTTTCGCTCTCAAAGTCCCACTTCAGATAATGAATTTTATGCTTGCTCTACTCCTAAGGCCCTTGATATGGACAACCTGCATCCTTTAAAGATATTTATTCAGAATCAAGAGCAAAAAAAGGGGCTAGGGTGAATCGGAAAAGGAATGAGCTGAGGACGTTTATGTGAAGGTAAGAGGCAGCAGGAGGGGTCTCTGGAGGTCTGTGAGATGACAGATGACATGGGTGATCTCACACACAAAACTGCATGTCAGCAAATGGAAAGGAAGGATTTAGGTGCCACAGAGGAAAAGAAAAATGACAATTCAAGCAGCCCCAGCACACTGCTCAGAACTCAGAAGCAGAATGGTGCCTCTGTGGGAAGGAGAGGCAGAAGAAGGCAGCTCTCTAGTGTAGAGGTGGGGCACCTGCACCAAGACAGGAGGAAGGTGTCCAGAAGTCTGAGCCCCTCTGGGCTTGGGTCTCTGCTGCCTCATACTCCACCTGCCAGACCAAGAATCCCCCACCAAGGCTTCCCAGGCCTGACAGCTCTGGCATAGGATCAGGATCACACTGGAAATTCCTAGGGATAAGAGAACGCTAAGACTTGAAAATCTGCAAATAAAAGCAAGTGGGAATCAACACCCAGCAGGGCTTGTGAAGGTGACTCAGGGCCAGGGTCCAAAAGCTCCATAAGCTGCTGCTGTGAGGCAAAGTCCAGGCTAGAGCAAGGCCCTGAGGTGCCTCCTCTAGGTTGGGAAACCGAGCACAGCTCTAGGTAACTGGCTTTTGAGTTTCCGAGGGCAGGACCCTCATCTCATTCTTCTCTGCAGCCCCAGTGCCTAACACAACATGAGACATGCAATAACACGTGTGCACTAAAAAGAATTTACTCCCCCAGGAGATGCACAAGGATCCAGGAAGGGCTAGATAGGCAAAATCAAAAATAAAGGAGATTTAACTCTCTCACAGTGACAGGTAACAGTGAGGTAAGGGGTAAGTCTCAGGTGTAGGTTCAGTCTGGGGATGGGGAAGATGTTTTTAGCAAGGTGTTTTTGGACAGGGGAGAGGAGGTGTTTTGGGACTAAACAAGACAAGACCTCTGCTGGGACATCCCAAGAATATACAGAACTACAAATAAAACCCAGAACCCAGAGAGGGTGCTCTCCTGGCCCAAAGAACAATAAGGCTTGAGAATTTTTTTTTTTTTTTTTTGCCCTTAAGCAAGTCACTAAACAAGCTCTCCGGGAATAAATTAATATAGGCATCAATATAGAAATCTAAGGCCAATGGTTTCCAAGTCTGCTACTTCTTATTGTCGTGGCTTTCTCCCTTAGTGACACCTTCCCGGGGACTCTAGGCCCAGGGAGAAGAACAGAAGGTGCAAATGGCAAAGAGATCAGCAGTAGTGGTCAAGCCTGCCTTGAAAACCATCCCATTGCCTGGCATCATGGGAGATCAGCTCCCGTCCCCCCACAGGCAGGTCCAAGCTAGAGAGAAAGAAGAAACGACCCAGAAAGAAGGACAGAGAGTAAGTAACCATGGAAGGGGGAGGGGGTGGCAGCAGTGGTGGGCCCTGAGTATCAAACTAATAATATCTGACTTTTTATACTCTTCTGTATATATTCTACTTGATCACTGCAGTTGTCCTATGAGATAAAGACAAGTCTTTCTCTATTTTAGGTTTAAGAAAACTGAAGCTCAGGAAGGTTAGAAGATTTGTCCAATGACAAACGCCAATAAGTGACAGAGCTAGGATGAGATGCCTCATCTTCTGACTCGCAGATTTTTTCCTATGCTACCTGTCTGCTAAAGCTTTCCCTTCCCACCAACCTCCAACCCTCTTTTCTCCCAAGATAGCCCTGTGATTCTTACTTATTCCACAAAGGCAAAGTATGTGTGTAGAAATTTCAAATTATTCCCATTAAGAAATTAAAAAAAAATATTTAGAGCCTGTTAACATCAGTGAAACAATATACCTCTTGGTGATACTTTCTGACCAGGGTCTCAGGTAACACTTCTCAAAATGAAACCAGGTGAAACTGACAGTGTGCAGACAAAGGTCTGGGGCTCGTGGGCCTGCTGTCTGCTGTGTACATATGCAGCCCTGCAAGCTTGCAGCGGCTGTGCAATGTCCTCTGGATCTGATTCTCCATCTCTCCAAGTCCTCCTCCCACCAACCAAAACAGAAAACCTCCAGGATACTGCAGACCCACTTTCTGATTTTCACTAGGAAGCAGAGATTTCTACAAAGATCCAGAAATCTATTCTCAGGGAACAAATCCAAATTCTTGCCCCAGAGGTTCTGCCTCTAGCCAACGCCTCTCCATGCAAAAGTTCCTACTGTTCTTCATGGTTTCTCCCTCTACCCGCCCCCCTACCCGATCCCCTTCCTTCAAAGAAGAGGTCCCCAAACGCATGGCCGCAGGAAAAGAGTCACCACATTGGCAGTCAATACTGATGGTGGCTATCTGGAAAGGCCCCTAGCAAGGGCCGTGCCCGGGTATCAGCATTCTTCCCGCTGTCTGACCAGAATCCTCTTGCCTCAACATCAGCCCCTTTCCTTTATTTATTTATTTTTTTAATTAGAGAAGTTGTGGGTTCATAGAACAATCATGCAGAAAATACAGAGTTCCCATATGCCACCCTATTATTAACACCTGCATTGGTGTGGATCATTTGTTATAACTGATGAAAGCACATTTCTATAATTGTACTATTAACTATATTCCATGATTTAACTTAGGGTTCGTTGTGTTGGGCAGTTACATGGATTTAAAAAAAATTTATTTAGTACCACATACAACCTAATATTTTAAGCACATTCAAATATTTAACTCAGTGCTATTAATGGCATTTACAATGCTGTGCTACCGTCACCACCATCCCTTACCGAAACTTTTCCATTGTCCCAAACAGAAACGCTGTACGTTTTAAGCCTTAACTCCCTATTCCCTACCCCCATCCCATTTCCCTGGTAACCTATATTCTAGATTCTGAATTTATGAAGTCCCTTTCCTTTTGGTATGTTCTTGGTGGGGAGAGAGAATCAACGTGATAATTTTTCTGTTTTTTAGTATTACTTTTCATGTTTCAATACATAGCTACAATAGAGTTTCCCAAGCCCCCATAGTGTGTGTGTGACAGATGAGGAGACTGAGGCCCAATGAGGAGAGTGACGTATCTAAGGCCACCCTCCCTGGCTGATATCAGCAGGGGACATATGGACCCAGGTCTCCCAACCCCGTATCAAATGCTGTTTCCAAGGGCAGCCTGCTTTCCATTAATGGCCCAAGAAATGGTCTATAAAAGTCAAAGGAATTTTGAGTGCCAGAAATGACTGTAAAAGTCAGCGAGCCCGTTTCAGAACACAAATGATACTGTGGACAAATAAACTATTTAAAATGTCTATTGAAAGATCCAGTAAGAGGGGAGAGGAGAGGAGACCTGGAATGCAGGAAATGAATTGCAACTTGTGTTGTCAAAGGAAGGGTGGGGAAGGGAAGGAGCTCAAAGCAGGTGTCGACAATATGCCCGTCTTCTGTGACTACCACAGCAGTTGAAAGACATACATCTTGTATTTCAAAATAATAGACTTTATCAGAAATCACCTGGCCTACATCCTCATCTTATAACCCAGTATTTCACTGTAGAGAAGCCTCGAGGCTGGGAGTACATGCATTTGAACTTCGTAGGGGAGGGAAATGCTCTGGGTTAAAGCTCGGCTGGACAGGTATGGGAGGCAGAGGGGAAAAAGAGAGTGAAACCTCATTTAAGCCCCCACCCCTTCTCCAGCCGCTTCACCTGAGACCCGGGAGAAGGGAGAGGGGATGTTTATCCAGGCACAGGCAGTGAAGAGGAGGATACGGCTCCCCATCCTGCAGATTTAGCATCAGGAACCACACAAACGGTTCACTGGGTTACAGCTGGGACTCCAAGCAGAAGGCTCCCCAGGAACGCAGATGTCCCCGCTCCTGCCTTAGAGCCAGACCAACCAGACGCAGGGTTCAGGAATTCAACTGCAGGGTGAGGGAGTGTTTTCCTGCTGCAAAACCTGGGTGTCCTGGGTCCACCCTCCTGGAGCGTGAAGCAGTCAATCCAGCTTCCTGCTAACACTGGAGATGAGGATGAACTCTTGTCGCAAATTGGAGAAGGGAGAGAATCCTCCATCAGAGCCTCTGTGCCAGAAGCCTTTCAAAATTAACTCATGAAAAAGAAACAGTGCAAAAGGGATATGGAGTTCCTTTCATTCTGTCTTTTCTACAGGGACTCACTAAATCAAAGGCAAGGGTAATTAAAAAACAATGACACTGTGAGTCTAAAATTAACTCAAAAATTTTTTAATGCAGGACTCAAAAATCATTTTTATATTATTTTGGAATGTGTCAGAGACACATAATCCACAAGATTTGTGACCTTCAAAGAAGGTTCAGCCAGTGTTTCTACATTGTGTTTTATTGGTCAGTGTTAGTTGCAGATAAATTATAAAGTTCCTGTGCTCATGCACAGGCTGTGATTAAGGGAAGGTGCAGGTTTCCCCATTATGCTGTGCCTACATGACGATTACCCCAGCCCATGTCCAGAGACCCACCATGGTGAGCTGGGCACTCCCGGCACTGGCACCCCTGGATTACACCCTCAGCCTGAGGGTGCCCCCCGACGCTGCTCTCTTTCTCACAAGACTCCCCATTCCCCAGTCCCTCCCCTCCCTGCATAGAACATGCCCAAACTCTGTTGTCATCCCTTCCGACCCCTTCCCTTTCTAGCCCCTCGCTTGGGAAAATGGCCCTGCCCTCATTATGCTGTGACTTTTCCAGCCTTCGGTTCTGAATGAGTAGAGTCAAGTTTTTGGAATTCACACACAAAAAAACTTTTCTCTTTCAAGTGCCTGGCTCTGGTAATTAAAAGTCCTGTCTTGCAGAATTGTGCTACAGATTCACAAAACGGATTCAGCAATTCCATTGGCTTCTTTGTTCTGGGTGGCACCCACGCGCCCCTCATGGATAATGAGTGTTAAAGACCCAGGCGGAGGGTGGGGGGCCTCGCTGTCACTCAGAGGATTATACTGCTTTGCTGTATCCTGGCACACCCGGGGTGGCACTGACCATCAGGCTGGTAGAATTCAAGATGTGGTACGAGCTCTGAGGTTCCAGTACTGCATTATCATTTCTGCATTCATATCCACATTGTCTTCTACGGCCTTAGTGGATCAGAATTTCCCCAGGGCCTCCTCCTTTGTTCTTCCAAATAAAAGTAAGGACTTATAAGAGGATGGGAAGGCAGATGGAAGAGAAAACACTGTGGTTTTGGCCAGGTGGGCTTCCAACAGAGATGTGAACACCCGACTCCACTCGGGATGAGATTTATGACAGGGAATGAAGGAAGTCTGCCCTCAATTTATAACCAGTTAGTGACCCAGATTTAGATCACTGTTCTTAAAACGTAAAAACAAGAGCACCTAGGGTTCTCAAAATGAATCTAGTTTAGTTGATGTGAATTAAGTTCCTGATCTGGAGAAAGATGAAAAGTAATTACAGGCATGGTGGAAAATGTTATCTCTCTTCCAATATATAATATACATACATTATATCAAATCTACACACATATCTACGCATTTAAGTGTGTATATATAGAACAACCCAAGAGGTGGAGGACACAGTGTGAATTACACGACCAAATCAAGGCAGAGTTGTATCACTGAACAGACCGTAATTATGTTGATTGAAGCCAGATTTAAAGGACCAAGGGATTTTGTTTGGAAACAGAGAACAGGACCAAAATATTCCCTCAGAAAGGAAATCTCATCAAAGGAAAAAAATGGGGGGTGGCAGACAGGAGGTGGGGAGCGGAGGAAGTCCAATAGCTATGAGACATAGTTTGGGCAAGTGAAATGAAAATAATTCATCTCTCCACTTTCTAGGATGCAAGAAGCAGAGAGCATGATAAATGCAGTGGAGACGATGATAGGACAAAGAGAAATCTAGGGAGGGGGAGGAGGAGAGGAGCTGCAAAGGCAACTAATAAGGACTGGCCTGTTTATCTCTCTGCTTCTGTGCTTTGGGAAATAAATTCAGTCCGATTTTGTAATTGAGCAGGGAAACATACCTCATCTCTAACTGTCGGAATTCAAGGATGGATGTTCATCATGTGCAGGTTTGAAAGAAGTAAGATTAATGGACAGTTCTAGCAGGGTGCACCAGAAGAATTTTTAGACACAACCACTTGAGGAGGAGTGGGAGGAGGGAAAGAAGAATCTGGCATTTGGCCAATCCCTTGGAGAAAAAGAAAATGGTAAACTTAGGATTCCATAATTCTCAACTAGTCAAGTTACCCGCAGCTGTGACAACCACAGCCCCACCAGATGACAAAACCCCTTGGACACGGCACGAGGTCATATTCACCTGGGGGATCTTCCTGAACACGTGCTTTGAAATGAGGGCAGCACTTAAACTCAGTCATCATAGAAGAGTGGGATTTTCGCACTCAAAGGAACTTTGGCGATCATCTAATCCCTCAACCTTCATTTTACAACTGAAGAAACTGGGGCCCAAAGAGCAAAGATGAACTTCTCCAGGTCACACAGCCAGTTAGTTAATGGAAGGGTCAGAACTGGGTTTTGTGCCCCCAATTAAAAATCTAAGTTTCTACCTCTTTTATTATTATTTTTTTCTCGAATTTTGTGCTGCTTTTATAACAACTTTGTAACCCTTGATGGATCAACTAAGTAACAGAAAACCCCCGAAGGAATGTGGCCTAAGAATAGGTGAATCAAATAAGGAGCAAGCAGCAGCCACCACACTTAGAGACCCCCTCCTCCCAGGCACTAAGATGCCCAAATTTAGGAGCTCACTTCTCTTTTAATTCAATGCTGTCATTCTCATCACTGGAGTCATGGGAAGGATAGAAGAAAAGGTCTGATGATGATCACAGAAACCAAATCGAAGGACTGGCCCCTCCTAATTCCCACCCCCGTGCTCAGAAAGGGATCTGGGTAATTCTCTGCCCTTCAGGGGCATGGAAGAAAATTTTTAGGGTGGCCCAGCACTGCTGCTCTCTCCCTTCCCCCATTCCTCCCAACAACAAGACTATAAAAAAGGACAAGGAATTCAGGTTCCCTGTCAGTCGCAGGCCTGACGCCTCTCAGTCCTCTTGGGAAATCCCAACCTACAGCTTGTTCATTTTGAAGTAGAGGAATTTTCATTTTCAAGTTTGAACAGGAGACTCTACCCAGGGGGTAAAAAAAAAAAAAAAAAAAAAAAAAACAAATAACATTTTGGTGAGTAGGCCATACTTTCTGGATATATTTTTTCTCCACACATGAGCAGGTTTAGAGCTCCCATTTCTCCATTTATCCCCTTTCCTTGTCTCCAGCTCCAGCATGTATGTGGCACACGTCACTTCTGGAATAACTGATGCCTATGAAGCTCTGGATCAAAAGGAGAACATCTCAGAAGAATTATGAGAGAAATAAGAAGTTGTAAAAGACACCCTGGGGCTGACAGGACATTCTCCAGCATTATCCTTGCAGGCTGGTTTTAGATGCCAACTGTGCAGAATGGGAGGGGCCACGGCCTCGTTCACACAGGGACAGCTTGCAGCAGAGCTCCAGCAGCTGCTCTCCCCACTGTGCATTTCGCCACTGGCCACTGCAGGACAGAGCCAGGCTAGCCAGTAAGGAAGAACCTCTTAAATGGGATAACAGGTGGCAATGGAGCTGCAAAGGAGATGCATAAGGTTCTGGTCCTCACCTGGGCCTGACCTGAGACAAACCAGATGCAGCTCAGCCTAGTGTCTGGAGCACAGGCTGGCTGACAGCCACAGATCCCTTCCGGGCCTCGCCGGAACACTCAGCCAAGAACACTTAAAAGTGGCCAAAAGCCAGGAGACCTACCTTTCAGTTCCAACTCTGCCACCAACCAGTTGGACGGTCTTGAGCAACTCCTGTCACCTCCCTGAGCCTCAACAGGGAGTGTCAAAGAGAAGGTTCTTATGGAGAGGCTTCTTAAAAAGAGAAGGTTCTTATGGAAGGGCTTCTTGGGTAGCCACTTCTGGCTCATGGTTCCTGTGAGATAAGTATGGATGCTGGAGCCAGGTACATGCCAAGTCTTTGCTGGGGTCGCTTCCACTGGCTACCTTGACAGAACAGCTTGGGAGGGTCACTGGCCTGGGACTTAGGAGATCCAGTTCTACCAGGGAGTAATTATTCGGTGAACTGAGTAGCAAGGTGCGAGCACAAAGAGGGTTGGCTGGGAAGTCAAACAGACCTGCACACGGAGGCTTGCCTCACCATCTCCCAGCAGGGTGACTGTGGGTAAATCACATGATTTCTGTAAGCCTCAGTTTTCCCAACCATAAAATGAGGTTAATCACAGCAACCTCACAGAGCAGTTGGGAGAAATAAGTGAGGCATTTCACGATATATGTTTGGTGTGAACACTCCCAGGCACACAGTAGGCATTCATTTTGGAAAAGTCCTTCCTTCGACCTCAATTTTCCCACTGGTAAACTTCTGGGTAACAGTCCCCTCCTGGCTTCTTCCTGCCTCACGTGAATGCCGTGCAGATGAAATAACATAAACACACGTTGTCATGGTGTTACTACCTCAGCATGCAGACATAAAAAGCTGTTATTCTCAGCAGCAGGAATCATTCCAGATCAAAGGATAATCAGCAGCTGTATCCGCTGCCCTGTTCCGGGCAAGAGGCTCCAGCCAGAGTTCTCCACCACCTGGAATTTGGTTCTCCACGAAGCTGTCCCCAACTACCCCAGCCCACTCTGCTCTCCCCCTGCCAAAACCCACTGCCCTTCTTGTCTTTCCCACTGGGATGAAGGTAGCACTTTTCACTTAGTATGGAGTAGGAGCCAGCACCAAACTCAGGGCAGGAGATTTAGCTTTTAGTTTTGGGTCTTGCACGTGCTACTTGTGAGAGCTTGAAATAAGCAATTCATCTCTGAGCCTCAGTCTCCAAATATGGAATAGAGATCCCTCTATTAAGAACACCTGTTCTTTAAAAATTTGAGTCTTAAATGGATGCTAAAGAGTTAATAACTCTACTGTGCTATAGAAATGGAAAGAATGGTGGCAATGATAATGATGACATCATTTCACATGCTGATGGTTTGACTAACAAGGTTGTAGTGGCTCAGGTGCTCAGAGGTGGAAATCTTACCCCAGTCTAGTTTATACCACGCATATCCACTACTTTCCTTCAGACATGGACACCCATATCAAGCACATAAATACTTGACAAATTCAAATAAAAGCAAGTAAGGTAGAGCATGGTCATTCTGAATAGTGACAGGGGAGAATCTTCTCTAGAGCCGTGCTTCCTCAACTTGGCCCATCACCACAATCACCTGGGAGGGGTCAGTATTACAGACAATCAGCCCACTGACATCACAGGCTTCCTGAATCAATGTCATCAAGGAATGGGACCAGAACCTGGATTTTAAAATATCACCCACAGTGACTCTAATAAATATCAGGTCTGGGAACCACTGCTCTCTCACACCTACCTGCCCTGAGACGGGCAGCGGTCTCCACCCCACACAACCTCAGCACAATGCCTGGCACAGGAACTGGCCAACAAGGATTCACTGAACTGAGCTGAAATTCCAGGCTGGTGCATGAGCAATATAGAACCTGTTGGGGCCTTCCAGGTGGGAAGGAGAAGATGTGCTATCTACCTGTGCCAGTGGTTCCTTTCCAAGGAGGTATTACCAGTACAAAGAATACTAGTCCAATGTGGAAAAAGAGGGAAAAGCACAGCTCAGAATCAGCCCCCTGACTTCTACTTTCTTGCGGACAGGGACACCAGTGTGTCCACCCCATTCAAAGGGGCAAGATGATTAATTCATTAATTAGTTAAGCCAAGCTCCTATCGTTATCATCACAAAATCACTGCATGTCAGACCTGAAATGGGCGAATTCAACTCCCTGATTTTACCCGTATGGAAACAGAGGCCCAGAGAGAGGGCCTTGGCTAAGGTCATAGCAAGCTGGCAGAGCTCCAGTGTGGTACAATGGGAAGAGGACTCAGCCATCTCTGTTGTCACCGTGCACCCTGCAGACCTACCAAGACGTCACACTTGATGGATTCCCAGACCCGGCCTACGTACCAGGCTTCTTGCCTCTAAAACCCAACCTCAGCACAAAGAAGAGTCCTCACTCTTAGGTGAGGTTCCTTAAAGAAACCCATACCTAGGACATTCTGTCCCCGCCGGTGCTCTTTATATCCCCACTCTTGTGTTTCCTTCTGCCTGTAAATCCCACTGCCCCACCTCCAACCATCTCTGCCTGCCCAATACAATCCTGCCCCAAGACTGATCCCAAACGCTATGAATTCTGCCTCCTCCAGGAAGCCACTGGTTATCTGCCTCCTTCAAACTCCCAGGGAGTCAGCTGATCTCTTCTGTAGCTCTTATGTTTTATCTTGTCCTGTGTATCTATTTATCCCACTTGACAGTTTTTAAATTAAGGGCAGGGACTATGTTTTACATCCATCAATATCCCCTATGTTGTCTGGCACAAACTTAGGTGATCAATACACATTCGTTTAATTAAACTGAATGTTGATATGATGCAATTCTCTGTGTTCTGCCCCTTTCATTCCAGAAAAAAAGCTATAATATTTCTGGGTAACCTTTGGTATTAAGTGTCCAGATGGAATGGAATGATTAACAAGGCAAAACTCAAAGAGAATTTGAAGCCACATGGAAGAGATCTATTTAGCTTGCCCTTTTCAGTGCAGATCAGTAGGACAGGCAGGAGATACAGTAGTTGACTCAAGGGGTAAGATCTCTCTCTCTCCAACACATGCACACAACCCTACGTCTACATCTACCTATCTATCTGTCACCTGATAAAAGCATTTTGAAGTCACTGATATCTCAGGATGTGTGAATTTACAGTTTCAAGGGTCAGATCAGCTCAAAGACTATTCTCTGAGGTTACTGCTTTGAAAATAGCACCATCCCAGTTTGGAGGCAGGGTCTCAAGCCAGTCTGATACCACTTTGGAGAAGGCACCCCAGGGGATGCCCCAAGGACCTCAGTCCAGTCTTCTGACCTTGGGATGAGGTACAGCTGAGGTGAACTACAGTGATGCCTCTTCCAAGGAAGCCTGACCTACCACCTCCAAACCACCTCAGCTCTCTTCATTACCACCAGTGGGAAATACACGAAAATGAGCTATACAGCCATCTCTCCCCTGGCTCCACTCTGCCACAGTGCAATGCTCCAGAGAGCCAGAGCAGGGTCTAAAGGAGGCCTGGTGCTGCTGCAAGGTTACACACGCTGCAGGCACCTAAAGAACCGAGAGCACGGCAAACCCGAGGTGTGAACCTGACCTTTCAGGGCTGCCAGGAAGCACTGCATTAGCTCGGGAAAGACAGGCTGAATGAGAGTCTAAAGAAGGTGAAGTTAAGGCGAGGGAGCATGACAGAACCCAGCTGTTCTCCAACTGCCTTCACTGAGGACATTACAAGGAGCAGTGAGGGTGAAAGAAGTACTGTGTGATACTCTGCAGGTGACGTGATGGGGGTGTGGAGGAGGGCCTGATGTACCTGTGACACTTCAAATTCTCATTCACCGAGTGCTTCCAATGTGCCAGGAATGGCTCCGGCACCACCACATACGTCTGATTAATCCTCACCTCAGTACTTTTGAGACAGGCATAATTTCCTTATTATAAAGGAGGAAACCAAGATCAGGGAGTCACCATTATTAGTAAACAGTCATCAGGTATTCAGACTACAAGCCTAATGTTCTTTCTGTTACACCAGAGGTGGTAAATGGGTTTCAATCCAAGCTCAAAAGCCAATCGACTGGTGTATGTCTACCTGGAGGCCTCTGCTGAGGACTAAACGGGCCTTGTGAAGCTCAGTGGGAAAGCGTGCCATGCCTGCAAAGGAGCGGGGAATGGTGGCACACGTGCTGCACTGATTTGCCATCCCTGCACTGATGCACGCCTCAGGGAAAGAACAGGCAGCCCTGTCCGGAAGTTTTAGCAGAAAGTCAAATCTCCGCCATGTTGTTTTACAGTCTCCCCCTACATCTTGCCCCTCAAACGTTTTCAACGTTCTCTTGATTTTCTTCTCCCAAGCCTTCCATGGGTTCTCCACATTTCCCTTTAAGCAGTTAGCCCCCAGAATAAGTCTTGGGTCAGCCTGGCTTATGGCCGCCATCTTCCCTTCTAAGGGCTGCTGCCCCAGCTTGACCTCCCTTATTATCCAGAACGGCCCTTTGGGGATGGAAAACATTCTCTAAACACAGAGGGGGCAGGTTTTGTATGACCCTTGAAAACTATTCCCTGGAAAGATCATTATGGACCCAGGGCTGCAGCTGGTGGAGGTGAGGGGAGTGGAATACATGGGGCTGTGGAAGGAGAGCAGTGAGGAGGCAGAACTCAGCTGAAGGGTCAAAAGTTGGCAAGTAGGCAGCTGAGAAGACTCTTTTAAAATCCAGGCCCAACATCACTGCCTGTTCAGAGCAGGGGCTGAGGGAAGCAAAGAGCAAGTTTAATGATGGATAGCCCATTCAGCCTAAAAGTGATTTACTGCCTTGCCCAGCCAACTGGGGGGAAAAAAGAGAGAGAGAGAAGAGTGGGGGAAAGTCTCTTCTTCATTTTACTCCGTGGTCTTAATCGTCTAAGTCATCTGGATGCCGTACGGCCTGCAGGACTGAGTGCAGCTGAGAACCTGGAGAAACTAGATCTTATCCTGAGCCCTCCTTAAAGCGATTAAACTCGTATCAGACCACGCTGGACTCCAGGATAGCAAAGACGTCATGCTTGGAGCAGCAATCT
Organism: Choloepus didactylus; assembly: GCF_015220235.1. Classification (NCBI taxonomy): domain Eukaryota; kingdom Metazoa; phylum Chordata; class Mammalia; order Pilosa; family Megalonychidae; genus Choloepus; species Choloepus didactylus. The sequence continues at coordinate 126,833,118 of NC_051314.1, forward strand.
TGGGAAATGCTCGCTTGGGCAAACCAAGACCTTTAAAAAATAATTAGAGTTCACACATCCTGAAGCAATAATGACTTCAAAACTTCCTTCACATGTGATTTATACATCAGCATATTTCCCTCTAGAACCTTCTCCCCCATTCTGCTCACTCCACCCAAATCCAAATGGTTAGCAAGCCAATATTCTTCGGTCCTGCTACAAAGTCCAGATGGAAAATCCCTGGTCTGTATCAGGAGGAAAAGAACTGCTAACCCCACCTGCCATTAAAATTATTATACATCCAATTGTGCATGCATGTGACTATTTGTGTCTATTCCAAGAGGTTCAAAAGAGAAAAGAGAAAAATTAATTAAGCCTACACCTCGCTGCCAAGGAATCAAATGCTCTCCGGGGCCTGGTATTGAGGCAAAGAAATGCACTCCTACAGAGCTGCTCATTCTGATCCAAGTTATTGTGGAAAAGAAGGGAGAGGAGGTTGTATCTGAGGTAGGGTGCTGGAGGGCCAGGCCCTCTCTGTTGTCCCTGGGAACACATCCGAGGGCACGGAAGGAAGTTATCACTACATGTGCATCGATCATATGCCAAGGACTGGCTTAGAGATAGAAGAGAACCCACAAAGATGGAATAATCTCACAGATCTTGGGCCCTGAGGTGATGAAACAATGAAAAGGAGACCAGTTCTGCCTCCGTGAGGTCCCAAAGGGATTGTGAGAGGCATGAAAAGGGAAAAGGATAGAGGACATGCTGCCCCTTTGGGACATGCTGTGAATCAGAATCAGCCTCGGGAATGGTCAAGCAAATATTTTTTTCCATGTCAGCCTTAAGGCACCAACCAAGTTCAGAGACCTCGGGTGCCTGAGAAGACGCAGGAGTTGGAGGCCACAGCCCCCAAAGGGAAGGCGGCTGAAGAAGTGTGGCCCCAGAGAGACCCCTCTGATGAAATCTGCTCTGAGCCATAGCTCCTTCTGGGAAGCCACAGACAAAGCACCTCAATAACCTAGGTCTGGGACATAAGCAGAGCATGGCCTTTTCTCTCTCTCATTCCAACCGCAGGTGTAAAGAAATGGAAATGAAATTTCCCAGCCAGGCAAAGGTCCAATATGTGTGTTCCTCCCTGAAGATAAGTGAAATACAGAAACAGTCCAGAAGAGGAGGGAACAACATATAAGACCTCTGGGAAATAGCCTCTTGCTGTGGTGTGAAGGGAAGGATTCAACAGAGTGTGTGATCCGATTGGGGGAATAACAGCAAGATCTTTGAGAGTGACGGATGGACGGGTCCTTCCCGAGGGAACTGGGGGCGGGCACTAGGCCTTGAGCTTCCCAAGGCCTTTTCTCAGAGATTAGGTTGCCTCTGGGTATAATGGTTTCCAAGAAATTTTATCAGGGGTCAAGGAGAAAGGGGTGGTAGGTCTGCTCCTGCCTCTGACTTCGTCCCACTTGAAAATCCGAAAGAGGAAGAAACGATGAGCTCTACACACAGAAAGGAGAAAGCCAGTTTCTGGGTAGCCAAGCCCGGTGCTAACTTTGGGAGGAAGGAGAGTGTAGCCAGTGAGAAACAGGGACGTAAAGGAGACCAGTAAAGACTCAGCTACAAAGCTGCACTGTTAGGGTCAAACCTGCCACCCCGGATCCAAGGGTGCTGAGATGTTCCACAGCATGCAAAAGCCCAAACTGAAAACTGAGTTAAAATGTAAAATGGAATAAGGGTTTGGGCCTGCCCATGTGTGCAAGCATGGGTGTATGTCGTTGTGTGTGGATGTGTGTACAGACCACGAAGTTTTAATCTCCCTTTTTCTACATCACCTGTCACAGAGAAACAAGGACCAGCTCATCAATGTGCCCAAATCATCCCAGGGCTTGTTTAAAGAATTTCCAAGAAGGAATAAGCTCCTTATCAGAAGAGACACACCTCATTCAGCCTTTTACCAGGTGTGTGGCAAGGAGTAAGTGTCTGTCAAGGGGAATGGGGTTGTCACCTGCTCTGGGGATTCAGAATGCACCCTGACAAAGTTTCTTCCTTAACCCTATCCCTGCAATTCGATCCTTTTCCAGGTTTCTGCTAGGCAAACATCTTTCACTCACCCATCCATTCCACAACTATTTACTGAACGATTACTGTAAGCCAGGCACTCTGTGATGCGCAGGGAATGCTGCTATGCCCAAGCCAGGTATAGTTCCTGCCCTGGAGAAGTCTGTAGTCTAGTGAGAATGGTGTTGAACCAAATATTACAATAAGAAATGCTGGTGTTAGGAAAAGTGCAGGGTGATGTGGCAGCATGTGGCAGGGAACCCTAACACAGAACAGAGTATCAGGGACAATCCCCCAAAGGAAGTGACATTCAAGCTGATACCTGTTAGGCCAAAGAGATTTGGGGCGGGGGAAGACAGAGAGAGAGAGAGTGTCCCAGGTAGTAGGAACAAATACTTAGGTGCCAAGGCTCAGCGCATTCTGGGAAACAAAAATAATTGAGTACAGCTGAAGCAGGGGGGTGGCAGGAGAGAGAGAGGGAAAGACGAGACTGGCAAAAGAGGGAGATCAAGATCAGCCTTGAAAACCAGGGGCAGTGGGAAACCATTCTAAGATTTCAAGTAGAAAAAATGGCCTGATTAGCTTTGCAAAGCATGGAGAATGGCAAGAGATGAAGGTGGTTTTGATTAGGGTGGTGGGAGTGGAGAAGAAGAGACGTGAAAAAACTCAAGTGATCTTGACAAGGTAGAGTAACAAGGACCTGGTGGTAGCCTGATTGTGGGAAATGACAGCACAGGACGAGCGGAGGATGACTCCCAAGTTGCTGACTTGACCAGATGCAGTGGTAGGTGATTCTATTTATTAAGATGGGAAACAGTGGAGAACCTTCAGCGGAGGAAGCAGGGGTTTGTGGCACCAGAGGAGTCCACGTTCAGTTTGAGATGCACTGAGTCTTAGGCATCCTTCGGGCATCTGGATAGAAGAGTGTAGCCTAAGAGGAAGTACTGTATGTTCTGGAGTCTGCAGCAAACAGATGTAAGAGACCCCTGGAATGCCTGAAATTGGCTAGTGGGCAGGTGTGCAGAGAAGAGAGTCTAAGTCAAATAGAGAAGAAAAAGTCAACTAAGGAAAGTGGGAAGAAACGGCTACAGAAGCAGGATGAAAACCAGGATAGTGTGGGATTATAGCAAGAGAAGAGAGAATTTCCAGAAGGAAGTCAACATCGAAGAGTGCTGAAAGGTCATGCCAAACAGAGCTGACACCTTCACCGGGTTTCGTGACACGGCAGCTCTGTGACGTGTTTTGGTGGGAGCCAGATGGCGGTGGGTTTAAGCCCTGGGGAGAAAACGCAGACATGGCAGCTCCCTTATAGCAGCTCAGCTGTGAAGGGGAGAGTCAGGGTGGGAGCTGGAATGGAGGGGCCCCAGGGGAGAGAAAGGGGCCGACGACCACCGGTGGCCTCCAGTGACTTCCTGTCACCGACATTCGTGACTGGATATGCTTAATTTCTAACTTTGACCATGCATACCCCAAACCCTAATGTGCCATGAAGCTCCCTGTTCCCTCCGGAATGCGAAACACTTCATAAATATTTCCTCCTTGTTCTCATTCCATAGCAAAAGGAGTCAGATGATTACTTTCTCTCTTTTACAGATGGACCAACCCAGGTACAGACTGAGGCGCCCGGGCCCAGCTCCCCGGCCTGGGCGGTGGGGACGGCGGGGCGGCTTGGCAGCACCCCCTTCCTCCTGCAGCCCTCTCTCCCGGGTTGCTTGGCGCACTTGCATCTCCTAACAGTCATTCTGAATCTCTGGGTGAACTCTGGCCCAAATCACTTGACCTCGGGGAGCTCTCTGTTGTGCTTCTCTGTCTCTTCCAGGAAGCCTGGTCAAAATCTTGGCAAACCTCAGAGCTCGGAAACAGAATCTGGTCCTCGTCATCCCATCTGTGCTGAGCTGCTGAGAGGGAATCTTAAACACAAACCCTCCCCTCCAACTGTCAGAGGCTCGGCAGGCTGATGCCAGAGCCCCGGGCCCAGGGCGAGGGGAGAGGAGGGAGGGCGGACGGAAGCAGAACGTGGACAACCGCAGCCCTAGAACTTTCTGAAGAGTGAGCACTAGTCCCACCAAGGCCATTAGGTGCAGCAGACCCAGAATCAGGGTATGGATTAAATAACTTCGGCAACCTGCCACCTGGGTCTGAGGAGTCCGCAGTGTTCAGTGAATTTCTAGGGTGGGAAAAGGAAGTTTGAGTACAGCACGAAAAAGTAGGATATCACTCATTCATCTTTCACTCATTTAATCCGTGTTGATCTATGTGATCTACCGGAGACCTGGGCACGTGGAAATGCATGGGCCTTTAGGTGACTGGACCAAACCTGCAGGGCATCTTGTAGCACCAAGAACCACCCAGCAATATGAAGACAGTAGCCAGCCCTGCTAAGAAAAACTGATTCCAACCACAAACCTACAGTTCACCCACTGACTGTGGAACTTCTCTGACACTGAAGGAAGAAGATGTCACTAAACAGATCACAACTTGCTGTCTCACAGTGGGATCAGCTGCCCCTTTTCTTGACTGGCCCACACAGCAAGGAGACCTGCCCAGTCTGGGGCCGATGACTATTACCCCAACTTCACCAGAGTCCGTCGTCTTTGCCTAGACTCGGTAGACTCTCCGTTTCTAATCACCTACCCTCTTTCCTGACCCTTCTCCCTGCTTATCCTCCCTGGTCCAGAGAACCTCGGTGTCAATAATGAAAGGGGCGTCTCTAAAAGGATGCTCAGAGCCACCTCTCGCCAGCCAGCATCTTTGAGTCAGCAGCACATTCCCAGTTTAGCTGCTGAGGGTTCCTGAGCAAGACTAACTTCTCTGAGCCACGGCTGCCCTCCGATTATGGGTTCAATTGTGTCCCCCAAAAAGTAAGTTCAAGTCCTAACCTTCAGTCCCACCCACATGACCTTATTTGGAAAGAGGGTCTTGAAGATGTGATGAGTTAAGATGAGGCCAGTGTGGAGCAGGGTGGGCCCTGATCCAACATGACTGGTATGAAGGTGAAACACAGATGCAGGTGGACACGCCAGGGACAACACCAGGTGAAGATGAAGGAGACGGCAGTGAGGCATCTACAAGCCAAGGAACCCCAAGGATGCCCGGCAAACACCAGGAGCCAGAAGAGGAAGGGACGGTCCTCCCCTCCAGCTTGCAGAGGGAACGAGGCCCTGGCAATCTCTTGATTTAGGACTTGTGGTCTCCAGAACTGGGGGAGAATAATTCCAGTTGTTTTAAGCCACCCAATCTGTGATACCTTGTTATGGGCGCCCTAGGATACTAAGACACCTCCGTTTCCACAGCACCTCTACAAACAGAACACAAACCAAGGGGGCAGGAAGGCGAAATTGTTGGCGTGAGCACAGCCAGGGGCACCTTTGAATACAGGTCTCTGTGTGGGTGGTTTGTGTGTTTGTGTTTACATGTATGTATCAAGGCAAGGCGGATGGGTGATAATGGCCAAATATCCACCTACTCTGTTAGGACAGCACTTTTGGGGTCAGAGGCCAGGCCCAGCCCCTCTGCCCCGGCTCAGACTCCATCTCCCTCCTAGTTAACTCACAGAATAACCTCATCAGGCAGGGGCTGCACTCGGGAACCTGGGTCCAACCTCCCAGAGCTGACAACGCCGGGAGACAGATGTGTGCCATCAGGGAATCAGGGAATCATGAAAAGGAGCAGCAAGCTTACATATGGGGAGACGGGAGCTGGGAGGGGGAGACGTGGGAGCAGTTTAAAGAAGATCAGGCGAGGCACCAGATGGGGGCCGGATGACCCCATGGGCAGGGCAGCCCTGCATGGAAGATGTTTCCACAGGAAGAGGGGCTGTGCTCTCTGCAGGGGGCCGGCTGGGAGCTCCCATTTGTTCCACACATTAAGCTCCGCTGTGACCTCTGTCCAGGTCTGACAGGTACCCGAGAGAGCACGCTCAGCCTCCCAGTCTCACCCACTGAACTTAGGTTCAGAGAAGTTAAATGCCTGGGCCTGAGGCAGACAGAGCTGGGACAGGGCTGCGGAGAGGACATGCGGTGGGCAAACAACCTGCTGTCCCCTCTCCAGCCCCCCTAGTGGTCCACTCCCTATACCTTCCTGATGCTCTCCATTAGGGGCACACTCACCCCTGCCCTCTGCTTCCCCAGACCCTCCATCATTTCTCTTTCCCATGACCTCCTTGCTGTTTCATTCACTGTCATGTCGCTTTCTTTAGATAGCACTCAGAAACTCCCGAACCGTTGGAAGCTATAGGCAGGGGTAGTATCAGAAATAAAAATAATTGGGTCCAGCCAAGAAAGGCAAGACACAGTCCCCCTTGGCCATTTCTGTTGCTAAGATAGACAGAGCCCCGCCCCCCACCCCGCCCATGTAAGGGTCCCGGCCCGCTCTCTTAATCCTGTGAAGGCTGGTACAGCCGACTTGCACACAGCGTGCCCTGCATTCGAGGGTGTTTGGAGGCACTGGGATTCCTCAACGTCTTCCCTTCTCACCTGTGATGGTGAGGTTCATGTGTCAACTTGGCCAAGTGACGGTGCCCAGGTGTCTGGTCAAGTAAGCACTGGCCTAACCGTTACTGCAAGGACATTTGTGGCTGGTTAATAAACCAGAAGGCTGGTTTATTAAATCATCAGTCACTTGACTACATCTGTGTCTGATCACATCAATGAAGGGTATTTCTTCCTCAATGAGAGAATTCAATCAGCTGAATTTAATCCAATCTGTTGAAGACTTTTAAGGGAGAAAGAGAGAGAACTTTCACTTCTTCAGCAAAGTGTTTCCCGAAGAGTTCATCGAAAACCTTCACCAGAGTTGCCAGTTCGCTGCCTGCTGTACAGAATTTGGACTTGTGCATCTCCACAGTTGCGTGAGACACTTTCATAAAATCTTATATTTACAGATATCTCTTGATGGTTCTGTTTCCCTACAGAACCCTGACTAATACACCACCTCTCGGGGGTCTTCTTAGGCTACCTGCCATACCCCAGGGCTCCACTCTGTGGTCTACAATAGACAAACGTAAGGTTGAGTTTTTGGTAACATGCCAACAGAGCACAATTTAAATTATGTATATCTTGGATCAAAACATCCCCTGGAATGTGTGTGGGAAACTCAGTCTGCCCTGCACCGTTCTCCGACATCTTCCTCCCTCCTCCAGCCCAACAGCCACTCCAGCACATCTTGGTGGCAGAGCTGCTCCTGTCGCTGCTGGGCAAGGGGACCTTCGTGACAGATGTCCCTGCTCTGTGGTCAGCTGGGGGAAAGATCCTGAGCAAGTGCGGAGCTTCAAGGGGCATGAAGCTAGGCAAACAGGGAGAAGAAAAGCCTCCAACTACCCAAAACATCTGTTGGGAGAACAAATACAGCTAAACATGGATCAAAGAGATTTCTAAGTAATGAAGGGGACGGTTTTACAATGCAGCATACAGACAGAGCCAAAAGGAAAAGCTGCCGGCAAGGCTCCAGTTCTTCCTAACTGGAACAAATAAACTGATAAGCAGAGAGCCCAAGAGTGGGAAAGAGAAACGTGCACACGTGCGCAGATCTGGAAGCCAGAGAATAGCCAAGCACCCCGCTTCTTAGGGAAGGGGAATGAGAAGGACCAGGAAACACTGCAGGGAAGAGAGCGCTGGTATGGGGGTCTGGGGAAAAAGCTTTGTCAGTAAGTGGTGCCAAAACAATATGAATATAGATACTAATGATACTAATCTAATATTAACATAATTTCAAAGATTTATTCAAATAAGCCACCATTTTATTGAATGCTTAATACATGCCAGGAACTATTCAAAGCTCAAACTTTTTGCAGGCATTCAATCATTTAATACCACACAATCCTATGAGGTAATTATGATTGGCATCCCCATTTTACAGATGAGGAAACTGAGGATGACACATGTATGAAGTCTCGTACTCCAGGTCACCCCGCTAGTAAGGGATGGAGCTGGGATTCCAACCCAAGCTTGCCCTGCCCTTGTGCCTAAGTTCATTTCCACTGAACTGTGTAAGATGTGCACCGTGTAAGAAGGCAGGAGGACAATCCAAAAAGTAAATCAAGAAAGCCCATATGCATTAGATCAAGAAAGGTGACAATCCTTCCTGTGACCCACAGTGTCTTCACTGGGGGAGTCCTGGAGGGGCCTCAGCACCCCGGAGCTGGCCAGTGGGCCTTTTTGCTGCCCTGTGATAACCACTGGCTCAGGTTTCCCACAGCGCTCTCAAGAATCACTGCCTTTCTTTAAAATGTTAGCATCTTTAAGCCAAGGAAGGTAATTTCTAGAATTCTATCCTACAAAAATGACCAGATATGTGTATAAAAATTTATGTAAAAGGATGGAAACTGCAGTGTAAAAGCAGTGGCCAAAATGTTAATGTGTTACAGTAATGAAACAGTTAAATAAAGTATGGTACATGATGGGATATTAAGCAGTCAAAATCATCTCATACACGAATACTTAAAGACATGAGGGAAATACATATAGTGCAATATTAAGTGGAAAATACCAGTTACAAAACTGTTTATAACGTATGATGATCCCCCTTATAAGACAAGTACACACACATACAGATGAAGAATTTGGAAGGATACATATTAAAATATTCACATGCTTTCTGGCAATTATTTCCTCTTTATTCTTTTTAACATTTTCCTAATTTTTTATCAAGAACATGTATCAGAACCTGCATTTATTTCATAATCAGAAAACAATGTTGTGAGTTACAATTACTTCTGGAAGGACCCCTCAGAGCTTTAGCTGTCATCTTTCCCACTATCCACTTAACTTGGGGTAGGAAAGAAGAAACTTCTAGCAGCTCCAACCAGCAATATGGTACTCAGAGAGCCATCTCAATCCAGGAAAAGTTAGAATTGTGGAATTAAGGAGGTGACTCTTTTGTGTTTCTGACAAGATAAAAGAAACAAAGATATAACTGTACCTGCTGATTTAATAGAAAAACAACCAAGAACTATGTTAAAGAGGCAGAGAAGTATGAAGCTATCATGCAGAGAGGTATTATAGCTTACTACATGTAGCAACAAACAGCTATGATAAGGAATTACACAAGAAGGTGAGAGGTACTGGAGTAAGGGATAGAATGGGAGATAGTGTGAGCTTGTGGTTAGGAGCACAGATTCTAGAATCAGAAGAGAGTGATCCCAAGCTTGATGCCACCACTTACTAGCCATTGAACGTGGTCATTCAACAAATGTTTATGGAGCAACTAGCACAGCCACCACTGTGTGCCATGTGCTGTTCCGACTAATGGAGATCCAGCAGGGAAGCAAGGAGATAAAAAAAGCTCTGCCCTCATGGAATTCACATTACAAAAGGAAGAAACAGACAACACATTAGGAAAATAAGTAAAATATGTAGGTTCTCAAATGATCCTAAGTGCGATGGAGAAAAATTGTTCAGGCCTCAGTTTCCTTGTCTGAAAAAGAAAATATCTATTTCATTGAGTATCAGGTTGTAAGGATTCATGAGACAACATATAGAGCCCCAGAGCAGTTCTCAGTTCAATAAAGATTAACTATTACCATTTTTCTGAGATTCAAAGAGCCAAAATCTACTCTTCTAGTCTCAGTGATGACACAGGGAAATTAAAAGAAATGTCTGAAACCATTCATAAATTGCAGAGGTAAAGGGGATTCAACCCAAAATGATGAGGAAAAATTAAACCAGCAACACTGTAGCAGGATGTTGAGATTCCTGATAGCTAAGATAAAGAACCCACACTTTCCTCACTTTGGGGTTTATCCAACCCCATAAGAAGCCAGATGGATCACTGTTCACTCCTACTATCATTTAATAAAGATAATATCTGCTCCTTTGGTTTCTTCATGATGGAGTTTAACAAAAAGTGCAAGATCCTGGGAGTTCCATCATCTCCCGTGCTGCCCGCCATGATTTCCTCCACCGTGTCTAGGGGTGGCTCGCTATCAAACCATGTTCCTGCAGAGGCCAAGAAAAAAGATAGTCTGTTGTCCCTCTAAGTTCACACATTTGGAAGTCAGGGAAGAGGCTAGAGACTCAAATTTTGAGTTCTCCCAAAACCTGGTGGAGCAAGATTTCAGACCACAATGCAGGTTCCCAAACAGGCTTTAGAGACTAGACTGTTTCTAGATCCTTGCCCAATCACTGGGCTAAAGGCCAATGAGGAAGGAAAGAAATAGTGCCCTGGGTTGGGAGAAGAAAAAGCTTTCCAGAAGTCATGTCTTATAAGCCTTGCAGATCAGCCTCCTGGAGAGGAAAGAAATCATCAGAGGCTAGGAAGGGGCACAAAGAGAGGTTGGAGTGTATTTGTACGTGCATGCGCCAGCAATTGCATGTACGAGAATGTTTTAAGTAACTAAATGAGGGCTTAAATCAGACGGATTATCCAGCAGTTTCACAACCAGTAGCTTTTTTTTTTTTGGCGGCTCTCAGAAGGGGGCTAAATGATTTGTTTGCACTTGGCACCAAAGAGGATAACTTATTAGTGTTTTTCCTCTTCCCTGTAAAGCCAAGTTTGGCAGAGCTCTATAAACCCAGGAGTCAGTACTGTTATGTTTTTCTCTAGTGCCTTGCTCTTAGAATTAAGGTAAGTCCTCTTTTCCTGGGGCTGACACGGCTGCAAAACAGCAAAACATGTACCAACTGTTAAATTCAGAGAAACATTTAAGGAAAGCAAAATCTCAAACACTGCAACCTACAAAGCAGAACCCCATGAAATGGCGCACAGTGTTAAACTAGGAACAGATGAGACAACCCTAAAAGGACTTTCCAGAAAGTTCAAAGAACCCTTTTAGGGGGAAATAATGCAAACCAAACAGAAAAAGGGGAGAAAAGCCCTGGTGGGGAGGTAATAGGCCCTTTCTCCCAAACTGCAATGCCCTGGGATTGGAGGGGCTGAACTGATACTTGGCTTACTTACTCTCTGCATAAATTCTCTCCCTTTCAGGCATGTTGGTCAAGTCCCAAACACTCCATGCCTTCTCCCTCCTCGGTGCTTCTGTTGGGGCTAGCCCTGCCACCTAAAAGTCTCTCTCCTGCTCCAGGCATCTCCTTAGTCATCCATTAGAAGTCTCTGCAATTTCGACTGCCCTCTCTGTGCACCATCCCCTTGGCCCTGATCATTTCTGTCTTGCCTTGGGAATGCTCGATTTCCCTAGATGTACTGTAAGTTCTCAGAGGTGAGGAACCGTGCATTTTTGTATTCCTCACCAGCACAGTACACGATACCTTACCATATCAGGCACTCAGCAGCTAGTCGCTGAATGAATGGCTTTTTTAGAACGAGAGTTTACATCCATTAGGTCATTTGAGCAGAGCTCATTTTTCAGATTAGATAAATGAAGCATACTGAACATTCTGACTATTTTTCTTTCTCTCATGCTCCTGGTAACAGCACACGAAGGACTCAGGCCTTAGGAACCCAACAGGAACAATGGTGTATCGTCCTCCTTGGACTTTCGATTTTTCCTTTTTCCATTACATCTTTCTCTCTCACATGCTTCACCTCTTGTCCATCAGCAAGTCTTCCAGCCCTACTTCCAAAACAGAGCCCAAACCTTCCGGCTTCTTAACACCTCGCTCTTGACCACTCAAGTCCAAGCCACCATTCTCTCTTGCCCACTGCAATAGAATCTGATTTGTCTCACTCCTTCCACAGTCTAATTCCCACCTAGTAGTCAGAGGGATCTTCTAAAAACATTAATCAGATCACATTATCCCCTGACCCAAACCATCTTATGGCTTCCCAACACACTTGACAGGGTGGGGAATTCTGGCTTCCCAATGATTTGTAGAAGAGGGATAGGGAAGCCCTGATCTCCCATGACACTTAGGAAAAATAAATAAAGATACTCTATAAATGGTCTATAAAGCCCTACACAACCCAGCTGGCCTTTCTCACTCTCTACCCCAGCCACAAAGGCCTTCTTGCCATGTCTTGAACACTCCAATCTAAAGCTTTCTTTCTGCTGTCTATCACATCACTTCATTTTCCATCATGGCACCAACTGCTGTAGAAAATTTATTTACTTGTCTCTCTTTATGTGCTTGCTAGTTTCCGCATTTATTGAAGACCTCCCCTGGAACGTAAGCTCCACGAGGGCAGTGGGTTCATCTTTTTCCAACCACACCTGGAACAGTGCCCAGCACGTAGCAGAAGCTTACTAAATACTTCTGGATGGAAGTTTTCTGGACCCTGATGTAATCAGTAGCAGCCAGCAGAGCTCTCCCTAATGTCAGTATTAATGCTAAGAGAAATTCTTAGAGGGCAGAAATCTAAGCACAAGATTTAATAGTGCGGGTCAGTAATCAATCAGTCCTTTCTTCAAAGTTACCCAGCTGAAATCTCCTGTGGAAAAAAGGCTTTTAAAGGTAACCACAAATCTTCCCATAAAGATAAACTCAAGAAAGTTAGATCTGTCAGTGCTAAAAGAGTCCTGTCGAATTCTGGGACCCCCTGTGCTGGGTTTGCCCAGACTGCAGTTCAGGGTAACAATATTTGTTGAATACTGTATTGGGTCCTGATGGATATAAATATGACTATAATACAGCCCTTACTGTCAAAGTAGTACAGACTCATGGGGGAGGCAGACACACAAGCATGTACGATGTGATAAATGATAAACCAGAAATACTCGGGGTTCAGGGAAAGCTTCCTGGATGAACTAACACCTGTAATTGTCAGCCAAGCAAAGTAGGCAGAGCAAGTCATGGATCGTTGAGCAGGTCACGTCAAAGGGGCTTGGGCCACCCTTTGTGGGTGAAGGAAAGAGTCTTCTCCCTCACCTTATTTATTTAAACATATGAGTGTTAGGCAGTATTGAGTGTGCTCCCTCTTTTTTCCCCAAAAACCACAAAACTGTTCATCAACAAAAATCCCAGCTAAACTAGCCACAGAGGAAAAAGGTGAAAAGCAAGAAAATGGCTTGAGACCTTTTGAGGCTAATTCAAAACTTAATCTAATAATTAGATAAAAGCCTCCAATAAAAGAAGAATTTTACTAAGGAAATTGTTTATTTTTTTTAGAAATGTATGTAGTTTAAAGGAGGAGGGGATGGAACTGGGCAGACAACAAATCTATTCCTGAATAGAGGCAATGCAGTGTGGAACGGCAGGCAGCCTGCAAGTGTTGCAGTCAGACGGGTCTAGGTTCTGATGAAAGCTCTGGTGGGCTAGCTGCTTCACCTCTCAGAGTGTCAGTTTCCTCACCTGCAGAATGGGGGAATCATGTCTACCTTGCAGAGTCATTATGAGTATTGGAATTGTGCATGTAAAGCACCGAGCACAGAGTAATTCCCAGTCCCACGTGCAAATAAATAAACCAACAAATCCTGAACAAATCTTACAAAAACAATCACAACATTAGAAATCCTTGTACTGGCTCAGATACTGGGTTATCTAATTGCCTAGGATTTAAGGATCTGAATCTTTGCCATTTTGGATATTCTAACAGTCTTCATTGTATACTCTTGTGTTCAACTTAAAAAATGCAGGGATTAAAAGGAAACACTTCACACAAATTGGGAACCGCGTGCATACAGTGAAGATCTGCACTCTCTGAACTTAAGAGGCAGTGCTCAGGAGAAGATTCCTAGAAAAGAGCTCAAGTTCTGCATTTGGGAAAAGAAGCTAAACAACTGGACAGCTCACCTTTCACCTGGAAGGCGTGTTCCAGGGTCCAAAGGGCTTGGAATCACACGGAGGGAGGTGAGAGGACCCACCCTACCAGCCTTCCTAAAGGCCTGTGCAGAATTCATTTCATGCCTGTGTACTGAGGTAAAGGCCCCCATTGAATTGTTACCCAAAGATAAAGAGCAGGGGTGCCGCCTGCACCCTGAAGCTCAGTAAGAACTAGAGTCTTGCAGGAATGTGTAACCTTTTTCTAATTGGATGCTCCATGTGGACTGGTCATTTGTCACCCATATAGGTGTGCATTTGGTTGACTGCCTCTCTCCTCCCTGGGGGAGAAGCTCCCAAGAAGTAGGGGTCCTGCCTTACAATGCAGCACAGGTAGAGAGTGCTGCCCAGAAAGAGACTGGGCTCTTCGAACCGCCGCATCCAAACGCCCCTGAGAATCCTCACATGCCCCGGAGCTGTTTTCAGTAATGAAATTATTTATGGATCATTGTCAGGGATAACATCTGGAGTACATGCTCAGTCTGCAGGCCTGTCCTGTAAGATCAGCCCCCACCTTTGCATAGAGGCCATGCCCCTGAAGACACTTAGGTTCTATGCCACGTGCCATCAAACTGCCTCTTCCACCACCAACTCAACTAGTGTGAACCTCAGACTCAAATCAGACCAATCAGAGTCTCTCTCTGAGAATCGGGCATTGGGGGCCCTGGGAAGGCTTAGAACTGAAAGGCTGGGTAAACCATGCTCTACCTTTACAATGGGCAGAGAGAGCTGGGGAGAGAGAAAGAGAGAGAGGCGTGCAGATCCACAGAGAGCAGACGCCACTCAACCCTGAAGGTGGAGAATGGTCTCCGCTTTCTTTAGTGTCTTAGGAAGGCTGGTTCTGGTTCCTGCTGTAGGATGCCCTGACCTGGCACTGCATCATTTTTTCTCCCTTTCACTTGGGTTAGTTAATAATATTCAAAATAATAATATAATGACAATAATGGCTAATGTTTATTCAAACCTGACCATGTTCCAGACTAAGAGAGTCGCATGCTGCATCAAATTTAGCCCTTCCAACACTGTAATGGGGAAGACCAACCATTGTCACCCATTTACACTTAAGGAAACTGATCTAAGAGATATTACCAAGGTTCCTTTGCTAAGAGGCAATGGAGATGGGATTTAAAACCAGGCTGATGCTCTACAGAGCCTCTATTTTTATTTTCAATAATATACAGCTAACAAAACAGGGTTGACTATCTAACACAAGCCCCTACTATGAGTCAGGCACTGTGCTAAGTGGTCTAGCTCATCTAGCCATTATCTCCACTATGGAAACCTTATTCAACATTTCACTCTATAGAAGCATTCTTAATAATGTTGAAGAGATTCCAGTTTCAAGATGGCAGACTGGGACCCTCTGCAGTCCTCTGCCTTCTATACCAAATGCCTATTATATATAATAGAAAATACACTTAAAAATAAATGTACATCCACATAGGCTTGGAAACCAGAAAGGGGACATTCATTGACCAGAAACTGAGGAGTCCCTAAAAGAAGGAAAGCACTCAGGAAGTCACAGACAACTTAAGAAGTAAAAGCCAGCACAGAAGTTATATCCAGGGTCCTCAAGAGACTCTGCCACAGAGAATAATCAACCACACATCGAAGGAAAGCCAGCACCAAGAAAAGAAACAGCCAACTTTCCTGCCAGAAAAACCCAAACCCAAGGAAACACATGCACAATCAGGAAGGAGCCTTACATATGTTAATAATATATCAATATATTAAATAACCTCAAAGATACAAGGTGCTGCATCTACGAAGTAAAAATACGGATATTTCAAGGGGATTTTTATAATGATGAGAAAATAAACAAAAAAGGGAGGGGGCTATGGTAGTGGGCGAGACAATCTATTCGTCTTACAACCAGATCCACTTTCTTGCTGGAGAGGAAGTTCTCATTTGCAGATACAGATGCTGTTGTGTGCAGCGAGTGTAACAAGAGCAGCTGGAGACAAGGCAGGTCATTGGCCTCACAGACATGGTGGGCAGCCCATGCTGAAATGAACTCAAATTTCCTGCAGAGCGTTTTTACTGCCCTGTGCATCATTTGTGTCCGCTCTCAGCATCCTGCTCCGCAAGCAGCCCCTCACAAATGGGGGTACCCTGAGTTGCAGACCCCAGTGACATCATCAGAGCTAAGCAGAGTAACACATGGTCATTCTTTCCAGCCACACCGTGACATTCCCTCCCATTTCTTAAGCCATCTGAAGGTTCCCTCCCAAACTCTCCAAGTTTCACGAGCACCCAGGTGTACTGGAGTGTCTTGTTAGGGAATATTTTCCTAGCCTGCTTTGGAGGACAACCCTCTTCCAAACAGAGCAATGGGCTAATGGCGTAAAAATGTATCAACTTAAACCATAACATAAATTTGTAAAGGAATTTATAGTTTGCAAAGCTGTTTCCAACGCATTATCTCCTCTGAACCCCACATTAACTGTTTTAAATAGGTAGGGTTTATTATCCCAGTTTAAAAAAGGGTAAAGTAAGCATCCAAGAGGTGGGAACACTCGTGGTTGTCAGAGGTGGAAATGGACCCAGCCCCCCGTTCCTAAACGTCAGCGCTCTCTCCATTTCACTGTGATGGGGTTTAGGCTCCTTCACCAATAGTTCTAACGCAGAAACAGCCGGAGGAACATTTTCTCCTTGAAGTCCTTTGTATAGTAATACGGGGGAATTACTAGAGAACCTCTCTTGATCCTCTTTATTAGAGGATATTTATGTATCAAATATTCCTCAATAGTAGAGTCAACTTTCTACTCACTCAGTGGTCCCTAATGACCATGTTCTCAATTACTTTAGATAAAATAATTTGTCTAGAGTCCAAGAATAAATGTTTCTGTTCATCTCTCTTCCCCCTCCTCAAAATATTTACTGTTCTCTGATAAAAAAATGAAAATAAAAAAGCCACTGCTGGGCAGTGATTGCTGGGTGTGTTAAGGGAGGGGAGGTGGAGAAAGCAATACACGACTACCTAAGCTTGACTTCTGGTCCAGCCATGTGAAATACACAAAGAGATGGCCCTGTGGTTTTCTGCTTTTGTTGCTATTTGCAGGGCTTTATCTCTGTTTGTGACGTGCCAGCTTTCTAGCCCACTGCACAGAGCGATGCCCACCCACAGCCTCACTGCCCACTGCTAGAGTCTTAGCTATGCCACTGTCACTCACATCCCAGTCTTCACATCCAGATATCCTGGCTCGTCCCACCCACATTCTAGTTCACAAACTACACTTAGGTCATTTGGGGGCCCAGGGAATCCCAAGTCCAAAAATCTTGCAGAAGCATGCACTTAGTTATGGGTGCCGGATGTCAGCTCTAGCGTGTCTGACGACACACATGGTCATCATCTATCTTTCGCAAAGCACTCTAAACCCAGGGATTGCAATGATTCCATATGGGTCATATTATAACTGGGAAATACATGGTTGAGAACTTAATATTTCAGACCTTATTTAACTCGGTTGCATCTCATGTTGTAGCCTCTGTCTCTGAACTCCCCTACTCCATCCACCACAAACCCTGACTCCCTGATAGGACAATGACACTGGAGGGAACAACTGCCTGGTTAAACCATGTCCTCAGCTGGGCCTCTTGGAAGGACCACGCTGAGAATGCACTCAGGGCTGGATTCCACCGAACAGAGGGAAAAGACAGGCTTTCCTTCCCACTGAGCCATCAGTGCCACAAATCAGCAGCCTTGATCCCAGCTGTCCCTAGAGGAGGTCATCTGACTGATATGCAAATCCCCAGGGAGAACCAGTGTAGACATGTAGTCATTCAGAGACCACAAACCACTCTGCATTCTAAAGGCCTTAGGGAAACCGTGCACTCCAGCCTGGAATATTATTCCTGTCTCTGAGGGTTGTGGAGAAACTAAAGGAGATGACATCTATAAAAGTACTTGCCCTCTTACTGCTGATCTACTTTCCTTTCTCTCATTTGCTTCCCACCATCTGCCCTCAGTAGAGAATGGTAAAGCACTTTGGCTGCTGAGAAGCTATGCTCTGCCCTCCTGGTCTCCAATTTCTGAGGCAGAGGGGTCAAGGAGCAGCCCAATGAAGTGAGGAGTTCCCATGATGACACCAAGTGCAAGAGTCAAGACAGGTACTCAGAGGCAGGGAAGGGGGCAGAGTGGGACAATGCCAAAGGCTAATGGCTCTCGACTTGGCTGCACACTGAAATCTCCTGGGGAACTTTAAAAAATCCAGATGCCTAGGTCCCCACCCTAGAGACTTCAATGTAATTGGTCTGAAGCAACCTTCCTTCGTCAAAGTTAGAAGATCTCCAAATGCCAGGTGCAGTACTGGCCAGGAAGTGGGGGAGTCTCTGTGGAGCCAAGACCTTTGAGCTGATGCTAGAGGCTCTCCTTGGCTCACTCGGGGTTGGCCAAGGGAGTTCTTGAGCTCCCGTCTCCTAAGGTGCTGGGTGGCATGTCAGGGTCTGTCTAGGTGCCTGGGGTCTATCTGGGTCCCTGTAAGACACTCTCCCATCCACAAGTTGAGCAACATGGCCTTGCAAGAAACTCTACAGAAACCCACTGCTAGCAAGAGAGGGGCTGCGGAATTTGGTTATTTCCAGGAAAGTTTGAAACACACACTTAAATCCACAGAAATTATTTATGGGTGGGTCTGATGCTCCAGAATCTGGGACTTCCTTGTATATCCCAGAAAGCTTAGCTTCTATCCACATTTCATTGTGGACATGAAAAACTCTGCAGGTCTCAAGTAAGTCACTCCCATGGTGTCAGATTTCCTGGGGAGCAACTTCAAAAGTCATTTTCTTTATTGATCCTGAATTGGTTCAAGACAGGATGGAAATGGATAGAAGACAAAAAGGTCAGAAGATCACCCACTTTCAGCCACCCTAAAATTCTCGGTACTAAGAGAAAATTGTTTAGCCACTCTTTTCCCACAGCCAGAACCAGGTTAATCGCTGTATTGCCAGCATCCTCCCCAGCTGGGATAACTGCCCCATGGCCAGCACTGGTCAGGGTAACCCAGAGATCAAAATCTGGCTTGCTATTCCCTGCCTCTCTCCCCAGGTGTTTCATTCATTTGTTCACTCATTCATTCATTCTTCCATTAATCCAACCATCCAGTCATTCCTTCTTTCACTGAACAGCTATTTGTTAAGGGCCAACCTCCACAATGCAGCCAGAATGATCTTAAAAACAGAAGCTGATTGTGCCCCTCCCCTGTGCTGACTCCATCTCTTCAACAGCTCCCCTGGCCCTTGGGGTCAAGCTCCTTGGGGGCTCCCGCCTCCTTCCTCCCTCATCTCAGGTGATACTACCTTTGCTCTCCAGGTACAACCTATGTGGGCTTCTTTCAGTTCTTTACGCACACCCTGGTTTTACTCACCTTGGGCCCTTTCTTTCCCCATGCTGCTTCCAACCACCTGGAATTCTCTTCTCCCCTATTTCCTCCCACTTCCACCGATGATTACAAATTACACCACAGGACTTCAGAACATTTCCCAGTTATTTTCTGGGGCTGTTTGGCTCCCCATGCATTGCTAAGAACTGGTTATTTCCCTCCACACTAGTTGGTTCAGGGAGAATTTCCCTTTCTCTCTCTCCTGGCCCCGGCCTGCTGGCTCTTTCTTGGACAATAGTCACAGACATCATCACGCCATAGGAAAACACACGATAAACATAAGAAACAACTAGAATCCTTTGCTCACCCCTAAGGTCATCCTCTTAGTCAAAATCTGACCTTCTGTAAGGGCTCTATCCTTGACTGTGCCTCTGTCAAAAAAAGTCCCCCAAAGAGCTCCAGAAACCTGCTGTAGACAGACAGTAACTTTATAAAGCAGCCCCAAAAAGGATGTGAGCACCGAAACGGGGCAGTGGGAAGATATATTCCTGATTCCTACAAGAGCCAAAAAGAAAAAGGAAATTCGGAGAATTAGAGTGACAAACTGAAGCTGCTCCCAGTAATCCCACCCAAGTTCAGCTTGATTTTCTAGACTGGCTACGAGACCACAATCTGAAATATCTTTCTCTCTTGTGCACTCAGCTCTACACCCACCCCTTCTCTCCTCACCCCATACATAATAAAATACAAGGACATGAAATAAACACACTGCAGGTTTCCTTCGTGGTACTCTAAAAGCTAAGAAAGAGAGAATGAGAGTGTGAGTTATGGAAAACAACTTTCCTCTCATTTTACTCAGCAGCCGCCCCAAAGTCTCAGCAACATTAAATAAATAAGAATAAAATAAAATAAACCTCCTTAAAAGCCTCTGCAGAATGAATTCTAACCTGAAGGCATCTTAGATGTGAGCTATGACTTACACTAAGTAAGATACTAAAGCAATTTCTTTAGCATCTTAAGTATTACACAGATAGATTTTGGAAGCAAAGTCCAGGAGAGATAGGGAAAGAAGTGGCATGGTAGGTGCTGCATAGGGCCCTTCACCCTGCTCATATTTGTAGGGCACCCTAAATTCCTCTGGGGAAATTCTCTCTCTCCCACTGTGTGCAGGGTTTTCAGGACAGGACCACGAATCAAGGAGCCCCCTCCTATCCTGCAAAGGATCCATGTGGAATCCTGCGGACGCTGGTTCTACGGCTCTTGGAAAGCTGGAAACCAGGAAGCCACATCCCAGTGTGCCAGGTGTGCTCCTGATGCAGAGTTGGGGATGGCGGCGGGAGTGGGGATGGGGGAAAGACGGTTCGAGAACAACTACAGCAACAGCCTCACTTAAGATGCCCTGGGTCACAGGGCCAGTTGGGGTCTCGATCTTCTATGCCTCACTCCCAGACCAGAGCCTGTTCCACGACATCAGGCAGCTCTATCCAGACACTGAGATGCCCAAGCTGCCCACACTCATCTTTCCGGATCACCCCAGTCTCCAGGGCTCCTCCTTGCTCCACACCCCCACAGCGTCTGTTGTCCCTGCCACCCACCTGCCACTTATCAAACGTGCACTGATCTGCAACTCTGTCCTGTACTCCCAACTGAACCAGAAGGCTTTGGAAGGTAAGGCCCTGTCTCCTACCTCTTGGAACGCCACACGGAACCTAGCTAGCACGGTGGTTAAGATGCAACAGTAGAGGGAAGGAGGTCCCCTTAAAATAACACTCTTGTTAAGCAGATAAGGAAAACATCTAACAGATGTGTTATTTTTTTTTTTAAGGCCCCCTTCCAAAGTCTAAAGACATTACTATATAAGGATGCAGTGTCTGCTTCTCCTGGTGTCTGGGCCTCCCTGAGCAGGAGGGACTCGTGGACACAAGTGGACAGTAGATGGCAGTCTGTCACTGCGTGAGCAGTGGCCACGAGAGGCACCCGCTGCAGATAGGGCAGGAGGGAAAAGCAGTGCTTAAGCACCTGGGGCAGATGTCCCTCTCCAGGATGCACCACCGTTTTGCTCTTGGCAGGGATATTTTGGAAAGGTACATGTGCAAGCACAGCTACAAATCCACTAAGCCCCAACACCTGCACAACATTCATCTTCCCCAAAACTGCCCATGAAGGGCTCACAGGGCCCTGGGACTGAGCACCCAAGGCCTTGGGCTTGGTCTGACATTGAGAACTCAGTGAGAAAAGCACTCTCCTGTGTGGGGAAGGCTGTTCACAGACCCAACAGCTTGCTCCCAGACCAAGAGGATTCTCCATCCTCATTCATGCCAACAAATACACTTCAATTGGGAGCCTTGCCTCACCTACCACTAACATTTCCTATCTTTTAAACTGACCTGACTATAACCTGTCTGTCTCCCTCACCTGTTTACAGAGCCTGGTGGTCAGGGCCATGGAGCTCATCTTTGCATCTTCTTCAACATCTAGTACAGAGTCTAATACTTAGCAGCCCCAAAGAAGATGTTTATTGAATAACTTTTTAAAGTGTGTATTGAGTTGCTTTCCAAGTGTCAAGAGAGGGATTGGCCTGGTTCATGCACAATGGAATCTAATTCTCTTTTGTTCAAGAGCCCAAATTTGTAGAAGAGCTAAGCAGGCTAAGATATGGCAGAGGTTGGGGAGAAAGGGGGTCTCTAAAGACAGCAAGAAGGACCTTTCCCGAGGAGCAGGCAGTGAATCTTCAAAATCCCAGCCTTGGGACAGACCAGAGAGACACACAGAGAACTTGGCTCTGAGCCCTTGGCAAGGCGTGTCACCCTCTGACCCCACTTCCTGAAGCTTTCTATCACTGCTGCACAGTCTGAGCTCCCTGATGGCCTGTCATGCACTCATCTGCCCCACACATTTCTATGGCAGACAGTGTTTAAGGTGCTAGGGGACACAAAAGTGAACAGACCGGATTCCTTTCTTCATGGAGCTCATATTCAAGTGAGAAGACAGGAATGCAAATAAAACACATGCTGCACAGTAGTATATAAGTTAAGGGGGCAGGGAAGCTCACCAGAGGCAGTAGTGCTTAAGCAAAGATGTAACACATGATTTCAAGTCCATCAGTGAGTAAGGAGGGGAGAGCATTCTAAACACAACATAAACATTGGATCTATAACAAATTTGAGAATAAACGGATTTCTCTACCACTTATATCATTTCTTCTCTATGTCTGAACCACTTGAAGGTACCCCCTTCTCCATCCATCCACCTATCCATCCATCCATCCATCCATATTTTTCTACTAGCTTCCAATTCCCATGACTTACTGATGAGGCAGGAAAGACTGTAGACATCTCTAGGCCAGGAGCCCCTAACTCTGTCATTTAACAGATGAGGAGAGTGAGACCTGCCGAGGTTCAAAAATGTCCCATAATTGCAGTTAGACTCTGGTAGAGAAAGGGGTGGAGCCTGGTCTCCCTGCTTGTAGTTCAGGATCTTTCTGATTTATCTGACTGAATTCAGCTACCCACAGATAATTTTTTCCCACATAAACCTCTTCCTATTCTCCCAAGTTCCAATCCAAGATCTGCCACAAATCTGGCAGGCTTGCTTCTACAGCACTTTATAAACATGCACTCATCCATATGTTCAATAACTTATCTGGCATCACATAACTTAATTTCCGCCTCCCCCTCCCCCTGCCCTTCTCCCCTCCCCACATTTCTGTACATAACCCTTCCATGAGACTTCCAGCAGAGATACCTGGAAATCCCAGGCACGGGCTTCAGTGAGATACAGGAAGCAGCAGAATCACAGAATATCTGAACAGTCACAACCCAGAGACTCCTGGTTGACCCGCTGAGTCCAGCTCCCTCCTTTTCCAGGAGAGGAAACAGAAACACATGGAAGGCAAGTGATTTGCTCAAAGTCACACAGCTAGTTGGAGTTCTTTCGGGGAGAGATGTGGTAAGCTATTCCGGTTACCAGCTGAGTGTCAGGAGAGTTGAGCTCCTTCTCAGTCATGGAACACACGTGTTGGGAAATCAGGTCACTTTCCAGAGCTCCATTTTCCTCTTGAACTCGGTGGAAGCAGGGAATGTACCCAAGAGCCAACAGGAGTCTGCTAGACTCAGGACGGGACTAATCCCAGACTGTGAACTTGAACCTTATCCCTAAGGAATAACTTGGAGCCAGGGAGGGAGGATATTTTTAAATGCCCCAAGAATATTTTAAAAGCTGGGAGCTTCAAAAGTTGGGGGCTTAGACCTAGAAACAGAGGTGGGAGGGTATGTAAATCACAGGGACCTGGCTATTATCGAAACAACAACAAATACATATATACTCTATGTCAAGGAAAAAGTATCCTTTTAAATGTGAGAAGTTGTTTTATAAAAAGTAAATAAACAAACAAACAAATATATTTGAGCACTTACAATGTTATCGGCATTTGGGCAGTGCTTTGCATTTATTTGTACACTGCAAATACCTTTACGTAACAGAACAGAAGCATCTCTCACATAGCCTTGGAGCTATGTGCCCGGTAGTGGAGGTAGGAGAATTAGCAGAGGGAGAAGGAAAAACAAGTGCCTTTAGTCATACCCTTTGAAAGGACAGCAACACTGCAAGAACCCCTTTGGTTTCCTGACTTCAGGTACTACCCAGACTATGGCATGCAGCAGGCAAATGCCAGGGCTGGAGGATGGCACAGCTGCTCTGCTCTCCAACAAACAGAGCCCGAGGATCCAGCCCGCAGCAGCAGCCCCTTCTCCCAACTTCCCAGCGAGAAATCCATTTAACTTTGGCCCCAGTCTAAATGGAGGTGCAATTGTTAGGAGCTCCCTAGCCTATCAGAGAAAGCCATTTTCCAGATTCTGAAGAGACGAACTTCATGTACTCCACTCGCACTCTCTTTCACTTTGATTATGTGCAAGCCTCATCCCAGGATTCAAGAATGCTGGGACCTACCACCTATCGTGGGTGTGTGGATCAAAACCAGATGTCCAGCTCCAATCTCACCAAGTTTACAAGGAAGCAATTGTGGCTTATATCAATACCCCCATTCCGGAAGGGCAGTTTCCCTTGTCAACAGAAGGGGAAGTAAAAAAGAAGGGTGGATGGAAGTTAAGACAGGTCTGACACATGCTTGCCAGCAGGTGGCTCGAAAACCTAAACATTTGTCTTGCATATTAAAATGAGCCTTCCAGTGGAGCAGGGTACCCTGTGGGGTGACAGACTTTGTAGAAGTCTATCAAACCAGCTCCTGTCTGGATGACATCATAGACTACAGAGAACAGAATCTGACTGGCAGGTAGTGGACTTGGGATGACCACAGGCTTCAGGCTGGAAATTCAGCGCATCAATATCTACAACACAACATCAGTAGTGTGACCATGGGCATATCACTTAACCTCATGTAACCTCAGTCTCCCCATCATAAATGGCATTATTTTGAGCACTGAAATAATGGCATACAGTACTTGTAATAATTCCTGCCACTTAGAAAGTACTCAAATGTTAACTATCATCATCATCAATCATCTTAAAAGTGGGTGCTTATCTTCATCAGATACACGGATGTTGAAAGGAATTGGCAAGGAAGCTGTATGGTTAACACCAGGTCTCCCACAAAGTTGAACCCAACCCCTTCCAGCTTTTTACACACTGTGCAGGCTAAGCTAATGCTGTGAGCATTCTTGGCCAAAACTAAAACTACGGCAAATTCTTTGCATGCGTTTCTGCCTTTGACTCATCCCGTTCCCCAAAGATAAGAACCAGAGCTCATTAAGGGTGTGCCAAGAGGCACTCCAAGCAAGGCCTATTAGTGCTGATTGAGTAGGAGGATGGGGCTACTGTAGACTCCTAGAAGGGTGGGGCTGGAATGGGATGTCAAGAGCTAACTCAAGCCCTTCTTTTCACAGATGGGGAGATCAAGGCCTGGAGAAAATATCCAGGGTCACACAATCACAGTAACTAGTGACAGAACCAAGTCTCCATCCTGGTCACCTACCTCCAAGTCAGCAGGCTTCCTGCTGCCCCATGCTGCTGAACTTCACCTT
This sequence comes from Choloepus didactylus, assembly GCF_015220235.1. Lineage (NCBI taxonomy): Eukaryota > Metazoa > Chordata > Mammalia > Pilosa > Megalonychidae > Choloepus > Choloepus didactylus. The sequence goes on from NC_051314.1 coordinate 126,858,159, forward strand.
AGCCTGGGATCTCTTGAGAGCAGTAAGCTGCCTTTTGCTCCTAAAGTTTGGCCCTGAATGTGAAAACCTTAATCCTTTCAAATTCCCTGATTAAATAAACCTGTAAAGGATTTTGGATTCAAAAAAAAAACAAACAAAAAAAACAGGGAGCAATCACAACAGACCACACCAAATTTCACTTCCAAATCTGCTACTCCCCAGCTAAAGCAGTTTGAGTTAGGGGTTCTTGCTGTGAGATGCCCAGAGCACAGTCAGCCTTTGGTGATTTCCAACTAAGACTGTTTGAGAAGGATGTGAGCCTAGATGTGCACATAGAACAGCACGTGCATTCTGACACTCCCCCACCCCTCCGGGGGTCAGACGCTCTGCAACCACTTGGTATTTTCTGGTAAATTGAAAGGCTGAGTTATGGAAAACTGTCGAAGGAAAAAAAATAGTTTAAAGATCTTGGGCCATCCGCATATGCTCCCAAAGGTTCTGAAGTAAATCCTTCAAAAAGGTTCTCTTTATCCAGCCTTGAATTTAATAGAAATCTATAGGCAGGGGTGAGATGCCATTTACACTGGCCTGAAACTTCTTAAAAGCACATGCACTCCCATGTGCAAACAATTTGAAAGAAGTTGCCCCCACTTTTTCTCCAAGCTGCTCACCTGCAAGATGTCTGACTCTCATACCTTCTGCGAGCCTCTGATGGTGAGAAAAGCAGTAAGGTAACAATCCAATCTGAGGCGGGCTTTCATGCACCCACCACTGATGATGTCAGCTCTACAAATACCACCTGCCTCCCCAGGGTGCTCCTGTGCTCATGTGCCCCCCAGCATGCAAGCTTGCATCCTGTGACATGCCTGTCCATGCACAGAGTCCATCCACAGACCTTATCGGCAGCACCATATGGGGCTCAGGCTTGTCTCCAGAAGATTTGGTCCTTCTCCAACATATTCAATTTTAAATAAAACTAAATCTAAAGCCCTAGCAAGGGTCAAGAGTTCAACATCCCCAATGCCAGAAATTGCCTAGCTTATTAATGAGTAAAACAGCAGCTGGTAAGGACTTCAAGAAGGGTGGTGGGTTTTAAAGATCTCTGCCAGCTGAATCCCTCCTCTTGGTTCTAGCCCACATGCGATTGCATTCCCTCCAGTTTAGGTGTGAACCTTGTAGTGCTCGTGAAAGGGTCTGGAGAAGCCTGCAGAAGAAGCCACCTGCTGCATCCTGAATGGAGGGGTAGATGATCTGATACATCTGGGGGTGGAACTGCAGAGATGGGAAATGTTATGTAATTAAACGCTGCTGGCCTGTCCCGACTGGGGAATGTGAACCCGTCAGCAGTGACCTCTTCCAATCAACTTAATTGGCCCACTCTCGCCAAGAAAAGCAAAGAATTGGTTTAGTGCCTCATGGAAATAGCTCAGCTCCTGCCTATTTATGGCCACTGAACTCAAGGATGGGAGCCAGAGTCTGAGCCAGGAGTTGACAGCCTGTGCTAACTTCTGGGAGAACTCGGAGATTTCTGTGGGTTTCTTGTCCCACTGTCTCCTTATCTCTGAGACAAGTGGCTGTCCCCAACTTCACCAGGCACAAAGCATTCCACAAATCCAAAGTCCATGCACTCCTCTCACCAGGCGGGTTCTTGCCTGCCAAGGATCCAAAGTCTAGAGAAGAGCAGGCCTTGACAGTAACCCAGAATGACTGGACTGTGCTACTCTTTTATTCAAATGGTGCCTATGACAAGTGCAATTACTATTTTTTCTGTTCTCAAGGTCACATATGTTTGGCCTTGTGGTCTGCATAGTTGGTGTTAAACAACAAGAAAATGTCTGTCTCTGATAATTAAGAACATTGATTTTTGGACCACCTTTCTTCTGAATAGTTCAAAGGCCTTTTATGGATATAGATTTCCATCAACTATACTTGAGGTTGGCTACCTCCATTTTATGGATGAGTAAACTGAGACAGCAGCATCAAGGCTATTTTATCAACTTTCATTGTAAAGGAGAAGAGGTACAGATCCCATTTTTACAGGGGCTTACTTACAAGCTAGCGCATGTTATCAATTAAACTTCCCCTGTGGGTAATGCTCTGTGCTCCTAAACCCACCAAGCATTGACTGGGGGGAAAGAGCAGTGAACTTTCCTCCTGATTGAATCACAAAAGACACTGTCGTTTTACAAAAATAGGAAGTAGGGTCTCAGAGAGATTCATAAATGGTCCCAAAGTCACACTGCCCCAAAGTGGCAAAACTGGACTAGAATCAAGGCATTCCAATCAGGAGTTTTCCATTTCACCAGTTTTTAGAAATATGTACCACTAGCCCTTCAGACCAATAATCACATCCCTATTTTGTGACAATTACCACCTATCTCTAGGTGTATCTCTTACAGAAATATATTTCTCCTAAAAATAAAATAGAGCCTCAAGAAGACATGGCTCTAATTTCATGAATTCAAAAACGCCATCAGTCAGTTATAGTTCCCCCAAATATGCACCCTCACACTATCAGAGCCTAATAAAAAGGGGTTCCCATCACCTGGTCCAGCCAGGCAGGTACACACATTACAAAAGCACACCCTTCACCCTGCCCGCATCCGGCTGCCTCACTAGCAACCTCAGGGTGTGAGCCCCAAGCAACTTCACCCACCCCTCACTCCTCAAACAAAACCCAAATGCTCCCCAAGAGTACAGCCCTCCTTTTATCTACACTTCTTTTTTCCATCTAAAATACACATCTGAGCATCCAAGACAATTTCCAGCCTTCCTCAGACATGAAGATTTCCTGTGAATTCCTTGTAAAAACCCCACCCCCTCACAAGAGTCAGAATATACACCCCTTCTATCCAGTTTTCTCCCAGTTACTTTTTTTCTAGCCCCATGGTGTGCACACACGGGTACCAATGCATACACACACGCACATACAAATGCGTACACACTCGCATCTCAGGTTAGCTTTGCACTCACAGCCCAGAAAACATCAAAGATTAACAAAAACACCTCATCTTCTCTGGTCACCCTTCTCCAGCTCCACATGTCGAGTCTTTACTCCTGCTTTAAGCATGCGCTGCACACGCTGGGAAACTCAATCCTCAAATGTATCTGGGCCCTGTATTTAGACCTGGAGGGTAGCAGCCCCCAATTCCCAAACCCCATATCCTACAAGAAACAGTAACACCCTCCAGCTCCCTCCCAAGCCCACAAAACTGTATGTTACCCCTATCTTTATGTCCCACTTTTTACAAAACAACAGATATATTTCCTGTCAGCTTCCCTTAGGCCCCCAGGATCCATAAACATCTGTAGAAACTGCATTACAGAAACCTTCAGGAAACCTCAACTAGCACTGCACTCTCCTCCTTGCTCCTGGCAAAACTGCAGCGGTCAGCTGAGTCCAGAGAAGTAATTTTTCCAGGGCACTGTGCCATGCCCCAGTACCCAGCAGTGGGCTGAGCATCCGGTAGGCATTCTATCAATTTTGATTGATAATCAATATTAATTGGTGACAGTGAATTCCTCTATTAAATAAGAAACCCATCATACAACATTGGACAACCCACATCCCTGCCATGAGGCTCGCAAAATATCCTCACTCACTGCAAACTTCTCCCTGTCCCCTACCAACATACAAAGCCTTTTCTCTCTAAATGTACAACCCTGGTTTTAAACCTTCTCCAATTCCCTCCTCTCTGGGGAACAAGAAAAAAAGGCAGACACCAATGCAGCAGCCTCGCCTACAATTCTTTATCCCTCCATAGAGTGAGTCCGTACTCTTCTATCCCACACATGCCCCACAAGCCAGCCCAGCCGAATTTCCCAGCGCACACTCATAAAGTTCACACTCTGCTGTCCTCAGAGATACTCTTCCCCCACCCCAACACACACACATCCCCTTGATAATCCTCAGGCGCCCAACCTTCCACACACATCCACCTTCCTCTCACACGCACAGCCGCCCTCCCACACCACACCCACTGCATGCGTCTGTGCAGGCACGCACAAGCCATCTGTCTTCAACACACTACCTCTCCTCCTGCTCTGATACCCTTCGTGGGCACAGATTTCTCACGAGCTACACCTATGTTCCCACATGCTCTCAGCTCCAGCTATTCCCACATATGCCCACCCCACAGACACCTCCAAAACACACACTCCGCAGCAGCAGAACATGGGGCAGCTCCTGCTCTCGTGCCCCACTTCGTCCCCCCCTTCCCCCCACACACACCCTCACATGCCTGCCCATCCTTCCCTGATCCACAGAACACCCAAGCGTCACAATCTCCCTCCCTGGGAAAGCAGAGACCCCATCACACAGAACCAAATCCTCCACTCAGCTCAGTACAGTCCTCACCAACGCCAAACCTTACACACTCTCTCTAGAGAGGGCAAACACCAGCCGACTTCCTGCTTCCCTCCAACACTGCTCAGGGCAGCTGGCTTGCTTGTCATCTCCTCCTCACTCCCAACTCCATACCTGGCTCTATGTGCTTGAGCCCGAGATAGAGAAGGTTGAATTCTTCCTTCTCAACTTTCTTTGTGCAACACTTCAGAAAGGAATTGGGAGTGGGAGGGGGGGCAACTTTAGTATGCTGGAACTTTCTGTGTGTTGTGGAAATAGAACCAATTGAAACGCTCCCTCTGTGTTACAACTTTCTCCCATCCTGAAGTTTGGGACAGAGAGCTCAGATGTTTTGCTCACTTGCTCTTTTGCAAAGCGGGAAAGAGGGCTTTCTTTATTAAAAGGCAGGTCTCCCAGCACATTCTGTAGTAAGGCGGCGGAGGCACACCCACCCCCTCTTAGTCTCTCTTCCCCTCCCCCACCAGCCCCTCCGCCCCCTCTTCTTCAGGCACATAAACAAGTCCACAGACGCACAGTCCCCCGAGCTCTCCAGAGTGGAGCATGCCGCGCGGGCTGCGTCCAAAAAGCTGCCTCCACTCCGACTCGGAACGTGCAGCTCGCCACCAGAGGTCGAGGCAAGGCGGTCTTACTACGTGTTTCCTCTACCTGGAATCCCACCCGAGTCACGGATCCGATGAGCGGATCTTTTCTAGTCAACAGTCCCCACCGCGTTCGGCGCAGGGGTTTCAGTTCCGTGCATCTGAAGCGCAGATGAGGAACGCAGCAGCCGAGCTCTGGCAAAGGAGCGGCGCCTCCTCGCCGCGCACCTACTCGGGCCCGAAACCGACAAGCAGTGTGCCCCATCCCAGCCCCGCCGCCACACGCACCCCGGTCCCGAACCTTCAACTTCCAAGGGTCCCAAATTTCATTAGGAGCATCCGCCATTGAGTTGAGCGCTGGGGCAATGGCACAATTTGGTTCATTGTGGGCTTTCTGAACTCCGACCTCGATTCGCGGATCCCCGCGGTCCTCGGCTTCCCACACCTCGGTTTCAAGTTCCTAGAAGGGGCTCCGAGAATCCGCGAGGCACACCCCCACGGATGGCCCGGCCCCCGTGCCCACCACTCTCCAGTGGGGTCCCAGATATGCGGGCCGCGCGAGGAACTCCAACATCAAAGCAGAGACCCAGGATGGCGGAGCGGCGGGGTGGCTGCTGGCCCAGGAGAGCCGGGGGGGGGCGCAGGGTCGTTTCCGAGGGAGCTTTCGGCGGAGGCAGGGGGAACTCCAGTGCAGGTACGCGATGCAGGGCCAGGAATCCCAGCTCCTCAAACTGGGAAGCCAGCGGTCCCGAGCTCCGCGTGCCCTCCCCCCAGCCCTTGCCGGGGCCCGGGATGGGGGGCCGTGCAGAGAGCCCGGCGCGGAGGGGAGTTGGGTACGGGGCGCGCGCCGGGGGAGCTGCTGCGGCACCCTAGTCTCCTCCCCGCCCGGAGTCTGTTTGCCAAACGCTTTTGTTACAGGAAGGGCGGGGAGTTTTCGCAGGAGAAGCAGACAAGAGTGTTTGGGGGGTGTTGGGGGAGTGGGTGGGAGGGAGCAGCTCTGTTGAATCTCTTTCCTGCCCTTCCGTCGTCCCTATTTCCAATCCTGGTCCCTTAAACCTGATCACTTTCCCAGATTGAGGGAGGCTTCTCGGGCAGCCGAAGGAAGAGAGAGAGGAGGTGGAAAGGGTGTCGGTGTGTGCGAGCGTGTGTGTGGGGAGGGGGTGGCTGCGCCGCGGCCTCCGCAGATCCCAGCGCAAACTTCAGGGCAGGCACCAGCCGGGGAAAGTGAGTGAGCGCGGCGCAGTGGGGGTGGGGCGGGGTGCGGAGTTGGGAGCCCCTCGCACCAATGCACTGAAGACCTACCCCCGCCCCACCCCAGGACCTGCCCACCCTCCACGCCAGCCTTCCCTTACCGCGGCAGAAGTAACCATGGCATCCGTGTGACTGTTTCCAGGGACGTCGACATGAAGAGAAAGGTGGACGCGAGCTCGGTCATTCAAAGTCTCCCCCGCCCCGCCGCCGCCGCCGCCACCACCACCACCCAGCAGGGGCAAAAAGGGAGGAAAGAAGAAAAAAAAGGGTAGAAAGTAGTTGCGCCGGGCTCTCTCGCGGGGGCCGTGCGCGGAGCTGTTCGGTAGGGAAAGGAGCCTTCAACTCTGAGTCCCGCGAACATAATCTGCGCGGTTATAACCAGCCAACCCGGCCAGATGGCTCGGCGCTCAGCTCCTTAACCCCTTCCGCGCCGCGCCGCCCGGCCTGCCGCGCGCCCCGCAGGCCGGCGCCCAGCGCCACTCGGACCTCTGCCTAGGGCTGGTAGGGGTCCGGGGTCATTTTCTGTAGCCCCTCTTTTTAAATAAAAACATTAAGTTTTTAAATTAGTGGTATTCTTCAGTAACCCCCTCCCCACCCCCGATTTCCCTTTTAGAAATCCAGGAGAAAACGAAATATTCAACTTTTCATTATATTTTATGCATTAAGTGTCTTCAGTCTGCCTTATTTGCCCTTTTTCTTCAAAAGTTTTTCTTTGGTCTTTTTTTTCTGTTTAAGATTTTCTTTACATCGCAGGAGGGGCTTTCTTGCCCTTATCCTCAGGAGGCTTGGGTCTGATGTGTAAACCCCTCCTCCAAACCCCAGACCCTTCCAGTTCCAGATTTCTCCCCAGCTCCTATCATGCCCACCCGTCACTTCTCCCCCCACCCCAGCACAGGAACACTCCCAAGGACGCTCGCTCCTCCGCGAACTCTCAGCTCCCAGGAACAAGCACCCAGGGCGGGGACCAGCACCCAGGGCTCAGTGCAGGAGGTCAAGCCAGAAAGGTATGGGGGTGGGAGGGCGGGAGAGGACGCGTGTGTGTCAGCGTGTATGCGCGCGCGGAGGGGAGTGGGGGACGGATCAGACCCTCACTTCACACGGCTTCCAATTTCTCTCTAAGTCCCTTCTTTCCAAACTAGGATGGGGCCCTGCAGTTGAGCACCCACCCAGCCCACCAGTCTGCACACAGGGAACAGCGCGGGAAGCAAAAAAAGGCAAGCAACAGCCCTCTTCGTAGCGCCCGGCAAATAGTGAAGCTCAATTCCCCACCTGTGCATCCATTCCAGAGAAAGGATGGAGGTGGGGGGTTGCGGGGCAAAATCTCTTCTTTGAGAGCACGAGTTTGTTCTCAAAAAAGAAGAGTGGCTGATAATTTTAGCTGTTCATTAGACCAAACTTGCTCAGAGCTCGTTCTCTAAATTTACAGTCATTTCTCTTTCGCCGGTTTGCCATCGAGAGAAGTGGGGGGAAAATACCACTTAAGGGATCAACAAGAATTCTAGAGCCTCGGAGAGGAGTTTTGGGTCTTGCCACCCGCCCTCCCCGGTTTCCTCCACCCTCGGGTTGTGGCGTGGTGGACCTCACTCCGAGTCCCCCACCTCTTCTCCCTGCCATCTCAGACACTATCTCACTCAGGTCTTGCCCGGACTTTTTGATTCAAGCGCGATTGGGGGAGGGCGGTGAATATCCCATCTTCTCCCTGCCCTGCCGTTTCAGGTGTCAATAAGCAACTCACTACTTTCCAGCCAGGGTCCAGGTTAAAAAAAAAAAATTGCTTGGAATTGTTAAGAGAATTTGATCAAAATACAGAAAAGCACCAGAACTCTGAGCACCAGAACGCCTACTAGATCAGACCAAACCCGACGCGGGGGCGAAGGTGGAGGGGCGGTGGGAAAGGACCCGGAGTCTGGGGACTGCGTACTAGATAGATTGTACCTGCCTCATCATTATCCTGGCTGATGGGGGCTGCCACATCGAAAACGGCCAGAAGCGCCCACCAAGGCCCGGGCGTCAGTCACCTCCCGCGGTCCCTCCGAAGGGTAGGCTCCTCCTTCAGTGGCTTCCCTGTTGCCCAGATATCGAAGTCCTCCTCCGGCCCTGGTCAGGCTGGTGAGCTTTTCCCTCCACCCGGCCACACAGCACCATGAAGGCTGGGGCTGGGCGTGCTCTGTGGGGTTCTGTTTTCTCCTTCTCTTCTGGCCCGCCTCCCTTCCCTCCCCCACTTCCCGCACTTGCCCCCCTCCCTTCCCGCCGCTCTCAAAGGCGGGATTCAGGCCCCAGTTTCAGCTCTACTGGCCGACTTCTAGGGCCTCTTAAACTCCAGCCCCTCGGCTCTTTTGCTCGAGCTTCAGGTCCTCCAGGAACCAGAAGATTGCAGAGAAAGCAGTGGTTGGCTCCTGCTGCAGCGAAGAACGGGTTAAAAACGTGCGGGCTGATCCGTCTGCAGCCCCTCGGTCACCGGCAGTCTGGCAGGGGGAGGGGGAGGGGGCGCAAACTTAAATTTAAGGGGAAAAAAAAAAGAAGAAAAGGCAATAGTGAGTTTAAGACCCCGATTTGTTCTGCAGATGCCTCGCACTGACCGACGTCTTGCTTTGCCAGGATCTAGGAGATCACAGGAAGAGTTTGTATTGTTTCCCAAATCGAGGGGGTTTTGTGCTGAGCCGGTGGGGCTGCCTTTGCGTGCGATCAACATGCCTTGTAATATGAGAGGTGACACCTTAATCTTGCCAAATATGTGCGGTGCCTTGGGGGGAGGAGGGGCTGAAGGAAGGAGAGATGCAGAGTGAAAGAACCAGACAGAGGCAGAGTCAAAGATGCATTATTCTCAGGATTGTTTTCCCAAATGGAGAGAAATTGGCACTTTTCTTGGTAGAAGACTTTTTTTTCAGACGATCTCCCCTGAGCAAGGAACCTGCCTTTTCCTCTACTGTTTTTCATTCTACTTAAGAACTAAAGATTGTCTTTTCTCCTTTCTGAAGGAGTCTAGGGGTTAACCTCCTTCCACCAAAAGCCTTCCAAGGGAGTGGCAAGGTGATACAAGAAGACAGTGGGCAGAAAAAGGAGTAGAAAGGTGTGTTTTTTAAAAAAAGACAGAATAAAAGATTATTGTATCTAATGTGGGGTCACTTTGGAATTGCAGAGCCCTGTGACTTCATCAGCAAATGTTTTTCTAAATGTTGGGGTTTTGTTTTGTTCTCTATTTAAAAGAAAGACAGTGGTAATGTAAACAGCTAAAGCTAAAAGCAGAACTGGGAAGGAAGCTGTTGAATCCATGCCCCGTAGACAGTCTTGAGTCTCAGTCTGGAAGCCCATTCATAACCAGGGCTTTTTCAGTTGGGCAGGTGATTGCCTCTCTCCAAATTGACTCCTGGTCACAGCCTTGGCCATCCATCTGTTGACTGTAATTTTTTAGGTTGCTGAACTTTGTTTTTCTCCCTGCTGCATTTGAGGGTAGGGCCCTGACTCCTGAAAGGGGGTTGTGAGAGCAGGAACCAGAGCTGGTATTTGAAAGTCCCCTTTAAAACTCTCTCCTAAAGCAAATTCAGAGAGAGAGCGTGCTTTCTGCCCACCCTTACCTTTTGCAATAGCACCACTCTGTGGTTGAAACATTGAACAGAAACAACATCGAAATGTTGGAAGGAATTTATGCCTTTACCTTGTGAAAAACAGCTTTTTTTAAAAACTCTGTGTTTCAGTTGAGTGGACTGTGTGTGTGTGTGTGTGTGTGTGTGTGTGTGTGTGTAGCGGTGAGGGAGTTACTGTGCATGGCGGTGGGTGAGGGGTGGGGGGTGGAGGTGTCCTCTGCAGTAGCAGCTTGTGGTTAATTCATTGTGACAGTTGACCCAGGAAATGAGAGAATTGGGCTCCAAGAGCCCTTTCCTCTATGACCGTACATGGCAAAGAGAAGCTTGGTTCTTTTCTCCTGGATCGTATAGCTAGCCTTGAATGTCTGTCCTCCCATTGTTTTTCTCTCTGTCCTTGGAGATGACTAAAATACACTCCACACCTTAGCGGATCCTAAAACATTTGCAAGTTGCATCTTCCGCTGCTGGAGGGCGCTGTGGGGAGGTTTGGCCAATTGGCTGCAGCTGCTTTCTTTGCCCTACCCCATCCATCCCCACCCCCACCCACCCAGACAGCTGCTTGAGCTGATGGAGCCAGAAAGTCTAGGATTCTGAAACAATTAAAGTGAAGGCAAAAGGTGTTTGTATAGACACTGGGAATTTAAGGGTTAGGGAAAGCTGCTACATGCTACCTTGGTTCCATGGCACTCAGGTGAGATTCCTAACTGCCCACCTCTGACTACACATGTACTTGCTACACTATTATGAACTGACAGTCACACAAGCTGCTATGCTGATAAGCAGTTCCTCCCAGATGCCCTGACGAGTCATGGGAGGCATTATTCTTTTCTTTCCTGATGGGTACAGTTGTCCACAGAAACAAAGTGGTTTGTCTGGGTTTCATGAAGAAACCAGGGTCCTCCCTAACATTTCCATCTTTTTGAGAATGCACAGCTTTGCTATTGTCTCTAAATAGAGCCAGGATATTAGAGATCAAGTTCTACCAGTCCCCAGACCCTCACCCTGCATTTAATAGGTGAGGAGACTGAGGCCCAGACTTTCACTTTCCCCAGGGTCACAGGAAAGAAAAAAAAGAAGGCAGCAAATGAGAAACTCAAATTCACTGAAAGAGAATAGATTTTAGAAACAGACAAACCTGGGTTTCAATGTTGCCTTTTCCATCTACTAGTTACGGATCTTTAGAAAGGTTTCCCGTTAGAATCCCATCTGTAATTGGTGAAAACAATACCAGTCTCATAAGGGTAGTGTAAGGATCAAAGGAAATAATTTATTTTGAACACTCAGCGCAGTGCCTGGCACAAGACAAGCACTAACTCCCAATCTAATCCTTCTTACCCTGAAAACAATGCCCCCATCCCCCTCACTAGTGGCTGATCTCAGGCGTTAGAGGTAAGCTGGACTCTGGAATGTCCTCTTATTTGTGTGCCATCTTTAAACATGTCATTAATGTAACTCGGGGATGTACACTTTTCCCTTGGACAAAGAAAGCAAGAAATTAACAGAAGTAAGAAGTGGACATATTTAGAATTTATACCACTTTCTCATGTGAACCTCAAAGAGCATTAAAGACATAGTAAATACAAAATCTCCTTTTATCCATTTCCTGCCTCTAAGGCAGGACCACCCATCATTTAAAAAGAGATTCCATTATATCCTTCAACTCTTAGCAGATTGTCTGGTGCATTACTGGTTTGTTGTCATTGCTAATTATGTTCTATGGTTTACACTGAAAAATATAATGAATTACATTGAACAACAATGAATCAACTCATTTTGTGAAATAGTATACATATTCATAATTAGGTTAGAAGAAATTACCCATGATAATGGAAGAAAGGTGTATTGTCCTACCACACAGGTGGATATAGAAAGCATAATATAGTCTCCTATTTCACAGTCATGACATGAATTCCGAGCCACCCTATAAATTAACTTTATGCTGCACCAAACTCCACTCATAAAAAGTGACATTAAGGTTTCCTAGGTAACTAATGCATTTCCAAAGGGAACAGGTCCCAGGAGACAAAGAGGGTAGGGAAAAGGGTAGGTGTGAGTAAGTGAAGAAAAAGAAAAAACATTAGATGAGACCCATATGACATAAACAAAATATTTCATGGGGAGGGACCCATAAAGTTTTATTACCTGGGTTCAACATAGATATGGAACTGCCATTAATTCCTTCTTTGGACAATAAAATTCCTGATTGGCTCTCCCACTCATCACATATACCAGCCTTCATATTTCAGACTCAGTTTTACAAATATTGAGTGAGATCAGTCCCGTCAATTTATCTGCTGAGCTGTGCCCACTGAACAACCAGCTGTTTCTTGAATGATCCACGGTTGTATTTAGGTGGCCCCATAATGTTGAGATGAAAGTGGAAAGTAGGGTCAATTTGGAAATTTCAAAATGTGCAGATGCTTTTGATCACTACAGACTTGAGACTCTTGGAGCAGAAAAGTTCCCTAGAGATCTACTAATTTCAGGAGAAGGCTGGGCCCAAGAGTTGCAGTGACCTGGTCAAGGTCAGTTTTCTTGATCCCCTCTCATTGTGGCTTCTTCTGGGCAACGGTCTGGATACCAAAGAACATTTTGAAAGCTTAGAAGGAAAATGGAGTGTTGTAAGTAGAGCTTAATGCTTCAGTTTGCTCCGTAAGAACACTGAGTAATCCTGAGAGGCAATACAATCCAGAGAATTATCATTGGGCTAGAAACTGGGAGTTGGAAAACTAACCAGCCCTATCACTCCTTTGTGAGCGAGGGCAAATAGCTTAATTTTTCAGTTCCATCGTTTTACCATGCATAAATGGGACTTAATAACCTCAACTTTTTCTTTCAATAATAAGAAACATAAATTAGAAAAAAAAAAAACCAAAGACATGCTAATTTGAATACAGTTGGGAGTTTTGTATTATCTGTTCCCCACCTGCACTTAGCCCCAGAGATATACCTGTGTGGGAAACTCCCGCTGGTTACAAGCCACAGCCAGGTAACTGCTCTAAACAATGCGTGATGGGTTTCCCTGCTGATTCCCAAAGTGAAGTGCTTCTGCCCTTTACTACTAGGGCAGTCAGTATAGAACCAAATCTGCCTTTTGCACTTTCCTTGGCCCACTGGTAAAAGGACAGAAAATGCAGCCACATGGACTAGTAAGCCAACTGGAAAACCAGCACTCTTTCCATCACACAATCACTTCCATTGGGTATTGAAGCCAGCTGGGGATTTGCCTCTGTTGGGTAACTTGAGATAGGGCTAGGGATTAGAAAATACAGGACCCACCCTCCACTTACTACCTTTACTGGGAGTAAGGGGCACAGAATGTCTGGGAAGTAGATGTGCAACAAACCAAAGGTGCAGCTTTCCCACGGGCTTGGGGCAAAGCAGAACAGGAACCCAGGAGCCCCGTTTAATTTAGCCACACATATGAGAACAATAGTGATAAAATGCCCCACGAGTATACACCTCCCACACATCTCTCCTCAGAATCCCTGCAAAGGTCACTTCATCCTTCCTCCTGTGCCCAAGGCCAGTCCTCACCTAGCCCTGCCAGCCAGGTACAAAGCGTATGGGGTGAGGTGGGAGGCAAGGAAGTTTCATTCTGGTTTCCTTGCCTCCTTATAAATAGTATTTCTCTTTTCCGTAGGTCCAGGAAAACTAAAGAAAGAGAATTAATCATGAGGTCTTACACTTTTGGGACGCTGTGCCCAAAGTGCCCGCAAAACACTGAAAAGAGATGTTAACAGTAGTTAGGGGCCCAGGAAAGCTGAGTTCAAGTGAAAATAAGCTTACATACCACTTTTATCCCCCAAACACACAAACGTCTATGGATTGACACACCACACGCAGCCAACCCATCTGACGGTTTGCTATATTTACCAGTCAATTCACTGGCAGTTCTACCTCTGGCCCCACCCTGCATGCAGGCTGTTCTCAGGCCCCCATTCAGAATGCAAATAATGCACAAACAACAAAGACCACGCAAGCTGAGGTCTCATAGAACCATAAACCCCAGAGCAGAAAGGAATATTAGCAGATGGGAACTTTCTTTATAGATATTAGTAATAAAATTGGTAACATTTACTAAGTACTTACTGAGTGCTAAGTACCATTAATAATATTATTATTATATGCCAGAACCTGTTGTAAGCACTGTGTGTGTGTGTGTGTGTGCATGTATTTGTGTATGTATAGTATGTATACACTGGGTATATGTTTGTGTGGGAATATGTGTGTGTGTGTATGTGTGTGTATATAGATATACACACTCACACATATTTATGCATTAACTCCCTTGGAGTAAGATATATATATATGATTTGACCCTTAGAAAACCCTACTAAGTAAGTAACTACAATCTGCACTTTACAGATTAAAAAATTGAGGCATAAAGAGCATCTACGGCTTGCCCAAGGATACAAAGGCAGTGAATGAGAGACAAACCAGAGGTTCGAACCCCAACTGTGTGTCACAACTGTACCACAGATGAGGAAACTGAGGCCTAGTAGGGGACAAGCAACCTGCCTAAGGTCAGCCAGAGGAGCTCAGATGTGAACCAGATCTCCTATCTCCCCTCCAGTGCTAAGAACAACAGTAGCAAAACTGCAATGGAACAGCAGTAGCAGAGCTGCAGTTATCAGTAGAGCCAATTCTTTTGGGTTCAAGCTTGTCCTGGCAAGGTGAGGGAAGGAAGGAAATGGAGGCTGTGAGTAGAATAGGAACAGGCCCATATCTGGGCCTTTTGTGTTAATTAGGAAAAGGGTCCTGTCCTCTAGATCAGTGCAGCCCACCCAGGGCACTGACCGTGGCACACAGGTGAAGGACTGAATTTTAGCACCCACTCGTCTCCACAGCTGGTTCCTTTGTGCATGGTACAACCTATGTAACTGTACATGACAACCCTGGATAAGATAGCTTCTGCAAGCAGACTAGGCAATGTCATGTGGTGTCAGGTCACTAAGGAGTTTGTCCAAGGAGGCAGGTCATTGGCTTCACTCCAAAGATTTAAAAATGCCCCAATCAAAACTACAACTGTCTGCAGCATCAAAATATACATGAAAAAAGTTGAGCCTCTAATAAGTAGTAACTATAAATACCCACTCAGAAAATATAGAACGCCAGATTAGAACATTATGAACATGTGACATTTTGTTACATACATGTTATTTGGCTCCTACCCAGTCATCAATGTACACTCATACAAGTGTCGCTTCCTCTGGCATAGGCATCTAAGACTTAAGTATCACTTAGAGCCCAGACTCAACAGGCAAGCCGGCATTCAAAACCTGTCTGTGAACGAGCCATAACCTGGGGCTGCTGCCAAGATAGTAATCATGAGGCATCAGAATTGCATCTCATCGCCCCACCATTTCCAGTTTTCTCTGCTTCCAGAGATTTCCGCTGGTTCTTGTCTAACTGCTTAAAAATCTTAACCAAAAGTTTTTAACAATGAGTCCAAAAGTAGGAAATTAGTTCCTTTGGAGCAAATAGAAAAAGTAACTTTTTAAATGATGACAGTGATTATCTTTCCACATACATTGATCTCCCTCTACTGACTTGATGAATACCTTAAAAATAAATGTATACAACAATATTGGGAACAGTCAGCTTCCTAATATATGGAAATTAACAAAACAAAAGCAATGCTTTTTGCCCGCGGACAGCAGGGAGTGCGTGGCTAATGATGGGAATGGAATCCTCGTGGCAGGGGACTCCCAGTGTGAAGCACTGATCCGCACTCCATCACTCACCTTGCAAAACAGAGATGGGCTGCAATATAGACTCAATAAATGAATGACTTATGTTCTTTCAGAGGTGGAAGTTACCTGAGATTCCCCGGGGTCAAGTCCCTCATTTCACAGAGGAAGTCAGTATGACCCAGGAGACTGACGGGACCCACCAGAGATCATGGAGATCACCAGACTCATCAGTGACAGAACGGGGAAACCAAGCTCGCAACCCCAAGATGCTGCCCTGGGCCTTATCCATACAGCCTCTGAAAAATAGATACATCTCCTATTTTCCTTCTAGAAATTTGTTCCGTTTCCCTCCAGTTTCTTCCCTACCTTTTCTAATTTCCTCCCTTTCTTTACTTCTTTCAATTTGATATTTCATTTCCTTTATTTTGTTCTCATTGTGCATTACTAGCAATAAAAGGTGAAAATTAACATGCAGCAGACAAGATTTCAATAGGAGCTGGTAAAGAATTCTAATCACAATAGAGGTTACAGGACAGTTTTAAAAGTGAAATGGATACTTTTCTATGTTTGATGACATAGGTTGGTCCTTTCCGAAGAGAGATGGATTAATTAGATGAACTCTTTATCTGTTTTTCAATACTGTTACTATAGACAACCTTTTTAAGATTCCCAGCTGAATGAATCTTTCCTCCAACATATTTTTTCTCACTTTCTCAACTTCTCTCCTTTGCATTAAAGATGACAAAAGGATCTATTTTTCTAAGGGAATGTTTCTTTGCTAGAACTCTCTCTCTTAATTTTCACTGCAATAAAGTTATCAGTTTGCTGGCTCCCTTGACACAAATATGAATAGCATCCTGATTCAGGAGTCTGGAGCATCCAATAAATTTAAGAGTTGAAAGGACCAAGGTATCCAGAGGGTCATGATGTAAAAGAAAATTTAACTGATCTACAGCACTCTAAGGGGTAGAACCAGGATTGATTGGTGGAGTTGTATTTGATTTATTTTAATGAATCAATTATATTTATGATGATACAAAGCTGCCTTTAAAAATACATTTATTGGGTACTTTCATGTCCAGTGATGGCAAGCCATTTTGTAATATAATAATCCTTCTACCAAAAACACTCAGAAAATCTGGAAAGATATTTTTTAAAAACAATCTGGAGGTTTCACTTATGGTATGGCTGAGTAAGTTCTTTCAGACCAACCCTCCTACAGATAGAACCATGCACTGGGGACTAGAGAGTGAACAAATACAGGCAGATTCTGGAGGGAAATCGACACTTGAAAGAAGGGAACAGCTTGGGTTGAGTTTTCTGGGTTTTACAGTTTTTAGCTTCAGAACAGGCCACAGTTAGTACCACATATGATGGCAAAAACTTACAGATACAGAGGGAGAAATTCCCAGTCATACCTTGAGATTTTAATATTCCTGTCTAGGCAATTAGTAGAACAAATGGTCAAAATACCAATAAAGACAAAGATGACACTATCAACCATCTTAACTAAGTTACGATTTGTAGACCCTGTATCTGATAAATGCAGTATTTATAAAGCATATATATGTAAAGTATGTATGAAGTATATTTATAAAATTCAGACTATATAAAGAACTTCTACAACTCAAATGAAAAAAATCCAATAAAAATGGACAAAAGATTTGAGCAGACATTTCACAAAAGAAGATATACAAATGGCCAATACATAATAACTATGTGAAAAAAAATTCTCAACATCATTAGTCATCCTGAAAATAAAACCACAATGAGATACAACTATGCGTCCATCAAAATAGCTACTATTAAAAAGACTGACAACATAAAATGTTGGCAAGGTTGTGGAGTAGCTGGAACTCTCATACATTGTTAGTGGTAAAATTTGTACATCCACTTGAGAAAATGTCTGCCATTTTCTTTGAAAACTAAATATAAACCTATCCAATGACCCCAAAATTCCACTATTAAGTATCCACCCAGGAAAAATATATGTATACAAAAATACTGGTAAAAGTATGTTTACAGCAGCTTTCTCTGAGAAATTAAAAATAATTTTAAACTCTAATTACTGAAATGCATGGTGAACTATTTAGAAGAAAGCATTCCAGTGTCTTTAATGTACTTGGAAATGCATCAAAAAATAATATGGATTGATGGATGGATAGGGGGATTGATAGTTGGGGAGATATATAGCAAGCCAGTTACGATAAAACGTAAATTGTAGAACTTGGTTTATGGATGTATGGCTTTTCACTGTAAGATATTTTAACCCTTTCTTTATGTTTGACAATTCCGATAATCAAATGTTGGTGCAGAAGGAAAAATTATGTTTAAAGAGAGCTTCCAAGGCAGTATGAACTTGAGGGGAAAAAACCCAGAAAGAAGAGAAGCACAGAGAGGTGAGACTGATTTTCAGCTCCATTTTCCTTTTGAAGAATATGCTGATTTGTAATTGGTAGGTGTAAATATGAAAATCTGAGGTGAACGCTTAGTAATCTCTCCAAGCTTCAGAGAAAAAGTTGGAATTCAGGGCTTACTGAGTAAGAAGGGCTTCCAATTTTCACTGCTGAGATGCTACTTCTTAGGAGTAAGGGGGAACCAAAATTAGAACCACTTTTATAATGACAGAAACCCAGGTTCTAATCAGCTCAATCCAAAATAGGATTAAGGTGATCTTTCCTGAACCTAACTGCCCCTGAAGCAAAAACAAATCCCCACTGAAGGAAGAAAACATCATGATTCAAATTATTTGTACAGCTTTCCATATACAACTTCTGTCATTCAATTATAAGTCATCAGGAAACATGTCCAAATAACTGAGAACCAACAGAAAAAAACAGATAATGGGAAGGAAACCCAAACATATCCACATATTGAAATTGCTGGATACAGACTTCACAGGAAGTTTGATGATTATGTTCCAAGAAAATATGTGACAAGATGGAGAATTTCATGGGAGAATAAGTCTTTTTAAAAGAATAAAATGTAAATCATAGAATTGAAAAAAAAACAACAAAAAATAAGAATCTAGGTTAAATATATCTGAAGACAGCATTAGTGGACCAGAAGATAACTCAATAGAAAATATCCAGACAGAAGCATGGAGATAAAAATAATGGGAAAGATATAAAAGAAAGTAAAAACATATGATACACAGAGAAAAGATCGAATACACATGAGGAAATATTGGTGCAGTGGCAATATATAAAGATACAATGATCAAGAATTTTTGAAAATTGGTGACAGTTGTCAAACTACATATGAAAACAGTCCAGCATACCTAGGACAGTATGAATAGAAAGAAAACCACACCTCAGTATATTGTGATGAAACTGCTGAATACCAATTCAAAGATAGATAGATAGATAGATAGATAGATAGATAGATAGATAGATAAAGGTACCAGAGAAAAAGGACACATTATCTTCAACTACAACACTAAAACTATGGATGACTTTTCAACAGAAACTATAGAAATCAGAAGACAAGAGAACATCACTGCCAATCTAGAATTCTACATTCAGCAATAATTTCCTTCAGAAATATGTGAAAGTCATTTTTAGAGAATTAAAATTTGAGATAATTCATTATTGGAAGATATGCATTCAGGGAAATACTAAAGAGTGTTATTCATGCATAAGTAAAATGATTCCCAATAAAAGGAAATGCAAGAAAAAAGTAGCAGAAAGCAACAGAAACCTTAAATGTGTGGTAAAGGCAAATGAAGACTAACTATAAAACCATACAATATCTTGTAGAATTAAAATTCACAGCAGCAATAGCACAAAAGGCAGTGAGTTGTAAATGGGTAATAGACTTCTAAGGTCCTTGCATTTTGCAGGAAGTAATAAGAGTACTAATGTATATTAGACTTCAATAATTTAAGGTTGCATGTTGAAGTCTCTATAATAACCACAAAATGAATGTAAAAGAATGTTTATTTAAGATGCCAATGCAGGGGTTTGGAATCACATTATTAATTGATTCCAAAGAAAGCCAGAAAGAAAGAAAAAGGAACATGGTGCAAGTGAGATTGTTATAAAAATAATAGTGAAGTGGTAGGGAATTAAACCCAAATATGTATCATTTCCTTGAATGAAATAATCTAAATAACTCAATTAAAAGAAGAGAGTCACATATGAGTTTTTTAAAAATACTGTTTGACAGTTACAAAAAGAAAAATTGAAAGCTGGATGATCACAAAACATATACCATGAAAACATTAACCAAATGAAATGTGGTGTAACTTTACCAATGTCAGATAAAGGCGGTATCAAGGTCAGATTCATTATGAAACATAAAGAGGGATATTTTGTAACAATAAGAGTTTAATACACCTAAAATCTTAAGTTCCATGCATGCAATTGTAAACAATTCCAGGATTTACATTTTATTCTTTTAAAAAGATGCTTATTCTCTCATGAAATTCTCCATCTTGTCACATATTTTCTTGGAACATAATCATCAAACTTCCTGTAAAGTCTGTATCCAGCAATTTCAATATGTGGATATATATACATATATATAGAGAGAAATTGATAAACCCGCAATCATAGTGGAAAATTTTAATACATGTTTCTCAGTAACTGATAGATTGATAGATCAAGACCACGAAAAAAAATCAATAAAGCTGTGAAAGATTTGTACAGTATGATAAACAAACTTGAACTTAGTGACAAGAAATATTTAAAACACTACACCCAAGTGCACATGTAACAATTAATAGATCTGGCCACATGCTGTCTATAAAGCAAATGTCAAACAATTCAAAGGTTTAAAAATTTAGAGAGTACTTTCTCTGATTACAATGGATAATCTAAGAAATCAGTAACAGAGAGAGAAAACTCCCAAAAGTTTGGCTATTAATCAATAAACTTTTATAAAGCTCATAAGTTAAAGAATTATAAGGTTAATTAGGAAATATTTCAAATGGAATGGTAATGAAATATGACATATTGAAACCTGTAAGACAGAGCTAAAGCCATGCTTAAAAGAAAATATATACCTGTGAATGTATATACTATAAAAGAATAAAAGCTAAAAATCATATACCTAAAATACCATCTCAAGAAGTTAGAAAATAAAGAGCTAATTGAGTACAAAGAAAATAGAAGAAAACAATATGAATAAGAGCAGAAATTAATGGAAGAGAAAACAAACTTACATAGAGGAACTCAACAAAATTTAGTTATTTCTTTGAAATGACTTTGTTAAATGACTAGTATTATTGATAAAACACTGTCAAAACTAATCAATAAAAATAGATAAAATGCACAAAACACCAATATCAGGAATGAAAAAGGGGACATCACAGATCTAAATAAAGATATTTTAAAGGACATTGTGAATAACATTATGTCAATAGATATGAAAATTTATATGAAGTGCACAAATTCCTAGAAAAAGCACTAACCAAAGTTGATATGAGAAGAAAGAAAATATGAACATTGCAATATCTTTTAGAAAAATTAAATCCATAATTAGAAACCTTCTGGAAAGAAATCTTCTGACCTGTTCACCAGTGGATTCTCGTAAGTATTTAATGAAAAAACAATGTCAGTCTTACGCATGGTGTTTCAGGGAATAAAATGAGGGAAGACTTCCCAAATTGTTTTATGAGGACAAAATTTCAAAAAGGACATTAAAAGAAGGGGAAATTATAGGCCAGTCTCTCTTATGAATATAAATGCAAAAACCCTAAACACATGTTAGCAAGTAGTATCCAGGGATTTTTAAAAAGGATAAAATCATGCCCGATTGGTGTTTTCCAGGAATGCAAAATTGGCTTAACCTCAGAAAAATCAATCAATGCAATTTACCACATCAAAAGAGCAAAAGAGAAAAACCATATGACCATCTCAATAGGTACATAAAAATTATTTTATAAATTTCAACTCCCATTAGTGATAAAATTCTTAGCAAATTAGGAATGGAAGGAAATCTGAATCTAATAAAAGTCATACAACTACACCTGCTTCCTAACCTAAAGCAAGCTCACATTTAATGGTGAAATATTGAACGCTGTTGCCTTAAAGACAGTAACAAACAAGGGTGTCTGCTACCCTGGATATCCTAGTCAGGATTATAAGTCATTAAATAAATAAACTGATAGATAAATAAATAATTAAATAACATCAGCAAGTATGTATGTCAGCAAATGAAAAAGAATGAATTGCTGCTACAGGCAACAAACATAGATCAATCTGCCTACCAAAATATTAAGCCAAATAAATTAGACAAAAAGATTACATTATAACTAAAACAGCCAAGTTGAACCAAGACAGTCAGCAAGTAATAAAATATAAGGGTGGAAAGGAAGAAATAACCTATCATTATACATAGGAAACATTATTGTGTGTGTATGGATTTCAGAAGAATCTACTGATAACCTATTTAAAATAAAATGAATTTAACGAGATCACTAGGTACAAGGTCACCATGCAAAAATCAATGCTATTTACTAGCAGCAAATGCTTAGAAAATGAAATTCACAAATATACCATTTAATAGAATAAATCTGATGAAAGATGTACAACTGCTTTATGTAGAAAAACACAAAACACTATTGAGAGAAAATAATGAAGACTTGAAATAATAAAGGGATATATCAGGTCCATGAACTGAAAGGCTCAATACTATAAAGAGATTAATTGTTCACTGACATTTCATTCAATGTAATCCCAAACAAAATCACAGGAAGGTTTGAGTGTATGTGAGTGTGTGTGTATGTGTGTGTGAGTGTGAGAGAGAGAGATACTGGATGTGTATGTGTCTGTGTGTTTGTGCAAATCTCTGCATGTCTATATGTGGAAAGTGAGGAGATGGTTTTAAAATTTGTATTCTAAAATTTATTCTGAAAACAGCCAAGTTTAGCCAAGACAGTCTTGAAGAACAGCAATGATAGAAATCTTACCTATTTGATATCCTAACTTATTATGAAACTGCACTAATTAAGACAGTATGGTGTTGTCACAAGAAAAGAGTAGATAGACTAAAGGAACAGTATAAAGAATTCAGAAGCAGAGCCATTGATATGGTAGCATGTGTGGACTGCAGAGCACGGAGAAAAGGGTAATTTAAAAAAATAAATTGAGCTGGGTCAATCTTGCCCCTACCTCACACTACTCAAAAAATCAATTACAAGTGAATTGTAAATCTAAATGTAAAAGGTGAAATAATCAAGCATAAAGAATATATCATAAGAAAATTTCTTGATGACATTGTGATATGGAAAATTTCTTAAGACACAAAGAAATCACTAACTATAAAGAAAAAGACTGATGAATTGGACTATGTTAAACTTAAGGATGTTTATCTAAAGATACCATTAAGAAACTGAAAAGGCAACTTGCAGAGTGAGAGAAGATATTTTCAATACATGTTATCAACAAAGGACTTATGTCAAAGCATGTAAATAACTACTCTTTATAAATTAGAAGCAACAAGACAATCCAATAAAAAAAAATTGGTGAAACACTTGAACCAGCACAGGACTAAGTAGGATATCTAAATGTAAGTGTGCTCAATCTCATTAATCAAAAGGGGAATGCAAATTTAAACCACAATATAATACCACTGCAAGCAAACCAGAATGACTAAAAATAAAAAGACTGGGAATAGCAAGTGTTGATAAAGATGTAAAGCAACTGCAACTGTCATACACTGCTAGTGTGAACATAAATTGGCACTGTCATTTTAGAAAACTGTTTAGTATTATTCAAGTTGAATATACACTTACCTTTGACTCAGCAAGTCCATCTTAAATATATAATCAACAGAAACATATACATTTTATGCACCAAAATGTGCAAAAATATTTGTAGTAGCAACATTTTAGGAATAGCTGGAATGTCCCTCAAATGTAGCATGAATAAAGAAGTTGTAGTATAGTCATACAATGGAATACTATACAGCGAATAAAAATGAATAAGTTGCTGCTGCAGGTAACAAATATAGATCAATCTGCCTACCAAAATATTAAGCCAAAGAAAGTAGACAAAAAATATTACATTATAACTAATTTCATTTTTTATAAGTTTCTGAGAAGCCAAACCAATCTACGCTTTTTGATGTTAGCATAGTGATTGTCTTTGAGGAGAAGACAAGATTCATGCTTCGGAAGAAGCAGAATGAATGCTTCTGGGATACTGGTAATTATTTCTTGATTTGCTTGAAAGTTACACAGGGGTGTTTACTTTTTGAAAATTTATCAAGTATTACATTTATGGTTGGGGAACTTTTTTGCATGAATACTATATGTTAATATTTTTTAATAAAAGCATTAATTTAATTAAGTAGAATACGTGAATCCATTTAAAGAAAAATATTAAGTTTGTAATAGCTCTAATGATTTACATATATGGGGAAAGCATTACGTGGTTTGCAAAAGACAGGCGCATTTAGGAAATATTAAACTTGTAGCAATGTATGCTCTGCATTTCCCATCTTTTCTTCTGCATATTTTGGTATCCAATTATATTGGGGACATAGAGACCCCTGTCTTGACTTTTTAATTATTTCCTACCCCTCCCCCTTTTGTTGCCCATAGAGCCATACTACACTTTAGGGTGCATTGTCCCTGATCCCTGTAATTTTACAAATGTACAAAGCAACAGGGAGAGTTTCCAAAGATGTGGCATGCTCCAGTCTCTAAGTCTAGCCTTCATTCCAGTCAAATTCCAACAAAACTTGGTGAACTTGGCCTATCCCTTCATCCTGCTCTTGTAAAATACTTTCAGCCATTCCTCTCAGATGATCTCCATCCTAAAATGGGCTGATGTATGTGAAAGAGAGCCTAGGGTATGTATTTTTAAAGAAAATAAAAAGATAAGGTTTTTAGAATCAAACAATGGCTTGAATCCAAGCTTCTTTTAGCCACTTTCTAGCTGGAGAACTTGGGCAAGATCTTTAATAATACGTAATGGCTTCTTGGAGCCAGTGTTTCTTCATCTGGTAAAATGAATTGTGACAATTAACTAGGATAACATATGTGAAGTCCTTGGTACTGTTCCTAGAATGCAGGCACAGAAAGTTATGGGTTCTGCATTGTCTCAGTATCCCATTGGTTCAGGAGAGGAATTAAGAGCCAAGAGGAGAGCTCCAGGTCCTGTGCTTCTCAGGGGTACTATTATTATTTATCACACACCAGGCAGATGACATTATTGTGCGAAGAGAACTATAAAGTTAAGTCACAGGAGAAAATCTCTGATAGATCTCTCATAGACTTGTACTCAGACAATGCTTCTTGAATCCAGTTTATGCAAAGACATTGTCTCCAGAAGCCCCCTATTAAAAAGATATAAACTCAGAGGCATAGCTCATATGTGCTCATTAGCAGGTATCAGTTTTATCAGATGAGGGGGATCTGATAGGTAGGCAAGTTCTGTTGAGAAGAGGCAGTTGCCCCTTTTAGGGTTGCTAGCCTTGTTGGTGTACCCCTATAAGCCATACATGAACAAGAGAGAGAGTTTTGCTTAATGGTGAAGAGCACAGATTCTGGAGCCATGCTGTTGGGTTCAAATCCCTTCACAACTATGCAAGTTTAGACAAATTACTGAACATTTCTGTGCCTCAGTGTCCACATGTGTAAAACGGAGACGATGGTGATGCTAATAGTACCTTTCTCTTAGGGGTACTGTGGGTATTAAAGGAGTCACTCTGTTAAAGTGCTTAGAAACGGCACCTGGCACATAAGTGAATTGCGATTATCATTATTATGAGTTACTGGGGTGGGCTGCAGAGTGAATAACAGGGAGGAGGATTACCTGCAAGAGTTGTGCTGCTTCTGGTTCAGATTTTTTCCTTATAGTGTTCTCTGATAAAATTGTTTAAAGTTCTGTTTCTGATTTATCAAAATTAGTGACATCCCTGTTAGCAATTTCCACTTATATGCCACTTATATGCTTAGAAAAACAATGCAGGACAGAAAGAACATTGGACAAGGGTCTGCAGATAGAGGTTTTAAACTTATCTACATCATGAATACAGCACTTAATACTCATTAAGTCACTTTTGAGATTCACTTTTTAGCTGCAAAATGAGGGAGCTGCACTAGATAAGCTCTAAATATCACCCCCACCCCCACCCCCAGTTCTAAAATTGTACAGTTCTCTTTAATTTGCTTATCAGTTTGAGGTCGCTAGATGATCAATGTGTTAGGGACGTACATGACTAGATGATGTCGCTGGCTGACCTCGTAAGACACCTTTTCCATTCCTCATATTGTGGTATTGGGTGGATATCTAGAGCTTTCTATGCTTTGTTCTCCTCAGTAAGTAGATCATGAGGAGGTTTATGTTTGTGTGCGTTTGGCGGCAATAAACAGATGTCAAGCCTGTCTATTTGTAGCTTCCAGGAGTGAAGAAGAAAATAGACAAAAAGAGGATGCCCAGCCACTTTTTATATGCAAATCTTCTCATTCTGCTAAACGACATATCAACGTATTAAGTTAATTAACATTTGTGATTTTAGACAATTGTTTATAATATTTTAGCTTTCTTGAGAAACGGACTAGATACTGGAAATGGGCACATGTTTTCATTTTCAAAATAGGAGAGAAAGATGAGTATTGGGATGCTATAGATTAAGTTGAATATTCTAGAATAGATTAATAAATACATTGTTTTGAGTTCTTAGATCAAACGTGATTGATCATCTTAGGAACTAGGAAGGATTCACCGAAAACATGTCTCAGGAGCTGGACTGGTCACCAACTTGAGAATTAAGCTGTCTCAGTGGGTCACAATCAAACCACAGTCAGTCCCAAAAGACACTTACAGACAGCTGTGTCAGTGTTCCATTCTTTTCTTCAATGACATGGAAGAAGACAAGATTCATGCTTTCCAAATCTGTCGATTACACCAATCTAGGAAACATTGTTAGTATAATGAATGGTAGAGATAACATTCAAAAGGATTTTGAGATTAATAATGCTGGGTGAAAAATGAAAACTGGCAATGTGAAATTAAAAAGGAAAAAAAAAGGCATGATACACAAGTCCTGCATTTAGATTCAAAGGCAATTCTGCATGGATAGTAGTGAAATGATGGTGCTTGATGGTTCATGTGCACGAGAGCTCCAGGTTCAGTAGACCACAGACAGAGCCAAGACGGTGGTGTTCTTGTTGAGAAAGCAGATGTAATCTGCATTAAAATAACTTCAATTCCATTTAAAGGAAACTAATGTCCCAGATCAGACATGGCGGGAGTATGGGATATCAGATTGAAAGAGTTCCTGGGGGCCTGGATTCCCTCACTAACTGGTTAGTAGAAGGACCCCTGTGACTTTCTCTGCAGATTTTCATCTTGGAGTTTTCTGGCTCTGAGTGCAAGGAATTTCCTTTTCTCTCCACTGGGTAGTTTATCTTGTACATGATTATGTTCAGGGCAGCAGCCCATTAGAATGATAGATAAACTCCACTGAAATTTCCCCACTATGTTCAATAGTTTCTTTTAAAGAATTTTAGCAGCAGCTCAAAGGAACTTTTTGAGGAAAGTTGCTTTATCACTCAGAGGATATATCTTTTTCAGGTCCCTTTGAAAAATGTACCCCATACTTTTGCCAGGATCCCAGAGAATGATGAATTGGACATGGGCTTTGGAATCACACTGACCTACCCCTTGCTCTTGGAGTGAATATGATTAGAATAAAACATTCTCATGTTTAAATGGGCCTTAACACAAGAATAAACAATGTGGAAATGCCAGGTGCCAGTCAAAGCCAGTAAACTTAGCCATGGGCATCTTGGCAGATCATCACATCCCGAAGTCCTGATATCCTCTGTCTGAGGACGGCAATCACTAAGATGTTGCTTTTTCTCTGTGGTCCCCCTTGGTTCATGATTCAAATAGGTATTTTTGTATGATATCATAATTCACCAATTTGTGTCAGCCTGGATCCCTACCAGACAGCAAGAGACTTCTCTGCAGCAGGGACTGTCACATTCATCCTTGCACCACCAGTGTCTATTATTGGGCTGGACACATACAAGGTGCTTGATAAATGTTGAATGAGGGAATGACAAACTATAAGGAAAATATCCAACCCTGATGGCCCTCTTCCAGGGGGAAAGCACCTTGCTCTTGCATCCTCAGAAGACAGATTTTTGTTCCCAGTGTGGGAATTTGTCTGATCCACTGTGTGGGACCCGCCTTCCCTCACCTCTCAGACAAAAGGGCTCCAGCACCTATTCTCGGGGCTCAGCCTTGACATTTAGAATCGGACATGCCAGGCAGCCAGCAGAAGGCACACGCTTCTCTTCCAAGAATACTATAATGGGAAAGTGGATCTCTATCTCACTTTTCCAGGAACGAATTTAATTATCCAACAGCTAACATGACTACACAGACTCCGCACATTACTTTTGGAGCTTCTGATGTCATTTCTTTCTTCCATTGGCACGGTTTTAGTTCACGTACATGGGAATCCTGCGGCTTTGTGTCTTTAGACCTTTATAAAGGGATGTTTGCCTTCCTTGGCTGATGACCTTCCCCTAACCCTGACTTGATTGCCATTTGTCTGTTCTGAGAGATTGAAAGAGCATTGCCCAGAGTCCTTTTGGGAGAATCCATACCTTTGCAATGAGTGCAAGCTCTATCTCTGATCCATGACTTCCTCACTGTTCTAAAATGGCCCAAACTTCCACCATCACTTCCCAATTGGGTCCCTATCTGCGTCTCTCCCCACCCCGGTTCATTCTTCACACTGCCACTTCAGTAATCTGCCAACAATAACATAAAAGGTCATCAAGTGAAAATATTCCCCTTTCTCCAAACCCCAAACCTACTATTGGGCCTATAGGATGAAACCTGTGTCCTTATCACACATACCCAGCCCTTTACCCTCTGGGCCCACCCTCCCTGCTCTGCCTCATCTCCTAACCCTCCCCCATAAGACACCACCCTACACACTCAACTTTTTCATCATGACCTTTCCAGGATTGTGCTTTTGCATAATCTGCTCCCTTTGCCTGGAATTCCCTTTGCATATCAAATCTCTACTGGAACAAGAAATAGAGGCCTGGAATTGTGGGCATTTCTCCAGACACCTTAAAGGAGGTCAATTCAGCAAATGCGTATGAAGCATCTACTCTGGCCAGGAGATCTATCCAATCTGCTGGTTCTTTACAAAATTTGAAGCATTTTTTTTTTTTCCACATGAGTTGGCTTAAGATGCCCGGTCAATTATGAGTATAAGAAACTGCCTTGCAACTGGCAAAATCTTCTTATTCATCTTTGAATTCTTCAAATTCTTAATACTTAGAGCTTCTTGGAACATAGAAAATAATTAATAAACATGTATCAAGTGACACAGAGAATTTGGGATTGCCATCACTCAGGGGGAGTTGGATGTAGGCACCACATTGTGGAGAAAAGGATGTACCCAGACAACCATGGAGCAGACCTGGGAAATTCCTAGGAGCCTAGGGCATTAATAAAAATCATCGAGGATTCAAGGCACTCCTATCCACCCCCACACCTCAAACCCCTTCCCTCCAGCCAAGTACATGCTCAGCTATTCTCTTAAGATATCTCTTCTCACTTGAAGATCTATACAACACTTTGGGGTGATGTAGGTTTTTGGCTTGGTTTTCCTTTTATCATAAGGAAATAAGAAAACGTCCCTTTTTTCCATAACAAAATGTTTTATTAGTATAACCTCCACCCCACATACTGCCTTCCACCCCTTAAAATAGGACATTCCTCTCTAGTGAAATAACATGCCAGCAACAAATACAAATGGAGAGCAACAAGAAAAAAGAAAAGAAAAAACTGAGGAGGCTGTGAATTGTTTTCTTTCTTCCCATGTAAATATAGTAAGAGAATTCCAAATGCATAATAGTGCTTTGGGGAAAGATCTCAGCCCATTTATAGGGGGCTAGCAAGGACTCGACTTTTTACTTAGCCAACTTCTACTAGAAGGAAAATTGATGTTGGAGCCAAGTTATACCCAGAATGACCTTTTCCCTCTCTTTCTGCTCAAACTATAGACTTGCAGACTGTCTCGTGGGATTAACTTTCCTCTTTCACCATACCTATCCTAATGTTCCTTTACCTGCATCCTCATCACATTCATTTGTGAAGTCGTGGGAGCTCCTCCAATTTATGCTTGTTTGTCTTTTTAAACAGTTGACAAAGCTTTTGTTTTAATGTGTGATCACCTAGTTTAGTGTCTGGTGCCCAGGGGGAGCTCTACAAATGTTTGTTGACTATGTAAATGAATGAATGAAATTACACTTGTCTTCTCCACCCTTACTCCTTTGCATAACATGCATGCACACACATACACACACACACACAGCTTAACTAACTTTTTGTATATTGTGAGTCCTGCATCCTTGGTTGACTGGCTGATGCCTGCAGCTTAAGAACAGGCTGACCTGGACCAATGCAAAACTCTAAGACATTGGGGGGATTGAGATGAACTGAGATGCTCCTGGAGTACTTAGAGGGTCAATTAGTCAATGACAGAACTGCAGAAGAACTAAGGCCATTTGCCTAGTCCTGGCACAGCCAGGATGGAAACAAGCCTTCCTGACTGCCAGTCCTTTTCTGGTTTCTGTCTGCCCACCAATAATTTGTGGCTGTTTGCTTTGGGAGGCTGGTCACCAGCTTACCCAGTGATTATGAGAGCCATCCAGTATACTTTTAACAAATTCTACATACAATTGGGGGAAAAGTGAATATAGAGGTGAAATAGAATGGAGGGAAGATAATAACAATAACTGGTACTCCTACAAGTTTTGTTGGGCAGCCTGGCTGGGGAACTTCTTTTAAACAGCTGCCTTCCCTACACACACACACACACACACACACACACACACACACACACACGTGCACGAGTAAATAATTCTCCATTTCATACCTTTTCCTTGACAGTGGACCAGGCTCAATGGGCTGTCAAAATTTCCCCTAAGTGGCAGGGTGTCTTCACCCAGGTTTGTCCTTTAAATGGGACCTTATGGTCTGGACTGCTAACTCCCGTTCAGACTTATCAGAACTCCTACATCTCAGCTCTTGGTCATGGTAATTGCCCTTATTTCAGAAAAAAAAAAAAAAAAAAAGTATCAGCCCAAGGCAATGAATGAGAGTATGCCAAGCATTGTCAGAGGCCAATGGAAAATAGATAATTTTTAGGGAAAGGGTTTCCTTAGATTACACCACAAGTATTTTCTGTATTTTAAGCTGGTTCTGCTTGATACTTAGGGGTTATAGTTGGCTTGCTGAACATTTTCCATACTTGAAAAGAGTGCTGATAAAAGCCTGAGTAGACTTAAGTCTCTAGTAAGTTAAAGGAACATCTCATTTACTATAAAAATGTGCTCTTTTCTA
The DNA here is from genome assembly GCF_015220235.1 of Choloepus didactylus. Classification (NCBI taxonomy): domain Eukaryota; kingdom Metazoa; phylum Chordata; class Mammalia; order Pilosa; family Megalonychidae; genus Choloepus; species Choloepus didactylus. The sequence goes on from NC_051314.1 coordinate 126,888,942, forward strand.
GTCTATGCAATTCTAACATTTCAATATAGATCCATCTGATCATTTCATATTTAGACAATAGCACATAGTCATTCTGATTCTGGTTCCCAGCTTCTTAGTGTGCAATTCTGCAAGTGAGGAAAACTGTCTCTCCACTTCTCCTTCAGGATGTGGAGACAATTACCTCAACTTGCCTAAGCCAAGCCCTCCAGGGCTGAAGAAAGTGTCATCCTCTAAAGTAAATTGGACAATGCTACTGATGAATCAGGCCACATTAATTGATGAAGCTAGAATGAATGGCTTATGGTAATTCATTCATTTAGCATATATTTAGTCACAAAGCACCTTTGCTTTGATTTTCTCAAGGAAGTTCTAACATAGTCTTGGAAGTATAGAAAAGTTGAAATCTGTTATTCTCAGAAATAAGGAGCTGGAGAAACAAGACTAAAATTTAGGGTCCCAATGTTAAGTCTCTTAGGTCAGAGCATGTCACATGTGATATATCATAGGTATTATATCCCATCTTTATTTCTTGTCACTTTCTTCCATGGCCCAGGAAGTCCTGCTGTTCTTTAGTGATTCTGACTGTTCCTCCAAATTTTTATGTGTCCCAGGCATTAGCTGTAGAATAGATTTTTAAAAAATCTGTCATCATAGGGAAGTCCAAAAAGAAAGGATTTAACATTATAAAGGGGCTCTCCCCAACTCAGACTTTGGCAACCCTTGGCTTTATGGGAAACTCAGGTTTCAGAATCAGTAAGAATTGGGCTTCAATTTTCTAGTTTGCACAAATTAACTCACCTCTCTAAGCCCTGTTTTCCTCATCTATGAAATGCAGATAATTATGTATACCTCAAAGGGCCTTGAGTACATGTGCTTGCCTAGCATGTTTTGGATTACAAAGAAAATATACGTATAAAGTACATATAATATTATATTCAATAAATATTAACTTCTATGTCCTGCAAGTGCCAGTCCTGAGAATTGAATCCAGCCAAATTCACTCCTTCTTGGGGCCATGCCTCCCCTCAGCTCTGAAGACTCTTTTTCCCTCAGCAGGGAACTGTGGGGCAATTAAGGTGGAATGTTGGGTGGACCTGCGGCAGTTAAGGTGGAATGCTGGTAGTCTGCCAGTGCCTCTGCTGAGGCCCACTTGGCCCACTTGCCACCTCAGAGGACTTCAGAGAAGGAGAGTCCCGCCTCAGTTCTCTCTACACATGTGTGCATACACATGCACACACACACACACGCACACACTGGAATGGGTTCTCAAAGGACATTGCGAAACAGTTCAATCACTCTCAACTATACTTTGAAGAATTGATAAATGTCAGCTGAACTTTAAGTCGTTTTCCTGATTTGCTTCTATATCCTTCTGTCATTTATAATATAGTTGTGAAGATAGAAAAGTTGAGTCAAAAAATGAACATCTCCCTTGTGACAAATGGTGAAAGATTTCTTAGTTGAGAGACGTTCTCTGTTCAGGAAAGACTCAAACCTGTTTTCTGCATAGCTGTCCTTCGCTACTTCATGCTTAATCACAGCAGAAAAACTCCACAGACTGCATATTCTAGCCAAGGGCAACTGTACAATAACCACAGAAATCTCCCCTCATATCCAGCAATTTCCCAGGCTCTCCATTGAGGGCCTGCTTGGTTTTCACTAACTTAATCAACCGTGGAAAGGAAACAGAGGTGTTGCATTTGACTCTGGGGAGTTTTCGTTATGCTGTGTTTTTAGAAGGGATTTCTACCTCATGGAATAGTATCAAGACAGATTCATGTAACATCAGACCTAGAAGAGTCCTTGGAGACAATCCAGCTCAACCCCTGACTTTAAAGGACAGGAAACCAAGACTCAGAGAGGGAAAGTGCCCTGCTCAAAGTTACACAGATTCTGTAGTTGGTGACAGATCTTGGGCAATGGCCCAGATTTGTGGTTCAAGTTCTTTCCTGTACATGCTGCTGTCTTATCTCTTTGGTTCTGGCATGACAGTTCTGTGGTCTTTGGAATCCATTATGCTGAGGTTTCTATTCATAATTTATTTTTAAACATTGGTAATTGTCCTTATTACTCTTATTTCAGCCACTATTGCTTGAGGGTTACATTGAAAAATGGGATTGAATGAATAGAGCCAATGAATCTGGCCCTTGGCCTGCTATCCAGCTACCAGCACTGGCCTAAATCCACTACACATTGGAAAAATATTGGCTTCATTTGATGCTAGGCAGATAGTAGTTGGCCCTTTCCCTCAGCACTTAGGAAAGCAGACAATCCCTTCTTTCTTCTCCCTATAGTGCCTTATATACAGCAAGGGCTCAATGACATCTTGCTAAAAAAGGGAAGGATTAATAAATGAGCAAATGAATGAATACATTTCTATCTTTTGGGGTTCTGCTCCATTCTCTTTATCCCTAGGCCCTGGTGTCCTTGAACTTTTTTCCACAGAGCCAAGAGTCACAGATTTTCAGAATTAGCAAGGTAACTTCTAGATTATCAGATCCAACTCAGTCACTTTCTAGACCAAGGTTTGGAGAAAGGGCCTGATTAAGGGTCACAGAGTGACTCTGTGTTAGGGCTGGGATTAGATTCCTGGACTTAGGATTCCCTGTCTCCTGTTCTGGTGTCCTCCTCAGCAAACATCTTCCACCTTGGCTCTTCCCCTGGAAAAGATGTTCTGGAAGCTGTTTCACATGATCACAATATGATGGGCTCCAAGTGGCTTCCTTGCTGGAAAGAGACCTAAGTAGCCAGAAGAAATGGCAATTGTGCAAATCACAGTGGATCCATGCACTGAAAGAAAAACATCCACTTTTTCTTAACCTGAAACTGGAACACAGTTCTGAGAGTGGTGCTCCGCCAGGGTCTCTGAGAATTTGGGGACAAGGAGTGGGATCAGAAGCATAGTCATCATTCCCCAATGCATGGTACATTCCAGTTTACTGGTCTCTTGTGGGATGCTCATGAGTTTGTGAGGTTGGTAGGATTAATATCATACCCATTCTGAAAGATGTGGTAATTGAAGCTCAGAAAGTCACGTGATTTGGCCAAGGTCTTGCTCTTATGATGGTAGAGTGAGAACTGACACCTGGTTGAAAGACTTAATGTTGAGATGTTAAGTGGATGGTGCTCTTGAGTCTCTGGGGTTGACATCAAAGAGAAAACTACTACTTTCCACATCAGTTTGAGAGAAGGAATTAGGGTGAGAGAATTGAGTCTCAATTCTGATGCTCCTTGTTTTCTTCCTAAGATTCCTGGTAAGTTGCCACATAAATTAGGGCATTTGCTCTAACAAGACAACCTGAAAATGCAGTCTCACAAATAAGAGAACTTTTTTGTTTTTTTCTGCTATATTCTAACAGTCCAGAGGCAAGCAGCTCAGATGAGAGCAGCTTTGCTTCTCAAGTTTGTAGAGGGATCTATGTCATTTCCGTATAGAGGTTCTGCCATCCCCCTGGGTGCTGTCCTCCTCTGCAGGATAGAAGCTGGGGCTTGACCACATCTCTGCTCCAGCCTATGGGAAAGAAAAAGAGGGCAAACAAAGGCCTTTAAGCAAGTGACGTGGGAATTGCATGTGTCACTTTTTCTTACTTTCCACTGACATGAAATTAAGTCATGGGCTGCTTCTATCTGCCAGGGATGTTGGGAAATGCAGTCTATAATTTGATGTCTAGGTGCCCAGATAAAATCTGGAGGAGGGATTCTATTATTAAAAGGAAGAAGAGGATATGGACATAGAAGGGGAGAGTTTGCAGTCTCTAGCACCATGGCTGAAAATCTAGGCAATGCTCTAAGTCTCACTAATAATAAGAAAAGAAAGAATAGTTCACCTTTATTGACTCTAGTGGGGACAAGGAGTGGGATCGGAAGCATAGTCATCATTCCCCAATGCATGGTACATTCCAGTTTACTGGTCTCTTGTGGGATGCGCATGAGTCTGTGAGGTTGGTAGGATTAATATCATACCCATTCTGAAAGATGTGGAAATTGAAGCTCAGAAAGTCATGTGACTTGGCCAAGGTCTTGCTCTTATGATGGTAGAGTGAGAACTGACTCTCTAGTAGTTAATTTATATAGTCTTATTTAATTCTCAAAACATGTCTATAATGTAGGTACTATTATTATTCCCACTTTATATATGGGGAAACTGAGGCTATCAAGTGACAGATGATGTTACTCAAATCTAGGTGACTCTGCATCCCATGATCTGCATTTTTATGCTGTATTTCTGCCCCTTATAATCTGAATTCAAAACAGGTAAGTCCTATTTGACAGGATATCTTGGGCTAACTTAAAAACTCAGTCAAGCAAGAAAAATACCCACTCTCCGCTGTTCAACTATTAACCATACATAAGGTAAAAGGGTATCAGAACTGCTGTTCCATGACGAAACCAAACCAATCCAAGTTGATGTGCATACAAAGTTTATTAATTCATACATTCACAATGTAAAAAACACTGAGTACCTAGTATGTAGCAGGCCTGAGGCTAATCACTGCTTATTCAATGTTGAACAAAACAAACATGGTCTCCGAGAAACTAGAGAGGGATGTGGACATGAATTATGTTAAAGCAACGACAACAGCCAATAATTCGAGAAGTGTAAATGGAAGGAAAATGCCATCAGAGAAAACCCTGGGAGAGGGACACTGAAAATTCCTCAAGGAGGGGATTTTTGGGGGATTGGAGTCAGTTCACCAGGTCAACTCAGGGATACCATGGGCAGAGCTTCTCAAACTCTGCCTGTCCAGGGCCAACCCTAAATCCAAGAAGAGTGAGAGTATACCCCTGGGAACCAATGCTGTAGAGAAAACAAGCTTGAAATTTCTTCTATTTCTTCTGTTTCATCAAAAAAGATAATGTGAATTTTTTCCTACTCCATAGTATGTGCATTTATATTAATATTAAATTATGTTTCAAATTACCTACAATTAATAAAATTGACCATCCAGGAAGACGGGTCTCATTTGTACTGTGTTTTCATCTCCAGATGGGATGCCAGGCATCTCCGGAGATACGTGTTCCCCTTTCTGAGAATTATTGTTGTCAATGAATGAAAAGTAGACTTGGAATGAGTGGATCTGCCTCCTCCATCATCTCCAATGTTGGGCGAGATGGTTTTCCCATCCCTGAAATGAAAATAATACTGCTCCATCCATCAAGCCCACAGGGACCAACTGACTTCACCGTATCATGAAAACATGGTACATCCTTTTACTGATCATGGGAGCAGGAGCTGTCTATCTCAACAAGAGGGGCTGTGCCTTTCTGCTCCTAAGCTGTCATAATGTGTAAAGACCAAAATAAGCCGAACAGTAACAGCAGCACTTTGATAATACACTGTGCTTCTGGAACTGACTCAGGGAACACCTGCACAGACAGACACATCCACGATTCTCGGAGGAGGCAGCTCGCCTTCTCAGACTGGGCTGCATTTCATACAAGTGGGAGAGGGAGGCCCGGCTGGGAGCTGACCTTCACTGGAGCTCTACCGGTACTTCCTCCTCTTTCTTTCTCCCCCTCAGAGATTTATTTATTCATTAGCCTTGGCTCAGTTAATAGGGATTGGGGTTGGGAATGGCGGGTGGCCAGCAGCCTGCCATTGATGGAGGGTGTTATATATTGCTTCCTGAAGGGTGACATCTGGGGAAGGGCAGGGTGGAGGGAGAAAGGAGGGAGGAGGGGAGAAGATGGGCCGCTGAGGGCTGCTCTAATTGAATAGTGGACAAGATGGATGATGCCCCCAGGGAACAATTAGAACATTAGGAAGTAGCAGGCAGAAAGAGGAGGGAAAAGGCAGGGTGAGGAGAGAGACAAGGACGCATGGAGACAAGATCCAATGGTGTCGGAATCTCGGAGTGAAGCAGACAAACCAGCATACGTAGGTGGGGCTAGAGCCGGGAGGGCAGAGGTGGTTGCTGAATCTTCTCACCAGCGTGCGGACCTAGTAGGCAGAGGCAGCTGGGTGTGATTTCAAAAAAATGCCTTCTTGTCCCCCCTTTGCACCTCATATCTTCCTGTTTGGTGATGCATGAAATTCATTATTTAGGTTTAGAATTTAGAGTCCACTGTGGGAGGCAGTACTTTAAACTGCTGTCATTGTTTTATACTAGAGTGTGAATGAGATAGGTAGGGGTGGGAGTTGGGGTTGTAAAGAGCAAGTTTATATCTAGAAAAAGGAAGTCAGAGGATACTAAGAGTGGGCAGGAGGAGGGATGAATGGGATTAAGGACCCTGGACCCAGGTAATTTTTGTCTTCCCTTTACCTTAATCCTAGTGTTCCATGCTAAATCTGGGTGGCTCAATTCCTTGACGCAGAAACACCGAGGAAGTGATGCAGAAAGGATGCTGAGGGAAGAGGAAGGTAGAGTGGAGCCGGCATGGGGTGGACGTGGATAGCATGTGTGAAGGTTGGGAGGATGAGGAATTTTGTCCTACTAGGCCTAAGAACATTGAATCGATGCGTGGTAAATCCAGGTCAATCTGACTCCAAAACTCGTACCTTTCTGGGACAACATATGGGGCATTTTAGGGAGACTGGAATTCCCCACCCGTATACCATGTTTTCTTAGCTTGACCAAAAGGGTATGGAAACTGGAGGTTTTGAGACATGCCCACTTCTCGTTTATTCACAATTTTAATACATTACCCGGTACCAGCATTTTCTCATACTTTACCATTCATGAACTTATTTTCTTCTCACAATGGCCTGGGAAAGGAAGGAGAAGGAAGGGATGGTGCTTCTCTACTATACAGATGGGAAATGAGGCCCTGAAAGCTAAAAAGTTGCACGTGGGTCCATAATCAAACTGGAACTAAGTGTAGGGAATTTAGATTGCCTGCCAGCTGGTGGTGGGGCAAGGGAGGGTGGGGGGCTATTTCTTTTACATCTGAAACAGCTCCTGGTTCCAGAATATCTGGAACAGTCGTAATCACTGCTAGCTGTCCAGACTGATTTCTTATCACCAATATCTGACCCCCTCTCTCCCTGTGCCCCTGTGTGGGGGTCTCCCCAGACCCTTAGTAGATGGCTACAGTCACATGTCTGCAAGTGAGCAGAATGGTTTTAAAAATCTTGGTCAATAAGTAAACTTTGGTTACTGGCTTCAGGAGTGCTAAGGAGCATCTCTCTCCCCTGCCCAGGCGTTGCTGGCTGGCTGGGGCCATGGTTGGTGGATGCTGAGCTGCTGAAGCCCGGGGCTCCTCCTGGCTGGCCACGGTCAGGGCTCACATCCTCTCCCCATGGGGGCTGATGCCTTGTGCATGTGACGGACCCAGGTAGATGCTGCACCACCCAGCTCTGGTGTTGCCCTCCCGTGTGGCCCCAGGGTCAGGGTGTCCTGAAAGCCACAGGCAGCTGTCATGATGTGGGCCTGGGGAGTGGGCCCAGGGAGCAGGGAGGGGGTATGCCTGAGCACGAACGTGTTTTATGTGTCAGGAGAGGGGTTTGGGGAGTGATTCAGAGGCCCCACAGTATCCAAGTGAGGTGTCGAGCCAGCCCCAACCCTCATAACTTGAGGAGCTGCTTTTCTGTGCTGGGACCCAGATGTCTGACACGTGTTTGCTGGGAAGTAGGGGGAGGAAGAGGAGAGACAGTGGAGCAGAGAAGAGGAAGAGGAGGAGGAAAGGGAAATGGATTTGGGAACAAGGACTGGGAGAAGGCAGAGACAGATAAATTAAAGGAAAGAATTAAAGGAAGGAAAAAAAGGAGGTTTGGGATCTTGATTGACGGGAGATTGAAGTACATTTTGAATGATTTGTTCATCAGAACGGGCAGCCTTTGGTCATCACATTCTATCCCACCAACTGGCTGAAGGCACTTTGAAGCCCTAAGAACTGAAAAAGGCATGGTGCTCCTAGCTGTGTATTAATAATAATAATAATTGAAAGAAAATCCGTCAAAGTTCTGATTTTTTCCATGATGACTTTTTTTCCATCTCTCCAATTGAATATTTATTCTTTATTTGACTAGATGAGGTATATGCCCTTAGGTATTTGCATTTTTGCCTTGACTGACAAGAAGCTCAGAGCCAAATATATTATTTAGTTACCGCAAAGCTTTCATCCTAGGTTGTAGGTACAATTTTGCCTTCCTACCTCTTAAGCATTCCTAATTATTTTTTATTTTATTTGGATATTATTATATGAAAGTCTTTAATGTGATCACAGGCCTGTGGTGTTTTGAAAGTTGGCAAATTTCAAGCCCTTAAGGGTCACTGAATAGAGACCACTGTCCATTGTTCTCTCCATCTACAGAGCATGAGGGATGGAAGATAGACTTAGGAACTTCACAGTGGTAAGGACTGTGCTGAATGTGGGATAACGTGCAGAGGTGGACGGGGCAGAGGATCACAGGAGAGTTTTGTAAATCCCCTTGAGGCTGAGAGTTAAGGGAGTGGCTTTCTCAAGTCTAGTCCAGACTCAGCAAATTGGATTAAGCAGCAAAACTGTGCAAGTTTTCCCAGGCATCCCAGACATGGTTGACCCATCCACACCATCTCTCCAGGGAGCTCCCCACTCACCCACCTCCTCACTTGATGTTGACTCTAACTGGGATAGGGCAATTTCCATGAGCACCAGGAGAGGTTGCTGGTCGCAAAGTCCACCCTGGTCTTCCTGAGCTTTGAGATGAGTCACATGTAGAAGGGGTAAAGGATGATGTTTCCGGGTAGATGGCCAAACTGGCTTTTTTGTGAGGGTGAGCCTGCTGACCAGCTTGGAGAAGTCTTCCATTCCATGCCAGCCAGGAGCATCTTTCAGGTCAGCATCAGGTCACGGGGGGGTGGGGGACTGTCAGGCCCTTGGTCACTCTGCAGGTATCCTCCATGGGACATCCCACATTCTCACAAACCTTGTCTTTCTGTTGTCTACAGGGCCATCAGAGTCACTTTCGGATGCTGGCCTCATTCTGCCAAAATGTGGACTTGGCCGGAGTTATCCCAGAGCTGCAGCTCCTCCCCTGTCAGTCCTGCAGGATAAAGACCTTGTCTTCTGCATGGACACAGCACCACAGTCCACAGAGCCCAACAGGGAGGTCCCATGGTGACTTTTTGAAAATAGCAAATATTATTTGACTTTATTTTAAAAACAGCAAATACTCTCATCTTTCAAAAAAATATATTTTTGATGACCCTCCTTTGCTAATGCTCCAAGAGTAGACATAAATCTAGGCTTATCAGGTAATGCACACCAAACAGATAAGCAGCTGCAAAACAAAGCCAGCATCCTCAGTGAGATTCCTTGTATTTGCTTGATAGTTCAAACTTTACAAAGCTCTTTCACATATACTGTAAGATCCTGAGGTAAGATAAAGTGGGTTTTATTTTTTAATTGAAAAAATGTATAGGTTAAGAAAAATAAAGTCTTCAGTCTCACCTCTCCCACCCCCGCCCTGCAACCTCCTCAACTATCGATATTTCTCCAGGGTGTCTAATAATTATGCATATGTGAAGATGTTAATGCATGTGAAGAACATTCTACATCTTTCAGCCTCAGGAAGAAGTGAGTTGCTCATCAATAGAGGAGTTCAAGCTGGGGCTATGTGACCCCTTAAGAAGTAAGTTCCCAAAAGGATCTGAGCATCGGAAAAGTGGGTCATTTGGCCACGTGACTTTTAAAGTTCTTTCCAATCCTCAGGTTTTGTAACTCAGAATATTTTTACACACCTGCATTATGTACTTGTAATTGTGTGCTCTGTTTTCACATTTAATATAATTTCAGATATAAATTTTATTTCTATATAATTGCAGACTTTAATCTTTAATGGTCATATAATATGTCAGCAAATGAATATACCATAATTTTCTTAACCCCTTGCCTACTGCGGGTATAAATTATTTTTGTATTTTTTGCTATTACAAACAAGGCTGTGGCAAACCTCGCCACATGCAGCCTTCTTTCTTTTTTTGATATCCTAGGGGGAGATGCTGTACCCAGGGGACATTTGGCAATGTCCAGAGACATTTTGACTGTGACAACTGTGAGAGGTGCTCCTGGTGTGCCGTGGGCCTCCTACAATGCAGAGCACCTCCCTCCACAACAAAGAATTGTCTGACCTAAATGTCAGTGAGGATGAGGTTGAGAAACCTTGCTTTATGATAAAGTCTTGGGAGTGGAGTCTGTAGGTCCCTGCATTTGACTCTTGATATGAAACGGAGGGAGTATAAGCACCCTGGTGGCAACAGAGGAAGTTGGAGTTCAGAGAGATCAAGAGACTTGACCCAAGTCACGTGGCTAGTTAGTGGCAGACCCAGGGCCACAGCGTTAGGTAGGAAAATTTATTCTCATTGAGACTTGTAGTGGTGGTGGAACCTTCACACTCTACTCCATCCCCCTTGGGACTCAGGGGCTCCCGGACAGCTGCTCTGTATCGGATGATAGAGGAACCCCTTCCATCAGGACTTCTTGAAGGACGCTCCAGCAGTGGGCTGCCTCTGCATCGGCTGGGGGGCTTGTTAACTATGCAGACGGTGACTTCACAGGTTTAAAATCCATCACCACAGAGCCTCCTTTCATATATGCATGACAGAAGAGACCCCCTCCCCCAACACAAGCTTGGGGCATTGAGAATTGATTTCAGCAGCGCACTATTCCTTGTCAGCGAACGCGATGAAACTGTGTAATAAATCCCAGGGCAGGGAAGGGGCAAATACTCTTTTAGCATAATAAAGTGAGGATTAGTATCTTGCAAGAAATAAAATTAGAGCAAGAGGAATACAAATTTCTCATGAAGATGAGACAGGGGTCTTCAGAATGACATTAATCCTCAATACTGATGTAATGCATTTTGCTTCCTCCTCCCCCAGGTGTAGACCAGAAGTCCCCCTCTGCCCTACCCTTTCTTACCCCTCGGAGTCAGCCAGTGCTGAAGATAGAGTGTGCTCCTCCTTTTTACTGAAGCAAGAGATGGGACAGCAGGAAACATCATCTCATCGGCTTTAAGTGGGTGTCTCAGGCATAAGAAGGCTGAAGAGATGGGGATTTCATGACTCTGTTGGGAGGATGCAATATCCTCGGCTAGGGGAGGGAGGAGAGACCCCAAAGGAAGAGGGTCTTAAAGGAAGAGAGCTGTCGTAAGTCAGAAGAAAAGAGTAAAAGAGGAGACACGCATGTTCATGGGGTTCCACAAACACCACTACCCCTACCCCGCCTCCCCCGATGCTGGGGGGCCATGAACACGTCCTTCCAGTAGGAGCTGCTTCTTGGGATCCAGATGCATTCAGTCGGAGGAAGGGAGGAGAGAGCCTTTTCAGAGCAGAACAGAGAATATCCCCCACTCCCATCTCTGATGGTCACAGGTAAGGGTCACACCCTCTTTATGGATTATTATGTGGCAAGAAGTGTTTGCCCTCAGACTGTGGGCTGGCTGAAAGAAGGTAAATAAAATTCCCCTTAATTAGAGTCACACTCAGTGGGGCAGAAAACAAGGGTCCTCTCTGTAGGCTATATTCAGATAAGAAAACTGAGAACCAAGGTGTTTTGTTTTGTTTTGTTTTTATAGCAGCCTAGTAAAATAGCATGTTGTGGAGCCCGGTAAATGTCCAAGAATCCAGACTCCATGAATTCTGCTCTTCTCCTGTACCTGGCTGAGTCTGTCCCCTGTGGGGAGCATCAGGCCCAACTTTCTGGGCACCTGAGGTGTCAGGCAGGAGGTGCCCGTCCCCATATCCAAGTGGGAGTGGTGACATTCTCCTCTGAACTGGCATCAGTTAATAAATCCCCCCACCATCTGCATCAGTGTTGGATTCCCATCACTTAACTCCTCCCCTCACTGTTGAAGTGAAACTGAGAAGGACTCTGCTTTCAAAAATGCCTCACGAGGGTCTTTGAAAGGCGTGGATCATTTCAGCAGGGCACATTGAAGGACAGCTTGGTTGCAATGGAAAAAGTATGAAATTTGCTGCAGATATGCAGCAAAACCAGGTGTGAGACTCCTTTCAGAGAGATCCTACATATTTATAAAGGAAAAAAATATATTTCCTGCAAACAAAAAATGTCACAATCCTCTCCTTTGTTTTCCTTCCATTCCCAACTTAATGTAATCCTCTCTTCCTAATTTTACTTACTTTTCAGAAGGGAGCATATTGGTCTAGGCCTTAGTTTCCTTGTTTTCTTTTCCTCACTTTTATTTTCCAATTTTGTCCAAAGTAATGGAGGCTGGAAGGCAGGTGTGGGGGACGTGGTAACCATGGTGAAAAGAGGATAGACTCTGAGTGATATTCAAACATTTGTATGCATCTAGTTATTTACTCAACAACAAAAATATTGTTTATACACTCATCATATATTCACCCAGCACATATGCTTGGCACTCTGAAGGACACACAAGATGAATAAGACAGGCTAATTAGCAAGATAATATATGTATCCTAAACAATGTAAAGGGAAAAGTAAGTGCCTCAAGATATACAGATAAAATTAAAAAGATTGAAAGGATGGAGAGAAAACTTTAGCTCAAGAGGATCATGGAAAGCTTTGTGGAAAAAATAGCATTTTTACTGGGCCTAAAGAATAAGTAGGAATCAAGCATGAAAGAGTGGGAAGCAACAGGGATTATTGGCAAATGAAACTGCAAGGAAATTATAGGTCAGATACTGAAGACCATAAACTATCTGGATTGGGGAAAGTTTAGATAAAGCATGTTAGGAGAAGAAGTGGAAATTACACTTGTGAAGATGTGTTGGTGTCAGCTGGTGGACTATATTTGGTAGATTATGGTGGCTTTATAGAGGTGGGATATGAGCAGAGGGATAGCTCACCCACACTCACAGACACACATCAAATGGTGGAACTGAGGCAGGATGAGCAGTTATGAGGCTATTGCAGTGGTTCATAAGAAAGATAATGCAAACTTGTACTGTAACAATAACAGTTGAGATGGAGAGAAGAGATTTGTGTATCAGCACAAATACTTAATTGATGGGATTTATCATTGGTCATTTATCAAGTCAAGGGAAAAAGTGAAATTAAAGATGATTTTGAAGTTTCCAGATTCTAAAGTAGAAATTAAGGTGATTCATTAAGAAAAATGGGGGAAAAGGAGAGAGGAACCTAATTGTGGAGGGAAGATAATAATTCAGTTTGGAGACATTGAATGTGCCTGTCCATTGAGTTATCTAGGTGGAGATATGCAGCAGACCTTTCTCTGCAAACGCAGGACTGCAGATTCAGAATTGAGAGTCCTCAGAATAGAGGTTATCATTAGAACAATCAGGGTGGCTGAGATTGTCAAGAACAAGTCCAAAGAAAGAAGAGAGGAATGGAGTCAGATCCTTGTGGGAGCTTTGAGAGCTGAAAAAAGAAGAAAATCAAAAAAGAAGAAAAAGAAGGAGGCAAAGGGGAAGAAGGGGAAGGGGGAGAAGGAGAAGAAGGAGAAAGAGAGGAGGAAGAAGAAAAGAAGAAGGGGAAGGAGGGTAACCAAGAGGAATAATTTGAAAAGCTGGTGGACAAAAAGAACACTACAATGCATTGGAAGCTGAATTAGATATGATTAGATTTACTGTATAAAATGGACAAACAAAATAACAGTGGTTTAGAAATTCAGGGACTTGCTCTTCTCTCACATGAATAAATCTAAGCTAAGCAGTCCATGGGCTGACATGGCTGTACTGTGTTGTCTTTGAGGCTCCTGGCTCATTCTATGCTTTTGCTCCATGACTTTTTGTATATGGCTTCCTTTTAAAAGTTTGCCTCATGGTCCAAGATAGCTGCTGGAGAGCCAACCATCATGTCCACATTATGAAAAATGGAGGAACAGGGAAAGAGCAAAAGTGCTTGTGTCACCTTTTAGTATTACTTTTAAGGAGAGCAGAAAATGTAGTATTTTATTGGCACATTGCTGCCCAGAATAAAATCCAGGACTGTTAGTAAGGAAGAGAGAAAATTGATATTGGATAGGCACCCAGCAGGAGTTGCTACCATAGAAGCCAAAGGTGGAGCAAGTTTTTTATGGGAATGAAGAGTTAATAGCAGCGGTTCTCAAAGTGTGATCTCCAGACCAGCAGCCTCAGGATCACCTGAGAACTTGTTAGAAATGCAAATTCTTGGGCCCTACCCCAAACCTATTGAATTAGAAAATCTGGGGGTAGGATCTAGCAGTCTGTTTTGACAAGAACTCCCAGGTGATTCTGATGCATACTGAAATTTGAGAACCACTAATCAATAGGTTTAAACATTGCCTTTTATCCCAAATGGTTTGCTTCTATGATCACTTGTTGAACAATCATCATGCGTCAGGCACTGTGTTGGGTCCCTCTACCTGTACTATCTCCAGCAGATGGTTTAGTTAAGCAGCCATAAGAGCAAATAAGAGTACTTAATATTAACATTGTTCTAAAATGGTTAAATGCTTCTCTGATGATTTAAAAAGGTCTCAATATGACTCTGCGACATCATCCTAAATATTGCTTCTTATTTTATGCAGACAAGCAAAAATCTGCTTATATGATCTTTCTGTTTATCCGAATTTTTAAATGAAGAGAGTTTTTTCCTAAATGAATTTCCAACCTATTTGAAGATCTGGTCACATGTGCAGTGTGAGATAATTAATGCCATTATTTTATTATTAACAGAGGAAGAGGCAAATTGTAAATCTAAAACTCGCCAATAATCTCATAGCTGTAGTGTAGTATAGCCATGAGCAATCCTTCCCTTATAACTTTTAATAAGAACTGTGAACAAATAGAAACAGACCGATTACAGTTTTGCTTTATTCACATTGCCTCTACAAAAGACCAATAAATAGGGAAATTATCCCAGTGACCATTAGAAAGTTGAGGAAGAAAAGGCAATAGTTGCAAATAATCTTCTCACCAGATAATTGGCCAGGGGCTTACGGAGGTTTATTCTCATTCATTTAAGCCACACTGTTTAAAGTTCCTCCTACAGCAGGCATGAGAATGAGCCCAGGGGATCCAACGATGCCTACAGCCAGTGTCTCCTCTCACTAAGTGCAACGTGCACACTGAAGAGGGAAATGAAGAAGATGTGACTGAGTCATAGCGGGAGAGAAGGATGCAAGGCTCTGTGGGGTACAATGGTCACTTCTTTTGGGGGGAGATAGTATCCAGGATTCCACTCTGCTGGGTGGCTTCTCCTCTAGATCCCACATTCTCCCCCATTTTACAGATACTGTATCATTCTCCTAGTACCAATCAATGGCCCCATGACCCTTGCATGGGGGTAGTTCTGCTGCCTCTGCAGCTAATAACTCATAGAGAATCACTGCATTATTATAATTGTACTAATAATTGCTTATTATGGATTGGCATTCCCACGTTTGCATCCAGAGGTCAACCCTGAGCCACAGCTATTGTTTGGGTTAGCTAACTTTGTGTGTAACATCTGGAGAATATTAAGAATGTAAAGAAACCTCAACCCCATCATGCTAAAACACTCCATTGTTATTAAACCTGGGTACCCCATAAAAATTTTTTTTTTTTACTCAGAATGGGAATATGTGTCACTACACCTGTTGTTAGCTGTTACCAAGTGACTTGCTAGGTAAGCTTGGGTCAGCTTTTTCCCCCTTCTTTTGACATTATCTTCTCCAAAGTCGTTCTGGACTCCACCCCCGCAGAGACTGTTCATCCCCAGTGGTGGGATCATTACCACACAACGTGGAGAGATATTTCCATGGCCCTGGGGCGGGACTGAGCATTTCCAGGGGTGGCAATTGCTACTGCTTCTTCTATTCCCATCATAAATAAATATGTCTGCTCAGGGAGATGTACTTTCACTCAACTTGCCACCCTGTTCCTACCTCTGTCATCACACTTATACCTGTAGCATTTTCCTCTAAGAAATGGCATCCTAAAAGCTGCCAAGAGCTTGTGCCAGCTGCTCAACGGTCAGAGTTTGTAAACTTCTCTGACATAATTCAGGGGATGAGAGAACTTGGATTGGTGAAAATGGCATATTTCTTTTCACTAAACTCTAATTGAAATTTAGCTTTTCCTTAAATTATGAAGTAGGCAAAAAGCCATGGTAGAATTAACAGTGACTGTGACATTGTCATCAATAGAAATTATAGGTATTTATATATACAGTTTCTGCAGTTACCTCAAAATGTGCCTTGTACTTTACTTCAAACTTGCTGTAATTATTGGTTCTGTAGATGATGTTAATGTGTTATAAAAATGTGTTATCTATTACTGTACTGCAAATTTTATTTTTATCATTTTGATAAGCATGCCTTAATAAAAGTGGAAACTTTTTAATCCCATACATTTTACTTTATGCATTTAAAACCATTTTTCTGAGTCCATAGACTTCACTGACTGTAGCAGTGAAGCTTAAGAAGCCCAGCTCTCAGGACCATGGCAGAATTCCTAGGGCAGAGGTCTGGGGAAGTCTTGGAAGATTATCTTTTTGTTTGAGAAAAATTCTAATGCATCTTTGGTTAATAAAAAAAGAAAAAAGGTGAAGTTTGGATCCTATTCTGGAATGCAAGGGTGGTGACAGTGAGGAACTGAACTGTTCAGTGCTGGGTTGTCCTGAGAGGCAGAAATGATTACATTGTTAACAGCTTTTGCTTCCACTGGTCACATCATAGAGGAGGGGTTTGGAGTCCAGGGCCTGGGGAGTTGAAGACAGAGAGGGGGTGCACTGCACGTGGGAAACCAGCAGCCTGGTGGGGGACGCCTGGGGAAGGGCATGGCTGAAGGACTGGTGTTGGGATTTCCTTTTTCTATTCTTTAACCCCCTTATGCTCTCCTCCACCCTCCAGACAAGTCTAGTAGACACCACGGTCCAGGGTCAGCTCTGACTTGGGGAATCAAGGGCAAAGTAGGGAGAGGGAGCAATAGAGGCCTGGTGAAATGGTACCGTGGTGCCGAGCTGTGGACGGATGATCAGTGAGCACCCTGACAGAGGCGGCACGTGGGACAGACATGCTGGACTTGTAATTCCCAAGCTGCTCCAGAAATCCTCGGTGAGAAAACCTAGCAAAGCCTGGATTCCTGCAGAAGCACAAACTGGGGGCTTGGGCTCTCTCACCATGCTACATCTGATCTGAGATGCCAGAACATTGTAAGATGCATGGTAACCTTATGTACCACTAAGAAAGAAAAACACTGCTGATTATAGTTGTAAGACACCGAGTGTGAGTTGCATCCTGATTTCAGACACGTTAAACTGCAAGTAAAAGTGTATCTCAATTGATGAGATCCAGTAGTTAAATATTTAATTAGAGGGTGATGTTTTCTTCCCTGCAAGGCTGGCTCCCTTGCGGATGCTCACACTTCCTATTGGAATTGTTGATGGCCTTGTTTCCTCCTGCAGACTGTGAGCTCACTGAGGACCAGGTCTGTGTTCTGTTTCCCCAGCATCCAGTATATGGTAGGAACTCCAAAAACGTTTGTTGTATTCATAACTGGCTGGCTGAATGCATTAATGAAAGAATGAATTAATGAAAAGCATGGCTTAGAGGCATTCTCAGGTAGGGTGGGCAGCAGTAGAAGTCACCCATCCTAGTGTGGAAGATTATTGCCATCACTGATCTTTTCAGAATTTTCAGCCCCTGGTGATAATAAAAAGCAGACCAACTTTTAATTCATTTTATTATACAAAATTCTATTATTTTTAAAATTCTACTATTATTTAAGATTCTCTACCAAGAATGCAGCCCCTTACTGCTTGTAGCCAAGGCTGTGGAGCTCACGCAGATGTAAGAAGTGGTGAAGTTCCAATCATGAATCAAACCAGAATAAATGCGGTCAAGGGTGTCTGGATGCCAACCCAAGGAATCATGGCCTCTCTTTATCTGAGATTTTACTATCAGATCCTGTGGATGCTGAGGAGCAAGGAGATGTGCCAAATGCAGAACTGAATCACTGAACAAACGGAGGGTGCTTATTAAGTATGCCCGTCACGCACCAGACACTGTCCCCTCCTCCTTGACTGGCGATGACTGAATCAGCACTGCCGTTTCCCAGAAGGAGTGATTCCCCCGGGGAGCCACTGAGCATCTGCCTAATGACTTTCTAGACAGCCTCAGCTTTTGGCAGCATTCACTGGGAGAGGAGAGAGCCCACCTGGGGCTGCTCCCCCTGGAAGCCCTGCATCACAGGGATGGGTCCCACAAGCTTGGTGAAGGCTGACGAGGCCACGTTTCCCACGGCATGATGGGAACAGGGAGGCAGGTACTGACTGCAACCAGGTGGCTTGTTGGGATGACTGGTGAGCCCTGGGGTAGCCCTGTGTTCATGAGTCACCACGGCTAAGTTTAGTGCTGGCTGCGGTCGCAGAGCAGATGGGCAGTCAGAACAAATGCGTCCTGCTGGAGTCTAGCCTGGCGTGGCCCTTGGCTGTCCTACTGGGGTCTTAAGGCTGACCCAGGACAGCCAGGTCTGAACTGACCCAGTCTCGTGGAATAGTGCTCCCCGGTCCTGGGAGAGGCAGGTAGAGGAGAGAAATCCTGGACTGCCCATTCATCCTCCACCCATTCATTCAAAAACTTTTATTGGGGTCCAAATAGGTATACAAATTACACAGAAGCAAATAAAACAAGTCCCTCCCTCTGAGAGCTTTGCCATCTGGCATGGAAGATAGACCACAATTCCTTAGTTACATCAACAGGCTGCAAGTGATGGGACGTGGGTAGGAAATTACAGTGCCCCAAACTTGGACAGCGGTTTACACACGTCAAAGCATTTTCTCATTTTATTTGCTTCACTCGGTAATCGTATGAAGTTGCATTATGTTATTATTCCCAAGTTCAACACACTGTGTGGTACAGTCAGTTGCCCAACGTTCCATAGAAAATAAAGGGGTCGAGGGAGCTGGAAGTTGAGCCTCCTCTCAATTCCCAATCCAGAGTCTTTTGCAGGCCATTCTGTCATATGCTAGCTTTTTAAGGATGGGTTGTGAAGGGCCTGGTCCTCACTTGCTTGTTTGAGGAGAGAATGTGGTTTACGAGTGACTTAGTTTAGAATAGTATGGGTAGTTCTCGTGAACTTGGCTTCTCTTGGCTTCTTCACTCTATCAGCCTCTTGTCATCCACTTTCATTGACTTCCCCAAGATATTGTTTAATTCTTTTTCCCTGGACTTAATGTGCTTTATCATCACCTTTTTCTGCTTATTAAGGAATCGTATTTCTCTCCATCCCTTGGAGGTGACCTTGGTATAAAATACCAGGGTCAGTGTCCTGGATAAGAGGAACAGTGCACAAGGGTTGATGTGATTTTTCTGGAGATGCTAGAAAAGTACTATGAAATGTGCCTCAAAGCCTTCGCTGCACCCTTTCATTCCTCCCCAGTATCTCTCCAGGATTATGTTTACAATTCAGCAGCGTGGCATCCCTTTCACCCACACAGTGGAAACTAGGGCTGACTTGCCATGTCTCCAGGGAAATCCAACCCCATTCTCCCCCAGGTAGGGAAAGCCCAGGATGAATCACCTGGGCTGGGATCCAGAGGGAAGGACTCTTTCACGTCTGTTTTAGGCCTTTTCAGGCAAGAACTGAGATGTCATTATTCTAGGATCTCTTATGACACTGATGGCTGCTTTGCTGGTTTTCTAGCATGAGCCCTGGTTTCCTTTGGACGTGGCTCTCGCTTGTTTCCAAACTCAAGCTTTTAATACAGAGAAGTGTGTAAGCAGCAGACAAGCACTGGCTCCTCTTCTGATGGGCAGCAATGAATCCTGTTGGATGTCAATTCCTAATGAGATGGTTTGGATATCTTTGGGGCGTGGGCTAGAGAGGAGGGGGACTGTGCGGGTGGGTGATATTGTGTGGGAGTGGGAATGCCAGTGTGGTTTATTATGGAGTGGCAGGATGACATTCTTGTTTCATCACATGATGAGTGTTTTCAGGCACTGAGCCAAGACCAGCCATAAACCTGCAGGGAGAAATATCTCCATGAAATACCCCTGAGCTCACAAAGCAGATGTCCACAGAGGCAGCACAACTCACCTGATTCACTCCTAGGAAGTGGTCAGGAAGCATGTGATCCAGAGAAGGCAGAGGACGGTGGCCTTTTTACAGCCAGTGGTGACAATTGCAGGACTAGAATCCAGGTGTTCTGACCCCTAAGCTCACGTTCTTTTCACAACTTAAGATGTAGACATGCAGAAGATAGTCATTCTGGTTCTAGTTCTGCCAAGAAATCGCTTGTGATCTTCGTTGTCACGTATCCTCTCTTGTGCTTTGGCTTCCTCCTCTGTAAGATGTGGTTTTGGACAAGTTAACCTCTAATTCCCTAAGACAAGGGACTGAATCCCCAGGACACAGAGTGCTGCCTGGCACTCCCAGGTGCAAAGTGAACGTCGGCAGAGTGGACAAATCAATGTCCTATGATTCTATTCCATTCTCATCTGAGCTCCATGTCTTCAAAGCTGTTCTCCAGTTGCTCTACACCTGATTTCATAGTATGAGGCATTAAAAGAAAGAAACTGCTTCTAGTTTATTCTATTACTACGGTGCCCATCGCAGTGCCTGTGACAAAAGAGATTTGACTTGTTCTATTAACAGTGAAAATGCAGGTGGTTGTGGTGGGCATATGGAAACGTCAGGTGTTAGAATCCTTTCCATTTGGATGATGGCTCCTTTTTCACCCTTTTTCTTTAGCCTCGGGTCATTTTTTTGTACCATATAAATGTGCACTTCTTTATATGTTATTGTTTTAAATGTATGAGAGAGTGTGTAGCCATGAGTGTGTTTGTGCTTGTGTGTGTGTGTGTATTTGTATGTGTGTGTCTCCTATTCTTCCAGATAGTAGTCCTATATTATTTTTGCTTTCCCAGCATCTGTGTCGCTTCTTTGAATGTTTCGTTTTCTTTAGGGATCAGCTCTCGCCAATGCTCACATTACATACTAGGGTAGAGCCAGCCTCCTGCTTCAGGACTGTGGTTTAGTCCTGCCCAATTCCAGCAGGGCTGGATTCAGTGGTGAGTATGTGATCCAATCCAAAGGGACTCAATTCTAGGCCTTTTGATGGAAAATTGGGAATGAAGGTTTTATCTTTCTGCTGGACTTAGAACTGTGAAGGCATAATCCTAGACTACCAGCAGGCCACCTTCCTACCTCCATCACAAGTGGAAACCTTGCCTGAGAATGAAGCCTGCACAGAAGAAAACGGATCTGAAGGATAGAGAAAGACATCATTTGAGCACCTGGAGCCAACTGGGCCTGAAGCCAAACCTCCCCCGGGCTTTTAGTTCTGAGAGCCAATAAATTCATACTTTTACTTAAGCCAGTTTAGGTTGTGTTTACTGTCATTTGCAACTGAAAGAGTGATAAAATCTCATTAAACTGGGAGGCTCTTGGTGGTCAGAACTAGTGTTATCTCTCTTTCCTCTGTATCCCCACTCACAGTCCACACCACATCCAATTTGTGTGAATGTTGAGCCCTGGTTTTAGCCACAATGTTTCACCTTCTTTGGCCTGTGTCTTTGAACCCAGCCTTGCACAAAGCCTTAGAGGAAAGTGGATTATGGGGTTTGAGGGAAGCTGGGGTGGAGCCTGGGCGAGCCCACATCTCCAATTCCTGGTGTAGTGATTGTCTCCTGGCACGTCAGTCACTCCTAAAAATCTTTGCCTAATTTTGATGGTTGTTTTCCACACTTAAAGCACCATGCCAGGTTTTCTGCAAGTTTCACTAAATCAAATATATATATATATATATTCAGTTCTTTCATTTCAGGGAAATTTTCTGCTATTATATATCTGTACATATTTTCTGGCTTATCAGGTTCTCCACTTCAAGGAAATCAATTATATAATGATCTTTGCTTTGAATTATTGGTCCTCTCCTCCATCTATTATATTCTAATTGATTTAATCACATATTTTTTTCTGTGTTTGATAGGGTTCTCTCAAGGCTTTTCTCTAAGTCAGTAATTTGGTTTTCCGCTAAAACTGTTCTTTTCCTCACCATTTCTAAATTATTTGTTCATGCTGTATTAGTATTTTTTTTTAACCTCAATTTTTTTTCCTTGATTTGCAAACATCTCAAGATATTTCACTGTTTTATCTTGCGGTCTTTAAACTTGTGACAATTAGGTTCATGTGTCAACTTGGCCGGGTGATGGTGTCGAGTACTGCTAGGACATTTGTGGCTGGTTAACAAACCAGATGGCTGGTTTATTAAATCATCAGTCAACTGATTGCATCTGTGACTGATTACATCAATGAAGGATGTGTCTTCCGCAATGAGAGAATTCGATCAGCTGGATTTAATCTAATAAATTGAAGACTTTAAGGGAGAAGAGAGAGACTCTTCCCCTGTTCTTCAGCCAGCCAGCCTCTCCTGGGAAGTTCATCGAAGACCTTACTGGAGTTGCCAGCTCACTGCCTGCCATATGGAATTTGGACTCATGCCTCCTGCCCTGAAGAAGCTGTACTCATGCACCCCCACAGTTGCGTGAGACATTTTCATAAAATCTCATATTTACACGTATTTCCTGTGGGTTCTGTTTACCTGGAGAATCCTAACTAATACAGAGCTATTTTAAGAATTTCATTCAAGTTCTTATTAAATTTTCTGACAATGTGAAACACAAGTACTTGAATTCTGTTCCTTGGATTTTATTTCTTCCATGCTGGGATCTTCTCAATTTTGTATTCTCTTTCATTGTTGTTATAGTTTGCTCAGAATTACCATTTCTTTTCATCTTGTCCATGCTTAATGTGAGTGGTTCGTCCAGACCTTCTATTTGTTCTGATACCTGTAGGTGATTTTGGCTCGGCCCCTCTCCCTCCTTATCTGAGAGCTGTTTGTCTTTCTTATTTACTTGAGTCTCAGAGGTTGGAAAGTGTAGCCCATCCACTTCTGCTTGAGCATCTGACAGGTTCATGGAAGTCACTTCAGGCTGTGCCCATTTTGTTTAATGTCCTATACCAGGACTCAGTCCCCCAGTGAGGCATGATTCCTTCTGTCCTGAGGGAATCTTTCCAGATTCAGAGTAGATCCCGGGAGCTTAGTGTTCAACAGAGAGTCAGCCTACGCACAACTTCATTTCTGGTTTCACCTCTTCTTCTTTAACAGCCACGCTAATTTCTACCTAGCCAGGGTGGAAAAAGATAAGGATACCCTCTTTATCCATCTCTCTCCAAATTCAAGAGTTCTAATGAGATTTCTCTGGATTTGATCACCTCACTCCTTCTGTTTCAGGGCTGAGGGGGTGCCAAGGATTCTCTGTATCCCTCCTTGATGTTTTAGCTTGAAGTTGCATCTCCTTCCTTGTTTGGCTGCTGATAGTAAGTTTCAGCTGATTTCTAATATTTTGTTTGCTTCTCTCTCTAGGTCTAAGCTAGGGAGATGTCACCAGATGCAACATGGTATCACTGAAAGAACAAAGGCTCTGCAACCTGACAGTCCAGCCATGGGATCTGCAGTAAAGATGCTTAGTCTCTTTAGGATTCAGTTTATTCTCTGGTCACGAGAATAGCCACACTCACTTTGCAGAATTGAGGCATGGATTAAGGAGGCTATATGCAAAATGCCTGGTACATTTTATGTGCTCAAACAAGGGTTGTTATTAGGAAGGATATGTAGTAGGTGATGCAGGATGGGCAGTGCTTAATGAAACAGGGTGGAAGGTGGGGGGTGCTCATTTTGAAGACATAGGCTGCTAGGTGCATTTTCTTGTGCTGTTTATAAAACTCTTAGGCAAAGTGTGGTGTTGGCAGCTATTTGGGGATGGAAGGTCTTTGCTATCACACCAGCCTGGCTCTGGGCTTTACTTGTTCTCTCTGAGGGTCTGCCTTGGGACCAGATGCTTTACCAGGGAATTCTCTCTGTTCTCCATATTTTCTTTAATGTTTCTCTACAGCTCCTCTTAAGAAGATGATGAATGAATGGCCTTTTCTTTAGGGCCACAGGCAGAACTTGTGATCTAAGGCAGAAAGACAGTATCTTCTCATTCCTGGTATAGGGAGGGTAATACCTTCTGGAGGTAAGAAACCCACTGCTTTTTCCACCCAAGTTTCTCTGCATCACATCTTGGGATAGGCTGTAAAACTTTCTGAATAGCATGCTGTCTCTAATGCCTGACCCAGGCCTGGCATTTGGTGGGACTGGCACCTGGTGTTGTCCTGATTCACCTGCAGGCTCTCCCAGGTCTTCCTCCCAGCTGACGGGACGGCGGGGGCCTGGTGTCATAGCCAGTGCCCTCTACACAGAGTGGACATCTGCATGAGAAGCAGGAACGACTCATTAAAATTAGATAAGAAAACTCAAATCTGTCGAAATCCTGAGCTGTCATCATGTCAGGCCTGCCACAGCCACTGCAGAAAAACACAGCCCACAGACACCAAGGACGCAGAGCACAACTGAAGCCACACAGCCAAGTTCCTGTGGTCCACATCACTCTCTGCAGCCTCTCTCAGCATTGATTTTCTCCTCTGTAAAATGGGGCTAATAATAGTACCCACCACGTAGCTTTGTTTTGAGGATTAAATCGTGTTTGTAAAGTACTTGGCATATTGCCTGGCAAAAAGTAGGGACTCAGTAAATGAAATATGTTAATGCCATTTTCTTATAGTTGTGTCCACTGATCAGTTGAGGCAGCTCCAGTGATGGCTGCACATAGAGAGAGGCACAGACAGACACACGTTGCAGGCCATGTACTCATCCTCTCCATGGTGCCGTTGTGGTGTGCCCATTGGGGATGCTAAGGACTGGATGTTCACTTCACTCTGTCTCCAGTGCCTGGGGAAGGGCTTCATATATTTTGGTGGGTCATAGGTAACATGGTGGCTGGGAAGGTGTGTGGGCAGCATTGGTAAGTGGTTGGCATTCAGTGAATATTTGTTAAATGAATGAATGAATCCCCCCTTTTAAAAGATCTGAAAAGAAAACTAGTGTGATCTATAGCAAGAAAAATATAGATGAACTACAAGGAACAACTTCTCAACATTGAGGTATAACAGGCACCATAGAAGATAATTGAGAGAGATTGTAGGCTCTTCTTAAATAGAAAATAAAGTGGGTCTTGAGGCAGAAGAAAGAAATAAATTAACTTTCTAACCTCATGTCATCCTTGACTCTAAAAATTCACTGATGAGTTTCTTTGGTGTTAAGGAACTACATAGATGGGCAGTTTCAAAGGCTTTGTATGTCATAAATTGGAAGAGGCGTGGAACTTTTTGAGAATATGTTAAAACCAACCAACCAACAATTGAACAAAGAACCAAACAACCCAGGGCAGACTCTCTGGGCTTCAGCTTTAGGCCCCTGTTGGCCATCACAGGGTTCTGCGAATTCAGCCAGTTACTGTTGGTCAGACCAGGGACTCAGCCTTATATTCACAATAGGTGGAGTTGTGCATATGCAAACCCAGGATAGCTTGTTCTGTTGTGAGATGCAACCCTTGCGTCTGTCCCCACACTAATACTGTACCTTAAGAATTCCCAATTCTGGGAACTAGATTAGAATCTAGTTCCCTTGCTGAGTGTTGTGAAAGAGTGAACGCCTGTGGGTCTGAGGGGCAGGGTGGGTGGGGCAGTGGGTGCTAGAGGAGAAGCTGGGGAGACTCCTTTTCTGACTCCAAAATCCAGCCCTCTTTGACAAAACTGCCCTGTCTCCCCTACTCAGCACCGTCCGATGTAGCACAAACTATTCTCTATCAGTTTTGCATGTTAATTTCTTTCTCTCTAAAAGCAGGAGACTCAACTTATGCTCCTTTTGCATCTCTGCCTAACTCAGTGCAAAAAAGAAAGGCTTACTGGTTGCCATGGAGTGCCAGATTTCCATGCCCTAGGTGTGGGCACCAGCATGCCTTAGACCTACCGTGCAGCGAAGTGTCAGATGCCAGACAGAGCCTGTCATCGACATCTCCCGAGAGAAGGAGCTGACTTAGTCCCTAGAAATTTCTGGAATTTATGGCTTTTTATTTTTGACCTCAGAAGGGAGAAAAGTTAGGGAGCCAAGCCCATTTGGATTGTGAACAAAGAACTAGAAGGAGTGGGGGAGGAAAGCAGCACTTCTAAGTGTCTGAGGAATTTGGGTGGACGTGTTTATTGGGTTGTCATTTTCAAGACAGGATAGAAATGTGTGTATGTGTGTGTGTGTGTGTGTGTGTGTGTGTGTTTGTCTTCTAAGAATTTGTTCAAGCGACTATGCTAATAGCCTCTAGAAAGATGAGGAGGTGTGGAGAGAAGAAAAAACCTGTACCATGTAACTCTTTTCAATAGATCATCTTCTTAGAGGGAAAAGGAAAACATATGAGGGTATTTCCCACTTTGGATATTTTTGCATTTTTAGCAGTTTGAATATCTGTCTTCTCTGCAGCTGCCCAGCCACAGCCATGTTCCAGGCAAACAGGGGCAAGTCAGCATTGAGGCAGGAGAGAATCAAGTCACCGGAATTGTGGGTTCCCACATACGGGCTTGCACCTGATTCGCTGTGTGTCTCAGGCAAAGCACTACTTGGTGCCTCCTCAGAAACCTTGTTGTAAAGCAGAGAACCCACCGTGCCTACCTCACATACTGCTTGCCAGGATTAAATGAGGAAATGCGGGAAAAGTGCTTAGCCAGGAGCCTGCCACCCAGTAAGAACTGGATGCACTTGGGCTATTATTTGGATTCTTCTCCAACCTGGTGAACCCTGGAGGAGCTCCTGCACACAACTTTCCACAGCTCCCACTGGTATTCTCTCCACCTCACCAGCACCAGCCTCACCACCTCCAACCTCAGGACCCAAAGGCCATTTAATAAATGCTGGGCTGAATTTGGTGCTGTGCCCCAGCAATACAGTCATTTGCCAGATGTTGTTCTCATCTCAGCTGGCACAAAGGAGAGGGCTGGACCATTTGGACAAGCAGAAGCAAATAAGGTTCCCGAAGGGGACCATGGTTTAGGCCTAAAGGCAACCAGCACCCTGAAAAAAATGTTAAATGGCAGGTGTTTGATATGTTCTATTGTATCACCCCTTTTGGAGCATCTGTCCTCAAAATTCTAGGCTAAAAAGAACAGTAATGCTGTGGGCAGCCCACTGGGGGCCTGTGTGTACATAGGTGAGGGTGCGGTGCACCAATACTGAGGATGAATAGAGAAAAGACTTATATATAATTAATTTTGAAAAGCATTTGATAATACTGATTTGTCTACTTGCGTCTTGGGTTCCTGCAAATACAGTCAAATTTCTTCAGGCTTAAGCTTTGCTGATCATTGCCGAATCCTTTTCTCAGAGAGAGAAAAGATGCAGACTCAGGTTCAGGTCAGATTTTATCATTTCATAATTGATCTAGACAAAAGGAAAATTTTAAACAAGGCTTCTCATAATGAGGCAGAATTTATGAAATGCTCCTTGGATCTATCACCAGATACTTTTAAGAGAGAATTAATCATGGGCTCCAGAGAAAAGGGCTGCCGGAGGGAGGGGGAGGAAAGGGAGAAAGGGGATGGAGAACAGAGGCAGGGGCTGCATTACCTCATCCCTTCAGTCCTGAGTTGCTTCACAGCTTCCGTTCTGCTTTCCGGAGGGACTGGAGGTAGTTGTCTCCCCCTTCTCCAAATCTATCCTGAGCACTGTGGCCCGATTAATCCTCCAAAATCACTGCTCAGCTCTCATCACTCCCCTTCTCAAGAATCAGAGATGGCTCCCCATTGCCTGCTAAATCAAATCCGGAGTCTCTGCTTCCCTTGCCTTGACTTCCGGAGCTCGGCCCCTCCCAGTCTGGGCAGACTCGTTCCCACTGCTCCCCACAGCCCCCTGTGTTCCAGCAGCCCGGCCTGGGCTCCCCGCTCCTCCCAGCTTGGACCGAGGCTTTCCAATCTCTGCATCTTGGTTTCGGCTGCTCTTCCTGGTGGGAATATTGCGCCCACTTCCCTCCAACAAGTCTCCTTTCCCAACCCTGTGGGCCCACGTCTAGACCCACCTCCTCTGAAATGTAGCCCTCCCTGCAATCCTCGTCCTCTCGGATGTCTCTCTTCTCTGAATCCAGTGTGTGCTGGGAAAAAAATGTATGCATACAGAAGTTTATTATCAATTTTACCGATATGAAGGAAGTACAGCACACAATGTATAAATAACAACAAAATACACATGCCTTTTATTTTAAGTTCCATGTAGCCAATTCTAACAATGTTTTCATTGATTTTTGCCAAACTCATGTGTCTGTAGCCAACCTGTGGTTGCAATCAGCAAACAAGTATTGTTCTGGCGTGAACGTGTGTTGACATTTTAACGAGTAGAATGAAAGTGAAACAACAGACACGTGTCAGAATTTCACTTATTCATCAATGAGATGAGGGACTCTTTGCTGAATTGAATAATAGTTTTCATGCACTCAATTTTGCATGTGTTATATACAATGTAATGCTACATTTACTTTAAATTTAATCTACATTATTAATATTTTCTCCATTGCTTTCTTAAATCAGACAATCAACAAAACAATAAATTAATTGTTTGCCAATTTCTGTGGTGTAAATACTCCCACCATGGCCCACTTCAAGCTACCAATGTAGGGTTACTGAATGTGGAGTCGGGAGGAGATATGCAGTATATAAATAGAGCACACTGTATTTATAATATTTCCACTATACAGATAAAATAGACATAGATATCTCAAGAGCATAGATAATAAAATGTGAAACAATTAGGAAGTGATGGGTTTTTGATTATCTAGTACTTTTGTTTTTAACATAATATATTTAATTGTGAGTTTATAGACTGTAATTTTAATATCGGCTGACAAAAGTATAGGAAATTTAACAATCAATATTCAGAAGCCAGTACAAGTTGACTTCAGCACACCATTGTCTGACTTTAATATTCAGCAAACCACCACGTACCAGCAACATTTGAGGCATGAGGGATAAAGAGATGGGTAATTCCATCTTGCCCTCAAGGATTTCACAGTCTAGTGGGGATGTCAGATACACAAACAGATAATGACAACAGATTTGTGCTCTTGTGGAGGCAAGAGTAGAGTACTGACGATTCCAGAAGCCCAGGGAGAGGAAGCTCTTAACTCATGGTGGTAACAGGAAGGATACACAAGAAAAGATGATATTAAAGGGAATTCAGAAGAATGACAAGAATGGGTCAGGGGGAATGGATAGGGTTAGATATTCTAAGCAAGGGGAACAGCATATGCAGAGAATCGTAGTCTTGGATCATCAGGCAACTGATGCAGCTGGAGATGGAGTCTGTGGTGGGGAAGGAGCAGAGAGGAGGAAATTTGGGAAGGCTGGAAGAGGACTGCAAAGCATTCACAAACATTGCCACACACTTCAATGTTTAATTGCTTCCAAATTTTTCCTGGGTGTACATCTTCAAAACGTTTTCCTTTGGTAAGGATAAATCTTATTTTCACCTATGTAATACTGACCCACTTATCTGTACAGGGAAAGCCAAAGGAAGAAAAGCGTGCACACCTTGTGGAACTTTCTAGATTATTGGCATTGGCTTGGTATCCAAGAATGTGCATGGGATCTTTGTAGAATAGTTTTTTTATCCATGAATATGTCAACTCCTTTGATTTATTTTATTCCAGACTATGAGACACTTAGATCTTCACTTCCCATTATTCAAGCAGCCAACAGAAGACCCAGAGTGGTGAGAGCTTTAAAAAATCTTGAAAATCAGACATTTAGTATCATTTAGCATCACAAAATTGGCTTATAGCAGAGCTGCATGAAACATCAGTTAGTCCAACTTTTTGTCCAGGCATCTGCCCAATAAACCTGTGATTCCACCTTTGTTTCTAAATGTTAGTGCCAAATCATTCACCCTCTTTGGGTGATTCAGCATTTTTGGGGCACCGTAATATGGAAAACAATTAAATGTAAAAAACATGGTGTGAGTAGGAGAATTGGGGTTGGTTGGCCTAAAAGGTGGAGCCAGCTTGATCTGAGAGCACACAAAATTTCCTGAAAACAGTCAAAACCTTGTCAGAAACATCTTGGAAACCAAAACTTCTGAACTCAGGTCTGTAAAAGGAAGAACTTAAAAAATTGTTCAGCTTTGTATGTGGTCAGTATGTTCAATTAATATGAGAGCTTGGTTTCCAAACATATGGAAGAGATTTTTCATCAAAAGAAAGGCTTTTTACTGGGTTTCAGATTTCTGGTTGTTGCCTGTCACTTGATATAAAATATCTGATTCTCGAGATTCTTTTAAGCCAAGTGGAAAAGTAGATAAAGCTGCTTTTTCTCCCAGGATGGGTTGGAGGTGTGTCTGGGAGGACTTACAGAGGACACAGCCTCCTCAGTGACCTGCGCCAAGTCAAGGAGGACTGAGAAGACACGATGGAGCTGAGTGCCAGTTGAGCACGCTGAGTTCCCTGGCAGGAAAGACTGAAATCCTAAGAGTAAAAGAATCTCCTCTTCATGGTAAAATGTGCAGAGAATCCAGGAAGAAGAAAGCTGTGCAAACACTTGAGGCAAACCACCCTAAAGGCACGTGGCTCCGTGTAACACGACTACCTGGGGTGAACAAGTAGCAGGAGATTTTTTGATTTGTGTTTATTTTGTTTTGCCATCAGTTTGACAAGAAGAAAAACTACTTCAGGTAGAACTTCCCTTTTATCTTTAGAATTCTCAGACGACCCCATTTGGTTTTTCACCCACCTACCCAGATTTATGCCTAACAACCTTTTCATGCTCAAGAGGAGAAGGAGTGAAGGGGGAAACTGAGTGGTCTGGACTCTGGCTCTGTCTACACCTGGCCCTGCTTTCTTTGCACCCTGTATGCTCCTCCAAGACAGCAAATATAAAATGGCTTTGTACCTTTCTGATCTCTTGTTCCACTGGACTAAAAGCACCTTATATTAGAGTCATCTCTTCTCTTCTGTCTCTTTCTGACCCCCCAAACAAGTTTGAACATTCAAAGACTCAATAAACATTGGGTGAATGAATTTTGAAAAGAGAGCAAATGACTTCTCTCTCTCTGGGACTCAGTTTCTCTCTTCCATGACTCTCCTTGTGATTCTTCTGTCTTCCACTCTAATGCACCTTCAGAGGGGCAGAAACCACCTCTTAAACTTCTGTAGTGTCTCTTTTTTTTAGATGTTGACAACTCCTGCTGATTAGAAGGCTAACTCCTGACCATGCGAGCCCTCTGCCTTCACTTACTCAGACAAGAGGAGGACAGGGTGAATGTCTATGTAAAAGTGGCCAAAAAACCCAAACTTTCAGTTTATTAAGCCGGATGTCCCACTGACGGCTCCAACTTCACAGGTTGCAAGCTGTGCCTTTCATCTCGCTCTCCAAATGTATATTCCTAATCTTTATGAACAGCACCACCCTCCACCCAGGCCCTCAGGCCAGAGTTTCCACCTGCCCTCCTCTCCCGTACCACCCACATGAATCACTCAATCCATTCTGTTGATGCCAACGTTTGTGTTTCTCTGGAGTTTGTTCCTCTTCTCCATTGTCTTGGTTTCTATCCATGCATTAGCTTCCTCCACTGATCTCCCTTCCTCTGGTTTGCCCACGCTCCATGTTGTAGGCACCTCTTTTCCAAAATTCCATGGAGCTTTGTCATTTAAAACAAAACTTAGAAGTTCTTCGATTGCCTTTGGGGTTCAAGTTCAAACTCTCCCGAGACGGCCCACGAGATCTGAAGGTGTCTGCCTCTGCTCTCACCCTGAGCCTCTCCAGCTGCTTCCTGAGCCCTCCCCAACCCCTTGCACTCCAGCTGCAATATTCGTAGTATTTGTCATTCCCCAAATGTGCCAAGCTTTTAAAAATCTTTGCACATGCTGTTCCACATCCCTGGAACTCTTCCCTGGACTTTCTCCCTGGAGAATGACTATTCAAATTTCAAGACTCAACCCAAGCACCACCTCCCCAGCCCCCCGAGAGGGTGAGGATTTCCTTTTTTGGGGTCCCACTCAGCCCCATGCTCTAGGGGAGTCGTGTCCTCTTCTCACTGACCTGCTGTTCCTTGTTTAGGTGTCTATTTTCCCTTCCTGCACCCATGTCTGTGCGTTTTTATATCTGTTATACATAGCCCACTTACAAATGTTGGCTGAATTAAATTTTTAGAACAGCAACTGGGGAAAAAGGCCAACTGCGCCTCCAGCGTGACCTAATCACCTCAGAGCATGTGTAACTTCCAACTGCCACGGGCTGATTAACCACAGAATTGGAAAACATCGGGAGAAGGGGATAAGAGGGTGGCTGGGTGACATGGACTCCAGCCGTGTATTTCTCCCCCTTCTAACAAGTTTGAGTAAGTTCTGAGGGAGAGAAGGCCAAGGTCATTGTTAACCACGACTCCTGCACTGACAGGAGAGGGAAAATAGTAAAATGCGGAATGTGCAATTAGTTAGATGGCTGCAGAAAGACCATAAAAATTACTCATTGTCACGGGGAGGATTTATTCTGGCTCATGAAAATTACCCTACTTCAGAGAACAGGTTTGCAAGGAATTGCAACAATTTGGCCCGAATCTCTGCGGGCTCTCAGCCTGGCCCTCTAGGTAATCTCTTGCAGGTGCTTTGCGGGGGAGGAGCAGGGCAGGAGGAAGGAGGAGGAGGAGGAGGAAGAGGAGGAAGAGGAGGAGGAGGAGGAGGAGCAGGAGGAGGAGCAAATAGCAGCTCTTAGGTGGGAGTGGCCTCCATGTTCTGGATTTTACTTTTTCCTGCTGATCAATAAAACGTCACATATCTGGCCAGGTATTCTTCTGTTTCTTTCACAGAAAAGCTTTTGACAATCTTGGAAAATGTTCCCAGCCTCCCACCGTGGTTACCTGAGAAAAGCTGCTTGGAGTGTGGGGGTGACTTGGTTGAGGTCGCTCAGCCTTTCAGATTGGGTGTCCCTCACTGGGGTTCCCCCACAGGCAGGATTGGTTGTTTCTCAAGAACCTCCTCCCAGCTCTTTGAACTATCCCAGGAAGGAATCCTTAGCCACCAATTCTCTGCTTCCTTATGTATTTTTTCAGCTGCTTGGAAGTAGAGTCAAGACTTATTTTGTCTGTCAGCAGGACTGCGCATATATAAATGATTAATTACATGGACTTCTTTGCTCTCATTTGGCTTTGGGTTAAGGAACTTCCCAATTTTAGCCCAGGTCTTCTGGGTCGGGGCTCGGCTGACATCAGCTTGGACCCCAAAGGCTCCAGAGTGTAGACAAAATGGAACCAGGAATGGCTGTATTTCCTTCTGCTCTGGTCCTGGCTTCCCATTAGGTGGAATGACATCAAAGAGAGTGAAAACAGGAGAGCCTGGTACACATGAGGCTTGCCTACCTTCACTTCCAGCAAAGCTCTGCTGCCAATACTCCCTACACAATGCTAGGAAGGAGGGCTGCTGAGATTTGAGAGTTCCCACATGAAACAGTCTTCCTTGTAAGTAAAGTGGGATGGTTACTCCATGAGCTTGTTCAAAATCACCAGGAAGCAATCGTTTAACCAAGTTGACTGGCCTTATAGCTGAAGAAAGCCAGGCCTTACTAGGCTGGCATCCCCTAATGAGACAGTGGCAGGGCGGGGACTAGTCTGCAGGCCTCCTGACTCCCAAACCCCTGGTCTGGGCTATAGTTCCAGCTGGGACACACTGAGAACAAGCCTTATATTGTTCAGAGGGTGTGCTCTGCAAAGGCCCTGGTTACCTGTTACAGGAGGGTCTGTTCTAGTTTGCTAGAGCTGCCATTATGCAAAATACCACAAATGGATTGGCTTTTATAAAGGGGATTTATTTGGGTACAAATTTCAAGTTCTAAGACCATAAAAGTGTCCAAATTAAGGCATCAACAAGAGGATACCTTCACTGAAGAACAGCTGATGGCATCCAGAAAACCTGTTAGCTGGGAAGGCATGTGGCTGGTGTCTGTTGATCCTTTGCTGCAGGGTTCTGGTTTCAAAATTGCTTTTCCAAAATGTCTCCTGGCTTATCCTCTCTTAGCTTCTCCACAGCAAACTCTGGGCTAGCATCTCCAAACATCTCCAAGCATCTCCAAGAAGCTCTTGGCTTCTCTCCAAAATGCCCCTTTCAGCTTCTCTGAGTTCCTCCTGTCTGCAAGCTCTTCTTATAGCACTCCAGTGATTTAATTAAGACCCACACTGAATGGGTGTGGTAACACCTCTGTGGAAATAATCTAATCAAAGGTATTACCCACAGTCGGGTAAGTTACATCTCCATGGAAACAATCAAAAGTTTCCACCCAACAAGATTAGGTTAAAAGATCATGGCTCACCTCAGCGAGTGATCTTGCTGCCCTCCCACCTACATGGGACCTGGCTCCCAGGGGTGTAAATCTCCTGGCAACATGGAATGTGGCTCCTGGGGATGAATTTGGACCCAGCATCATGGGACTGAGACTATCTTCTTGACCAAAAGAGGGATGTGAAATGAAATTAAATAAAGCTTCAGTGGCTGAGAGATCTCAAATGGATTCGAGAGGTCACTCTGGAGGACATTCTTACACACTATATAGACAACCCTCTTTAGGTTTTAATGTATTGGAATAGTTAGAAGCAAATACCTGAAATTATCAAACTCCAACCCAGTAGCCTTGACTCTTGAAGACGATTGTATAACAGTGTAGCTTATAAGGGGTGACAGTGTGATTGTGAAAACCTTATGGATGGATGGATAAGTAGAAGAACGGGGACAAAGACTGTGAGAAACAAGCACTATTCCTAAAAAGGAATAAAAGCTCACCCGATTGTGGAGAAGAAAAGAATTTATTCACGGTCTTGCAAGAACGGGCGCCCAACCAAAATGTGGGGGTTGGTGCCCAGAACAATAGACCCAGCAGTATTTATTCCCTATACCTAACCGCAAGTCCCTCCCCTGTTTCTCACTGGCTGGATACTTCAGAGGTTACATTCTATTCAACAAGCCTAACTAGCCCGCCCAAATTTGAAACATGCAGCCCACCCAAATTGGAAACATTTGAAAAAAAGTCTCCTGTGCAAACTTGGAACATTTGAAACAAGTCTCCACCCCTCTTTCCTTTGTTCTTGAGCTGCAGAGCCAGTCTGAGCTAGTTTGGTAACAACTTACGAAGCTGTTTAAGGAAACTCTACCCTGAGTCTCCACCTTGCAAGGACAGTAGATGGTGGGCAGATAAGCAGGGGGACTGACTGTGGATTACAGTTTGTCTTTTTAACCTTCTGCCAATTCCTTAACTGCCCCCACCCTGTGTGAAAGCTAAACTTAATCTAATTCTCACAAGACTGAATGAAAAATAGGGTGGGATGGTGGGGGGTATGATTTGGGTGGTTTTTTTACTTTTATTTCTTATTCTGATTCTGATTCTTTCTGGTGTAAGGAAAGGGGTCAAAAATAGACTGTGGTGATGAAGGCATAACTATGTGATGGTACTGTGAACAGTTGATTGTACACCGTAGATGATTGTATGGTATGTGAATATATCACAATAAAAAAATGTACATAGAAAAAAAAAAAGATCATGGCTCTTTTTGGGGGACATAATATATCCAAACCATCACAGAGTCCAAAGAGAAGCAGCACTTCTGATTCCTGGGAACTTAACTTCATTCATTTGCCCATTGACTCTTCACTGGTTCATTCATTCATGCCTGCCTGCAGACATCCCATTCATTCCAGCACTCACGCTCTGAACTACTGGTAGGTTGCCTTTCACTTTTGTTTGTAGCCTCTACAGTGTTGCTTAAACTCACTTCTTTCCACCATCAGAAGATGTAAAATGACATGTAAACAGCATCGTGATGTGGCTGGAAAGGCACAAGACTAGAAGACAGGTGGGCCTGGATTCTAGGTCTGGCTCTGCACAACTTTTCAGCATAACCTTGAGCAAATCATTTAATGTCCATGGCCTCTCTGTTTTGAAATGAGGAGAGAAGTTTGCGTGAGAAGAGAAGAGAGATCTGTAGCCACAGTGAGAACTCTGAGTCAAAAGGAGGTTCTCTTTTATTTTTGCTTTTTAGGATGCGAGAGCCTCAAGCATATCTAGGACTTAACTAAGGGTAATGAAACCTCTTCTGAGTATCTAGGATGTTGATGTTGAGTTCTTTCCCATTAGCTAGGCATGTGCTGCAGACAATGAATCATCAGAAGGAAGTACCTTCCCTTTGTGTGAAATGCTCCTGAAATCTGCTAACTGACTGTGTCTATTGTTGTAAGATGTAACCATGAATCCTCTTGCTACCTGGATCTAAGGGATGAATTTGCGAGTGGACAAGGGTGATCCGCAGCCCCAAACTTAACTCAATCACAAACACTCACTGAGCAGCTCCCGGAGGAAAGGGCTGCACTGACCCTGGGGACGTGGATGAACTTGAGGAGTCAGAAGGCAGCCCCTGCTATGGTTCCAAGGACTCCACTTTCTCTTTGTTCCTTCACTCACCAGCTCTTTAACCCCGGATATGTGCTCAAACTCTCTGCATATGTGTATCCTGATCTGTAAAATAGGTAAGATAATACCTACTTTGTGAGTTTGCTGTGAGGATTAAATTCTATTACCCACTTAAGCACCTGGCACAAAACAGCCACTGAACTAAGGCAAGGGCTGACTGTGTACGTCCCCACACAGGCCGGGGGACCAAATGGTGCACTGCTTTGGGAGCACATCCCCTTCCATGAGGTTCATGTTTTGTTGACGCTGAATGTGAGGCTGCACCACAGACGAAAGGGTTGGGATCTGTGAGGGAAACTGAACGTGCTTTTCCTTTATCAGGGATGGACTGAGATAATGTGAGATAATGTGGTTTTGCTGCCTCCTGACTAGAAGCAAGGGATTCCTCTAAGGAATCAGCTGCAGGTGGGATCCCAAAGTGAGAGGTCTGGGGCAGTGTCCCTTATCTCTCCCAGAAAATTCCAGAGTATGGCCTGTCCTTTCCCCTGCAGGACCCCGGAGCCTCTGATCTGAGGTGACCAGAATCCTGCTTTGCAAAGACATCTCTCTTTTCTTGGACCTCTGGCGACTTCTAAATGTCCTGGATGTTCTGCAAAAAGGTGGCCAGCTGGGGATGGCTGTGGTTGGAACCCCCAAGTGGGGAGCAGTGGGGTACTAAGAGCTTAGCACTTAGGCTGAGAGCTAAGTCTTGGGTTCTTTTCTCTGTTCTGATGTGGACTTGCTGAATTTTATGGGGCAAGTCCTTATATCCATTGCACATGTTAATATATAGATATAAAAAATAGAAAGAATGTTGACTATGACCTTTCTCCTAGATTTTGGTCTGAAAAAATATTATGAGCGAATTACGAATTCAAGCATAAAATCTTTAAAGTTCCTTCAGAAGATATAGAGTCAACCACCCTATTATTTTTACCAAAACTTACATAATGTTTAGCAAATGCCAAGCTGTGCTAAGTACTAAGACTTAACAGATATTAACTCATTTAGTCTTTGAAACAACTCTCTGAGGTTGGTGCTATTATTATCCCCATTTTACAGGAGAGGAAAAGGAAGTAAAAAGATAGTAATTTACTCAAGATCTCATAGCTAGTAGGTGGCAGGGCTAGGATTCAAAAGCAAGAAGTCTGGTTTTGAGTTTGTGCCCTTAAAATCTTTTAGGAAAATCAAAAAGCAAATATCCCATGCCATGCTTCCTCTCAGTCCCATGCCATGCTTGGCTCTTCTTCTTTCTATGACTTCCATCTCACTCCACTCCAGCCTTGTAACACCCAAAATCTCCTCCTTATCTCGTGGTAACACCCTGTCGATAATTTTTTTTTTTAACGGAAAGGTTTCTGTTGTTGTTATGTTGATCATTTTTACTTTTTAGAGAAAATAAAATTATTTTGAAATCTTAATATATAGGCTCCTTTCTACTCTGAAATTCTATACCTTGATAACTTATGAGGTACAGATTTGGGAATGGGGTTGTCAGAAAAGAAAACCACCCAAAGGGAATTTAATCTAATTTAGCTTCCTTATCTCAAAAATCTTAAAATAAGAATTTACAAGATTAATTTTTAGTTTAGTGTTTTCTAAAAAGAATTTTAAAGCATTTACACCAAAATACATGATTATCTTCAACGACAGAAGAGGGTGAAAATCCTGGAGTCTGATCCTTGGGTTGCAGATGCTATTGAAATTCAGAAATCAAACTGTTACTTTCAGTTATTGGCTGTGTCCATAAATTAAACATAAATTACCTATATTTCAGTTTTAATGGAATTTCATTCTAGTGTGTAGATACATCCCACTCTTTCTGTGGAATAGTGCCAGGAAAAATAACTCTTTTGTATCAGCTAGTCGGGGCTCAGAAATGAGAAAGTGGATCAGGTGAGGATGATGAACTGGTGGGCCACCTCCCCTTCCCTCTCCTTGTGTCATTGAGTCCAGCTACCCAGCCTACAGGTGATTCCTTTTTTATTTTTTCAAATTTTTACTCCAAAATAATTTTATGGAAGAGTTGCAAAGTTAGTACAGAGATCTCATAAAGTCTTTACCCAGTTTCCCCAGATGCTAGCATCTTAATAACCATGGCACATTGATTGAAACTAACCATCATGAAATACTATTATCTAAATTGCAGGCTTTTATTCAGATTTCCCTGGGAGTTTTGGATTCTTAACTCTGCCCTTTACTCCCAACAGTCCCCTCCCACCTCCCTCAGTGCACCTGCCCTGTTATCACAGGGAGAGCTCCAGTTCCTCAATTCCATTTCTACCCAGACAGGTCCCCAACATTAGTTGTGGAAACTACAGTCCTATCAGCACCCACATCTGTCTCCTGCTCCTACTGAGAAACCCAACACCGAGTCTGCACTCTAAACTGCCCTCCCTGATCTAGTTCCACTCTGCTGTAGCAGTCTCAGAAGTGGAAGTGGGCACCACCGCAGAGTCAAGACTTCCAGGCTCAGCTGTCCCCCAGGCCTGATAAGCTGCTGTCCTAGGTGAGCCCCTGCACCATTATCCTTGTGGCTAAAGCTCCACCACTACCCCCAAGCACCCCACTCGATTCTCATACCTCAACCTAAGGAGAAATCTTACCTTCTAGTCCCTAGAGGGAAAACATAAGTGATTACCTTAGCTGTGGTTGCCTTCACCCTTTTGCATTTGAGTTCAGTTAGCAACATCCACAGCCATCCTGACGACCTTTTCTCTGGGTTTTAAGGACACAATCTCCATCTTTTCATTTAAAATGCATATGGCTCCCCCAAGCCAGTAACCTCCTCCGCTCCAGCCTGCTCAGACCTGTCTATATCAGTCACCCTCTCCCTCTTCTGTAACTGTGACCCCTCTCTAAATGTTCATTTTCCTAAAAACATGATTGAGTCTCTCTTGTCCTAAACAGTACAAATAAAATAAAACTTGCCTGTATATTTTTCTCCTTCTCTTCTCACTCAAACTTCTTAAAAGATTTGTATATATTTTCTTTCTTTAATGTTTCACTAACCCAAGTTTGGGAGCTCCCCCACCCCCAATTTTATGTTCATAGTGGGCATAAGTTACTTATGGATCCTCAGCCTCTCTTTTATCCATTTACCCCTATTTGGTGACAGTGTTGTGACTGCTTTCTGGGTCACTGAGTGTCTGCTGAGGCTCTTTCCCTACTACAGGGTTGAAACACATGATACAGCCTGGTCCATCATACATTTTCTTGCCAAAGTGGTTCAGGGATGGGAATCAGACCCAACCACAGCTAATGAGACTTTTGCTAGGATTGCTGAGAAAGGCAGGGCCATTTCCCCAATAGACTTGCACCTGTGGTGATCTGAGCCTGTTGCTGCCAGGGCTTAAGGATGAAGGCAGCACAAAGGGGAATGGACCAAAGCCTGCCAGCATCATCCGAGCCCCTAGGGTAAGTCACTCCAGAAGCCCCACTCCTTTTTTTATGTGAGTCAATAAATTCCCTGGTATTGCTTAAACCAGTTGACATTGGGCCTTCTGCTACTTGTAAACAAAAGCATCTTACTTGATATGCCATTCTTTCAAAATAAAATTGAGGTATACTAAACATTTCAGGTATTTTAAGAGTAAATCTGTACAATTCAGTGGGTTTTAATATATTCAAAGAGATGGGAAACCAATACCACTATCTAATTCCAGGATGTTTTACCACCCCAAAAGAAATTCTGAGCCCACTAACAGTCGCTCCCATTTTCTTCTTTCTCCAGCCTCTGGCAACCACTAATATACTTTCTTTCTCTATAGATTTACCTATTCTGGACATTTCATATAAAGGCAATCATGCAATAGATGGTGTTTTGTGTTTGGCTTCCACACTTAGCATAATATTTTCAAAGTTCATCTATGTTATAGCAATGTATTAGCAATATATCAGCACTTCATCCATGTTACTGCTAAACAATATTCCATTATACGGATATACCACATTTTATTTACCCATTCACTGGTTGATGACCATTTGGATTGTTTCTACTTTGGGGCTATTATGAATAATGTTGCTGTGAACATTTGTATGCAAGTTTTTGCATGGACTCATGTTTCATTTCTCCTGAGTATACATCTACGAATGGAATGGCTGGATCAGATGGTAACTCTGTTTATCATTTTGAGGAAATGCCAAACTGTTTTCCTAACTGGCTGCACCATTTTACAATCTGAACAGCAATGCATAAGGGTTCCAATTTCTCTATATCCTCACCGACACTTGTTATTGTCTGCCTTTTTTAGGTTAGCCATTGAGTGAGTATGAAATAGTATGTCACTATGGTCTTCATTTCCATTTCCCTAACGGCTAAAGATATTGAGCACCTCTGCATGTGTTCATTGGCCATTTCTGTATCTTCTTTGGAGAAACGTCTAGTTAGATCCTTTGCCATTTTTAATTGGGTTATTTGACTTCTTTTGGTGTGTTTTTGTTATTGTTTATGAGCAAATCATACAGAAAATATGGAGTTCCCATACACCTCCCCTCATACAAGCAGTTTTCCCTATTGTTAACAGTTTGCTTTAGTGTGGTAACTTTGTCACAATTGATAAAAAAATATTTTTTATAATTATACCATTAACTATAGTCCATTATTTATGTTAGAGTTCACTGTTTTGTATAGTCACTTGGTTTTTAAAAATTTTCTTCTAGCGATATATATGCAACCTAAAATTTCCCCTTTCAAACACATTGAAATATATAATTCAGTGGAATTAATTACATTCACAATGATGTGCTACAATCGCCACCACCCATTGCCAAAATTTTCCATCACCCCAAACAGAAACTCTGTGCCAATTGAGCATTAACTTCCTTTACCTACCCCCACCAGCCCTGGATAAACTATATTCTAGTTTCGGACTCTATGAATTTGCTTATTCTAGTTATTTCATATCAGGGGGATCATAAAATATATGTCCTTTTGTGTCCTCTTATTTCATTCAACATGATGATTTCAAAGTTCATCCATATTGTCACAGGTACCAGAACTTCATTCTCTTTTATGGCAGAATTATATTTCATTGTATGCATGTACCACATTTTGTCTACCACTCATCTTTTGATGGTCACTGAGTTGCTCCCATATTTTGGCAGTTGTGAATAATGCCATTGTAAACACTGGTGTTCAAATATCTGTTCAAGTCCTGCTTTCAGTTCTTTAGGGGTTTATACCTAGAAGTGGGATTGCCGGATGATGTGGTAATTCTATATTTAACTTCCTGAGGAACTGCCAAACATTCTAACCAACAATGAACAAGTGTTTCTATTTCTCCATATCCTCTCAAACAATTGTTATTTTCCATTTTTTTTTTTAAATAGTAGGCATTCTAGTGGATGTGAAACGGTATCTCATAGTGGTTTTGATTTACATTTCCCTAATAGCTAATGATGTTAAGCATCTTTTTAATGTGCTTTTTGACCATTTGTATATCTTAGTCAGAGAAATGTCTATTCAAGTCTTGCTCATTTTTAATTGGGTTCTTTGTCTTTTTGTTGTTGAGTTGTAGGATTAGTTTATATATTTTGGACATTAAAACCTTATCGGATATGTGGTTTCCAAATATTTTCTCCCATTGTGTAGGTTGTTGTTTTACCTTCATGATAAAGTCCTTTGAACTGCAGAAGTTTTTAACTTTGGTGAGGTTTATCTACTTTTTTACTTTTTAATTTTTTTCTATTTTTTCTCTTGTTGCTTGTGCTTTTGGTATAAAGTTTAAGAAAACATTACCTAACACAAGGTCCTGAAGATGCTTCCCTATGTTTTCTTCTAGGATTTTTATATTGGTTCTTATATTTAGGTCTTTAATCCATTTTGAGTTAATCTTTGTACATGATGAGAGGTAATGGTCCACCTTCATTCTTTTGCATGTATGGATGTCCAGTTTTCCTTGTACCATTTGTTGAAGAGACTCTTATTTCCGCATTGAGTGGACTTGGCACCTTTGTCAAAAATGGCAATGACCATAGAAGTGAGGGTTTATTTCTGAATTCTCAAATTCTATTCCATTGGTCAATATGTCTGTCCTTGCAACAGTGAATGCTGTTTTTGATTACTGTAGCTTTTTAATACATTTTAAAATTAGGAAGTGTGCATCCTTCAAATTTCTTTTTCTCTTTTAAGATGGTTGTTCCAGTTCACAAAAGCTGCCATTATGCAAAATATCAGAAATGGATTGGCTTTTGTAAAGGGGATTTATTAGTTTACAAATTTGCAATTCTAAGGCCATAAACATGTCCAAACTAAGGTATGAACAAGAGGATACCTTCACTGAAGAAAGGCCAATGGCATATGGAACACCTGTCAGCTTGGAAAGCATGTGACTGGAGTCTGCTGGTCCTTTGCTCCTGGGTTTTGGTTTCAAAATGGCTTTCTCCAAAATGTCTCTGGGTTTCTGTCTCTCTTAGCTTCTCTCAGGCTTCTCTGGGGCAAACTCCAGGCTTCATCTCTTAGCTTAGCATCTCCAAATGTCCTTCTATGTGCATCTCCCAGCATCTCCAAGCATCTGGGTCTGTGTCAGCTCTTAGCTTCTCCCAGGGGCCAACTCTGGAGTATATATCTTAGCTTCTCTCCAAAATGTCTCTCTCAGCTTGTCTGAGCTCCTTCTCTCAGTGAGCTGTCTTAAATGTCTCCAGAGAGCTAATTAAGACCCACTGGAATGGGCAGGGTCACACCTCAATGGAAATGACCTAATTAAAAGGTCTCACTTACAGTTGGGTGGGTCACAGCTCCATGGAAACAACCTAATCAAAAGGTCCCACCTTAATCAAAAGACTAATAAGTCTGCCCCCACAAGAGTGCGTTAAAGAACATGGCTTTTGTGGGGGATGTAATAGATTCAAACCAGCACAACGGTGTTGGATATTCGGGGCCCTTATGCTTCCATATAAATTTAATGATTGACTTTTCCGTTTTTGCAAAGAAGGCTATTGGAATACTGATTGGGATTGTGTTGAATCCATACATTGCTTTGGGTAGAATTGACATGTTCACAATAGGAGCATGACATCTACAAATAGGGAATGCTTTACTTCCTCCTTCACAATTTTTCTTGTCTAATTGCACTGGCTACAAGTTTCAGCACGGTGTTTAATAACAGTGTTCCTGATATTGGAGGAAAAGCTTTCAGTCTTTCACCATTGAGCACAATGTTACCTATTGGTTTTTTATGTATACCTTCTATCATGTTGAGGGAGTTTCCTTTTATTCCTAGTTTTCTGAATGTTTTTATCAAGAATGGGTGCAGGATTTTGTCAAATGCCTTTCCTGCATCAATTGAGATGAGGATGTGTTTTGTTGTTGTTGTTGTTCTATTAATTTGGTGTATGACACTAATTTATTTTCTTATCTTAAACCATCCTTGCAAACCTGGGATAAATTCCACCTAGTCATGGTGTATTGTTCTTTTAATGTCTTATTGTATTCAGTTTGCTAGTATTTTGTTAAGGGTTTTTGCATCTATATTCATAAGGGATATTGGTCTATAATTTTCTTTTCTTATGGTATGTTTATCTGGCTTGGGTATTAGATGATGTTAGCTTCATAAAATGAGTCTGGAAGTGTTCTCTTCTTTACATGGCTTCAGATTATGTACCGCAGAAAAACAAGTTCTTAATCCATCTTTGTGGATGTGAGCCCATTTTAAATAGAAACATTTGATAAGGTTATTCAGTTGAAGTGTGGCTTGACTGTATAAGGATGGGTTTTAATCCTATTACTGGAGGCCTTATAGAGTAGGCCACAGAGGGAAAAGACATGGGAGTAGCCAAAAGCAGGAGTCAGCAGAACCTGGAAGAGAAAGAAGATACTGCCATGCACATTGTCATGAGATGGAAATGTCAAGAAACCCCAATGATTGCCAACAAGCCAGAAAGACAGCCACAGGAAACAGCAAGCCTTCTATCCTTTGCAACCATGAGCCAATCAATTCCCATTGTTAAGCCAACCCATTGTATGGTATTTGTTTTAGCAACCAGAAAACTAAAATCCTTCTCTTCAATTTTTTGGAAGAGTTTGAGCATGATTTGGAGTTAATTCTTCTAGAAATGTTTGGTAAAATTCACCAAAAGAAAGGTCTTGGAACTTCTTTTTTGGGAGGTTTTTAATTACTGATTCAATCTCTGTACTGGTTATTGGTCTGTTGAGATCTTCTATTTCTTCTGAAGTCAGTTAGGTAGTTTGTGTGTTTCTAGGAATTTGTCCATTCTGTCTAAGCTATCTAATTGTTGGTGTACAGTTGTTCGTAGTATCCTCTTATAATCCTCTTTGTTTCTGTGGAATTGGTCATACTTTCTCCCCCTTTCATTTCTGATTTTGATTAATTGCATCCTCACCACCCCCTCCCCCCACTCCCTCACTCCCTTGTCAGTTTAGCTAACGGTTTGT
This sequence comes from Choloepus didactylus, assembly GCF_015220235.1. Classification (NCBI taxonomy): domain Eukaryota; kingdom Metazoa; phylum Chordata; class Mammalia; order Pilosa; family Megalonychidae; genus Choloepus; species Choloepus didactylus. The sequence continues at coordinate 126,933,531 of NC_051314.1, forward strand.
CAATTTGGTTAATTTTTTCAGAGAGACAAGTTTTGGTTTCACTGATTCTCTCAATTGTTTTCTTTAAACACTAGTCTCCATTTTATTTATCTCTACTCTACTCTTTGTTATTTCCTTCCTTCTGCTCGCTATGGTTTATTTTGCTCTTCTTTTTCTATTTCCTCCAGTTGTGAGGTTAGGCCTCTGATTTGAGATCTTTCTTCTTTAAGAAGGCACTACCTTTGATGTATACCGTAATTTTGGTAAGTATATCATATTTTATTTTTATTTACCTAAAGATATTTCCTAATTTCCCCTGTGATTCTTTCTTTAACCTACTGGCTGTTTATGTTGTTTAATTTCCACATGTTTGTGAATTTTTCCTTTCTCCTTCTGTTATTGATTTCTAGCTTCATTCTACAGTCTTGAATCCTAAAGTGTGTCACTTGTAGGCAGCATGTAATTTGATCATGTTTTTTAAAGCCACTCTGCCAATTTCTTCCTTTTGATTGGACTGTTTAGTCTATTGTAATTATTGCTAAGATAGGATTTATATCTGTGGTTTTCCTATTTGTTTTGTATATGTCTTATGATTTTTGTTTTTTTCTCCATTACTGTCTTTTTTGTGTTAAATAGATATTTTGGAGCATAGCATTTTATTTCTTTTGCTGTTTCTTTAAATATATGTGTATGTGTAGATACATATATATATATTTTCTTATTTTTTGTCCTGGGGATTACAATTAACATCTTAACTGAAAAGAATCTAGTTTGGATTAATACCGACTTGATTTTTTTGATGATTTGTCCAAAATTCAGCAGGAATGAGTGAGAAACCTGGAATATTAAATGACAACTCACATGCACTGTAGTAAAGGTGTTCCTCTTTTAAATTTTGTGCCTGAGGCTCCTCACATGCCTCATCTAAGTTGCTTATCCTTCTACATCCCTTTCTGACATTTTTATGTTCTTTATTTTTCATGCTATAGGTGGTGGAGGCCAAACACAGACAGTCTGAGTGATTGAGTGTACCTGCAGCAGACCTGAAACAGGTATCAGCAGCCTCTCACCAGTCCCCTGTGCTGTGTGTGCCGGACCAATGGCTGCTGCAACAAAGGAGCCCGTGGAGTGGCAGGGGGAGGAGGTTCTGCTGGGGAAGGCGGGGGTGTTGCTCATCCACTAGAGCATGGTCCCATGTCAAAGGGGCTCCTTTGGGAATTCAGCCCTATGGAACCACAGTTATGTGCAAAAAGGGAAAACAAAATCAGTGAATGCCTGGTGTGTGTCTGGGCTTGTGGAAAGGATTGCATTTCCTTTCCTTTTGTCTATTCATAGATTCTCAAACCACTAATTCCTTTAATCAATAGTGAAGATTTGTACCAGGTGTCTGAGAGATGCCATCATTTGCCTGTTGGGTTAATGACATTTAATCCCCTTTCTTGCAGAACCTGCTCAGGGACTCAGGGGAACCGCCCAGGGCTGACTGCTACAGAGTGGGCAGGAAGCATGGGACCAGGGACCTAGGGACCCAGGGCAGCCATCCAAACAGCAATGTCTATTTTATTAGTTCTTGCTCATTTGTACAACACTTCCCAGTTTTCAAACAGACAGGACAGAGACTATCGTATATCATAGATTCTAAGAAAGAAAAGTGCTGAAAATTAAGATTTGGCACACCATCAGTTGTAAGACACATCCTAAATTCAGAAAAATTAAAATGTGATTATATACATATATATATATATATATATATATATATATATATATATATATATATATAAAATATATGTACCAATGAAATGTGGTTCAATAACTCTTTAACAGGCAATAAAAACTAAGGCCCAGAGAAGTTGAATGAAAAGCCAGATAAACATGTGATTTGCTCTCTATCGTCACTCAAGACTCTCAAAACCACATCTTAAATAACACCTTCCATCACTCTCTCTCTCTCCTACCCTGCTTACTTATTTTTCATAGCACTCATCCCAATCTAGAGCTGTTGCGGGCTAGGTAAAGGCACTGGGGCTTGTGTGGCACATTGCCTTTCTGAGCGTAAGAAGTGGTCTGTCTTCAGCTAACATAGTATGTATGTATTGCTTTGTTTATTTATTGTTTCTCATCACTAAAATCTAAGCTCCATGGAAAAGATCATTTAGTTGTTGTTGTTATTTTACTATATCCTTAGTTCCCAGAACAGAAGTTGGTACGTGTTTAAGTATTTAATAAATATTTGTTTAATGAATGGATAGATGGATGGTTGGATGGATGGATGGATGGGTAGATGGATGGAAGGGTGGATGGGTGGATGGGTGGATGGTTGGTTGGGTGAATGGGTGGACGGGTGGACGGATGGATGGTTGGACGGGTGGACGGGTGGAAGGGTGGACGGATGGGTGGTTGGATGGTTGGTTGGATGGGTGGATGGGTGGATGGATAGATGGATGGATGGATGGATGGATGGATGGATGGTTAGGTGGTTGGTTGGATGGATGGATGGATGGAAGGATGGAAGGATGGATGGATGGTTGGATGGATGGATGGATGGAAGGATGGATGGATGGATGGAAAGATGGATGGATGGATGGATGGATGGATGGCTGATTGGGTGAATGGATGGAAGGGTGGTTGGGTGGATGGGTGGATGCATGGATGGACGGATGGATGGTTAGATGGATAGATGGATAGATGGAAGGACAGTGCCTGAGATTCACTTTCTGGCTCCTCACTTTCACTCCTATGGCATGACACTGCTCTCTCCCCTATACCCCTTGTCGAAGAATGGAGAACAGGGTTCTAATGACTTTTTCATGGATCCATATCATTTCAGAGCTTGTAGGAATGTAGTGACCATATCCTGCAAACCGCTTATTTACATGTGAGGAAATTGAGGCTCTAAGAGATGATGTGATTTTTCCTAGATCACCTAACAAGTTAATGAACTAGTTGCTGACTTCATCAGAATCCAGATCCTCTGATGCTCAGCCCAGTGTTTTTCCATTCTACATTTTTGATACTGCCAACATGAGTGATGGAAGATTTAATCTCTCCAATGGTTCAAAATAGACCCAAGTCTTTCTTTGAATCAGGTCCTTTAGGTCTGTGCTTACTTTGATTTGAATCAGGCAGCTGCAATTAATTTTTATGGCCCAGAATAGCTTTCAGTCCACTCTCATGATCTAAACCAAGCTATAACCAGGCTGTTTAATAAGGATGGACCTACTTGTCTCAAATATCTGACCCCACAGTTGTGAAAGATCCATTCTGCCAGGATGTTCCTGCCAAGCAATGGGAAAATTGGTAATTGATCCATCCTTGGTGGAAATATCCACAGATTTCATGATCAACCTAGACTTTCCATAGGCAGGCAGATAGAGAGGAGCCAGTCAGCTAACTGAGTTACTCTAAGGACCCTTCCCAGGTTCAGTATATCCTTAAGGCTCGTCACAGGTGAATAATGGCCTAAATGCATTCAAATAAATTAAGCCTTTATTGAGGGCTACTGTTTGCATAACTTCAAGTTTCAATTTAGTTGTAGAGATGAGATTAAAAGGTATATCAAGTAGACAAACTTTTAAGGCTTGAATGTGATGAGCTGTATGCCGGTTTGAAACTATTATGTGCCCCAGGAAAGGCTATGTTCTTTAATGCAGTCTTGTGGGGGAAGACTTATTATGGGTGGGATCTTTTTTTTTTAATTAAGCTTTATTGAGATATATTCACATACCATACAATCATGCACGGTGTACAATGAATTGTTCATAGCACCATCATATAGTTGTGCATTTATCACCACAATCAATTTTTGAACATTTTCATTACTCCAAAAAAAAAAAGAATAAAAATAAAAGTAAAAAAAGAACACCTAAAACATTCCATCTCCCCCATCCACCTTATATTTCATTTAATTTTTGTCCCATTTTTCTACTCATCTGTCCATACACTAGATAAAGGGAGTGTGAGCTACAAGATTTTCACAATCACACAGTCACACCAGGTAAGCTACATTGTTATACAGTCATCTTCAAGACTCAAGGCTACTAGGTTGCAGTTCAACAGTTTCAGATATTTCCTTCTAGCTATTCCAATACACTAAAAACTAAAAAGGTAGATCTATATAATGCATAAGATTATCCTCCAGAGAGATCTCTCAGCGACTGAAACTTTATTTTGTTTCATTTCACTTCCCCCTTTTTGTCAAGAAGTTTTCCTCAATTGCATGATGCCAGGTCTAGGCTCTTCCCTGGGGGAATCATGTCCCGTGTTGCCAGAGAGATTTACACTCCAGGGTGTCATGTCCCACATGGGGGCAGGGCAGTGAGTTTACCTGCTGAGTGAGCTTAGAGAGAGAGAGGTCACATCTGAGCAACAAAAGAGGTTCTCTAGGGGTGACTCTTAGGAATAATTATAAGTAGGCTTAGCTTCTCTTTTGCAGTAACAAGCTTCATAAGGGCAAGCCCCAAGATCGAGGGCTTGGCCTACAAAATTGTTAGTCCTCAATGCTTGTGAAAATATCAGTAATTCCTCAGGTGGGTAAGTTTAATATTTCCAATTTTTCCCCAGTCCCTTGGGGGGGCCTGCAAATACATTTATATTCTCTGCCCAAATTACTTTGGGATGTATTGGGATTTCACACTAATCTGTACAATGCTACCAGATCTCACTTCCTATTCAAAGTTCCATGTAAATATGGTGTTTGAATGAACTGACCATGCAAGTTAAATTATTGAGTGTGCTACAGAACATATAGATCCTGCATGAAATAAGCTTCTCTTCCCTTGGTCTCACACAGAAGTTGAAGTTTTAAAACTGTCAGTGTCATCCTGTACAATGAGTGGAATCTTTTGATTAGGTTGTTTCCATGGAGATGTGATCCACCCAACTGTGGGAGGCACCTTTAATTAGACTACTTCCATGCTGGTGTGACCTCACCCATCCAAGATGGATCTTGATTAGTTTACTGGAGTCCTTAAGAGAGCTCATGGGCTGACACAGACCCAGATGCTTGGAGATGCAGACAGAAAGATGTTTGGAGATGCTAAGCTAAAAGATGAAGCCCAGAGTTTGCCTCAGAGAAGCTAAGAGAGGACCCCAGACACTTAGAGAGAAACACCTTGGGAGAACAAGCAAGAATGCACAAGAGCTGAGAGAGAGAGAATCTAAGAGAGACAGAAGCTCAGGGACATTATGGAGAAAGCAATTTTGAAAACAACCTGGGAGCAAAGGACCAGCAGACACCAGCCACCTGCCCTCCCAGCTGACAGAGGTGTTCCGGATTCCATTGGCCTTTCTTCAATGAAGGTATCCTCTTGCTGATGCCTTAGTTTGAACACTTGTATGGCCTTAGAACTGTAAATTTGTAACCTAATAAATACCCTTTATAAAAGCCAATACATTTCTGGTATTTTGCATAACAGGGCAGCTTTAGCAAACCAGAACAAGCTGTATAATAAAGAAAAGGGGGGCAGCAGTCAAAGAGTTCAGGACAGGCTGGACTGGTCAGAGATGATTTTAGGGAGGAGGCGGTTATTCCACTGGGCCTTGAAAGATAATAGGATTCGTATGGATAAGTACATTCAGGTCGTGAGCACAGTGGACATGATGTAGGGCCTATATTCTAGGTTTATTTACAGGACAGACTGAGTTCTAGTAAGAAGGGTCAGCAGGAGTAGATCATAAGTAGCAGAGGCACATTATGGAGAATTGGAAGTCAGAAGTGGAATTTAGACATGATGCTCTAAGGGATGAGTAGTTATGGAAGGATAGTTAGCAAAAAAAAAAAAAAAAAGTCACGATGGAAGGAACGTGCTAAGAAGTTGATATAGATTGGTTTGAAGGGGAAGTGAAGAGACAATGAAAGGCAGAGAAAGCCATGCAGACCATTGAACCAGGGAAGAAAGAGTCTGACTGAAGATAAAAAGCCTCTCTCCGTACCTGGGACTCTCAGCCTTTGGCATTCTCAAAATTATCCCTTCCTCTGTACCTGCTGGTGAGGGAAAAAGGAAGGATTTCTGTATTGTAGATGTCACAAAATAATCCTAGAAGGATACTGCTGGAAGAGATCCTTGAAACCATTGAATTCTACCTCTTTCTTTCAAAGATCAAGAAACACAATGGGGAAAGTCACAGGGCTAGTCTGTGTCTGGGTTGGCAGCTTCTCCCACCATTCCATGGATCATTTCCATCCCCAGTAAGAATCCCCAACCCCTCTGCTTCCCATCCCCAGTTCAAAAGAGAAAAGCTTTTACCAGTCCTCCCCAAGAGCATTCAAAATGCAAAGTTCCCTAAATGGTTTGTTCAGGGAGCAAAGAATCTTTATCTTTAAGAGGAGGTACTGATTTGGCTGGCCATCACTGACATTCCATTGACGACTTACAACCTACTGTGGTTGTGCCAAATCCAGCAGTCCCTGTTCATGAGTGAGCACACACCTGAGAATCTGACCTCCTACTCCTTTTGGCCTTTGACATGATATAGGAGCTTTGGTTTCTCTCCTCAGCTGAGCTGATTCCTTCCCAGCTCCCTGCCTGAGCAGCTGAGGGCACAGCCTTTGTTAGACCAATGGGCATCTTGGCTCCTGGCTTCAGGCGATCTTTCTTTTTCTTCTTCAGCTCCAAAGCTGTCCTCTTTCAGTCTGGTTGCCTGGGGTGCACATGCCTGAGCCTTGGATTCTATCCCCTTCTCTAATGCTTTAATTGCAGGCAAAACCACAAAGAAAGATTTCCTACAGTTAAGCCTACTTCAAACACACACACCCAACTAATGCCCACCAGGAAAGGCTTTAGAGTTGGGGGAAAAGACAGACCTGATTGGAACTTGCTCACATGCCATGGATTTCTTTCCCCACCTGTTCTGCTGGGGAAATGGCTCTTTTACTCTCAGGATACTTTTACTGCTGCCAAGTAGTTATTTTTCTGGATTGCCCGACTTCCTGCTTTCTTTCCCCACTTTGGCATCCATTGCTCCATGTTGGTTAGTATATAATAGGAAGCAGAAAGTGCTTACACGTTGGAACAATATGCAACCCATTTAGTGTGGAAATTTGCTTGCAGGCAGGGGCCAGGCTTTCTGGTGACCTGGTGGAGGACATGGCTAGACACTGACTTGCAGAGGTTATCTTCTGGGCTAGCTGAGGGTTCACCATCCCAGTTAGATGGGTTCCCTGGCTTTCTTCAAGAAATTTAGAGGAGTTTTCAAACCATTCTGTGGTCCTGCTTTCAGAGCCAGGAGAGCCTTGGCCCTGGAGGTGAACTTACTGATGAAGAAGCTGAGGCCTGTGCAGACTCAGTGATGTGACTCAAACAGTGTTGTGGAGATGAAACTAGAATTGAGGTCTCTGATTCTTTCTCCAGTCTATATCCAGCAGGAAAGAATATGGAAAATAAGGAGCTAACCCAAAATGCTGGGTCCATGTCAAAGACCCTGGAAGAGCTCCTGGACTACATCTCTCCCGGACCCACTGTTCTCCTTTCCTCTTGGTTATGTCTTCCCTCCTCCCCATAAACAATTACTTGTTTCATAAGGCAAGTAAATTTCATCTCTGGCCTCCTTGGGCTGAAAAGGCACTTACGGAATCACTTATAGTCTATTCCCTGCTCTCCACGCAAGGCTTCGGTTTACCTAAGGACCATCCTCTGCATGATCCAGGCACATGGGCTTGCGACTAGTGTTGTCACAGTGGGCTCATTCCTAAAAAGGGAGCTTGACTTAAAATGCACAGGGGGAATAAAGAGACAAATAATCCAATTAAAAATGAGCAAAGGATGTGATTAGACATTTCTCCAAAGAAGATACAAAAAAAGCCAATAGCACATGGGAAGAGGCTCAACATCATTAGTTACCAGGGAAATGCAAATTAAGACCACAGCGAGATATCACTTCACACAATTTGGATCAAGATAATCAGAAAAGCAGACAATAAGAAGTTTTGGAAATTGATGTAGAGAAATCAGGACAGTCATCCAACACTGGCAGGATTATAAAATGGCACGGCCACTTGGGAAAACAATTTGGCAGTTCCTCAAAAAGTTAAGCATAAAGTTGCCATATAACCTGGCAATTCCACTCCCAGGTGTATACCTAAAAGAAATGAAAACATGCCCATGCAAAAACTTGTACATGAATGCTCATAGCAACAGCCAAAACAAAAGCAGCTATGAAGGGTGATGTACAGAGCATCCCACCCAGCAGCAAGAGATCACTGTTGATGTCAGCATCTCAACCATCTCTATAACCTTGGACAAGTCCCTTAGTCACTCTGGGCCTTGTTATCCCCAGCTGAGAAATGGGAATAATGATTTCTTTCTTGCCCAAATTTCATAATCACAAGAGTTATTAGAAATCATCTTGCTCAGCTTATTTCAAATCCTATGCTCCCCTTCCTCCCATGACTGACCAGTCTCTCCCTAAGTTGGTCAGTTTATATTATGTTCAGTAAAATTTGTCTGCTTGCAAGTCTTAGCTGGGGCCCTTAGGCCCTCAGACTATACCTTCCGCATGACAGAATCTGAAGACCAAGTTCCAGCACCACTGTTCCAGTTTGCTAATGCTGCCATTATGCAAAATACCAGAAATGGATTGGCTTTTATAAAGGCGGTTTATTTGCTTACAAAGTTACAGTCTGAAGGCCATGAAAATGTCCAAATGAAGGCATCAACACACGTATACCTTTACCAAAGAAAGGCCAATGGCATCTGGAAAACCTCTGTCAGCTGGGAAGGCATGTGGCTGGCATCTGCTGATCCCAGGGTATGTTCCAGCTCCACTCTCAGCTCCTGTACATTCAAAGTGTCTCTCTTGGCTGCAGCACCAAGCTCCTTCTGTCTGAGCACTTATAGGGGTCCAGTGATTTAATTAAGACCCACACTGAATGGGAGGGACCACACCTCCATGGAACGAATCCAATCAGAGCTATCACCTACAGTTGGGTGGGTCACATCTCCGTGCAAACAACCTAATCCAGTGATTCTGGCCTAAACAACACTAATACATCTGACACCCCACAAGACTGCATTAAAGAAGATGGCTTTTTGGGAGACATAGTACATCCAAACTGGCACAACCACTTAGCTTTACTTCTCCAAGCTAGATACCTCCACTTCTTCTAACAGCTCCTCCTATAGCATGGTTTCAAGTTCCTTACCATCCTGGTTACTCTCTGAATACATTCCAGCTGCCAGCTTCTCCAGGAACTAAAAACATAACTGAAAAGTCAACAGGATAAAAAGACATCAACTTCCTTGTTCTGGACAGTTCATTCTTATTAATAAGTATAAATTTGCATTAGTTTTCTTGATGACCATATTTACAGGTAACTCACATTCTTATTAGAATCAGTGAAACCTACACACTCTTTTTATCATGTGTGCTCTTTTAGCAGAATTATCCTTAATCCTTTTACTTGTGCCCTTGATTTTTTGGATGAAAGTGTCAGACTTTACATTTTCCCCACTTGGTCCCATCCAGTTGGATATGGGGCCTGATTTTAGCCCATCCCTTGATTTTCAAATGAATATGTGGTTAAGACGGTTAGATGATCCTTTCATGACGACAAAGGGAACAGGGCAGAACAGAGATAGCAGTTCTGGCTTTAGGGCTCTTGGTTGGGAAATCAGTGACTACAGATCTAAGCCCAGAGCCTCTAGGAGCATGCACATGGGCACTCTCCTCATCCGTGTCCAGGCTTCTGCCCTCTCTAGGACAGGTACCTCCTCTGCTTCTGAGCCAGGAGCGGTCTTTTGGGGCAAGCTAGAAAGTGTCACAGTGAGGGAAGAGGAAGGGTAGGGGGGAGAGGAAAAGAAAGGAAAGGAAGCAAGTAGGAATGAAAGGGTGGGAGACAAAGCGAGAACCCTAGTGGACGACTTTTGGAATAACTGTTTAGCTCTTGATTTCTCCTTAATCTTCCAACTCACCTAACAAAGAGGAGAAAGCATGTGGGAGGCACTGGTGGAATCTTTGTACAGCCTAACTCTGCTTCCAGGTCAGTTTATTGAACTTGCAAGAGTCCTTTTCTTGGACATTTGAATGAAGATAGAGAATGAAGGAGAAGCAGTTTCTGTATGAGTTTCTGTATGCTGTATGGTGAGACATTCAACCAATATTCCTTAGACATTGGTTACACGTCTAGCAATGTGCTGGATACACAAGAAATAACCATACACAACCCTGCCCATAAGAAGCTTAAAGTATCATTAGCAACATGGAGCAAAATCATTAGCAAACAATATAAGGCAGCATATAATTAATTTCCCCAAGGTGTGGTGCAGATCTACCTATTATAAGAAATCAGGAAGTGGAAAATTCAGCACAGTGGGAATTATTGAGAAAGGTTTCCAGAACAAGTTTGGACTTGAGCTGAAGTATGGAAGTATGGAAAAGATTTCAATAACCCAGATGATAGAAAGATAGGAAGAGAAAGGAAGAGTGAGAAGGTGGAAGGGAAGATATTTTAGGAGAAACAGCAAGTTAAGCTAGGAGAAAGACAAAGGAATTAGCATGGTGGGTGTGAGAAAATGAACTTGGCCACAGATGACCTTGCCTAGAAGCTTCCCTGTGTTACTTTCCTTTTGAGCCAAGCCCTGGCTTTCCCTGAAACCCCTCATAACACAGCACTTCTTCCAGACACACTTCCAACCACCCTGCCTGTGATGAGCCTTGAATGGTTCCGATTACCTGGTATTACCAATGTTTATATAATTTTATTTAAAAATGTATCTTTCCAACAAGATGGTATGTTTCTTGAGGATAAGGACTGTGTCCAGCATGTTTAGGTATCTACCCAATGCATTATGTTTAATTTCAAGTTTTTGATGAGCATGTATTAAATGGACCTGGTGAGATGTGGGTGTTGTTTCTGCCTCCAGCCATCCGGGAGCCACAGCCTCTTTAATTCTTAGTTCTTCATCCCAAGCCTCTGCTGAGTGCTGAGGTCAGGTGGTGGGTAGGTGAAAGAGGAGGTGGAGTCTAAGGCCAGTCCCCTCAGGATATTGCCTCTCTTATTATGGATTTTTACATGCTAGGTAACTAATCACAGTCCCAGTCAGCCAGGCCTTGTATAGAAATTAGGTGCAGCCAATAAGAAATCAGGAAGCAAGTAAAGATTTATGTTACGATAAGAAGGAAGGGCCCTGGTTGCTCCCACTATCAGCAAAGATACTTCATTAAGATGCTAAGTTTTGGATGGAAAGGGTACTTGTGTCCATGGAGTTGAATATTTATACCCAAAAGGACTGTAGAGCCCCCTGGGGCTCTCGAAGTAGTATTTAGATTGCTCCATGGTATCTACGCTTATGGGCTTATGTCTTTTGCAAATTGGTTTTTCCCCGGAGAAGGGAGCCAGATGTTTCAAATGCACTTATCTCCAGATATGACAACATCTGGAATCTTACAGAAAAGCCTAGAGAAACTGCTGCTCTCATTTTCTTCTCGATTTGGAACCTATTTGGTTGCGCTGCAAATCTGATTGCAGCTCACCATGGCCATGTAGTTGCAGCCCCTGGGAGCACTGGCAAGATGGAGAAGTGGAGACAGCATCCAGTGCATGGAGTGTGGGAAATCCAGGTTTCTTTGGATTCATAATTCATTGGATTCTACTCTCATGGTGTCACTTATTGTCTGTGTGCTCTTGTGCAAGTTATTTAATCTGAGTCTCAGGTTCCTCATCTGTAAAATGAAAATCATAATAATGCCTAACTGAATGGGTGGTTGCAGGGATTAAATGAGATCACATATACAAAGCCCTGTGTGCAGCAGCTGGGCAGAGTAAGCACTTGATACATGGTACCTATTATAATTATCATCACTCAGTGCATTCTGGAGCACGATCGTCTGCTCGGCCCTGCTCAGATGGTTCTGTCTTCAACAGGGCTTGCTTGGGTAGAGCAGAGTTGAGGGGCTGGGTCTGAGTGTGTGGCTGACTGTGTGTGTTGGTTAAGAGGGGTAGGTGTATCCTGAGAAAATTGCACGGGTGTGTCTCAGTCCCAAACCAGGCTGAAGAATCCCTGACGAGAACAAGTCATGAGTCTAAACCACATGTGATACTTGCATCCTGGGCAAACCCAGTGGGCTGTTCCCACAGGAAAGGAATTACCAGTCACACACTCTTAAATTTCCAACATCCCTCTCTCTCTTCTTGGTTTTTTCTTGGTCTTTGGACTCATTAGAAGAGCTAGGGCATTTTAGGGGCCTACCTCCATCCCCATAAAAGGAGGCTAAATAGCATATGTTTTATGCACCTTTCCGAACTATTGGTAAATAACCAGATGCTTCCACATTAGGTGGATCTGGGTTGGACTGACATGGGTGGGTGGATTAGACATTCACTCACAGGGTATGATTTGAGGTAGCACCAAGAACTGTCCCAAACCATCCTGCCATTTATCTACCATGGAGCCAGAAATTCATATCTACCATATTTGTATCCTTTTTTAGGGCTAAAACTTTGTCCTATAAAAATACAAATACTTCTGGGAAGGGGTGACTTCTTAAGTCAAAATCAATCATTAACCCCCTAGTATGAAATAGTTCATGGGGATTTCATTTATTTGAGAAGTTAGGAAACAAATAATTATTAAGGAACTAGAATAGGTCAAAAGCATTGAGTGGAAGGGCAAAGGGGAACAGTGTCCCAGCTAGAGAGATTTGTCCAAGATGGGAAGCCCTGGGCACTTGGGAAGCCGGAGGATGCTGATGGCCAGTTGCCTGGAGAAATCTATTGAAAGGAAGATGGGTGAGCAAGAAAGCGTTCACCCACTTCACAGTCCTGCCTAGATTCTGGAGAATTATTCTTTTAGCCCTTTCTAGAACTGAGAAGTCAAGCATGGCGACATAAGGCAGGCCCTTATCAAAGAGAAAACACTTGAGGCGGGATTAGCCCCCATGGACGTGAATAACTCAACCAGGCAGGCACTGATGTCTCCCCAATCTGCTCTGGAGGGAGGGATCCCACGGGCTGAGACATAACCTCACCGCCAAAGCCAAAGTATGTCATGAAGCTTTTAATAACCCTGCCTGTCCCGGCCTCCCCCACAAAGGGGAACAGCTGGCCTCACCCTCCCTTCTTCTCATTGTCACTTTTGCTCTGTGATTCCAGGGCATTGTCTTCAAATGGGTGTCCCCATGCTGGGAAGCATGCTTTCAGTGTATAAGGGGTAATTGTTTTACAATGTCTTTAATGCTATTGTTGCAGGGATTGTATGAGTACGTGATACTTACAAAAGGTAGATGGGGAGAGTCTGTCTAATTAGAGGCCCACCAAACATTCAACCAGTCTGCAGGGTTAGTTTCAGTTCCCACCCACATCTACCTGGGCCACCCAGGCCCCACCACACCTGCTGTCTTCTTCCCCCAGGTGGGTTTGGGACAATCCCAGCACACTCTGTGAGAATTTCAGACCAGGACTCTGGGCCAGGTCTACCTCTGGAGCCTCCTGCCTCCCCTGTCAGTGCCCCTCTGCCCACCCAGGAAGCCCCCACACAATGAACATGAGTTAATTGTTACATGTGCAGGAATTTTGTGAGCCAGATGACATCACTTGGGTACCTTGAAATTGAACTTGATGGGAGAATTTACATCACAGAAATCAGCAAATTCTTTAAAAGAGGTTCTTTTCCTTCCTTCCTTCCTTCCTTCCTTCCTTCCTTCCTTCCTTCCTTCTTTCCTCCCTCCCTCCCTCTCTGTCTTTCTCTCTCTCTCAACCTTGTTCCCTCCCTCCTTCCCTCTCTCTCTCTTTCTTTTTTACACTTACTTGAGAGCTGGTTGTTAAACCCTTACTAGCCCTCCATTGCCTCTCTCCCTCACCCTGGAATCCTGCATCTCTCCACAGCCCACCCAGGCCTTTTCTTTCTTTTCTTTTCTGCATTAGATTTTCTCAGGTCTGTGAGCTTTCTCTTTGACTCTCTAATAGCTCTGATTGGAAAGGACCCAATAGACTACTTGCTGCTATTATATCAAGAGACAATAATAAATACTACCCTTCTGATGATGCTTGCATTTTAACTTTAGGCAAAACTGCAAACCAACAGAATAACCCATGGTTCTCTTCCTGGTGTTCTGAGTGGCTAATCTGTGGGGGAGATCTTTCTAGAACCACTGCCTTGGAAGTCCTCCTGGTGCGTTGGGTGGGAGGGCAGTATCACCTCCTGCTTGGAGTGATTCAAGTGTGGCCTGGCCTGGAGCACCCTAGTGGGTGAGGTGGGTCTCCCCAGTGCCCTTCCCACCTATGAGCCCAATCTTATGTCATGTTTGTCAACTGTGTAGGGATCCCTCCATACTCAAAGCGTAAGGATTGTTCTAGAATCTTAATTAGTCAAGATTTAGTATTTCCTTCCAAATAAATTAAGCTTGCCATACTTTAAAGTGTGTGTTTTATTACTGTTGTTGCTGCAATTCCTGAACCCTTGTGCTCCCAGACCAGAGAACTGCTCTCATGCTTGAATATCCAGCTGCAGAAGACACTCTACCTTCGTCCGATAACAGGCTCTTACCTTAAGAGAGCTGGTCAGTTGACTCAAGTTCTTGAGATATCTTAGGTTTCCTTACTCCAGCTCTTTCAATATCTCCAAGGTTCTGCCTGACTTCAGTTCAAGTTCTCCTTCCGTGGTCATAGAGCCCAGGCTCTGGCAAAGTTCTGTCTAGGAAAGAAGGTAAAAGAAGGATTGCCCTGAACTTTCTACATGATATTTTAAAATAGGAGCCTGTGCATCACCACCCTGAGTCACACCACACTGCTCTTGCCATAGAGTCTGCTGTGGGAGGTGTTGGGGCCAGATCCCACGGGATGTGTTATGGAGGAGAATGGTTGAAGTTCTCAATTTCCATTTCTATCTCCCACAGTTAGGTTGGCTTCAAAAACTACAGAGTCATCTGCTTTACTGCTGGTCTACCTTTATGATCTGTGGGCTTACACACTTAAATTTTGTTGCCCTCCCTAAGCTCTATGCTCCATTAGAGCAGTGGTCATTCCTGTCCTATTGATCGGGATCTCTCCAGTGTCTGGAAGATAACGGTTGCTCAGCAGACACCTGGGAAATGACCTTAAGAACTTTCTCAACAAGCCAGAACATACTCTTCTTCACCTATTGTGAGTTTGGACTCTTGCTTTTTCCTCCTAGTGTATAGTAACTTGGACTTAGTCATAACAAACTACTATTTCACCAGGAAGCTGAGTGGTCTAAAGGCACAAAGTCTCTAAAGGTTTCTGCTTCCTTGCTAGGTAGTAATTTTCTGATGGGGAATCCAGTCTCTAATCTGAACTCTAACCCCAACCCTTACCAATTTGTTGACACTTGTTGTAATTGAGTTAGTACATCCCCTTAGACCAGGGTTTGAATAAGACCATAGTTAGAATGAAGCTGGGGAATAGAGCTATACCTTGCATCTTGTCAATTTCCTGGTTAGAGGACTTTAGGAGGAGACTGTGCATGGCTCTATATACACCCTTCTGCCTTGCTGGCAAGACAGCTCCTAGGGTTTGTCTTTGCTGGGCCAACAAAGACAAGTGATCCCCCACCCCACACCCAGGCAGGAGGGCTCTCCTTGTCCTCTACTTCCCAGGGCTGTTTTAAGGAACTGAGATAATACTGACTTGCTCTCAGCAGGGCATGTGAGGTGTTTTCTCAACAACTGGGTTGAGCTTCCACTGGCTCAACACTTTCTCTGACCAGTTTTCTGGGAATAATGGAACTATAAATCTGGGACTGGGGCATAGACACTTTTAGCTGCTCCTCGCCTCTGTGGGATTTTCCTGAATTCTGACGTATTTCAAGTTGAAGGTTCAGACCCCTGACAGCTTTTCTTCCCAATACTTCTGCTCCCACCATGTTGAGCACATTTGAGTCTGATTTGCCCCAAAATACAGGAGGCTCCTAGCAGAGCCCAGGTCTCCTATTTCCACTCCTAGAGCTCTTTTCAAGTCCAGATCATGGTATACCCATGAGCTTTGTGCTTGAAAGGCAAAAACCAACCTTTCTTCCGCTTGGACCCTTTCCAGTTGAGTTACAAGTTCCTCTCTCCCCTTTGTAATCTTTCTTCCTAATCTCTAACCACACCCCAAAGCAGGATTGTCTTGGAGATAAAGAAATCTCCAAGGGTTTGATGCAAAAGTATGCTCTCTCTTCCGGAGCTCCAACAGGTGATTCCCAAATGTAATTGTTACTCGGATTCCCTGCATGCCTGAGAACAGATGGGCAGTCTGCAGAGAACTCCCTCCTGGAATTTTGGGAAAACCTATTCACAGAGATGGAGGAGGGGCTGCAAAATGTCTCTGAATAGGTCGGCTGCAAACACACAAGAAGTGGCAACCTTGGCTGCCCTTAAAAAGGAAAGAACTTGCTATGCTTCAGGACAGTCCATTATCACTTGGCGGGTGGGGGAGGCCACACACACACAAAAAGTCAAAAAAAAAAAACAAACCTCCTCCAAGCCTCTCTTGCCTACATCCGTCCAGTTTAGGACAATTGCCACCTTTAAATTTCATCTATCATTAGAGACCATATGTGGAAATTCTGATCACTAACATTTTTATTTTTATCTCTCATACTGAAAAGGCTTGTCTCTTTTCCAAACCATCTTATTGAAAAGGCTAAGGTTGACTCTAAGTGCTACAGGCAGAATGGTGACAGGTGAGAGGGAGTGAAAAGGACAGCGTTTGGTGCTTTGGGATGGACAGAGTTGGTGCAAGACCCAGCAAGTCTTGAGCTCTCCGAGGGGGCCTTCATCATTCACAGAGATCCACTAACTCTCTCCTCCCGGGACCTTCATGAGCCTTTCACTTACACAATCTGCCCATCCCCTCTCCCCCAGCACAACACAGTTCTGTGCACCTGTCTCCATCAACAGAAAGTTGAAGAGCAAGCTGCTGGAAGAATCACAATTCCTTCTGTTCCAAAAAATTCATTCTTTGTCTTGTTTCAGTGTTGTATTTTGGCATGGAATGCCCTAGCTGTTTGCCTTCAGGAGATCTGATGGTGAATATTTATAAAGAGATGATCACTAAAACCCAATATGGGTTCACTGAGAACTGGTCATGTGGAACTAACTCCATGTCCCTTTTAAAATGGTTACCAGACAGGAAAGTAGCAGAATGCTATAGCTATATAGTGTCTTGATTTCAGAAAAGCATTTAATAGAGTCTTTCATGCTAGCCATATATATATTTTTTAATCCAATGAAAACTAAAGGTTGTGTGCAAGTTCTGCATGTGTGTTCACGGTTGCAATCAACTTGGGAAAAGCTTATTTGTGCCCTCCTCCGTGTACTGCCCATCTCTTCTTCAGTGCTCTCTATGAAACAGTAAAGTGTTTGCTTATCGAATTAGCATGAGATATTTTAGGAAGAAGCACAAACAAGTTAGATAACAAGAGGAGGATTCAAAAATTCTCAAAAGACAGGAATGTTTGACTAAAAGCTAGAAGATAGCATTTTTAACAGGTGAATTCCTCCAATCAATTACATAAACAGAAGATGAAGGAGATCTGGTTTTATAGTTGTCTGTTTTAAAAAAGACTCAGTGTTTCAGTTGACCATAATCTCAGGAATGCAGTTGCCAAGACAGCCAAACACTTTGGTGCTCTATTAATAGAAGTATAGAGAAGAGATCAAAGTAGTCAATGGCTCCATTGCACTCTGCACTGGCCAGACTGCAGCTGGACCATCACCTTGTCCTCTTCTACAAGTTGCAATCTAAGAGGGACATTGACAAGTAAGAAGGCAGTAAGAAGGACATTGACAATTCCAGAGGGCAGGAGCTGGAATGGTGAGCGGCCTGGAGTCTATTTCCTCTCTGGTTCAAGAAGTGGGAAGCTTTAGGAAGTAGAAATTATAATAAGGCAGATTTCATCACTATATAAGGATGATATTCTCATAATCAAAGCTGACTTACGATGGTGTATTTGTCTCATATATTAATAAACTGCCTTTCAAAACAGATGGTCAAACTGTATCTGTAAAGAGACATCAGATATTATAGGGATTTCTATACAGCATGGGAAGTTGAATTGAGATGATTATGATCTCCAGGTCTTGCCTCCACCTCAAATGTTCTATATTTAGACTAGTTTTCCTCCAGATCTATACCCTGGAATTGGAATTAGAAGACCCGGACCAAATATGATTTTGCTAAGAACCAGCTAGGCAAGTCACTTCTCTCAGAACTTCAGTTTTTTCATTCATAAAGAGACAGGGTTGAATCAGGTGATATCTAAAGTCCCTCTTAGATGGACATCCTAGTTAGTATATTTTGTAAAATTATAAAAATAACTGAGAGAAATTACCACAAATCAGGTGGGACCAGACTTTCTGGGATGTTACTTTGCAACTTCTACTTGGAGAAGTTGTTTTATTCATTCCCCTGCCTCAAACCCTGACGGAGGTTATCCAAGAAAGCAGTTCCCTAACCGTTTCTGCAAATGCATGTTTTTCAGCAATGATGCCTACAGGTTCTTTTTTTCAAAAGTGAAATTCTCATTTGTTCATAGGAAATACTCAATGTTCTACATGTTGCTGCAAAAATACTTAAGGTAAGAAGCTGGGGAAGTTATCGCACCATGAGTTGAAACCCCAAAGAGCAGCCTAAAGATACTTTTAATCCCAGCTAATGGAGGGGTAAGTGAGTACAGCCACACTGAAGGGTTATTTGGCTGTGTCTACTGAAAGTTTAAATACTCTTACACTCTGATCAGCAGTTTCATTTCTTAGTATCCACCCTGCAGAAATATATGTATATAAGTGGAAAGGACTGAACAAGATGTCCATGGCAAAACTGTTTGTAATAGAAAATGCCTGGAAAAATTTAAATGCTCATTAGGGAAAAGCTAAGTAAGCCATGATATATATGTCTATCCAAGGAGCCCTACACAGCAGCTAATGTGAAAAAACAAGTTACAGAATAATATATTCTACATAACATCCTTAACCACAGGGGAATTTTGTTTTACCTGCACAGAATGGACCCTGCACTTTGCCTTTACTTTTACTGAATTGGTGGCTAGTATTTTAAATTAAAAAAATTTACATTAAAATATAGATTTTTTTCTTTAAAAGATAATAGAGAGAGGCGGGGCAAGATGGCAGACTGGTGAGCTGTATGTTTTAGTTACTCCTCCAGGAAAGTAGGTAAAAAGCCAGGAACTGCGTGGACTGGACACCACAGAGCAATCTGTCTTTGGGCATACTTCATACAACACTCATGAAAACGTGGAACTGCTGAGATCAGCGAAATCTGTAAGTTTTTGCGGCCAGGGGACCCGCGCCCCTCCCTGCCAGGCTCAGTCCCGGGGGAGGAGGGGCTGTCAGCTCCAGGAAGGAGAAGGGAGAATTGCAGTGGCTGCTCTTACCGGAAACTCATTCTACTGATTCAAACTCCAACCATAGATAGACTGAGGCCAGACACCAGAGACTCTGAGAGCAGCCAGCCCAGCAGAGAGGAGACAGGCATAGAAAAAAAACAACACGAAAAACTCCAACATAAAAGCAGAGGATTTTTGGAGTTCTGGTGAACACAGAAAGGGGAAGGGCGGAGATCAGGCCTTGAGGCGCATATGCAAATCCCGAAGCAAGGCTGATCTCTCTGCCCTGGGCACTTTTCCTTAATGGCCCTGGTTGCTTTGTCTATTAGCATTTCAATAACCCATTAGATCTCTGAGGAGGGCCTTTTTTTTTTTTTTTTTTTTTTTAAATCCTTTTTGCTTTTTCTAAAACAATTACTCTAAGAAGCTCAATACAGAAAGCTTCAAAGAATTGAAATTTGGGCACGTCAAGTCAAGAGCAGAACTAAGAGAGCTCTGAGACAAAAGGCAATAATCCAGTGGCTGAGAAAATTCACTAAACAACACAACTTCCCAAGAAAAGGGGGGTGTCCGCTCACAGCCACCATCCTGGTGGACAGGAAACACTCCTGCCCATCGCCAGCCCCATAGCCCAGAGCTGCCCCAGACAACCCAGTGTGACGGAAGTGCTTCAAATAACAGGCACACACCACAAAACTGGGCGTGGACATTAGCCTTCCCTGCAACCTCAGCTGAATGTCCCAGAGCTGGGAAGGGGGAGCAGTGTGAATTAACAGAGCCCCATTCAGCCATCATTTGAGCAGACTGGGAGCCTCCCAACACAGCCCAGCAGCCCAAAACTGCCCTGGGGGGACGGCACTCACCTGCGACATAGCACAGTCATCCCTCAACAGAGGACCCGGGGTGCACAGCCTGGAAGAGGGGCCCACTTGCAAGTCTCAGGAGCCATACGCCAATACCAAAGACTTGTGGGTCAGTGGCAGAGACAAACTGTGGCAGGACTGAACTGAAGGATTAGACTATTGCAGTAGCTTTAAAACTCTAGGATCATCAGGGAGATTTGATTGTTAGGGCCACCCCCCCTCCCCGACTGCCCAGAAACACGCCCCACATACAGGGCAGGCAACACCAACTACACACGCAAGCTTGGGACACCAATTGGGCCCCACAAGACTCACTCCCCCACTCACCAAAAAGGCTAAGCAGGGGAGATCTGGCTTGTGGAGAACAGGTGGCTCGTGGACGCCACCTGCTGGTTAGTTAGAGAAAGTGTACTCCACGAAGCTGTAGATCTGATAAATTAGAGATAAGGACTTCAAACTGGTCTACAAACCCTAAAAGAACCCTATCAAGGTCAGCAAATGCCACGAGGCCAAAAACAACAGAAAATTATAAAGCATATGAAAAAAACCAGACGATATGGATAACCCAAGCCCAAGCACCCAAATCAAAAGACCAGAAGAGACACACCTAGAGCAGCTACTCAAAGAACTAAAGATGAACAATGAGACCCTAGTACGGGATATGAAGGAAATCAAGAAGACCCTAGAAGAGCATAAAGAAGACATTGCAAGACTAAATAAAAAAATGGATGATCTTATGGAAATTAAAGAAACTGTTGACCAAATTAAAAAGATTCTGGACACTCATAGTACAAGACTAGAGGAAGTTGAACAACGAATCAGTGACCTGGAAGATGACAGAATGGAAAATGAAAACATAAAAGAAAGAATGGGGAAAAAAATTGAAAAACTCGAAATGGACCTCAGGGATATGATAGATAATATGAAACGTCCGAATATAAGACTCATTGGTGTCCCAGAAGGGGAAGAAAAGGGTAAAGGTCTAGGAAGAGTATTCAAAGAAATTGTTGGGGAAAACTTCCCAAATCTTCTAAACAACATAAATACACAAATCATAAATGCTCAGCGAACTCCAAATAGAATAAATCCAAAAAAAACCCACTCCGAGACATATACTGATCACACTGTCAAACATAGAAGAGAAGGAGCAAGTTCTGAAAGCAGCAAGAGAAAAGCAATTCACCACATACAAGGAAACAGCATAAGACTAAGTAGTGACTACTCAGCAGCCACCATGGAGGCGAGAAGGCAGTGGCACGATATATTTAAAATTCTGAGTGAGAGGAATTTCCAGCCAAGAATACTTTATCCAGCAAAGCTCTCCTTCAAATTTGAGGGAGAGCTTAAATTTTTCACAGACAAAGAAATGCTGAGAGAATTTGCTAACAAGAGACCTGCCCTACTGGAGATACTAAAGGGAGCCCTACAGACAGAGAAACAAAGACAGGACAGAGAGACTTGGAGAAAGGTTCAGTACTAAAGAGATTCAGTATGGGTACAATAATGGATATTAATAGAGAGAGGGAAAAATATGGCAAACATAATCCAAAGGATAAGATGGCTGATTCAAGAAATGCCTTCACGGTTTTAACGTTGAATGTAAATGGATTAAACTCCCCAATTAAAAGATATAGATTCGCAGAATGGATCAAAAAAAATGAACCATCAATATGTTGCATACAAGAGACTCATCTTAGACACAGGGACACAAAGAAACTGAAAGTGAAAGGATGGAAAAAAATATTTCATGCAAGCTACAGCCAAAAGAAAGCAAGTGTAGCAATATTAATCTCAGATAAAATAGACTTCAAATGCAGGGATGTTTTGAGAGACAAAGAAGGCCACTACATACTAATAAAAGGGGCAATTCAACAAGAAGAAATAACAATCATAAATGTCTATGCACCCAATCAAGGTCCCACAAAATACATGAGAGAAACATTGGCAAAACTAAAGGAAGCAATTGATGTTTCCACAATAATTGTGGGAGACTTCAACACATCACTCTCTCCTATAGATAGATCAACCAGACAGAAGACCAATAAGGAAATTGAAAACCTAAACAATCTGATAAATGAATTAGATTTAACAGACATCTACAGGACATTACATCCCAAATCACCAGGATACACATACTTTTCTAGTGCTCACGGAACTTTCTCCAGAATAGATCATATGCTGGGACATAAAACAAGCCTCAATAAATTTAAAAAGATTGAAATTATTCAAAGCACATTCTCTGACCACAATGGAATACAATTAGAAGTCAATAACCATCAGAGACTTAGAAAATTCACAAATACCTGGAGGTTAAACAACACACTCCTAAACAATCAGTGGGTTAAAGAAGAAATAGCAAGAGAAATTGCTAAATATATAGAGACGAATGAAAATGAGAACACAACATACCAAAACCTATGGGATGCAGCAAAAGCAGTGCTAAGGGGGAAATTTATAGCACTAAACGCATATATTAAAAAGGAAGAAAGAGCCAAAATCAAAGAACTAATGGATCAACTGAAGAAGCTAGAAAATGAACAGCAAACCAATCCTAAACCAAGTACAAGAAAAGAAATAACAAGGATTAAAGCAGAAATAAATGACATAGAGAACAAAAAAACAATAGAAAGGATAAATATCACCAAAAGTTGGTTCTTTGAGAAGATCAACAAGATTGACAAGCCCCTAGCTAGACTGACAAAATCAAAAAGAGAGAAGACCCATATAAACAAAATAATGAATGAAAAAGGTGACATAACTGCAGATCCTGAAGAAATTAAAAAAATTATAAGAGGATATTATGAACAACTGTATGGCAACAACTGGATAATGTAGAAGAAATGGACAATTTCCTGGAAACATATGAACAACCTAGACTGACCAGAGAAGAAATAGAAGACCTCAACCAACCCATCACAAGCAAAGAGATCCAATCAGTCATCAAAAATCTTCCCACAAATAAATGCCCAGGGCCAGATGGCTTCACAGGGGAATTCTACCAAACTTTCCAGAAAGAACTGACACCAATCTTACTCAAACTCTTTCAAAACATTGAAAAAAATGGAACACTACCTAATTCATTTTATGAAGCTAACATCAATCTAATACCAAAACCAGGCAAAGATGCTACAAAAAAGGAAAACTACCGGCCAATCTCCCTAATGAATATAGATGCAAAAATCCTCAACAAAATACTTGCAAATCGAATCCAAAGACACATTAAAAAAATCATACACCATGACCAAGTGGGGTTCATTCCAGGCATGCAAGGATGGTTCAACATAAGAAAAACAATCAATGTATTACAACACATTAAAACTCGAAAGGGAAAAATCAATTGATCATCTCAATAGATGCTGAAAAAGCATTTGACAAAATCCAACATCCGTTTTTGATAAAAACACTTCAAAAGGTAGGAATTGAAGGAAACTTCCTCAACATGATAAAGAGCATATATGAAAAACCCACAGCCAGCATAGTACTCAATGGTGAGAGACTGAAAGCCTTCCCTCTAAGATCAGGAACAAGACAAGGATGCCCGCTGTCACCACTGTTATTCAACATTGTGCTGGAAGTGCTAGCCAGGGCAATCCGGCAAGACAAAGAAATAAAAGGCATCCAAATTGGAAAAGAAGAAGTAAAACTGTCATTGTTTGCAGATGATATGATCTTATATCTAGAAAACCCTGAGAAATCAACGATACACCTACTAGAGCTAATAAACAAATTTAGCAAAGTAGCGGGATACAAGATTAATGCACATAAGTCAGTAATGTTTCTATATGCTAGAAATGAACAAACTGAAGAGACACTCAAGAAAAAGATACCATTTTCAATAGCAACTAAAAAAATCAAGTACCTAGGAATCAACTTAACCAAAGATGTAAAAGACCTATACAAAGAAAACTACATAACTCTACTAAAAGAAATAGAAGGGGACCTTAAAAGATGGAAAAATATTCCATGTTCATGGATAGGAAGGCTAAATGTCATTAAGATGTCAATTCTACCCAAACTCATCTACAGATTCAATGCAATCCCAATCAAAATTCCAACAACCTACTTTGCAGACTTGGAAAAGCTAGTTATCAAATTTATTTGGAAAGGGAAGATGCCTCGAATTGCTAAAGACACTCTAAAAAAGAAAAACGAAGTGGGAGGACTTACACTCCCTGACTTTGAAGCTTATTATAAAGCCACAGTTGCCAAAACAGCATGGTACTGGCACAAAGATAGACATATAGATCAATGGAATCGAATTGAGAATTCAGAGATAGACCCTCAGATCTATGGCCGACTGATCTTTGATAAGGCCCCCAAAGTCACCGAACTGAGCCATAATGGTCTTTTCAACAAATGGGGCTGGGAGAGTTGGATATCCATATCCAAAAGAATGAAAGAGGACCCCTACCTCACCCCCTACACAAAAATTAACTCAAAATGGACCAAAGATCTCAATATAAAAGAAAGTACCATTAAACTCCTAGAAGATAATGTAGGAAAACATCTTCAAGACCTTGTATTAGGAGGCCACTTCCTAGACTTTACACCCAAAGCACAAGCAACAAAAGAGAAAATAGATAAATGGGAACTCCTCAAGCTTAGAAGTTTCTGCACCTCAAAGGAATTTCTCAAAAAGGTAAAGAGGCAGCCAACTCAATGGGAAAAAATTTTTGGAAACCATGTATCTGACAAAAGACTGATATCTTGCATATACAAAGAAATCCTACAACTCAATGACAATAGTACAGACAGCCCAATTATAAAATGGGCAAAAGATATGAAAAGACAGTTCTCTGAAGAGGAAATACAAATGGCCAAGAAACACATGAAAAAATGTTCAGCTTCACTAGCTATTAGAGAGATGCAAATTAAGACCACAATGAGATACCATCTAACACCGGTTAGAATGGCTGCCATTAAACAAACAGGAAACTACAAATGCTGGAGGGGATGTGGAGAAATTGGAACTCTTATTCATTGTTGGTGGGACTGTATAATGGTTCAGCCACTCTGGAAGTCAGTCTGGCAGTTCCTTAGAAAACTAGAGATAGAGCTACCATTCGATCCAGCGATTGCACTTCTCGGGATATACCCGGAAGATCGGAAAGCAGTGACACGAACAGATATCTGCACGCCAATGTTCATAGCAGCATTATTCACAATTGCCAAGAGATGGAAACAACCCAAATGTCCATCAACAGATGAGTGGATAAATAAAATGTGGTATATACACACGATGGAATACTACGCGGCAGTAAGAAGGAATGATCTGGTGAAACATATGACAACATGGATGAACCTTGAAGACATAATGCTGAGCGAAATAAGCCAGGCACAAAAAGAGAAATATTATATGCTACCACTAATGTGAACTTTGAAAAATGTAAAACAAATGGTTTATAATGTAGAATGTAGGGGAACTAGCAGTAGAGAGCAATTAAGGAAGGGGGAACAATAATCCAAGAAGAACAGATAAGCTATTTAACGTTCTGGGGATGCCCAGAAATGACTATGGTCTGTTAATTTCTGATGGATGTAGTAGGAACAAGTTCACTGAAATGTTGCTATAGTATGTAACTTTCTTGGGGTAAAGTAGGAACATGTTGGAAGTTAAGCAGTTATCTTAGGTTAGTTGTCTTTTTCTTACTCCCTTGCTATGGTCTCTTTGAAATGTTCTTTTATTGTATGTTTGTTTTCTTTTTAACTTTTTTTTCATACAGTTGATTTGAAAAAAGAAGGGAAAGTTAAAAAAAAAAAAAAAAAGAAAAAAGACAAACAAGGAAAAAAAAAAAAAAAAAAAAAAAAAACGATGTAGTGCCCCCTTGAGGAGCCTGTGGAGAATGCAGGGGTATTCGCCTACCCCACCTCCATGGTTGCTAACATGACCACAGACATAGGGGACTGGTGGTTTGATGGGTTGAGCCCTCTACCATAAGTTTTACCCTTGGGAAGACGGTTGCTGCAAAGGAGAGGCTAGGCCTCCCTGTATTTGTGCCTAAGAGTCTCCTCCTGAATGCCTCTTTGTTGCTCAGATGTGGCCCTCTCTCTCTGGCTAAGCCAACTTGAAAGGTGAAATCACTGCCCTCCCCCCTACGTGGGATCAGACACCCAGGGAAGTGAATCTCCCTGGCAACGTGGAATATGACTCCCGGGGAGGAATGTAGACCCGGCATCGTGGGATGGAGAACATCTTCTTGACCAAAAGGGGGATGTGAAAGGAAATGAAATAAGCTTCAGTGGCAGAGAGATTCCAAAACCAGCCGAGAGATCACTCTGGTGGGCACTCTTACGCACACTTTAGACAACCTTTTTTAGGTTCTAAAGAATTGGGGTAGCTGGTGGTGGATACCTGAAACTATTAAACTACAACCCAGAACCCATGAATCTCGAAAACAGTTGTATAAAAATGTAGCTTATGAGGGGTGACAGTGGGATTGGGAATGCCATAAGGACCAAACTCCACTTTGTCTAGTTTATGGATCGATGTGTAGAAAAGTAGGGGAAGCAAACAAACAGACAAAGGTACCTAGTGTTCTTTTTTACTTCAATTGCTCTTTTTCACTCTAATTATTATTCTTGTTATTTTTGTGTGTGTGCTAATGAAGGTGTCAGGGATTGATTTAGGTGATGAATGTACAACTATGTAATGGTACTGTAAACAATCGAAAGTACAATTTGTTTTGTATGACTGCGTGGTATGTGAATATATCTCAATAAAATGATGATTAAAAAAAAAAAAAAAAAAAAAAAAAAAAAAAGATAATAGACTTTCTAAGTCAAGACTGATAATAATGTATTGAGTATTTAACATGTAGAAATAAAATTTATGACAGCAGTAGCACTAAAGGATGGGGTTGGAAGGTTGTTAGACTATACGTGAAGTGATACTATATTGTTTGAAGGCAGGCTCTGATAACTTAAAGATGATTATTGTGAACTCTAGAGCAACCTCTAAAAACAGACAAACAAAAGCAAAGAGATATATCTGATAAATCAATAGTGCAGAGGAAATGGAATCATAAAAAAGTCAATGAATCCAAAAAGAAAAACAAAAAAAGGAAAAAGGGAACAAAGAATAGATGACACAAATGGCAAAGAAATAGCAAGATGATATATTTAAACCAAACATGTTGATAGCTACATCAAATACATATGTTCTAAACACTCCTATTAAAAGGCAGAGATTGTCAGATTGTAAAAGACAGCAGGACCCAGCCAAATGTGTTCTATAAGAAATCCAATTTAAACATAAAGACATGGATAAGTTAAAAGAAAAGGATGGAATAAACATGCCATTCAAACACTAATTAGAAAGCAGGAGTGGCTATATTAATTTTTTTTAAAAAAAAGTAGACTTCAGAACAAGGACAAAGAAGGACATTAATAATAACAAAGGAGTTATTTCCTCAAGAGGTCATAGCAATCCTAAATATGTGTGATCCTAATAATAGAGCTTCAAAATACATGAAGCAAAAAGTGATTCATCTGAAGGGAAAAAATAGAAAAATCCACAATTATACCTAGATATTTCAAAACTTCTCCCTGAGTAATTGACAGAATAAGTAGGTAAAAACTATGAATATTGAAGACTTAAACAACACTGTCAACCATGAGCATTTATAGAAAACATCACCTAGCAACAGCAGAATATACATTCTTTCCAGTGCTCATTGAATATTCACCAGTATAAACCATATCTTGGGTCATTAAAAAGTCTCCATATATTAAAAAGTTTTGAAATCATACAAAGCATAATTTCCACCACAAGGTAATTAAACTTTAAAGTAATTTTAAGAATTGTTATTAAGGGAAACTACAGATGTATTTGGAGGTGAGTGGGAGAATCCAGAAATAAATCTGCTTGAAGTCATCAGGAATGTGGAACTGAGCTGTGTCTTCCTGACTTTTACGATGGCACAAAGAATGAATTGCGTCACTCTCTTCAACTCCTTCAAGGCCACACTTGCTTTCAAGATTTACCAGTCACCATTCTGCTACCTAGGGGTCCCTTTTCACAGAAGCAAAGGAGGCAGTGACTCATGTAATATGCTCTGAAACATATCATGAAAGGACCCTGCCCTTTGTCCCAAAGTGTCTCCCTCCCTGCCATTAAAGCTGTGGCACTTGATTAAGTAATGCCATCATGAAATATCCAAACCCAAAAGAGGCAACACAATGTAAGCACCAGGCATGAACATTTTAGAATAAACCACTTTATCAGAGATAAACAACTCAAGCCATCCGGGTACCAATACATTTCTATGGAGAGAAAGAGGAAAAAAGCAAACTGTCCAGATTATGATCTTATTCAAGTAAGACAAGCCCAGATAGGATGCTTTAGCACAAGCCCCAAAGAAGCTCATGGTGGTACGTGTTGTCAGGAGAAAGAAAAGAGGAAGAGGGTGGAGATCAGGATACAGCTCAGGAAGAAAATGCAAAGCCAGATCACTTCATGGTTTGCTTAGGACCACTTGTTTAGTAGGATGAGACCACCAGAGATTCTGGTTCCTGTCCTTACTGTGGGCGATGTGACAGATCTGATCAGAGGGAGGACTTACCTCCTCACTTTTCTCTGCTTCCCTGGAGAATGTTAATGACTGAACATATCCTGGCAGGTACCCCATGGGAGACAAGGTCTTAACCATGCATGTTGCATGATGTGGGCCCAGTGGCCCCAGAGAGTGTATTTTCCTAAGGAATACCAGCTAGAGGGTTTATTTTGTTGGATGTCATTCCTTTGCTTCCCAGGGTCTAACCAAGTGTCCTTGCTCTTCCACTACCCCTATCCATAAGACTGTCTTTTGAGCCTGGTGTGGCTGTGTGAGCCTCTTACTTTCTGTCCCATGGGAATCCTAGAGCTGACCTGACACACAGGTGAGGCAGTCATCTCCTTTTCTGATTTTGGGAACACATCCTTCCTCCCCTCAAATCTTTCTTCTTACAGTTCTAGCCTGTTATATAATATTTTGGCTAGTCTTTGTCTCTCGTTCCTGGGAGATACCTTCTCAATAATTGGAATTTCCCATGATAGGAATGTCTTTTGTTATTTGTGGGGGGCCTCAGACCACACCTCATAGTTTGTGCTAACCAGATGACTCAGGTCAGTCTTATATTGGGGACTGGCCACACCAGAAGACCAACCATGTGATTATGGGGTTGTAGTTTTAAGCCAGGTCATTATCAGCCCGACATCCAGGGAAGACAGGGTTGGAGATTGAGTTCAGGATGTGGGCATTGATTCAATCAATCGTGCCTACAAAATTAGAAACCAATAAAAACTCTGGACACTGACGCTCAAGTGAGCATCCCTGACTGGTGATACATGTCGAAGTGCCAGGAGGGTGATGAATTCTGACCCCATTGGGGGAGAATATGGAAGCTTTGCAGGGACCCTCCTAATCCTTGTCCAATGTGTCTCTCCCTTTGCTTTGTTTTTATTTGTATACTTTTGCTATAATAAACTGTAATTATAGTGCTTTCCTGAGTTATGTGAGTCATTCTAGCTAATTGTCAAACTTGAGGGGGTGGTGGGAACCCTCTAACTTGTAACCAGTTTTTCAGAAGTGTGGGTGGCCTGGGAACCCCTGAACTTGTGACTGGTGTCTGAAGGGCATTCCAGTAGAGGATCGTGCCTTTGGCCTGAGGAGACTGGCCTATCTCCGGGTAGAGTCAGAATTGTAGTTGATGTCACAAGTTATTGCAACAACATTCCTTCAACTGAGGATTTCAATTGTAAGCTTATGCAGGGAAAGGGTTGAGTCTTATCCATCTTTGTACCCCTTTAAAGAAGGGGGAGGGGGACTGTGCTGGTTTGAATCTATTATGTCCCCCATAAAAGCCATGTTCTTTAAGGCAGTCTTGTGGGAGCAGATCTATTAATCTTTTGATTAGGGTGAGACCTTTTGATTAGGTTGTTTCCATGCAGATGTGATCCATCCAACAGTTCCTGAGACCCTTTGATTAGATCATTTCCATGGAGATGTGACTGAAGTACCTGAGTACTTTAAGAAAGCTCAGGGAGAGAAAGAGCTCAGAGAAGCTGAGAGAGACATTTTATAAAGAGGCTAAAATATGTAATCCAGAGTTTCCCCCCGGGAGAAGCTAAGAGCCAACAGCCAACACAGAACCAGATGCTTGGAGATGCAGACAGAAGGACGTTTAGAGAAGCTAAGCTAAGAGATGAAGCCCAGAGCTTGTCCCAGAGGAGCTAAGAGGGGACTACCAGACACTTAGAGAGAAAAGCCCTGGGAGAACAAACAAGGATGCACAGAGGCTGAGAGAGAGAAGCTAAGAGAGACAGAAGCCCAGAGACATTTTGGAGAAAGCCATTTTGAAACCAGAACCCAGGAGCAAAGGATCAGCAGACACCAGCCATGTGCCTTCCCAGCTGACAGAGGTGTTCTGGATGCTATTAGCCTTTCTTCAATGAAGGTATCCTCTTGTTGATGCCTTAGTTTGGACACTTTTATGGCCTTAGGACTGTAAATTTGTAACCTAATAAATCCTCTTTATAAAAGCCAATCCATTTCTGATATTTTGCATAATGCTGGTTTTAGCAAACCAGAACAGGGATGATTCTTCATTCAGGGCTCTTCACAGGCAGCTGGGCTCCATCAATATTTGCTACATAAGATTGCCATCTGCTCTAAAAAAATGCAAAGCCTCTTGAAGGTGAATGACATTAGACCCTCTCAGTCAAAAAGTATGTGTTACCATAAACATTGAGTATCCTCTCCCAAGGGAAGTTTAGCTGGAGAGAAAGGATAGGAAGATCTTTGTGAAGTCGTCAGGTACATACTGAAGCAATGGAAAGGTATTTTGTTAGGAGACCATGAAGAAGGCAATAGAAACTTAAACTTCCTCACCATGTGACCCAGGAGCCACCATGGGTGCCTGTCCTATCTTCCTATCTACAGACGTGGTCAACCCCACAGGCACCACTGGTTGGACCAGAGGTGAATATCTGATTGAACCTGAATCAGTGCAATTATCTTTCCAGAGCTGACCTGAGAGACAGGGATTGGGAGTTGAGGGAGAGCGAGTCTAATCTATAGCACAATACTGGAGATGTGTCCACACACTTCCACTACACCACACCCTTCCACAGCCAAATTGCTCAACTTGGATTCCATGAGCTACTGTTTCTTTCCAAAAATGCTTATTTGTGCTTAAGCCAAATTCAATTTATTTCTGTTATCCTTTAACATTAGATACATAACCTACTACAGAAACACATTTTAACAACAAAAAAAGTGCATTCTCCCTGCCTCCTTCATGGCACTTCCCAATCCTGAAAGCAGGAGCTCAGCTGGAGGTAGGAGGCAATATGACCTGTAGGAAAGAGCTCAGGCTTTGAAGTCAGACGAAAACCAGACTGAATTCCAGCTCCATTGCTTTCTATGAGCTCTGTGGCCTTGATCATGTGATCAAAGCTCTTTGAACCTCAGTTTCTTCATCTGCAAATGGGGATAGCAATTTTTATGTCACAAGATTCTTATGGGCCTAAAAGGGCAAATAAATGCCAAATAAATGTTAGCTCTGCTTTCTCCCCACTGTGGTGCTACATTTTCAGTCATTCATCAGTCAATGTTTCCATGAGCATTTGGACATTCTAGAGGTTCTAAGAAAGGTTTTCAATAATGTTATTGAATGACTTAGTGTTTTTTTCTTCTTCTTCTTCTAGAGCCAATGAGGTGCTGAGAGGTGGGCACAGAACAGGGAACAAAGGAGAGCTGGGTCCATTACTGACCCTTACAACGGCACAGTAGTGTGACCTTACACATGTCATTTGCCTTCTCTAAGCTTGTCCCTTCCTCCGTACAATAAGGGCATTGGCCTGGATTAGTATTTCCTAAAGTGTGAGTAAGTATTGTGCCCAACAGGGGCATTACTGGCATTTTGGGTAGGGGGATAATTTGTCATGTGGGACTGGCCACATATTGTAGGATTGGTACTCATATTTCATGATGTTTAGCACCTTCTAAATGTCAACAAAGTCCCAGAAATTGTGACAAAATGCCCCCTCCAGTTGATTTTCAGGTACTAGGGAGGTACTCCAGATAAGCAAAAGTAAAATAGTTTCAGTGATCAAACATGTTTATGAGATGCCAGATTAAGCAAAGTTGAATAGTTCTCTTTAGAGTCGGATGTCTCAAAATCTTTTGTGTTTAAATGTGCATTGTGAATGAGGCAGGAATTCTGAAGTAGAGATTTATCATGGAATTTAGGTACACTGATAAAGAGTAGATATGTACACCTGGGAAATTGCATTTGAGCTACTTAGTGTGATGCACAAGCTTTCACATTCCATGTTAAGCATAACTTCATGCTAATGCAAAGCATTGCATTTTCTAAGAGATAGAATGAAATGATGATTTCTGGATGTTGTTAGGTCAATAAGAAGAAACTCTGGCTGTTATATACTTTATTTATTTACTTATTTATTTATTTTTGGTCTGTTTACATGCAATTCTCCTACAGGGAAGAATAGTGGAAGTAAGAAAGTCCAGGAGGAAAAGCCGAATGGAATGCTACAGCCAGAGTTTGAAATGCAAGAAATGAGGTCTGCCCAGTGTCCGCACCTCACATCATTTGTATTTTATGGGCCAACCTCACAGAGGCCGCCACAGCAGTAGAGTAAAATTCTCTCTGTTATGTCCTCACTAATTTAATATTCCATTACCAGTGATGATTGATTTTCACATTTTCCAGCTTCACCTCTCCATCCAAATGTGGGCCCTGTTCCAAAGACATATAGCTCAGTCAAGGAGTCCATGGTGTCATTTGAAAACACCATCTTGAAAGTCTGGAACAGATTCTCTTGGTTGTCGTTAATGTTTTCATCAAAACTCCACTCCACGAGTTGGTCCTATCCCACATCTCCCCGTTCTCCCGTGTCTGATGTTGGCTAGTTATATTAACAGCAGTGAATAGAGCTGGGTGCAATAACAAATGGTGCTTTCAACCAGAGGTCCCGAGGGACTTCAAGAAAACCTCAAAGAGCTACAGCCAGGACTGTCCACTGTCTGGGCAGCTCTGGGGAGAGCCACACCTGTGGCCTGAGGCGGCAGACAGAAATGGGGTTGTCAGTCTGTCAGCTCAATTCAGTCCCTTTTCTTTCTTCTAAAAATATTTTTATTTATTTGACATAATTTTGCTAATTAATTAAATCACTCTTTTATTGAACAAATATTTATTGAGAACCTACCGTGTGCCAGACACTGCTCTTGGTACTGGGTAAGCAACAAAAAAAGGATAATCAAGGTCCCTGCACTTGAGCTTGCATTCAAGTAGGGGAGACAGAAAACAAACAACTTAATGACAAAACAAATACTATAATATTAGGAAGGGACAAATGTTATGAAGGAAAAAGCAGAGTAAACAGCTAGTGGGTGATGAAATGGGCCTAAAAGTTGACTACTTTACATACGGTGTCAAAGATAGTCCTTTGAAGGGGCAACAGCCTATCTGGGGCACAAATAAAGGAAGGGGTGAGCAATATGAAAATTTGTGGAAGGAGCATTCTATGCAGAGGGAACCACAAGTGGTTGGACCTGCTGTGGTCAAGAAGAGCATGAAAACCAGTGTGGCTAATGCAAAGTAAGCCAGGTGGAGAATGGTGGGAAAACAGGTCAGAGAAGCATGCAGGGCCAGATCATATAGAAGGCCATGCTAAGGAGTGAGGTTTTTGACAGTTTGGAGCAAAGGAGTGACACCATATCTTTTATATTCAATATAAATGTTCATATGCTGAGTGGGGAACAGAAAGTAAGGGGTGGCAAGAAGAAATGAAGAAATAGATCATATTGGGGCCAGGATAAGTGCAGGAAGTTCAGGTAGGAAGTTATGGCAGAAGTTCAGGCAAAAGATGATGGTGGTTTGGACAAGGGTGATAGCAGAGAAGGTGGTGATTCTACTATTGTTCTGAATATTTCATTTGTTCCCTGTACTTTTCAGCCTTCCTGTAGTTAGGTTAGGGGCACATGACTAGTTCTGGTTAATGAGAAGAATTGATAAGTGTCACAACCAGACTATTGGCAGTTAAGAACTGTGCCAGTTTGAATGCATTATGTCCCCCCAAATGTCATTATCTTTGATGCAGTCTTGTGTGGGCAGATGTATTAGTGTTGATTAGATTGCAATTCTTTGATTGAGTGTTTCCATGGAGATGCGACCCACCCAACTGTAGGTGATAACTCTGATTAGATAATTTCCACGGAGGTGTGGTCCCAGCCATTCAGCATGGGCCTTGATTAGTTCACTGGGGCACTATATAAGCTCAGACAGAAGGAGCGAGCTTGCTACAGCCAAGAGGGACACTTTGAAGAATGCACATGAGCTGAGAGAGGAGCTGCAGCTTACAGAGACATTTTAGAGATGGCCTTTGAAAGCAGTCTTCTGCTCCTGAGAAGCTAAGAGAGGACAAATGCCACAAGAGCAACTAAGAGTGACATTTTTGAGGAGGTGCAGCCTAGAGAGGAACATCCTGGGAGAAAGCCACTCTGAAACCAGAACTCTGGAGCAGACACCAGCCACATGCCTTCCCAGCTAACAGAGGTTTTCCAGATGCCATTGGCCATCCTCCAGTGAAGCTACCCAATTGTTGATGCCTTATCTTGGACACTTTATGGCCTTAAGATTGTAAGTTTGTAACCAAATAAATCCCTTTTCTGGTGTTTTGCAAAAAGGTAGCACTAGGAAACTGGAATAAGAGCTGATGTGTTTCTTCCATTTCTCTCCTCCCCCACTATATGAAACTTAGACATGATGCATGCAACATGATGTAGTTCTAAGATGAATGAAGGTCTCCCAACCCATGTTGAACTTTACACAAGTGAGAAATTAACTTTTCTTGTTAAGCTTTGAGATTTAAAGTATTTATTTTGACAACTAGCACTGTTTACCCTCAAAATACATATATATTTTGAAGTTGAATCCAATAGAACAAGCTAAGGGTATGAGAGAAAGAGAAGATTGCAAGATGACTCCACATTTTTTGGCCATATCACTACAGTTAATTGTGGTGCCATTTATGCAGATAGGGAACACTAATGAGGAGCAGTGAATTTGAGGGTAAGAAGCAAGAGTCTGAGTTTGGACTAAGTTTGCACTGCCCAGTAATATCCAAGTGAATATGCTAAGCAGATAATTGGATACATAAGTTAATGCATGCAGAGAAGCATTGAATATAATGAGGGAAAGAGACTCCATTCCATGAGGCTCTGGTTTATTGGAGGGACAACAAAGAAAACAAACCAAATCAATGAAGATTATCCCACTCATTTCTCCCTTGTTCCCACACTTAGTCTAATTTTAACCAAGATCCTAGAGGAAGAGAGTGTGGTGATGATTGCAGTGTTCAAGAATGAATGGGGAGTGGGGGACACACAAAGAGTAACAGGAAGATGGGAGTGCTTTCCCAGGGACTAGCCAAACATGGGTCTTCCTCAATTGGGAAGTTACTTTCACCCCAACCTAAACCATCTCAATTCATGTTTTCAAAGCCTTTACTCTCTGTGTTACTGTGAATTCCTTATTCCCATAATGGACCTCTAATGCACTCAGGAATGGGAGGCTGATTTAACTTGGGGTGAAAAGGCCTTCAAAACTGAAGATGATTCCAAGTTTGGTTCTTCTGAGCACTTACTAGATAGGCCTCATTTGGTTGATCTTAAAAAGGGGAAGAGGAAATGACATAGAGAAAACAGGACAGTAAGGGCCTCCTAAAAGTTGTCCCTCTATAAAAGCAACAAGAAAACTGGCAAAAATTCTCAGAATCAAATTTTTTCAGAACTCTGGAAATTATCTAGAAGCTTGCAGCAAATTGAGAAAGCTCCAGTCAAGAAAAATGGCTGAATCTTAGTAACAATATCAAGATTTATGGTTTTTTAACTTGCTCTCATCCAATACCAAAATCCAGCTCCACTGTAGCCTTGCAAAATAATAGCCCATTTGCTTAGTGCAGCTTGGAAACCATTGGTGGGAGCAAAAAACAACTGGTACTCTTTCAAAGACTTATTCCCAAAGAATTGTCATTATTTGACCTGTCTTGTGGTTCATTAGAAAACTCAACTTACATGGCTGTTTCGGAGCTCACCAGTGCAAAAATACTTTTTCTGGAGGAGGGGGGAAGGGTAGGTAATGCTGCTTGAAACAATTACAGGCAAGTGTTTTAACTTAGGTGGCTGCCTGAGGTGATGGATAACAGTTGAGATAAAGAATAGATTAGAAGCTTAAAGGAAAAGCTGGGGAATAAGATGTCAACAGGGCTTTGAAAAGCTCCAACATATTCCTGAGAAACTAGAAGGCCATGACATGCACAGGTTTATGCACATGCACAAGACAGACTTGAGAAGATCTTAAGCTTTCATCTCTGCCAGACCTTGAGGCTCTGCACAAGCAGGAAGTGAAAGCTGAAGCAGAGCTTTAAACTTCCTGTCTGAATGTTGAAGCATGTCTCAAAATGTACACTGAGGCCCTCAGCAAAGACTGGGATATATATTGGTTTTAGGCTTTTAAGGAATTTTCTGACCAATCATTAGCTGACTACTAAGCTAATTTAGTAGAGTCTTCAATAGCCACAAACAACAAAGAATACAGATTACATAATTAGTTTATAAAAGTCCCTAAACAAACAAACAATTATAATTACAACAAGCAACAACAACAGAACAGGAAGAAGAGTCTGATTTCCAAATTTGCTAACTTATGTTATTTTTAATGTCTAGTTTTCAACAAAAATTATGATATACAAAGAAACAGGGAAATATGACCCATAAACAGGATTAAAAAGGCAGCAATAGAAATCATCTTTGAGGAAACCCGGATATTGGACCATATTGCAAGTATGTTCAGAGGACTAGAGAAAACCATGTTTAGAACCAAGGAAAGTCTGAAAACTGTGTCTCACCAAATATAGATTATCAATATAGAAATAGAAATTATAAAAAGGAACCAAATAGAAATTCTGGAGTTAAAAAGTATGATATCTGAAATTTAAAATTTACTACAAGAAGTGCTCAATTGCAGATTTGAGCTGGTGGAGAAAAAGAATCAGTGAACCTGAAGATAAGTCAATTGAGGTTATTCAGTCTGAGGAACAGGGGAAAAATAAAAAAAATAAATAAATAAAAAAAACCACAGAGACATATGCATAATGGGAGTCACAGAAGGAGTGAGGGGAAAGAAAGGGGCAGAGAGAATATTTAAAGAAATAAAAGCCAAAAACTTCCCAGATTGGATGAAAAACTAATGTACACATCCTGGAAGTTGAGTGAACTACAACTAGGATAAATTAAAGATATCCACACTTAGACACGTAACAATCAAACTGCTGAAAGAAAAAGGCAAAGAGAGAACCTTGAAAGCAGTGAGAAAGAAGTGACACATATACAAGAATCCTCAATAAGGTTAATACCTGAGTTCTCATGAGAAATCTTAGATGATAGAAGGCAATGGGATGTCATATTCCAAGTACTAGAAGCAAGAAACTGTCAACCAAGAATTATATATGCAGCAAAACTATCCTTCAAACACAAAGACAAACTCAGATGTGTCCTGGCCAGTTGTTGGTTTCCAGCTCAGTACACCAGTGAGCACAGACAGTTGCTGATCTCTGTGCTCAAACCACATGCCTGCGGTCTGTCCACCATGGGGGTTCCTCAGCTGACTGAGAGGACTTTCGATCCACTCATTCACTGCAGGACAGGATTTGAAAATAATGGAATCAGGAGTGGAGGCATAAAGCAACTGGTGTTTGATAAAAGGTTCCAAAGAGGATCCTGAACAGTCCCAATAGGGAATGGGGAAGTCCATAGTGGCTCAATTTGGGGAAGGGGCAGGTAGACCTTGGAGGGTGTTCTAGTTTGCTAATGCGGCTGGGATGCAAAACACCAGAAATGGACTGGCTTTTATAAAGGGGGTTTATTTGGTTACACAGTCACAGTCTTAAGGCTACAAAGTGTCCAAGGTAACACATCAACAATCGGTTACCTTCACTGGAGGATGGCCAATGGTGTCTGGAAAACCTCTGTTAGGTGGGAAGGCACATGGCTGGCATCTGCTCCAAGTTCTGGTGTCAAAATGGCTTTCTCCCAGGATGTTACTCTCTAGGCTGCAGTTCCTATTTGAAATGTCACTCTGAGTTGCTCTTGGGGCATTTGTCCTGCCCTAGCTTCTCTGGAGCAAGAGTCCTCCTTCAATGGCCATCTTCAAACTGTCTCTCATCTGCAGCCACTCTCTCAGCTTCTGTGTGTTCTTCAAAGTGTCCCTCTTGGCTGTAGCAAGCTCCCTCCTTCTGTCTGAGCTTATATAGTGCTCCAGTGAACCATAGGCGAATGGGCCGAATGGGTGGGACCACACCTCCATGGAAACTATCCAATCAGAGTCATCACCCACAGTTGGGTGGGTCACATCTCCATGGAAACACTCAAAGAATTACAATCTAATTAACACTGATACATCTGCCCACACAAGATTACATCAAAGATAATGGCGTTTTGGGGGACATAATACATTCAAACTGGCATAGAAGGTCTGTGGACTTTAATCCCATCTTTTGTACACTGACTACCCATTACTTGCATTTTGCTACTTTGAGTTTGGATGAGAATGCGGTGTAGTTTGTAGTGGCATGGTGCAAGCAATATCTCTCTGATGTGTAAACATGGTCTGTTTTATGCACTCACTTGGAAATGATGTGATTGATGATTTCAAATATATCCTTGGAGATTTCTCTGGATTAGGATGCTTGTTTTTTGTTTTGTTTTGTTTTTGTTTTTGTTTTTTTGCCTAAGGATGTTGCAGATGCTTTTGTTTTGTAGGCTTTGTGATAGGGCCACCTGGGCTCAGACCTCCAGTATCTACTGATTCATGGGGGTAGATGTGAAGGCCTCCTGGTGGGAGAGGTTTGGACGCCTTTCTTCCTAAACACAGCCACCCTTCCTAACCAACCCCTGGCTCCCTCCTGATCTGGGCTGCTTGGAACACTGCTCAGCAGTTGCTCTGCCCTCCTGCCCAGTCCCACTCCCCCTCCCATCCCTCTCCCAGTCCTCACACCAGGCAGAGACCCCTGATGATGAGGCACTGCTGAATCCTTCCATTCCTCACCTTGTGTCAGTCCTGGAGGAAATCGGGAAAACAAATTCGGAGGCAGAATTTTCACACTGGATTTTTCCATTCCTGGGAGTTGCACTTGTCTGCAGCCACAACTCAGAGAGCGTAGGCCCCTCCCTGGAGCCCACCAGATCCCTCTACACCCTGATTTTTCAGGTGCTCATTTTCAGAGTGTGGGTTACCCAGGCTGCCCGGCACTGCCCAGGGTCAGGCCATTGTTGGTACTCACGAGCAACAGGGAGAGGGGGCAAAACTCAGATCTGCCCCTCCTGTGACTTCTGACCTCTCGGCCACATGGGGTCACCCCCTCCTCCTGGCCGTGGGGCCTGCAGGGCAGAGCTGACAACCGGGCATGTGGTATGATGCTTTGAGAATGGCCACCATGTCCTTCAAGGACCCTTTTTTTGAGCCCACTGTCTGCATGTTCTCACTTTGAAGAATGTTCTCAGATTACCCTTGCTGGCTTGAGAACAAAAACCCCAACTCATTATCAGCTCCTCTGTTGACATATTCCAATCACTCTGTCTTCATTTTTTTTTTTTTTTTCTTTTTTTGTCCTGGAGAGGTCAGAAATGTAATTTAACTATACATTCTCAGAATTATTTGTAGAGTGGAAGAAAGTGACAGATGATATCATTTTGAATGGTACTGTGAATGGGAAAGAGATTGTGCCAAATTCCTGAATGTCCTGACAGTGACAGCCTGGCAGCCTGTGTGGCCAGTCTTCCAGGAGGCGTAGGTGGCAGGCAGGGGCCTGATTTTCCTGCTGGTTGTTACTCGCAGTCAGACAGCTACTTGGAGAAGAAAGCTCTCCTGCAATTTGGTCCCAAAATGTCCTGGTCCTTGACTTATGAAGACACTTGAAATGGGGAGACCCAGGCCTCGCCTGAGTAGCTCTGGGAGGGGAAGGACAGCACTGCCAGGTGGGGTGGCCTAGGAGAGGGCCAGGGCAGTGCAGATTCCCTTTCTGGTTTTCAATAAATAAGTTTTTGGAATAAAAAAAAACAAAGGAGAAATTTAGACAATCACAGATAAACAAAAACTGGGTGAATTTGTCACCCACAGAATTGCCCTATTAGAACTACTAAAGGGAGCCCTTGAGGCTGAAATGAAAGGACCCTAGATTAGTAACTTAAATAGACATAAGGACATAAAAAGCATCAGCACAGGTAACTACACAAGTAAATATCAGACAGTGTATAAATGTAATTTTCATTTTAACTCAATCTTTAGCCTATTTGATTTTAAAGACAACTTCATAAAGTGATAATTAGGAATATATGTTGATGGGACACAATGCATAAAGATGTCATTTGTGACAATAATAGCAAAAGTATATGTGTGTGTGGGAGGAATAGAGCTATAAAGGAGAAAGTCTTTGTATATTATTAAAATTAAATTGGTATTAATAAAAATTATATTATTTTAAGTTTAGGTTTTAATTATAATATCCAGTAAAACTACTAAGAAAATAACTCCAAAAATACGGTAAAAAAAAAAGTAAAATGCTGTATGAGAAAATATCTATTTCACATAAAAGAAGGCAGTAATGCAGCAATAGAGAAACAAAAAGAAATGACATATAGGAAAGAAATAGAAAAATGGTAGATGTAAATCGTGTCTTAGTAATTACATTAAAAGTAAATAGATTAAGGTCTCCAATTAAAAGTCAGAGAGTAGCAGAATGGATAAGAAAAATATGATACAAGAGCCACAGTTTTATTCAAAGACACAAATGAGTTGAAAGTAAGTGGATAGAAAAAGATATACCACACCAACAGTGATCAAAAGAGGATTAATATAAGACAAAATAGACTTAAGACAATGATTGTTATGAGACAAAAATTACATTTCATATTGATAAAGGGATATCAAGATCTCATGGTATCCAAGAAGATTTAAAACTATAAACATATATGCACCTAATATACATGCCCCAAAATACATGAAAGAAAAACTGACAGAATTGAAGGCAGAAACTGAAAATTCAATAGTTGGTGAGGTCAATACACCACTTTTAATAATGGGTAGAATGGCCAGATAGAAGAACAACAAGGAAATAGAAGACCTGAACAGTAAAATAAACCAAGTGGATCTATCAGACATCTTTAGAACAATCCTTCTAATAATAGCTGAATATACATTCTTCTCAAGTGCACATGGAACATTCTTCAGGATGAACCATATGTTAGGCCATAAAATAAGTCTTAATAAGTTTTAAAAGATTAAAATAATACAAAGTATGTTCTCATACCATAGTGGAATAAAATTAGAAATAAATTCCAAGGAAATTTGGGGAAAAAAGCACACAACTTTCAAATGCAGAAATGAAATATGAGACTTATTACTACCCTTACAGGTATAAAAACGATTTTAAGGGAATATTATAAAAATTTTATGTCAACAAATTAGATAACCTAGATGAAATGGACAAATTACTAGAAATACACAAACTGCCAACACTAACTCAAGAGGAAACTGAAAATCTAAATAGGCCCATAGAAGGTAAAAAGATTGAATTAGTAATAAAAAAAACTTCCCACAAAGATAATCCCAGGTCCAGATGGTTTCACTGGTGAATTCCACCAAACTTTTAAAGAAGAACTAATATTAATCCCAACTTATCCAGAATCCAATATTGCCATTATACCAAAACCAAAGTTATCACAAGAAAACTACAAACAATATCCTTTATGATATAGATGCAAAATAGTCAGCAAACTACTAGCAAACTGAATCCAGCAGGTAAAATGACTATTTACCATGACCAAGTGGGATTTATCCTAGAAAAGCAAGATTTGTTCAACATATGAAAATTAACCAATGTATAACACTATGTTAACAGCACAAAGGTAAAAAAAATACCACATGATAATCCTAATGGATATATAAAAAGCATTTGACAAAATTCAACATTCTTTCAGTCTATTGTTAACCGATTTTTGACAAGGATGTTAAGATCATTCATTGGGGAAAGAATTATCTTTTCAGCAAATGATGAGATGACTGGATAACCACATGAAAAATAATGGATTTTGACCTCTACTTCAAATCATATACAAAAATTAACTCAAAATGGGTCAAAGTCTAAATGTAATAACTAAAACTATCGAACTCTTAGTCTAAAACATGGGAGAAAGTCTTCATCACCTTGGATTAGGCAATAGCCTCTTAGGTATCACACCTAAAACACAAGAAACTAGCAACAACAAAAATAAATACATTTGACTTCATTAAAACTGAAAAAGTTTTATGCATCAAATGACACTATGGAAGGAATTGAAAGACAGCTCATGGAATGGGAAAAATATTTGTGAATCAAATATCTGATAAGGGTCTAATATACAAAATATATAAAGAATTCTTACAACTCAACAATAAGAAGACAGATACAATTTAAAAACAAGCAAAGGATTTGAACAGAAATTACTCCAAAGAAGTTATACAAATGGCCAACGAACCCATTAAAAGATGGTCAACCTTTTAATCATTAGGTAAATGCAAACTAAAACCATGAGATATGACTTCAAACCCTCTAGGATGGCTGTAATAAACCAAAAGAATGGAAAATAACAAGTGTCAGAGAGGATGTGGAGAAACTGGAACTGTCTTACATTGTTGGTGGGAATGTAGAACGATGCAGCCGCTGTAGAAAACAACTTGGCAGATCCTCAATAAGTTAAACATTGAGTTACCATAAGACCCAGCAATTCCATTTCTAGGTATATCATTTTTCACAACTGCCAAAAAGTGGAAAACAACCCAAATGTTCTCAGCTGATGAATGGATAAACAAAAGTTAACATATCCATACAACGGAATGTATTTTGTTCAGTCATAAAAGTAATGAACTACTAATTCTACAATATGGGTAAACCTTGAAAATATTTTACTAAGTGATAGAACTTAGACATATAAATCTATATTGTATGATCCCCTACATTCAAGTGTCTTTGGGCTTCAGTGATAGCTTCTAATATGAAATATTCAGAATAGGCAAATCCAAACACAGAAAGTAGGTTACTGGTTGTCAGGGACTGTGGGGAGGGGCAATGGAGATGACTGCTGGTGGATATGGGGTTTCTTTTGAGGTGATGAAAATGTTCTGTATTCATGTTGATGGTTGCACAACTTTGTGAATATACTAAAAGCCACTGAACTGTGCACTTTTGCATGGTGAATTTCATGGTATATGAATGATATTTCAATAAAGGTTAAAGATTAAAAGGGTTAGAAATTATGTAGACTTGGTACTCAACAAATGATTGCTAATAATTATAATGATGTTACTAAAATTATGCTGGGAAGTTTTTATCTTAACAACTAACATATGATTCTGCTGAGAGGAGGCTTTCATAAGCCTTGGAAGTTTAATTCAGCCATGGGCTATTGCATAGTTTTCATAGATAGGCTGATCAATTTGATGAAGGAGGGGAGCAGGGTAGGGAGAAGGGTCTGAGAGAAAGAGGGGGCCATTAGCTTCAGGGTATGAGACATTTTGGGGGAAGATACATTGGTGCATTTCAAAGAGTTTGCTGTAGGGTGTGTAATGTGATTCTCTCCTATAAAATCCTAAGAACATTCTTTATGGTTTATTAGTGATTAGTGCATCTTTCAGGTAGGGTTAGGTTTGACTGCAATTGACAGAAAAATCCAAACAAAACAAACAAAAATAACAACAAAAAATGTGTCTTAAACAAGACAAAAGTTTATTTCTCTCTCATGAAAAGAAGGCCAGAGCTAAGCACTTCAGACTGGTGTTGCAACTCAGGACATGAGGTCCAGGCTTCTTATAGTCTCTGTTCTGGTTTGCTAAAGCTGCCAGAATGCAAAATACCAGAAATGGATTGGCTTTTATGATGGGGGTTTATTAGTTCAGAAATTTACAGTTCTAAGGCCGTGAAAATGTCCCAATTAAGGCATCAACAGGACAATACCTTCTCTGAAGAAAGGCCCATGGGATCTGGGGTTCCTCTGTCACATGGGAAGGCACATAGCTGGTGTCTACTGGGCCTCTTCCTGGGTTAGCTTCTCATTTCCATTGCTTTCTCCAAAATGTCCTGGGCTTCAGTGTTAGCTTCTCTGCAGCAAACTCTTTATTTCATCTCTTAGCTTCTCTCCTGGTTCTGGTTTCAACAGCTGTATCCAAAATGTCTCTGGGCATTTTCTTTCTAAGTGTCTCAGTCTATGTTGGTTCTCTGCTTGTTTCTCCCGGGCATTTCAGTCCAAGTGTCCCTGAGCTCTCTTCAAAATGTCTCTGCCTGTGATCCTCTCATAGAGGAGGCCAGTAAACTAATTAAGACCCACCTTGAATGGGTGGGGTCACATCTTCAAGGAAATAATCTAATCACAAGGTCCCTCCCACAATTGGGCAGTTCATATCTCCATGGGAACAACCTAATCAAAAGGTCCCACCCACAATAGGTCTGTC
Source organism: Choloepus didactylus (assembly GCF_015220235.1). Lineage (NCBI taxonomy): Eukaryota > Metazoa > Chordata > Mammalia > Pilosa > Megalonychidae > Choloepus > Choloepus didactylus. The sequence continues at coordinate 126,978,199 of NC_051314.1, forward strand.
CCCACAGGAACGGATTAAAAGAACATAGTCTTTCATGGGATACAGAACAGATTCAAATGAGCAGTCTCCAAGAAACATACCCAAGATGGCACATGTCTTCTGGGTCCAAGATGACTGCTAGAGTTTTGGCCATCATATTGGCATTCTGGGGGCTGGATAGAGTAAGGGATAAATAAGAAGGGCACACATCAGCTATTTTTAAAGGAGGTTTCTAAGAAGAGCCACAAACACTGCCACTTACCTGTCATTGGATAGCGCTTCGTCGTGTGATGACACCTAGATTCATAGGAGGCTGAGAAATACAGGCTTTATTATGGGAGGCCTCAGGCTTGGCTTAAAATTGGGGAGAAGAGAAGGAAGGAAAGAGCAGATATTTGGATAGGCAACTGGCAGTCTCTGCCATTGTGTGATTGGATTTTTGGGATGGAAGAGTAAAGAGATTTTGAGGTCTGCAACAAAGTTGGTGTGCCAGTTTGAATGTATTATGTCCCCCAAAACTCCATTATCTTTGATGTAATCTTGTGTGGGCAGAGGTATCAGTGATGATTAGATTGCAATTCTTTGAGTGTTTCTGTGGAGATGTGCCCCACCCAATTGTGCATGATGACTCTGGTTGGATAATTTCCATGGAGGTGTTACCCCACCCATTCATGGTGGGTCTAAATTAAATCACTGAAGCCATATAAATGAGCTGACAAACAAGGAACTCAGAGCAGCTGAGAGTGACGTTTTGGAGAGCAGCTACAGCTGAGACATTTTGGAGATGACTGTTGAAAGCAGACTCTTGCTCTGGAGAAGCTAAGAGGTGACAAATGCCCCAAGTGCAACTAAGAGTGACATTTTTGAGGAACTGCAGCCTAGAGAGGAATGTCCTGGAAGAAAGCCATTTTGAAACCAGAACTTTGGAGCAGATGCCAGCCACGTGCCTTCCCACAGAGGTTTTCCGGACACCATTGGCCATCCTCCAGCGAAGGTATCCAATTGTTGATGTGTTACCTTGGGCACTTTATGGCCTTAAGACTGTAACTGTGTAACCAAATAAACCCCCTTTTATAAAAGCCAATCCATCTCTGGTGTTTTGCATTCCAGCAGCATTAGCAAACTAGAACAGTTGGCATATGGCAAAATTAGATAATCCACACAAGGACAGCCATACAACTAGGTACTTATCAACAGTGTTCCAGAATCCAAAATGGAAACAAATTCTACACCAAAAGCAAAACCCTACACTCCTGTTGTAAACGGCACATTCCAAGAACATGTCAAAGACATCTTCTTACATTCCATAGTCAATGATTTTTGAGTAGGGGGGTTGAGATATACAGCAAAATACAGCTGGCTAGATGACCTTCCCAGTCCTTCAAAACCCAGTATCCTGTCAAGTTCATAAAGTCAGATTTCCCCCGGGTGCTCTTCTCACATCCAAGGGATGTAACAGACTATTTCCCCAAGGTGCATGTTTTCAGTGATTCTCATTTTTGGAAAAGTTTGATAGACAAATTTCCACTATTTCTCTTAGGGTAGAAGGAAAAAGAATGAATGATAATGGATCAGATTATGTTCAAAATGGCAGTTTTGCTGATTACAAACAATTAGATAGCACTATTTAAATGCTTCAGGTTGAGTATAAAGCAGATAAGTCAGGTGTAAAGGGGGAAAAATCCCCACTATTTTTACCTCCAATAAGGTAAACATTTATAAAGAAGTATTTCTCTGTATTTCTCAGAACACTACTTTACATGATGCAAAAAGGCTTCAATAAAATTTTTTATAGTGTGCTCTTAGAGACTAACAATGTCCATAGTATATTTCAGGCTCAGAGATGTCCTTCAATAAAGAAACTTAATTTTTTAAAACCGGTCCCTACAATTATTTGCCCAGGAAACACTTTCCTTTCAAAACACTTTTTAGCATGTCATGAAATGCTGTATTCCTCAGGACACAGTTTGGAAAACAGCGTCCTAGAGTAGTGATTTTTAATTTATTGTGTGGTGAAAGAAAATTTTTTAATGTCCAATATTTCAGAAGCCCAAATTTTTATTTAAAAAGTAATAAAAGTGAATTGGAGGAAAAATGAAAAAAAAAAAGTCATAAAACATGAGCCATATATTTTATTATTAGATTCAACAGTCATAAAATTACTCTGCCAAAATACTGAAAAACTTTCTAAATATTTACTTTCACTTTCTGTGGTCATTTCACTGCAGGCGGTAACTTCAGTTGGTATGCAGGGACCACCCTGCCACCATGCAATTCTCCTTCTCTTACACCCCTCCTAAGGCAGACTCATGTGGCTTCAGAATTCCTGCAGTGGGGAAGCTCCTAAGCTTGCAGGATGCCCAGATCCCTCATATAGAAGAGCACCCCAATTTCTCCTACCTCTTTGTTAAGGATAGAATGAGTTAGAACATCGTGTCAGCTTCCTGGAAATAGAAGATCCTGAGGTTTTCTGGTGGGGTTTGGGGTTGGGTGGGATAATTGGCTAGAAAGAGATACAAGGAAATGTCTGCAGTAATGGAATTTTGGGTGGTTAGAGGAGAGTATACAATTTTCAAAACTCATCAAACTGAACACTTAAGATATGTTCAAATAGTTCTATGTAAATTAGATTTTATTTTTTTAAAAAAGAGGAATCCCACATGCAGCACACACACAAGACACTGACTTTGCCTGCAATAAGAAATGAATTGGTGAAATTTGGGAAGATGGAGGTAGCAATGGCAGCATAAGCTTTGAATTTTCTCATATCCATACATCAAAAAGAGATAAAGTAACTAGATAGTAAAATGAAAAATCCATGGGCAACATTTACAAACAACTAGTTCACAAATTATTCCCAAGACCTTCAAATTATAAATGGATGGAAGCAAACCACCAAGAGTACAAGATTGCAAGTTATAAGAATCTGTGCAAGAGAAAGCAGAGAGAAAAACAGGGTTTCTGACGGACCCAAAATAAGAGAATCTTAAATAGCTAATACGTACTTACTAGAGAGGGTGGTGAGAAATTTTGAGAATAGCAGCTGAAACTGGAAGCAGTATTGCACGCTCCAATTGCAGGCCTAAAAGGCCTGGAGAAATCTAACTACAGGGCTTTCTTATAGGACAGGGCTCTACACTCAGGACAAACTTTTAGAGGGAAAATCAAAACTAAGCAGAATGAAGAAAATAGAGAAAAAGGAAAAAGAAGGTGCCAGTAAAATTAAGAGAGGGAGAAATAGCCAGGAAATCTCAAGAAGGAGGAAGCTATACTTTTGAATACTGCACAAAATAACATAAGCAGCAGCTTTGTGAAATTATAAAATCTCTGAAACATGCCTCCTTCCAAAGTTCATGAAAACTAAAGTCATCAAAAAGTGATGAAGAGAAAAGTGTTGAGATCAACTGCCATGCAAAACTACAATGAGAGAAAAGAATACGGATCAGTAAATATCCCTACAAAGAATGAAAGCATGCCGGAAAGACATGGTTAGATAACTAAACTGTAACATAATATTTCAAAATGAACTAAAAGACATTAACATGATACAAGACATAGAAAACAACATAAATCAAAATTTGAAAAACTCAGAAATTGGGTGACTGAAAGAATTAGAAATAAATGAAAAGAAATTTTAAAATTGAAGACTAAATTAGGAGAAACACAAGAATGAATAAACAAGACAAATAATGCTTTAGGAAAAACATAAAGTGTAAAGGAAGAAAATAATTGTCAAATCAGAGAGAAGGGAAAAGATAAAAAAATATTTGAAAGAAAGTGACAAATACTAAAATTAGGCAAAAAAAAAAAAAAAAAAAAAAAAATCCAATAAACCAATGATACGAATTCCCGAAGAAGAAAACCAAAGCAAGGGTAAAGAATAAATGCTAAAATTACAAAAATTCCTAAAATTAAAAAGGATTTGAAATAACGTAAGAAAGAGTACACAATGTCCTTGAGAAAAACCCAGAATAATCATCATAAATCTGTATTCTAATAACATTATTCACCTTAAAAATGAGAGAAAAATTTATATGCATGTCTAGGCCAAAAAGTGTGTTAATTAAAAACCATATTGTCATCAGATTTATACACCAGAAAGAAAATGGAGTCAATGTATTTAAGATATTCAAAGGAAGAAAAGATGAGCCAATTGTATTCTATCTGTCTAAACTAACCTTCAAGTATAAATGGTGCAAACAAACTCTTATCAACATCAATAATCAGATAATTTTGTTCCCATTAGCACTGCCTAAGGAATTTAGCAATGAATGAGCTTCAGACAACCAAAACGATGAGATAAATAAACACAAGGACTACCAATGGTAACTAAATAAACATGTACATGTAGAACAGATATTAAATAAGTGTTAAGCAGAAGAGAATATAGTGTGTGATGGATATATGCTGTTACGATGTAGTTATACTATAATCATCAAAGAACGAGAGAGAATGGGGATAACGTATGCCAAAAATTTTTTGACTGCTTTGAGTAATCATAATTGGTGCAGGTAGCATTGATATTGTTATTCTAAGACTTTTATATGTGTAATGCACAATAAAGCAAATGAAAAATTATGGGACATTGTAATTCTATCATTTTTGATGTCCTTGAGAGCTAGTATCATAAATGTGGATAGAAGGAGATACATATGTAATTTAGAAGAGGTTGAAGAAACATGAAGTTGTCCTGGGTTTGAAGTGGAAATATCAGTATGAACATATGAACTCATTATCCCCTCATTATGTGTGTGTGTGTGTATATATATATATAATACAGCTCTGTCCACTGAAAAGGCATAGATGCCTACACACAGTGACAAACTGTTATGGATTGAATTGTACTCCCTCAAAAGATAGGTGACCCCTGATTCTGTGAATGTGAACCTATTTGGAGATAGAGTCTTTGAAAATGTTGTTAGCTAAAAGGTCCTTATGAAAAGGGGAGAATTGAACACGCAGAGAGAAGACAGCCACGTGACAGAGGTGGAGTCTGAGCTATACCAAGGATTGAGGGTGTGTCACTTCCCAACCCCACAGACTTGGGCCCTGCTGACATCTTGGTTCGGATTTCTGGCTTCCAGAACTGTGAGACAATAAAATCCTGTTTTGTTTAAGCATTTAAGTACCCCCTCCCCGCCACACACACAGACACATATGTACACACACACACTTTGTGGTTCTTTGTTACAGCAGCCGCAGCAAACTAAGACACCATCCCAATAGCCATGGGCATCTCCAGTGCCCACGTGGCGATCTTGAAAGGCTAGTTTCCATTAAAAAAAAAAAGAAAGCAAACAAAACCAGGGCTTCTCAGAGAAACACGCAAGATGAGCCTGGACTTTCTTTCCCTTCCAGGCAGCAAGTAAGCCTGCGAGACCATCACGGTCACACTGCAGGAACGAGGAGCTGCCCTGAAAGGCTCTCACTGGCCAAAGGTGGGGTAATTTGAACCTCAATAAAGAAAAGAACTGCAATGAATTGAAACCTGCCAAATAGCTCCAAATCTGTGGATTTATAATGATACTTATAATGGGTCACCTGCTGAGGGGGACAGGAAACCAGTCTTGAAAATCTTGAAATTTGGGTAAAGAAAAGGTAAGATGCAAACCTTTATCTTTGCTACATGAACTGTACAAAATATTGGATGAGGGAAGTGTTTCCTTACACAATTAGTCCAGCTATTAGATGAAAAATGAAATAATAGATTTAAAATGTCACCATTTTGCAACCCCCATTGAATTAATGAATCTAGGTATTGGGCATGAATGGCCATGAATATCAAAAATGAGTGAAAACCAGTAGGCTGTGATGAAAGAAGCACCACCACCCATAGGCTTGCCAAAAACGTCACATCTGAGTCTGGTCAACCCTCAGATTCTAGCCACCAATTTGCAGAAAATACAGAGGACAAAGGTATATGCTGAACTCCACCAGGAGTTTGCAATCAGCAAAATCCAGAACTCTGCTCATCAAATGGGCCAGCTTTGTCAACATGGTAAGGAAAGGAGAGGGAGGGAGGGAGGGAGAAACTGTAGGTGAGAAGGAATTCAAAAGACATATCAAAAATGTTTTAATGTGCAAAATTAAATGATAGCATTTAGGGAGGAACACTGGTGAGAAATCCATAAAGAAATTCAGGGACATGATTACTAAAAAAACAGAGTAGTAATTGTCTTTAAAGGGAGAGATGGCCCTGTGACTGGGGCGAGGCACTTGGAGGGGGCCCTAAGAGGGCAAATTTTTATTTCTTGACCAGGATTTAAGAATGTTTCCCTTAGAATAATGCACTAAGCTGCATATTTGTTTTATAATGTTTTCTGTTTCTGTATTTTATTTTACAATAATATGTGTGTATATATGTGTTTATATATAGTGTTTGTATATATGTGTTTATATGTATAACTGTGTGTGTGTATATATATGTATATATTCTATCTGCCTATCTGTCTGTCTAGCTAGCTAGCTAACTTTAATGAGATGTCTCTTAAGAAAAAATATCTCTACCATTAGGAAAGTTTCCATACACTAATCAAAATAAATTTGTATATACTGGGGTGAAATGGTAGAGCTCAGCCTCAATATAACATGTGAGCCATAGGAGACAGCCCTCCCTATGGCACCCCACACTGACACGCACTCCCCAGGACCTGGCTCTCCCTTTGTCCCCAGCAATTAGCACAGTTTACACTTGAGTGATCATTGTTTTGACCTGCACTAAGTCTCGGCATCCGGGCTCCATCACCCACCATCTGTGCCCTTGCCAGGATGACTGCTCAGCCTCTCTCGAGCAAGCACCGGAAGTCGGTCTTGGCTGCAGGCCTATCCGGTGACAGGCAGCCAAGGGACGGGGTCTTCTGTCATTCACCGTCTCCAGTACCAGCTACAGATTTAGTCGTCTGCAATACTCTCTGCATTACAGAGAGAAGAGAAGGCAAAGGCAGGAAAGGATGGAAGAAGGGGAGAGGGATGAGATGATGCAGAAAGGGGCCAAGCCAGCAAATGGGAGGAAGCAAATGTAAAGAGAAAAGAACCAAGAAAAAAGAAGAGGAAAAGGGGGATGAAGAAGGAAGGGATAGTAGATAAAGGAACATGACATGATCAAAGAGAAGCAAGATTCTTTCCCAAAAGAGTGGGCTACTGATGGTTAAATGGTACTCTGTGCTATACTTAAATACTCTCAGCAATAAATAAAATACACACAGTCTTTAAGGGGGTTTGTCTTCACTGTTATCTAAATATTTATTTGTGGATGGGATTTCCATAGTAATTGGGAAACAACAGAGATTCTCACCAGCTGTACAAAAGACCAGAACAATCTATCATTTCAAGATTGTTGGGAGCCAGTGGTCAGGCCCCAAAGCCTGAGACAGCAGTGACATCAACCAGCTGAGGAGGCAGAGAACGAAGTGCTCCATCAGCCCCGGTCACATACACTAGCTTGAAGGAATGAGTCTGTGATTACCAACCAGGTTGGGGAGAAGATAAACCTCAAGCCTCCACAACTCTGCAGGGTCCTTACCTGCCCCCAGGCTAAATGCGCTGCCTGGACCAGCTGATTTGTTCTGACTGGGCTTTTATTCTATCAGAATAGCCAAGAGTGGCAAGAAGCTAATGAAAGGCCAACATTTGCAAGTGAATTGTTTGTGTTTCAACATAAATGGGAGAGGATTCAAGATTACCTCTAGCATTTACACACTGACATTCCAGTGTGTGGGATAAAAAGGGACATGATACACCAAATGGGTTGGAGGTATGGGGACATGAATTGCACAAAACCCACAGTCTTTCTTCTCTGGAATCCAGCCCTTAATTAGGATTTACCCCTGGGAATTCATCCTACATGTAAAAGTACCTGGCACAGAAATTGACTAGAATATAAACTCCGTGAAAGTAGGGAGTTTTGTCTATTTGGTTCACTGAGAAACCCCTAGTGTCTAGAAAAGTGCTTGGCACACAGTAAGCCCTCAGTAAAAATTTATTGAAAAAAATGAATGACAAAGTGCCGTCTCCAACTGTGTCTGCAGAACTGCTTTTTGAGCCAGCTCCTGCTAAGTCTCTAAAAACAGAATGTGTTTAAAATGTTGTCTTTCTGGGGTCACATTGCCTCCGTTTATAAGTTTTTAGATGTCTCGCTTAGTTTTGTCTGCTTCTGCCCCCTAGATTGCTTCTTGTCTTTGCCCCCAAAACCTCTCCTGACCCCTGGGTGTCACTTGACCCTGTACCCTGACTGCTGACCCAGTTTTGCTTCCTCCCTCTGCCTTGACCCCTGGCTTCGGCTTCGGTGTGGTCTAGGGTCTGGGGCTGTACCCTCCAAATTCTCTCCCTGCTTTCCTAACCTTTGTCTTCACTCACAGATCAGTCTCCTCAGTGCCAGAGGTCAATGGCAGGGCCTGAGAGGAGAAGAATGTATTGGAATAAGATTCCTGGTGTCTCAGAAAGTATTAGAAGATGAAAATAACTAACATTCATGGGGGCCTACTACGTGTCAGGCATGTTCCAAAAGCTTTATGTGTGTTGATTCATCTGAGCCTCTTTGCCATACTGTAAGTAGATTTTATCATCCTCATGTTTAGAGGAAGAGACTGAGGGACAGAAGGGTTAATTAAATTGCCCAAAGTCTCACAGCTAATAAGAGTCACAGTCAATTTTTAAAACCTATTGGTTTTCTTCCCAGCCCGGACTCACAACTGCTACACTATACAACACCGATGCTGATTCTAAGAGTGATTCTACCTAGTTAAACTAGGGTAGGTTGGACACAGATAGAGCAATGAGAAAGAACAGAGAACCTGAGCTTTCCTTCACCAATGAAAACCACCACCACCACCACCACATCACCTATTCACAGAGTGCTTACTGTGTGCTAGATATAAACTATGATTGCAATTTATCTTCCGAATAAGCTCATGAGATGTGAAATCGGGATTTTGAGTAGTTCCACAATTTCTCTAAGGTCATGGGTCTAGAACTGGTAACGGTGAGATTCAGTCTCTGGTTTCACACCACGCCTGTGATTTTAGCCACCACACTCTACTGCATTCCCCACAGACCACAAAGCATCTACACCCATCCTTGGAGGGTGTTGGCGCAGGCCTCAGCCCTCAACTCCTTTCCTCACAGCTGGTGGTTGTTTAGGGAAATGGTGCTGAGCTCTGGGCTCTATATTGTTACGGCATTTGGACAATAGTGGGTAGTGCATATAATGACATCTCTTCATGTTGCAAATATGGTTGATCTCTTCATGTTGCAAAAAAAAAAAAAAAAAAAAAAAAAAAAAAAAAAGTGGGCTGAGCCCAAAATAAACTGCAAAAGAAAATTATTGGAATGGGAAATACAGTGCAGCACTATAAACTCTCATCATTTAATCATGTTTCACCTACCAAAGTGTTGCCTCCTACCCACCCCTTGAGACTGAGCAGTTTGAACAGAGTTTTCTTGACTTTTCTGATTTTCCCTTTAAGGAAGATCTTTCCCACTGTGGGGTACATTTCCCACCACTTGGATTTTCTGACTTCTTTCCATACATTTGACTGATGCAGATTCAAGGAAATCAAAATTCATGAAGTGCCTATTGGGTGGTGAGACCTGGGCTCAAAGTCTCGCAAGTTAGGCAGGCACATAAGTCATCTATAAAGTGAGAAATACAATAAAAGAGAAGTTAGGGTAGGGAGTGCAGGGAAATGCACCAGGGGATAGCTAATCTGTTCTTTGCACCAAGGCAGGGAGTTAGACCCAGGAAGAGAGAAAGAGCTGTTTGTTGCAATATAGGAGGGCATAATTAAGAAATAAAACCTGGATCTGTGGGGACACTTCATACAGGGAGTCTTACTTGGCTCTGCCACCAGCATACAATTCTGAGTAAGCTGTTTCCCAGACCTTGGTTTTCTCATGCATAAAATGAGGCTATACTGAATGACCTCCAGGTCCCGTAGAGCTCACAATCCTCTGGTTGTGATCTGAAATGACACCTTTCTAAATCAGCCCCATGACCCATCCAGTCCATGATTCTGACTCTAAATGTGTCATTAAGGAATACTTCATAGCAGTCACCAATTCATGATAAGGACCACAAGAAGAGAGTACCTTAGGACAGAAGCTTGTCCTACCCTCTGCCTAGAGGGTTTGGACTCTGACCAAAGTCTGACAGGCATCAGTGGGCAGATTAAGTAGGCAGGACCTGGGTTGCCTGTTCATTGTCTGGATTTGTGGATGGTTTCTTTAGCTCATGACTGGTTCCCTTTGTGGGTCGTCTTAGCACATCCAGTTGTTAATCCTGACCTAATAGCAGGCATTTACTCAGGGCCAGAGTGAAGAGGCAGCAGGGTGATGTGGGGTCCTGGTGGCAGTGGAGGGATGTGAGGATTTCCCAGGATTCCCCATACATCATAAATTCTGGGAAGGAGGGATGTGGTTTCTTATAGTGAAGTGCTGACCACTCATGGATGCCTTCAGTTTGAAGTTTGTTACAGGAGTTTCTGCTGAGTGAGGAAAGAGTACTAAACAGGATACAACAGGACCTCATTGACGGCTCAGTTGTGCCAAATCAGTCCACCATAAGCCAGAGAGGCTGAGTTACAGAAAGCACTCCTTTAGCTTCCAGGCCTGGCTGAGGTCTGGCCCAGCCCTCACCACTCAACTTTTCCTTGGTCCCCACTGGGGTGACCATCTCAATACAAAAGGCCAAATGCATCCTTCCAAGCCCAAGGATCTAAATCAGCCAAGAGGTTGCCTTTTCCCTCTTGCTCAAGGCTCATGGGCCTTTGCCATGGACACGTCTCTGCTGTGCAAACAAATAACAGGCAGCAGAGTGAGAGAGAGTGGAGCTGAGCCTGCCAGTGCTCGGGGCAATGCATCCTTGGCCTTGTGTCTGTGATAGTATAATGGATGAATTATTAATTATGATTTATCGGCAGGATAAAGGAAACTTGTAGGCGATTCTCTCCAAAGACAAGAGTACAAAAGGCTGTGCCTGGGGCTCAGGCTTTTATTAATGGCAGATGAACATTTGGAATAGAATAATAGAGATGATGTTTGATATTTTCACAACACCTTTCAGCCAAGCACTTAATAAGCACTAATTCATTAATTCTTAAAACAGCCTTGTAAGGAAGGAAATAATATTTCTACTTTTTTCCCCCTACTATTTTAAAGGTTGAGAAAGTAAGGCATCAGAGGTCAATCCCATTGCTTTTAAAAAGCATTACTAAATAAACATGAGTTCTTTCAAATGCTATTTAATTGAAGTGCAATGTCACAACTCAAAATATTTCTTCTTCTAAATAAAAGGAAATATTCATCAGACTAGGAAATGTTTAAGAAATGGAGGCATTTGTTTTGATTTTTACTGTCAGAGCAAGAATGTTTGGGGACCCTTAGGAACTCAAACAAATATTTCAGCAGCATCCCCTTCATTATTTTCCAACAAATCCACTTGTTAGAAGTAATTTCCCCGTCTTCTCAGCCCCAAATGTTTTTGGTAAATGCTACCAAAATGTTTTCTCAGTGACATCTGCAGTTCCTAAGATGGAGAATTAGAACACTTGAGCTTTACAGAGATCCTGGAGGTTTGCATGCTTTGTTTTGAAGGCTTTTTGTAATCTACTTGCAACATGTGGTCTGGTGTGGAGGAGGCCAAGAGAAAGCAAGCAACTAGTGGGCAGAACCAGGACTGAGAAGTTCAGTTTATCTTCATCATCATCATTTATCTTCATCATCATCATCACCATCATCGTTACCAATTCTTTACATTTGTATACTGTATCTCAGTTCACAAAGTGAGTGATTAAACCCTGTAGGAGCTGGACAAGTTAGATTTAGTGAACTTACCAGAGAGATGCCTCTGTAAAAGACAAAGCAGATAACAACCACTTAGGTGAGGGCCTGAGGGAGTCATTACAAAACATTCCTCTTTTTCTAGCCTAAGTCCTGCACAAACTGAGATAGAAGAGTTATTTATGGAATTATTGTTAACACAGTTGTTGAGGAACATGGCTTTGAAACGTGTCCACAGTGGGCTTCCTAATACTGAGCTCCCTATTAGGCAAGCACAAACAGCATTGAACAACCACAGGGTTGTCCCGAAGGACAGGGATTGCATGGTTCAGAATAGTCAGGACATAAACTCTCTGCAAACACACATCCCAAGGAAGGAGGAGCTGAGTCAGGCAGGCACAGTTCCTAGTCCCTAACTCCCTAATTAGAAAAGCCACTTCTCTCTCCAGGAGAAAGGAGTGAGGGGGTGGAGGGAGGCCCAGGTGTGTTCTGTTAATGGCTATCTCTTCATCTGGAAGGAAATTTCAACAGGAGGAAAGACCTATTCCCTCCCAATATATGGTTCCCTCTATCTGAGTTTCCCACCATTTTATTTTGGTGTGATGATTGAAGATAGGTTTTTCACCCTTTCTTGAACTGACTTTTATGCTGGCTGGTGGGAGATAGTTGGTCAGCTGGAGTCAGGACAAAACGAGGCAGGAGATTCTGTCTGTGCAGGAAAGTCTGGAAGGCAATCCTGGAATTTCTGACATGAAGCATGCCTCCTTACTCTTTTCTAGTAAGAGAGCCACCTCGAAATGCTTCATTTTTAGAAATAAACTGGTTAGGTTGCAAGGCATTTATTATTTGGCCTGTCTCATAGGAGTTTTCCAGCTGAGCTGGATCCAAATTAGTTAGTTATGGTATAGAAGATAAAAACTCATTCTTTTTTTTTTTTTATTTTTTTGTCTCTACCACTTACACCTACAATTCACCCTCCCCAATACCTGCAGGAGTTCCCACACCTGTATAACACCTCCACTGGCAAATCTTTGTCTCAACTTTGACATTTAGATGTCTTTTCATCTCCTGCTTTCTCAGGATCAACCCTCACCACTTTCTGATTTCTACCACCATAGATTAGTTTATGTCTGTTCTTAGACTTCACGTAAGTGGAATCATGAGCTGTCTTCTCTTTTATTCATATATTGTTTGAGAGAGAGAGAGAGAGAATAAGTGTGTGTGTGTGTGTGTGTGTGTGTGTGTGTGTGATGTGCATATCCTGCTTGGGTTTTGTTGAAATTGTTGGATCAGGGAGTTAATATATTCCCTAAATTTTGGAAAATCCTCTGCCATTATCTTTTTAAACATTTCTTGTGACTCATTCTGTCTGTCCTCTCCATTTGATAGTATCACAAAGAACTTGGATGCTTTTTCCATTTTTTTCACTATCTTTTCCTTTGTGTTTCATTTTGGATTATTTCCACTGATTTAACTTGATGTTCAGTGGTCTTTTGTCTTCTATATCCAATTTTATTTTAAGTTGCTCTAATAAATTCTTCATTTCTGATATTATATTTCATTGCCAACATTTTCATCTGTCTTTTTTTTTAAATAGTGTCCATCTCTCAGCTAAAATTCCCCATAGGCGGAATGTTGTCCACCTTTTCCAGTAGAACCTTCACTATAATTTTCATTGTTATTTTAAGGTCCCTGTCTGATGATTCCACCATCTGAGTCATTTCTTGGCCTGCTTTTATTGATTACTTCTTGATTTTGCACATCTTGGCATTTTTTTTATTATATGCCATAATAAATATTTATTATATTTGTGTAAAAGAGCAGTAGAGACTACAATAAATAGTAGTATTTATCTCCAGAAAAGAATGGGATGGAAAGGAGAATGAGTGAATATATTCTATATTTGATCTGGATCTGGGCTTCATTGCAGCGTTAGTTCTTTTCACCAACTACTGGTTTCAAATATTTTGGGCTGGGATCACGACTCTACCTTCAGCAGAGATTGGGATCTGAGAAACTGTAAGATTCTGGAGTTCTCTTTTTGTTTTACTGTCCAACTGTCTGCGTTCCAACCTGCGAGATCTCTCTCTTTGCTTTCTGATCAGCTGCCAACTTTTTCAGTTTGGTGAGATGTTCTCTTTGTTTTCCAGGCTCACTCCCATCTTTCTGCACCTTGGGAGATCTGTTTCCATTCTTCTGACCTACCATTAGCTTCTGGAAGGCTCCTGTAGTACATTTGGTGAAGGCCTGGGGTGTCTTAGGATTTCTTTCAACTATCCTGTCCTAGGTCAAGCCTTTGGCAACTACTGTCTTGAACTTGAAAATGGTCCTGAGAGCCTTACAGGGATTCACCTCGGTTCTTATGCCCAACCCGCAGCATTTGGAAGGCCTCTGCGGTGTAATTGGTGGAAGGTCCAGAATACCTCAGTGGGATCTCTGTCAGCTCTCCTGCCTTCTCCATAACCCTCAGAGAATTACACTCATGCATTCAAAGAAGGCCTTTAAGAAAGTGTTGGTGGGTGGGTGCAGACTCACTCTGTGGCTTGGGCTTCTTGGCATTCAATCCAGTACACATGCGTGTATTAACAGTTCATTACTAGTTTGGTTGATTTCTCCTTATTCCATCTATGGTGGATTTTCCTCTATTGCCCTGCTGGGTGTAACATCGGCCATGGGTCTTGTCGTTCCTAGGAAGTTCTCATCACTTTCTAGAAGTTAGTTTATATAGATTTTCTTGCATTCTCAGACCTCTGATCATTTCTTTTAAAAACTCTGTTTTTTTAGCTTATCTGGTGTGTTCTCATTGTTTAGGTGGTATCTCCGTCTCTTGTTACTTTCAATGTCCTAACAAGAAACAGAAGAGCTATAGACAGCCTTCTTAACCAGCCCCACTTTCCCATTGGCAGTTCTAAACTTCAGACAGACAAATGTTTCTGCTTAATCAAAGCAAGAGTCAGTGTGGAACCAAAACACAGATCTCTGCATCTGATAAACATTCTAAAGTTTTTGCAAAGTTGAACAGTTTCTATCTACCTTATTAGGAAAATACATATTGTGGAACACCTGGGGATCACTCATGCTATATCTGCTCCAAGAGTCCCTTTCTTTCATAATTTCATGCCAGTTGAAATGCCTGCACCCAGATTGTCTTATAAGAGATGGGGTATGCTCCCTGCCTCTGGGAAGATTGATCCAAAGCACGTGTGCTCTGTTGCTTAAACCTTGGAGCTCACTCACCTAGGCTGTGATGAAAACGATTGAGCTGGTGTTTGCCTAGCAGATTTGGTTCTATGAACTCATTCTGCCAAGCACCTTCCTTTGGCTTCCCTAATAGTCCATCCAGGCCATTGATCCTCCTAGTTCTAAACTATCTCCCAGGATGCCCTGGATAAATTCCTCAGTCTAATATTTTCAATCTTCTCTTATGATCCCCAGGTATTTCTGCACATTATTTGTGCATAGTAAGCCTTCAATTTTAGACAAAATAAAATATGAAATCACTATGTTCACTCCATTGTGATCCCATACAGTCATATGACTTTAAATGACATCTATATGCTTATGTACATACCTGTTCCTACCTGCCCTGTGAAATATCAGCCTTGCCTACAATATGACAGAGAACAGAATTAGACTATTATTACACAAAGCAGGCATTGAAGCCCAAGCTACTAATAGACCCAAGCCAAAGTCTCAACAGTATGTCAACAAGTCTACCACCTAGGCCAACAGGCAGTCAAAAATGCATATGATGCAGCAGTCCGCCTCTCCATGGATGGGGAGGATAAAGCAGAGACACAGATGGGTGGAACTCAGATGTCTAGGCTGACCAGCTGCTGGCCTTGGGAAGCCTGTCAACAGCCAAATAAGACCCAAGTCCCTCAGTCTGTAACTTGCAGCAATGACTCTGTTCCCTGGGAAGGAATTGCCAAATGCAAGATATATCTCTAGTCCAAAAGGAAGATAAGGTACAAGGCAGGTGAGCAAAACGGCAATTGGTACACAGGTAAAAAGACGTAGTAGTAATAGATTGGGGTTGAATCCTGGATGTGCTCCTTCTAGCTATAGTAGTTTCAACAACTTAACCTGTCTCACTCTCAATAGCTACCTCACTGGGCTTTGAGGATATTTATGAGAAGAATGAATGTGAAAATCCTGGTTTACTACAGGTATCCTTTCAACAGTTCCTTCTCTTCATCTGAAATTCTGGAACTTGGTTTTGGGTTTTGATCCTTCAAAGCTGCCTGTGAATTTCTGCAGCTGGCATTTTTATCATCACTGTCACCGTTGCTGGTGTGGTTGCTAGTACAGATTTTGTAACACTTGAGTGAAAAAGGCAATTTAGAGAATTGACCGCCACAGAGTCTCTGGTGATTTTGACAAACAGCTTTCCCCACAATTTAATTTGGACTCGGAAAATAAGGCCAGATCAAAGGAGTCGCTTTGGGATAATTTATGCTTGCAACAAATTAAACTGACGTTTGTAGGCCTATGGTTGCAGAAACAAGTTTCCCAGTTCACACGCATGCCTGAGATGTACAGGGTTTCTCCAGCCCTGTAACAGTGGGGACAGGCAGTGGTCTTTTACTGAGGAGTTAGCCTTTTGCTCAGGCAGCTTTCCGTCAGACTTAGCCTAAATGGAAAGTAACATTATGTGCCTGCATGGTGGCGAGCAAGCTAGCATTGGCATCAGTCTTCATTTGCATAGCTTGTTACGGTTGATAAATTAGGCAAAAAACATGGGAGGAGAACAAAGCAAAGTCATTCTGTATAAAGGGCATTCTTCAAGCTCAGATGGCCAGCAGAGCCCTCTAAACACATGTCCAGCCATGCTGACCTGCTGACTTGCTGACTTGTTCATTGCCAACTTTAAGCCAGTCATTGACTCGATTCCCACTTCACCACTGAGTCTTTACCACAAAGGTGTTTTCTACCAGGTTTTCCAATTTCAATCCCAGGGAGGAAATAGAGAAGAGGAAAGAAACACATCTAAAATCTCTTACCCTCAGACTTGTGTATCTGTAGGTCTGGACATGTGAAGTATGATGCTGATTCTTCATTGTATACATCTATATGGCTTTAAGTGATGTGGAATTGCAATATAATCCATAATGATAGAACTATAATATTTTGTGGTATTTTTTGATAATGATGGTTTATCATACCCCACTTACTACAATATTTGAAAACGATGTGTAAAGTTCATATTTGATTTCCAAACATAAGTATTGCTTGAGGAATACTATTTTATTAACAATTTGAATAGATGACTCCCCTGCAGAGCAAAGTTTCTCCAGATTTAAATTAATAAAAAGCTATCTAAGAACTAAAATGACTTAGGAACTGTTATGCAATTAGTCTTGTGAATAGAACACAATTGATGGGCATATCTTGATTATAAAAACATAATGAGTGTATTTGCTAAATAAAGGCAATAAAAATTATAAATAAGTTGTTATGGAATAAATGTATAGTAATTTATGAATCATGTATGGTTTGTTATGTATGGAAAATTGTGCATATAATTATGTATGGATTATTTTCATTTTACTACTCATCTAAATATTGCCAGCACGTCAGCAGTTCAAGTGCAATAATAATAAAATTAAATTTAGTCATTTTTGGTGTTTTGCCAACTTTCACACAAAAGGAATAGGTGCTCGTATTTTTCTGTTTGGCATTGTGAAGGTATATTTGTGAAGGGAGGAGGACAGACTGTAGTTTATTTAATTCTATCTTGGCTTGATTTATAACTCTTAGATAGTTAGATGGTCTGTGGGTCTCCTTAGACACTCTTGCCTGGGCCCCATAACTGTTAGTTATATGTCTGCCCCAAAATGCATGTTCTTGGGAATTCAGTCTTCAGTCACCTTTTTTTCAAACTTCCTATTCAGTTACCTCATACTTTTCTTGGATTTTAACTTCACTTTTGTGCAAATGGTTTCCAAATTTCTATCACCCAATCGCCAACCCTCCATCTTCCAATTATTTTGGACAATTCTAATTGGGTTCACCATTAATACTTGGGACAACAATAGTGACAACAACCATTATATTCTCATGTTCCACAGCAAAAGGTGCTTCCTCTTGGCTCCATCGTCTCTGTCAATAGAAGTTGGCTTGTCTCTCAAGTGCAGGTTGTAAGTCTCTAGAGGGCACAATGTGGGGATTACATCCCCACAGTATTTAGAAATATGCTTTTCACTTATGGAGGAATAAATTTGAAGATGAAGGATAGATGGAGAGGCCATGAAAGATTTCAGACAAAATTGTGTGGAAATGTGGATGGTGATGGAAGAACATAGAAAATAGTGGAAAGATGATTGCTACTGCCAATGTAAACCCTCCAACCATGAGAATCACCAAGCCTTAGGGTTCAAGGGGACGTTGAACATCATCTCATCTAACTCTCTCATTTACACATGAGAACATCTTGGTCCAGAGAGGGGACATGACTTCTATGGGGTCACTTAGCTATCACATGACAGTTTTCTGACCCAGATCTCCCAAAGTCCAGATCCCCCCTTCTGGACTGAGGCTCTCATACTCTCAGCTGCTGGGAGGGTTGGCTGCTGATGGCTCACAGACAAGTCTCTCTCTAGGCATTGCCTTTAAACAAAGGGAGCAATCCCTGGAGCTGCCTTGCTCAAGGTTAAACAGCTTCCCTGGGGCACCCTGCATCTGAGAACCAGTGGATGCAGGGGCACAAAGGTCCAGATCTCTTGCCTAGATCAAGGCACCCCTGAAGGGCTATCACAACGCCAGAGCACCCTGCAGGGTGGGCTGCTGCCTCTGCTACAACCACATCAGAGTTCATCTTCTCCCTCTGCCCAATCTTTTTTCCTTTGCTCACCAATGAACCATCTGCCCACAAGTCTCTGTTCAAGTTCATGGGGAATTTGGCCTAAGACATCACCTAAGTAGGCGCTGTTCTGGAAAAGAGATTGACAAATAGCTGATCCATAAATTCTTTGGTTCTGATTAAAAAAATAAAAGGGACACCTCTGCTTCAAGCCATCTCCCCATTCCCCTACTCGCTTCATCCTCTCCTTAATACTTCTCCCTCTACCGAGCTCAACTAAGGGTCACCTACACGTCCTAACAATTGTTAGGGATATTATGACCCAGTCAGCCAAGCCCGCCTTCTCTGTCTCCCTCTGGAGCCTTCTTCAAATGGAGCTTTCTTTTCGTACTACACAAAATCCCTCTTGGCAGAAGTGGGTCAGAGCCACCTTATACAAACATTTCTTACTGCTGTGCATAATGCTGTACGATCCAGTCTACCTTCCCAGGCTGGGTTGTCCTCTTCTAGCTTTCTCTAGCACCTTGAAAAGTTAGCTATGCCCGTGGAACTTGGCAGCAGGAATGGAGTGGAGAACATGCTCTTTTCTTCCTTAATTCAGGCCCCCCCTGCCAAAGCTTTCATGGTGACCACTCTTCCGGCACCTGGTCAGCAGCCTTTCTCCAAGGCAGGAAATATAGAGAAGCATTAGGCTTACGATGGCTGGGCCTGATTCTCAGAAGCCACACAATCAAAGGTCATTTCTTTACACTGATGGAATAGCATCTTCCTTCTTCTCAGAATTGCAGTCAACAGCCATCTTTCTCTAGGAAACTTTCTGCAATAACTCTACCCATTCTGCAAACCACCGACATAGTCTCTGATTCAGAAAGTCACCTTTACTCTATGCTCTCCTCTCCTTAAATCCCTTCCCCATGTGAGCATTTAGTATATTAATAGATTGTGGGTAAATAACCATTGCATGTCTATCTTGATGTGACCTCGGAGAATGCTAAACTACTAATTAAAACACTGATGGATGGGAGTTTTAAAGCTGCCCATACCCACCATCACCAAAGCTCCAACTTAAAGTCTTCACTCTAACTTCTACTTTTATTCTAAAGCCCTTTCTGGTGCTCACTGCTCCCTCTTCCTTTCAGATGCTTCCTTGTACTACCCAAACTTTCCTTGATGCTCCTTGGAGGGCAGGAACCACATTACTTATCTTTGTATCCAATCCCGGCCCCTCTGCACCCCCACTGCCTCTGATTTATACATACATGGTGCTCAGCAAATGTGTATTAAGTACAATTATTAAATGCACTTTTAGGAGGAAAAACCAGGGTTTATAATTCTCATGAAAATTTTCTCACTCACAACTAACTAGTCAACACAACAAAGCATGCAGTGTCCTTCATTATGTGGCCTTGTCCTGTGTATGATGGTGCACAGAGATGGGTGAAAAGTTTGTGGCTGCCAGACCTCCATCCTAGCTTTTCCACCAGAGAGCAGGGTGACTCTAAACCCTTGCTTTCTAGAGACCTCAGGTTCTGCATCAATAAAGTGTTGGAGCTTTCTAATGCCACCTCAGATTTTCTTTCCTCTGGCTCCACAAGGTCCTGTGTTCTCAGATGAATTAACTAAAATCATTGGCACCCATCCACCCACCCAGCCAGTAGTGGCTGTGTAAGTCTCTTTTCTGAGCATGAAATCAGCTGTTAGATAATCCCCCACCCAAGAACAATTTGGCCTTAGTGCAAAATGCCAATCCTTTCAAATGCTGAAGAAAAATATATTATCTGTAATAGTAAATGAGTTTTAAACTGCTGATTTCTGCCCAAGGGTTCATAATATTAGCACTTCCAACCCAGCTCTCATCTTCTTTGGACTTCATTTGGAAGGGAATTTATCCATCAATGTCTTTGTTAGGATCTTTGTGTGTGCACATGTGTGTGTTCTGTCTGATTTCTGCCACCCAACTCAACATTTCTATCTCTTCTTTGTCAAAAGCCTTTTCTTTGGAAGAAACAGAGTGTCTTATCTGAGCTAACAGAGAGCTTGTCAGTGCCCCATAAGAGCACATACGGAGTGCTGTTCTAACGATTAGCTATAAATAACAATAGATCTGAAAAACAGAGATGATGGAGTTAGTTCTGTTTTGTATAAGGTGTGGAGGAAGGTGCAGCAAAGAACAGGCTTTTCAGATCAAACTACTAATTTGCATTGGACCTGCAGACATCTGGCCTGGTGGCCTTTCCTTAGACAAATTGAAAATTAAATAAAATAATCAGTTAGAACAGTTCTTAGTTATTTTCTGCCAATTGCAGATGCTCTTCGAACCAAGTCTCAAGAATGAAATATGCCTGGAAATGAGAGGGCTAGTTTTAAAAGCACCTAGAATCAATTCACCATTATTCATTCTAGAAATAGGATGCTGAAAGGTTTCAGCTCGGCTGTTAATCCAGAAGCCATTTGTGTTCAACCTTAAAAAATGTTTTTCTTTTCCCTCCATTTTGCTTCAGGTTGAATTTTCAGATTAACTTTCTGGGCTGGTTTGCAAAGCCCACCTCAGTTTCCCCACTTAACCTAAATAACCTTATTTCCCATTGCTGCAAATGTCCACCCTGTTTTAACTTCTTTGATGGACTCTTTGCCCTCTTATCCATACCATATATGAACATAAAACCCAGCACACTTTTCTCACCTTAATTCAACCAAAACCAACTCCCCAAAGTTATTTAGCAAATAATTTACTGTAGAGTATAAGAAATCATTAGTAATTCTTTTTCAATTATTCCAAAGGAGAACTCTATTCATCCCTTAAAGCAAAAATTGAGAAAGTACTTTCCACATCACTGTTTTTCAACACCTCACATACTTCAGAGTTGCCCAACAGACTCTAAGACTCGATTTCCAGCTTCCCCGACAGTCTTTCCCTGAATGGGCCTATCTACTTTCTCTCCTTTCTTTTTCTCCTCCTTCTTTTCTTCAGCATCTAATTCTTTCTTCTCTGATATAGGTAGGTCCTTTATATTTCCAAATGAAATCCTAGACTCTTTCCACGCCAGCATTCCCTTTCAACCCAACACCCCTCCCCACCCCCAGCAGCCCTGAGAGTATAATAAGTTTTCCAAAAGGCATTCCAAGGATGAAAGGGGGAAAATGGGAGGAGGAGAGGGGAAGGAGGCGTAGGAAAGGAGCATGCATTAGTATACTTCGCAAACCCTCCCCTTTACTTGTGCTTACGCCTTTGCTTGCGCTAGTCCCTGGATCAAATGGCTCCCAGTCATGATGCCAATTGCTCGGGTCTAACAACCTTAAAGAAAACTTCTTGGTCATTTCAAGCACCCTCCTCTGACCTCTAATTGAGCCACTTCAGTGTCCAGTTGGGCTCTCATTGCTTCTTGTTGATTCGGGGTAGGGGTCTTGCATCGTCTGCTGAAGTACGAGTTCTTCACAGCATGATCCTGTTTTAGTCTGGTTTCTGTGACCTGTTCTGGTTCTAGTGTAATTCAATAAAAGTTGGTTGATTGATTATGTTTTACCAAAGCTCTTATGTTTATGGCTCCTAAGCATAAGCAAGTTCGTAGTAGGAGAGCAGGTGACATTGAAGCATTTCCAGGAGCAGGAGAAAAATAGGCTGAGTTCAACATTTTCCTCAAAGAATGTATTTAATGGATGGTTGAGAGTCACCTGTAGCTGAATAGTGGTTTAGAGAGGTCAACAGGAGATTGATCTCCAGTCTCTCTCCATTCCTATCTAATCCCATTCAATTCAACTCATATTGCAATGCATTGCAAGACCTGGGTAGGGGAAAAGACGAAAGGAGAACAAGTGACTTAAAGGTGAAACATACATGTTAAGGTTTAACATGATGTTGAGATGTACATGTTAAAGTTTTACATTACACAAAATGATTAGAATTAAAGCCAAAAATGATAAATAGTGTGATAGCAAAATCTCTGTGTCTTTTAAAAGAAGAACAATTACATTGGTTGTGTGGGATTAATTAGTAACAACTTACATGGAAAAGATATACAGAAATTCATCAGGTGAATTGTCTAAGTTATCTGGAGGCTCAGTTCTGAACTGAGATGTGGGAAGTCAGGGGAAAGCGAGGTTGAAATAGTAGGCAGGGCCAGAGGACCAGAGCCTTAACCTTCTCTCCAGCCCCTCCCTTGACATCTGATAAAGGACAGACCCAGAAGCACCACCTGCCAAGCTGGTTGCTGAATGGGGACTTGGGCATCCTTGACAGGAGGTGAGCACCAGTCTCATCACTCGGTGAAGTTCTCATCTTATTTTCTTGCCTTGTGGAAAGCAAGAGAAGATTGTGGGTGGAATTTTCTCTAATGAAGCCACAGCTCCAGCCATTTGGTTTTCTGGAATCTTTCTGGAGAAACTCTAAAAAGGGCTTTTAAAGTTCCACATCAGCAGTGTTGGCCCAGCATCTTGATATTCCATTGCTTTCCTCTTCTGCATATGCAGCTGATCCAACTGACCCCCCCCCCCAAGAAATTTTACAATGGCTTGGAGGATAATCTGGAAGGCATGCAGTTCAATTTGGGACCAAATCTGAGTTCTCTGAAGTTTAGCTAGATCCTGCAGCCTTTATAAAAGGGTCTTGGGGGAGCTGTGGAATTTTTCTCTGGCTGATGCTCCAGTTTGAGCCAAACTCCACACAGCAGGCTGGGCACATTCTCAGGGAGTCTATGTTCCAAACACTGTGCTATAGAATACAGCAGTGAAGGAAGCACTTAAAAACCTGTCTGCATGGGGCTATGAATCTAATGGGGGAAACATAAAATAGACATAATAAACAAAATATATACAGTTAGTTGGTAATACAGAGAAAAACAGAGCAGGGAAGGGAGATTGGGAGTGTTGGGTGAGGGGGTAAATTGCAATTATGATTAGAGTGATTTGGATAAGGAAGACTTTATCTCCCTTTGGAGGGGGAGAGAGGAAGCATTTGGGCGGTTTCTAACTCTTTGCTGTTAACATTTTTCTGAACACATCTCTTTGCATGTCTGTTTGAGTTTTTCCGGGATTTATACCCAGGAGTAAAACTGATGAACATTGTGTAGATGCACTCTCAATTTAACCAAACACTGTACAATTGCTTTCCAAAATGGCCACATGGTCTTACACTTCCACGCACAAAGTGTGAGAGTTCTGATTTTCCCAATACTCAGCATTATCTCAATACTTGATTTACTGTCCTCCTTTTGCCAGCCCCATAGGTATAATGTGCTATTTCAAAGTATTATTTGATTTGGGGCTTTCCTGATTTGCGATAAACTTGCGTATCTGTACATAGTCTTATTAGTTTGTCAGCTTTCACTTTCTATGAGCTGCCCATATATTGTCTCTTTTTAAACGCAATTTTATTGAGATATATTCATATAACATACAATCTTTCAAAGTGTGCAATCAGTTGTTCACAGTATCGTCATATAGTTGTGCATTCATTGCCACAATCTTCAAACATTTTCATTACTCCAAAAAATAAAATAAAAATTAAAATAAAACATTTCCAAAACATCCCCTTTCCCTACCTCCCCTTTTTTCATTTACTTTTTAAAATACAGTTTTTTTGAGAAATATTCACCCATCCTAAGTCATCCACAGTGTACAATTGATTATTCACAGCACCATCATACATTTGTGTGTTCATCCAGAATCAATTTTTGAACCTCTTCCTTACTCCAAGATAAAAATAAAAGCAAAAAAGAGCACCTAGATCTTTCCATCCCCTCCATCCCACCCTATTCTTCATCTAGTTTTTGTCCCCATTTTCCCACTCATCTCTCCATACACTGGATAAAGGGAATGTGAGCCACAAGATTTTCACAATCACACAGTCACACTGTGCAAGCTACAAAGTTATATAATTGTCTTCAAGAATCAACATTACTGAGTTGCATGATCTGCCCATATATTTTCTTGACCCATTTTTCACTTAGGTTTCTTGACTGTTTCTCACAAATTTGCCTAACTTTCTTGTATATTTGGCTTATGATCAACTGTGGGTTTTGCCAATACATTTTCTTCATTTGTCAACTGTCCAATTTTTGTTGGAGTCTTTTTCAGAACAAGATATTTAACTATTATGTGCTCAAATCCAGGTTTATCCCCCTCATGCTATCTGCATTTGCATCTTGCTTAACAAATCTTTTCCCGATACAAGAACAGAGATAGTCTTCAAATTGTCTTCTAATAGTTTTACAGTTTATCCCTTCAAGTTTAAGCCTTAATCAACCTGGAATTTATTTTATGCATGGAGTGTGAAGTTGGGTTCTAACTTCACTTTTTCTCTATGTTTTTAAATTTTCCTGTCACAGTCTGCTAAACAATTGATCCTTTCTCTATCGATTCAAGAGGACTCTTCCATGAAAAACCAAGTCGCCTTATATATGTGGGATAAACTTCTGAGTGCTCTGTCAGCTTGTTCATTTGTTTGGGGATGTTTTTGGTATATACGTCTGCTCTTGCACTAGCGTCATGCTGGTTTTAGTTAATTTGTCATTATAACATACTTTAATATAGGTAAAGTGAGCCCTCTCTTTTTGTTCTTCTTTTTCAAAATACATAAACCTTTCATAGATCTTTATTATTCCATATAAATTTTAGTTACTTTATCTAATCCTGCTAGAGTTTTCACTGAAAGTATGTAAAATTTATGTTATTTTGTGGAGAATTTTAATTTTTATGTGTTTTCTTATTCACAAACATGTTACATTTCTCTATGGAGTTTTTGTATTTCCTGTAAGTTATTGTATCATTTCTCTCCAAATAGGTTTTGTGCACTCTTATTAATTCTAATTAATTAATTTAATTAATTAATTAAAAACTTTAAAGTTTTTAATTCCTATTTTAAATAGCATTTTCATTTTTAGATTCATTCTGAGGTGTTTTTAAAATTATTATCTTGTAACTGCTACTTACTTTCAAAGACAATTTTCTAGTTGGTTGTTACTGCTGTTGTCATAGTTTGTTGATTTTCTTGAGCTATGTACATGATCATCTTATTTATTATAACTTTTCTCTCTCTTTCCAATTCATATGCCTCTTATTTCTTTTTTCTTGCCACTTAGTCCGTTGCCCAGGAGTGCTAGTACTCTGCTGAATGAAGATTATTCACAGCACAGAACTTTTATCTTCTTCCTGACTTTAAAGGGAATGTCTCTAAACCTTCCCTAACAAGTAAAAAGAACAAATAACTTAAGAGATTTTAGAAATCTAACAAAAAAATTAAAAGTGATAAAACGGTTACATGAAAAACAACCGTTTTGAATTTTGATCAAGTGAAAACATGATAATATTAAAAATGATGATTTGAGGTAAATACTATGGCTTGTAGAAGGCTCTGAATCTGCTGTACCATTAGCAAGGAATTTGACAGGGTTAGAGAGGTGCTCCATACATACTAGAATTCGTCAACATTCTCCTTGACTTTATCAGAAGGATCAAAGAGGATTGAACCAACAAGTTGCTGACCGGAGAATTCTTGTTAGTCAGTTCTGTGTCCCTATCTACCTAAAATCTTCTTTGCCCCACATTTTGGAATATTTCTAGAAAGTGGACATTTTTAAAAGTGTTTTGAGCAAATCAGTGACATGATCAAGTGATAAAGGTTGTCTTGGCATCCCATCCTCTCTGACCCTCGTATGAAGAGGTCACTAACACATGTGGCTAAGACATTTTTCAATTCCATTCCATCGTCTCTGCCCATGTGGCCCCATTTCCCTTGACCGACACCACAGGGCAAGCCTCCTAATGACTTTCCTGCCTCCCTGTTCTTCTACTTTATTGTGTCTTCCATCCTATTGCCAGAGTACTGGGCCTGAGAGCAATCTGACACACACCTGAACATCTTTGAGATTCATGTCTGAAATATATATGCACCTAGTCCCTTAGGAGCAGACCTGTTGCAGAGAAAACAATTTCTGGTGGAGTTAAATTAGCCACCCCATCCCTGAATTTCATTGGTAGCTCCTTGTTTCCATAACCCTTCCTGCCACCTTTGGTTCCTGATTTTATCTCTTCTCATGGACTCCCTGCCAGGCACCTTCAGGTGCTTTGATGCTTTGGTGCCACTTATCTTCTAACAGTTTTGGAATTCATCTGCCTCATGCTGCCCTCCTGGACCATTTCATTCTGTCCCATTCCATGGCCAAACTAACATGGTATCCTCTACTGAGAAACCTCACTGACTCCCCATCGTATGGAAGAGAAAGCCTGTTCCTCTCAGGAGATCATGCAAGACCGTGGTCCATCTTTCTAGCTCATCTCCAGCCACATCTGTTGACCTCAAATCTCCTCCATTCCTCTTGCCAGCTGGGTACTTTCATACCTCCTTTGTACTTTGTAATTTCTGTTCCCTCTCTCTTGAAAACAACTTTCTTCCTCTCTTTTTTTTTTTTTAAATCTTTTAACCCCCCCATTTATCCTTAAAGAACCAGTTTAAATGTCAGTTCTTCTGAAGCTTTCCCCAGGTAGCTAGTAATTCCTCCCTTTATGCTCCAACAGAGTGCTTGCACTTGTTTTATTGTACTTGTGATTCTGGCTGTTGTTTGTTTTCTAGTCTGTCTCATCAACTAGAATATGTATGCCTTAATTCTTCTTTTCCAGGAAGTCAATTTAGTGACAGGGATTTAATATGTGCCAAAAAGAGTTTGTACAACATGAAAAGTACTTAGGAAATTGATTCTGTGCTCACACACAGGATGGCTCATGGTGATAGATGGAATAGACAGGACCAAGTCTATTGCCTTGTCATGATTTGGGAAAGGCAGGAACTATGGTGACAACGGAGACAGTCAATGTGAGATCCCAGGGAAAGAAAGACTGAAGATCGTGGACATGGGCAGTGAGAGACGAGAAGCATTTTAAATGGCTGTGCAATGTTGAGTATAGACCAGGGGAATGGTGGTCTAGTAACTGAAACAGAGAAGTGAGGAGGCAGCAGTAACTTGAGGGAAAGCCATGTTGGGTTTGAAGTCATCAAGAACATACAATGGCAAAATCCACAGGCCTTTGAATGTTGGGTCCAGACATAGACTTGTCCACAGCCTAGGGAGATGTAGTAGTTGAAGTTATGGTAAGAGATGGGAGATATTACAGGGGAGAAGGTGTAGAGAGAGGAGAAAACAGGACTGAAAACAGATTCTCTGGGGAACTGCTTTGCTGGGGTTGGGAAAGGAAGAAAACCAGCCAGTACAAGATACAGGGAACAAGGAGAGAGGGCCAAAGAGTGGGCGTGACCCAGGACAGTGCCTCTCTGCAGAAGCCAAGAGGGGATGGATTCCAAAGAGTAGAAGGTCAACGGTATCGAGTTCTGTGTAGAAGATGGGGCCAAAGGAGGGGACACAGGATTTGGCCATGAGAAGGGCCTTGGTGACCTTCCAGAAAGCCATTTCTGAGCAGGGAGGAGGTGGGGCCTGCCGGATGTGGAGGAGAGCATGGGTGGGGAGGAAGTGGAGGCAGCAGGTGTTGTCCATTCTTCAGGGCATTTGGCAGTGCCGGGAAGGAGAGAGAGAGAGGTCGGGAGGGGCTGGGAGGCCGGGAAAAGGGCTGTGATGGGTGTTTACAGGAGAGGCTGTCGCTGCCCCTCCTCCACATCCAAACCATCACCAAGTCAAGTTGAGTCCAGCTGGAAAACATGTCTCCTTGTCCCCTCTCCCTTTCTACCCCAGCAGCTCTCACCTGATGCCTGAATATAAGGGCATCCCTCAGGCTTGTTTGCTTCCATTTCTCTTCTCTCCTTTGCTTCCTCCATGCTGGAAAAAGCCTTCTCCGAGCACTTTTCTAATCCTGTCTCTGCCAGGGTCAAAGACAAAACGATATACAAATGCATCACTTAACTACGTGAGACTCCCCATGCTTGGGCCCCAGCTTCCTTTCAGAAGTCTCTCCCACTGCTCCCACATACCCCCAACCTACCCTCAACCACACAGGGGGTCGTGCACCGCCTGAGCATATCCTCTGCTTTCCTGCCCCTGCCTTTCCCCCTGTGCTTCACCAGAAATAACCTCCCAGCTTCCCGCCTTGGTTTCTGTCCTCAACCATCCCGCCTAAATCACTCTCTTTTTGTTTTTTTTTTTTTTTTTAATCTCATGCCTGTTTCCTTTATTCTCTTCTCATACTAGAAATCCATCTTCCATTTTCCGGAACTTGATTTCTTTTTCAGAACAGGCATTTCCTTTGTGTTTGGGGGCATGCCACAGAAAAGGGCCAATTGCAGGAATTTGTGTATTTTAACAAGAGGGTGAGCCAAAGCTGCCCCCCAAGGCCATGCAGATTTCCCTACTGAATGAGCTGTCATTACTTTAAAGCACTCTGTCATTTTGTTTGTAGGAGTTAACAGGTCTTCTTATATTCTACCAATATATCACAATGAATAGATTTTGCATCTACACTGCGGGCTTCTCTTCCTCTCCCACACCCCTACGGGCTCTTTGAGGTGGGCCTGTGTTTTAACTATTTTGTATCCCTATAGAGCTACTACAGACCTACATCCTCAGGACTTAATAAACTTGAATTGAATTGCAAGGAAAATAATTCTGCAAACCCTGAATGGGCCCAGCCTCCTAGCGATGGGCAGGCATGACGTGAGATGGAGTTTTCCATTGCCCAGACAGAATGTCTCCATCGTGGCTGGCTGCCATGCCCCTCTCCCCATGAAATCAGACAGACACCCCATTGTCTACACTCTCCAGCACTGCTGGGGGCTGAGGACGGACGTCAGTGCCACACAGCTTGGCACCTGGCGATGTTTAATTCAGCACCTTGTCGTAGAAGGTCTTGTATTGTTCGTTAATTGTTTCACGTGTGGATGTCTTTTCACTCCAACAAGATTCAACAGCAACAAACATCGATTGTGTATCTACTTACCATGTGCCAGGTGCTTTCACGTAGTCGCCATATTTAAACCCACGAAAGCCCTTGTGTGGTAGGTATGACAATTATTGTGGTAGTTTTTCAGGTGAGAAATTGAGTTTTGGAGACCTGCGATAGGTCGTGTGGCTAGTACAGGACAAATTTGGAATTTGGACCAAGACGAGCTGAGCTTGTTTCCATTTTGCTCCAGGGGCTTTGGAGGTGGAACAGGGCTTGGTGCCCTCCCCCTACTGCCTGTGCCAGCTGCCCTCCCCATCAGACAAGCACCCTGCTCAGTACAGAGCTTATCCCACACCCTTTGAATTAAATTCCAGGTAAGTATGGCTTGCTTGCTGCTGTGTGCAGAGATGGAAAACACCGTTCTCTTATTCCTACTGATGCCCAGTGCCAAACAAACAGCCCCTGCAGGTGTGAAGGCAGAGCTATAAATATTTGCCGCATTGTTCTCCTTGTCAGTGCCAAACATCAGCTCTCCTTCCCCAAGGAAGCTGATGAATAAATGAGAGATGCCACCCAAACAAAGCTAAGCCTGGCCTTGGGCTGTGCCTGGATGATTCCAACTGAGTTGTTAAGTGGGGGGAATCCTTTTAGTGACCTTTGTGATGGAAGGAACTGAAGACCACAACCAATCACCACCGCCCATGTAACCCCTGGGGCAATCCCGGGACCCGGAGAGGGAGACACCCACAAACACTGCAACCTTTGCTCAGCCCACCGTGCCAGGCCTTGGTGAAAGCCTGGGGCTGCTTGTCTCGTCTTCTTTCCCCTCTAAGTCATGCATCAATACACGGAATCCTCCCAGAACCTATGGAGTAGAATCTATTTTTATTAGAAGTGTAAACAACCCTTCATACTTGAAAAGAACTTAATGGTTTCCAAATAACTTCTGAACAGTCTAATGAGATGGCCAGGGAGAGCATGGGTGATGGACCTCCTTTTGTAGAGCAATGACCCGAGACTCAGAAAGGAGAAGCAATTTGTCTAAGGACACACAGCAAATAAGAGGCAGAGGTGGGGCCAGGAGGCAGGTCTCTGGCTCCAGGGCCAGGGCTCTTTCTGCTCTTCTCCAGCTGCCTCTCTTGGCAGGAGTTTCTGAGCCCATCAGTAAGATGTGTCCCTCTAACCACCATGCCCCTGTGTGAGCAATATTTGTCACCTGGCTGTTCAGGTGAATGGTGGCTGCAGCTGTCTAGACCCCGGGAGAAACAATCCTCTGCATGTCAGTTTACAAACCTGCTAGAAGGGATTTGAGAAAGGAGTCTTGGCAGGAATTTCTATGCCTCCAGTCTTAGTGATGTCCCAATAGCTTGGAGCAAAGGAGTAGCTACTGTCCAAGCCACACCTGAAGTTCTAGGAGCCCCTTAAAAAGAGGGGACAGCCCCAGCTCCATAGAAAGCTGTATCAAAGAACTAATTTGGAACTCTCTGCATACTTTTGGTGGAATGTGAATATCCTGATTTCCAAATATTAATGAAAGTAATGAAGTCAACATTCAGGTAATCTTCAAAATTATTTCTGAACTACTGATTTGCACCTGGGCAGTGCTAACAATGATATGAAGGTGGGCAGGCTGGCATGGCCTCTGTCCACTTGGGGCATCCAATTTAAGAGTCTTAAGGAGAGTTGATGTGTTAGAGGATCTCTTCCTTAGCACGAGTGCTGGGCTTTCTTGCACATTGTTCCCTCTGACTTGCTACCAGGTGACAACATAAGAACTTTGAGATCCAGAGCCAAGAAGGACCTGGCCTCTGTTGGCAACTGGGTGAGCTCACCCTGCTCCCTTCACATGTACAGGATTCTGTGTGAGCCACAGAACTCCAGCATGTTCTTGGTCTAGAGCATCTCTGACCTGGAGGTTGGTCAAGAGGGCAGGGGGGTCTTTCCTATGAATGGAGCAGGGCAGTGTGTACAGCATTAGAAGACTTGGTCTTAGAATACCCTGAATGAGCACTGCTTCCCCATTCATCTTCTTCCCTCCTTAGAGAAAAAAAATAACTTTCCCATTCATTCTTCTGACTTACTTTTTGAGTGCCTGTGAGGTACCAGGGATTGTTCTAGATGCTTCAACAGTGAATCAAGTAGACAAAAGCTGCTGGCCTTGTGGGACCTACATGCTATTGGGTGTAGTTAGACACCAACTACTAAGAAAGGTAAATAATGAAGAGCACAGTATGTTGCATGGTGAAGTTGCTAGATGATAAAGGAAACAGAGCAGGGTGAGGGAGGTGGGGGTGGGGTGGGCTGCAATATTAAATGGCGTGGTCAGGGTGGATCTTAGTAAGAAGACAGTGTTTGAGTAAAGATTTGAAGGAAGTTGGGAGGGACCATCAGGTGTCTGGGGCAGGGGCATTGCAGGTAGAGGGGATAGCCAGTGCTGGTCACTGAGTTGGAAGTATCCAGGCATGAATGAGTAACGGTAAGAAGATGGAGTAGAGTGGACAGGGGAGAAAGAGGCAGGAGCTGTGACAGGAGAGGTCAGGTGTCTCGGGAGAGACAGACTCTATTCAGCCTTGTGGACCATTGTAAGGAGTTTGACTTTTCCTCTGAGACTAATGAAGAGTCATTGGGGGTAAGCTCCTGATGGGACTTCTGTTTTAATAGCATCATTTGGAGGTGGTATTGGGAATAGGCTGTTGGTGAGCAAGGTTAGAAGCAGGAAAACAAGTTAGAACATTGCCTGGGTACTACTCTAGGCACCAGGCAGTGGCTTGATCAGGATGGGAGCAGTGGGAGAGAGGAGAAGTGTCAGAATCTGGGTCTATTTTGAAAGTAGAGCCCATGGAATTTCCGGACAGATTGGATGTGGGGTGTGAGAGAAAGAGAGGGGTCAGGATGATTCTAAGGTTTTTATTCTGAGCACCTGGGAGGAATTGCCATCCCTGAAATAGAGAAAACTGTGGGTGGACAAGTTAGGGAGGGAGAGCAGCAGGTGCATTTGGGACTTTACCTTCGAGAGGCAACAGGGCACAGTGAGAAGATTCTGGCTTTGCCACTCACTGGCTAGAAGGCCCTGGGCAAGTCGCTTGAATTTCCTAGAGTCTCTATCTCTTCATCTGCAAAAAGAGACAATAATAGTGCCACCTACTTCAACAGAGTGTTAGGAGGGCTCAAAACCACATTTTTAAGGAGATAGCAAGGCATCTGGTGCATAGCTGGACTAAATAAATAGTCGTTATGGTTATTTTTCATAGCTGAGCCAGGGCAGAGCTTCAGAGTGGCAAGCAGCATTTTCCAGCCTGCAAAAAGCAGGGTCTGTGTGTGGCTGGGCAAATGCCTCCTTTGAAGTCTTAAAGGTCAGTGCTTTGCCAGCTGCCTGCTGGAGACAAAAGGCAGCACGGCTGCCCATTGTTGCTCTTTGTTTCTCACTGTCTACCTCACACAAAAGGCCTGAGGCCAACTGCCTTACACTGCCAGGGCAATCTCACTGGAGACTCTCTTGCTGCCAGCAGACTTAAACCCTCTGCACAAAGGGGAGGGTACCCCTGCCACCCTCCCGCCATCTCTCCTACAAGACCTACCTCATGGAAAGAGCACCAGCCGGAGGTCATGGACTTGGGTTCCAGTCTTACCTCTAAATGGTTGGTTGGCCCTGGGAAAGTTACTTTACCTTCCTCATTTCTCTCCTTTGTAGAATAGAAATAGGACAACACAGTTTCCAGGGTTGTTGTGGATGTGTTTAATGCTCAGGGCCAAACTGCCTGGGTTTTAATTCTGGGTTGGTTATTTCCTAGCTGTGTGGCCTTGCACAGGTTATTTGAAACCTCTGTGTCTCAGTTTCCATCTTTTAAAATAGAGATTGTACTAATTCTTATTTGTTAGAATCAAGAGAAATAAAACTATTTAAAAGAGTACCTGGCACATAGTAGGTTCTCAATAAAAAATTAGCCATTATAACTGTGTAAGGAGCACATAAAAGTGCTTCTAAATGCTGTACCACTCTAAACATGTGGTATAATTTTCTCATGTTTTGCCTTGAGCTTGTGAAGTTCCCCAGCCTATTCTCTGCTTCTCAAATCAGAGTCACTTGTTTTCTATGAGATTATAAGGGAGCATCTACATAGACCCAAAACATTTTTTTTTTTGGAAATGGAACCCTGTGTGACATATATTAAATAATCATCTCAGTTTTCCAAAAAATTTTGCAGTTAATTCTTCAACAGAATGGAAAAACACCTCTGCATTATCTGACTTTGCACATTGAGTTGTTTTTCCCTTGTTTGTTTGTTATTTGACTGAGTTATATTAACACAAGGCCCACCGGCTCTGGTAGGTCTCCATACACTGGGATTGTTATGAAGTCAGGCCCCATCTCCTATGAGATGGCGTGTGTGGAGTGATGGTTTACAAATGGCATGCGTGCAGACCAAGCATAGGAAATGTGGGCATATGTCAAAATGGATTTTTAAAAAGATAAAAGAATATCTGAAAACCTCTGAGATTTGCAGTAACAAGAACACACTAAAGCTACAGCAGTCAACATGGATTGTAAAACAGTGTGTGCTGGTTGCCAACTATGTGTCCAGCAGCCTGGTTAATCCTTACTCAGACAGATGTACACAGCATGCCCCACATGCAAGGCTGCAGAGCGCAGCTGCCCTGATGCTTGCTCAATTGTTTCCTCAATTACTGAATGTCTGGTTTGTAACTGGCCCTGTGGTTGGCCTGGTCCATTGGTGGGCTTACCCTAAATCTGTCTGGTTGTGCAGGTAGGTTTCTCTCACCCATGTAGAAGAACTGAACTCTTCTTCCATGTCCTGGCACTTGTCAGCTATGATATGGAGCTGACGTTGATACTGTCTGAACCCTCCAAGCCTCAGTTTCCCCATATGCAAACCGAGGTAATACTACCTATTCCCAGAGGTGGTTAGGAGGATTATGGATGGGTTCTGTAAATTCTCAGGTACTAGTCATGGGAAAGTGTTGCTGATCTGACCTTGCAAATGCCTTCTTTCTTTCTGCATTTAGGTTCCTCCCTGCAAGACAGAATAATTGATAGCTTTCTGTCATCCAGAGCCTAAAGCAGATTAATGAGGACCAAAAAGCCAAGGCTAGCACTTGCTCCTTTTATCAAACTTTCTATCAACTCCTTGGCTATTTCTGTATCACAGGCCAGCAGGGATATTTAGAAAGGAGAGTAAATGCATACCTGCTACCCAACTTCCCAATAACACTCAAAGGCCTCCATTGTGATTTATCAGATGTGGCACAGGGTACTGGGTTCTAATTCAATCCATACCACTAACTCATGTATCCTTGGGCAGATCATTTCTCTTTCACTGAGTTGAAATGTCCTCCTCTGTAAAACAAGGGGTTTTATTAGGAGATCCCTGCCAGCTCAAATATTTCTTGTTGGACTGTATATTTCCATTGTTTTTGATCAACAAAAATGTAATGTTTAGTCAAGTTCCTCAAAATATTAAGATGCATTTACCATTACTCAAAATAAGATCTACTGATATTCCTTGGTTTTCTAGGTCTACACAGCTTGAGTATTTCTGACATCCTCTTAAAAGAAGAGCAACGTGAAGGTAGATTCTTCCATAGGCCTCAGGATAATTCCAGGTTTACTTTGATGGCAGATCTGACTACAGGCACTGCTTCTGGGCTCATGGGCGGTAAGTCCTGCTGTAATTCCTTGCACCCCATCTCATCCACTGCTCGCTCTACCTTTACCTCCTGGACTAAGTTTGAGCATCAGGCGCCATATACATCTCCCATCACAGAGCACTGGAGCCAGAGAAAGCTCTATGATAATAGGTCCAACTAGGGTGGGAACAAAGCAGACATTTCTTCCCCTTTGTTGTCTCTGGCCAATTACCTGTGACTCCCTAGCCCACCGTGTTGCCAGACTGCCTGAGGGTGCTGCAGAAAGGCATTCTGTGTTCCACTGGGGGTCTCAAGGAGCAGGAGTGTTTTCCTAGAATTGCCAGCTGACCAGAGTCACTAAAAGCCAAATTGTAGAAGCTGAATGGGCTGAAAGGGCTGCTAGGAAATGTAATATCATATAGGGCCCTACAATTAAAAAAAAAAAAAATAGAATACTTTGACATTATGTGTTTCCAGAGGGCTAAGACTGAGCCTTTCTACCTAGTTTACAAAACAAAGTGATCCATCAGTTACAAAGGGAAAACAGTGGGCCTTTCATTACTCATATTACAATCTATCCACTGGAAACCGTGCTTTCCAGAGTGTGTGCTGGGGAGGGGCAGTGGTTGACTTGTTTTTTCTTCTTCCAAGTTGCAGCTTGTGACCCAGGGAGAGCATCAATAAAAAGTTTAAGGGCCTCCCTTTCCCACCAGAACCTTAATTAGAACACCCCAGCCTTCTTTAAGATATGGTTTTGATGTAGGAACCAGCCGGGCAGTGAATAAATGAGGAGTGGAAGAAAGTTCTGCTTTTTAGCAAGTGGGGCAAGGCCAAGAGCTCATCCGTGGGGGGTGATGAAAGAGCTCCACTTCTTTCCTGATCTTCTTAGATCAGGTGTCTATAGTAGAAGGATTTAAAGTAAACTCTGAGCAGACAAGAGGATCCAGTGTTCAAATAAGATCTTGGCAGAGGTAAAATAGCCCTATATAGTTGAATAGTATTTAACAGTTTATAAAGAACTTTCATGTATTATCTCATTTGAGCTGTGGAAACCCCAGACATAAAACATTATTATTCTTATTTTTCAGATGAGTAAACAAAGACCAGAAAAGTTTAAATTATTTTAAATGGGTTTATACTTACTTGGTGACTAATCCTGACTTAGACATAGCTTGTCTGCCTCTAAACAACCTTTTCACTCTACCTTTTCACTCTACCACAGGGTACATTCCTAAGACAAATAGAAATAATTTCTGGATTGTTAGCTCTTTGGGATTAAATATACCAGTCTTCCTTTTCAGCAGCACAGATAAATGGGGCCGATAGAAACTGCCTGCTCACTCTTTCAAAAGGTATGAAGAGGAAAAGCAGATGAAAGTTTGAGTGTGTGGAGTGGGTGACAAGGAGTACTGTCTTGCATTCTGGAAAGTTGTCAAGTGTCATTGAGTCATGTGTCTTGGATGGCTGTGATGGTATCTTGCCTGGATATAAGGGAAGACATAAGATGGGTGCCAAGTTCACATTTGATTCAGAGGGCCCATGAGCCTTTCCCGAGTGTCCATCAGGAATCCAGGCCACCTGGCCTTTAGAAGTTACCTCCAAAGACATGGAATGACTGTGTCAGCCTCTTAGAAAGTGATCATCACTGCACAACAATGAAAGGCATGCCCTACTGAAGAGCTTGAAAATCTTTTAGCTGCTGTGCTAGTCTGCACAGAAGTAGATGGCTACATTTCTTAAAGAACCCCTCATCTTTGGTCTCCAAAAAAACCCATTTTGTTTGACATTGATAATGAAAATATCATCTGTACAATTAGGCAAAAACCAATGTTATGTGTTTAGGATTTACAAAGGCCTGACATGTACTTCTTTGATTTTATTAAGGGAAAATGTTTAAATGTAAATTTAGTACACATAATTGTTCATTCAAAACCAGGGTATGAAGTATCATATACAAAGATAATAGGTTAAAAAATAAAAGTGATGCAGAAATCTCTAAAACACAAGAAAGATGTACAAAAGACAAGTATGAGCAAAACATTCCTTGTAAATAGCAGTACGTGGGGGGCAATAATCCCCTTTATTACTTGAAGAAGTTAGAAACAAGATTGGGCTCTAAGAGTTCAATCATAAATCAACAAAGAATGGATCAGAATAGAGCAGAGTTTTTCAACCTTGGCACTACTGATGTTTTGGGCTGGGTAATTCATTGTTGTGGGGGATTCTCCTGTGCATTGTAAGAGGTTTAGCAGCATCTCTGGCCTCAACTTCCATCCCTGCTGCGTTGATCAAATACATCTCCAGGCAATTTTGCCCTCCCCTGAGAACCACTAGAACAGAGAAACACCAAATCAGAAAGAATGACTTTAGGACTTACAAGTCTTGACTACAACCTAATTCCGTGTGTGTGTGTGTGTGTGTGTGTGTGTGAGAGAGAGAGAGAGAGAGAGAGAGAGAGAGAGAGAAAGAAACTGAGACTCAAGGGTTCCCTTCTAAGTCCTTGCCAGGAGATAGATATCTCATTGTCCCTTCTGGCAGCGAGACAGTACAATCCCTGAGGAAGGTGGGACCATACCTGGTTCCCTCAGGCATTCCACTTGCCTGACTCTCCTTATCACTCCGGTCATTTCACCAAACAAACTTCAGAGCATAAATTGTCACCCAAATCCTTTTCCACAGGAAATGGTTTCACTGGCCAGAAGATGGGATGAGCATCTTGCCTACCTGGCAACAGTATTTTTCCTTGCATTTGAATGAAATGATATTATAGTTTATCCATCAGACTCTGTGAACATGGTTAGCATAAATCATTGTCCCTTGTCTGATCTATGCTGGGGTCTCAATGAGATTGAATTTTTGAGCCTGTAAAATTTAATGAATTTAATAAGATTAAAACAAGCTTGTGAAACCTCTTAGAAGCCAAACCACCCTTCTTCTTCTGGTTATCTATTGCTGTATAACAAGCCACTCCAAAACTTAGTGGCTTAAAATAGCAACCCTTTTATTGCTCACAATTCTGAAGTTGGAAGTCCAGGCGAGGTTCAGTGGGGACTGGTGCCACTGGGCTCACTCGTGTATCTGCTTTCACGTCGGGGGCCTTGTGGCTGGCAGAAAGCTGGTTCTCAGTGCTCCTCCACGTGGCCTCTTCCTCCAGCAGGGTAGGCTATCTCCCTTCCATGGCAGTGCAAGGCTCTAAGTGTGCAAATGCAGAATCTGCCGGGACTCTCAAGGCATGGGTCTGGGAGTCACACGGTGCCATTTCTGTATATATGACTGGTCAAAAGCAAGTAACGAATCCCGCCCAGATTCAGTGAGAGGTGGAATAAACGCCAGCTCCTGATGGGAGAACCAGCAAAGCCACATTTCGAAAGTGCATATGGGATTGCAGGAATGCTGTGGCTGATTTTGGAAGTATCTATCATAGTGGCATGGAATCAACACCAGTAAGATTCATGGAAATCCTATAAAGTTTGTAAGAGAAGGATATTGAAGAATGCACCACTACTTTGGATGAAAAGAGTTAGAGACTGTTTAAATAGAAAGAGGCCTCTGGGTCTCCATCTTTCCTTGGGCAGAAAGCAGGTTGAGAGAGCTACAATTCATTTGCTGTAGGAAATGAAAGGTGCCTCTAAGGGTGAACCCTAGAAAGCAGAGCCAAGAAACTGAGGAAAACAGTAGATTGGGAAATTCTTTCAGAAAGCAGGAATGGACGCTACTCAAGGAACATTCTTTGACCCTGGAGTCAGAGGAATGGGCAGCATTTGCCTGGATTTCAGTATTGCTCTGGATCGATGATTGCCATGTGCTTCCTGACATCCTCTTATGTTGTATGTGTGGAGGGCAGATCATTTGTCTTTTTAGTCCACAGGTCTCCAGCAGTCTCATCCACCTCTGGACCTGATGGAGACCATGAGGTGCTCTAATTTGAACCTATAAGCATATGCCAAAGCTTCCTTTAGGAGGTGAAGTCCACTTCTCCTGCCCTTGAGTCTGGGCTGGCACAGTTGTTGCTTTGACCAATAGAAGGTGGTGGAAATTAGACTGTGTGGCTTCTGTGCCTAGGCCCTATGACATTTGGCAGCTTACGCTTTTGTGCTTATGGAGCCCTGAGTCACCAGGTAAGAAAGTCTGAGTTAACTTGCTGGGGAGAGAGACCAGGTGGAGGAGCCCTGAGACGCCCCAGCAAGCCCCAGCAAGCCCCAACATCACACACCCATATTTGTGGTTAAGCACATCGTAGATCCTCCAATCCCAGTTCTTCCTGGTCTGTCCTGAGTGGAGCAGAGACAGGCTTTCCTTGCTGAGCCTCGAACCACTTGCAGATCTACAAATGGTCATCATTTAAAGTTACCATGCTTTGGGGCAGTTTGTTGCATAAGCAAGAAAAACCCCTGAAACATATTCCATCCTTGCAAAACACCTTTTCTTCTATTACATCTACACTTTCCACATTCTCCCTGAATCTTTTTAAAAAATATCCAAAATTTGCAACTTCTCAGCAGAGTCTGGGCTATTCTATTGTTAAAACAGTTGCATGAATATCAGGAAAGCACAATGAAACCAAGATGCACTCTTGACCTCATTAATGCAACAACAAAAACTGAGTAGATATAAAGAGCCAATGGCCAATAATGGACAATACACTCAGGCAGGTATGGGAGGTGCCAGCACAGACTTTTAGGGGCTAGAATTCTGCTCCCACCTCCATCAGGAAAACATTAAGTCACAGTGCTTCTGGGAGACTAACTCTTATTCTCTCCACTGTCCCCTCCACCCATCCCTCCACAACTCCAGCAAATACTCCCTAACTTCAATACCTTCATCTGTAACCTGGCTGCTTCTGCTTATAGTGTATTGTGGAAACTGTCAGGGTTCCTTGTATCTCAGCCCACAGGGAAGAAGGCAGACCACCAGCTGTCTCTTGGCTTTGAGAAAGGTCACCAGTTATGACTCTCTGCTTCAGATGAATTTGGGGTTGCCCTTTTACCCCCTGCAGTTTCTTCTAAGAAATCAAGCTGTCAGGCATTGGGCACTGAAGTACACTCTTCTTTCCAAACACTGAGAGCCAAATGGGCCCTGATTTTCCATGAGAATGTCTGTTCTAAGGCATGAAGGGGAAAGAAGAGGGATTAGAGGAAGTTTGGATTTGTTATAAGATTGATGGCAATAGGTATTTTTCATGGCCTGCTTATTTTGGCTTGGGGTGCAGAGGCAATGGAGGGCTTCTGCCTCTCAGACTTAATATCTACACTATAAACAGGGTTGTAAATATCCTTTCTTGACATAGACCAAAGTCCAAACAAAGAGCCAAGCAGCAGTAATTCTGGGAATTTGTCTTAAGCAGTGCAGATACAGAATGACTTGTTATAGAATTGGAATAGAAATACAGGAACTAGAAACTAATGGCATGAAAATATTACCAAGACTGAAGATAAATGCTCCAACAGAGCCGTCATCCTCTTGAGAACTGGAATACCCGGGCTTGAAACCCAGCTAGGCCACTAACCTCAGATGGAGTCTCTGCATTGCATGACGATTCTTTTATAACTAGGGAGTTCACTTCTCTCCTCAAATCATTTACTTAACCCCAACCCCATACTCACAGCACTACAAACTTATTCTTACTTCCTCAAAAACTGAAGCCATCAAGAAGAAAGCAACCCAACTTTCTGCCTACTCCTCCCCCACACTCCTTCAAACGTATCAGCCCTTCCTCCTTGGTCAGCTTCTGTCCTCTGGGGTCCAAGGACAAGTTGTCCCTCTCCAGTTCCCAGCACCCAATCCCTGAGGTCCTTGATGCCCTTCCCTCCCGTCCTAGGGGGCTTTGTTCCAACAGCTCCTTTTTTCTTCGCTATGTCTTCAACCTCTTCTTTAGTGACTCTTTGCCCTCTTCCAATAAACAAACCGGTGTCTCGCCTCAGCTCTTCATGATTTTTGTATCTCCCTTGACCCTAAGTCCTCTTGTATCTTACATCCTGTCTCTCAGCCTCCTGAAAGGACATCTCGTGTTCCTGGGATAGACATCTACACTCACTGTCTCCACCACATCACAACCTAATCACTCCTTGTAGTAGATTGAATTATGTAATCCCAAAACAGACATGCTCTAAATCTTCATCCACATTCCTGTGTTGAGAACCCATTGGTGAAGAAGACCCTTTGAAGATGCATGATTGGTTAGGGCATGGACTCATGTGTGGCTAGATTCTTATTTAGGGATGGCCCAAATGAATCAGGGTGGGCCTTAATCCAAATCACTGGTGTCCTTTATAAGCAGAAGAAATTCAGATGTAGGAGTCAGAAAAAGCTGGAAGTCAGCAGAAACCAGAAGAGCAGACCAAGAGAGGCCATCATCAAGTGACCGGAGGCAGAGATGCCAGTCAAGGAAATCCAAGCGTTGTGGCAAGCCAGCACCAGAATGCTACAGACCTTGGGTTGGGGGTGGAGGGGGGCAGGGACATGGCCTTGTCAACACTTTGATTTTGGACTTCTAGCCTTCCAAACTGTAAGCCAAAAAATTCCTGTTGTGTGGTATTTGTCATGGCAGCCATGGAAAACTAAGACAGCCTTCAACCCATTTCTGTCTGTTCTCCCTCCTGGCTCCACTCCAACTGCCCTGACCAAGGTCTGCATGAAGCCAGGCCCATTCAGCCAAACTCAGCCCTTACTGTATCAGATGGCCCTTCTGCATTTTGCTTCTTACCCATGAACTCCTTACTCCTTTGGCATCTGTGGTACTGGTCCCTTTGGGTTCAGCTTGTACCTCTCCAATGATTTCTCTTTGACTTCTTCAGAGAAGACACCCCAGCCTCCCTGTCAAATGTGCTGTCTTGTGGAACAAGGCCTTGATCCACTGCTATTCTTCCTATGAATGCTCTTTGGGTGGTCTTGGTGACTCTTAGCATTTTAAGCACTGTCTGTGTGATGGTGAGCACCAAACCCTATCTCTAGCTGGAGAGTCACACTTGCCTCCAGTGTCCTACAGGGGCCTAGCCATTCATCCTTTCTCACTCTATTCTTTCTTTCTTCTTTAGTCTCACTTTCTCAACCCATATTTCTCTTATGCATCTAGCCACCCAAGCCAGAAATTTAAAATCAACTTATCCTTCATTGTCTCTCTCATCCCCCATACCTACCAGTCTCCAAGTCCAGGTAACTTTACCTCTTAGATACTTTCCAAATCTGCACCTCCTTTCTAACCTTCTGCTGCCCTCATTCATGTCCTTCTCAACTCCTATTTGGCTTACTGAAATTAGTCACCTTTTGAAATCCTTCCTTCTGTATTTGCCCCTCAAATTCCTCTCTCAAACTGAAGTCAGAATGTTCTATTTAAATGTAGACCTATTACTCTCCTGCTTAACCCTTCAATGACTCCCCATAATCTGCAGAAATAATGCTAATCCCTTTGCCAGGGCACGAGAGGCCCTTTTAGTCCCATCTCCATTCACTCACTGTTGCCCTGCTCTTGTGCTATATGTTCCCATATTGACAACCTGCTGATGGTTCCTCCAGCCCCACCATGCTCTGGTGTGCTGTGGATTTCTCTTGCACCACTGCCTGATGAACTCATTCTCCTTCAGAACCAAAGTCAAGCATTGACTCCTCTCAGAAACTGCCTCCAAATCTGCAGGTTGGACTCAAGGTCCACCCCCATCCCTGCTCCCATAGTCCCATAGCCTCTCAGGCTTAATATCTACATCTCACTCTCATTACCAATGCTGCCAAATTACATCGATGTGTTTTGTGGATTAATTTCCTCTCCCCCCTCCCCCAACCCCATACAGTAAGTTCCCTAAGAACAGGGACTGATTCACCTTTGTAGTTCAGGTAACTGACATACAGTCTAGGCATAGAAAGCACTTGATAAATATTTGCATGGTCACTGGGTGACCTTAGAAGGTCACCTTCCCTGCCTGGGCCTCAGATTCTTCATCTGTAAATGGGTGTTGAATGAGATGTTCAGTGTTAAAGGATTCTTCTCTCTCAGCATGCCATGCTCATGTGTGCCTCTGAGCAGGGAAAGATTGGCAGAGCAGAGTTTTCCAAATGTATTCTTTTTTATCCCACTGATTCTGGGGTAGAAAAGAACTGACAGAAGAAGAAGAAGAAGAAAAAAAAAACAATAGTTCATGCTTGCTGCATGCTGGTTGGAGAGAGGCACTATTGTAGACCCTTTAAATGAAGTAACTCATCTGATATCCACACCCACCCTATGGATGGGTATGATTATCCCCATTTTGCATATGAGGAAACTGAGGAAGAGAGCAACCCTCCCAAGGTCACATGGGTGGGAACAGGCTGAGGCAGAATGCAAACCCAGAATGCCTGGCCAAGGAGTCTGCACTCACAAGCATTACACTATAATGCATGGACAGATGGACATGCAGATGGAAACAGTGGTACCTGAACACCTGGGCAGATATGATTAAGAGAGAAGGGAACTGAGAATTGCTGAGTAACTCAGGATAAAGGGTGCTTATAACTGGCTCCCTGATGCCCACGCGCAGGGCTGGCCTTGCTCAGCTCATGGATCAGTGGTGGTGGTACTTAAGCTACCCACAGCCTTCTAGGCATTGTGCTGGGGGGAAAAGAAGATCTGGGAAATTGGACTTTGTGCGGAGTCTTTAGGCATGATGAATTCTTTCTGCATTTGTCATCATAGTGCTAATTAAGCTCCATTTTGCAGGCTTTAAAGTGGCTCTGGCCAGAATTCTCTAGATGTGTTATTGCAATTTAGCATTAGTCAGGTTGGAGTTAACATCCACAGGAGGTTTTATTCACTGAAGCCCTCTCGGGTTTGGGTCCCACCATTGTATTATATCTTTTCATATCCATCCTCCTGACACTAATCTGCAAGTATCGATTTAGACATTGTACACTTTCATAGGAATTCCATTTTAATTCAATGTTAGAGCGCCATTAAAATGTAAAGGAGAGGGCACTCAAAAATTGCCTTGAAGCATTACTCTCTTCGGGAAAGCTGCTGTTGTAGTCATTTTGCCAGCTCTGCTTGGGTGGTACAAAAAGCCTGGGGTATGGGAGTAGCCTTCTTTTATGATTCATGCTAAGGCTTAATAGATGCTTTATGACATGGCCCATTGGCTGGGGTGTGAGGAGCTGTGATGGAGGGGAAGGCAGGTGGCTGGGAGGGTGGGGGCCCCTTCTTATTTCTCTGCCCTACCCAGGATTCTGTAGGGGCTTGCACCACCTAGAAACATCTGCAAAGAAAATTGGAAATGGGGGAAATGTGATGTAGGAGTGGGGGGTGGGGGTAGGGTTGTCTAGCCTAATCTTTAAGACAGAAGGAAGAGAATGGAGTCAGAATTCAAATGTCTCTCATCTTGAAAATGCCCTGAAACCTGTTTTCCCCCAAAGTAAGGAGTCCCTAGAAGGCACATTAGGTGGAAATGAGTCCTAAGAAGTCCTTTCTCCTTTCTTTACTTTTTCTGCATGAAACCACTAGACAGGCTTCTCTTGCTCTGTCCATTCCTTACACGTGCACCTTGCCTGGAATTCCATTGTCAACCCTGGTTCCTTTACATTAGCTATTCTCCCCTGGTGATTCCATCTTCTCCTGTGGTGTCCATATGCCATGGTCATCAATGTACTGAGGACCCCAAAGTCACATCTCCAGCCTGCACCTCTTTCCCAAAGCTCAGGCTTGCATCTGTCACCTGTGGGTCCTGTGGGCCCCTCAAACTAAATATGCACAATGCTGGCCTCATTACCTTTTCCCCAAAGCTGTCCTTCCT
This sequence comes from Choloepus didactylus, assembly GCF_015220235.1. Classification (NCBI taxonomy): domain Eukaryota; kingdom Metazoa; phylum Chordata; class Mammalia; order Pilosa; family Megalonychidae; genus Choloepus; species Choloepus didactylus. The sequence goes on from NC_051314.1 coordinate 127,022,974, forward strand.
CCTGCACATCCTGCTCATCGGTTCCTCCACCCATCTATTATAGGTCCAGGCTAGAACCTAGTCGACCTGCTAGACTCTCCTCCTCCCTGCTCCCTCACATTGACTCACTCTCACGCATGCCACCAATGTTACCCTCCAAATGTCAAGTCAGCTCTTTCCATCTCCAGGGACCCTGTCCCTGGATTATATCTTCTTTCCATTGCCTGGATTATAAAGTAAAAATATAAAGAAACATAGGAGGTTTCTTTATAGTGATGATAAATGAAGAATGTTGAGAAAAAGTTACAGAAGCCACATGAGTGTTGGCAAGGCCTAAGGAGGGGGCCAGAAGATAGCACCATCTTCCCATCTACCTGAATGAGGTGTGTAGAGCAATTGAGCCTGCTGTAGCTAAGACAGGAGGAAATAAGCTCTGGATCTGGCAACAGAAGACATGAGGAATGGATGCTCCCCACAGCGCAGGGAGAGAGGCTCTCCATCTGGGCGGGGAGCATGTGCTTCTCTGGGTTCATTAAAGAACAGTGCAAGTTGCTTAAGGACCTGGAAGCATGGGCAGGAAGAGCCTCACCAGCCTCCTCCTTTCTCCTCCTGCAGCCAGTTTTCAGGGATGGTACCTGTAGAATTTTCCAGGCCATTGCTTGCTGTTTCTTTATCCCTTTGGCTTTTCAAGACTGTTTTTTTTAGCCCTTCTGGTCATGAATACAAGGAGGGCTACAGACCTGTGGTGGCCCAGAGCCAGGGCCTGGACTAGGGTGCCAAATTTAAGGAGGCTCTCGCTCTTAGGTCTGACTGTGCACTAGTGTGACCCTGAAGGTGAGTGCTTCCTTAAATTTTGCACCTTAGGCACCCTGCTAGCTGCATTCTAATCCCAGCCCTGGACAGCACTGCCTGTTTCTGGGTAAGACTGCCTTATCCGAGGGCTCCATGAATTGGGAAGTTCTCTTGCCCACAGATGTAATAATAGAGGTGATATTTGGTCTCTTGTCTGCACTGGGGAGAAGTATTTGTGAAGTAGTTTTGCATGGTACAAAGGCTCTGGAACCAGATACCTTAGGTTTGTGTCCTGACATTTACTAGCTGGGAGGCCCTGAGTCATTTACTTAAGCTCTTGGTACCTCAGTTTTCTTGTCAGTAAAATGGGAATATTAATGACGATGATGATGATGATGATAACTTCCTACTAGAGTTTTTAGGATTAAATGAGTTAATACACATAAAGCAATCAGAGGATTGCTTGACATGTAATAAATAGTCAATAAATGTTAATAAATTTTAATAATTATTACTAGATAGCATTGAGTGGGAAAACACATTTGTACCTTAATATTTACATTTATTTTAGTGTGTCATTTTACTCTTCTTTAAAATATATGTAAATGCTTAGTGATTGGCAATTATTAAACAGGTTTATTTTTAAGTTCAGTTTTATTTTTATAGCAATTGCTTAAATAATTTGGTCACTAGGTATTTATTTCCCATCAGTCATAAGGGGTTGTCTTCTGCAACCTCCTCCTAAGGCATCACCACTCAGTTAGGCAGTTATCCAAACCGCATGCCCAATGTCTGGAGGGCATATTCAGCTGATAGAGAGCTTGCCTTTATGCCAAATATTCATGACAGTCATCTCACCCTTTTCTTCCAGTGATTGCCAGTTCCTAGACAAATGAGCCCCAATTCCTGTAGGCCTGGTGTAATGGACATGATAAAACAAAGTGCTTTGAATTTCATAACAAATTTGTATTTCACCACTATATTGCACTGGGCTTAGATCAGTTTGGAACCACTAGGAATAACTCCAGTTATTTGCTGATAAATGTTCAACAAAAACCCTCTGAGAGAAAAAGCACCCTAATTTGTAGCATTTGCGTTTCTGTTGTATAAGTGCTTCTACCATGGCCAGTTTCAAGCTACCAGTGAATGCAAAGTTTGGAAGAAAAGCTTCCAGTCACTGGATGAAGAGTTTGGGGAAGAGCTGCTAACAATTGGCTCTTGCAAACTGGTATGGTTCCAGGGCTCAGTCCCTCACACTAACATCCCTTGTCTTTGAAATGTCAGATAAGGAGTTAATTTGGCAAGAGAAATTCACTCGCTGGCTCCTTGCATTATCAGCACTGATGTGCATAGTCCTTATTGCGGTCCAGACACTGATCTAAGCTCACCACAACTATTAACTCATTTAATTCCCAGTGAAACTATAATTTCCATTTATAGATGAAGTGACTGAGGCACAGAGAAGGTAGGTGATTTGCACAGGGTAGAGTCGGGTTTCAAACCCAAGCATTTAGGCTCCAGGATTGCTGCTTTTAACCATCACACTCTTCCATTCTCTCTCTCTTTTGAAAACCTGTTTAAACTTCCATATATTTATCGTTTTGTTACTCTTCTTGTTCATACCCCTCTCCTACTGGATTATAAACCTCCTGAGAACAGGGACCATGATGGGAGCTCAATAAATAGTAGTTGACCAAACGAATATGTATTATACCCCATTTGTTCTGTCTCCTTTTCTAGAATGTAAGGTACATGAGGGTAACACCAGTAATTCACATAGTGCCTGAGCATGGCCGGTTCTCACGAATAAATGAATGAAGATGTCTTCTGTCAGCCATTCAGTGGTTTCCAATGGCTTGCTATTGAGAGTAGCTCATCTTTAGGGACAGCCATGTATGTTGCACTTGCCATTGTTCATACCTGTGTGCTTGTCTTAGACTTTCTTGGGCTCTCGACATGAGCAGAGACCATGGTGTTTTAACATCGTCACCCAAGGAGACAGTATATTGCCTAATGCTTCACAGACCTGCCAAACTTGTTTTGGGACTGAAGCAAACAGGAGGTATTCAATAAGTGCTTGTTACTGGGTCAGTTAGCAAGCAAGGAAGAACTTGCTCGTTAAAGCAGACCACATCCGAGAGGGAAAATGCTTGAGTTGTTAAAAGAGGTGGAGTTCTCTGTCTTCTGTGTACCATCTGGGATGTTGGCCACAGAAGGACAGGTTGAAGGATTGAGCTGCGGTTCTGTGGATGATTTGGGGCATTCTCTTGCAAAAGCAGCAAGATATTCCAGGAAGAGAATTAACCTGGGACCCCAGATTTCAGGGTTGAGGTCTGGCTCATCTACCTGTGCACTACATGATCTTGGGTGAGTTCAACTTCATCTTTCCGGGCTAAGTGACTTCTAAGTCTTTGCAGCTAATTTCATGACTAAACACCCAGGGTGTTCCTATAAGGAGGAAGCTAATGCCCAGAAACCTCTCTGGAATCCCAAGAGTTAAGCATATGCTTGCCGTGGAATATGCTGAAGAGAAACATGTGACCATGTAGTCAAACACTTCATTTCATAAATCTTAATGAGACGTAATCACCTGATTTATATTAGTTTCCTTCTCTCCCCCTTTCAGGCCTGGAGCAATGATAGAGAAAATAATAAGTAAATAAAAAGAGGGAGGAGAGCAGAAGGGACTGAATTCTTAAGTATGATTCAATTACCTCCAAAAGATCTCCAAAGGTGAGCATGCAATTACTGCTCATTGCAAATAGTACCACTGATAAAGATAGCAATCAGTCACTTTGCTTGGCCTCCGGTCTAAACAAGGCCCCAGTTTAATCACATTAACTGTCATAGCCCAGGGGGCTGTGGCCACTGTGTCAGATGTTTCTGTGCTCTGAATGGTGGCGTCACAGAATCCCGGGGGTTGTTAGAGGTTAGAGGTCCTCTAATCCCACCCTCTCCCACCACCTACCTCTGGACTGCACCTCACCTAACCTAGGTATATCAGCATTCCCTGTCCTGATAATCATATCTAAAAAACAACAGCAGCCCAAAACCAACACCCTAACAGGCTTCCTTTAATCAGGGCCCAAATGTGCTCATATATGTAAACTGCTTCTTCATGGCCAATCTACTTGCTTCTTGTTGCAGTTTCTCCTGTAACTGAAGCCTATGACATAGAAAGGTGGACACAGATGCCAGAGAATACGATTTTTTTCCGTTTTGATGGACCTTAACAGCAAGAAATGGGACCTTGATTTTCCTGCCTTTAAAATAGAGATAATACTGATTATTATCCTCTTCTATTTTGATCTGTTAAAGTGGAAATTATATGAGAAATCCATGGTGTGCCTTTGAGAAAACTGTTCTGTATATGTAAATCAGAGATTTTTTCTGGTATGTGTGTTTGAGTGTGTATATATATATATATAATTTATGAAGTGCATGTCAGGAAACTACTGGGTCCTTGCTTTTAATACATTCTGCCTCACCCCTTTGACAATAGAAAACATAGGAAATGTCTGTTGTTATGAAACAGCCAAATTCAGAGAGGTTATGGGGGGCAGTGTCTTCCATGTGGCTGGCCGTTCTCCGCACCCACCACAGCGGTCAGCTCCTCCTCGTCTCCACTCGCAAGTGGGATATCCACTCTGTTGCTCCTCCAAAGAGGCCTCAAACCCCAAACTCATGTCCTCCCACTAATTCTACATTGAACAATCAAAACATCACTGTAAAAGCTAAATGTTTTTTACCACTCCCCCCGAATTAAAAGAAACAGGCACATACAAAAAAGCAGAAGGACATAACTTCCCAAAGCCAAGGTCATTTCCTTTTGTTTTTCCCTTTGCCTTTGCTTATTCACACCAAGAAATAACTTGTTGAAAAAGAAGTTCAGAACACATCAGTGGAGTTCATTGCACATATCTGTTGTGTGATGAACACATTAATAGAGCATCTATCAGTGGGCAAGTTTATCCCATCTGCGCTGTGCACTCCGTGAATTGTTTCTCAGTAAAAGGGAGCTACTTGCCCTGTAGGGAATTGGAAGCTTCCAGGATCATGACGAAAGAGAACGATGGCATTGTTAGATGCATCAGCTGATTCTCTCCTGTACTTCTTCCTTGATCCCTGAAGCCTCTCCACAAGAGGCTCCAGGCAAAGAAGCCCCCCAGAACTACTTTGTTGCTCTTGAGTTACAGATCCTGGAGAATCAGGATAAGCTAGCCATCATCCGGTTTTTTTTTCTAGACCCAAAGAGCCATCCTCATTGTATATTTTTCCTGATAGTCATTTAAGCTTACCCATCTTTTACAGAGCTGTTAATGTGGATAGGTTCTTCAAATGTAGTAAATCATTTTTATGCCCATTTTGCAGATTGTAATGTTGATACCAAGAGTAATTTGCAGAGTAAAACCTGGGATTGGAATAGTAGGCTCCTGTGATACACCCCTGTGCACCCACAATCTATCTGATGCTCTATGGGTACCCCAAAAGCTGAGGCTAAGAGGGTCCATGTACGGTTCTCTTCTAACCTCATTTTAAGTCTGTGGTCACAGTCACTACACTGTTGTCATTCTTAAGCCACCAGGAGAATGTGGCAGTGGAAAATAGCTAGGGCTTTGCTACAGGCCTCAACTCTGCTTCTCATGCAACCAGATGGTGGCTTGCAACCAGATGCTGGAATCCATCAGATGCCCTGGGAGCCACAGCTGCCTCTAATCTTCCCAATCCCACTCTGCTTTCAAATCTATGCCACAAACACACCGGATCTGCCAGCTCTGTCCACGGGGAAGGGTTCTCAGACTTTAGTGAGCAGGAAGTTACCTGGAGACCCTGCTTTACATGCATTTAAATCCCATCCCCAGAGACTCTGATTCGCTGGGACTGGGGACCACCGGGAAATTCTGAATTCCAACAAACTCCTCAGGTGATGATATGTGGGTATTTTGTGGTCTGCACCCTGAGGAGATGTTTGGGGATTCCCATCAGGGGACCTGAGACCGCATGCAGCTTTTCTCTTTTTGACTTCTCGGAACTTGGTTTCTTTGCCTATAAACTGGGAGACTGTCCACCCTTCTCATAAGGCTTTTTTTCCTGCCAGAATGAGGATCCAGCAACATGCTTAAAACTCCTCGGCACGTGGACCTGGTGAATTCCCTTTTGTGTGATCTGTGAGCTGCACTGCAGCCTCTCTCCCGGGGAGTGAAATCCAGTCAATGTGGACTGCATCTCTCTGCTTCATGTGGTCAGAATCTAGTCATTGGTCAGCTGGGGGCTGGTCTCTTTCCCATTTCTTTTCTGTGTCACTCTGAATTACTCCACCGCAGAAAGCAACACTGTCTCTAAAAAGGCAATGGGGATATGTCACATTCGGTGATGGGGGAAGGTAGGCACGGCCAGCTGACACTGACTGAGCTCTCACCAGATGCCAGGCACTCTTCCCACTGCCATGAACACACACTATTATTATCTGCATATTTCCCATCTGAGGAAGGTGAGGCACAGAGAGATGAAGTCACTTGTCCAAGCTCACATAACTAGAAAGTGGGGCAAATATGGTCCTTTAGGCACAAAGGGAAAAATGGCAAGGAGCCGAGAGCGAGCCATTTAATCAAACAGTTTTCTAAACTAAATTCTTTCAAATTGGTTCTTGGAGAAAAAGGAGGAATTTGCTTGTCAGAAAGGCTGTTATGTAGGGGTGAAAGAAAGGCTGTCCAGAGAATGTAAAGCGTCGGGCAAGTGTGGGTGGGTCCACTGAGTTCCGGAAACACAGTGTTTGGTGGCCTGGGCAGAAGGTGAGTGAAAGCAAAGGATGCAAATTCTATTTCTAGTCCCTTGTTTATGATTGATTTCAGGAGGTGGTCACCATGAAGGCGAATCATCATTTGTTTCTAGAATGTGCTCTCCTAACAAGCCACTATCATTGTCATCATCGTCATTGCTGACCCTTGCATTGATATATTGTTTTGCAATTGATAAATGCCTTTCACAAGTATCGTTTCATTTGCTTTTCACACATGCCTATGCAATAAGCAGAATTTGATCCAGATACAGAAACTGAACCTCAGAAAGTTTTGGTGATTTTCTTGAGGTCCCCAGCTGGTTCCTTATAGAGCCAGGACTAAAATCCAGATGCTGTCCCCCTGCAGCTATCCGAGCTCCTTTCACTCTAGTCCCCAGCCAGCCCCCGACCCTTGGTCTGAGTGATCTGTCCCCAGAGATGCTCCTCCTTGCCCTGTTAATTATCCCCAAGGCTCCCTGCCCGGAGGAATTCAGAACATGCTGCAGTTATTTGTGGAGCGCTTTGTCTCTGGGTGATGGGGGCTTACACAGCTTGGAAAAAGCAGCGCTTGCCCACACAGACAGCACTGCCCAGGGCTATTAATATCCAAGTGCAATAGCTTAATGAGGTGGAGTGTGGCTTACCCTGGCCATGGGACTTCTCAGCTGTGGAGGTTGTGTTGTTTCACAGCAGCTCTGCTAATACCCCAGCAATAAGGCTCTTGACAGCTATTGACCCCACCCCCCATCCCCAAATCATTCTGCTCCAGCATAGAAAGGAGAAGAAAGGAGGGACCAGCGTGGGACTGCCATTGCCTGCTCACCATGTTTACTGGGAGATAAGGAAAAATGGAGGTTTGAAGTCTCGAAATATTTGATTGGTGCTCCCTTTTTCCTAAAGCATCCCAAACACTCTGCATTTGTTGTTTTTCTTGGTCTTATGGTTCTCTTTGTGCATAGTGAAAGGGTAAATGTTTTTAAGATGTTTATTCAGAAAACATGGATTGAGAGTCTACCATGTACCAGGGCCATCTCAGGTGCTGATGATACTAAGATGAGGTTGATAGAGGTCACGCCCTCCAGCTCATAGCTTGGTGGAGAAAGACTGATAAATACATTGTTATATTACAGTGCTGTTAGTGCTGCAGAAACTCTAAGTATAAGAGTTGTAATAGCACCAGGGAAGGAGTGGTCAACACAGTCAAGAACAAAGAGACTTCGAGGAGACTTCAAAGAGGAGAAATGATTTCCTTTGTCTTAGAGACTAGTGGAATCTCAGTGTGACAAGATAAGGGAGGGCATTCCAAGTGCATGCAAGAGCATGGAAATCTAGACTAGCCCTGCAGCAGAGAGAGAGAAACCAAGTCACAATTACTGGGAGGACAGATAGAGTATAAAGAGATGGACAAGAAAGAGCAATCTTGCAAGCCATTTAATGTCTTTGGGCCTCAGGTTCTAAAGATAAGATTCCCATCAGTTCCTATAATAGTGTTTTTTTGTTTTTGTTTGTTTCAGTAGTTGACGTTGCCTACCACATATGTCCCTGAAATTTTCCTTCAATCTAGACCATGTCAAGAAATGTGGTGGCATCACAAGCCAGAGAATAATTTGCTTCAAGATATGTGGATGGCAGAATGATGGCCAAAGCAGAAGTGATAGAATTAAGATAATGAAAACCCAACGGTTGTGACTGATGAAAACCCAAGCCATTATGATCTTCCTGGGAAGCAGGGACTAGGGAGCACACCAGGTTTGGAGTCTCATTTGCCCATTTGTAAAATTTAGGAACCCCCTGACAGACCCACATATCATTAGTGCAAAGTGCCCAGGTTCACCTGTAACCCCAGCCCTTTGTTCCAAAAAAGATTAAAAGGCCTGAGGGACCCCAAGATTGAGCCACTGAAATGTCATTAGCTAAATCTTAGTCATCACAGCTCCCAGAACTAATTATAGAGCTAGGAGTGGCTGGGGCCAGACCCCTCTGATATAAAAAGATTTTATGAAAGGCAAAGGGGGAGGGGGGTGGCAACAGCAATTCTCACCCTATTATATTCCCTTCAATTATTTACAGTAATAGGCACTGATGGTGAGCAAATATAGAGACTGGAATCCAGTGAGGTCACACTGGTGTTCTGGAAGCCAGTGATGTCGCAATGGAATCTGGAACACAGTGAAGCAATGTTTCAGCTGCCCCTGCATTCTTCACCTCCCATTGTCTTCTGTCTCTCTCTCTCTGGTCCCCCTCCCCCCAAGTCCAAAATTGAGCACAGACACCATGGTGAGAAGTCTAAGCTTCATCCCATGCCCAGCACTAGCAAATATCTTCCTTACATCAAGGGTTTTCTAATTCTGCTACCTGAGCACAGCGGGAAATGAATGCAGGAAACTAAAAGCCAACATCACAGTGGTGCTGATTGTGGCATGCTGGTGGTCTGGGTACCACCTGACCTCAAGGAAGCCCTTGAGCAAAAGCTCCGGGGCACCAAACATCCACGTTCTCCTCTATATTTCCCAGCTTTCCTTGTAATTAGACGGAAGCCACATGACTGACTTCTAGCTAAGAGATGTGGGTAGAAGCAATAGAAGCCTCTCAAGGCCTGCCCCTTAAGAGCATGCTGTACGATTCTCCAGCTCTTTTTCCCTCCCCTGTGGTGAACTTAGATGCTACTCATTCCAGATGGGATAGCTACAAGACAGAGAAGTCTCCTGGAGCCACTGACTATCAGACTTTGACATCAGTGAGAAGTGAATCTTTTTAATAATGTTAGTCATTGACATTTTGAGGTTTGTCTGACCTGGTGGTTAGCATTGCTTTTTTCTAGCTAATATAATTGGCACAGAATATAACACAATAAGCACAGAGAAGTTCACACAGTACAAAGTCCACTATATTAAATACATCTCTGTCCCTTTTTCTTGATGTCATTACACACATTTCAGAACAACCCTGAGCTGCAGATTAGAGGAGAGGTCATAGTAAATAAATCCCCGAAGATGGGCAGGTCCCTCGATCACATTCTTGGAAGTGGAACAATTTAACTCCACCCAGGAGAAGCAGAGGAAGGGAGACCCTTGTGGGACTCCAGCTGGTTTCCTGGGACCTATGCAACCAGATTTATGAGCTAAGTTTATTCTTTCCCCACCCCTTAATTTGACTCCTTCTCAGTAGCAACAAACTTGAGAACCAATTTAAAGTGTGCACATGCACACACATGCACACACACACACACTATCCCCACATGGAAGAGTCCTTGTGTTGTGTGTCCTTCGTTGAGATATTATCTAACAGAAAACATTGATTGGTATGCCACTTTATCTTGGCTGTTATGGATGTATTCATCCTCTGGATGGCCCAGGACCCAGTTTTTGAAGAACCTAGCTATCTTTTTTTTTTTTTTTTTTTTTTAACACCAGTAATATGCTTTATCTTCTAGAAATCTTTTTCTGTTATTTCATACTCTTCCTCTTCTCCTTCTGTCTCTAGCTCTAGCTCTAATCTCTGATTCTGAGTCTCTGAAACATCTCCTTTCAGTACCCAGAGGACTCTCATCTGGTAAGATCCCAGCATGTAGGGCCCTCTCAAAAGTGGGCATTCAGCAGTTTCTGTCGACACAGCCATTCACTTGAGGCAGAAAATCAGAAACAGAGACCAGCTCCCAAGTTCATTCTATTTGGCTTTGCAAAACATTGCACCAGGAGTCATTAAAACCCAGCAACTCCACTGGAGACATTACCTGGAGGATGTCTCTCTGCATGCCCCCTTCCACCACCATCTCCTTCCTAATTACAGAGGCTCCACTCAGATGCAGGCCTTCATGCCTCCCCTCTCCAGGATATTCCAATGATGTCTTCCCCTCCACTCCAAACTATCCACTGCTGTCAGAGCACTCATCCCCAAACCCAGCACTGACCATGGCACTCCTCTGCTCAGATGCCTCCCATGACTCCCTACTACTTTGTGACAAACCTTAACCTGGCATTCAAGGCCTCTGAAGGCTGTGCCCACCCCACCCTTCCAGCCCCATCCTTCTCTACTTCTTCTATACTTCAAGCCAGACCCCCCATGTCAGCTCTCTCCCATGACCACCCTCTACCTCCTGAAAGGCCACCATGCTCAGCTATAACTAGGAAGATTCTATAAGTCCTTCAAGACCTATCTCAACTGTCATCCCTTACTTTCAGCCTTTCTTGTCAACCCAACAGCATGCATAGGTGCTCTCTCTCAGTTGGAAATGCCATAGCACTGTGAGCCTCCCATCTATATTTAACATGCTGTGCCTTGTATTACAGTAATTGCAGAGTTTGTTTTATCTCTATGATTAGAGAATAAGATCCCCGAGAGTGGGGATCATGCATTATTCATGGTCTCATCTCTCACAATGCATGTCTGTGTCTTTGCAGCGTAGTTGCTCAATAAATGTATCTGCCATTGAATTGAATGCAGGGTAGGAGTTAGTCAGCTTAGCCTTAAAATTCAACAAGGCTATTATCCAAAGTGAAAATCTAGGGTTAAGTGGATTTTCTTGAAGGCTGATCAGATACATCTTTAAAGAGCAGCCTTTCTTGGAAAAATCAAGGTGGGGGGAGGGGTAGGAATTCAAGTCAGAAAAATAAATAGTAGCCACCCCATTTTAGATCTCAGCCAGGGGTTTGTCCATCTGCAAAGAAAGATCTGGCATCATGCTCATCTGAGCTACAAATTGCAGGACTTACGGGTCAGGAGGTTGTGCAGGAAGAGATAGCAGTTTCCACTTACCAACTGTTTTCCACCTCCTTCGGATAATCAGGAATCTCCCCTAGAAAACGACACCACATCTGCGCCTCCGAGGTTCACCTGCTCTCAAGCCTGCGGGTGCCTCCCAGATCCTTTGATCCTCTGGTTCCATTGTCTCCTGAAACCAATCCATTCCATTTTGTATTTTTCCTCTTAGAGCACCTGATACTTCCAAGCCACCAGGTGTTCTTTTCAGAAGCAGACACCGATAACCTGGTCTCCCTGATCTAACCCCTGGCCCATGTTCTTTCCAGTGGAGGACTCAGGGTGGAGATCGTTTTCACAGAGAGATGGGTGCCAGTTCTCTCTTTCAAACTTGTATATCAGCAAAATAATGAGGGTGCCAGAAACATTTGGAGCAATGGATGTGTCACTGGAATAAGTAAATAATTTTTCAAGACAAGTATTTGAAGATAACGTCTCATATGATATACTAGTTTGTGGTTAAAAAAATAAACACAATCAGTCCTAATACTTTTTAGACATTACTTAAGCAAATGTCTTCACAGCTTGATTATTAATTCTGTGGGACAGAACTCTATCTTACACATCTTTTGTGTCCCATACAATATCTAGCTCCAAACTGAGAACATTAGAAACATGTATGCCTTGTTGATTGTTGTTTCTTTAATGGTTTCTGGATGAGACATTTTCTTGGATTATACACCCCAGTGATCTCTTCCATTAATTAAAGCACCGATTCAAAATAGTTGCACAATATTCCGTTAGTCCTCACAGAAACTCAGTGAAGAAGCAGGTATGCTTGCCATTCTCCAGATATTTTGTGGTCAGAAACTGAAGCCCAGAGAACTCCAGTGATTTTCCAGTATAATTTTCTTGATTTTCCAGTAAACCAGGGATCGAATCTCACAGTTGTGGAAGAGAACTTTGCAGGAACAGACCAGGGACCTGCCTGTAGTAGGTAAATCCACCCAACACAGTCAACTGGTAATGTGTTTGAAGTTTCTAGAAGAGAGGCCCCATTGCCTGAATCCATCTTGATCCTAGTGGGGTCCCCGAAACCTAGGGAGAAGCAGATCTAAGAGAGCAGTATAACACTGGAGGATCTTAGGCCTTTCCTCTTGCTCAAAGTGACAAACTGCAAACCACTCTATAGAATTAGCCCATGAGGCACAGGAGAGTGGAGCCTGAAGTGGGACTGCTGTCATCACCTCCTTCTAACATTGAGCCAAGTACTGATGAACTCCTCCATGTTTCCCAGACCACGGATAGCATTCCTCTGGCATGGGCAGCACCTCTTTTCAAACACATTCGAGGTGGAGAGGCACTGCGTTATGCCAGCAGGCTGTGTCCTGGTTTAGCCATCTTAGACAACGGACAAGGATCTGCTGTGGGTCCACGTCTACACCTAGGATCAAATATTACATTTACAAATATTGTCAGGTAGGATGTGCTGAGACTCCTCTGGAACTCCAAGATTCAGGTCAAGCTGTGTGCATATCCGTTATCTAGTGGTGTGGCCCCAAGTTCAAAGGCAATAATGCTTCCATGACTTCAAATGCATGGGCTTAGTCCAGGCATCTTTCCACAGATTGCAATCCTTGTTGCAAGGCACTTGCATGATGAGCATTAACATTCGAAACACTTTCAGAGGTTTCGTTCGCAGACAATAAGGCAGACTCTCAGTGTAATAGGAAGATCAGAGTGCGTCTTTTCCAATGAGCTAAGAGGGCTTTATTTTTTTCCCTCAGTGAATCCAATAAGACATATAACTTGAGATTTTCTTTAAACTCGGAAGACGCAAAGAATTGGGGTTCAGAAAACTTGAGTTTGAGTGCAGTTGTCTATTAATTGTGTGACTTTGAGCAGATCATGTATCCTCCCAGGGTCTCAGTTTCTTCTTTTGAAAAATAGGAACCTGATACCTACTTCACACAGGTATAAGGATCTAATGGGATAATGTATGTATACGTGCTTTGAAAATGGTAAAGAATTAGACAAATGCACTTTCCTATTGTTTTATTCACAGCACATCCTACCTGACTCCATCTATTTAACCCACTCTTCAAGATCTAGAATCAGATTTCAACCTTATGGAATCATCTATGATTGCAGCAGATAGGTTTACAAGTCTCTTGGTTTCTTCGTGCAATTTACAGCCAAGTCTAAAGTTTACATTGTTTATATAGAAGAAGTTTCTTGCTCTTCTCTTCCCCTTTCCCATGCCACACCCTCCCAACTGACCACCATTTTTATCTTTTTGTGCAGTTCTTTAGCTTTGTGGAGTCTTTACCATATTGCTCCATTCAACTATTTCATCCTACCGTCAGTGGCTACTTCCCAATGGGTTTAGCTCTATGATTTATAAAGTTTTTTCATACTTGATGCCTGAATTATGTTTCACAACAACCCTATGAAATGAGGAAAGACATGAATTATCATTCCTCCTTCAAAGGTGAAGAAGCTGAGGTGCAGATAGGCCAACTCGTCATTGGCACTGTAAGAATTCACACCATAACGGTCATCTGGCTCAAAAGCCAGTGCTCTTTTTCTGGCACCGCAGTGTCTTTTCTCCAGAGAAGCACACTGTCCAGAGGCAGAGGGAACTGCAAGAGAGATTCTCAATTTACTGGTGAGAAAACGAAGACCTAGAGAAGTAAATCTACTTCCTACTTCCTACTTTGAAGTGACTTGAGGGACATCCCCAAGACCATTCCCATCCTTGCCATTCCATTTCAAACACTCAGGGGACTCTTTATGGAGCTGCCTCTATGGATGTCACCCACCTTTTGCTTGTGATATGGGAGATATAAAAAAAAATTGAGACATTGTCTCTGACGTTAAGGAACTTACTAATAAACCAGGGAGATAAAGCTAATACATAAAATCTTTTAAACACTATGCAAATTCATAGTCAGAAACTAGAATAAAGGTTACCAGGGGTGGGGTGGGGGTGGAAATGGAGAGTTAATGTTTTATAGGCCCAGAGTTACTATTGGGGTGATGGGAAAGTTATGGTAATGGATGGTGGTGATGTTAGCACAATGTTGTGAACATAATTAACAGCACTGAAATATATATTTAAATACAGTTCAAAGGGGAAACTGGGGGTTGGTATATCAGAATAAAAATAAAAAAAAAAATAGAATTGTACAACCCAAAGAATGAAGCTATGGACTATGGTTACTATTATAGTTATAATAATATTGTTCTATCAGTTATAACAAAGGTATCATACTAATGCAAAATGTTAATAACAGGGAAAACTATATGTGTGTGGGGGGGTGATATATGGGAACTCTGTACTTTCTGCATTATTTTTCTGTAAACCTACAATGGCTCCAATAAAAGAAAAAAAAAGAAAAAAAAAAAAAAGCCAACTAAAGGTAACCTTAGAATGGAAGGCCTTCTCTTCCACATTGAACTTTCTTAACCTCTGAATGGAAGCCTAGTTTCATCATAAGGTCCGGAAGTACAAGCCATAGGGCAGACTTGCATTCAACCCCTTCCTAAATGGTCATGTTCTAAATTCCCAGAGTGACCACCAGTGTCATTTCAGTTCATGTGGGTAAGGAGGCTTTTCTCTAGTTTTATTTGCGGAAGGAGAAGGGGTGGGTACGGTAAGAAGGAGACTAGGAAAACATTTGTCTTTAATGGCATTTTGCATGGGACTCTGCAGGCTTCTCCACAGAAAATAACTTTTTGGGTTTGCTTTCTGTTCTTTTCTTCCTTAATTCTGTAGACCTACTTCCTACTTAGTAGGGTATGCCTTCTCCTATAGGAGAATTAGGTGTTTTACCTTCTGGTTGCTGAGGGAAACCTGTGCCCTATTCCCCTGCTTTCCCTGAGAAGAAGCTGTAATAATCATGGCCCAAGGCCTTGGAGACTTCCTGGGTACGCACATGTCTGGGGTACGGCAGCCCTTGTCCCCTTTTATCGATGCTCTTTTACCAACCATCCTGACCGTCAGAAGGCATCTCACAAGACTCTCTGATAAGGGGAGTCTTGGATTGGCAGAGGTGGCTTTTGGATGTCACACATGCTAACCTAGGTGAAGTTAGCAATGGTCAGGTGTCCCTCTCCTGTCCTAGTATTTGCCCGCTAAGGTAGAGAGATGAGCTGCCATGACTTTATAGACACCAAAGCCACCTGTTCTTCTGGGCAGGCAGGATGGACTCAAAAAGAAAGACTTCTCCAGGACCAGACTCCCATTTGGGACCAGGACTGGGGAATGGAATAGGAGGTGTGGGGTTAGCAGCCTTATGAGGCTGAGGCTTGCCAACCCCAAATGTTGGTAGGTGCAATGGGGGTCCTGGGCCAGCCACACTCCAGAGGCCATGCAGCATGGTTTTAAGAGTCAGAAAGAGCTGGCCCTGATCTCCTGCCCTTCCACATATCCGTGCGTGAACCTGGACTAGTTGGTTACCTTTGGAGAGCCTCTACACGGCCCATGGGACGGCTGTGGGGATTAGTTATAATGTACGTAGGTGCTCAAAAATGCTGGCTCTAGCTACTGTCATCTTATCCTATACCATATGTAGAGATAAACATGATCCAAATGCAGCAAAGAACTGCAAAGATAATTCATGGCCTAGCAGAGTTTCCTAAAGTGAATCAATTATGTATGTAAGCAATAGTACAGGGGGAAAAGTTACTTGGCAAAAATCATGAAGGTATAAAAGCAGAAACACAAGGCTATAATCTTACTTTGCTTCTCCACTGCCGAGCTGGATAACCCTGGGCTAATCGTGCAATCTCTGTCTTTCTCAGCTTCCTCATCCACCAAATAAAGATAACATAGTACCTCCCTTGTCTACCACATACAGAGATTTTGTGAAGGAGAAATGCAGTTCTACAGGTCAAAGTGTTTTGAAACATAACATGTTATACAAGGATAAGGGGTGATTGGTATTTGGACCTAAATCAGGCTCTGGAAATGGAAATATCTTGATATGTTAGAACCAAAGTAACATTGCACTTTGCTTTTTGACCTGCCCCCCTCCTTCCTGCCTGGGTCCTGGGAGTGGGGAGGTGAATGTGATGTGGTCAGCTGCATGACTGAATAAGCTACAAGCTTTGGGGAAACTTAGAAGACAATAAACATTGGAAAAGCATCTGAAAAACATTCTTAAGAGGCATAAGTGTGATAATGATCTGTGAAAAATGAAAAGAAAAAGGGGCGGGGTGATGGAAATTCAGGCAATGTCTCCTGGAAGTTAGAAAAGAGCACAGGGCTTCTGTCCTTCAGAGAGAGAGAAGAGGGGCCGTCAGTCCATCTGCCCCACTGAGCTTGAGCCTTGCCCACCTGGCCCATCCCTTCTCTTTCCTTCCCTTAGGGGAGTGCTGCCTCCTGCGAATACATTCTCAAAAACCATTGAGCTCCCTGGCCTGAACTCTGCGGACATTCTTCCAGTTATGCTAGGAATTTGGCTGTAAGTGGTGTTGGCATTGTCCAACCTGCCCACCTTGCTCTAAGGGGCTGTCAGGGTGGTCCTGGCAAGTGAAGGGGGCATTGGAGGTCCCTCAGCTATCAGACTGCAGCATTGCTCAGAGAGATGAATACTGCCATCATTGGGAATTGACCTGATGATGTCGCAGCCACGTTGTGATCACTGTGTCTTCCACTCAGTGAGTTTCTGTGGCATTGATTTACATAAGGACAGAGGGTGAGTGGAAAGGAGAGAAAGTGCACTCCCCACTCCTACAGCTGTTTCAGCAGCATCTTATTTGAGGGCTATGGATTGTGTCCCTGGAGTGGATTCCCTGATTATGATTTGTGAAACATATTGCTACATCAAAACACACCCCACTGTTTTCTGTAATCACATGAAAGTTATCCAGAGTAAATTCACATTTCTCCAACTCCTACCATTGTAGACGCTAGGTGGGAGCCACTACCTCCCTGGAATCTCAGACGAAGCCTCGGCAAACATTTTTGGAGCATACAGGTGGGGTTGGCTCTGTTTGATGCAGAGGAAATGAAGATGATTTGACTGACAGGGTCCACCCCTTATTTACAGGGGGACTGCCCAGCTCAAGACCACAAACTGTGGCAGAACCACATTCAGCACCCCGGTCTCCTGACTCCCATTCCAGTGCTCTTCACAACACCGCAGCTCCATCCAAGTTGGGAGCATCTTTCTTGGCTACCCCAGAATGAGAAGAGTTCGGGTCAGTCTCTCAGAGAAAGTTCCAGAAACAAATGCCATGCACCAAAGATTCCTTCACCTCTGTTTCTTGGGGCCATATCAATTTTGTCAGTGTCTTCTGGACAAGCTGGTGGCCTGAGGGATAGAGGTAGCACCTGGCAGGTTAACTAAGGACAAGGAAACTGTAGGATGATAGAGAGAGAGAGGCTGAGAGGGGATCCGGAGCCGAATGGGGGAGAAGATGAAGGGACGTGTGTGATGGGATCTTAATGCAAAGAGGGGTCACCTAAAAATGCTCTTTTCTGACCACAAGGCTAAGAAATACTTGGGAAAGCAGGTGAAAGCTGAAAACGTAGTTATGTGGGTGCTGGGATAAGGGTGAGCTGTAGATGGGAGCCATAGTGTAAGGAAGCCTCTTGTAGCGCTGCTCTCTCCTTTGCAGAATGTTCTTTCCTGGGCTCGCTGGACTGGCGAGGGCTTCCATAAAGCTTAGGGAAGGCAATGAGGTTTCTGTTTTCCCCACTCGCCCCCGGAGAGGAAAACGGCTTTGTGCACCTGACCGAGCTTTCGCCAAGATGGAGTCACGCAGCTCCCACCAGCGCTGAGGCGAGGAGAAGTCTCCGCGCAGCCTGGCGCAGCTCCAGCTTCCTCGGCTCGGTGCTCTTCCTGCCAATTAGCGCATCCGTCCTGCCCCACAGGTGGGGAAGTGGCCGTGACTGCAGCCTGGCTGCCGGGGGCCAGCACGGCCGGGACCCTGACATCCCCCCAGGGTGCGCTGCGGGAAGCGGGGACCCCGCAGGAGAAAAGCGCCTGGGCCCGGAACCAGCCCTCCCTCCCCCGGCTCGCAGGAGGGAACAGGGGAAGACCGGGCTGCGGATGGCAGGGAAATTGGGGGGCTGGTTTAAGGGAAACAGACTGAGCTGCTTACAACCTGCTGAGGCTGCCAGCAGCCCCAGATGGCTCAAAACCTGCTGCTCTTGCTGAAAATTGATTTTGGAGGCAGCGAGGGAAGGAGGAGGGTTAGCAGGGGAGGGGGCTGCAGAGCAGGGGGAGCAGGTGGAAAGAAGTGCCGAGTAGCGGGTGGAGCTTATAAGCTGTGATAGAGACGCTTAGTCAAAACGCTCTGGGGGCAGAGGGAGAAAGTCGAAAGCAGAAAGGATTAGAGGATTTTTTTTTCCCCCAGTATTTGTGCCTCTCATTTCTATTTCTTTTCATCTTGCTACTTTTTCTTCTCTGTCGCCAGTTACCAATCTCTGAGGACATTCCCTGGGCACTCCCTCTCCATTGTGGGGTGGAGCTTTCTGGAAACCCTCATTCTCGCTCAGGGTCGGGGTCCCCCAAAAGAAGCTTAAGCCTCAGCACCCCCTAGTCAGCACCCCCCACTTTCAAGGCCCTGCGTAGAATCCTCTTTTCATAGTTGTGTATTCTTTTCCTGGAAGATGGTACCAAAAATTTTAAAAGCTTCAGGCCCCTCTAACTGTCCCTGCCTTTCTCCAGTTATTCATTTGCTCTTCTAACACCAAGTGGGTGCCTCCAACTGTAGGTGTGTTCCCTGCTGAGCTCACAGCCCAATAAGAAAAATAGCACAAATTCACCAAAGATCATCAGGCAAGTCTGCAAAAGCGGTAGAAAGAAAATGACTCTGTGCATTAGCCAGAGAAGGGAGAAATCATATCGTGCTCGAACCTTATAAGGAAGCATTTCAGGGTGGAGGTTAAATTTGAGATGGGTCTTGAAGGATAGCACAGAGGGAGGGAAGCTCTAGCCCAAGGGGCGGTTATTGCAGGACAAGGCAGAGCAAAAGTCTCCAGGGGAGCAAAGTAGAGCTGGGCCATTTGGCCCCAGTGGGAAAAATGGGGGATATGTCAGGACAGGCCAGTGGCCCCCAATGTGCCCCAATGGGCAGGGCCTTTGCACTCATATCTGTAGACAGGGAGTCTTTTCAGAAGGTGACCAGGCATGGGGGACACTGTGGGTGCCAGGTCATTGTAACAGTGCAGGCGAGCTCTGAGTGAGGAGCTAATCCAAGGTGTTGGAAATGGAAATGGGAGCAATCTGAGCTCTGTGAAGGAGAGGCAAGGTAGAGATTATTTTCCTTATTTTATAGGGGAGGGGGCAAGGAGACCTGGTGAGGGCAGGAGGCTCTTGTGTGGCAAGGACTTGTGTGGAGTGCCAACCACCAAGGCACCCAGCCCATTGTGGCGTGGTCAGCCTGGGTCTTCCACCTTCTGCTCTGGGTGCGTTTTGTGATGACACATTTCATGTGACAATAACTTGGACCCAGTTACTTAATCAGATACAAATGCAAGGGTTGCTGTGGAGGTATTTTGTAGATGTGGTTACCATCTATAGTCAGTTTCCTTTAAGTACAGATTACCCTCCATGATGTGGGAGGGTCTCCTGCAATCAGTCAAAGGTCTTAAGAACAAAAATTGAGGTTTCCCAGAGAGGAAGAAATTCTGCCTCAATTCAGCAGTATAAAATCCTGCCAGAGCTTCCAGACTGTTGGCCTGACCTATGGATTTCAGATTCAAGAGTGCAACATCATCTTGCCTGACTTTACAGTCTGCCATCCTGCACTACAGATTTTGGACTTGCCAACTCCTCCAGTCGATTGAGCCAATTCCTTAAGAAAATTCCTCCCTCTCTCTCTCTCTCTTTATATATATGATAAATGATAAGTGTATATAAATAAATATGAAGATTCTGGTTCTGTTTCTCTTGAGAACCCTGACTGATGTACTTTCCCAGCTCCCACTGGCTCCTCCAACAGAGCTGGGCAAGATCCCATGTTTCGATATTATAGAAGAGGAAACTGAGGCTCAGAGAACAGACCTGCCCAGGGTCACACTGGGATTTAGAGAGAAGTCAGGAAGAGAACTCAGGTTCCAGCCCAGGACTCTTCCCACTCCAGATGCCATCTGGGAGTCATGGCACAGCCAGCTGGGGATCCAGGCAGCCCTCACTACCGTGATGGGAAGGGGACGCCTGCATTCACCAAAGACCTGCCAGGCCAGGGGTCCATGGCAGTGGGGACCATCTCACCCTGTTTCTGCATCTCTCTGTCCAGTGGGGGCTTGAGAGCCCGCTTCACTGAAATGACTCCCTTTCCTTCCATTGACACTTGCCTGGACAGGAGCCCACGTCGTTGAGAAGAAACAATCCCCAGCCCTTAGCCAAACCCTCAAGGAGGAAGAACATGACCTTCTCTTGGCTGGAAGAATTTTTTTTTTTTTCAAAGAAATGATTAATATACAACAAAGTATCTGCCCAGCCTGGGAAGGGCCACTCTCCCCAGAGGCATGTTACTGCTTGCCTCTAATGCCTGGGTGCAGAAAGCAAATTCTCGATCTGCTCCAGCCTTTTGGCATCATCATTGACCCAGTGAGCTTCCTCCCTCCTCTTGGGCTCAGCTGCATCTTGAAAGGGGAGGTGGCGGTGGCTCCATACATTCTCCTCTCTGGGTGGGTCAGTAGACATTGTGTCTATCCATTGTGTGAAAGGATCTAAGCCTCTGAGAGTTAGGTGAGTTGCCCAGAGCCACTGAGTTATGCTCCAAGAGCTGAGTTTAGAAGCGGGTCCCTGCCTCCCAGCCCACGTTCACCTGTGCATGACAACTAGGCAGGGCCTGGGAACACCGTGAGGGCCAGGGATTAAGGAGAGACCCAACCTTGCTGGGCCACCGGTTTGGGGAGTTCATCAGCAAGCTGCCCTGCCTCCAAGGAGCGTCTGACCCTTGAAAGAACCACAATCACCACAGCTCCATAGAACCTTGGGCAAACACCATCCCAAGAGGATGCAAAAGCCTGAGACAAGGAAGAGAATTTTCCCCCACATCTTTCCAAAGCAGGGAAGGGAAAGCGTGGGTGCACCAGACTGAAGGGTCACCAAACTTGGCCTTCTCTTTGCTGAACACTTTCTGCTCTTGATAGAATCTTGCTTTACTGACCCCATAGAGGCTCCATGCCCTCTCCCAGCTTCTCCCCAAACTGTCCACTGGAACACGTATGATAAACTCACTCATACTAAGCTACAGCTTTTGTGGTTGCCTGTCATAGAGCTACTTACATCATGACAGGGAGTAAAAACTAAGGCACTGATCTCTGCAGGTAGAACACACTAGTGCTGGCTAAGACCTTTGGGGGAACTGGGGTCAAGACAATCTTCCCAAGGGTTGTGACAGAGTGAAAAGAGCACAGAACCGAGAGGCGGGGGCCTGGGTTCTGGAACGGCTCTGCTGCTCCCCTGCTCGCTGAGTGTGGGCCAACCACCTACACTCTTTGTTCCTGCATTTTCTCCTTTCTGAAATGGGCATGATAATCCCAATTTCCCACCATGGTTGGAAAGATTAAAATACACAAAATGTATTAAGCTCCTAGCGTCACCACTCTGTCTGGCAAATAACAAGTACATAATGGATCTATTTGTTCATTCGTTCCTTTATTTCTTCACTCACTTGCTCACAAAATCCCTTTGTGAGGTGTCTGCTTGTCCACCTGTTGGCTGCTGCACTTGAATCAAATCTGCAGCCCTTTGCATCCACAAAGTTTCTTGACTAGATTCAATCCTTAGCACCCATATCTTTAAGATATGACATGGTTTTCCAGAAGGATGCCTGGAAAAGGATGAGGATTGGCAGGAGAGAGTCCACGCTGGCTTAATATCATTTAAGGTTTGTCTCTGGGCAACTAAAGAGGCTCTTTTTAGCTTCTTCCAAATATGCTTCCTACTAAGCCTCCCCTGGGACCTAGCATTGGCTCTGCTCACATCTCAGCTTGGAAGGGCTGGGCAAGCAGGCACCCCAGCCTCACAGGCTTGGAGGTGGGAGGTGGGGGGAGGAAGCACCCCCAAGGCTGCATCAGAGGGTGGGGCTGGGGCGTCAGAGAGGAACAAAGGAAGGGGTTCTGAGCTGGGATCTGGGCTTGTACCCCAGCTTTGTGACTCACTCAGCTCTCAGTGGCCTTGAGAAAATTTCTTGAGCCTCTTTGGTTTTCTCATTTCTTGGTGTGAATGATAATACACATCAAGTGCCCTCATGGTGGTTTCTAGCTGTTATCATCATAGTCACTGTAAGTATCACTAGAAGGTTACAGGAAGTCAGTGGGCCTAAGCAGAGGGCTCACACAGAGAAGGTGGAGGTATCCTACAAGGGTTTCTCATGGGAACTAGCAAGCCTCCAGCTCTTCCTAGATATTTCCTTTAACTCCTGGCTGGAATCTCTCCTGGGTCTTCACTTTTCAGCTTCAGGTGTTGACCGTCCTGGGAGAGCACACCCTATGATGTGTCACCCGCAGTCCTTTGTGAACTAATACAGTCCCCTAGAAGAGCAAGGCTCTCTGTCAGGTGCCTTTTTAAGCCCAGAACCTGGGAAGGAGCCATTAGAAGCTGGGAGGGAGATTTGAAAAAGGAAGACAACAAACAGTCAAAACCACCTTTCTCCAATGTCCTAATATTCTCTTAGCCCCAAAGAGTCCTCAAGTGATGGCTTTCCTGCGAAGCTGAAACACACTCGAATGCCACCCCCCTCCAGGTGCCAGGTTTCTTCAAAAGAAAATCTGGTGGCAGCAAAAGAGGGAAGCCTAGGAATTCCATTTGCCACCCAGTCCATACTTCAATTTTCTCATTATGTTCAAAATGGATTTCTTTGTGATCCGAGGCAGGTGGAGCATTCCATAGCAATTCTACCTGCATTCCCTGTTTCTGAGTACTTTGAATTTCACAAAGTGCTTTCATTCACATCTTCTCATTTGATTGTTGTGCCAGATCTCATCAAAAGAAAGTGGAAGAAAGGGGACACAGAGACAGGTTGCTTTTTCTCCAAATCCCATGTTTAATACTGGTGCTTTGGGATGAATGAAAAATTGGGGGCCATTATCTCTGCGGTGTTACACCAGGAAGTAGCCAGGAAAGTGGATCCACAGTGCCAAACATTACTCTTCCTGGGTGTCGTGAAAATGCAGCCTCCGTTCTTTAAGACAGCCCAAGGTTCAGTCTGTCCTGGAGTGATCTATGATGTGTCACTTGCGCTATTAACAAGCATTTTCCATTTTGGCCGCCTCAGCACATTTAACTTCCCTTCTGCGAGAGCACTGCCCCGTCCTCCATTAATAGCCACTTTCAAACCCCGCTAGGCCCACCAGGGCAGGTCCCTCCCATGCCTTCCTCATGGGGCAGGCGGGACTGTGGCTGTGGGTGACGATGGGGACCTTCTCTGCCCCGGGGAGTGAACCACTATTCTGTGGCCTGAAAAGTGCAGGGCAAGGGGAAACTGACCTGCATATTGTGGGCCTTTGAAACATCTCTTAATGAGTGCATTAATTAAAGACAGACACGAAGAAGGACTTCTCTGTGATGGAGGTTATCTATTACTGAAAAAGGTGATGTGAGCTCCCTGGGGATTTGGGAACATAAGCCATGGATGAGGCCCTCTAGCAGGGGTGGAGGAAAGAGAAAAAGATGAAGATGGGCATAAGCTCAGCCTTGTAGAGCTTAGGCTTAGCCCAGGCAGGAAGAGCTGTACAACAGTGTGTAGTAAAGGGTCCCTGGAGGGCTCCTTCTGCTTACCCGGGGAGGATCTCCAGGCATGACAGGGCTTGCTAGGACATTTCAGAGCAGGTCAGCCAAGAAAAGGAAATCTTCCCACTCTGCACACACTTGCCAGACTGATCTAGCTTAAAACACTCTTTTTATCTGTTACTCCCTGCTCAAGAATCCCTAGCGATTATGAAGGGAAGCCTTAGGCTGTCCTCATGTGAGTTCTAGATTACTATCTTGATTCCACTAGCTTTTCCATTTCCACTAGTGGCCATGTGGGGCAATCTACAGGGATCAGTGATCAAAACTATTCTTAGTTATTAAAACCCAGATTTCTCCCAAATGGGCTTCCAAGTCACAGATTCAGTCCTCGCCTTAGTATTCCAGGCCCTCTGGAATCCAACGCTGCTATATTTACCCTAACTGGCTCCCACTTCTCATTCATGGAGGATGTTTCCATGCCTTCTCATGTGGCTGGGCAAGAGGAATGAAAGTAAGGGGTGGGGGAAAAAGAGAGAGCAGAAATGAGGCCTGAGCTATTCATCTAAGCATGCCTTGTACCATCAGTTGACAATCGGTGGCCGAGGCCAGCTCTGTCCATTCCAGGTGCACTCAGGGTTCAGGGGTGTAACTTCCCTGGGGACTCACCCTGCACCCACTCACCCAGCACTTCTAGGAGACAGTGCCAGTGCCACCCTGTGGCATCCTGCTTGACCTTACTTTAAAACCCCCAGATAGTTTCTTTGCAAACAACCACCAAAAAAAGCGATGTATCTATGGACCAGGAGGGAAATAACAAAGCCAATTTGGAACCAATCTTGGCCATGGAAATGGTGTAATAGAGCTGTAATGCGATTAAGTCAAAATTACTTCCAAAAGGAGATGTAATTATGATGGCAACTTCTTTGGGGGCAGGCTGGGATTGATTCTCTTTTGGAGAGCCAAGACTGGATTTAGCTTTTCGTGAGCCTGGGGCAGCAGAGATATAGGGGAGCTCTGGAATGTTTTTCTTTCACAGAGAAAAATTTCAGCCAAAGAAAACTCAGGATCATCCAATGAAAGGGCAGAGTGTAGAAGGTAACCTGGGGGTAAACAGGAAGTGGGTTCCAGTTCTTTGGAAGCAAGGGCTAAACAGTAGAGTAGGAAGACCCCTCTCTTGTGGACAGCCCTGGAAATTTCTGAGTTCTGGGAACAGATGGAATGACATCACACTAGCCTGCAGGAACCCACCAGTGAACTTTGTGACATTATATGATGCATTCAAATCATGATGAAGGTGTATAATACTCAATAAAAACAGCTTCCATTATTGAGATCTCATTATGAGTTAGGTATGGGGCCAAGAATTTTACATCTATTATCTTATAATTGAGATAAACCTCATAATAATTTAATCAGTCAGGTGCTATACCCATTTTACAGATGAAGAAACTAAGGATCAGAGAAGCCAAGTTTGTCTAAGAGCACCCAGCTTGCAAGAGGCGAAACCAGAATTCAAACATGGGTTTTTCTGGCTCTATAGCCCACTCGTCTGCCCATCCTTCCATCCCAGCATGCATCAGACCTTGGCACAACTATTTGTTTATCTTTCTCCCCCACCAGACACTGAGCATGGTGAAATCCCTGTATCCTAGGCCCTCAGCAAGATGACTTTCTCAGGTGAAGTTCCATAAATGCAGCCCCTGAAGGAGGATTCTGGCTAGTGGTTTAAGGAAGTGATCCCAGGAGAGACTGATAAGGGATTGGGGTAAGCAGGATGATAGAGGAGAAAAGGTCAAGAAAAGGATTGTTTCAGGAGAGGTTCCAGCTTCAGGCATCTCTGGAGTATAAATTAAAACTCAGAACTTGTCATATCCCCACCCCTACCCCACAAGACACTAAGAGGGGAGGGACAGAAAGTGAGGAGTAAACTTCCAGGTCTTTCTAACTATTGCCACATAAGCAGCTCTAGGAGCTCAGGGACAGTCCTTTGAAAAAGATCCCAGGAACAGGCCATTAGAAACAAAGCATCAGTATCTGGGGAATGAGTACACAAAGAAGTGTGGATTGAAAGCTGCATGTTGAGCAGGTTGCTCTATGCAAATCACGCATGTTTCCTGCTTTCTGAAGCTGCCATTCTAGCAAAGGTGGCATCTCTCAGTTTTTTTTTCCATTTTCCTGTGTCCCTCCATTCTTGTGCCCCCAAATGTTTCTGAAGTCTTACATTTGAATCCCACTTGGCATTGTCATACATAGTAAAGATGCCAAGGAGTCTCAGTCGACTTACTAGCGTTCCAGGTAAAGTGTCCTTTGTGTTGCTGTGGGGGCAGCTAAGAAGTTCAGAGTGGGGTGGCACAGAAGGCACACGTGACTTTTGAGAAGAGCCCAGTTCAAAATCCAGCTCTGTATTAAACTTCTTTGAATCTCCCTCCGTTTTCTCCTTTCTGAAATGGGGATCATGAGAATGCACCCCAGAAACAATGGCTTATGTGCTGGTAGTATATTTAGGGGAGTCATCTCAGGTAACAGGATTGAAGAATTGGAGACAGTGAAAGAGGGAAGGAGGGAAACCAGTCCGACACACAGCATGTCATCAAGGCCGATTGTCCTTGCCTTGGGCAACCAGGGCTCCATCCTGCTGGGACCTTCTGAGGATCTGCAAAGCATGCACCTTAGAGTTGTGCACCTGAGGGGTGGTGGAGGGGAGAATTTATCCACCAGCTCCCTTCCCTACAGGTCAAGGACCCCCACCCACCTCTGGGCTGTGCAGGCATGAGTGCTGGGCTCCCACCTGCTGGACACCCAGGGAGTGGAGCCAAAGAGCTCTAGAGCAGGGACCCAGAGTCACAGGACAACCAAACAAAGGCCTATCAGGAAACCCATAGCCGCAGCAGTGGCTGGTGCTGAACCCAAGCCCGGGGACTCTAAGGCAGAGCACCAGAGATGCCCAGTACAACACACTACACTTTGTTTGTGAATCTGGGCATGTTCAGTGCCTGCTCATGAAATGTTAGGGGTCACAGCATGTAGATGGGAAGGAGGAGGAAGAGCTGGCGTGGCGATGTTCTGTTGACATGCAGGGGAAGACCAATTGAAGAAGGAGCCATATCTTTTGCTTGTAGAAATCAGGATTTGATGGCTCAGCCACTAAATGACTGCTCTGGGGCCTACAGGTCCTTCAGAAATCTACAGACAACATGCCCTAGTAGAACCTCCAGTCTGAGAAACAGCCCCATACTTTGTACTAAGGGGATATGGGCAATTTTCCTCTTCTGTCTATGGATTTGTTGTTCTAATTGTGACAAGGATATGCCAGAAACAATGGTGCAGCCTTGTGGAGGAAGTAAGGGGAGTCTGTGTCACCCAGACTGGCTCGGCTTCCCAAAATACCGTGAGCCGGGCACAAGGGAGGTGGCTCTGGTGAACCGGGGGTGGACTAACAGGGGTTAGAAATGAAGAGAACAAAGGTGGGGTGGGCAGGGGTCTCTGGCTGGGAGAGGAGGATGCTGAAGCCAGTTCTCCTGAGGCAGAGGGGGCCTGCAGCCCTCTGAAAGAGAGCCGATCTGCCCCCTTTGTCTAACAGCTTTACCTCCCAGCAGGGGCTTGGCAGCAGTACAGCTACTCTTCTCTGTTTTTTCCTGGCGTAGTGAGTCCACATCAATTGTCTTCTTCCTCCAGCAATAGAATTGGGAAACTCCTGGAACAAAGACACTTGTGCACCATCTCAGTCTCTGCCAAAGTTCCAGCTGACCCACCTGGTGCTTTACACACCCCCACCCACTCCCGCCAACCTGTCCACCTCATCTCTGTCCCCAGATACGTCCACTCAAGGGTCAGCTTCAATGCTTTCCCCTCCTTTATCTCCCAAGTCAAGTCCCCCACTCCCTTTGCTTCTTCCCTCAAAGTACCTCTTAGGTCTTACCTGCCTTCTCGGGACATGTGGTAGATGGAAAGAACACTGGGTTTGTATTCCAAGGATCTCAGTTCAAATGCCAGCCCTTCCACCTGCTGGCTGTGTGATGTCGAGTACTGCCTTCCCTTCCTTCCTCACCCTCCCACTCCTCTATGAGCATCCTGTCCTCGTCCACCTGGAGGGCACCTGCAGGGCATCAACTCAGTATCTGCCAGCCAGAAGGAGCTGTGAGCACGCTTTCCCGCCTCTCTCCACACTTTCCACCTAAGTGAATGCTCTCAGTCACCTGTGGTAGCCAGCTTAGGGTTGGTTCCTACCAAAACAGGATCCATCAAATGCTCTGAGCCAGAAAACTGACCCCAAATAAAGTTTGTTTTCTGAGTCTGAGTTCTAGACTCAGTTCCCTGATCTGTCAGCAGCCTGTTGGTGAATAAGTGGAACAAAATGGGTCCTTAGGGGCAACTGATCACTTGTCATATGAATGAATGAATGCAAGGAGTTTAGAACTGTTAGCATTGTGCACATATGAGAAAGAAGACTGACGAGGCATGGAGAGCCAGGGAAAGGGAACTATGGTACAATCAGTAAAGAAAGAAATGAGACCAAGGCTAGGGAATCACTTGCAGCAAGCCTGATTTTCCTGGGGGAAGCTCCAGTGAGTTAATACATCTCCTGGAGGCTTGCCATTCGGGGGAAACAGAAATGCCAAGAGGCTCCCTGCAGTGAAAGGCTTTACAATTCACAGAAACTTGTAAAATATTGAAGCATAATCCCTCTCATTAATACTTAGTACTGATCAATCCCTTTGGTTCGAACCAAGAATTCTCGTTGATGGGGAAATTTTAACATGGACTCTGAATAATGAATATGTGGATAGTTGCTCTTTGTTAGATTAAATTGACTTTCAAAAGTAACATGAGAAACCTTCAGGGCAAATATTAGTACTAACTGCACGATGGGAAGAAATGCCATTTTTCGAAAGAACAAATGCACGTTGGTGCACTCCCCTCCTGGTTTTTAGACAGGCTGTTCACTGATAATGCCAGGATAACATGCTTGATCCTTGTCCCCTGCTGTGCCCTCATGCAGGAGTCAAAGGGAAAAAATGTCACATTGCTTGTCCAAGTTGAACCGATTCATTTTTTAGTCTAGGGATAGGGACAGAGACAGACAGGGTTTCACATGGAGAAATATGAAAACTGGAATGGATGTGTGCACATCACATTTAACCACTAGGTAGACGTAAGACTGAAGAAGGAGCCACTGGATCATCTTGTTTACATAGATTAATTCATATGGTTGATGCACCGAGCTGTCCTCCGGATGCACAGGAAACGAACTACCCTAGCTGTGAGCAAAGTGGGCACCTCTGCTTTCTCGCAGCTCCACTTCCCAACGAGCATGGGCAGGGAGTTGCCCACTTAATCAAAATAGTTGGTTGCAATAGGGAATCAATAAAAACAGAACACACATAGAATAAACGTTTAATTTTAACTCAAAACATAAATGCACGTTTATTGCAAAACGATATGTAGGACCAAAGTCACAGGCCTGGAAGTAGGCGTGTGTCTGTCTGTCTTGTTTCCATTAACCACATACTTAAGGCATCCTTGACAATTTCCAGTTTTGTCTTTTTCGAAGTAGAGCAAGAACCTGTACATATGAAGAATCCAAGTCCAGAGACCTAGATTTTTATTATTTTTGCTTCATTTGTATACCTGTCTCATGCACATCTAATGGACAACAATTATTCTTTTTAGTAATTCACCTTTATTGAGAGTTTCCAGAGCATTCAACTTACTGTTCACAAAACTTTGATTCTTTTCATACTTAGATTTTCATTTAAGTGGTATTAAATTAAATTTAAATTTATTATAAAATGAACACAACTATGTAAGCCAGTGTGACAGCAAACACAACTGACCTTTGGTAACCATGCTACTCAACTGGAGGCAAGAGAAGTGTGCAGGTACACAAGGGAGGGGCCCCCGTCCCAGCTGGGTTGTGTGCAGCAGGTGTGGCAGTGTCACCGTGTCACCTGGCATCATGTGTCACATACTGTGAAGGGAATGTAGAGCAAGGGTGAGGCAGCGACTCCCTTCAGTGCGGGTAGCTAAGAGAGCTCCTATTGCATTTCCTGTTTCCCATCCTCTTTTATTTTTCCTTTTAATGTTAATAGCAAGTGATTAAGGTGTAATCAACAAATATTTAAAAAGTACAAATCTTAAGTGTGCAGCTCAATGTGCTCATGTAACTATCATCCAGACCAAAATAAAGAACCTTTCCATCATCCCAGAAAGTTCCCTCATGTTTTCCAGGCAATCACCACCCCCAAAGGCAACCACAGTTCTGATTTCTGTCTCTATGGGTTAGTTTTGTCTGTTCTTGCACTTCATATGAAAGGAATCATATCATATGTACTCTTGTGTCTGGCTCCTTTCCCTTAATATAATGTTTTGAGATTAATCCATGATGTTGCATGTATCAGTAGTTTGCTTTTTTTTCTTATTGCTGAGAAGTATTTGATCCCCATCGTCTTAGCTCACTGATGGTCACTGAAGTTCAGAAGGAGAGAGAGGGTGAGAAAAACCTGCCTTTCCCTTCCAGCCATTATTCAAGTGCTGCAGTCTTCATTCGCTAGTTTTAGCAGGAAACGTGCTCAACAAAGGCCCAAAGGATTATTTCCTCCAACTAGGAGTCCACTGACAGATCAAAACCTATGGCTAGAGGCATTGTTTGAATGGTTGGGAATCCACAGACTAATTTAACTAAGCCTCTTTCTGCCCCCCACCCCTGCAGACATGGACTAATGTCAGTTTTGGGAAACTATCTTAGGCTCAGCCATCACAAGACTGGTATTCACTTGGGCTTGCCCAGCCCATCTCCATTTCCCACTATCTCCAGTGATGCCACCAAAGGGTGTTACTCATCAGCATTTACAAATCCCACCTGAGGAACCCTACTAGATTGGGTTTGCCTATCCTGCCAATTTGAGTCATTTGTAAGTAGCATACTTGGTGTTATTTGAACATAGACTCTCTTTGGTAAACATCTTGTGAGGTTAGAAGTCTGGATGCTAAAACTATGAAAGGAGTCCAGCTCTCTTGACTTCAGTGCTTTTGAGAATCTCATTTCTTCTGGATCAGGAGGGATCAGTGGCCCAGGCCAAACCCATTTGGCAACTCTTGAGGCTCTGCTCAGCACGCCTGACAAGGCCACTGGTTGTTGAGAGGTGCAAGGAGCAAAGGGAGGGCAGGGCTCAGATTGTTCATGCTGAGCAGTTGGCAGAGACACAGTCCTGAGGCTGGGACAGTGCTCCTCCCTCAGTGGAGACAATGAACACGATATTTTTGTAGACAGCTCCAGTCCCTTCATCACTGCTTGGGTTGGTTGGTACTCATTGCCCAGAAACTCTTAATGAGCTAAGGTACAATTGACCCTGAGATTTTGTTTTTATTCCTTGGCTTCTTATTGACAGGGTTAAGGAGGATGGACAAGAAGGATGAGAATGGATAAAATAAACATTAATTAAGAAGTCCTCTACCTCCCTTGTCAGGCTTCCCAGACACTTACCTCTCTCATTTCCATCTAAGAAATGAAGGATTTTTCTGCTCGCAAGCAGATGGGGAAATTGTGGATTTTAAGCTTAGGAATCTGCTGGCTGAGCTCATCCATGGAATGTTAGCCTCTTGATTTCCAGCTCTGTGGATTCTCCAGGAAATTGAGAACATGCTCAGCTTGGTTCTGTTTCTTCCTCAGTGGAGATTTGAGTTCCAGTGGATGGAGTCCAGGGAAGAACCCTGGAACTCTTCTGTCCGGTGCCTCCTCGACACATTTTGGGGCTTCAGCAAGGCAGTCCAGGAGCTCAAATGTCAGGTCCTACTTTGACCAGAGCAACTGTCTTCCCTTGCCACAGAGGTGCACTTTCAGAAGGCATGTTAGAAGAGTCCTTGCAAAGTGCTTAGAGATCCAGGGAAGATGGATGAAATATATTAACTCATGAGGACCCCTCCCCTAATAGCCAAACTCACAACACATTATTGTGCTTATTCCAAGGTGAAAACCCAAATGTCCTAATGAGATCTGGAAGCCTCAAGGGTGCAATGAACAGGCTGGTGGCCCAGAATGGCAAGATGGGGTGTCTCCAGAAGGCCACATGTGGGAGGGTGGGCCTGGTTGTGCCACTCATCCCTGCCCAGCTGTCAGGTAGCCAGCAGGAGGCCCCCCTCCTCAATTATCAGCATGCGTGACTTACATGAAGCCAGCCTGTCAATCCCACCCCAGTTGGGGGAACGGGAGGGTGTTGGTGAGGGGCAGAGAAACCTGATTCTGGACCAGGGCACCTTTAGATTTCTAGAGGAAGAGGAGGACCTTGACTCAGCTGAAAACAGCCTTCAGGTCTCAGAAGAATTTTGAAATGGAAAATGTTCTCTTCACTTCAGTGAGATTGGGACAATAGGAAGCTAAATGGACAGTCCAAGAAAGACCACAGGATTGGTCCAGGGAGAGCTGCAGACGTTTTGGTGGATTTGTTGATTTCACCTTCAACTTATCCATAAGTAGCAAAAGCTTCATCCACCCTCCCAGGGTCTCCAACTTTCAGAGAAGCTCTCCATTGCACCTTCTCTTCTCGCAGAACACGTCCTCAACTTCCCTGCTCACAGTAAACCCCAGGCCAGCAACCCCTGACAGCTCAACCTTCCCCCAGGCAGCCCTGAGCTTCCCCTTCCCTAATGTTTCCTCTCTGCTTTCCTATCGTGGAGCAACCCCTTCACTCCTTCTCTACCCTGGATCTTACCCCCACCCTCTCACATCCATTCTCCAACCATTGCTTAGGCCTACAGTTAGTCTTGCTCATCCTTAAAACCAGGACCAAAGGCCCACTCTTCTGAGTTGCTACCTTAGGTTATTGCTACCCATCAGGGATGTAAGATACAGAAACGCCTAACCCCTGTCCCAGGAGACTGACATCCATGTTTCTCCAAATAAGTTCCTGCCTTTGGTGCTGACACTGGAATTGATCCATTAACCCGGATCTATCATTCCATAGCTAGATAGCACAGCCAGGTGTCTGCCTTCCCATAAGGATGGAGTCCCCTACCGTGGGATCTAGGTCATTTGCCTGAATCTCTCCTTCTAGAACCATTCCTAGTTGGAAAGTACCTGGGAACAAAGAAATAACTTCTCTGTGAAGCTCTGGGTTTAGACAAGAGAGCAGAGACTCAGATGATGTTTTTCACCCTGTGACTTCCCTGACATCTCTGGAGACTCCTTCACATGCAGACCCCGACCCACCCAAGGCCACACTGAAGCAATGGATGAGTTCCCTGGACAGGCTAATCCTTTGATGCCCTTCACACAGCTCTTCTTCACCTGTTCACCTTCACTCGGAGGAGAGGCTCTCAGCAGTGAGGGCAGAGAGACAAGATCCCTGGCTACAGGCCCATCCCTCTGCTTGGGCCCCAGGCTATCTTTCCAAGCCCCAAACTTTCTACTTTATGAGCAAAAACCAGAGCCTTATGCCTGACTAGATGGACCCTGCTGAGAAAGTGGTTGCTGCTAGAGGTCCTCACCCCGCCCTGAGGGGTTAAAGAGGAATTCTTTGCAACTTTACTGTAAATATACTTTTCTTTATCTCACTCGATTTCTGGAAAATGCTTTATTACCCCTGATGGACTGATACCCTGGGAGTTGTTAAGCTGACCTTCTCTTAATCAAGATCCTTTCTCACTGTTCCTCTCCCAGAGGAGCAGTAAACACGAGCGACTCATTGTTGATCTCCTTTTGAGGGTGAGAGCATTCTCTATGTAAACTCTGTTTGATCCAAGGGTGGTGCTGTCCAGAGGAGAGGAAAGAGGGTAGCAAGGATTCTGTTGAGCAAAGACGTCAGGATGCTACGGAGGACGAAAGGTGTTTTACTGAGGGAGGTAGAGGAGCAAGATCTGTTAAGAGGAATAGACAAGAAGGAAGCTGGGGGGAGGGTCTGTCCTCCATGATGCCTTACCATCTCCCTCAAAAGTCCTAAACTCATGACTAAAATGTTATTTGGGGTGTCCCCATATAGTCCAGAGCCAGGCAAGCAGGAGCTTCCATTGATCTCTACTTGCAAAGTCTTCGGGGGTGTCTGCCTGGTCCTCTCAGCTGGGTGGTAGGAGATGAGGGTAATGGTACTCTGAAAGCTCATGCAGATACCCCAATCTGAGAACCAATGAAAACTCAGGAGGAGTGAGAGTGAGCTCCCCCTTGACGTTTTCTCAATCTCTTTCAATGTGTGCATGTGTGCACAGGTGTGGGAGGGGAGGAAGGGAGGTATCAAGGGGGAACAAGGTGGGGGGGCACCATCAGCCTCGGCTCTTGGCCACGATGATGATTTCTCTGCAGTCACTCGATAGTCACAGGATTGTGGCACATCACCAGCCCTTCCCCTCCCAGCCCGGTGAAGTGAGGATCAAAGGGGAGAAGGAGGTGACAAGAAGGTAGGAGGCAAATGAGAGAGATTATGATCCTACTAATCCATGAAACAGGGCCTTTCCCAACCTCAGCCAGGTCCTTGTGGCCCTCATCCTGGCAGCAGGGCTGAGTCTGCACCTCCCACGACTGCTTGATTTAGAGATCCTGTGGGGGAGTCCCTGTTGATCCCTCAAGACCCACGGGGCTATTTATGGCTCTCCGGTTGTCTCCTCTTCAGCCCAGGCCTTGGGCATCAAAGCAACCAGGAGTTCTGGTGGCTGCTTTTTGCTGTCTCCTTTTGGAGGTTATGGGCTAGTGCCTGACCCCAAGGCCGCCTTCCTCAGGCAGGGGCACAGAGACTCATGGGCGGTCAGAGGGCATGGGCCTCGGGGGTCGTCTCTGACCTCGCCCACCCCAGCCATGGTATCTGAGGGCCCTTGCTGACTTATCCAAGGTCCCACAGCAGGCTGTTTGCAGAGCCCCATCCCAACCCAGGTGTCTGGACTCATGATCCTGGGCTCTTCTCACTCAACCTTGGGAGTTATTTTTATTTATGATCAAACAAATGAAAAAGGACTCTTAGATCCAGACCCACTATTAAAGACAAATGAGCTAATCCAGCCACAGGAAAAGCATGTGCACCCTGGACCGCTCACCTCTCATTCTCCTGCCTCCTCATCTTCTCAACCCCCAGAATTTGATGCTTCTTTCTAGATCCCCAAATTTAGAAACCTCCTCATAAATAAGATTTATTTTCTCTATTCCTCTTAAGGCCCTATATCCTAAAGCAAACTTGGATTACGCCCCTGCCCCTTGTAAATTTTCAGGAGCAAAGCCTGTGATGAATTCCCAGGAAAAAGAATAGATTGTGGGACCAAGGCTGGGCTCTGACTGGGTTTGTGATTAGAGACAGTTCAGTTAACCTCTCTGACCCTCAGTGTCTTCATATGTAAGTTGGAATAATGAAAACCTTGTCCTGAAGATACCTCCATGATAAAATACACAACAGGG
Organism: Choloepus didactylus; assembly: GCF_015220235.1. NCBI lineage: Eukaryota > Metazoa > Chordata > Mammalia > Pilosa > Megalonychidae > Choloepus > Choloepus didactylus. Next base: position 127,058,294 of record NC_051314.1, read on the forward strand.
TTTTGTAGACTACACACCACCAGGGGAATGCAAGTTATGTTTACCTTTAATCTTTTTCTGAAAAGGCTATTTTCACCCAAATGGTGGAGTGGCTCACAGGAACCAAGAAGAGCCTCCATGGAGATGCCTAAGGTAGACCATCTTGGTTCAGCTATAAGTGACGTTGTTTTGTCCACACTCAATGAAGTGCAGACTTGGCTCTGGACCAATGGAAGAAGAGAATTTTTGCTGTTGTTCAAGTTGGTTTTTATTTTGAAGGAGTAGAGAACCTAGGAATGAGAGGTAAAGTGAGGATGGGATCAGTGAAAGTTGGAGAAAAATGAAAACTGGAGAGGTGGGGTTTCCCTAGAGGACCCCAAAAGGACCCTTCAGTATCTGTCCTGAGCCCTCTGCTGGCTGCCCCATCAAGGTCTTATTTTCTCTTTCTCTGGCTGCAGCCCTGGGTGTGTTGCTTAAGCCCACTCTGTTATTTTGGAGCAGGAAATTATTGACCCATAACTCCAGCCTATAATAAATAGCCTCAAGTCATAAAATTCAAGCCTCCAAGGCAGCCCTCCATTTGGACAACATAAAAGCATTTGCAAGTTGCTGCCCAGAATATATTTGGATCTTTCTGCTCCCTCCCCTCCTTCTGCTGAACAGAGAGCTCAGTCTAGGCAGGACAGCCCACAAGGCTTGCAGGAGCCAGTCAGCCCCTCACCCACAGACTGACTGTTTTTCCATTTTGTGTTCAGTATCTTTCAATGAGGACCATAGTTAGCTCATTGGAAAACATGGCATAAAAACAGAGTGGGCAGCTGGGAAGGGAGCAAGTCCCCAATGTTTGCCTAGTAGCCAGGTTTGGCCAATAGATCCTTTGCCATCATCACCCAGGCTAGGGGAGCACTCCCTAGCTCCTGTGCCCCCTGGAATTCCTCTGGCCAGGTCTCTTCAGTCTCTGAGGCCGGATAGCAATGGGCAGGGAATGAGAGACAGGGTTATGAGTGAAGGAAATGAGCTGGTGAAGATGGAAGGCATCCTAGACAGAGTTGACCTCAGCCTTTGGGTCTTGGGGAGGTTTCTCCAAAATCTAGCTTTGGAACTAAGGAAACAGGGCAGAGAGCAGAGTGAAGCATACTGTGGTCCTGGCTGGGCCTTTGGCATTCAGACACCTGCTGAAGCTTCCAGAAGTGCCCCATGAGCCACAGAGGAATCTACAGTCTTTCCTAAGTTCTTGGAAAGTTTGATTGTGTAGCACTGAGAACTTTTCTTTGACCTGATGTACAAGCTTTTGGGTTCTTTCCCTTGTTTAATCCATGCTGGGAATGGGGAGTAGCTACTCGCCATTGGCCTTGAAACCAGCCTACAGGTTAGCCTTAGTCCTGGCAGAGAAGCAATTAACCCAGGTATGGTCTGGGAGGAATTGGAAGACCCCAGTTTCCTCAGAAACATTACAGTCCCATGCTTGACTTGCTCTCATTAGCATTTCATCCTTTTCATGTAAGGTTTTCTTCTGCTAGTTAAAATACAAATCTTTCTGATCGGGGTGCATTGCCAAAGCATCCACATTCTGGTACGAATGAATTTCTGTGTTCCAGGAACAGATATTTATAGGGAAAGGGCAGACAAGGTATGAGAACCCTGGACCCTGAGGGGTGGTGGGAGTGTGATTTTCACCAAAGAAAGAGGCTGCACGGGGAAAGAATTTAAAGAGCAGGGGCAGAGGAATTATCTGAGGAGCCTGGCATAAGGGAGCACGAAATTTTGAGTCAGAGAATCAGGGTTCAATTCCCAGCTCTACTTCTTATTTATCTTTTCCTTCCTTCCTTCCTTCCTTCCTTCCTTCCTTCCTTCCTTCCTTCCTTCCTTCTTCTCTTCTCTCCCTTCTCTCCCTTCCTTCCTTCCTGTTATTTTGAAGTAATTTAAATCTTACAGGACAGTTACAAAAATAATAGAAACCCCATAAAGAAAACTCCAACATACCCCACCGACCCCAGATACCCAGATTCACCAATTTTAACATTAACATTTTACCATATTTGCTGTATCATTCTATCATCTATCTATCTATCTATCTATCTATCTATCATCCATCATCTATATGATTTAATCTATTCATCAATCCATTTTCTGAACACTTGAGTGTACTTCTAATACTGTCATCTAAATTTACTAGGAACAAAGATATTCACTTTTGTATCTAACGTAAGTGCAATTACTGGAATATACACTGTAATATTTTTATCGATAAAAAGATTACAGTGTATATTCCAATTTTTCCATATGTCACAATAATATCCCTTTGAGCCTTTTCTCCTCCCTCGCTACCATCTAGGGTCAGGTATTGCGTTCAATTATCATTGTCTCTTTATTTGCTCTCTCTTTTTTTAAATTGTGGGAACCTATGTAAAATATAAACTTTCCTAGCTCAGCCACTCCCAAGCATACCATTCAATGGCATTAATCACATTCACAATATTGTGGTGACCTCACCATCTGCCGTTGTTCAGACTTTCCCATTTCCCCAAACAGAAACCCTACACCCATTGTGCATTAACTCCCCATCCCTGTCCTTGGCAACCTGTACTCTAATTTCTGTCTTTATTAGCTTGCATATTCTTTGTAGCTACCATGGGGCTTAAGTTTAACATCCTAAATCAATAACAATCTTGTTTGCTTTGATATTAACTTAACTTCAATAGTGTACACAAACTATGCTCCTATAACAGTTTGCCCCCCCCACACACACACACACATGTAGTTTTTATCATCCTTTCCTTTCAATCTACAGAGCTCTCTTGAACATCTCTTGTAGGGTCTAGTGGTGACAAACTCCCTCAGCTTTTCTTTATCTGGAAATGTCTTAATCTGTCTCTCAGTTTTGAAAGACAGTTTTGCCAGATATAGAATTCTTGGTTGGGAATTTTTTGTTTTCAGCACTTTAAATATGTCATCCCACTGCCTTTTTGCCTGCATGGTTTCCGATGGGCCTTACTGAGGATCCCTTTTATGTGACATACCAGTTTCCCATTACAGCCTTCAGAATTCTCTCTTTATCTTTGGCACTCAGTTTGATCACAATATGCCTTGGTGTGGGTCTATTTGGGTCTATCCTGTTTGGAGTTTGTTGAGCATGTTGGCTGTGTATATTCATGTCTTTTGTTAAATTTGGGAAATAGTCAGCCGTTATTTCTTTGAATACTCACTCTGCTCCATTTTCTCTTCTCCTTCTAGGACTTCCACAATACATATATTGGTACACTTGATGGTGTCCCACAGATTCCTTAGTCCCTGTTCATTTTTCTTCATTCTTTCTTCTTTCTGCAACTCAGATTGAATTATTTCAATTATCTAATCTTCAAGTTCACTGATTCTTTCTTCTGCTAGTTCTAGTCTACTGTTGAACCCTATGAAGAATTTTTAATTTCTGTTACTGTGGACTTCAGCTTTTTTTGGTTCCTTTTCATAATTTCCATCTCTCTATTGATATTCTTTTCATGTTTTTCTATCATTCTCCTGATTTCCTTTATTTTTTTGTCCATGTTTTTCTTTAGCACTTTGAGCATATTTAGAACCATCTTTTAAAACTCTTTTTTGCTATGTCTCGGGTCTAGTCCTTCTCATTGACGTTTCTAATGCTTTGATTTTCTCCTTTGCTTGGGCCTTTACTTCCCGTTTCTTTGTATGTTTTGAAACATTTTTTTGAAAACTGGACATTTTGATATTTTAAGGTAATCACTGGAATTTAGACTGTGTGCTGTCTGCTCCTTAACCTAGTGTTTAGATAGAGCTTTCCTTGAATGCCAGGGGCCAAAAAAAGAAGTTAAAAAAGAAAACACCTTTCCCAGTCTTTACAGATTGACCTGTGCAAGTGCCCTCCTTCAGGACTTATCCATACAATGAGTTTAGAGACTAGCTCCAGGCCAAAGCATAGAGGCTGCTGTGTGGCCCTACGAATTCCTCTGTTTACACAGTTCTGGATGTCCCCTCTTCCCTAAGAAAGAGTTTCTTCATGGTCCTGGGCACTGCACTATATGTCCTACAGCCAGCAATCCCTTGCCATAGACGACATGACTTGATTGCTCTTCCACAGGATTTTGTAGAAGAGTTCTCTGAGCTACTGTCTACACTCAGGGAAAGTTCTGGGATAGTGAGTCCCACAGGCCTCCACCAGAGAGACTAAGCTAGACATATATGCTCCCATTATGTGCACAAGGGTTACTCCGCTCACTCTGAACTGGACCCAGGGATCCACTGGGAGCACGACATAGCTCTGCACCACAAGATCCTACCCATTTTAAGTAGGCTTTTTCTTGGTTCTGTGCTCGCCTTGCAGTCCTTTAACTGTTTTCTGGAGCTTTAAGAAAGATGTTTTTGCCAGTTCTTGCTGGTTGTTCAAAGCCTATGTGGAGGGATAGAGCCCTGAAACATCTCATTCCACTAACTTAATCAGGGTGAGAACCTGAGGGTGCTTTTTTTTTTATGATTATGGTTTATTTACACATTTAACAAATGACATGAACAGAAATTCAGAAAGTTTTAGTAATATAACAAAATTACATTGCTAAAAAGTGACACAGCTGGAATTTGAATTGGTTCTGCCTGTCTCCCAAGCTCACATTCTTGAGGTTTTACATGAAATGCCTCTCACATAAATAATCAGAGATACACCTTGCAATTGAAACCTCCTATCTGTCTAAATTTTTCATAAAATGAATCCTCATGCTCAGGTTTCTCCTGCCACATGAGGATTTCCAGTGCATTGACCCCTCTTCCCAAAATTACACCTCACTTAGCTTCATTTTTACTGACCGTACTATGGTGAATTCAAGAATCTCGGGGTTCATGAAGAAAGAAAAGGGGCTGTGAGATGCAATAACATGAAACAAGCTTTTTTGGGTGCTGCTTGGGCATGTTTGAATGAGAAAGGAAATCTTTTCCAGCAAGTGACCTTCCAAAGACCGTGGTGTGAGACCACCACCCAGAAGGGGAAGAGGCAAAGTGAATGGCTGGGGGGAAAGGGGAAACTGGAAACAGGGCTCATCTGTCTAGATGATATCACTCAACAACAATGAGGCAATCTTTTGGTCAAAGTGGTATGAAAGGCAGGAGCAGTTTATGGTCTTTAAGAGCTACAGGGTTTGCTTCATCTATGATTAGTAGAAGTTGGGTGCAATTTCATGGAGTAGACAATGTAGGCAGGCTCCAAAGAGCTAAAATTATGCTAATTTGGGCAAAATTTAAAGCAATTGGTTATATAAGTATTTGAATTTGGTGATGGCTGGCTTTAGGTTAATGGTCCTGGCCTACTGCAACAAAAGTAAATGACATCAGCACCAATACATGGGGGAGTAAATAATTTCCCTTTTACTCATTTTAACATATACTACTAAGACCAACATTTCCCGTGTCCTGCTGACTGTTTATGACATCTGCTCATCAAGACACCCCAAGAGGTGACTTCAAATACCCATATTTTTCCATGACTGCACCTGACAGAGTGCATGACTAGGATATTGCCCCTAGTCTCAACATGGAATATCACAACACCTAGTAGGTTTTGAATTTATCTGGCAATCCTGCTATGTGTTGCTAATTAAATTTTTCTTCCATTCTTCACGAATATTTCAATATTTCTCCATACTTTTGAATCTCACATATTCTCACCTCTCCCCTCACTTTCAATAGACGGGATTACTTCCTACTAGACATGTGAATTTTATAAATTGACAAATTACCTCAGTTTAGCATGAGGTTGCTTTTGAGTCTCAATTTCATTATCTATAAAATTAAATTAATGCCTGCCTCCCAGGATTGTTATGAAGACATGAATAGATGGCAAATGTGAAAGTGCTTTCTAAAGTGCAAAATGCCATAATGCCAGTAGCTGCTATTTGTAAGCTTTCCCCTTTCTGCTGGTTCTTCCACACGGCTGCTGTTGGCTGGGCCACGGACCTGCTGCCTGGGCTTCCAGCAGAGATTGCAATCAGCACGCCACCTCCTGCCCCCACACCCTTTTCCAGCCCTCCTGCACCAGCATCCCCCCTGAACCCCACAGGCCACCAGCTGCAAGCCTTAAGGAAAACTGAAAAGAGTGCAGCCCCCACCTGTCAAATTAGGAAGTCCCCCGCCCCTGGCAGCAGGCTCCGAGCTGGGGAGTTGCAATGCAGAACATGAGGGGTGACAGAAGGGAGCCCTGGGGGGCATAAATGCCTTGGCCCTGAGCCCTCCCTCTCCAAAGGGCCTGATTTATGTTTTTCCATGGCAATGGTGGGAGAACTGAGCCAGGCTGCCAGGGCATGATGCTGGGAAGGAGGGAATGTGCCAAACTGAGCTCTGGAGCCAGGCATATTTGCCATCTTTGGGCAAGAAGAAGAAAACGGAAAGTGTTCTCAGGCCTGTCCTAGACCTGGCCCCAGGATTGCTCTGAGGCACAGGGGGTCAATGCCCTTTTTTCCCTCCCCTGGACTCTCCCCCGGGAATCCTCTCCTAATGCAAATTTATGAAACAGGCTAAATCCATCTCTAGCAATCCCAAGCCACACTGGACATACACACACAATATTCAGGGAAAGAGTGGTTGTATTTTGTTTGGAATACCCATTGAAGCTCTGCACAAATTCAGGAGATGATCTCATACCCCCACCACCTTCTTTTCTATCCTCTTCTTAAATATACAAACACACATACACACCATTATTGATTTTTTCTTGAGAAAATTCTCTGGTTCTCTCATGACTCTAATCTAGGCATGTAGTAGGCTAAAAGCAGAATCCAGTTCAGTGGTTTTATCTGAGGAATGCAATGATTTAATTATTTAATCCAGCTGGAATTTGTTTTTGTATTCAGCATGCAGCAAAAATAGAGAAAAGATAGAAAGCTATGCAATTTGCTTTAGGAAATCACTTTTACTCTGATATAAAAACCAAATATATACACATATACACTACATAAGTCTAAGTGGTGCCAGTTCCCCTTATGAGCATAGGTTTAAAAATCTTTGTAAAATTCTTGTGAAAATAACTCAGTACTCCATGAGAAATGAAATTGTGCCAGCCATTAAAAGGATTGTATGTTTTATATTGAGCATAGAAAATAAAAACAGGGAAAGAGGAAGGGGTTTGGAAAGTTCCAGAATATACTGTTTCTTCAAGTGTCTGTTATGTAGCAGTCAGCCTAGAGGTCTTAGGACCATCCATGGCCCTGCTGAAGATCTCTGCCAACCTCAAAAAGAAATACCAAGAAGCTCTGCAGAGTTTGAGAATTGGGGGACCAGAAGACAAGGGGCAATGATTCTGATCATGCTAAATCAAGTTGATGTACTTACTGGGAACATGAAGGGCAGTAGTGTGGCTGTCAGATAGATAAGTTCCAAAAGGATTGCAATGATGGAGATAGCAGAGCTTCATGTAACTTTCTGTTCCTTTGAACCTCTGGGTGATTAGGTCAAGAGAGGTGTTTGTCATCAATTGCCTGGGCCAGCCATCAGCCCACTGACCAGTGCCACCTCCACTCTCTCTCCCCTTTAATCCATTGTCCACACCCTTACCAGCATGATCTCTTTGTGGTGAAATTCTTGTCATGACATCCCCTGCTTCAAATGTTTCAGTAGCTCCCCATCACTTTCACAGAGACACCAGATGATTTTATATCACAAGTCTCTGAACAGTGGGGTGAGCATGTCCTCCACATACCTTACAATCCCCATCTACCCAATGTGGTTCAAACTGCTTAGTGAGGTACGACAGGTCTTCATGATCGGGCCTCTACTCACCCTTCTAGAATCATCTTTTACCACTCTTCTATACCCTGTTCTCTAGTTGTACTAAACCATTGGGGTTTCTTGAACATGCCCTGTGCTCTCTTATCTCTATGCCTCATCATATACAGTTCTACTGGCCTGGAATTCCCATCCCAAATCAGGCTCCCTAGTCTGTGCTATCGGTAGCATCTGCTGTCTGCTGCTGGCATCTATCATGACAGTTATTATAATGTAATTGGCTATTCCTCTACCTCCCCTAGTAGAATGTGAATCCTCTAAGGGCAGAGACCCTGTTCTCTCCAGTTTTGTATCCCCAGTTCTAGCACAGTGCCTGAAATATGGCAGATGCTTAAAACATTTTGATGGCATTTAGTATGTCCAACATTTAGCCTTTCTCTGTAGAGTAAGTTAAGGAAGACAAAATGGTGTTAATTTCCAATAGACACAGGCCCAAAGAACTAAGACCAACAAAGTAGAAAATAAAAAGCAAAAATCCTGTGGGCAGTGAAGAGGATCCTCCAAATAGAAGTCTCTTCAGTAGCTCTACTACTGTCATTTAGTCTGGACAGTTCTTTCATTCATTCATTTTTTAACAAAATTGATTGCATACTATCTTAGTCAGGATCAGCTAGACTGTGCTGTAGTAACAAATAGCCCCCAAAATCTCAATATCTCAAAATAACAAAAGCTTATTTGCCACTGAAACTACATCTCCAACATGGTTTAGTGGGTGGAAAATGCTCCACCCTGTCTGACAGAGTCCCCTTTCTCACAACGTCACCGCCTGGAGTGCATGTCCTTCTTGGTTGCAGGTGAAGAGCCAGATGGAAGGTCACACACTAGTTAGCCTACGCTTTAACCCAGAAGAGGCACATACCACTTTTAGTCTTCAGTTCATTGAGCAGATTCATCAGGATCTGATTTCCCAGGATGCTAGGAAATGTGGAGTAGTTAAAATGGAATCCTTGGTAAGTAGCACTCTCTATGCCATAAGCATCTATTATGTGGACGATATTGAGCTAAGCTCTGAGGACAATACAAATGAATACAGTGCTCTCTCTTCTCCCTCAGGGAGTTTATATTCTATAGGGTAATAAGAAGTTTAAGCAGGTACATAAAATATTTTAAGGCAGAATGTGCTACCAGTCTTCTCAATTACAGCTGTCTTCCCAGTAACAAGCCCACCCAGTGAACCAAGTTTCAGAACCAAGTTCATGAGCGTTCCATGCATTCAATTCAACCTCTTAAATACATAACAGCACCAGATCCATGTGGTAGCTCTCATGGTGTATTATCACAGTGGACTGCTCTTTCCATTATCAGCCTAGATATGAGAAGTTCTCACTAAGCTTCATTTGTTCTCTTCTGTGTTTGCAAGGCTCTGTGATAATTCCTTATCCTCCCCTCTCTTCCCTTCTCCTCTATGCAAGCGCTATTCCCTTTTCTCAGGAATATGTTTATTGCCTATTTCTCTGCTCAAGGCAGCTGCAGCCTAATATGAAATCATAGTTTCATTCTATCCTAAGCAAAGAGGCTGGGAATAAAACCAAATTCCCCTCTAGTAACAGGAAACCTTGGAGACTCAACAATATCATGACAGAGAGTCAGAAGTACCATAAAAATGTATAAATAAATGTTTTCTAAGTTTGAATCCCACTATCTGTGCTGAGGCACATGGCAACATGGCAAGAACAGAGGCTGGTTTTCTGTCTTTCTCCTCTTTTATTCTCCACTCAGCCTCCCTCTCTCACCCTCTGCCAATTGTCTGCTGACCTTCTGTCATTTCAAGTTATCCAGGCCCTCCATCTAAGCCTGCACCTTTCAGACAGTCTCTGGTTTCCCACCCAGCCTAGCCCTCCCTTTCCACCCACCCAAAAACCAACTGTCCTGAGTCTCCATTCCCCTCAGATGACCTGTGTATAAAAGGCATGAAAAGAGCTGGCCTGGCCAACTGGTAGAGCACCAAGAGCTCAAGATTATTAGTGGGGATCCAGGGCCCAGGGCTGTTCCAGGTAAGGAGAGGGAGGTCTGGCCAAGCCAGGCACGCCAGCTGGTCATCTTGGCTGGGTGACACCATCAGCACTCTACCATGTATTGGTCTGGGATATGACTGTGTTCGGATGTCATGGAGTGAGCAGAATAAAGACCACAGAGGGGCCACCTTGTGCTTCTCTCCTACACTAGCAGCAGACACGAGGGCTGTGTGATCTTGGGCGATGAATAGAGTAGCTTATTTTCACTGCCAACTTCCACTTTTAAACATTCCCCCTTTCCTTTGGCTTCTTATATACACATTTAATTTTTTATCTGACAATGGGTGATTGCATTTTTAGAAAGAATGGCTCGGAGAAGACCATGGGTAGTACAAAGGAATGAACATAAATGGTTGAATTTCAGGCATCTCAGGCATCTATGATTGTTGGTGAGAAATATATTTTCATGAATGGGGACCTCCCAACAAATCTAAAAACACACTGAACAGGCAAGACAGCTAGTCTTGACCTGCCAGGTAACATACCTGAGATTTCCACAGTATACAAAGCCGTGAAGCCAGTATTTTGCAATAGTACTTAGGGAAAAGTCAATTCTTGATGTGCTTCTGATTTATCTAGGGAGAGAGCTGAATTCAATTATTGGAAATTTTCAAAGGCAAGCTGTAAGAGCTGATAAGTGTTTGAAGTTCACTGCCCAAGTGAATACAAGTTGAAACAAAAATAATTCACTTAAATAGTACTTAAAAAGCTCCTCAACTTTTCTGACTTGAAATTTTCCAAGAGAATCTTTAATTTGGTTGAGATTCTTAGAAATTATCAATTCAAATGGCCATGCAACATAGGAATCCCATTTTCAACATCTATGAGAAGCGGTCATTTAACTTCTGATGATCACCTTCAGAAATGGGCATTTGTTGCTCTGCAAACCATTGATTCTACTAGTGATACTTCCAATTGATGAATGTGCCAGTTTGAATGTATTATGCCCCCCAAATGCCATTAACTTTGATGTAATCTTGTGGGGCAGACATATTAGTGGGGATTAAGTTGGAACGTTTGGATTAGGTTGTTCGCATGGAAATGCACCCCACCCAACTGTAGGTGATAACTCTGATGAGGTATTTCCATGGAGGCATGGCCCCACCCATTCAGGCTGGGCCTTGATCAGTGGAGCCATATAAATGGGATGACAAACAGAAGGAACTCAGTGCAGCTGTGAGTGACACTTTGAAGAGGAGCTACAGCCAAGAGGGACACTTTGAAGAAAGCACAGGAGCTGTCGATGAGAGACATTTTGAAGATGGCCACTGAAAGCAGACTGTTGCTCTGGAGAAGCTAAGAGAGGACAAATATCCCAAGTGCAACTAAGAGTGACATTTTTGAGGAGCTGCAACATAGAGAGGAACGTCCTGGGAGAAAGCCATTTTGAAACCAGAATTTTGGAGCAGGTGCCAGTCATGTGCCTTCCCAGCTAACAGAGATTTTCCAGACACCATTGGCCATCCTCCAGTGAAGGTACCCGATTGCTGATGTGTTACCTTGGACACTTTATGGCCTTAAGACTGTAACTGTTTAACCAAATAAACCCCTTTTTATAAGAGCCAATCCATCTCTGGTGTTTTGCATTCCAGCAGCATTAGCAAACTAGAACAATGAATTAAACTCATACTGGTACTGGTATTAACTGACTCTAATTTGGGAGTCCTTGCCCTTTTGAGACACTTTGGTAAATGCCAAAGCCCCTGGAAACCATTTTGCTCAAAAACGTCATAAGTGATGACATGGCTGTCAGGTAAGACCCTGATCAAGCTTGACTAGGTGAGAGAAGTTTGGCAGAAATATTCCTAATAACCTCTCAGTAGCTAGCCTCTCCCATCACTCATGTTCCCAGATTGTGCTCCCTTTCTCTACTTCTGCCTTACTGTATTTTTAATGTCATCTTTTCTTTCTACAGTTGTTATAGCTTTTCCTCTTTCTTCCCTTTCTTCACAAACTGTAGCTATGTGTGTTTCAACAACAAGACCCTAAAATACAGTGAACTTAAATATGGTGGTCTATTTCTTTCTCACGTAGTGGGCAGCATCAGTCTTGGCCAACACAGCAGCTCATTCCACAAGCTCACTCAGGGATTCAGGTTCCTTCCATTTTGCAACTCTGCATGGTCAAAACCAGGTTGCCCCTTAGTCAGCATGAGACTGCGACCAGATGAGAAGCATTTAAGCTAGTGAAGTAGAAGTGACACACATCGATTCCGTTCACATTTCACTGGTGAGAATTAAGTCACAAGGTGCTGCCTCCCTACCAGGGAGACAGGGAAATGCAGTTTCTAGTGGGATGGGCATGTGCACAGGAAGGAAAAATGAGATTTGGGAGGGCCAATTACCATCCTGCCACATTCTACACCCTTCTTTTCATCTTTTTCTTTCCTTTCCAACATCTTCCTTTATTTCTCTAGCCTTCTTCTCTCTTCTTTCTCCCTGAACTAGGCATAATGTGGAAGAGCATATATATGCACTGCCCTTGGTTCATCCTTTTTCTGGGTCTCATCTTGTGGTTTTGTCTTTTAGGCAAGACTTCCTTCCCCTCAGATCCCAAGTGCAGAGAAGGTGGGGTGTCTATCAGCTCTAAACTCTGTGCTCAGCTTGTGAATGAATGGACTCAAGATTCATGCTGCAAAACGGGGAAAATGGATGCAAAGGAAGGGCCCATCTCTCTCTCCACTACTCTCTTCTTTGTTATTCTCTGGGCTTGATCCCCACTATTTATCCTAAGGGCACCAAGCTCAACCATCTGACAGAACCTGCCCGTGCTGTTGTGAGCCTAATCCCCCAGGTCAAATCAAACAGGCAATACCTATCCTTGAAATATCAGCAAAGAAATATACAATGGATTGCTAGAGAGAGGGATTATAGAATCCAACTTGGAAATTCAGGCAGTAGGAAATAAGTTAGTCATGTTCCAGCTATTATATATGCAACAAATGTCTGAAATATTTTTAAAAATTGTTTTGGAGGGTGGTAGGGAATGGAGTGCAAAGATGACTTCTTTTAAAATTCTCCAAAATGTTACCTGCATAAAGAATGAACAAATGTCAGGGACAGGCACATCTTGGATTGAACTCCAAGCGAACTGATGGCAAGCCCTACTGTTCCGAAAATATAAAAATTGAAAGCTGTCGGGGCTTAGAGCAGACCATGCATTTGCATCTTATTTAAATAATTTGCAAGAATCTTTGGTCAAACAGGGATTTTTTAGCCTTGTCAGAGAACTTCGACAGTACTTAGAGTAAAATTGCCAGGGATACCCATGGGCCATGTCACAAGGCAACTTGAAACGAGCCCCGAGGCCCACGGTGTGACATTCCAAGCCAGTGGGAGAAGGGCCTTCTACATTCCCATGATCAGCAAGGTCCACCTGTCAGAAATGGTTCTCTAGAGGCATTGGCTTTAGAAAGTGCTTTCTGGCGCTTGAATTACGAGACAGAATCTTCTCTTGCCGCCTGCCAGGATTGTTCAGCTAGTGAGAGTCACATTTTTCCCAAATAGTTCCAAAAGGCTAAGGCCCAGGGCTCTGCCAAGCAAGTTCCCTGCCTTTACTGATATTCTAGGCCCAACCACAGTGACCCAAAGCTTGAAGCTCTGAGAGGTAATCAGCATGAGGCCGGGAGAGTAAGGGAAATCATGTATCAAAACCATCATATGATAAATGCTCAGTGAGTGAAAGGAAAGGTAGAGAATCACCTCTGAAATGTGGCTTCAAGGATCAGTAGCCAAGCTATGTGGAGTTCTCCCAAGGGAAGTTCTACATTTTAGGAATACAAAGCAAATAACGGTTATTGTTACCAGACCCAATTTAGGGCCTGAGAGGAAGAACAGTTACCTGGATAATGCAGACTGGGGAAAAGGCAGAAGTATTGCTCTCCTTTGGATCTGTATTAAGGGCAGTGTTGCTTGTTTTTGCTTGTATCTTGATCACTACATGACATGCACCTCCTCAAATGGCTTCAAAATGCTTTCTGATACACTGGCCCCCACAGTTGTCCTGGAGAGGGGAGGTCTCTGTTAGGAGTGTCCCTGGAAAAAGACAACTGTCCCTCATCCACCAGAGAAAAAATCCCTTGCACCAATAATTTGAGCCCGGTGGCCGATTAAAGATGGCTACAAATTACATGGCACTCCTCCGAGGGAGCAGCGGGATCTGTTGCCCTTCCCTTCAATCTGGGTGGTCTGGGACCACTGTGGCCACTAGGGGATGGTAGAAGAAATGCTGTGCTACTTTGGGGACCAGCCTTTAAAAGGGGTGGCAGTGCCTGCCTGGGACTCTGGGCCCGAGCCCCCCTGGGAAGGTCCATCTGTCTGCTAGTACGACCACAGGGTGAGTCCTAAGACTCATAGAGAGGGAAGGGTCCCAGGGGACCCCAGCCTCCCAGTCGTCCCTGCCAGGGCACCGGGCATGTGAGTGAAGTCATCATGTTCCCTCCAGGCCAGCCCAGCTGCCAGCTGAAACCCCCGACTGACTCTAGCTGATGCCACGGGGAGCAGACTAATCCCCCACTGAGTCCTACCCAAATTTCTGATCCACAGAAAATGGTTATAAAAATTGGCTATTGTTTTAAGTCCACTAAGTGTTAGGGTAGCTCTTTACATGGCAGTAGATAACCTGAAAAACCGTATAAATGATAAATTATGAATCCTCCATAATCTCCCATATGCTTCCATTTACAGAACAGAGGATGGTCTGGTGATTTTGAGAAAACCAGGGCAAAATGTCCTAGAAAAATCAGGGACATTGGCTCACTCAAGCTATAATAAATAGCATTAATTTCCATTGTTCAACAAGGAAATACAACTCCATGAACAGCCCTAGGTTCTGCCAGGTCCCTCTGTGACTGCAGCCTGTCTCCCCACCCCAGGCTCCCAGAGCATCGGCCCCCAGCGTTGTAACCAGCCTTGCTCCCACAGGGAGGGGCCTTCGTGGCTAACCCTGGCTGGCCTTCTGAGTGACAAAGCCAGCGGCCGAAGTAGAGTGAAACGGGGACAGGCTGTGGAAGGCCGTCTGATAGGGGTGGAATTATAGCAGTTCATTTTCTAAAGTGCCAGGAGACCTGGGGATGAACCTTCGGGCAGAAGTGAAAACCGCAACTGCAGTACCGTCTCAGAGATGCAATTCATCAAGGGTGTGATGGGCCTGTCAACAGGAAGGGCTTTCTTGTTCCCGCTGATACACAAAAGCAGTAGCAACGCGTCTGTGTTGCAGGAGGAAGACCCCTGGGTTGCTTTAGGCACCGTGGCTGTATGTTGGAAGACATACTAACTAACCAGCCCTCCCCGGTTCAAGAGAGGGGTCAGAGCAGGGCATGCAGTATCAGAGGGGGTACTCTGGGGTGAGAGGGGCCCCATTATCTAAGTCCCCCTTATTTCTTCTCACTGATTAAGGGTGCGGACAGCTTACAGTGAGGATAGTTAGGGGAGGGGACAAAACCCAATTATTATTTTATTTGTGTTGTTTTCCAATCAAAATGGAGCATAGTAGTAGACTCAGAAATAAGAGGGGTATATGCTTCCTGGTAAACTGAGCCAGCAGGCTGCTTATACCCTGGGTTAGAGACCAAGAATCCCAAACACTGCCACATCCCACCCCACCCAGGCATGAGTCCTTATGACCCGGCAGAGCTCAAGGGCTCTATGGCCCACAGCGCACTTCATCGCCGACTCTCTCCCTCCCTCTTCTTTCCAGCCAGCTTCTATCTAGATCTCTAAGCACTTTCTCTCCCTTCTCAGACTCAGCTGCACAGAGTGGGAAATGGTTTGGGCTTCCAGGCCCCTCTGCTCAGCAAGAGAGATAAGGCTCCTAAGCCCTAACCTGGTGGGTGAACGGCACCCAGAATGCCCTGTTGGGATACAGGAAGCTGTCCTGCCGTGCTGTCTCTGTGTCAGATCCGATCTGATGCACACTTATTCTAGAAGGGCCCATTGAAAGAGCAACCGATGCCCTTCTTCAGGTTTTCCAGCCTAAAACATGCCCTCTGAGGATCCAGGGAAATCCCTACCAAGCCCACTACCTTGTTTTCCAGAGCGTTTGGAAGTTTGCATGTTGTCATTTTTCCAACCTCCCTGTTCCCATCCCTGGCCATATATACACGGTTTGATGTCCGTGATTCCCGGCGTTCAGACCGCCTTGGATACAGCAGTCTCCTCGCGCTAGCGGCCCTTCCACCCACGGACATCCTCCCTCCACCCACGGACATCCTCCCTCCACCGCACGCCCCTTCTAGCGGCCGGCGTCTCCCGGACGCCAATCCTCGGGGCGCAGCGCTGCCGGGGTTTAACTCAGACCCAGAATCTAAGGGAGAAAGGTTTACATTGGGATTTTTGAGCAGAAATCCTTTTGTTAGCAAACGCAAAGGGTGCTCTGGGGTTGCTCCAGCAAGGGACTTCCCATCTCCCCCGCCACCCCCAACCACCCGGTGTTAGGTCAGCACAGAACGGGGGCGGGGGGGCGGGGCTGGTTCATTATTGCTTCTCTCCATCTTTAATATGGGAAAACGAATCCCCCCCACCCCGGAGGGGAGCCACGGTCTGTCTCTCTAATTCCTCATTTGTATTCCTCACGGTTCCTTTTGCCCTTTTCCTGCATTGACATCAGAGAAGTTTAATGTAAATTGGATTCTCTGCTTAAAACTCTTCTGCAACAGGGACAAAATTATGGTATTGTAACTATCATCACTTCCTGGACCCACTCCCCACCAGAATCTGTGGGCTTTGGGGAAGGAGTCTTAACCAGACTTTTAAGGAAGTCTGATGTGTGTTGCACAGCAAAATTACACCCCATTCCCCCTGCCCCCACTCCACTTTGGCGTCTTTGCAAACGACTTCAATGAAAACAAATTTAACTCCTATATAAAGGCTTTGGAGTCACTTTGAAAAGGCCCGCCTTCAGGGGTCACAAGCTGGCCCCAGTTTATTTGGGTTTGCTCCTCAGTGGTTTTCCACTGCTTCTAGAGTAAAGCTGGACATGGCCCCGCAGCCCTGTGCAAACAAGATTGGCTTGCCCTCCAACCTGCTCTCCCTGCACTGCCTTCACTTCCCCAGGTCCCTGCCGCCCAGAGCCACAAACAGATTGTGGAAGTAAGAGGATGTGCCAGCCAGCCCTCCCCGGTTCACCTCTGCTGCCTCCCCAGCGTCTCCCCAGGCTTTCTCCTGCTTCTCCCAGAGTGCTCCCACAGGGCCACCCGCTCCCGGGAATCTCCCTGGCACCCTCAGGTGGGCTCAGAAATGCTCAGCAGTGCCCACTCACCACCCCCCGCCCCCTATGGTAACTGCCTGTGCATCGAGAAACATGCAGAGAATACTGAAGTTTCACAGGGCTGATGGGGCCACAAGAGCTCATTTAGCCCCACCAGGTCGTTTCCGGGTACACGGGCACTTATTTTCTGTGAAGAACTTACAAAATAATCATATCTGCAGCTTCCAACCCTAACACAGTGCATGCCCCTTAATCCTCAGACCCCCAAACTCCTTGGTATTCAGCCTCAAGTCATATTATTATAAAACAAAACTCTTTTGGGGGAATAAATACATTTTATAGTTTTGAAGATCATTATTCATCTCTAGTCTTTCAACCCCCAGGCCTTCTATTATTTTATCTTAATTCCTTGAAACCCTCTTTTGAGGGATATAAAAATTGGAGCCATCTTTGTGGATTTTTTTAAAATTGGAGATTTTGTCTAAGAATATCCTGCCCTCAAAATTTCATTCCTCTTGGCATTTTCACACAAGATGCATCTGGAGAATATAATTGTTTAATAAATGTGAGCAACTATGATCTCAGGCCCAACTCTGTGGTATTGATGGAGGACTGAGGGGGAGAGCAGGGTCCTTTCTTTTCGGTGAGCAGTTAGAAGAAAAGTCTGAGAGAAAAAGCAATTTGACACATTTCTGGGGTCCATCTGCCATCCTCTGTGCTGATGTTTTGGTCCCTAATTACTGCTGTCTTCTTTCCATAAGGCAAGGGCTGAATCTTGCTCTGGATTGTGGCAATCAGGAAATGGTTCTAACCTGACCAGTCCTTATTTCAAACTTGGCAGTGCCAGTATAGGGGATTAATAGCAAGTTCCTGACTTTCCTAGAAATAGCTCCTAATTCCTTGAGCTAACAAAACCTCAGCCCAACTAATTGGACACCAACCGAACAGCATTTGGTTCTCCTCTTTATAAAGTCATACTTCTAACAAGCCATGGGTGCAATTTTACAGAGCCACATTAAGTCACTCACTAGATGCATCAAAGAGCTGCTTCTTGGTTGAAAAATTTGCAAACCTCAGTAGGGTTCCTGGCCCTGGTTGAGTCTCTCCCACAATAGGTCAACTGGGTTAGAAATTGCTGAATACAGATCTTGTAATAGATCTCTTTCTAACAGCTTTCACATACTATAAAAAAGTTAGAAACTGATGGGAGAAACTTCCTTGCACGCTGTTTGTCAGAGAGCCTAGTAAACATTTTGCAGACTGCAACCTTTGTGGTTGGGAAATTCAAGAAGCCAAGAGCCCCTGCTCTGGCCCATTGAAGAATAAGTATAAAATAGGTGGGAGGCTGTATTACGCATATTTTCCATAACAAGAGATTCCTAGAATTGAAAACTGGAGACAACGTGGGTTTGGTGACAACATTATAAAAGTTAATTCAGTGAAATGTAAATATGCTTCCACGGTTCGTACAAGCACATGCCCCCTCAGACACACAGGGCTGGAATGAGTCAAAGGCTTTGTTGTCAAAATCAGGGAAGTGCTGTGGTGCTCAGTGGAGCCAATCAAATCTAAATCAGAGCAGACGCCATCCTGAGGGACATCCTGGAAGCTGAGGGTGGGAGAGAGTGGGGTCTGGGGATGCGTTGCTGCCCCTTAGAAGCAGAAGACAAGCTCCAGAGTCTGCTGTGTGGGGTTCACCAAGTTATTTGCCTGAGGGAAGACTCACATGCTTATGGCATGTGCTTTCTTGCATCCTTCCTCACTCAGGCAGCCTCATTTGCCTGAGGGAGGGATAAGACTTCACAGGAGGAGACTCCCACAATTCAAAGAGTTTCTGTGAGCAGATTCTTTCCATGGGGTGGTAAGTGCACAAGTGTTGAGGGGAGCCTGAATCCTACAGCTACAGGGGAGGTGGGCGTCTGAAACCTTGTCTTCATGTAGGTGGATGCCTAAACCAGCTGTCACAGGTAGCAAATATTTACCTAGAATTTTCATTCTTGATATGAAGATATAGTCTCTATTAAATTTTCCAGGGCTTTACAGTGTTTTTCCACTAGAGAAAAATCAATGCCACATATGCAAATGAAAAGCCCATTCTCTCTCTCTCTCTCTCTCTCTCTCTCTCTCTCTCTCACTCTCTCTCTCTCTCACACACACACACACACATACACACAAACACAATGGCAGAGAGTTTTGGTTCATTCCAGCCAATCAAGAAAGCTGCAATGCGCTTTCTTCTTTGGACATTCCCTGCTGAGCTAGAACCAGACGGCTGCCTACCAGGCAAAATCTTTCTGGTTGATTCAGCCATTAATTACTCTGGGTTTCTGACTAATTCCTTCCTTCCTTTGGTGTATGCATCCTTTCAAGGGGAGAGAGGGTTGAGGGTTACTTGGCAACTTCACAAATGCCATTTGCTTAAAAATGTGGAGAAACCACCTAGATTTAAAAAAAGAAAGAAAGAAAGAAAGAAAAGACAGAGAGTTACAAATTCTGTCGCTCCAGGGAATACAGTCACCCAAGTCCAACATTCCATTCAATAATGTCCGGGGCTGAGCTAGTCCCTCCAGTAAGCTACAGGGACAAAGCCTCCCATACAGACACCCAGACCCTTGATTTAAAGGATCCAAGAGAGAACATATCAGGGTGGAAACAAACCAGAACCTTTCTATGGAAATGGTGAAGATACTTTACTTTTTTGCATGATTTTTTTATTAGAGAACTTGTAGGTTTACAGAAAAATCATGATGAAAGTAGAGTTCCCATAAACCCACTCTCCACAGTTACTTCTTATTATTAACACTTTGTATTACTGTGCCACTTTTGTTACAATTGATGCAACATAGTCCATAATTTACATTAGGGTTCACAGTGTTGTAGAATTCTATGGGTTTTTTTTAAATTTTTATTCTGATAATATATATACAAGCTAAAATATACCCTTTTAACCATACTTAAATACACAACTCAGTGGTATTAATTGCATTCACAATGTTGTGCTACTTCCATCACACAAAACAGAAACTCTATGCCAGTTAAGCATTAACTCCCCATTGCCTATCCCCACCCTGTACCCTGTAATCTAATTTCCGATTCTGTGAATTTGCATATTCTGATTATTTCACATAAGTGAGTACATATTTGTTCTTTTATGTCTGGCTTTTTTCACTCAACATGATGTCTTTAGTATTTTTCTATGTTGTCAGGTGTATCAGAACTTAATTCCTTTTTACAGCTGAATGATATTCCATTGTATGGATACACCACATTTTGTTTATCCAGTCATCTGTTGATGGACACTTGAGTTGTTCCATCTTTCAGCAACTGTGAATAATGCCTCTATGATCATCAGTGTGCAAACATCTGTTCAAGTCTCTGCTTTCATTTCTTTTAGGTATATGCCTAGAAGTGGGATTGTCGGGTCATATGGTATTTATATACTTAGCTTTCTGAGGAACCACAAACTGTTTTCTGGTGTGACAGCACCATTTTCCATTCCCACCAGCAATGAACATGTGTTCTTTCTCCACATCCTCTCCAACACTTGTTGTTTTCCATTGTGTGTGTGTTTTAATAATAGCCATTCTAGTGGGTGTGAAATGGTATTTCATTGTGCTTTTGATTTGCATTTCCTGGATGGATAGCGATGTTGAGCAACTTTTCATGTGCATGTTGGCTATTTGTATATCTTCTTGGGTGAAATGTCTATTCAAATCTTTTGCCCATTTTTAAACTGGGTTGTGTTTTGTTCTTAGGCTGTAATATTTCTTTTGATATTCTGGATATTAAACCCTTATTGGATATGTGGTTTCCAAATATTTTCTCCGATTCTGTAGGTTGGCTTTTAGTTTCATCAGGAAGTTCTTTGATGAACAAAAGTTTTTTAATTTTGTTGAAGTCCAATTTATCTATTTTTTCTTTTGTTGCTTGTGCATTTGGTGTAAAAGTCAAAGAAATCATTGCCTAATACAAAGTCCTGGAGGTATTTCCCTATGTTTTCTTCCAGGAGTTTTATAGTTTTGTTTCTTATATTTATGTTGTTTTTTGTTTGTTTGTTGTTTTTGTTTTTTGTTTTGTTTTGTTTTGCATTTTTCTCTTTATTGGAGAAATTATGGGTTTACAGAATAATTCATTTTGAGTAAATTTTCATAGATGGTATGAGGTAGTTGTCCACTTTCATTCTTTTGAATATGAATATCCAGTTTTCCCAGAACCATTTGTTGAAGAGACTATTCTTCCCAATTGAGTGGGCTTGGCAACCTTGTCAAAGATCAAAGAGATGTGAGGATTTATTTCTGAACTCTCAATTTGATTCCATTGGTTTGTATGCCCTTGTGCCAGTACCATGCTGTTTTGACCATTGTGCTTGTAATACATTTTAAAATCAGGAAGTGTGACTCCTCCAACTTTGTTCTTCTTTTCTAAGATGGATTTGGCTATTTGAGGACCCTTATCCTTCCTTATAAATTTGAAGATTGGCTTTTCCATTTCTGTTAATAAGGCTATTGGAATTTTGATCATGTTGAATTTGTAAATCTCTGGGGAGAATTTACATCTTTGCAATAGTAGTTCTTCCAATCCATGAACATAGCATGTTCTTGCATTATTTAGGTTTTTGATTTTGTTTGGCAATGTTTTGTAGTTTTCTGTGTACCAAGTCTTTTATACCCCTGGCTAAATTTATTCCTAGATACTTGATTCTTTTGGTTGCTATTGTAAATGGAATATTTTCCTGATTTCCTCTTCAGATTGTTCATTATTGGTGTCTAGAAACACTACTGATTTTTTTTTATTTGCCCAAATGGTGGGCATCCCATTTTTAATGCAATTTTATTGAGATATATTCACACACCACACAATCATCTAAAGTGTACACTCAGTTGATCAGTTTCATCAAATAGTTGTACATTCATCACCACAACTTTTTGAACATTTTCATTTCTCCAAAAAATGAGACTAAAAATAAGAATAAAAATAAAAGTAAAAAAAAAACACCCACCATATCTCATACTCCTTTTTCCCCCTAATATTCATTTGCTTTTTGTCCCCTTTTTTTCTACTCATCTGTCTGACATACAATGGATAAAGGGAGTGTGAGCCACAAACTTTCACAATCACACAGTCACACCATATAAGCTATACAGTTACATGATTGTTTTCAAGAATCAAGGATACTGGATTGCAGTTCAACAGTTTGAGGTATTTTCTTCTAGCTTTTCTAATATATGAAAACTAAAAAGGGATATCTATATAATGCATAAGAATAACCTCCAGAATGACCTCTTGACTCCATTTGAGATCTCTCAGCCACTGAAGCTTTATTTTGTTTAATTTCTCTTCCCTTCTTTGGTCAAGAAGGCTTTCTCAATCCCATGATGCCGGGTCCAGGCTCATCCCTGGAGTCATATCCCACATTGCCAGGGAGATTTACACTGCTGGGGGTCATGACCCGCATGGGGGGCGGGCAGTGGGTTCACCTGCCAAGTGGGCTTAGAGAGCGAGAGGCCACATCTGAGCAACAAAAGAGGTTCTCTGAGGGGACTCTTAGACATGATTGTAAGTAGGCTTAGCCTCTTCTTTGCAGTAACAAGCTTCACAAGGGCAAGCCCCAAGATTGAGGACTGGGCTTACTACAATGGTAGTCCCCAGTGCTTGCAAGAATATCAGGAATTCCCCAGGTGGGGAAGTTTAATATTTCCACATTTTCCCCCAGGCCCTCAAAGGGGCTTTGCAAATACTTTTTAATTCCATTCCAAAATTACTCTGTGATGTATCAAGTTTTCATGCTAACCTGTACAAAGCAACCAGATATCACCCCCTCTTCAAGGTTCCATGTAATTATGGTGTTTGAATAAACTGACCATTCAAGTTAACTTATATAGCCTATACAGAAAATATAGATTTTGCACCAAATAAACATCTCTTCCTTCGGTCTCACACAGAAATTGAGGTTTTAAAACACAGTCAACATCATCATTTTCACTTTAGTCTGGTTTACCTTAGTTCTAATTAAGTCCATTTCACTCATATCTCTAATTGAAGTCTGATCTCTTTTTCAACTTCTTTACATTTGCTGTTTGAAGTAATGCTGATATTCATAGCTGCTGAACTCTGGCTTTGAGTCTCTGGTGTCACACAGATACCCAAAGTTCCAGGGCCCAACCAGGTTATACACAAACAGCTCAGCATCTCAGAATTTAGAGGCAACCATTACAACTCACGA
Source organism: Choloepus didactylus (assembly GCF_015220235.1). NCBI lineage: Eukaryota > Metazoa > Chordata > Mammalia > Pilosa > Megalonychidae > Choloepus > Choloepus didactylus. The sequence goes on from NC_051314.1 coordinate 127,081,496, forward strand.
ATAGATGTGACTGCTGTAAGAGCTTACAATCTAGGAACCTTTACAATAAGCCTTCCACTGATAATCTATGCAGTCAGATTCTGTTCTCAGAGTTTGCACATTATAGTTAGTCCATGTTAGTGAGGCATTATAAATGTCTTTTCAATTCTGGCTTATTTCACTCAACATACTATCCTCAAGTTCCATTCACCTAGGTGCACACCTCACAACTTCATTTCTTCTTGCTGCTGCTCAGTATTCCACTGCATGTATACACCACAGTTCACCATTCCATTTACTAGTCAATGTCCCCTGAGGCCACCTCCATCCATTGTGAATTGTGAATATGGCTGCCATAAACACCAGTGTGCAATGCCCACTCATGTCCCTACTTTCAGTTCTTCCAAGTATATACCACCCATAATGGGGTTGCAGGACCATATGGCAACCCCATAGTTAGCTTCCTATGGAACCATCACAGTGCCCTCCAGCTGGGCTGCACCATTCTACTTCCCTAACAATAGGGAATAGGTGCATCCCTCTCTCCACATTTTCTCCAGAACTTGTATCTCTCTGTTTATTTTTTTTTAACAGTTTCATTCACACACCATAGAATCCACCCTAATAATCAATGATTCCCAGTATAATCTCATAATTATGCATTCACCACCACAATCTATATGAGGACATTTTCATTTCTTCCCCCAAGAAAGAAGAAAAGGAGAGAAAAAAAATACAAATAAAAATATAAAAGGTAGAAGAAAAAATAAAAATAAAATACAACAAAAAGTTCAGACAGTGTATTAGTCAGGGTTCTTTGGGGAAACAAAATCAATGAGCAATATCTTTGAATATAAGATTTATAAAAGTGACTCATACAACTGTGGGTATGCATGAGTCCAAATTCCGTAGGGCAGGCAGCAAATTGGCAACTCCAATGAAGATGTTCGATGAACTCCTCAGGAAACGAACTGGCAACTTTGACGAATTCCTCAGGAAATGCTTTCCTGGTCAGCTGAAGAAGAAGTGAAGGTCCTCTATCTGTCTCGCTTAAAAGTCTTCAACTGATTGGATTAAATCCAGCCAACTGCATTCTCTCATTGTGGAAGACATGTTCTACCCCCTTTCCCTCCTCTTCTCCTTCTGGGACACCCATGGCATGTATATTCATGCACTTCATGTTGTCCTTCAATTCCCTGAGACCCTGCTCGTATTTTTCCATTCCTTTCCCTATCTGTTCTTTGGTGAGTAGGATTTCAGCTGTCCTGTCCTCTAGTTCTTGAATCCTTTTTTTTACCTCTTCCAGTCTGCTGTTGTATGTCTCCATTGTGTTTTTCAGCTCTACTATTGGGCCTTTCATTCTCATAATTTCTGCCAATTGTTTTTCCAAATTCAAGTTCTTCCTTATGTTTGCCCAATCTCTTCTTTATATCCTTCATCTTTTTTGCCTTATCTTCCCTCAACTCGATTTGATTTTTGAATTGATTTAGCATATTTGTTTGAAGATCTTTAATTAGTTGTTTCAACTCCTGTCTCTCATTTGAAGTGTAAGTTTGTTCCTTTGACTGGGCCATATCTTCATTTTTCCTAGTGTGATTCATAATTTTTTTGTTGAGTAGGCATCTGGTTTCCTTGATTACCCCAATCAGATTTTCCCAGACAGATGAGCCCAGATCTCAGGAGGAGGATGTGTTCAGTATCAGGTTTCCCAGAAGGTGAGACCCAGAAGATTGTCAGACTTTTCTATGAGGCCTGTAGACTGTGCTTTTCATACCCTGTTCAGCAGGTGGTGCTTGTTAGTCTGCAGCTTTCCACTGGTGTAAAGAGTTGTGGTGCATTTAATTCTTAGTGGACCCTATCCTGGCCAGGGATAACTGACACACTGTTGTAAGGATTAAAATGAAATATCGTGTACCATGCAAAATGGACTTCAGTTTTCTTCTCTACTGTGGTAGACTGAAAAATGGTCCCCCAAAAGATATCTGGGTCAAATTTCTGGAACCTTTGAATTTTACCTTATTTGGGAAAAAGATTTTTGCAGATGTGATTCAGTTGAAGGTCTTCAGAGAAGGATCTTATCCTGGATTATCTGATTGGGTACTAAGTGCACTCACATGCTTCCTTATAAAGTCGGCAATAGAGGAGAAGGTGATGTGAAGATGGAGGTGGATGTTGGGGTGATGGAACGCAGGAGTGCCAGGGTGGCCACCAGGAACTGGGAGAGTCAAGGAAAGGATTGTACCCTAAAGCCCCCAGAGAAAGCACAGCCCTGACAGATTTTGGACTTTTAGCCTCCAGAATGTTGACAGAATAAATGTCTGTTTATTCCAAGTTTGTGGTTATTTGTTACAGCAGCTTCAGGAAACTAATACAACTACTAAGACTGGAGCAATAGTAACTCTTCTGAGACGGGGAGATGGTTTTGAAATCCTCTAATTCTTGCTAGTTTTGAGCTCTTTCTTCTACCCCAGAATGGAGGGACTGCTGTAGGCTCAGAGACTAACTTCTGAACAATGTGATGGACAGTCAATATTCCTCAAGGATCTTCAAGCCTTAAGGAGAGGAGTGGCCAGAAGAGAATAAGGTACATGGGAGGAGGTTTGAATCTCTGAGGACTGTCTCATATGCCTTGTATACTCCTACCTAGCCTTGGAGAATTTGTTCCCAGGACTAAATACCAGCAACAGGATAGATGGGGTTAGTTGGATATATGAGGTCCCTCTGAGGAGGAAGAGCCTGAGAGAAACACCCACCATAAATTTTGCATTGCTATCTAAAGAATGGCTGGAATCCCTTGAAGTCTAACACTAATGGATTTAAAAGGTAATCACAGATGGCACCATTGATTCGGGACCTCCTGTAATAGAGAGTTGGCAGAGGCTAGTGTGGAAAGGATGGTGGATATAGGCACTACAGACTCAATAACTCATCCAAGGTAAAAGATAAGTTTATTTCTTGGACTGGCACATTTTCTGAAGAGCAGTAAGTATGAGTGTTGAACACAATGAACTGGATATATTACCAGATCAACTTGATTGCAACACATAGACAGATGATAGATAGATGGTAGGTAGATAGATAGATAGATAGATAGATAGATAGATAGATAGATATAGTGCCTTGATCTGTAGCACTCTATAAATGAGAACCTTTCATGTCCCTTTTAAGGAAAAAACATAATCAGAATTTGTATTTATGGAGGAATCCAGAACCCTAGGCCCTGTGTCTTCCTAGAGAATAGGAAGTCTATCGTTTTAAAATTGGCTTCCTATCATTGTAGAAGCTACATTAAGTTCATGCTAAATTATTTTGTGACTATGTTTTTGGCCTGCCTGCCCCTGGTTTCTGGTTCTGCCTTGAGTTTGCTAAGCAAGCCTGCCCTCTGCACTTTCACAATGTGTGAAAACTCTAAGCAACCCAATTACTCACATTCTTAGTCGGTTTTTTTCTGGTGGCTGGAACAAGGCCAAAATTCCTCTGGTTGGTTCTTAGATCATTATGGCCCTTGTCTCTTTCTTACCTCAAATTTCTTTTCTTTTTTCTTTTTTCTCTTTTTCTTTAATGCAATTTTATTGAGATATATTCCCATACCAGATAATCATCTAAAGTGTACAATCCCAGATAATCATCTAAAGTGCACAGTTGTTCACAGTATCATCATATAGTTGTGCATTCATCACCACAAGTAATTTTTGAACATTTTCATTACTCCAGAAAAATAAAAAAATAAAAATAAGCATACAATTTAAAATAAAAAAAAAATACCCAAAACACCCCATACCCCTTATCCACACCCCCCTATTATTTATTTATTGATTGTCTTTGTTTTCTTAATCATCTGTCCATATACTGGATAAAGAGAGTATCAGTCACAAGGTTTTTGCAATTACACAGTCACACCTTAAGAGCTATATAATTATACAATCATCTTCAAGAATCACGGCTACTTGATTACAGTTCAACGGTTTCAAGGTATTTCCTTCTAGCTATTCCAAAACACTAATAACTAAAAAGATACCTATATAATGCATAAGAATGACCTCTTGACATTTGAAATCTCTCAGACACTGAAACTCTATTTTGTTTCATTTCTCTTCCCCCTTTTGGCTCAAGAAGGCTTTCTCAATCCCACAATGCCAGGGCCCGGCTCTTCCCCAGGAATCATGTCCCACATTGCCAGGGAGACTTACACCCCTGGGAGTCATGTCCTACACAGGGGAGAAGGCAGTGAGTTTACCTGCAGAGTAGGCTCAGAGAGAGAGGTCACATCTGAGCAACAAAAGAGTTTCTTTGGGGTGACTCTTAGGCATAATTATAAGTAGGCTTTGCTTCTCCTTTGCAGGAATAGGTTACATAAGGGCACGCCCCAAGATTGAAGGTTTGGCCTATTAAATCTGTAGTTCCCAATGCCTGCTAGGATATCAGGAATTTCCCAGGAGGGGAGGTTTACTATTTCCAAATTTTTCCCCAGTACCTCAAGGGGGCTGTACAAATACTTCTTTTATTCTCTGCCCAAATTACTCTGAGATGTATTGGGGCATCATGCTAACCTGTACAAACCAACAAGATCTCACTCACTATTCAAGCTTCCATGTAATTATGGTATTCAAATAAACTGACCATACAAGTTAAATTAGATAGTGTGCTACAGAAAATATAAATTTTGCATCAAAAAAATCTCTTCCTTTGGTCTCACACAGAAGTTGCAGTTTTAAAACACCATCAATATCATCTTTTACCCATTAGTCTGATTTGCCTTAGTCCTAACTAGATCAGCTTCATTCGAGTCTCTAAATGAAGTCTAAACTCTTACCCCAAATTCCTTAGTAGATTTTTGACCTTAACTTCATTATAGGGGATGGAAACAAAGACTCAAAGAAATTAAACTCTTTGTTCAAGTTCATTAGATGGAAATCACAGATAGAATTGTAGAAATTTGAGTGCTGGGTACTATAGTCCTCATTAGTCAGAAGCCAAGCTTAAGCTGTTTCTATTTCCACACCCACACACCCACAGGCCCTGGGGTCTGAGTTCTCTGAGGGAGGGCTGCCACTTGAGCTGGGCCCCACCCCCCATTTTCTTGGGGAAGATAAGCCCTTTAGGGAATTATCTTCTACATTTGAGTTTTTCCTTTGACTTGGTAACTATCTTAATTCCACCCTTGCCTGGGTTAGTGCTGACAAGTGAAAATGCCTGAGTTTTTCTCTAATGAGCTACTTAGCATGAGTTAAAAAAAAAAAAAAAAAAAAAAAAACAAGGGAAAAAAGAAGTCCCCTTTTCAGAGCCAGTCCCCAGCCCAGAGTTGGTACCTGGGTCTGTGTGCCCCTTTTCTTGGGACACAGCCCTTTTCCAGTATACTGAGCTCGGTGGACTCCAAAAGCCTCTATTTTTATTTGTTTATGTATTTTTTTCTGTCAGCCCTGCCTCCTCTCTGCCAGGAGAAAGCTCTGGATTCCTTTCCTGCTTGCTCTGGGTTTATCTGTGCTTGTAGCATGTATTCAGTAGTCTAAATTTTGTTGGTTAAAACTGCAATTGGAGCTTCATGGAGCTACATTCCCTTGCTTCCAGCAGGGAGTGCTTTTTTTTCCCACAGTGAAGTTTTCCAACTTAGCTCCATAGTTTGGGGAGCTTTACTTACAGTTCTATGCTGCAATCTCAGCTATTCCACCTATTCCAGACTGGTGTACAATGTGTGTTCAGTCATGGATGTTCCCCTATCAGTTGTTCCAGACTATATTCTAGCTATTCCTGGCTATTTACTAGTTGCTCTAGGGGATTAACTAACTTCCACACCTCCCTATGCTGCTGTCTTGCCCTGCCTCCAACACTACTGATTTTTGTACGCTGTGCTTATAACCTGCCATTTTGCTGAGCCCATTTATTAGCTCTAATAGCTTTGTTGTGGATTTTTCAAGATTTTCTATATACAGGAGCTGTCATCTACAAATAGGGAAAGTTTTACTTCTTCCTTTCCAATTGGATGCCTTTTACTTAAGTTTCTTGCCTATTGCTCTGACTAGAACTTGCAGAATGATGTTGAATAACAGTGGTGGCAAGCATCTTGTGCTCTTCTTGACTCAGAGGGAAAGCTTTCAGTTTTTCAGCATTGAATATGATATATAGGCCCTTGATCATGTTGAGAAAGTTCATATATACCCTTAATCATGTCGAGGAAGTTTTTTCTATTCCTACTTTTCTGAGTGTTTTCATCAAGAAAGGGTGCTGGATTTTGTCAAATGCCTTCTCTGCACCAATTGAGATGATCAAGTGTTTTTTTCCCCCTTGCTTCTGTTAATGTGGTATATTATATTTATTGATTTTCTTATGTTGAACTACCCTTGATACCTGGGATAAATCCCACTTGATCATGATATATAATTCTTTTGATGTGCCATTGCATTCAATTTGCAAGTATTTTGTTGAAGGTTTTTGCATCTATTTTCAGAAGGAATGTTGGTCTGTAGTTTTCTTTTCTTGTGGTATCTTTATCTGGCTTTTGTATAAGGGTGATGCTGGCCTCATAGAATGAGTTAGGGAGTGTTCCCTCCTCATGAATTTTTTGGAAGAGTTTTAGCAAGATTGGTATTAATTCTTCTGGAATGATTGGTAAAAGTCACCTGTGAAGCCATCTGGTCCTGGGCTTTTCTTTGTTGGCAGGTTTTTGACGACTGATTCAATCTCTTTACTTGTTATTGGTGTGTTGACATCTTCTATTTCTTCTTGAGTCAGAGTGAGTAGTTTGCATGTGTTTAGGAATTTTTCCATTTCATCTAGGTTATCTAATTTGCTGGCATACAGTTGTTCCTCTGGACTCCTTTTTATGTTTGTGGGTTGAGAGTAATGTCCTCCCCTGTATTTCTAATCTAGTTATTTGCATCCCTTATTTTTTTCTTTATCCACCTAACTACAGATTTCTTGATGTTATTGATCTTTGAAAGAACCAACTTTTGGTTTTGTTGATTTTCTCTATTGTTTTTTTAAATTCTCTATTTCTTTAATCTACAATCTAATATTTGTTATTTCCTTCCTTCTGCTCACTTTGGGCTTCCTTTGCTTTTCTTTTTTCTACTTCTTCCACTTGTAAGGTTAGATCTCTGATTCAAGATTTTTCTCCTTTTTAAATCTAGGCTTTTAGAGCTATAAATTTCTCTCACAGCACTGCCTTTGCTATATCCCATTAGTTTTGGTATGTTGTATTTTCATTTTCACTTGTTCAAGATATTTCCTAATTTCCCTTGTGATTTTCCACTGGTTGTATATATATATAACATATATAATTTCAACATATATGTGACTTTTCCAATTTTCCCTCTGTTATTGATTTCTAGCTTCATTCCACCGTGCTTGGAGAAGATACATTGCATGATTTCAATATTTTTACATTTATTAAGACTTTTTTTGTGACCTAATACATGGTTATCATGGAGAATGACCCATATGCACTAGAGAAGAATGTGTATCCTGCTGCTGCTCAGTTAAGTGTTCTATATATATGTCTCAGGTATAGTTGGTTAATAGCATTGTATAAGTCTTCTATTTCCTTATTGATCTTTTGTCTAGATGTTCTATTCCTTACTGAAATTGAAATACTGTAGTCTTCTACTTTTAATATGGAATCATCTATTTCTCCCTTTGAATCTGTCAGTATTTTACTTCTTATATTTTGGGCTTTGCCAGTAACTGCATAGATATTTATAATTGTTATTATTATATATTATTCAATTCTGGTTGAATTGACCCCTTTAACAGTATGTAGTGACTGTCTTTGTCCCTTGTAACAGTTTTTGACTTATAATCTACCCCAAACAAAAATATTGTTTGCAGTATTTTTCCCCATCCTTTCACTTTCAACCTACATGTGTCTGAATTTAAGGTGAATCTCTTGTAAATATATAGAGCTTCATGCTTTATTATCCGTGCTGCCAATCTCTGCCTTTCAGCTGGAGAGTTTAATCCATTACATTTTAAATGACTACAAATAATGCAGGACTTACTTTTGCCATTTTGCTATTGGGCCCCTGTAAGTCTTAAGTGCCTCACTTCTCTTAATGCCTACTTTCATATTTATTTGATATTTTGTTGTATACCATTTTGAATTCCTCTAAATTCCTTTTTATATATTTTTCATGTATTTTCTTTGTGGTTACCATGGGACTTAAATTTAATATTCTGAATTTCTAACAATCATGTTTGATTTGATACCAGCTTAACTTCAAGAGCATACACATACACTGTTCCTGTGCCCCCCCCCATTCCCCCACCTTTTTTTGTACTTTTTACAAATTGTATCTTTATACATTGTATGTTTAAAACCACTGGTTTATCATTATTTTTATGCATTTGCATTATAGAAAGTGTAAGAAGTAAAAAAAAATGGAGTTGCATACAAACAACTCCAATACAATAGTACTGGCATTTATAATTACCTATATGGTTACTTTTACCAGAGGTCTTTCTTTATGCCACTTAAATACAGGGTCTAGTGTCCTTTCCTTTCATTCTGAAGAACTCCCTTTAGCATTGCTTGCAGGGCAGGTCTAGTTATGAATTCCTCCAGCTTTTGTTTATCTGGAAATGTCTTAATATCTTCCTTATTTTTGAAAGACACTCTCACTGGATATCAAATTCTTGATTGGCAACTGTTTTTTTTTTCCAGCACTTTAAATGTTTGGTCCCACTACCCTCTTGCTTCCTTGGTGCCTGATGAGAAATCAGCATTTAATCTTATAAGAGCTCCCTTGTACATAACACATTGTTTTTTCTTGACATTTCACTACTTTTTTCTTATCTTTGGCATTTGACAGTCTGAACACTATGTGTCTGGGCATGATTCTCTTCAATTGTATTCTTGTTTGGGATTGTCATGATTCTTGAATGTGTATATTCATGCTTTTTGCTAAGTTTTGGAAGTTTTCTGTCATTATTTCTTTGAATATTCCTTCTAGCCCTTTCTTCCTTCACCTTCTGAGATTATCATAATGCATATATTATTAAGTTTGATGGTATCCCATAGGTCTCTTAGGCTCTGATCACTTTTTAAATTGTTTTCTTTCCGTTCTTCAGCCTGAACCATTTCAACTTTCTTATCTTCAGGTTCACTGACTCTTCTGTCATCTATAATCTGTTTTTGAAAACCTCTAGGGAATTTTTCAATTCAGTTATTGTGGTCTTTGACTGCAGTATTTATGTTTAGTTACTCTTTCAAATGCCTGTCTCTTTATTGAGATTCTCATATTGTTCACTCATTGTTTTCTTGATATCCTTTAGTTCTTTCTCTCTGTTTTCCTTTATCTCTTTGAGCATACTGAGGAATTTTTACGGCTTTGCTAGTCTGTTCTTCTTTATTGATGGCTTCTGGATTTTTATCTTATTCCTTTGGATGAGTCATCATTTATGGTTTCTTCATTTGTCTTGCAATCTTTTTTTACACACTGTGCATCTTACTATTTTAAAGTGTTAACTCTGGAATTTACTCCCTGAGTTATCTGTTCCTTAAGTTTGTATACAGCTAGTGATATGACAGATTTCCTTGAGTTTCAGGAGCTAACATAAACCAACAAAGCAAAGCAAAAAACACCTTTGCAGTGTTTTTGCAAATTGGAACTGCATTTGTTGGTGCTTTCCTTCAGAGTTTAACCCTCCTATCAAGAAGATCAGCCCAAAGCAAAAGTGTGAGTTCCTCTCCCTCTTTTCTGAGCCTGTGTCTTGTCCTTATCTTGTGCTCCTGGCCTTAGTATTTCCCCTGTCTGGAGGAGTTTGAATACCCACTCTACTCCTTATGACTAGAATCCCCTTCCACCTCTTGCATACTCTATTATATGTCTTAAAGCAGGTAATCTTTTGCCCAGGCCACTTTGATTTATTTCCTTCTTGCACTGCTTTATCTGTGTGAAAGCTGCTTCTGCCTGCAGGGCCAGTTCTGGGAAGGTTCAGTCTTTCAGGCTGCCACCTGGTTGGCACTGACATATAGGCATGCTGGTAGAGATTTCTCTGCTTCCTCTGACCCACAATGGGAGTGCAGGCTGGCTCCATACCATGCCAGGAAGGGGTGGCAGAAGGACCAGCACAAGCACCACAAGATTCTCCTACTGTTTTTTTTAAAAATCATTTTTAAAATTGTAGAATATAACACATATACATAGAAGGGATAACTTTCTCTCCTACTGTTTTTAAAGTTGCATTTTCTTGATTTGGCCTTTGCCTAGTTACTGCAACTCTTTAACTGTTTTCCAGAGTTTCGAAGAAGATGACTCTGCCAATTTTTACTAGTTATTCAGAGATTCTGCAGGGAATGGGATGTTGGAATGTCTTACACCTCCAACTTGGTTGGCCACTGGACTTTACTTTTAAATGCATTGGAGTCAGTAAACATTCTGAGTAAATTCTGAACCAATCCTAAAGTAGATATGAAACTGGGGTTGATGGCAGCTCTATTTAGTAGCTAATTTCAAGCATGGGACAAGATGACTACTTCTGTGTGTGTCTGGCTAACATCATCATTAGCTTCCAATATAAAAAATATTTGATTCTATAACTTTATAAGTCATAATCAGTCATTTGGGTTAATATGTAAATTGGTGAACCTCTATGTGATGGTTAGGTTCATGTGTCATCTTGGCCAGGTGATGGTACCCAGCTGTCTGGTCAAGCAAGCACTGGCCTAATGGTTGTTATGAGGACATTTGTGGCTGGTTAATAAACCAACAGGCTGATTTATTAAATCATCAGTCAATTGGCTGCAGCTGTGACTGATGACGTCAATGAAGAGCGTGTCTTCCACAATGAGAGAATGCAATTGGCTGGATTTAATCCAATCACTTGAAGACTTTTAAGCCAGACAGATAGAGGACCTTCTTCGGCTGACCAGCAAAGCATTTCCTGAGGAGTTCGTCAGAGTTGCCAGTTCGTTTCCTAAGAAGTTCATCAAACATCTTCATTGGAGTCGCCAGTTTGCTGCCTGCCTTATGGAATTTGGGCTTGTACATACCCACAGTGGCATGAGACACTTTTATAAATCTTATATTCATAGATATCACTCACTGATTCTGTTTCCCTAGAGAATCCTAACTAATACACTCTAATAATAAAATTTATGGAGAATTTATATTCACCTGTTATGAGGTCTTTACATTATCTTGCTTAACTGTCACAACATCTTTATAAGGTAGGAACTATTATTTCATTTTCGGAACTGCGGCTCAGAGACAGGTTAAGCAATTTTCTCAGGGTCACACAGAGCAGGTTTTGAAGCCAAGAAGTCTGACTTGAGACCAGAGTCTAATTCCTAAACTTTGAGCTATGTTTGTTAGTTCAGAAACTATAGCACCAATTCTTGAAGTACCTATCTCTTCCTCTCCTGGCTTTCTTATGGGTAGAAGTCAACTTGTTATTTTCCTTCATTTCTCTGAAAACGCTCAACATAGAACTATGCATAGAATAAATGATGCAGACTCCTTCACTCACTCAGGGAATTTGACCAGTTAACTCTCATCTCCTGCTATCTTGCTAACTGTTGGCACAGCACTTTCCTCTTCACCCACAATTGCTGCTTATGATTGTTAAAATGCTAAAGAGAGGTTTAGAAACGGGATTGTGTGTTGATAATTATTTTTCTTTGGTTGTTGATAATAGTGAAGGGGAAAGAGCTAGGCATGAGTTGCTATGTGAGGGGAAAAACCAAGTGGAAACTTCTTAAAAATGGAGAAGGAAAAGAGAAACTATATAGCAAGCAGGTAAGAGAATTGAAGCAATTCACTGAAAGAAAATAGTTCAGAGAGAACTGCCTAACTGTGGTATATTTATATTGACTTCAATTTAAACATTTGCTATATAGCCTTATGAAATTTTATTTGGATGACTTGAGCTTACAACGACTTGGCTCTGAATCTAAGCAAAGAAATCAAAACTTAGAGAACAAATTTAACAGCAAGAAATCTGGGGAAAGAACCGTGGGGTCAGTGCATGATTACATAAGCTTACAGTGGCGGAAAGTAAGAGTGCATGTACCACCCACCCTGTTCCATCTCTCACAAATAGGGACAAAATAGTTTGGTATGGCTCTTTTCCCTCAGTCCGATGGGTCAAATTTTCTTGAAGACATTAAATGATAGTCCCCACCCACATACAAATATCATCTAGGCAGTCAATAAATAAGTATTTATTGAGTACCTGTTTGTATTTAGCATGAGAAGATCCAAAAGATTTGGGTTATTGTGCCTTAAAAAAAAAAAAAGCTTACAATTTAGTTGCAAAAATTCCAAAACAAGGATGGCAAATCATGACAAACATACTGCCCCTGCTCTTGCTCATCCTTGGGTAGATATCTTAAATCAATCATTAACACATTCTTACTGAATTAGGACACCACCTCCGCATCTCTCTCAACACAGCCCTCCATGCAATCTCTACCGATCATTCAGAGTTGCCTCAAGGAATGAACCCTCTTTCCCATCTATGCCCTGGACTATCACAAATAGAACAATAACAATCTAACTTAATGAATTATTCTTTGATTGATTACATGGCATAATGAGGATTTCCAAGGACACGAATATTATTCAGAGCCATTATACATGGGCATCTTCATGGATACAGTTGGACTTGAGCTACGTATCAGAGGGTGGGGGTGATTGAGATTGACATAGGAACAGGGGGGCTTACTTGATGACAAGAATATGGGCAAAGGTGACAGAGCAGGCCCAACATCCACAAAAGACAGGTAGGACTGGAGGAATAATTTACTAATTTACCACTATCTGATAAAGGACTAAGGGTCCCAGGCCTTGTGGGTGCTGAAGGGCGAGATGGCTGACTTCCTAACAACTGCCACTAAACACCGCAAACTAAGTAGGTGTGGGGGAAAGGCAAGGGCCAGGGAATGTAGTTAGATATCAAAGTTGGGCTCAGGGCCACCAGCCTAGAAGACTGTTAGAAGTGCCAAATGGAGACTGTGCACTTCCAAAGAGAATATATGGGAAACTTCTTCACAGGACTGAATCTTAGTAGAAAACATGCAGTGATGTGTAAGAGATCACAGGAAAATAAAAAGACATTGTGGTTTTCCATCATGGAGAAGATATAACATCTTAGGATAAGGTGAAAGGTATTTACAATTGTCTCTAAAAGCTGGCCTGTGACCAGTTATTTTTCCACAGAGGGCAGAATAGAAAGGGTCATCTTGCATCAAGAAAGATTTAGGGGAGACACCAAGAAACACTTTCTAATAGAATTGTTGGACATTTGTTTAGATCATGAAGAATGATGTTTCCCTCACGGGCTGTCTCCAAAAACAGAAGTACCCTCAAATAGGACTGCATTACATACACTTCTACCTGGATGCAGAGAATAAACTAAATGACTCCTAAATAGCCCATTCCAGCTAGAATGCTAGGGCTGTAAACAGCTTGTAAACCTAGACTACCTAAGCAAGGTAGTGTCTTGAATAAGCTCCTTCCATCCACAATTTAAACTCTTGCGTTCTATCCCCCCTGCATCTCTCACCTCTATCTGTAACCACACCATGGCTCATTTAATTCAACAGGAACAGAGTGCAAACAACTCACTGACATCAGGTGTCTCCCAGACATCTCTTTCTTGCTTGCTTTGCTAAGAACCTCATAATGTAGGCATTGCATTCCCTGGTATATCAGGTTCCTTTGCTGGATGTGAAATTACCTGAATGGATACAGAATCAATTTGTACAATTTGAAAGGAGACAAATGTTTCTATGGAGATCTATAAGTTCTTGGAGCTCACTGAAGAAATGGTATAGGGGATATTGTTAGAAAGTCTCTAAAGGGTTATGATACCGTCAGAGCTAAACACTTAAGGATTATATTTAACTGAAACATTAAACCCTGATGTTCCTAACAGGAGATACTAATGAGGAGTATAGTAGCCAGCACTCAAATTCCTACAATTCTATCTGTGATTTCCATCTAATGAACTTGAACAAAGAGTTTAACTTCTTTGAGTCTTTGTTTCCATCCTCTATAATGAAGTTAAGGTCAAAAATCTACTTAGGAATTTGGGGTAAGAGTTCAGACTTCAATTAGAGACTCGAATGAAGCTGATCTGGTTAGGACTAAGGCAAATCAGACGAAAGGGTAAAAGATGATATTGACTGTGTTTTAAAACTGCAACTTCTGTGTGAGACCAAAGGAAGAGTTTTTTTTGGTTCAAAATTTATATTTTCTGTAGCACACTATCTAATTTAACTTGTATGGTCAGTTTATTTGAATTCCACAATTACATGGAAGCTTGAATAGTGAATGAGATCTTGTTGGTTTGTACTGGTTAGTGTGATGCCCCAATACATCCCAGAGTAATCTGGGCACAGAATATAAGAAGTATTTGTACAGCCCCCTTGAGGTACTGGGGAAAAATTTGGAAATATTAAATCTCCCCTCCTGGGAAATTCCTGATATCCTCGCAAGCATTGGGAACTAACAATTTAATAGGCCAAGCCCTCGATCTTGGGGCTTGCCCTTATGTAACCTATTCCTGCAAAGGAGAAGCAAAGCCTACTTATAATTATGCCTAAGAGTCACACCCAAAGAAACTCTTTTGTTGCTCAGATGTGACCTCTCTCTCTAAGCCTACTCGGTAAGTAAACTCACTGCCCTCTCCCCTATGTAGGACATGACTCCCAGGGGTGTTAAGTCTCCCTGGCAATGTGGGACATGATTCCTGGGGAAGAGCCTGGCCCTGGCATTGTGAGGTTGAGAAAGCCTTCTTGAGCCAAAAGGGGGAAGAGAAATGAAACAAAATAGAGTTTCGGTGTCTGAGAGATTTCAAATGTCGAGAGGTCATTCTGGAGGTTATTTTTATGCATTGTATAGTTATCCCTTTTTACTTTTTAGTGTTTTGGAACAGCTGGAAGGAAATACCTTGAAACTGTGGAAATGTCATTGAGTAGCTGTGATTCTTGAAGATGACTGTATAATTATATAGCTCTTAAGGTGTGACTGTGTAATTGCAAAAACCTTGTGACTGATACTCCCTTTATCCAGTATATGGACAGATTATTAAGAAAACAAAGACAATAAATAAATAAATACATAATAGGGAGTGTGGATAAGTGGTATGGAATGTTTTGGGTATTTTTTTTTTATTTTAAATTTTATGCTTATTTTTATTTTTTTATTTTTCTGGAGTAATGAAAATGTTCAAAAATTACTTGTGGTGATGAATGCACAACTATATGATGATACTGTGAACAACTGATTGTACACTTTAGATGATTATCTGGTATGTGACTATATCTCAATAAAATTGCATTAAAGAAAAAGAGAAAAAAGAAAAAACAAAGGAAATTTGAGGTAAGAAAGAGACAGGGGCTATAATGATCTAAGAACCAACCAGAGGAATTTTGGCTTTGTTCCAGCCACCAGAAAAAAACAGATTAAGAATATGAGTGATTGAGTTGCTTACAGTTTTCACACATTGTCAAAGTGCAGAGGGTAGGCTTGCTTAGCAAACTCAAGGCAGAACCAGAAACCAGGGGCAGGCAGGCCAAAAACATAGTCACAAAATAATTTAGCATGAACTTAATGTAGCTTCTACAATGATAGGAAGCCAATTTTAAAACGATAGAGAGACTTCCTATTCTCTAGGAAGACACAGGGCCTAGGGTTCTGGATTCCTCCACAAATACAAATTCTGATTATGTTTTTTCCTTAAAAGGGACATGAAAGGTTCCCATTTATAGAGTGCTACAGATCAAGGCACTATATCTATCTATCTATCTATCTATCTATCTATCTATCTATCTGTCTGTCTGTCTATCTATCTATCTATCTACCATCTATCTATCATCTGTCTATGTGTTGCAATCAAGTTGATCTGGTAATATATCCAGTTCATTGTGTTCAACACTCATACTTACTGCTCTTCAGAAAATGTGCCAGTCTAAGAAATAAACTTATCTTTTACCTTGGATGAGTTATTGAGTCTGTAGTGCCTATATCCACCATCCTTTCCACACTAGCCTCTGCCAACTCTCTACTACAGGAGGTCCCGAATGAATGGTGCCAACTGTGATTGCCCCTTAAATCCATTAGTGTTAGACTTCAAGGGATTCCAGCCATTCTTTAGATAGCAATGCAAAATTTATGGTGGGTGTTTCTCTCAGGCTCTTCCTCCTCATAGGGACCTCATATATCCAACTAACCCCATCTATCCTGTTGCTGGTATTTAGTCCTGGGAACAAATTCTCCAAGGCTAAGCAGGAGTATACAAGGCATTTGAGACAGTCCTCAGAGATTCAAACCTCCTCCTATGTAACTTATTCTCTTCTGGCCACTCCTCTCCTTAAGGCTTGAAGATCCTTGAGGAATATTGTCTGTCCATCACATTGTTCGGAAGCTAGTCTCTGAACCTACAGCAGTCCCTCCACTCTGGGGTAGAAGAAAGAGCTCAAAACTAGCAAGAATTAGAGGATTTCAAAACCATCTCCCCGTCTCAGAAGAGTTACTATTGCTCCAGTCTTAGTAGTTGTATTAGTTTCCTGAAGCTGCTGTAACAAATAACCACAAACTTGGAATAAACAGACATTTATTCTGTCAACATTCTGGAGGCTAAAAGTCCAAAATCTGTCAGGGCTATGCTTTCTCTGGGGGTTTTAGGGTACAATCCTTTCCTTGACTCTCCCAGTTCCTGGTGGCCACCCTGGCACTCCTGTGTTCCATCACCCCAACATCCACCTCCATCTTCATATCACCTTCTCCTCTATTGCCAACTTTATAAGGAAGCATGTGAGTGCACTTAGTACCCATTCAGATAATCCAGGATAAGATCCTTCTCTGAAGACCTTCAACTGAATCACATCTGCAAAAATCTTTTTCCCAAATAAGGTAAAATTCAAAGGTTCCAGGGATTTGACCCAGATATCTTTTGGGGGACCATTTTTCAGCTACCACAGTAGAAAGGAAACTGAAGTCCATTTTGCATGGTACACAATATTTCATTTTAATCCTTACAACAATGTGTCAGTTAAGTATTCTTATTCACATTCCATACTTGAGGAAAATTAAACTCAGGGAAACTTGCCCAAGATCACTGAGCTCATAAGAGTAGGACTTGGATTCAGTCTGACCCCACAATTGCCAGTGGTTCCACAGGCCGAGAGTGAGGGGATATTGTGATGTGATAGCTGGGTCTGTAGGCAACCCACCTCACCTCTCCAGGACTCAGTTTACTCCCTGCATAAAATGGCTATCTCAATGATCTTTTCATCCCTATGATTCTAGTACCAAAGACATCTAATGCTCAAATGAAATTACATCATGAATTAAACAATGTTATTGTTGGATAGTGAAACTATTAATGACTTTTCTGACACCAAGAAATATTTTATAGGAAAGACTAAGATACTTGAGGGTAGGTATTTTATTTGGCTCCTACTTAAATTCTTCAGAACTATGGTGAGAGTTTCATTCATTCAATCATTCTTTCATCATGTATTTATTAAGCACTTTTGATTTTTCCAGGAACATGAATGGATACTAAGAATACAGTGAATTTTTGACAATCCACACTTGGCTCCTGATGGAATTTTAAATGACCAGATTGAAGTCAGCTTACTTTCTCTGTAGCAGCATGGATTCATTAATTCTAGAAACCATTATGATGGTGGTTCTCAAACTTTAGTGTGCATCAAAAGCACCTGGAGGGCTGGTTGTAATGCAGAATTTCTGATTCAATAGGTCTGGACTGGAGCCTGAGAATTTGCATTTCTAACAAGTTCCCAGCTGATCCGATGCTGCTAGTTTAGGGACCACCCTTTGTGAACCTCTGCTCTACAACAATGATTCCTAATCAGTGGACCTTGGACCCCTAGGCTTCATGATATTTTTATGAGAATATGTATAGCCTATCTGCTGAATAACCAGAAATAAAACTACCATCATATAAGGCTGTTTAAATATTTTGTCATTAAAAAAGAATCCTTACTCAAAAATTGAAGAATCCTTGAACAACAGCCAGGAAGTCAATCAGGTTTTCTCTCTTTTGCCAGCACTGATCTTTTGGCAGAGGCTTCTATAGTGTTGTGCTGAGAATGATGCTGTTTCTGCACTTTGGCTCAGTAGAAAAGAAGTCCATAAAGGATTAGAAATATTTGTCTAGATGAGAGGGAGTGAGTGACAACCTGTACTATGTATTCACCATTTTGATCTAAATATTGGCATTCTTAAAGTTTGAAGTTGGACTCTCTTCTCTTACAACTCTTCATTCACTCTCGCGCCAGCCTACCCATCCTATGGCCTCAAATGCCATCCACCTGCTGATGTCTCTTCACCTTGCCTTCCCAGCTTTCTCCTTTGACTTCCCATTGGTCTCCTTGACACCTCCACTTGGATATTGTTCGTGCATCTCATAGGTAACCTCTGAACAATGAATCCTTGATTTTCTTCCCCAGAACCCTCTAATCCATCCTAATAAATAGCACCACCAACTATCCTTTTATCCTGGGAAGAGTTCTTGATTTATCCCTCTTGCTCATTTGCAGTGCCCTGTCTGTCCCTAAGTTGTGTTGATTCTATCTCCAGAGCACATCTTGAAGAAGTCATTCACTTTTTTTCCAAATTCCATCTTACCCTCACCAAGTCATCGTCTTCTCTCACCTGGACTGGGCAACGGCCTCAGGACTGGTCTCCTCACCTCTATTCTCTCTCCCCTTAAAGCAAAATCAAAGTTATATTCTTTTCTTTTTTTTTTTTTTTATTAAATTCAGTTTTATTGAAATACATTCACACACCATACAATCATCCATGATATACAATCCACTGTCCACAGTATGATAACATAGTTATGCGTTCATCACCACAGTCTATCTCTGAATATTTTCCTTACATCAGAAAGAACCAGAACAAGAATAAAAAATAAAAGTGAAAAAAAACACCCAAATCATCCCCCCATCCCACCCCATTTGTCCTTTAGTTTTTATCCCCATTCCTCCACTCATCCATACACTAGATAAAGGGGGTGTGATCCACAATGTCTTCACAATCACACTGTCACCCCTTGTAATCTACATTATTATATAATTGTCTTCATTAGTCCAGACTGCTGGGTTGGAGTTTGGTAGTTTCAGGTATTTACTTCTAGCTATTCCAATACATTAAAGCCTAAGAGGTGTTATCTATATAGTGCATAAGAATGTCCACCAGAGTGACCTCTCGACTTCATTTGGAATCTCTCAGCCACTGAAACTATTTCGTCTCATTTTGCATCCCCCTTTTGGTCAAGAAGATACTCTCAGTCCCACGATGCCGGGTCCACACTCATCCCCGGGAGTCATACTCTGCGTTGCCAGGGAGATCCACAACCCTGGGAGTCGGGTCCCACGTAGTGGGGAGGGCAGCAAGTCCACCTGTCGAGATGGCTCAGTTAGAGAGAGAGAGGGCCACATCTGAGCAACAAAGAGGCACTCAGGGGGAGACTCTCAGGCACCATTACATACAACTTTAGACTTTCCTTTGTGGTAATGAGCTTCATAAGGGCAAGTCCCATGCTTGAGGGCTCAGCACATCAAACCGCCAGTCCCAATGTCTGTGACAACATACGCTAGGGGATCAGCATCTTAAAGTTTAGAGATAGGCCTTACAATTCAGGGATAGAGTTAACTGCTGTAAGAGCTTACAATCTAGGGACTATTACAATTATTGTGTCCACGTTAGGCTATGTTCTAAGATTCAATTCTGAGTTTACACATTGTAGTTAGTCCATATTAGTCAGGCATCATCCCTCTCACCATGTTTTCTCCAACACTTTTCCTCCTATATATATATTTTCCTACAATTTTATAGAGTTATATTCACATGCCATACATTTATCCACAGTGTACAATCAGTTGTTCATGGTATCATCATAAAGTTGTACATTTATCACCACAATCAGCATTTGGACATACTGATTACTACAAGAAATTTTTTTTTTTTTTTTTAGCAATAAGAAAAAATGATAAAAAGAAAAATAACATGTCATACAATACAATATACTACTAAGGACAGCAAATAACACCACTACCAAGAATCCCATATTACTCCCCTATATCCCCTTCTCGTATACATTTAGCATTGGCGTATTGCCTTTGTTACATTTAATGGAGGTATATTACAATGTTACTGTTGACCATAGACTCCAGTTTGCTTTGATTATGTTTTTTCCTGAATACCATCCCTTTTTCAAATTTCTACATGGTTGACATTCATTTGCTTTCCCACATGCAAAAACATTTTAATATTTGTATATTTAGTAACAGTCATTGGCCACTCCAGTTTTTGCCACGTTATACAGTCCCAGTCTTTATCATCTATCTTTACCTCTGGTGTCATACATTCTCCTATCCCACCTCTTTCAGCTTTACTCACAGACATCTTTGTTCAGAGTACTTACAATACCGTGCTACCATCACACAGTATTATGCTATCTATTTCTGGATCTATGCAATCAATCCTAAACATTCTGTAGTCCTTCAGCATCAAATGGCTGATCTCTGCCCTCTTTCTATCTCCTGGTCGCCTGTGTTGTCAGCTTTTAACTCCCAAAGTTTGTTCATTAATGTCTGTTCATATTAGTGAGACCATACAGAATCTGTCCTTTTGTTTCTGGCTAACTTCACTCAACATAATGTCCTCAAGGTTCATCCACATTATTACATGATCCATGTCTTTGTTCTGTCTTACAGCTGCATAATATTCCATCATGTGTATATACCACAGTTTGTTTATCCACTTGTCCTTTGATGGACATTTGGGCTGTTTCCATCTCTTGGCAATTGTGAATAATGCTGCAATAAACATTGGTTTACAAATGTCTGTTTGTGTCTTAAGTTTCAGTTCCTCTGAGTATATACCCAGCAATGGAATAGCTGGGTCATATGGCAAATCTATATTTAGCTTCCTGAGGAACCTCCATACTGTCTTCCAGAGTGGTTGCACCATTCTACATTCCCACCAACAATGAATAAGTGTGCCTCTTTCTCCACATCCTCTCCAGCACTCGTCATTTTCTGTTTTTTGGATAATGGCCATTCTGGTAGGTGTGAGATGATATCTCATTGTGGTTTTGATTTGCATTTCCTTAATAGCCAGTGAAGTTGAGCATTTTTTCATATGCTTTTGAGCCATTTGTATTTCCTCTTCAGAAAAATGTCTGTTCATGTCTTTTGCCTATTTTTTAATTGGATTGTTTGTCTTTCTGTTATTGAGATGCAGGATTCCTTTATATATTCGGGATATTAAACCCTTATCTGATATGTGGTTTCCAAATATCATCTCCCATTGTGTAGGTTGCCTTTTTACTTTTCTGACAAAGTCTTTTGATGTACAAAAGTGTTTAATTTTGAGGAGATCCCATTTGTCTATTTGTTCTTTGGTTGCTCGTGCCTTGAGTGTGAGGTCTAAGAAACCACCTCCTTTCACAAGATCTTTAAGATATTGCCCTACATTTTCTTCTAAGAGTTTTATGGTCTTGGTGCTAATGTTTAGGTCTTTGATCCACTTTGAGTTAATTTTGGTATAAGGTGTGAGATGGACATCCTCTTTCATTCTTTTGGAAATGGATATCCAGTTCTCCAAACACCATTTATTGAACAGACTGCTCTTTCCCAGTTGCTTCGGCTTCACTGCCTTATCAAAGATCAGTTGTCCATAGATGTGAGGGTCTACTTCTGAACACTCAATTCAATTCCATTGATCAGTATATCTGTCCTTATGCCAGTACCATGCTGTTTTGAGCACTGTAGCTTTGTAATATGCTTCAAAGTCAGGTAGTGTGAGACCTCCCACTTCACTCCTCTTTCTCAAGACATTTTTGGCTATTCGGGGTATCTTACCCTTCCAAATAAATTTAGTTATTGGTTTTTCTATTTCTGTAAAGTAAGTTGTTGGGATTTGAATTGGTATTGCATTGAATCTGTAAATCAGTTTAGGTAAAATTGCCATCTTAACTATATTTAGTCTTCCAATCCATGAACATGGTATGTTCTTCCATTTTTTCAGGTCTTGTTCAATTTCTTTTAGCAGTTTCTTATAGTTTTCTATGTAAAGGTCTTTTGTGTCCTTGGTTAAGTTTATTCCTAAATACTTGATTCTTTTGGTTGCTATTGTAAATGGGATTTTCTTCTTGATTTCCTCCTCTTGTTGCACATTACTTGTGTATAGGAACACTACAGATTTTTGCGTGTTGATCTTGTAGCCTGCTACTTTGCTGTATTCATTGACTAGTTCTAGTAGCTTTGCTGTAGATTTTTCTGGATTTCCTACATATAGAATCATGCCATCTGCAAATAGTGAAAGTTTTACTTCTTCCTCTCCAATTTGGATGCCTTTTATTTCTTTTTCTTGCCTAATTGCTCTAGCTAGAACTTCCAGCACAATGTTGAATAGCAATGGTGATAGTGGGCATCTCTGTCTTGTTCCTGATCTTAGAGGAAAAGCTTTCAGTCTCTCCCCATTGAGTGTGATGTTAGCTGTGGGTTTTTCATATATTGCCTTTATCATATTGAAAAAGTTCCCTTCTATTCCTATCCTTTGAAGTGTTTTCATCAGGAAAGGATGTTGAATTTTGTCAAATGCCTTTTCGGCATCAATCGAGATGATCATGTGGTTCTTCTGCTTTGATTTATTGATGTGGTGTATTACATTAATTGATTTTCTTGTGTTGAACCAGCCTTGCATACCTGGAATAAATCCCACCTGGTCGTGGTGTATAATTCTTTTAATGTGCTGCTGGATTCAATTTGCGAGTATTTTGTTGAGGATTTTTGCATCTATATTCATTAAAGAAATTGGTCTATAATTTTCTTTTTTTGTAGTATCTTTGCCTGGTTTTGGTATTAGGGTGATGATGGCTTCAGAGAAAGAGTTAGGTAGCTTTCCCTCTTCTTCAATTTTTTTGAAGAGATTGAGCAGGATTGGTACTAATTCGTTCTTGAATGCTTGGTAGAATTCACATGTGAAACCATCTGGTCCTGGGCTTTTCCTTTTTGGGAGCTTTTTGATGACTGACTTAATCTCTTTACTTGTGATTGGTTTGTTGAGGTCATCTATTTCTTCTTGAGTTAATGTTGGTTGTTTATGCTTTTCTAGGAAGTTGTCCATTTCATTTAAGTTGTCTAGTTTATTAGCATATAGTTGCTCATAGTATCTTCTCATTATCTCCTTAATTTCTGCAGGGTCGGTAGTTATATTTCCTTTCCCATTTCTGATTGCATTTATTTGCATCTGCTCTCTCTTTTTTTTTTTGTTAGCCTAGCCAGTGGTCCATCGATTTTATTGATTTTCTCAAAGAACCAACTTCTGGTTTTGTTGATTCTCTCTATTGTTTTCCTGTTCTCAATTGCATTTATTTCTGCTCTAATCTTTGTTATTTCTTCCCTTCTGCTTGCTTTGGGGTTAGTTTGCTGTTCTTTCTCTAATTCCTCCAGGTGAGCAGTTAACTCTTCAATTTTTGCTCTCTCTTCTCTTTTAATATAGGCATTTAGGGCAATAAATTTCCCTCTCAGCACCACCTTTGCTGCATCTCATAAGTTTTGATAAGTTATGTTTTCATTGTCATTTGCCTCGAGGTATTTACTAATTTCTCTTGTAATTTCTTCCTTTACCCACTGGTTTTCTAAGAGGGTGTTGTTTAGCCTCCATATGTTTGTGAATTTTCTGACCTTCTGCCTTTTATTTATTTCCAATTTCATTCCATTGTGGTCTGAGAAAGTGTTTTGTATAATATCAATATTTTTAAATTTGTTGAGACTTGCTTTGTGACCCAACATGTGGTCTATCCTAGAGAATGTTCCATGAGCACTTGAGAAAAAAGTGTATCCTGCTGTTGTTGGATGTAGTGTTCTATAAATGTCTGTCAAGTCTATTTCATTTATCATACAATTCAACATCTCTGTTTGTTTAGTGATCCTCTGTCTAAATGTTCTATCCATTGATGAGAGTGGTGTATTGAAGTCTCCAAATGTTATTGTAGAGGTATCTATTTCTCCTTTCAGTGATCGCAGTGTTTTCCTCATGAATTTTGGGGCATTCTGGTTTGGTGCATAAATATTTATGACTGTTATGTTTTCTTGATGAATTGACCCTTTTATTAATATATAGTGTCCTTCTTTGTCTCTTTTAATTATTTTGCTTTTGAAGTCTAACTTGTCTGATATTAATATAGCTACTCCCACTTTTTTCTGGTTGTTGTTTGCATGAAATATCTTTTTTCCAACCTTTCACTTTCAGTCTATGTTTGTCCTTGTGTCTAAAGTGAGTTTCTTGTAGACAGCATATAGATGGGTCCTGTTTTTTAATCCATTCTGCCAGTCTGTGTCTTTTTATTGGGGAGTTTAATCCATTTACATTTAGTGTTATTACTGTAAGGGCAATACTTTCTACTACCATTTTGTTTTTTGGAATTTATATGTTATATCTTATTTTTTCCTCTCCTTTTACCTTTCCTGATAATCTTCATTTCTGCACTCTTCTCCAACTCTCTCTCTCCTGTCTTTTCCTATCAGCCTGTAGCACTCCCTTTAGTATTTCTTGTAGTGCCAGTCTCTTATTCACAAACTCTCTCAGTGTCTGTTTGTCTGAAAATGTTTTAATCTCTCCCTCATTTTTGAAGGAAAGTTTTGCTGGATATAGAATTCTTGGTTGGCAGTTTTTCTCTTTCAGTATCTTAAATATATCATGCCACTGTCTTCTTGCCTCCATGGTTTCTGCAGAGAAATCTGTACATAGTCTTATTGACTTTCCCTTGTAAGTGATGGATTGCTTTTCTCTTGCTGCTTTCAGAATCCTCTCTTTGTCTTTGACATTGGACAATCTGACCAGTAAGTGTCTTGGAGTAGGTCTATTGGGATCTATTCTATTTGGGGCACGTTGTACTTCTTGAATCTCTAATTTTCTGTCTTTTATAAGAGTTGGGAAATTTTCAGTGAATATGTCTTCTATTACTCTTTCTGCCCCTTTTCCCCTCTCTTCTCCTTCTGGGATACCCATAACACATATATTTGTGCGTTTCATGTTGTCACTCAGCTCCCTAAGACCCTGCTCATATTTTTCCATTTTTTTCACCATCTGTTCTTTTGTGTGTATGAATTCGAATGACCTGTCTTCCAGTTCACTGATCCTTTCTTCTGCCTGTTCAAATCTACTGTTGTGTCCCTCCATTGTGTTTTTCATCTCCTCCATTGTGGCCTTCATTCCCATGAGTTCTGCCATTTGTTTTTTTAAGTTTATGAATTCTTCTTTATGGTCAGCCAGTGTCTTCTTTATATCCTTCAGCTCTTTTGCTATATCTTCCTTCATTTCATCAAATTTATTTAGCATTAGTTGCCTCCACTCCTGTGTCTCAGCTGAGCTATTAGTTTGTTCCTTTGGCTGGTCCATGTTTTCGTGTTTCCTGGTATGGCTTGTTGTCTTAAGTTGTCTAGGCATCTGATTCTCTTGATTAGTTTATTATGGAGCTTGTTTTCTGTCTTTTACTTAGTGGTTTTCTTGTTGGTTGGCTTTGTTTTCTGGCCTCTGTTATTCAGTTCAACTTATTCTAGACCTCTAACTTAGGTTCTATTTAGTTGATCGGAATTTTTCCCCTCTTGTTTTTTCTGTTTCTTGCTCTGCCTCTATGTAACCTTTTTGTGAGTGGGTCTCCTCAGATGTGGTCGACCCTAGTCATATTTTCCCAGTGTAGTGAGGCCCAGGTCTCATTGGGAGGGTATGGAGTTTTCCTGAGAATGAGACCCTCCTATGAGGCCTTTAGAATTGGTGCTTTTCCTCTCCTGTCCAGCAGGTGGCGCTGGCCAGCCCGCAGCTCCCCCACCAGTGTAAGGAGGTATGGAGACTAGTTCTCCTGGTGACTCTGATCCTGTCAGGGGCGTGGCTGACTGAAGCTGGAATCTGAATTCCAGCCCCTGGGGTCTGAATTCCCAGAAGGAGGACTGCCAGTTGAGCTGGGCCTCCCTCCACTCTCCCAATCCTCAGAATTCCAGTTGTCTCCCAGGGGCACTATTCCCTTCTCCTCTCTTCTCTTTGGGGCCTCTCCAGGTAGATTCCTTGGTCAGTCTGAGTTGCCAATTAAAGACGGGGGTGGAGGCCTTCAGTAGTGAATACGGAATTCAAAGACACTGTAGGTACTCTGTCTCCCCTCAAGCCCAGCCCAGTCCCTCAACCTGGGCTTTCCGATAGAAAATAACCACATATATAACTTTTAGATTAAAAAAAAAAAAAAAAAAACTTATAAAAGAAATAAAGAAAATGAAAAAAAGGAAAAAAAAAAAAAAAAAAAAAAAAGAGTCTCTTTTAAACGTTTTTCCCCAGCCTGGAAGTTTTGTCAGTGTCAGAATAGAGCATTTAAAGATATGCTTTGGGCTATTGTCTGATAATTACTCTCCAACCACTTCAGTTCCACCCCTGCCGGAGGCTATTGAAATGCAAAAAGATAAGGGATCAGCGAGAAGCCAGAAGGGACAAAATGTAAGGGAAAAAAAAAATGGCTTTTTTGGAGTCTGGGAATGGGTGCCAGCTTTTACCTGCCCCCACTTCTTGGAGCCCAGCCCTTCTTTAGCACCCCAGCTCCCAAAGTTAGTTAATTAATTTGTTAATTAATTCTGCAGTTGAGGCTGGTTTGAGCCTCCCTTCTTGCCCTCAGCAGATTGCTGTTTTTTGGTGTTTTTTTCCCCCCTTTCAGGGAGCCGGCAGCAAGACAGTCTGTGAGGTCTGGGTGGGGAGGGGCACCAGACCCCTGGTCCGGGAAACTTACAATGTTCGCTGCAATCTCCGCTTTTCCTCCAATTCCAAACTTGTGTCCAATGTGTGACTGGTTACTGGAGATCCCGAAAATACTGTTTCATATAGTTCTTGGGTAACTGCCAGCTGCTCTACGGGAGAGACGAAATTCTGCTCCTCACCACTCTGCCATCTTGCCCCGCCTCCAAAGTTATATTCTTAACTTCTTTAGTCAACCTTCAGTGGATTCCTGTTTCCTTCGGGTTTAAATTTCAGTGTTGTTAACTTGTCCCTCAAGGCCCTGCCTAATCTGACCTGCACCCACCCTCCACCTCAGCCCTCCCATTTCCCTTACCACTTGTGATCCAGTCACCCTGGTCCTTCTTCAGTTTCTTAAATGCCTCAGGCACCTCCCCTCTCCAGGCCTTCACTCTTCTGGCATCTGCCTGGATGTGCCTTTCCCACTCTGCCTAACACCCAGCCATCCACCAGGTTACTTCCTCAAAGAGGCCTTCTTCGACCCTGTCAATGGAAATTAGGGTCCCACAGACTCTTGTGGTGCCTTGTGATTTTTCATTCCACTTAACCCAGTTTGTAAGTTTTTGTTTAATGTCTATTTTCCCACTGGATTGTCAGTGTTCTAGTTTGCTAATGCTGCCGAAATGCAAAATACCAGAGATGGATTGGCTTTTATAAAGGTGGTTTATTTGGTTACACAGTTACAGTCTTAAGGCCATAAAGTGTCCAAGGTAACACATCAGCAATTGGGTACCTTCACTGGAGGATGGCCAATGGTGTCCGGAAAACCTGTTAGTTGGGAAGGCACATGGCTGGCATCTGCTCCAAAGTTCTGGGTTCAAAATGGCTTTCTCCCAGCACGTTCCTCTCTAGGCCTCAGTTCCTCAAAAATGTCACTCTCAGTTGCTCTTGGGGCGTTTGTCCTCCCTTAGCTTCTCCAGAGCAAAAAGTCTGCTTTCAACGGCCATCTTCAAACTGTCTCTCATCTGCAGCTACTCTCTCAGCTTCTGTGCATTCTTCAAAGTGTCCCTCTTGGCTATAACAAGCTCGCTCTTTCTGTCTGAGCCTACATAATGCTCCAGCAAACCAATCAAGACCCAAGCCAAATGGGTGGGGCCACACCTCCATGGAAACTCTCCAGAGTTATCACCCACAATTAGGTGGGGTGCATTTCCATGGAAACAACCTAACCCAAATGTTCCAACTTAATCCCCACTAATATGTCTACCCCCACAAGATTGCATCAGAGAACATGGCTTTTTCTGGGGACACAATATCTACAAACCAGTACAGTCAGCTATACAAAGGCAAGGAATCTCACCACTGAACCTCAGCATCTAGTTCATTGCCTGTGGGTGCTCAATGAAGATGTGCTAAACGCAGGAAGGAATGAAGCCATAGAGTGTCAAAAACACTTTGCTGTTTATCTCAGGCCATCCTCTCTTCTGCTTGCCTGTGAACTCTACCAGGTCTCTGTTTCCTCCCCTATAAAGTTGTGGTTTTTCACAGATGCTAGAATGTTTGCCTGCTCCTGGGGCAGAGAGGGTTAATGACAGACAAGGTGGCAAATGGTCCCCTACAAGCCAGCTCCTTTGTGTGAGGAGGGTGGCTTCCCAGCCTGGGAACCCTAAACCACTGCAGCCACCCACTCCAGCTCTTAGAGATGGCCTTGGCTGCACTGGGGGGTTCTGTGGTGTGTTGCAGTGGGATGCCGTTGCCTTTTCCCCCAGACCACAATGTGCACATTGGGAGAAGGGTGCTTGCCTGAGGCAGAAGATTTAGGACTGACTCCACTTCCTAGGTTTGGTTTGGTTTTGCACTTACAAAGTTTTATAGCTCTCTAGGCATTTTTCATATCATCCATTGTTTGATTTCAAATTCCACAGCCCAGCTTTGAGAGAGAAAAGTATCTTTTATTTTTAAGACCAGCATTGAATAAAAAGAGGTGGGATGTGGTAAGAGGGCAGGTTGTTACAGAGGATTGAGAGGTGGGAGTAGATGGAGTAGAAGAGGGAACCACTCCAGTCCCTTCCCTATATGGGAATGGAGGACCTGAGCCATGGCCCGGTGTCCCCCTTGCTGAAGTCTGCCTTGGAGTCTTCCCTGCCTGGATCTCTTGGCTCAGACAACCTCTACACCCTTCCAACAGGAAGAGCTGGCCCGGTTTCTCCAGTCCTGGAAATTTCGCTCATTCACAGGGCGTATAGAGGAGCTAAGACACTCAGGCAAGAATGTCAGGCATTGGGTCTAAAATATTATACAGCACTTGTTCCTTCTTTTGAACTTCTTTGAATCCAAGAACATCGGTGATTGATGAAGTTGAACTTCCCAGACAAATCTGAAAATTGAGAAATGTCTATACCTATGACTTCTTCCTTTGCAGGAACCATCTCAACCCCATCTTCAAAATGCCTAGAGCCCAGGGCCAACAGACCTTCCTCTCTCCCTGTTCTGGTTTGCTAATGCTGCCGGAATGCAAAACACCAGAAATGGATTGGCTTTTGTAAAGGGTGTTTATTTGGTTACAAAGTTACAGTCTTAAGGCCATGCAGTGTCCAAGGTAAGGCATCAACAAAGGGTACCTTCACTGGAGAAAGGCCATTGGCATCCAGAAAACCTCTATTAGCTGGGAAGGCATGTGGCTGGTGTCTGCTTGCTCCCAGGTTGTGTTTCAAAATGGCTTTCTCCAAAATGTTGCTCTTGGGGCGTTTTGTCCTCTCTTAGCTGCAAATCCTCTTCAAAATGTCACTCTCAGTTGCTCTGAGGTCCTCGT
Organism: Choloepus didactylus; assembly: GCF_015220235.1. Lineage (NCBI taxonomy): Eukaryota > Metazoa > Chordata > Mammalia > Pilosa > Megalonychidae > Choloepus > Choloepus didactylus. The sequence continues at coordinate 127,110,983 of NC_051314.1, forward strand.
CTGTGAACTCCTGAATGGGCAGGGTAACACCTCCATGGAAATTATCCAATCAAATGTTTCACTCACAGTTGATTGAGTCAACATCTCCATGGAAACACCCAATCAAAGACTTCCAGTCTAATCAGTATGAATATGTCTGCCCCCACAAGATTACATCAAAGATAATAGCGTTTTGGGGGACATAATACATCCAAACTGGCACATTCCCTAATCCCAGTTTAATGCTATCCATTCTGATGCACAAATCGGAGGCAAACTTCAGTCCCCTGGGAGAATCTCCCAAGAGACCTGGCAGCAAGCTGGACTTTGGACGCCGATCAGATGAAATAATCTACTGGCTACTAACTTTTTCCTACCTTCCCTGTGGCTGCTTGGGGCTGCCTGGAATACTGAGAAAAAAGGCAGAAGAGGAGGCAATGGGAAATGAGATGCTGTAGGCAAATTTTGAAAAGCATTTGCTTATTTATTCATGTACATATTATGAGACTTGTTGTACCTTGCTAGATAATGGGGAAATTAAAAATGTTCAAGACATTGCTTCCACCCCTCAACCCAACATTCAAAGAGATCGAAGTCCAGTGAAAAATGGAAACACACTAAGTACTGTATTTAAGTTTTTCTAGGATCTATGAAGCTTGACTTAGAGCAAGCCTAATTTTATAATTTTCTTTAAATTTTGTTATTCTTCAATTTTATTTTAAAGTATTGTGGGCAAAATGGGGTGGGACCCTTTAAGAAACATCTAGCAAGGGGCCAGAACTAGTTAATGAGAAAGCTTCAGAATTCAGCACTCTGGATATATATTCTTATATGCACTGGGATGGATTGAGTGAGCAATATAAGGGCTCAGCCACCAGGGAAATCTATGTCTGATGGAAAGGGCAATATCCCAGTGCTTGGCCACTAGCAATCATTCTACTGCATGGATGTTATTTGTTTTCATTTTGTGTGTGTGTGGTGGTAGTGGGGGGAGGGCACTTAAGAGTAGGAAAGCCTGGAGAGATTTTTTTTTGCTAACGAGATGTGTTCTGCAAAGAAGGGGAGGTGTAGGCATTGTAGTTTCTTAGAGCCAGTAAGATGACAGAGTGGCCCTGCTAACTAGAGATAGAAGGGGAAGGGACTCTATGCTCTGTGCAAACTTCCAGTGCTTCTGAGGCCTGAGGAGCAAGCCTGGCCAGCCAATTCCTGACTCCATGAAAATGCTCAGTGTGACATGAAGCCCACTTTGTTTTTGATCCCTGACTAGGAAGCCATGACATGACATCAGAAAGGTGCTATGCTAGGTATTTGTATTTCTTTACATGTTATGATTTATTGAACCTTGGTGTAAAAATTTTATGCAATTGTTAATGGCCACAGATGAATTGGTATTTATGCTTGTATGTTAACAAAAAGTTTCTGTTTGTAGAACATGGATGAGGACCTGGATCGGATCATGGGTTCATCTGGGGAAACCTAAGGAGTCAGGAGTCTTATTGCCAGCATTACCTGAAAAGCAATATTGAGCTTGGAAGGAAATAACAAGCCATAAGAAGGAAGGCAAGATCTGGTCCATTAATTAAGTAATGACACACATGCATTGCGGTCTGGGAAGGAGGCACTGATTGCTTGATGCTGGACCTCAAGGCCTGAAAGAGTTAACTCAGATCCCCCAGGGAGCCTCCTTCCCCCCAGGCAGGGATGTCTTAAGGGATAGGGCCTGACTTGTCAGAAGAACAGCTTGCAGTTCAGCTAGGAACCTGGGCTTCCCACCCAGAAAGAAGACATTCAGGAAGGGGGAAACCGAAAATTCTCTGGAGAACCAAACCAAACCAAACCAGGGTTCACCCTAGTTCGTGAGAAGCCTACGTCAAATTTGTTTGGAGATAAAGGGGATTAGAAGACATGGGGATCGGCACAAACAGGAATGAATATAAAGCTGGTGGATTGGGCATGTTGTCACACACATTTCCATCCCACTCTCGGGAGGGGACGGCCTGGGCTGGAGAGGGTGCAGGCAGATGGAGTGGGGCAGTGGTGGGGAGGGGTGGGGAGGGACCAGGAGGCCCCCAGAGAAGGGCTTACCCCAATACTTTAAGGCACCTGCCCCTGGGGTGATGTTTCCTTTGGGGAAAGCTGTGAGGTGGCAGATCGTGGGTAGATTTTGGGATCAGAAGTATGTGGTAGACAGAGGGTGAACTTAGGTCCCACAGTAAAAGTTAGGACCCCTCCTCCAATTTCAAGACATCAAACATCAAACAACTTACTCACCCAGAAAAGTTGCCTTTAAAGAAGGACTCTAATAATAGAATATACACTGAGTCTTCTTTCTAGCCTTCTCTAAAGAGAATTATATCCATTAAGCAAAGTAAAAATGACCTAGGGAAAGAAAAATACTCTGCTGTTTGGGTAATCATTGGTCTCTGTTAATAAGCTAAACAAATTCCTACGAATCTGGAATGCCATTGTGATCAAAAAGTCAAAGTGGGGGCTTAAGAGAATCAGGAGGTCAGTAGAATTTGAATAAAATTTTGCTTCATGTTGGTATAGTAGGATCTCTTACCCATCCAATATTTAGTTGCCCTAGTTTCTGAGACTATAGTTGTAATATTAACCTATGGAATCTCATTGGTTCTCTTTTACCTTGGACCACGGAGTGAGAGCCAGTATTTTAGGACATATTAGTGGTAATAAAGACCAACTGGAAGTCCCTAGAGCTCCTTTTCTTACAAAAATCCTGGATCACAGCAATATAACATCCCTGGATGAATCTCAGAAAGTAGAGTCACTATCATAGACGTGAAAGATGTGAAGATGATTATTTCAGCCACACTCATATTTAACACACAGGTGTGGACCAGTGAAGGAAACAGAAAATTACTGTAAGCTTATTCAGAAGCTGACCCTATTTGCTTTGTCCATTAAATGGGGTATTTTTACTGGAGCCAAGCAGTTCAGCTCCTGGTACCTTGTTCAGACCATCCAGGCTGCAGTACAAGCATCCCTTCCCTATAGCTCCAAGTTGATCAGAATGGCTGCAGCAGAGAGCAGACTGACTATGGCAAATAGGGATGTCCTTGGTGCTGGTGGAAAGCCCCAATACGAGAATCAGTGAGGACCCTGGAATTTTTGAGCAAAGCAGTTAACTGTTAGCCTGAGTCTGGACCTTAATAGAGATGGACAATATGCCATGCATGCCCAGGAGACTCCAACACTAAGCGAAGTTGGTACATATGAAACCAGGGTCTCAGCAAGTACTAAGTATATCTGTAAAGTGCACAAGAAGGTCATTCACATTCCTGAGCAGTTGGGCCTGTCTCATTGCCACCCATCCCTCAATCCATATCTGTGACTCTCTGTTCACTTGGCCAAGGATGAAAAAAAAACGGAGCCTAGTTTGGATATGGTTCTGCAGAATATGCTGATCCAAGCCTGAAGCGGATAGCTAGAGCATTCTAGCCCTAACCAAGAATGGCTCAATTTGATAGAAAAAAGAAAATCCTCCCTAGAGGCAAGCCATTAAATTTTATTCCTTAAAGTAAGAAAAACAAAGAGTTTAAATCCCTGGAGTCTGCTGTTGGAACTGCTTAGGCCCTAGGTGTGGCTCATATGGTTCTTTTAATGCCCTCACTCCACCTCTACCCTGGCCCCAACAGACCTGCACGTTTACTCTGTTTTTCCCTTAGTAATGGTCCCCTCTGATGGGGCCATCTCCGTCACAGGACAAGAAAACAAAATGGCCCCCAAGCAAGGCATCTCTCTCTCTCTCTCTCATCTGTCTCTGTCATCACTGTCTCTATCATCTCTCTCTCTCTCTAGCATCAATCTCTAACGTCTCTACCCCTGTCTCCATATCTCTATTGCTATCTCATCTCCAAATCTGCAGTGAAGTCGCCTCAAAGTAACTACAGAAAGCAAAGCAGAGGCAGAATTGCTTCTCATTATACTTCCCAAATCCCATCGTTGTATCTCCACCAGGCCTTAAACATATCTTCTTTTATATGGCCAGATAAGATGAATAGCACCCTGTCATATGAACTGCTAATTCCAGAGGCCTTCGGAAAATTAAAAAATGTTCTATGAGCATGAGATATGATCATTGATGTTATTCTCAATGCATGTTACATGTCAGTAGACAGGGACAGCTATAAGCAGAACCATTTATTGGGACTCCAATATATAGCACTGAAATAAAAGATGACTAAGGAGTAAAGCACTTGTTTAAATTTCCTTATATTAAAATATAGTGGCAGTCTGGGCCCCTGATGAAATACATAAGCTCACATATGGACTCCTCATTCATGCTTGTAAAACTCCAGCCAAGTAGTAATGATTGTAATAAACTAAAGAGACCTTGGGTTAAACAAATGATTACAGTTGACAATAGAGGTGTAAATATGACCCTAATTAATCAATCTATAATCTTTCTTCCAAGTTTCTGGCCATTAGCCATGCTTGTAATTAAAGGAGCACAGGCAGCAGCATTCCGTCACCCGAGGGGCAGTAGAGCAGTGTTCTGAATTCCTCGACAGACTGACCACCCAGATTTGGCTTTTAACCATTGTTTCTTCATCTGTTGTAGCTCAAATACAGAGTCACTTGTTCATAAGACTCTCCTTCAAAACGCCTGTAGTCTTTTATCTGTCTCCCTCTTTATTCTGCAAAAGAAGCTGGATGGAAAGCAAAAGAACAACATCATGCATGCACCAGAGGGCCCTGCCATGGGCCACATAGATGAGAGAGAGAGAGAGAGAGAGAGAGAGAGAGAGAGAGAGAGAGAGAGAGAGACCTTGCTCTTAAAGTGCTTACAAATAAATATCTTAGAAATAAAATAAATCAATGACAGCATCTACCTCAGAATGTCAAAGGAGATAAGAGACTTTTGAGGGTCATTAAGTCCACCCCTGTCTCAGAACACAACCTACTCTTAAACGGACTCCAGACTAGCACTTCCTTCCTGAGGCCCACTGTGGCCTAAGTCCATCTCCAGAGGATCTGTCTACATTCCACATGCTGTTTCAGGCCCCAGGAACCATGCATGATCAAAATGCTATAACTAATTAGTGGTTTTCTCACATACACTCCTTGACATCTGTTCTTTAGCCTGTCAGCCATATTTGATGGTGAGGGAAAGAGAGCTGTCTCCCAAACAGAATCCTATGCCTTGCATCATTCATGTGGTGCTGACAGTCCTTTTTGAAATGTGTTGTGGGGGCAATGACATCTCAGTAGAAATTCTCACTAGAATCCGATGATTTATTTAGCTAACTGCTTAGTTAATTATATCAGTTTGACAATTTCAAGAGGGAAGAAGAAACACATATGGGCTGATTGAGGAGATTGTCTTGGTAATATTTTATACCAAGATATGTTTGGGAAACCCAATGATTTCTTGGCAAAAATCCCTAAGCTATCAAGTAACCCCTTATAATCTAACCCACTACCAAAGTTTGAAAGAAGCATTTCTTCCCCACAGCTAAATAAGGCAAAGTGAGGCAAAACACCAAGCAAACAGTAAACGTTTATTTTTAAAATAACGGAATGTTTCCTGTAGAAGGGGAAAGGGCCCTCCACTAGGAATCTGGAGGCTTGGGTTCCAGTTTCCATTCTGCCTCTGGGTGATTCTGGGGAAGGAACTCCCATCTCTTGACCTTAACTTTCACATCTGTATGAGCAAGGGATCCTCCAGGTCAGAGTCTAAGGGTCTCTTCAGTTTGCTAGAGATGCCGTTATGCAAAATACCAGAAATGGATTGGCTTTTATAAAAGGGGTTTATTACATTACAAATGTACAGTTCTAAGGCCATAAAAGTGTCCAAACTAAGGCATCAACAAGAGGGTGCCTTCACTGAAGAATGGACGACAGTGTCTGGAACACCTCTGTCAGCTGGGAAGGCACATGGCTGGCGTCTGCTGGTCCTTTGCTCCTGGGTTGTGTTTCAAAATGGCTTTCTCCAAAATGTCTCTGGACTTCTGTCTTTGCTTCTCTCTCTCAGCTCCTGTGAGTCCTTGCTCCTTTTTTCCAGGGCATTTCTCTCTAAGCATCTGGGGGTCCTCTCAGCTTCTCCAGGGCAAACTCTGAGCTTCATCTCTTACCTTAGCGTCTCCAAATGTCCTTCTGTCCACATCTCCAAGCATCTCCAAGCATCAGCAAGCATCTGTGTCACCTCTTGAGTACTCCAGTGAACCAATCAAGACCTACCCTGAGTGGGCAGTGTCCACACTTCCATGGATATAATATAATCAAAGGTATTACCCACAGTTGGGTGACTCACATCTCCATGGAAACACTCAGTCAAGAGGTTCCACCCAATAAGATTTGGTTAAAAGGTCATGACTTTTGTGGGGGACATAATATAGCCAAACTGGCATAGGGCCCTTGCAATTGTTACATGCTAGAACACTGCAAGATCACAGCTGTTCAGATTGGAGGAGGGTCCTGGGATGGGAGAGGAATTGGGTGGACAATGGAACTGAGCAGACATCACAAGTTCTCTGCCTTGGAGCGAAAGTCATGTTACTCATCCTGGCTGGAGAAGGACTACCCTTCTTTCTTCTAGCATCAGTCTCAACACTTCTTCAATCAGACTCTAGACTGTAGCAGATTTCTTTATAAAAAGTTCTTCGTGATCTTTTTCTCCCACAGGATTTGAGGCTGATTACAGGCTTTATTCATCCTTTGCATGCATATTTTTAAGAACCTGCTTTAAAAAAAGGCAGTGGTTTGGGTACTGGGGATGCTGGATAAACAAAATAATCTCTGCTGTCATGGAGATACCTGCTAGATCTTTAATATTGCCCTGCATAAGGAATGGGTCAAGTGGAATTCTTGAATTAGGGATGGGAAAAGGAGTAACTGCAGGCAAACAACTTTAGCACCCTGGAGGTGGAAGACAAAAATAAATTCTACAAACAGGTTTGAATAGAGTATTCCGGAAGTTTGTGGCAAAGCCTTAGTCTCTTCCACAACTAGCATTAGTAAATATAACAGCAATAACTAACATTTATATTGACGTCTTTGGTTGAAAAATCCCTTTTACAAATACTTCTATCCTTTTACTTGAACGAAAACCCTACAAGGTATCATTTTTGCCTTTTTCTAGATGGAAAAAGAAAAGCTCAGAGAGTTTTAAAAGATTAGTCCAAGTTAACTAGTAAATGGTGAAGCTGAGGCTGACTGTTTTTTGCTTCACATCCCATACTCTATTATGATAAAACGATTCTGAACATTTCTTATTTCGTTTTCATTTTTTGAGAGACTGTTTTAGTGGACCAAAGCTTGCCAAAGCCTCATTCTGACTACAAATCATGGAGCTTCCCCCATGAACCTACCAGCTGCTCCAAGAGTAACTTCTTAAATCTTGCTTTAGACATTAAATTTTTGTCTGATAAGTAAAGCAATCATTTTAACTATGTAAAATAGAGGGAAAATGATTAACTTCTCATTACACTTTGCTTTTAATGTTGATGGCCCTATGAATGGGGAGCTCTGAGAATTGTCTTCAGGTCCATACAAGAGGCCTCATTTCACTTCCAATAAGAATGGAAGAGGATAGGGACTATCAAACTCAAAGCTCAAGAAATTTGAGTTACAGATCCATTAGAGAAGGCGGGGCAAGATGGCGGATTGGTGAGCTGTATGTTTTAGTTACTCCTCCAGGAAAGTAGGTAGAAAGCCAGGAACTGCGTGGACTGGACACCACAGAGCAATCTGACTTTGGGCATACTTCATACAACACTCATGAACACGTCGAACTGCTGAGATCAGCGAAATCTGTAAGTTTTTGCAGCCAGGGGACCTGCGCCCCTCCCACCAGGCTCAGTCCTGTGGGAGGAGGGGCCGTCAGCGCTGGGAAGGAGAAGGGAGAACTGCAGTGGCAGCTCTTATCGGAAACTCATTCTACTAATCCAAACTCCAACCACAGATAGACTGAGACCAGACACCAGTGAATCTGAGAGCAGCCAGCCCAGCAGAGAGGAGACAGGCATAGCAAAAAACAGCAAAGAAAAACTCCAAAATAAAAGCGGAGGATTTTTGGAGTTCTGGTGATCATAGAAAGGGGAAGGGCAGAGCTCAGGCCCTGAGGCTCATATGCAAATCCCGAAGAAAAACTGATCTCTCTGCCCCTTGGATCTTTCCTTAACTGCCCTAATTGCTTTGCCTCTTAGCATTTCAACAACCCATTAGATCTGCAACGAGGGCTTTTTTCCCCCCCTTTTTTTTTTTTTTCTGTTTCTAAAACAATTACTCTAAGAAGCCCAATACAGAAAGCCTCAAAGACTTGCAATTTGGGCAGGTCAAGACAAGAGCAGAACTAAGAGAGCTCTGAGACAAAAGGCAATAATCCAGTGGCTGAGAAAACTCACTAAACACCACAACTTCCCAAGAAAAGGGGGGTGCCCACTCACAGCCATCATCCTGGTGGACAGGAAACACTCCTGCCCATCACCAGCCCCATAGCCCAGAGCTGCCCCAGACAACCCAGTGTGATGGAAGTGCTTCAGATAACATGCACACACTACAAAACTGGGCGTGGACATTAGCCTTCCCTGCACCCTCAGCTGGTTGTCCCAGAGATGGGAAGGGGGAGTAGTGTGAATTAACAAAGCCCCATTCAGCCATCATTTCAGCAGACTGGGAGCCTCCCTACACAGCCCAGCAGCCCAGAACTGCCCTGGGAGGATGGCACTCACCTGAGACATAGCACAGTCATCCCTCAAAAGAGGACCAGAGGGTGCACGGCCTGGAAGAGGGACCCACTCTCAAGTCTCAGGAGCCATACGCCAAAACCAAGGACTTGTGGGTCAGTAGCAGAGACAAACTGTGGCAGGACTGAACTGAAGGATTAGACTATTGCAGCAGCTTTAAAACTCCAGGAACACCAGGGAGATTTGATTGTTAGAGCCACTCCCCCCTCCCTGACCACCCAGACACATGCCCCATATACAGGGCAGGCAACACCAACTACACACGCAAGCTTGGTACACCAGTTGGACCCCACAAGACTCACTCCCCCACTCACCACAAAGGCAAAAGCAGGGGATAACTGGCTTGTGGAGAACAGGTGGCTCGTGGACGCCACCTGTTGGTTAGTTAGAGAAAGTGTACTCCATGAAGCCATAGATCTGATAAATTAGAGGTAAGGACTTCAATTGGTCTACAAATCCTAAAAGAACCCTATCAAGTTCAGCAAATACCAAGAGGCCAAAAACAACTGAAAATTCTAAAGCATATGAAAAAACCAGATGATATGGGTAACCCAAGCCCAAGCACCCAAATCAAAAGATCAGAAGAGACAAAGTACATAGAGCAACTAACCAAAGAACTAAAGATAAACAATGAGACCATAGTACGGGATACAAAGGATATCAAGAAGACCCTAGAAGAGCATAAAAAAGACATTGCAAGACTAAATAAAAAAAATAGATGATCTTATGGAAATTAAAGAAACTGTTGACCAAATTAAAAAGATTCTGGATGCTCATAGTACAAGACTAGAGGAAGCTGAACAATGAATCAGTGACCTAGAAGATGACAGAATGGAAAATGAAAGCACAAAAGAAAGAATGGGGAAAAAAATAAAAAAAATCGAAATGGACCTCAGGGATATGATAGATAATATAAAACATCCAAATATAAGACTCATTGGTGTTCCAGAAGGGGAAGAAAAGGGTAAAGGTCTAGGAGGAGTATTCAAAGAAATTGTTGGGGAAAACTTCCCAAATCTTCTAAACAACATAAATACACAAATCATAAATGCCCAGCGAACTCCAAATAGAATAAATCCAAATAAACTCACTCCGAGACATATTCTGATCATGCTGTCAAACACAGAAGAGAAGGAGCAAGTTCTGAAAGCAGCAAGAGAAAAGTAATTCACCACATACAAAAGAAATGTCATAAGGCTAAGTAGTGACTACTCAGCAGCCACCATGGAGGCAAGAAGGCAGTGGCATGATATATTTAAAATTCTGAGTGAGAAAAATTTCCAGCCAAGAATACTTTATCCAGCAAAGCTCTCCTTCAAATTTGAGGGAGACCTTAAATTTTTCACAGACAAACAAATGCTGAGAGAATTTGCTAACAAGAGACCTGCCCTACTGGAGATACTAAAGGGAGCCCTACAGATAGAGAAACAAAGAAAGGAGAGAGAGACTTGGAGAAAGGTTCAGTACTAAAGAGATTCGGTATGGGTACATTAAAGGATATTAATAGAGAGGGGGGAAAATATGTATGACAAACATAAACCAAAGGATAAGATGGCTGATTCAAGAAATGCCTTCACGGTTATAACGTTGAATGTAAATGGATTAAACTCCCCAATTAAAAGATATAGATTCGCAGAATGGATTAAAAAAATGAACCATCAATATATTGCATATAAAAGACTCATCTTAGACACAAGGACACAAAGAAATTGAAAGTGAAAGGATGGAAAAAAAATATTTCATGCAAGCTACAGCCAAAAGAAAGCAGGTGTAGAAATATTAATCTCAGAAAAAATAGACTTTAAATGCAGGGATGTTTTGAGAGACAAAGAAGACCACTACATACTAATAAAAGGGGCAATTCAACAAGAAGAAATAACAATAATAAATGTTTATGCACCCAATCAAGATGCCACAAAATACATGAGAGGAACACTGGCAAAACTAAAGGAAGCAATTGATGTTTCCACAATAATTGTGGGAGACTTCAACACATCACTCCCTCCTATAGATAGATCAACCAGACAGAAGACCAATAAGGAAATTGAAAACCTAAACAATCTGATAAATGAATTAGATTTAACAGACATATATAGAACATTACATCCCAAATCACCAGGATACACATTCTTCTCTAGTGCTCATGGAACTTTCTCCAGAATAGATCATATGCTGGGACATAAAACAAGGCTCAATAAATTTAAAAAGATTGAAATTATTTAAAGCACATTCTCCAACCATAATGGAATACAATTAGAAGTCAATAACCATCAGAGACTTAGAAAATTCACAAATACCTGGAGGTTAAACAACACACTCCTAAACAATCAGTGGGTTGAAGAAGAAATAGCAAGAGAAATTGCTAAATATATAGAGATGAATGAAAATGAGAACACAACACACCAAAACCTATGGGATGCAGCAAAAGCAGTACTGAGGGGGAAATTTATAGCACTAAATGCATATATTAAAAAGGAAGAAAGAGCCAAAATCAAAGAACTAATGGATCAACTGAAGAAGCTAGAAAATGAACAGCAAACCAATCCTAAATCACGTAGAAGAAAAGAAATAACAAGGATTAAAGCAGAAATAAATGACATAGAGAACAAAAAAAACAATAGAGAGGATAAATACTACCAAAAGTTGGTTCTTTGAGAAGATCAACAAGATTGACAAGCCCCTAGCTAGACTGACAAAATCAAAAAGAGAGAAGACCCATATAAACAAAATAATGAATGAAAAAGGTGACATAACTGCAGATTCTGAAGAAATTAAAAAAATTATAAGAGGATACTATGAACAACTGTATGCCAACAAACTGGATAATGTAGAGGAAATGGACAATTTCCTGGAAACATATGAACAACCTAGACTGACCAGAGAAGAAATAGAAGACCCCAATCAACCCATCACAAGCAAAGAGATCCAATCAGTCATCAAAAATCTTCCCACAAATAAATGTCCAGGGCCAGATGGCATCACAGGGGAATTCTACCAAACTTTCCAGAAAGAACCGTCACCAATCTTACTCAAAATCTTTCAAAACATTGAAGAAAATGGAACACTACCTCACTCATTTTATGAAGCTAACATCAATCTAATAGAAAAACCAGGCAAAGATGCTACAAAAAAGGAAAACTACCGGCCAATCTCCCTAATGAATATAGATGCAAAAATCCTCAACAAAGTACTTGGAAAACAAATGCAAAGACACATTAAAAAAATCATACACCATGACCAAGTGGGGTTCATTCCAGGCATGCAAGGATGGTTCAACATAAGAAAAACAATCAATGTATTACAACACATTAAAAACTCGAAAGGGAAAAATCAATTGATCATCTCAATAGATGCTGAAAAAGCATTTGACAAAATCCAACATCCGTTTTTGATAAAAACACTTCCAAAAGTAGGAATTGAAGGAAACTTCCTCAATATGATAAAGAGCATATATGAAAAACCCACAGCCAGCATAGTACTCAATGGTGAGAGACTGAAAGCCTTCCCTCTAAGATCAGGAACAAGACAAGGATGCCCGCTATCACCACTGTTATTCAACATTGTGGTGGAAGTGCTAGCCAGGGCAATCCGGCAAGACAAAGAAATAAAAGGCATCCAAATTGGAAAAGAAGAAGTAAAACTGTCATTGTTTGCAGATGATATGATCTTATATCTGGAAAACCCCGAGAAATTGATGATACAGCTACTAGAGCTAATAAACAAATTTAGCAAAGTAGCAGGATACAAGATTAATTCACATAAGTCAGTAATGTTTCTATATGCTAGAAATGAACAAACTGAATAGACACTCAAGAAAAAGATACCATTTTCAATAGCAACTAAAAAAATCAAGTACCTAGGAATAAACTTAACCAAAGATGTAAAAGACCTATACAAAGAAAACTACATAACTCTACTAAAAGAAATAGAAGGGGACCTTAAAAGATGGAAAAATATTCCATGTTCATGGATAGGAAGGCTAAATGTCACTAAGATGTCAATTCTACCCAAACTCATCTACAGATTCAATGCAATCCCAATCAAAATTCCAACAACCTACTTTGCAGACTTGGAAAAGCTAGTTATCAAATTTATTTGGAAAGGGAAGATGCCTCGAATTGCTAAAGACACTCTAAAAAAGAAAAACGAAGTCGGAGGACTTACACTTGCTGACTTTGAAGCTTATTATAAAGCCACAGTTGTCAAAACAGCATGGTACTGGCACAAAGATAGACATACAGATCAATGGAATCGAATTGAGAATTCGGAGATAGACCCCCAGATCTATGGCCGACTGATCTTTGATAAGGCCCCCAAAGTCACTGAACTGAGTCATAATGGTCTTTTCAACAAATGGGGCTGGGAGAGTTGGATATCCATATCCAAAAGAATGAAAGAGGACCCCTACCTCACCCCCTACACAAAAATTAACTCAAAATGGACCAAAGATCTCAATATAAAAGAAAGTACCATAAAACTCCTAGAAGATAATGTAGGAAAACATCTTCAAGACCTTGTATTAGGCGGCCACTTCCTAGACTTTACACCCAAAGCACAAGCAACAAAAGAAAAAAATAGATAAATGGGAGCTCCTCAAGCTTAGAAGTTTCTGTACCTCAAAGGAATTTCTCTAAAAGGTAAAGAGGCAGCCAACTCAATGGGAAAAAATTTTTGGAAACCATGTATCTGACAAAAGACTGATGTCTTGCATATATAAAGAAATCCTACAACTCAATGACAATGGTACAGACAGCCCAAATATAAAATGGGCAAAAGATATGAAAAGACATTTCTCTGAAGAGGATATACAAATGGCCAAGAAACACATAAAAAAATGTTCAGCTTCACTAGCTATTAGAGAGATGCAAATTAAGACCACAATGAGATACCATCTCACACTGATTACAGTGGCTGCCATTAAACAAACAGGAAACTACAAATGCTGGAGGGGATGTGGAGAAATTGGAACTCTTATTCATTGTTGGTGGGACTGTATAATGGTTCAGCCACTCTGGAAGTCAGTCTGGCAGTTCCTTAGAAAACTAGATATAGAGTTACCATTCGACCCAGTGATTGTACTTCTCGGTATATACCCGGAAGATCGGAAAGCAGTGACACGAACAGATATCTGCATGCCAATGTTCATAGCAGCATAATTCACAATTGCCAGGAGATGGAAACAATCGAAATGTCCTTCAACAGATGAGTGGATAAATAAAATGTGGTATATACACCCGATGGAATACTACACGGCAGTAAGAAGGAACTATCTCGTGAAACATATAACAACATGGATGAACCTTGAAGACATAATGCTGAGCGAAATACGCCAGGCACAAAAGGAGAAATACTATATGCTACCACTAATGTGACCTTCGAAAAATGTAAAACAAATGGTTTATAATGTAGAATGTAGGGGAACTAGCAATAGAGAGCAATTAAGGAAGGGGGAACAATAATCCAAGAAGAACAGATAAGCTATCATGGGTAAATTTAACGTTCTGGGAATGCCCAGGAATGACTATGGTCTGTTAATTTCTGATGCGTTTAGTAGGAACAAATTCACAGAAATGTTGCTATATTAGGTAACTTTCTTGGGGTAGAGTAGGAACATGTTGGAAGTAAAGTAGTTATCTTAGGTTAGTTGTCTTTTTCTTACTCCCTTGTTATGGTCTCTTTGAAATGTTCGTTTATTGTATTTTTTTTAATTATTTTTTTTTATTTTTTTATTTTTCATACAGTTGTTCTAAAAAAAAAAGTTAGGGAAAAAAAAACAAGGAAAAAATATGTAGAGCCCCTTGAGGAGCCTGTGGAGAATGCAGGGGTATTGGCCTACCCCACCTCGATAGTTGCTAACATGACCACAGACTTAGGGGACTGGTGGTTTGATGGGTTGAGCCCTGTACCGCAGGATTTACCCTTGGGAAGACTGTTGCTGCAAAGGAGAGGCTAGGCCTCCCTATAATTGTGCCTAAGAGCCTCCTCCTGAATGCCTCTTTGTTGCTCAGATGTGGCCCTCTCTCTCTCTACCTAAGCCAACTTGAAAGGTGAAATCACTGCCCTCCCTGCTACGTGGGTTCAGACACCCAAGGGAGTGAATCTCCCTGGCAACGTGGAATATGACTCCCGGGGAGGAATGTAGACCCGGCATCATGGGATGGAGAACATCTTCTTGACCAAAATGGGGATGTGAAAGGAAATGAAATAAGCTTCAGTGGCAGAGAGATTCCAAAAGGAGCTGAGAGGTCACTCTGGTGGGCACTCTTGTGCACAATTTAGACAACCCTTTTTAGGTTCTAAAGAATTGGGGTAGCTTGTGGTAGATACCTGAAACTATCAAACTACAACCCAGAACCCATGAATCTTGAGGAGAATTGTATAAAAATGTAGCTTATGAGGGGTGACAATGGGATTGGGAAAGCCATAAGGACCACACTCCCCTTTGTCTAGTTTATGGATGGATGAGTAGAAAAATAGGGGAAGGAAACAAACAAACAAACAGACAGACAAAGGTACCCAGTGTTCTTTTTTACTTTAATTGCTCTTTTTCACTTTAATTATTATTCTCGTTATTTTTGTGTGTGTGCTAATGAAGGTGTCAGGGATTGATTTAGGTGATGAATGTACAACTATGTAATGGTACTGTGAACAATCGAATGTATGATTTGTTTTGTATGACTGCGTGGTATGTGAATACATCTCAATAAAATGAAGATTTAAAAAAAAAAAAAAAAAACAGAAGGAACCTTATTCCCTGGTGATTATCAAGCTGCTACATTTAATTGCTTACCCAGACTTTCCATGAGAGAACCAATGTCTGTCTTTTGAAATCATCATTGCTTGGGGAATATCTGTTAAAACAGCTGAGTTAATATCCTAATGACTTCACTAGGTGATGTAGGCACTGGGGCTACAGCCAAGTTTCTGACAGTCTAGTGGGAGAGAACAAGATTAAACATGTAAAAAATTTTAAAAAGAAAGCTAAATCTGTGATGATCAGAAAACAAATTATTATGATAGAGTCCCTAGGGGTGGAGTTATCTAGCGTAGCCAGGGAAAAATCTCTCCAGGATGGCAACATCTGAGATGAAGCCAATTGATAATGAGAAGCCCACCACAGGAAGGTCTGAACAAAGATCTTTACAGGGAGAGCAAATAACAAGGGCTAACGCTCAGAAGGAGAAACAAGATGGACAAGTTCAAGGTTCAGAAAGACATAGATATGTGTATGCTTCTGTTAGAAAACTGAGGATAAGTATTTTTTAAAAATTAAATGTTTCTTGATATGTAAAAAAAAAAAAAAAAAAAAGATCCGTTAGAACTTCCAGACATGATTCACCAGGATGGGTGCTTGTTTCAGGAACACGAGGCATTGCTTCTCTCAACATGCGATTCTCCTAAAGTGGGTAAAGCAAAAAAAACAGAATAGAGGGCGATAACTAACATAGTTTTGTGGGGTTCCAGCAGGCCTTCATTGTGTAGGTTCAAGGCAATATGAAACAGTAGAAAAAGTAATGGACAAGGGCTCTCCTGGGCTCTCCCACCATCTAGCTGTGTACCTTCAGGCAGGACATTCAACTTGTCTGAGCCTTGTTTTCTTCATCTCTAAAAGGAGACTAGTGAATCTTGGTCTAATCTCCCTGACAGATTATTAGGAGAAGCATTTGAGATAAGCTTCACTATATATAAGTTCATAAGGGCAAAGTTTTTGTTTGCTTTTAAACCTACTGAATCCCAGGTGTCTAGTACTGGACTTGGTACATAGTGGGCATTCAGTAAATGTTTGGTGAAGAAATGTATAAATAGCACATGTAAAAGTACTTTGAAATGAAGAAAATAGTTAGAAATGGCAAGTATTACAGCTGTGTCAACTATCTGTGGAGACTGTTCCAGTGTGTATTCCACTACCTCTTCTATCTCCACACTACCCCATGTTCATTCCAATGAGTCAGGATGAGGTCAGGAAGGACAGACTAAAGACAGTAATTTTTATGAAACAAAATCAAGCAGGTGACTATGGAAAGCACAGCACAATTCATGGCAAAAGGTAACGTGAGGGGTGCTGGGATAGGCTGCATTTTTGGACCACCCACCTCCCTGTTTTCCGTGAGCTTTGTTGAAGTCAATGTGAGGAAACCTACCTGCCATTTTAATTAGAACTTAGGAGGGACATGGGCATAGAAAGTAAGAGGAAAATCCCCCAAGTCCATCTCCTTATAAGAAAGCCTTTTGGGAGTGATGTCATCAACATGGTGATGAAAGACATCCCTTGAACAAACGTCCCCAGAGATTCAGCAAATAAAAAGGACAAATCCCACTCACTTAAAACTCTGGAGAACTGTTGAGACTGGAGAAGGACTGCACAAATGCTGAAGCGAAGAAAAAGTAAAATACCAGATAGGAAACAGCTGTCCCAGAATGCTGGTCCCTCTGCCTCCCCTAACTTGGTCCCGCACAACTTGGGAGTCCCTCAGAGATAGAGAAGCAGGGTTCCCTCCCTCCCCCAGAGTCACGGACTTTAGAGCCACTCACAGGAGCATGCTAGAACCCCACACATATCCAGGCACTGGGTCCCGGGTCCACAGAGACCCAGGGCAGAACACAAGATGCTTGGAAGTGCTGCATGCATAAGGACCCCTGGGGGGGATACAAAAGAGAAGCCACACTGGAAAGTGGTGCACTCTCTCGAGCCAGTTTCTGTTGGCTAGACCACCTAAATGCAAAATGGGCTTCTCTGGATTGACCCCATCTGTTTCCCTGGGGTAGGATACCCTAAAGGGGAAAAAAACTAGAGGCAGAAAAGCCTCAGGGAGAGAAAAGTGGGTGGGGTTTAAATTGAACTGCTGTAAGACAGGAGGTTCCCCCAACTGAAAAGTGCAAGGAAAATGGAGCACTGAATGAGGGAGAGAATTTAAACAAACCATAGAAGCTGAGGAGAAAATTCTGCACAAAAACAGAACAGAACAAGTTTCCTGAAGAAGCAATAGAGGAAAGAAGCTTTCTCCTCTATGTGAAACAATTGCACAAAAAGTGCAATCTCAAAAATTGTACCCCATATCCAGGGCAAGAATCAGATGAAGAACAGCTGAAAAAATCTGATCAGTTAAATACAGGCTACTCTAAATGTCTAGAATAAGGTGGATTAAGCATCAAAGAAGAAACCTTAATGCAAAGCCAATCAACAATAAAACCCTAGGCAAGAAAGAGAAGCTGACCTTCAGAGTAAACTCATCAAGATAATCAGATGCATACACATTATAATTACAAGCCATCCTAAGAAATAAGAAGATATGCCCTGTCAAGCAAACAAATTAAAACCTCAGAGGAGACACAGAATTTGGAACAACTTATCAAAGTTCGAATAAGTCTCCTAAATTAATTCAAGGAGATGAAGGAAAATATGGCTAAAGAGATAAAGAATATTAGGAAGACATTGTGTGAACATACATAATTTGAAAGTATAAATAGAAAAATAACAGAAATTATGGGGATGAAAGGCAAAATAGAGATTAAAAATACACTAGAGGCATACAACACCAGATTTGAACAGGCAGGAAAAGTCAGTGAGGTAGAAGACAGGACAATCGAAATCCTACAGACAGAAAAACAGATAGAGAAAAGAATTGAAAAAAAATTGTCTCAGGGATTCGAGTGACAGCATGAAGCACACAACTGTGGGTGTCCCAGAAGGAGAAGAGAAGGGAAAAAGGGCAGAAAGAATATTTGAGGGAATAATGGCTGAACATTTCCCAACTCTTATGAAAGACATAAATATACATGTCCAAGAATTGCAATGTACTCCAAACCAAATAAATCCTAATAGACCTACCTCTAGACACATACTAATCAGAATGTTAGATACCAAAGATAAATAGGGAATTCTGAAAGCAGCAAGAGAAAAGCGATTTGTCACATACAAGGGATCTGCAATAAGATTGAATGATGATGTTTCATCAACATCATGGAGGCGAAAAGGCAGTTGTATGATATATTTAAAGTACTGAAAGAGAAAACTGTCAGCCAAAATTTCTGTATCTGTCAAAACTGTCCTTCAAAAATGAGGGAGAGTTTAAAATATTAACAGATAAAAGGAAACTGAGAGTTTGTAAACAGAAACTGGGAGAGTTCATCAACAAGAGACCTGCCCTACAAGAAATACTAAAGGTAGTTCTGTAGATTGAAAGGAAAAGACAGGAGAGAGTGGCTTGGAGTTGTGTTAAGAAATGGAAATTATTAGTAATGGTAAATAAAAGGGTGAAAAAAGAGACGAAAAATAAGATATGACATATGAAACAAAAGAATAAAATGGCTGAAGTAAGTACTGCCTTTACAATAATAAAATGGAATGTTAACAGATTAAACTCCACAATGAAAAGACATAGATTGGAAGAATGGGTAATAAAGCATGATCCAATTATAGGTTGCTTATAAGAGACTCACTTTAGACACAAAGACACAAATAAGTTGAGAGTGAAAGGTTGAAAATAGATAATCCATACAAATAGTAACCAAAGAAAAGCTGGGGTAGCTCTATTAATATCAGGCAAAATAGACTTTAAATGCAAAGTTATTATAAGAGACAAAGAAGAATACTACATATTAATAAAATAGGCAATCTACCAAGAAGAAATAACAATTGTAAATATATATGCTCCTAACCACGGTGCCTCAAAATACATGAGGCAAACACTGGCAAAACTGAAGGGAGAAATAGACGTCTCTACAATAATATTTGGAGACTTCAATACACCACTTTCATCAATAGATAGATCATCTAGACAGAGGATCAATAAGGAATAAGGAAACAGAGTACTTGAATAACGTGATAAATGAACTAGACCTAACAGACATAGACAGAACATTGCACCTCAAAACAGCAAGCTATACATTCTTTTCAAGTGCTCATGGATCATTATCCAAGATAGACCACATGTTGGGTCACAAAACAAGTCTCAGTTAATTTTTTTTTTTTATTTAAGGGTTCAGCTTTTTATTGAACATGTTACAAAAGGGGTTTAGTCAAAAAGACCAAAGCCCATGTCATCATCAAAGTCTCAATTAATTTTAAAGGACTGAAATTATACAAAGCATTTTCTCTGACCATAATGGAATGAAGCTTGAAATCAATAACAGGAAAAGAATTGGAAAATTCACAAATATATGTAAGTTTAATAGCACACTCTTAAATAATCAGTGGCTCAAAGAAGAAATTGCAAGGGTAATCAGTAAATATCTTGAGACAAATGAAAATGAGAGCACAAGATATCAAAACAAACGGGATGCAGGAAAGGCAGTGCTGAGAGGGAAATTTATAGCCCTAAACACCTACATTAAAAAAGAAGAAAGAGCTAAAATCAAAGACCTAACTACACACTATTAAAAAAAACTACAAATGTTGGAGAGATTGTGGAGAAATAGGAACACTCATTTATTGCTGGTGGGAATATAGAAAATGGTGCAGCTGCTGTGGAAGACAGTTCGACCTTCCTCAGGAAGCTAAGTATAGAATTATCATATGATCTGGCAATCTCACTACTAAGTATATACTGAGAAGAACTGAAAACAGTGACTTGAACAGATATTTGCACACTGAACCCTACTGTAGACGATGGACTATAGTTAATAGCACAAGTATAAGAATGTTCTTTCATGAGTTATAACAAATGCATGATACTCATACAAGGTTTAATAACAGGGTGCTATATGGTGAAAAAAATACACCTAATCTAAATTACGGACGATAGGTGCTAGTACAATTTTAATCATTTTTCCTCAATTGTACCAGAGGTAATTACTGTTAAAAGAATAGTATGATTATTTAAAAAGTGCTGTCTTAAATTGTAACAAATATTTCAAACCAAAGTAAGGTGTTGATGGTGGGGTGATGTATGGGAATCCTGTATTTTATTCATGATTGTTTTGTAAAACCAAAATTTCTTTAATAAAAGAAATTAAAAATTTTAAAAAGTGAAAGCCATTGGGGATGGATCAGCCCCCAATTACTAGGGAGGGCAGTTAGCTTCCATTCCAACTGACTACAGACAGTTATGATCAGACAATTAAATAGAGACATAGCCTATGTAACTAAAAAAAGCTAGTACCTGTCTTGCAAGTCAATATTAACTTTGAGTTTTTCCAGACAACCTCCTTGCCCCATCTCAGAATCACATCTCAGATATAAATGTCAAGTAAGGCAGCAGAAATTAATTTAATATGCTTTATGGGCACTGGGTAATACCCAAAAGACTAACAATAGCAGCAAGAATTAAAAAAGAATTGGGAGTGGGTATGCTTTATAGGGGTTGGCACACTGCCAAGGGCAGAAGAGTAAATGGGAAGAGGAAACACTGGTAATTGGGGTCAGTGGTCAGCTTTCTTTTCAGCATGAGTGGTTTTTGAAACCACCAGAACTCCTTTCAAAGACTCCACTAGGCTTTTTTGTTCCAGGGTCTACCTCAGAGACATCAGGATGCTCCTGTTTTCTAATATACAGGTGCCAGGTTGCTGGTACTGATAATAAATTTGGTTCTAGCAACTATAGAATTATTTGTGAGGGATTAGAATAGATGAACCTAATTGTGATTTTGTCTGCTTTGGAACATTTTAGCATGTGTTTACGTGGCTGGCTCTGAAATTAAATCACATTTACTGACCGAGCAACCTTAGGTGGTTGAATTAACCTCCGTGTGCCTTAATTTTCAAATTTGTAAACCTGAAGCAATATTGGCACCTACTTCATAGGGTTGTTGATAGGATTAAATCAGTTGATAGATATAAAGCGTATAGAGCAGTGCATGGTGCATAGTAAGTACTCGGTAAATATTGGTTATTATAATCATCCTGTCAATAAAAGGCATGCAATCTGAAGTTTCCAACTTTAGATTAGGAAGGTCCATTTTTCTCCCTTGGTGTCCAGAGATCACAATGCTTCTGAGATCCTGTGATTCAGTCCCTCCCTTGGATTCAACCTCCTTCAATAGGAGACAGAGTTGAAAGAGCTCTTCTGGGAGGCAAAGTCCTGAGTTGGAATGCCAGCTCAGCTACTAATTAGATGGCTTCAGGGTAAAATCACTTTCCCTCTTGGAGTCTCAATTTCTAAATGAGAGGACTCTAGGAATGCTCATTGTCCCCAAATTCTGAGAATCTTCTGCTCCCTTGGAAGCTCAGGGACCCTCATGACTTAGCTTGATTTCTACTTAGTGCTGAATTCTAGGGCTGCATCAGCAATTCTCCTTTCTGAAGTTACATTTTCACCATATTTTATGCCTCCCATTTCTCCCACTCCTCCTCCTTCACTTGGCAACTTGAGGTCCTGAAATTTCCAGAGTCTAAGTAGCCTGAAAGCTTCTCTGTCCTCTCCCCTGCTCCCCTGCATTTTCTCAAGATACTTTATGTCCGTTTACTTCCCAGACTATAGTCTCAACTGAAGATGCTCTGTGGGAAAAGAGGTAACATGTGTATGGGTCTATTTCATGTAGTTGTGGAGTCATCATACTTCCCTTAGTTTATCATCAAGTCAACTAAAAGTTGAAGTCCTAATATCATATACATCCAGCAGGTACTAAACTCCTATCCTATACAGGGTCTTAAAAATCAGGGTAGATATGAAATTATATGTGACATGATTCTCAACTTAGGACCCTGGTGTAGAGAAATGACACATGTCCATAAAATGGCAATACAGGCCCATCTGCCCTCTCTTCTATTAGCCTTTACTTGTGTGACTATTTGACTAACATCTGGTTCCCCCAAGACATGAAGGTGGAGACTATATTTTTGTTTATAATGATGCCATTTCCAGCATTGAACAGAATCCCTGATACGTAATAGACCCTCAATAAGTATTTTTCAAATGGATGAATGAATATAAACTAGTATATTAGCTTAGTCATTTGGAACATGAAATAATATAGTGCCTGGTCTTGGGGATAAGAAAAGGGAGAGAAAACTAAACTAGGAATGGATAAGAATAGTATGGGAGCTATGAAAAGCCAAGATCTGTGGTTCTTCACCCAGAAGTTTCCTGCTATCCCACAGGAAACTTTTGGCTTGGCCACATGCACGTCATAGCATCCCCTCCTTCTAAAAAGTGATCTCAAGAAACTTCCTGTGCAATCATCTTAGAAACCTTTTCCCAGGGATGCAAGTGACACTTTTAAGAGCCAATCTTCTGGGCAGATCACAGAGGGTATAGCAGCCAAAAGCAGGTTAAAAATGAGCATGGAATAGAATGTGATTTATCCTGAAAATTCAAGGCTGGTCCAATATTCAAAAGTTAGTCAGTATAATCCACAATATTAAAATCTAAAAAAGAAAAGCCCAAGATATTATCAATTGATGCAGAAAAAGCATTTGACAAATTTTAATATGCATTCATAATACAAACTCTCAGCAAGCTAGGAATAGAAGGGAACTTCCTCACCTGATAGAAGGCATCTACAAAATCTAATATTATACTTAATGCTGGAAAGAGAAAATACTTACTCTCTATGATCAGAAACAAGGCAAGGATGTTCACTCTCACCACACCTATTCAATATGGTACTGGAATTGCTAGCCAGTGAGATAAGGTAAGAAAAAGAAAAAAAGTCATCCAGATTAGGAAAAAATAAAATTATTATCTCTATTTGTAGATGATGTGATTATCTACATAGAAAATCCCAAGGTATCTAAAAAATACTCCTAGAATTACTAAGCGAATTTAGCAACGTCACAGGATTCAAGATCAACACACAAAAATTAATCATATTTCTAAATACTAGAAATGAACAACTAGAAACTGAAATTTTAAAAATCCTGCTTACAATGGCCTGAAAAAATGAAACATTTAGGTGCAAATCTAACAAAACATGTTTAGGATCTGCATACTGCAAAATGCTGATGGAAGAAATCAAAGAAGACATTAATAAATGGAAAGACATATCATGTTCATGGTTTGGAAGACCCAACAGATTAATGATGGTAATCCCAATTTAGATCCCAGTAGGCCTTGTGTGTGTGTGTGTCTGTGTGTGTGTCTGTGTGTGTGTGTGTGTGTAGAAACTAACAATATAATTCTAAAATTCATTTGGAACAATAAAAGAACTAGAACAGCCAAAAAAAAAAAAAAAAAAGAAAAAGAAAACTTTGAGAAAGAAGAACCAAGTTGGAGGACTTACACTGCCTGATTTCAAGACTTACTATAGAGCTATATCAATCAAGATAATGTAACATTAATGGCAAAATAAATAAATAGATCAGTGAAACAGAGTAGAGAGTGTAGAAATAGACCCACATACATAAGGTTAATTGATTTTTGACCAAGGTGCAAAGGCAATTTAGTGGACAAAGGGTGATCTTTTTAACAAACTGTGCTGGCAAAGTTAGATATACAGATACAGAAAAATGAATGTTGACCCATGCCTCATACTATACACAAAAATCAACTCAAAGTGGATTATAGACCTAAGAGTAAAATTTAGAAGGAGAATGAAAAGACAAGACACAGACTTGGAGAAAATATTTTCAAATCATATATATGATAAAGGACTTTTATCCAGAATATACAAAGAATTCTCAAAATTCAATAAGGCCAAAAAAAAATTACAAATGAGCAAAGGGTTTGAACAGACACTTCCCCAAAGAGGATATATGGATAGTAACTGAGCCTATGAAAAGATGTTCAACTTCATTAGTCATTAGGAGAAATGCAAATTAAAACCACAATGAGATACTACTACTCACGTCTTAGAATGGCTCAATAAAATACTGACAATATTAACTGCTGGTGAGGATGTAAAGTAGCTGGAACTCTCATACTCTGCTTGTTGGAATGCAAAATGGTACAGCCACTCTAGAAAACAGTTTGGCAGTTTCTTACAAAGTTAAATGTATACTTATCATATGATCCAGAAATCCCATGTCTAGATATTCAGCCAAGACAAAAGAAAACTGATGCTCACACAAAAACTTGTACACGAATATTTATGACAGTTCAACTTATAACCATCAAAAACTGGAAACAACTCAAAAGTCCTTCAATAGGTGAATGGATAAACAATCTGTGGTAAATCCATACAGTGGAATGCTACTCAGTAATGATAATAATGAAAGAAAACTATCGATATACCTGATAACTTGGATGACTCTCAAAGCTCAGAAGGTTGCATCCTGTATGATTTCATTTATATGGCTTTCTCAGAAAGACAAAACTAGAGAGACTAGACCAGTGGTTGACGGTGGCTAGGGGCAGGGAGAGAGTGTGATTACAAAGAGGTAGGATGAGGGAATTCTGTGATGGTAATGGAGATAGGGTTCTATTTATATGTTAAAACTCAGAACTGTATAATTCTCCAAAAGTCAATTTTACTATATTTATTTTTTGTAAAAAAAAAAAAAAAAGTGAACAGAGCCATTTGTAGGGAAAAGAAGACATGAAAGGGCAGCCTGAGATGAGTCCAACAGAAGATGAAGAGGCAGAGGCAGAATTTTCCTTGGCTCTTGGTTAGGTTGAGGTATTTTATGAGCTGTCTGTTGAATATAATTCTTGGATGTTTTTGGCACTAACCTGAAGAAACTATGCCCCTTTTATCCCTTCGGTTGCCTCTTTGGGTCCACATTTCCCTCCATGCCAGTGGAGGCATGGGTTGGGGAAATCACTGCAAGACGTAAGCATGAGGCTTTCCAAATGATTGGGCTCTCACTGAAGGATGCTGCTCACCATCAACCAGTAGCAGTGATGTCCATCTTGCCCAAGTTTCTCCCTCCCCTGCACTCCCGGTGACCTCTAAATGGCACTGTCCCAAACCAGGGACAGTCACTTGTCCACTCACTTCCCAACTATTTACAGAGCCCCTACTTGGTACCAGGCACAGCCAGGGACCCCGCTGCCAGGCTGTGGCCCACGGCATATTCTGGAGGGCACGGCTGTCAGAGCAGCTGTCCTCTCAATGTCCAGCAGTGGCATGTCCTGTCCAAAGGTCCTAGGCTATTATCTCATTTCCCATCTTTGCCGATTTTAAATGCTTTCCAATGCTTCACTCCTTTCTCAGATGAAGATTTAAACATAGGCAGATGTACATCCAGCATGGCAATATTTTTCTGTTGACTCATCTCCATCAGCACTTGCTTCCTTGACTCTCTGAACCTATTTGATTTGTACTTTCAGCAGAATGACTTTTCATTAGAAAATGAACTTTCATAAGAAAATTCATTACCTTTCTGTTGCCAGAAATTTAATAGGAGGTTGGTGAGATTAGGTCTTAGAGAATAGCAGTGACTTGTCCAAGGTCTCCTAGTAGATTGGCAATTGAACTTGGGCTGGAGCTCAGGCCGTGAGAGATCTGAATCCATACCCATAGTCACCAAACCAGAGAGCTGACGGTTATGCGTGCTGAAGAATTGCTCAAGTCCCTCTCCAAAACACCAAACAGAAATGGGAGAAGTTCTCTCCTGAATATTTGCACAAGCAACATAGGACAGAAATGCTTTCAAAACACACAGTCATGCCCTGGGGGCAAGAGATGTTTTTGATATAAGTTGCGATGACAGCAGTTTGCAACAGACCCGGATTCAGGGAACTGTTCCAGCATGCCAGAGGTTTGGAGGCTTTTAACACTCATAATTCACCCTCACACACACACACACACACACACACACACATACACACACAAACACACATGCTAACTGTGCTGAAGCAATGTTAAGGAGCTGACAAACCACAAAGACCAGGAAATGCAGAGTGAATGCTGATCGGAAGAGCAATAGAAAGTAAATGCGTATCAAAACGCAATCTGGGAGTACAGGCTGGCCTTATGAGGCTTGAAAGCAATTCTGATGATTTCCCAGCACACACACAGGCCTCCAGGAAGGCAGAAGGCAGCGTCGACCACTGGCCTGGCACACACTGCAAATGCTCTGCCCCTATGCTCTGTGCAGAGTGGCTGGTCAGATGCTAAACGTGGGTCAGGGCTCACCGACTTAGAACGCCATTTCCAACGCTTCGCGTAATGCTTTCCGAAATTAGTCTCCATTTCACTGAGAGCAAGAACAGAATTGAGGAATCTAGGTTAGCTTGGGGTATGTCGCTGAATAGGGCAATTTGTCACATAGGATCATCCCACCCGTACCCCCCACTCACCCACTCCCACCTCTGCCCCCAACATTCTATGCAAGTCTCATTGATATAATTTTCCTGACCTTCCCTGTCCCTGGAAAAGAACAATAGAGAAACAAACTTGAAAGATACTTCAATTTCCTGTTCCTTTGCTTCTTGCTAATAGCTATGTGAATATGCCATCCTGCACAGAGATAAAGGACACTCAGAATGGGTAGAGTTAGAGAAGGAACCACAGTCCGGGGCATGCAGCCCCGGTGTCCACCTCTTGCTCCACTCTCCTCCCTGCCTCTGACCCAGATCCCCCAGCAACTGCCCTGAGCATTGATTTCCATACTTGAGCTCCCCTTCACCTGCCCTCCTGGCTATTTAACTGAAAGATTAAGGCAAGTCGATGGCCTGAGACTCTACAAGATCTCTAACTGATGGGAACGGGTGCTGATCATGGGATTGGGTGTTGGTGGGAATGGAATTTTGATATTTCTTTTGACCTTGGCAGTCCTCATGGTAGAGAGAGGATGTGACAGTCACTAGCAGATCTCACTGCTAGTCCTAACTCTAACTAGCTGACTAACTAGTGACTAATGACTATAACTAGTGGCTAACAGGCAAGGAACTTGTCCTTTAAGGTTCTACTCCTGATACAACTGTATGCTCTCCTGGTGCCCAAACAGATGCAAGAAGAGCACAGCACAACTTTCCACCCAGCCCACCCTTTCCCCGTCACCACTGACTCTTGTCTTGCCCTAAGGCTTCAAGACACAAAATTTCTGCTAGGTCCCCAAACACAGAGGTCCTGAGCTCCCCCTTGCCTTCTAATGAGACCATATTCTCAGGCCACTGGGAGCAAATTCCACTGTGAAAATATTTCTTCTCCAGCATACAAGCCATCTTGTTCCCATCTCTTCATGAGACTAAAGACAGTTCTCCAGCTACCACTGTATCAACTATTCCTTTTAAGACTGCTGGAAAGAGTTGGGCCTCCGGACGAAAGAAACTTCAGGGAGGTGCTGCCCCCTTCTGGGAGACATGGAAAAGAAAGACCCTAAAGAGCAGGAATTTCCCGCCTTGTCTGATTGCCCCCTCTTTGTGGAGGAGATATGCTGCTCTCTATTCTAGGCATTGCCAAAGAATGATGGAATCACCTGGAAGCAGAGGAAATGTGGATAAAATTAATCATCCAGCAATCTTTGCTTCCATCCCCCTGCCTCCTGGCAAGTCCCCAGGCATCTCAGGTTCCTAGCACCCTTACCATTGAAAAAGAAAATCTCCCGGTGTCTAACAAATCCCTTTCTTGCTACAATGCAGCTTCTCACTTCTTTTTGGTCAGTAATGAAGAGAGTAAACAAGCCAAACTGAGCACCTACTGTGTGCTTAGCTCACAAACACAAACAAGCCCCAGCCTTGCCCTCAAAGAACTCGGCATAGTCAGAGGGCAGAAAAGCAAACAGGGAGAAACCACGTGACATGGGTAAATGCAATGATGAATGTGTCCAGTGGGTTAAAAGAGCCCAGAGGAGTGGCAAGAAACCCAGGCTGGGTGGTGGGCATCAGGATCCTAAAGAAAGTGAAAGCATTCTCAAGCAGAGCACACCTTGAGTGAGTCTTAAAGGATGCATAGGATTTAGGGAGTGATGGTTAAGAAGAAAAGCAAGAATGTGTGAATGTATATAGACATACATGCATGGGTCAGAGGAAAACCCGTATTTGTTATCTATCTATCTATCTATCTATCTATCTATCTATCTATCTGTCTGTCTATCTACCTACCTACCTACTTAGCTAGCTAGCTACCTCTCCCGTGTTTTCTTCGCTGTAGGGATCAGAGAACAATAGGCCACTCCAGCTTGCGTTGGACTGCACACCATCTAAACTAGCCAATGGGCTGTCAGAGTTTGCATACAACCTCTGTCTATAAATAACACCCTGCATGTACTTAAACACACACACACACACTCACACACCCATCTGAAAATAGCATTGGCTGTTCTCACAGTGACTTTGAACTGAGAGTTTATATTTAGTTTACTCCCTCCCATCTATTTATGTTTCTTTTGTTTACATAAATATTCCTCACCATTTATGCTGCCGTGTCTGGGCACCTGATGTCATTGCAAGAATACATAGAAACTTCATTCCATCAGAACTGGGCGGCCAAATCCAGCTCTCCTTATCCCCGATCTGTTTGCAAATGTGCTTCTTAGAATTCCACAATTCCAAGCTTGAAAAGAGACTTGAGGAGTCACTTTTTTTCCTAGCCTCTGCCTCCAGCTAAATTCCCTGGAACTGAGCCTCCCAGGAAGGGAGCTGTGCTCCATCCCCTTTGTCCTAAATTGGCACTTTGCAGGCTTTGCCTCCCTTCTACTGGAGCAACCCCAAACCGCTCCCTCTGCTCAGAGGCCCTTTGAAGGCTCACAGGCTGTGGATTTGCAGCCAATGCCTTTTCCCAACCAACATTCCCACCTTATTTCCCTTTGGCCCTTAGCCTTGATTTTTATCAATCTTTTAAAAATCATTTCCACAAATTCTTCTTAGAACCTCCCTTCAGATTCTGTGCTTTCCTCACAGTTGAAGATTCAGAAACCTGGTGAGACCCTGGGTCTGCTTGAAGACCATTGGAAGACTGCTTCAGAGTCCCTGGAAGGATGCCCGGAGCTCCGATCACGTTCTGGTGCCACCTCAGAGAATCGTGAGCATTACAAGGGTGACTATGAACTCTGGATCTTTTTCTGTTCTTCTCCCAGAACAGCAGAGAGAGCACAGGCTTTAGAGTCAGATAGCCCTAGTGGCAAAACTCTGCTGCTTACAGCTGTGGAGTCTTGGGCAAGTCTCTAAACTACTCTGAGCCTCAGTTTCTCTATCTGTAAAATGGAGATAAACACTTAACTTTCAAAGTTGTGAGAAAATATAAACAGTAGAAAGAGTAAGTGTCCAATAGTAACTGTATGTCCAATATTCCTTTCCTTTCTCTTTCTTTGAGAAGCTCCCACGTAATTTTTTTAAAAATCTCCATTCCAATTAAGACTTTCTACAGCTTCTGTAGATTCTAAGGGAGTCTCAAGCTGCCCTCTAAGGTGAGAGCCATGCCTACGACAGAGCACAGCCTCTGAGTCACTTTCAGGATTAAATTGTTGCATAGCCTCGGTGCCTTCTATGAACTGCTTGGGAAGAACAAGGAACAAAATCCTGTTGTGTGGCACACAGCATTCCAGAAGTGCATGGCCAGGAGGAATAGGAGGAGGTGGGGATGAGAGATGGAGAGTGAGGCACTCAAAGGGGGGACACCCAAGGGTGGGGAGGGGCAGACCTCTGAGAGGAGGGGAGAGCCACAGCCACCCCATTCTCAGGCGTGGTCTCTCTTTCTTGGATGCAATCACACCCTCGCCTGGCTCTCACTGCACCTACAGCCAGCCAGGTATTTATTCCAGGCAGTCTTGCCTTTTATTGCCATCAATCCCAAACCAAGGAGGGGAGAACAGAATCAAAAAGTCATAAACAAAGTTCTAAATTGCCTCCAAGTTAAAAGCTTGTCTTCAATGTGCATGCTGGATAAATAAGTCATCTGATACAACCAGGACCCTGTAAGTGCCTGCTCATTGTCATCCTCCTCCACCGCTCTGCTCAGCATTCTGTCTCCTGGGAGGGGGCAGGGATGATGAGTCCCCAGGAAAGAAGTGACTGAAGCAGGCAGTCATCATGGAAAGCAATGGATTCCCTGCTGGACCTGAAGGCTCCCTGAGGAATCCAGACTTGTTTAAGAAATAGAGTTTCAACGGGCTTCACACACTTATCCTCCTGTCCCCTCTGTCACCTGGATAGCTGCTTCCTTCTTTCAGTCCCAAAGTGGGCACCAGCTCCCACCCCAGGGAGCCTGTGGGAGGTGTCTTGGGAGGTGGGCTCTTTCTAGTTCTTTCATGACCCTTTCTTTACCTTCTCAGTAACCTCCTGCTGTGTGTTATTTCTTATCTCACTGCCTGCCTCATGCCCCTGGTGACCTCGTTCCATTTCCAATGGGGAGTGGCTGGTCACTGCCTCCCAAATCCTAGCCTTGCCCAGGCCTGACGGCCAGTGGAGCCACTCCTTTCTCTTTCATTCAGTGACTACATATAAAATCCCTACTATGTGTCAGGCACTGTTCTAAGCACTTGGAATCCATTAATGAGATACACAGAGAAAAACTCCCCTTGCCCATGAAGCTTACATTAGCTTTCTTGATCTTTGGCTAATAATAACCCCTGACATGAAAATAATCCCTAACATTCCTGAGAGTATCTTAACGTCATCTCTCATTTGACCCCCATAGCAGCCTTTGAGGTTAGCTCAGAAGTCTTTTAGGCACTGTTTAGTACATGAGAGGAGAGACACACAGAGAGCTGACACAACCTATTTGCCAAGGCCACAGAGTGATGAGACCAATTCAGAGGTGGAGTCAGAACTAAAATCTAGGCTTCCTCTCAGTGGAGAATCTCTTCTCTGTAGCTGCCTTAATTTAATGAAATCTGAGTCTGCTATTTCTGGGTCAGTGCCTTTCCTCCAGGAAGCCTCCCCAGATTTCTTCAGCATGCTGATCTGCCCTCATCCCTGATCTACCATCACCCTCTGGTCTAACCACGCAGTGTTGTCTTATTCACATGTTGTGCTCGCCATGCAATGCTGCTTTGAGTATCACACGTGCCTGGTTAGATTGTGAATTGCTGAATGACAAGGACAGCCTAGCAAACCTCTGAATCTGTTAGTAGCGCCTTGCTGTCAGTGTACTCAATGGTTTATAAGGTGTCCCCAGACACCAATTCCTTGGCTCTCAGGGCCTCTGGTTAGGGTCTGGAGCCCCAGAATGTTATCTCTGACTGCAAATGGCCTCATTTGTTCAAACTCTGTAAGAAATGTTGGGAAGTTCCTCTTGTAGCTCCTAGCAGGGTACTGGACATGTGGTTGGCGGCTAATAAATACCTGGCATCGTACTGCATGCCAAAAAGACAACCTTTACATTGTTTCAAAGCTGGGATGGATGGGGGAGGAATCTAGTCATTGCAAATGAGGACTGAGGCCTGGAGAGGTAAAGACTTGTTGAGGGTCACACAGGTAATCGGCGTCAGAGCTGGCCAGCAGGGCCCAGCTGTCCCAACCTGCCGTCCTGCCACAGAGCTCTCTTTATTGTTTAAACACATGGTTCTTAGAAATCTATCAGGCCAAGTTCCCAAAACAGGGCTAAGACTGAGGAAGGCAGTCTTTTTATATCCCTGCTTCGCTGCCTGGGAAAGTTCTGAGAATAGTGTATTAGGGCAGGCTGTAACTTCTGCTCTGCTTCTGGGGGGAAAAGGCTTCAAGTTTGCCTGTAAGTCTGCAGACCCCCCAAAATTAGAGAGTACATGGGAGGCCCACTGAGCCTTGAGATCAGACCTTGCTCATTAGTCTCAGATGGTTGGTGTCTCAGAGGACAGCTGGGGCCACTGACAGAGGTCTCCATTCCCATGCAAGACAGAGCCTCCAAGGGCTTGGAGGCACCTGAAAGCCAGATATGATGGAGTTGGCAGTTGGATTTTGGTACTAGGTACAACTGCCCGCCCCCCCACATACACACACACAGCACACATGCATGATTAGTGAAGGTAATTTTGTAGGAAGGGAATAGAAGAGAGGCTGAGCAGAAACATATTTGGCATGCAGTGTACCATATACGATGCTGAGATATTGCTATTACTGACTCCCTACGGCACCCTGTCCAGAACATTGGTTAGAAAAAGCAGCAATATTTATGGAAAGACATTGTGACCCACCCACAAACCACAGGCTCGAATCCTGACTCTCCCTAACTCACTATGGGACATTGGTGAAGTCACATCATCTCAGGACCGCAGGTTTCTCCTCTGTGAGGACATGAGAAGCTCAGACTAGACAGGACCTAAGATTCTATTTATTTTGTTGTTGTTGTTTTGTTTTGTTTTCTACATTCCATTTGATTCCTCACTTGTTATATCTGCTGGTTTTAGAAAAAGATCTGCTAATCTGCACACAAAGATCTGCCACAGGCTTTGTGTGGCTATAGCAGGAAAGAAGAGATAGTCCTGGGGTAGAATATGATAGAATGCAAGCCTGTATTACAATACTTAACATCGTGTCTGGCACACAGCAGACTTTTAATAAATGTTTGTTGGTGGAAGGGAGGAAAGGAGAGAAGGAAGGAAGGATCAAGAGGAAGGATCGATTGAGGCATGTTGGCTTTTTTATCTTTTCATTTATACATATCTTGTTTTTTTCCTAAATAATGCATGCTAACATTAATTTGGAGCTCATTATACCATGTATAATTCTATGTACGTAAACCTATCAATTATTTAACCTTTACAGCCAGGCCATGAGAGTGATGCTATTTTTGTTCCTGTTTTACAGGTGAACACATGCAAGCATGGGGAAATATACTAACTTGCCCACAAGTCACCCAGCCAGGAAGCAGCAGAGTCAGGATTTGACTTTCCTTCTTTGGTTCCCCATCTATGGATTGAGAGCAGAGGTTGGTTAGGGAAGAGAAACTGGAACACGGTGAGACCAGGAAGAAGCCCAACCCCAGGCAACCCATGCCAAGGCTGCCCAACCCAGATGAGGACAATGGGCTTGCATCCAGAAGACTAAGATGGCCAAGGACGTGAGGGGAGTTGGCTCAGGTTGCAGGAGGCATGGCATCAATCCCAAAGGAATCCAGAAAGAGAACATGACAGAAGGAGGCTGCCTGAGGGACTTATTGAGATCTGCTTCCTTAATTGCCCCAGCCGACCTTTTATTCTGTGCAATGTAAATAGTTTATACTCTTAAATACCCTCGCCTCCTGTAGCAAAATTACTTCCACAGTGACGTGGTCCAATTGAGAAGATGTTGGAGCCAAAACATGCCTGTGTGTCGATT
Source organism: Choloepus didactylus (assembly GCF_015220235.1). Lineage (NCBI taxonomy): Eukaryota > Metazoa > Chordata > Mammalia > Pilosa > Megalonychidae > Choloepus > Choloepus didactylus. The sequence continues at coordinate 127,144,664 of NC_051314.1, forward strand.
CCAGCTCTGATGTTTAATATCCACGTGATATTGGGCCAGTAACTTTTCTCCGTGACTCAGTTTCCTCATCTGTTTCAGATAAGTCTCTAAAGCACCTAACCCAGAGCTGGACAAATAGTTGGCCTTTCATGATGTAACTTCCCTTCACTTCTCCTTTGTTGCCTGGATTCTAGAAACTTAACTTTAGAGAGTATTGTCTATTCTCAGATGGGGTGTCATAGCTCAAAAGTCATAGTCCCGAGAGAGATTCTCAAGCTGCCAGGTGGTTGTAGGTGTGCAGGAAGCCCGGGTGCTGATGAATTAAGCCAGAGCTTATCCCCTGAGGCCTGGGCTAAGGCGCATCCCCTACTCTCAGGCAGGGATCTGATGAAGCCACCAGATAGCTCACCCTCATCAAAGGTTTCTTTAGGTGCAGCCCTCTGTGAACTTCCTTGGCAATAAGTTCTTTCTTTTGTCTGACTGGCATCCCTTCTAATATAATTTGATCTTACTTCCTTTGCTCAGACTAAAGGGAAAGAAGAACAGCTGGTTACCACCACCCCCATGCTGGCTCTTCCGATAAAGGATGCTTGCGCCAAAGCAAGGGGTTCCAAAAGGTCTGAATGCTCATCCTGTCGTAAAACTCGATCCAACTGATTTGGGAGCTTTGTGGCTTAGATGTCAGTTGAGTCAACCTCAGTGGGTCCAGGCAGTCTGTGGGCAGCAGAAGATACTTCCTATGTCATGGGAGTGAGCCGTCTGGTCTTAGTGTGGTAGCAGGTGGAGCAGGGTCCATCTGTAATACCATGAGCCTTCCTCCCAAGGTGTGAATAAAGTGGAAAGGGTTCTGGGTTTGTCTGCTGGGCAGCACAGCAAGCTGAGGATGTTGGAAATTCTTGACGCACCCCTAGAATAGTGTTGGTGTCCAAAAGAGGAAGTCTTACAGCAGCCTGTGAATACGTTGTCAGCCTCACTAGTTATCAGAGAATGTGGTTTAATTCCAAAAAATTACATTTTCTGCCTGCTAGTAAATTTTGGTTTTTAAAATATTATTTCATGGTAAGACCCAATTTTAGTGGAATGCAGGGAATAATTGCACTCATACATGGTTGGGTGTATTAAACTGCATTAAAGTTCCTGGAGAGCAATTTCAATATCAGCCAAAGGCCTCAAAATACTCTTTGAAAAATAATTTTTATGCATAAGTCTATGGATAAATGTGTGTAAAATTAAGTAAGTTCTGGTTACTGCAGCATTTTTAACAACTATAAAACATTTTGTAACACAATACAATAAATATTTCAATATAAGGATTTAGTTAAATAAGTGAAAGTTCTTGATTGTGAAAAAGTATAAAACTATTAAGTATGATGTAGAAGAATATTAAAGACATAGAAAAATGGTCAGTATATATTAAGTGAAAAAATAAGCATCAGAATAACCTATATAGCATCTGTTTCTATGTTGATATCATTATCAATATATTAATGTCTATATTTATGCTTATGTCTATATCTAGTATATCTATATCATATTCTGGGAGAATATACTTCAAAATAGTGTGTTTAGGTCTAGGTGGTGACATTACAGATAATTTTAGTTTTCTCCTTTAGTTTTTCTTTAAATTTAGATTATGGAATCTAACATTTATGTAATGCATGTATATTCCACATATGAAGGAAAAATAGTAATGTATTTTAAAAATAGAAAAGCATGGGCTAACCTTCCCCCAACCTAACTCCATGTAAAAATAGAAAAGCCAAAATCAGCCTTGTAAAGACAAATTCACTGAAGGACAATATGCCAGTTTAAAGAAACATAGGAAAAGAGAGAAACACCTCCATTGCCCTGCCTTGGTTACCTCATGTGTCTGCAAGTGAACCTCAGATATGTTTTAGTTCCATCTGGCCAAGCAAAATCCTCCTTCCAAAAATGCCTCCTTAAGTCTTTGCTCAAAAGTGCCCCTATATAACCCAGCAATTCCACTCATAGTTATCTACCCAAGAGAAATGAAAACACATGTCCACAAATGTCCATGGCAGCCTTACACAGAATAGCCAAAAAGAGCAAACAACCCAGATGTTCATGAACAGATGAACAAAATGTGCTGTATCTACACCATGAAAAACTATTTGGCAATAAAAAGGAATAAAGGACTGATGCATTCCACAACATGAATGAGCTTCAAAAACATTATGCTAAGAGAAAGAAGCCAGGCACAAAATTTTATAGATTTTAAGGTTCCATTTATAGCAAATCTCCAGAATAGGAAAATCCCTAGAGACAGAAAGTAGCTTTGGTGGTTGCCTAGGACTGGGGCATTGGGGCAGGGTGGGATGGAGGTGACTGCAAAATATGGGCATGAGGTTTCTTCTTGGGGTGATGGAGATGTTCTAAAATTAGATTGCAGTGATGGCTGCACAGCTCTGAAAATATACAAAAATTCACTCACTTAAATGAGTGAATTTTATTATATGTACCTTATATCTCAACAAAGCTGTTTTTAAACAAAAGGGCCCAGAGGCTATGCTGTACTTGAGGGACACAACTCTGTGTGCATTTATTCCTCCAAGTATTCATTCATCAAATATTTTTCAAGTGCCAGCAATTTGCCATGTCTTGTTCTAAGAATACGTGTATGAAAGGAACAGAAATGACCAACTGTACTGAGTGATTTGCATATCAATTTACATGTTGATATCTACCCACAGACTCTTAAAAAAATAAGAGCAGGAGCATTCCTTACTCATCTTTCCCACCTTCAGAACCTTGCTCAGTGCGTGGCATAGGATAGCCCCGTCTGGCATATGCTGTTGGAGAAATAAGTCAAGTAGATGTAAATAGAGCTTAAAGTCAAGAGAGGATTAGAGAGATGTTTGAATTCCCTGTGATAGCACACAGAGAGGGAAGGCAACAAGGAAAGGACAAGCCACGGCTATGGGGAAAAGATATGATCTTCTGGTGTCTCAGGACCAGGGAAGGGCCCCTCTGAAGCTCTGGTTCATGGCACTTAGCAGGTGGCAACCCCCCCCCGCCCCCCGCCCAAGCTATATTAGTCAAGGTCCTGGCAGCATCATGGTTAGTGGTTCAAGCATAGAGCCTGGGAGCGTCTCATTCTCAGCACTGTCTGAGCTCCAGGCTTCATACCATTACCCTATCCCACCCTTTCTTGGGGGATTTAATGGGCAGCTCTGCTGAGCTTCTTCTCTGCTTCCACCTTCCCCATGAGCTCAAGTTCCCTGTTTGGAGCCAGCCACCTGGTAGGAAGTGGTTGTCAACATCAGGATAAGCTCCACCCCCAGCTTCTGTTCCACGTGGTACAGAGCCAGCTTTGCCTCCCTGTGCCTCCGCTGGAAGAACACTTTGCAATGTGTATGCAATGCTGTAACTGTTTATTCCCTTTGATCCAGTGATTTTACTTCCAGGAACCTGTTCAAAAACAAAAAAAAAATAAGAGGTGTTCCCAAGGGGTCTGCATATAAGGTTGTCCATTGTGGTAACAGTTGTAATTGCTAAAGGATCATCAATGATCGGGAATGGTGAATTTAGCTATAATACAACTGTGTAAGGAAATATCATGCAGTCAGAACAACTGTGTTGCAAGTGAATTTAATTATAAAGGGAAGGATTTGACCTTGACATATTGTTAAGTGAGAAATGTAAATTGCAATATTCTACGTAGAGTGCGACTTCAATTTTATATTTATACATCAAGATTTTTTAGAAGCAGAAAAATATCAATACCTTGTAGTGACAGGGAACCTCATGCTAGGTAGTTGGATGAAGGAACAGCAAGAAGAGAACTTGTGCCAAGTTCCTGGATGTTCAGGCCACCAGTGAGTGCAAACATTCACCCACGCATGGAGAGAAGAGTGGAGGCTCTGTCTGAAAATGGCAACAGTGGTTATCTTAGGTTGGGCGCATAATGGCAGATGTTCCTGCTTATTTGTGTTTGTCTCTGAATTTTCCAAAGTTTCTACAATGAACAAAAAACAAAAATGTTTAAAAACAACAAAATAAGGAGCCTACTTTTTCACAGCAATAGTGACAGCAGTTTCTAAAAAGGACACCTTGCATGGTCAGGTAGAAATGTGTTCTACAAACTACCTTGTCCGATTTGTCCTAATTGCCAGGAGTCTGACTTGAACTGAGTGCCCTAAAACTATCAGAGTGACCCAACAGCACAAAGACTTCACTCCTCAGTAACTGACCACTGGCAGACCTCTGCTGCAAGGGAAAGCAAGACCAGGGTTGCTTCTCTTTCAGGAAACAGTAATTTAAAATTTGTAGAGGCTTTGCTTCCTTAATTTGGAACTGATGTTTCAGACTCTGATAAGTGTCCTTCTTAACATGACTTGGAATTGCACTGGGAACAGTCCCAAGCGAGGGCAATAGCTGCAGGGCCTGTCTCTTACTCCTTGTACCCCAGCTCATCCCAAAGACAGAGGGGGCTCAGGAGGCACCCACTGCAAGTGAAGGCAGAGTATTCTCCTTTCTGCTCTTTAGTCCCGGAGGGCTTCCCAAAGGAGGAGGAATTTTAGAAATGGACTGAAAGATGGTAGAGATTGGGCAAGAAGATCTGGGAGAAAGTGGGTATGAGAATAAGCATCTGTCCAAAAAGACTAATACAAGTCTCCCCTTAAAACTTCAACCCCAGGGGGGGTCTCAGCTTTGCAAACCCGTAGACCTTATAAAAAGCCCATGTATGTCAGATTCCAAGAGCAGGATGATTTGGACCCTGTGCATGTAACTGTGAGAGGCTGCCCATTCTGGAAAGGTATCTTAGCCAAACATCCTGGGATTTTCGTCATATGCTCTGAGGGGCACTGGGACCCAGTGGAGGGGAAGGTAAGGAGTGCGATTAAGATAAAAGGTTCCTCCCCACACACCACCTCCCCTAGCCAGGATGGTGGTCATTGGGAGGATTTGCTGATCTTGTACCATAGGATGCTCAGGGGATAAAGCCATCATCCCCATACCCCCCAACAGCAAAATGGAGACCCCTAGGATGGAGCCCAGGTTCTTTCCTATTTCGTTTCCTGCTGTTTCCCCAGAGCCAAGCACCATGCCCAGCATAGAACAGGGCCTCAATAACTACTTTTTAGAATAATGTATGTGTGCTGGTGGACTGAAGTAGGCAGAATAATCTTGCTCCATTTGATTGAGGAACACTGTGATCTGCAGGCTGCCCCCATATATGCGATGACCAAAAGAAGCTGGAGGGCAGCCAGAACCCACTGGGGCTGACTTAGTGGGCTTCACACTTGAGCTGTTGCCTCCATCACCACGAACGCACTTTCAAAGGCAGAGAGAAAACATTAGTGTCTTCTAGTGACAAAGAAACTCATATGACCTATTTAGAGCAGGAATTGAACTTCCATATAGTAGTGGAGGTGACAGCAGGGATGAGCCAAAAGCAGTGGGCTCTGGGTATTGGCAGGTGCACCCCTCAGAGGGTCAGGGGTAGCACAGAGACTGACCAGGGACCAACACAGAGGTGACAAAGTTCTGGTCAACACATGAGGTGGAGACCCACAGGAAGACTTGTGAGAAGCTCAGCCCAAATCCTGGGTGTTCTTTTTGGAGCCAGAAGGGCTAGAGAAGGGAGTCAAAGCACCATTAAACCAACAGAGACTCACCCTCCACTTCTTTTCCTCTCTGGAGGGAACCTGTTGGAAACCACAGGTGCCCAAGGAAGCGGACGAGTGGGCTTCACACTGATCATTGCACATTGCAGCTCTCTCCCCTGAGGACCTGATCTCCTGGGCTGCAGTGAGAGGGTCGCCAGGTGGGGGGTGGGGCTAGGAGTGGGAGGGGTGGGCTTAAAGATTATTTTAGAAAACAAGCATTGGACTCCTTCCCTGAATTATCAAAGGCACTTAGGAGGCAGTTTGAGATTGGGATGGGAATAATGGGAGGGGAAGCTTTGAGGCATTCATTAACCTTTGCCCTTCTTTCATTTTGATATCGCAAACTCCAATTACACGTCCTTTCTTAGGGTTTTACTCAGGGGACAAGGGTGACCCTTCCCTTCACCCCATCTCCAAAGACCCTCAGAATGGGCCGAGACACAAGCATCTCCTTTCACACAGAGTGCTGTGCCCTGTCAAATCCTGATGGGCTCCTTTTGTCTCCCCTGCCCACCCTCTGTGGTTTGCAAAGCTGGCTGGAAGACTGACTCCAAGTGGAAACCAAAGACTTTTCATCAGGATTCCAGTGATGTGAAGGGTAGAGTATCTGCTTGCACAGCCCCCAGATAAATGCCCCTCCACACACATACACACACTCACACACACACACTCTCACACTCTTTTTAACCTGAATTTCTTTCCTTTGGGTCACTGTTTCTTAACCGTCAATTCCCACGGCTCTTTAATCAACCTGCAACTGGCTGACTGGGGAAAGAGATAAACTACCTGAGTTTCTAAAAAATTTTATGTTTTTAAAATTCTGTAAATATTTATATTGTTTTAATAGTAATATAATCATTACAAAAAATAAAATAATAGACAGGAAAAAATTTCACTAGCCTCTTTCCAGAGAAACTACTCTTACTAATATCAGGCTATATTATCTTAAACTTCTAGATACATCTATGCTTAATTTTTTCTTATGGGCATATATCTATATCAATATATATTTTTAAAATTAAAAGATGAGATTATGCCCTTACAATACACCTCTTATTTGTTTAACATATAAAGAACATCTTTTCAGGCCAATAATATATGCCCACAAGATTATATTAAATGACTGAAGAATACTCTGGTGGAAGGCTGGCATAATTAACCAATTCTCTACTGTTGAACACTTAATATACATTGAACACTATAAAATAAATGTCATTAAAGCCAAATTTTTAATCTATCCATTAACGATACACTTTTAGCAGTAAACCACCCCAAATCAGACTTCTGGAGGAATAGAACCTTGCCCAAAAGAGTAAGTTCACATTTGATGGGAGGGCTAGGGCTGAAGTGTTGAGCAGGGGTTGTTTCCTGTTAGGAGTAGAACGTGTGAGCAAGGAAGGCTGTGGAATGGGAGGATGGAGAAGTCTGTCGTAACCCCCAGTGGCAGATTTTCTGAGAAGCTAATGAAGATCCAACTTCAAGGACCCTCAATTGCACAAGCCCTTTCTAAGACACTTCCCAGGAGAGGCCCTGGTAAGGTTTTAATGCAAAATGTTGCAAGAGTTAATTTATTTTAACTGCAATTTTTTAAGAGGCTGCCTCTCTCCACCCCAACTTCTGCTTCATCATGCTTCCCGTCATATCAGGAGTCACTGGAGAGGCCATGGACATTTTTAGGATATTGCTAAAGCTACCTTGGTCAGCTAAAGGGTTGCTGGCTACCCCAGGAGGAATGGCTTCCAGGCATCTCCTCTGTGTGATTCTCCTCATGCTGAGGCAGAGCTTGCAGGGCCAGAGGTCTTATTGCACTATGAACATGTCCTGTGATTTCTGCACCAGAAGAATATTAGAATTGAAGGAGCCAAAAGCTAGTCTGTGGGAAAAACAATTCTGGTCACCAGAAGTGTGAAGTTGTAAGCCAAGAGATCAGTTCTCACCGACTCCTAATTAAGACAGAAATTCTCTCCCGTAAGATATACAGAATACAGGACTATACATACATGTTTTTGATGTGACTCAGACAAAAATAAAATTTACTGGAATTCCTCTGTTCATAAGGCCTAAAGCTGTAGAAGCCCTGCAGACAGCAAGTCCTCTCACTGTGTCTTACACATCCTAACCATGGCTGCTGAAAAGCAGATTTTGATCAACAGTGCTGGAGGAAAGCCTGGTTTATCTTTCTTTTCTTTATATAGATTATGATTTTACAAAGTTGTTGCCAGATGAAGAGATGATTCAAGAGAATGTAGGGAAAAAGGCCCAGTGCCAAGAAGCTAATTAATGAAAATATTGTTATTTTTCTGGATTTTGAGATGTGTTGTATATGTTAGCTTTTTGGTGTGTGGTTTAATTTTTTTTATTAAATTCAGTTTTATTTTGAGATATATTCACATACCATACAATCATCCAAAGTGTACAATCAGCTGTTTACAGTACCATCCTATAGTTGTGCATTCATCACCCCAATCTATTTTTGAAAATTTCCTTAGAGCAGAAAGAATAATAATAAAAAATAAAAGTAAAAGAGAACAACCAAATCACCTCTCCCCTCCCACCTATTTTTCTTCTATTTTTTGTCCCCATTTTTCTACTCATCCATCCATACACCAGATAAAGGGAGTGTGGTCTATATGGTTTTCACAATCACACTGTCACCCCTTGAAAGCTACATTGCTATACAATTGTCTTCAAAAGTCAAGGCTACTGGGTTTACTTCTAGCTATTCCAATGCATTAAAACCTAAGGAGGGTTATCTATACAGTGCATAAGAATGTGCACCAGAGTGACCTCAGACTCCATTTGGAATCTCTCAGGCAGTGTATGTCACCTTTCTATAGTGTTTAATATGCTGTGATTTCTTTTCTCATTTTAAATGAATGCACACTTTTAATTTTCACTCAATTCCATATCCAAGATTTTTATATTCTTCTTTCTTAACTGTATAGCTTCATGCCTCTCAAAACCTGGATGTACCCTTGTAGTCCCCATATTTCCCAAGTACATGCTGGGCACAGAGAAGTTTTCTCAGTGCATGTTTATTGATCAGAAGTGACACCCATCAAACGGAGAGGGCAGATGCAGCACACTGCAAAGCTCAGGTTAGCAGCGGGGATGTATTGGCTACCTACCGTTTCAGGTGCTGTCAGGGATAAGAAGTTGGAATCATCCCTGTGCGATCAGCTTCCTCCTGATCACCTGGCCCTGGGTTCTTTCCTCACCATCAAGCAAATTACATTGACTTCTTTGCCCTGGCCTAGTGATTTCTCTCTGAGTCTTGCTGAGTGCTGCACGCTAGCTTCTGACTGTACCACCCTCTCTCTGGGTGTCCATATTCCAGCCCAGAGAGGGCTGCTGGTAAACACAAGAAGCCAACCTACCCCAGCACATAGCAGGCCCCAGGGGCTCCTTCTGTTGGTGCATACAGGCAGAAGTGCCAAGAGCTCCCAGGGGTCAGGCTGTGTTTACAGTAGCCAGACAGGAGAACCGTCTTCAGAGGGGCCCCGGGTGAGAGGGCAGATAAGCCTACCCATGACTTAAGCAACTTTAGAGCAGCCCGATGTGGCTCAGCCTCACACATGTCCAAATGGTCTGACCTATCTCCTCTCCCCCATCCACCTTTCAACCTAAAGTGACAAGAGCGTTTGGGCAAACTGGACTTAATAGTGAAGAGAGCTGGGTTCAAATCCTGATTTTTGCCATTAATTTTCTGTGTAACCTTGGTCAAGTCCCCTCCCCTCTCCATACAATGTCCTAGTGTGTAATACCCCAATATGGCTTACAGGTCAATGAGTAAGTTCTAGGAGGTGGGTATTTTCAGTGTCCTGGGCTAACAACTTGCTCTATACTTGCTCAACCAGTGGCTGGCAAAGGGGTAACCCCAACCCCTGAGCCCTCAGCCTTCAGAGATCACCCAGCTGGGCCACCAGGGTGAGGCAGTCCCACCCTGCCTGCACCTAAAGCTTCCCTTTAGCACTTTTGGCCTCTTTGAAAAGTATCTTCTCAGAAGTTCTTTCCTTAGCCCCACTGCCCGAGCTGTCCCCAAGCTCAAGGTCCCACAAGATCTTGAACCCTCCTGACTGTTCTGAGAGAATAGTTGCAGGGCAAGGGGTGGGGGCAAAAAGGAGTAACAGGGTGTGGAAACTACAATTTGTCAGCCCTTCTTCTGCCTCTGCCTGAGGGGTTTTGTACAAGCAGAGAGAAAATCTGTGCTTAGAAAACAGGAGAGAGTAGGATGTTCCGAGTCAATATCACAGAGTTTCTGTAGCCTTTGTCTGATGCCGTGTCACCTGTCTTTTCCGGGCCCTCTTGTCCCTCACCAGCCCTCAGGAAATTGCCATGTGGGGCCTCACAGAGGAGAGTGGGCTACAAGGAGAATTTGTCAACTGGTAAATCTGTCCTCGAGGGTCGCGTGCGCAGCTGCGTGGGCGCTGTCCACCTGGCCGGCCTCCCACCACTGCAGGCTTCCGGGAGGCTTGTCCAGCCCACAGCCGGGGTGAGAGCCAACACCCGCCCCCTCCACCAGTGCAAACTTTGCATGGGTTCTGGAAGAAGGCCACAGGGGCGGGGAGGAAGGCAGAGGGAAAGAGGGAGAAGGGAGCCCTACCAAACTCCTTACCTTCTCCACAAAGCTTTCCCCTGCTACCTCACCCCCTGTCCTCACTCGTTCTTCTAGGCTGCTAGAACACTCATCAGACCAACCATATAGGAAGCAAGTATTCCCTTGTTACCTTTTATAGGAACGAACTTGGTCTTAACAAGGCTAAGCTGCTTTAAGGGCAGACACAATACATTATGATTCATTACTTCTTTCTACGACCCCATGCCTGCCACATTGGTTGGTGATCAAGAACCGTTGCTGACTGGGTCAATACTTGTGATAACATTAAGACTGGGGAGGTGGTGGAAGGATGGGCAACTCAGACCACATGTAGAGTATTTGATCGTTATTCCCACAGAGGAGGAAATCCTATTTATTCCTGTCATGACTGAAAGAGAAGCGATGTGGTCACACTCTGACACACAGGCAGGAATGGGGAGGTGAAAGACATCTGTTGTACAAGAAATCTGCCAGCTATGCCTTGCACCCAAGGACTCTCTAATCGCCCTCCATGACCTGTGTCCCTCGCCAGGACGCTCCCAGCCAGAAAGTGAGAGAAACGCTCCAGCCGACAGCAAACCAACACCAAAGCAATCTGTCCTCCACAGGAGCCACTGTCCATCTTCTCTGAAATGTGAAAGGAATATTCGTGCCTGTGTTCAACATCAGGGAAGTCCTGCCCCTGACGAGGGAAAATAGCAAAGGGAAGGGTCTGTGCTCCTTTTGAAGAGAGTGTGCTGGAAGACAGCCATCCCAAAGTGGGGATCACACACCAATGGGGGTGGGAAGCCAGTGGTATGGGGACAGGCATCAGTGGTTTCCAGGAAAATTGCTCCCATTTCAATTCTTCTTTCCTTCATGGAGAGTGTCTCATTCTGGTGCTTTTTAATGCTTGTCAAAACTTTGTGTCCCGTTTTAAGGAAATAGGCCTTGGGGTAAGAGCCCTCAGCCAATCACAATATCCAGCTAGCTTACAGCAATATATTTCTTTCTTTGCATTGGGTTTTTTTTGGGTCTCCTTATATTTAAGGCAAGTAATGCTGCTTTTCTTTTGGCTTTAGTGATACAGTTTCCTTAAACAAATAACCCTATTGAATAAAAAAAAATGGGTCTTGTTAAATAAAAAGTATTAAGTAATAGCACAGGTGTTTGTAGAGATGCCAAAAATAATAAAAGTGGTGTGCTAATGACTGAAGGTCTGGAATCACTGGATAATGAAAAGGAGCATGAAGTTCAAAGTCCCCAGTTTGCATCCTTGTCCTAACACTTTCTTGTGGGTGGCCTTGGACAAGCCACTAGCTCTCTGCATGACAATTTTCTCGTGTGTAAAATGAAGAGCGTTAGTAGACAAAAAGGCTTTTAAAGTCAGTAAGTCAATTCCAGTTCTGAAATTCTGTGATGGTGTGTGCATCTGTGTGTGTGTGTGCGTGCGCGCATGCGTGTGTGTCAATATGAGAGCATGGAAAAATAGAGAAGAGTGAAAAGAGGTAGAGACTCTTGCTTGTCATCTTTGAAAATAGCAAAGAGTAGCTCTCTCTTTTATTTCATTACGGACTGATACCCAAAGGCAATGCCCGAATGTTAGCAGTTCTGTCTGTAACATTCCCAAGCCAATCCATTGGTCTGCTGAGACAGAGGAAGTGGCAGCTCTCAGCATCCTTGGAGGTGACAGTGACTTAATTCCGAAGGCGCACAGCCACAGAGGAGGGCTCTGCTTGGTCTGAAATCCCCTGGCTAATCTCCCCATCCTGAAATCTGAAGCCCTGGGAATGGGCCCATCCTGAATGGCTTGGGCCTGGCCTAATAGCAGATAACTCCTTGGGGGGATCCCTATCAGCCACTGCTTAAATGAGAAGCCTGGGGAGGGAGCAGCTCCCTTTCCAGAAGGCCTCATCGGAGCTGGGGGTGGATGAGGGAGACAGGGGCAAGCCCCCCATTTCAGAGCCAGAGGAAGGGAGAAGCCAGGCTTTGTTCCCCCTTCAGCTTCTGAGACTGTTTTGAAAAGAGAGAGATTTGATCTTGGTTGAACTTTTCTAATAGTCCCTGCAATGGATTGAGCAATTTGTCTGAATCTGAGCAGCTCCAGGAGGGAGAAGTTCTAAAGTGGCTCTGGGCAAATCTGGGAAAGAAAGAGGAGACAGGGCAGGTGCTTCCAAGGAGAGCAAAGGCTGAACAAAGGGAGAAAAAAGCTGAAGCTAGACATGAGGAGGGGAGAATACCCCCATGGGCCAGCCCCACGTCGTGGCTTAGAGGACCGTGCCTTGGACAATGTACCAAATAACTTAGCTCAAAAAAGGAACCTGCAAACACACCTCCTACACCTGGGCACAATTCATTCCCCAGGTCTCTTCTCAGAATGATATATGGCCTCTAAATTGAAATTTTTATTGTTTCTGTGCATCTTCTTTAGAGGGGTAGCAAAGAAATATTTATGGGGAGTGCACAAAGAACCCTGGGCTGAGGGGGAGCATGCAAACCAGTTGCAAGATGGCTTAGTGGGCAAGGCACCTGGACTTCTCAAGGGAATCATGAAGGCAAGATTTTTAGGTAAAAATTCTCCTTTTTTTTTTAAAGAAAAACTATCATGTGGGGGAGAAAAAATACATAGCTGCAGGTTGCCAGTTTAGATTCACTTTCTTCCTAGTTTTCATTTTGGCATCATAAATCCCATATAAAGTTGTTCCCATTCTCTGAGTCCCAGTCCTTACCCCAATCTCTCCCTGCTCACCCTAGAAACAAGGCTTGGTACTCTTGCTGAAGAAAAAAGTAATAAAAAGGCCCAGTGGATGCTCCACCTAGTGCCATCCATTCACCTGCTTCCTGTTAAGCCACTTTCTAAGAGCACGTTGTAGTCCTTTCTGAGCCCCTCAAGAGCAAAGCAATTGTGTTCAATCAATGATGTCTCAATTAACATTCCCGGAGAATTTAGTGCCATGACTAGGGCTTTAAGGTACACAGAGAGTCAGTGTATAATGGAAAGAAAAATGGCCTCGGACTGAGAAGATCTGGATTTAGGTGAGGCAAAGAAGGGGGCATTTAAGGCCTTCTGGTTATCAGGAGCAAACGTATGGAGTGGGAATGTGTTGAAGAATTAAAAACTCTCCCTTTTACCTAGAGAGTGGGGTTCATGTGGGTGATAGGTTAGATAGGGTGTAGGGGACAGAATGCGATGGGTTTTTGTAGACAAGTTGGGGAGCTGGGACACTCTTCCCTCTTCAATAGGCCAGTGCCTCTGAAACTGTAGCCCATGTATCCTGATTGCAGAAGGCGATGAATATATAATTCCTGGGGGGTCTGGAGACTTAGTCCTAAGTAATGTAATGTACTTCAAGCTTAAAATCTTTAGAATGTATGATAATTTAGTATTCTATTCCATATTTCTGTAAGTTTTTAAAACATAAAATAACACTTTCCCAGATAGTATTTAGGAATATAGTCCATGTTTGTCTTGTGACCTGGCTTAGCCCTCGGAGCTTGACCTTGCCTCCCTCAAGCCTATTTCCACCCCAGTTTGAGAAGCGCCATGGTAGGGAATGAGCAGGAGAGTGACACAGTCAGAGAAAGGCTGTGGGAGGCTCACCTGGCAGCGCGAGAACTTGTACACATAAGGCACGTGGAAAGCTGCTGAATTATACGGGTGAGAAATGATGCTGGTCTGGTGACAGACAGAAGCAGTGAAAAAGAAGGAAAAACAGACTGTAGGTAATATTTTTACATATTCCAGGTAAAGATTATTACAGATTTATAATCTAGACTTGCTGACTGGGCCAGAGTGATGACCTTAAAAACAACTCAGAAAATGCTTTCACCAACTATGGAATGTGCTGGAGCTGACTGCAATCCAGACTCAAACAATCCAAGGGATAAATGACAAGTGCAGCTTCTCAGGTCTGCTTTGGTTTAGGGCTGGCTTAGAACTGGCAGCTTCTCAGTTCAAAGAAAAGGGGAGAAACTCCCCAATTACAACAATAGACTTAAGCCAGACTTATACTGTCAGCTCATAAAAGATTCCTTGGACAGAGAGTTGCTCCAACTAAACAATGTTCTGATGAGTTAAATATAAATGAATCAGAACCATGTGTGGCAAATGCTCCTCACACTGGGGTTGGGGATGGGATGGAGGTGGTGAGAGTACAGAGGGGACCTGACATAAAATATTTGAGATTCTGCCTAAAAAAATCAAAGATGGGTTAAAAAAAAAAAAGGCAGTTGCATTTGCCCAAACCTACTTTCTCCAATCCTACAATTGTCTTGGGGTTTCCCTGGTCCTAATTTGATAGCTGTGACAAAGGCAAGCCTTCCACGTGCTCTGTTTGGATAATCTGAAGCCAATTCATGCCAGGGTAGAGATGCTTGTGGCTTACCAACTAATCCTTCACTCCTCTCAGTTTGCCTGTTTCCATGAAGGCACAAAATGAGGTTTGGAGCTCTCTGTATGAATGGAGGCAAGGAGGACCCTGGCTAATCCAAATTTCTGTGCAACTCTACATCATCTATACTTGGGAAATGCGTTAAGAAATTATTTCAAAAGCAATTTACTCTCTCAATGATGAGTTACCTTGCACTCATTGATGTGGACGTGTGTAATGGGCCTGAGTGAGTGGGGCTGTCAAGGAAGACAGGGGATGAGAATAGTTACACAAGGAAGAGAGGGAAGAATTTATAGTGTAACTGGCTTTGTTTGTATTTTCATGTTTTAGCAGTAGGAGGAGCTGAATAGTTGAATGGAAGCCTGGAATGGGGCCTCCCTCGTCAACAGCCCCCACCCAAACCCCCCAAGAAGAAAGATTTTACATGAATAAGTAAACAATTCACTTAATTGAAAAGCAGTATCTGAAGAGTTCCTCCTTTTACTAGCACAATTCTCTTTTAGGTCAGTTGTCCCACTTCTTTTTCATCACCTGAGCTTTTCAGTAAAGTGCTTAGAACAGGGTTTGGGGTGTGGGAAACACTACGTGCATGTTTGCTCTTATTATTTATTGTTGTCACATGTTTATCTCAGCCATACCCGTACTGGGCAAACTGCTCTGTAACAGGCATGTTGCAAGACATTCAGAGTACAGAGATAAATGACATCATCTGGGTACCCAAGGACTTTACATTTTGAGGCCTTAATACTTTATCTTCTTTCATATAAACAAAACAAAACAAAATGCCAACTTTATCTTCTTCACTATATAGTGTGGTTCTCTTTTCTCCGTTCCACACCCCTATCCCCATCTCTCTTCAAATATACAAGAGAAGGCTCATAGAATCTACAAGGCAAGTACAGTGGAAAAGTTTGAGAGGGGGAATGCTATAGAATTCCCATTGGTCTGGGATTGCCAAGTAAAATCCAGGCTACCCAATTAAATTTGAATTTCAGATAAATTTAATTGAGCTTTCTAGTGTTTTCTTTCTTTTGCTCAATCTGGTAACTCTAAGTGGCCACCATATCGGCTGGCCACCAAGAACTATGGAGCCTGCCTTCCATATCCCATCTCCTTTTACTGTGTGCCTTTCTCCTCCCATGCGCCTTATCAGACTCTCAGAATTGTGCCCACTTCCAAAGCTACGCTTAAGAAAACATCTCAAGTTTATCTTTAATATGAAGTTAACTCTCCCAGGAGTACTTTACTCTAATTATGGAGGGAAAGACTATGCCCCATTTTAAAGGAATGTTAGGGGTTGGTTGAGGGTTGGGAATTATTATTTTAGGCTGGAGGTCTCCCTTGGGCCCTTGGAGTCACACCACATTGGCTATAGCTACTGAACCCACATATGAGGCCAGTTTCCTCCCACCTGCCCCAGCCCCCTCTCCTAACCTCCTTGAGCCTCCCAGAAACACTTGCTTCCTTTTGGGTGTGAGCCAATGCTTGAATTCCTACTGGGGTAAGCCCCAGCACTCCCCTTGCTCTGTGCTTTGGACATCTTTTTACAGCTGCAGCTAAATGTCCAGGGCTTCATATTCGTGGAGGCTTGGCACCATCCTCTAACACCTCCACACCTCCAGCTGAAGCCTGGTCAGGAAGCACTTCAGCCATCCTTGAGAAGGACACACAATATCTTCCTCTTCCCAAATCAACGACCAAGGGCTGCTCTTTTGCTCTCCATTCTTACTCTTGTGAACTGCTTCACTTGGCAGACACTCTTGGGCGTCTGCCTTTTGTGGCGTGTTTGTTAATGATGTGTGTAAACCCTGCATTCATCACGGGTGACAGGCAACTTCACAGTGATTCATTTCCCTTCTCTGGGACATGTCTGGACTCCCCCTGCCTCAGCGATGCCTTGCAGTAGGAAAGGTGATACCAACTGAACTATTATTCTGCATTTTTTATCCTTGTGGCTCAAATTCACTTTTCTCCACTCTCTTTTATGCATCCACCTTCCCAGTCAAGAAGTAAAGATAATTCTTCACCCATTTAATCCCCTTTCTTTCTCTGTTCTTCTCTGATAAATGTTCACTGACCCTAAATGACTTCCTTGAGGGCTTGGCCTCTGCCTTCTGGCATCTGGTTCTGTCTGGATGCTTTACCCCTCTTCAGAGCCAAATCCCATGCTCTTGAGTTTGAATGCCTGATTTGACTCAGAAAGCACCTCCTATTCTCTCCCTGAGAGGGCAACCTTATCTGAGGAGAAAATGAAGATCTGGCTCTGAACCTAGAGTATATTAAATCTTAGGTAGACTCTTTAAGAGGTCTTGGAACATGGATGTGCAGAATATCTTAGACTTGAACATTGACCATGTCTTATCTCTTTATCCCCGGAGCACTAGCTAACTGCCCAGCACATTCAAGGTGCTCAAAAGTGATTGATGAATGAATAAGTGAATGAATGATGCAGCAATGGTAGATGTGTGCTCTTAAGTGGGGATGTGAAATGTCAGTGTGGTTCCCCAAGAAGCAAAATCATGGAGGGCTGTTAAAGTCTTTTCTCTGTGGAACATGGTTATTGGTCCTCAGGAACTGGTTAGAAATTGCAATATCATTTTGTGTTCAGGTTTAGGAATAACATGGTGGCATCCCTGGAGCTTTAAGAATAAAATGAAGAAGAATCAAAATGAGCACAAGGATAATCTAGACATATATGGATAGAGATTTGGAAATACCAAAGGTTATCAGGATCATTTAGGTTAATCTCAGAAAGGCAGCCTGGAAAGCAATTGCAGCTAAGAAAACTGCAATGTAATCATGAATGGCTGCATTGACTGAGGGGTGATGGTCAGTTATTCAGAGAGCAAGAATTTGGAACTGGTTATTCAATGCTACCCAAGGGAGAAGTTGGTCAGCATAAAGATTCTACGCTCTTCCTATCCCCATTGACTGTTTCTTCTAGTACAGAAGACTGCCCCTCTGTCTCCACTTATGCTCATAAATTTCACACTCCCATTATGGCGCTTATGCTGAGGCCCCAGATCATGGAAATATGTTCTCAAACTACCTGATTTGGGGCCTATTGTAAGATTATAATAAATAAAATGGTATGGTATTGCTGTAAAGTTAAACTAACTGATCAATGGGGCAGAACAGAAGGTCCAGAAAGAGACCCACACTATACACGGGCAACTGATTTTTCAACAAAGGTGCAAAGATAATCCAGTTGGGAAAGGAGAGTCTTTTCAGCAAATAGTGCTGGAACAATTGGAAGTCCACATGCCAAAAAAAAAAAAATTAACTTCAATCCATATCTCACACCACAAACAAAAATGAACTCAAAATGGAAAGAGACCTAAGATAAAGCTTTAAACTATAAAACATCTCGAAGAAAATATAGGAGTGAACTTTTGAACTTTTGTGGCTTTGAGCTAGGGAAAGAGTTCTTAGATGCAGCATCCAAAGCACGATTGGTAAAAGAACAAATTGATAAATCAAATTTCATCAAATTTAAGAATTTATTCACTTGAAAAGACACTGTTAAGAGAATGAAGGGACAGGCTACAGACTGGAAGAAAATATTTGTAAATCATGTATCTTATCAAGGATTTCAGATTATATAAAGAGCTCTCGAAACTCAACATTATGAAAACAAACAATCTAATAATGAAATGGGGGAAAGATTTGAACAAACACTTTACCAAAGAAGATACATAGATGGAAAATTAACATATGAAAGGATGTTCAAAGTCATTAGTTATCATAGAAGTGCAAATTAAAACCATAATGAGATTCCACTACACACCTATTAGAATAACAAAAATTAGAAAGAATGACCACACCAAATGTTGGCAAGAACAGGAAGAATTAGAACTCTCAGACACACTGCATGGTAATGCCACACAGAGTGCCATAGCCACTTTGGAAGACATTTTAGCAGTTTCTTAAGTTAAACACACGTTACCATATGATCCAGTCATTCCACTCCAAGATATTTATCCAAGAGAAAGGAAAACATGTCCATGCAAAGACTGGTACATGAATATTCATAGCAGCTTTATTTGTAATAGCTCCAAATTGAAAACAACTTGAAGGTCCAACATTAGGTGAATGGAATAAAAAAATTGCAGCATAGCCACACAATGGAACACTACTCAGCAATAAAAAAGGAATGAGCTATTAATACACTTAGTAACAGAGAAATTTTAAAATCACTTTGCAGAATGAAAAAAGCAAGACAAAGAACAATGCAAACTGTGTAATTCCACACTCAATAAAGTGCAAACTGATCAGTAGTGACAGAAAGCAGGTCAGCTATTGATGAGGGGGGCAGGGCTGGGAGGCATGATAAGGGAGCCTGGGGAAGCTTTAGGGAGTGAGGGGCATGTTAAGGCTCTTGATTGTGACAGTGGTTTCACTGGTACACACATGCAAACTTATCAAATTGTTCTTTTTAAATATGTGAAATTATTTATGCTGATTATGCCTCAGTAAAACTGTTTAAAGTCCATAGGTCTAAGTTCTGGCAACTTCTGTCCCCATTTATGACTCCAGAGATGAGGGCAAGGGTTGGAACCTGCAGGAAGGCAGGCTGCTTCAGGTCCTATTTTGAAATGCTTTTCTTCTTTCCTGCATGCTAAGGGGAAGAGATGGGGTTACATTATAGGCTACACTGGCTTTGGGAGACATTAAAATAATTTCTGGGATGAATAGAATTTGTAAACATTTCCCCACAATTTTTAAGGAACTCCTATAAATCACACACATGCACAAACACAATGCACACAGATACGTGTGCACATATACGCACAAAAACCAATCCCACAGTGGGCTAATGATCTAAACAAGCATTTCAAAGAAGAGGAAGCTTAACATTCTGCTAATAATTAGGAAGTATAAATTAAAATGTGCTGATAAAACCATTTCACACCCATTAAACTGGGTGGGAGATTTTAAATCTGTGAGCACCAAATGTCGGCTAAGATATAGAACAATTGGAAGTCATATACTTTGCTGTGTGTAAAATAAGACAACCAATTTGGGCAGCAATTTGGCAAAGCTGACGAGTTTCATACCCTACCACACAGAAAGTTCCTTCTAGATATGTGCCCTAGAGAGACAGTGGCATCTGTGCAAAAGACATGCACAGCATCGTAATATTGAAAAACAGAACAACCTAAATGACCATCAACAGGTAAATACATAAGTATATTGTGTTATGATGGCACAGTAAAATTCTACATGGCAGCAAAAAGTGGGTAAGCTAGAGCTACATATATGGATGATTCTTAAAAATATGTTCAGTGGAAAGCAAGTTGAATAATTCACACAGTGGGAGGCCATTTATATAATGTGTAAGGGTCTGCTTCATGTGGCTTTCACTATATACATATGTAGTAAAGTATAATGAAGTATTTGTAGTAAGCATAATGAAATCCATGGGAATTATAAACTCCAATTTCAGGGTAAGGGCATTGTAGTAATGTTCTCCAGGGAAACAACCAACAGAAGGTGTGTGTATGTGTGTGTGTGTATGTATGTGTAAATATTATAAGATTTATTATAGGAATTCATGGAGATTGGCAAGTCCAAATTTTGTAGGGCAGGTTGCAAGTTGGAACTCCAATGAATTCCCCAGGTGAAACTGGCTGGCTAAAGTTGAGATAGCCATTCTTTCTGATGGCTGAAATCATCAGTTCTCCATTTTAAGGATTTCAAATGATTGGCTGACATTTCCCTCATGGTTAAAGGCAATCTCCTATGTTGATTGTAAGATGTAATCAGCCATAGATGAAATCAACTGACTAATGATTTAAATCCACAAAATACCCTCACAGTAATAATCAGGCCAGTGCTTGCTAGATCAATCAGCTGGACACGATAACCTAGCTGAGTTGACATGTGAACTTAACCATCACAGGCATCATAGGGGGGACAATTCAGCCACACTGGTGATGTTTTGTTTCTTAAATTCAGTTGTAGGATACTCGGATTACTCTTTATTCTTTCATGTTTAAAATATTTCACGGTATTTTTTCAAAATAATTACTCTAAGCTGTTTATTGTTCATCACTCCCTTTGCTGTTCTATGCCCACTTTCCAAATGCAGAGCAACTATCTTTGATTGTTAATCAAGCCTATTAATGTATCAATCACATCCCTACCTTTCATTCAACCAAGCCCTGAAGCTATGATGAAAGACCAGCAAAGAATTTATAACCTGGGGATACTCTTGATACACAGTATTGGTTCCATCTGTTCTTTCATGACCGTAGTCATCTTCCCAGATTGCCAGTGGTCTTTTCCCTGAGGTTGTTTAAATCCTGATTGCTGCATGATTTCAGGATATTTCCATATAGACAGAGAAACTGGGAAGGTGCTGGGATGAGAATGACTCTATAGTACATTGATACCATGATCCGGGAAATATGGGGTACGTATAGGCTTTGTTTGTGAATTTGTTTCATAAATTTGTATTACTCTTTCTGCTTTCAACATGCTTTCATGTGGAACATTGCATTTGAAAGCCTACATCTCTGTGTGAGAAAATCTCCAAATAACTAGGCTTAAAAGTCTTTCTATTAAAATCCGATAACCCCATAAAAGGGAAATTTGGATTCATATATATGTTTCTAAAATACAAATTCAAAAAATCAAACATAGGACTGTACAAAACAATCTGTGAACCCTATTGTAAATGATGGACTATAGTTAATAATACAATTATGAAAATGTTCTTTCATGAATTATAACAAATGCACCACACTAAGGGCAAGGTGTTAACAATAGGATGATATATGGGAACTCTGTATTTTATGCATGATTTTTTGTAAACCTGTAACTTATCCAATTAAGATAAAACTAATAATCCCAAGTGTTGAAAACATGTGGAGGATCATTTATTCTCATAAGCTATGTTGGATATAAATTGTTATAACAACTTGGGAGGATAATTTATTGATTTCTAGTAAAGGTAAAAATGTACCTACTTTTCAAGCTATCAAATTCACTTTAGGAGGATTGTAGCAAATGTAAAATCAGGTACAAGAATGTTTATTGCTGCATGGATGGTAATGATGACACATTTGGCTGTTGTTCGACAATTGAATCAATAAAGAAATTGTGAATGTTCTTCATGTGGAATGTAATAAAGCAGTAAAATATATAGCTAGCTCTATATCTATCAGAATGACTAAATCCCAAAAAGGTAATGTTGTATAATTAAAAAAAAAAAACAATTTATGGAATGATACATGCTGCAGGATACCATTTGTGGAAGGTTTAAAGATACAAAAACTAATACTATTTATTACTTATGGATATATAATAAAAATTAATAGAAACAAATATGCGTAAAATAGCAAGCATCAAATTCAGAGAATAGATGCTTTATGACAGGGTAGGCAGAAAATGAGACCAGAGAACAGCTCAGTTAGGGGCCTCAAATCTATCTGCAATATGCCCATTAACTGTGGTTGTTTTACAGCTTTAAGGCAAATGCCCTAATTCAGTAGTCATCTCTAAAAATGGACATTTTCTTACATACTCATGACACTATTATCAAACCTAATGAAATCATTGCTATGTTTGTTTAATTTTTATTTACACTCTATACCCACCAAGCAAAAGCTCTGCCTTCACCCATCCACTGTGTAACCTCTAATCTACTTTCTGTCTCTGTGAATTCAATAATTGTAGATATCTCATATACTTGACATCATACAATATTTGTCCTTATGTGACTTGATTGTTTCACTCAGGATAATGTTTTCAAGGTTCATCCATGTTGCAACATGTCTCAGAACTTCACTCCTTCTTTCAGCCAAATAATATCTCATTGAGTACGTACTACATTATGTTTATCCATTCATTTGTTGATGGACACTTGGGTTGTTTCTACCGTTTGGCTATTGTGAATATTGCTGTTATGAACATTGATATACAAGTATCTGAGTTACTGTTTTCAGTTTCTTCAGGTATACACCTGGGAATTCCTGGGTCATGTGGTAAATCTATACCTAACGTTTGAAGGAACTGCCCTATTGCTTTCCACAGTGGCTGCACCTATTTTACATTCATACCAACAATATGCAGGAGTACTAATTTTTCTGCCTCCTCTCCAACACTTCTTATTTTTCTTTGTTTTAGGAAGAACCACCCTTGTGGGTGTGAAATGGTATCTCATTATGGTTTTGATTTGCATTTCCAGGATGGCTAATGATGTCGAACATCTTTTCATATGTGTATTGGCTATTTTTGTATTCTCTTTGGGAAAATGTCTGTTCAAACCTTTGCCCATTTTTAAATTGAGTTGTCTTTTTGTTGTTGAGTTGCAGGTGTTCTTTATATATTCTAGATATTAAGACCTTAGCAGATACATGGTTCCCAAATATTTTCTCCCATTCTGTAGGTTGTCTTTTCACTTTCTCGATAATGTTCTTTGATACACAAAAGTTTTTAATTTTGATGACATCAACTGTGTCTATTGTTTCCTTTGTTGCTTGACCTTTTTGTGTCATATCCCAGAACACATTGCTGACTCCAGGTCATGAAGATTTGCCCCAATGTTATCTTCTGAATGTTTTATGATATTAGCTCATATATTTAGTTCCATGATCCATTTTGAGCTAATTTTTGCCAATGATGTGAGATAGAGGTCAACTTAATTCTTTTGCATATAGATATCCGGTTTTTCCAACATCATTTGTTGAAGGGGTTATTTCCCCATATCATCCTTATTGAAAGTCATTTAGCCATAGATGTATGGAAATATTTTTGGATCTTTAATGATTGGTCTCTTTGTCTATCTTTATGCCAGTACCACACTGTTTTGATTACTGCAGCTTTGTAGTAAGTGTTGAAATCAAGAAGTGTAAGTCTTAACAGTTTTGTTCTTTTTCAAAATTGTTTTGGCTATTTGGGATCTCTCACAGTTCCATATGAATTTGAGGATCAGCTTCTCCATTTCTGCAAAAAAGACTGCTGGAATTTTTGTATGGATTGTGGTGAATCTGTATTTTTCTTTGGGTAGAATTAACATCTTAACAAAATTAAGTCTTTTAATCAAGGAACATGGGATGTTCTGCCACTTATTTAAGTCTTCTTTAATTTCTTTCAGCAGTGTTCTTTAGTTTTCAGTGTACAAGACTTTCACATACTTACTTAAATTTATTCCTAGATATTTATTCTTTTAGATGCTATCGTAAATGGACTTGTTTTCTTAATTTCTTCTTCAGATTGTTCCTTGCAAGTGTATAGAAACACAATTGATTTTTGTGTGTTGATCTTGTGCCCTACCACTTTGTTGACTTTTTATTGGTCCTGGTAGTTTTCTTGTGGATTCCTTTGGACTTTCAATATACAAGATCAAATCTGCAAATAGAGGTAGTTTTGCTTCTTCCTTTCCAATTTGGATACCTTTTAATTCTTCTTCTTGCCTAATTTCTCTGGCTACAACTTCTAATACAATATTAAATAGCAATGATGAAAGCAGGCATCCATGTCTTTTTCCTGATCTGAGGAAGGGAAATATGCTAATAGTTTTATCAAATGCCTTATCAGCATCTATTGAGATAATCATGTGGATTTTTTTTTCCTTCATTCCATGAAAGTGGTGTATTACATTGATTTTTGTACATTGAACCACCCTTGCATTCTTGATATATATCCTATTTGGTTATGGTTTATAATATAGTCTTTTAAAATACGCTGCTAGATTTGGTTTGCTATTTTGTTAAGGGTTTTTGCAACTATATTCATAAGGATAATGGTCTGTAATTTTCTTTTCTGGTGATGTCTTTAACAGGCTTTGGTATCATGGTAATGTTGGTCTCAGAGAATGAATTAGAAAGTGTTTCTCCCTCTTGAATTCTTTGGAAGAGTTTGAAAAAGATAGGAATTAATTCTTCTTTAAATGTCTTGTACAATTTACCCGTGAAATATCTGGTCTTGGACTTTTGTTTGGTGGGAAGTTTTTTATTATTGATTCAATCTCTGTACTTGTTACAGGTTTGTTGAGGTTTTCTATTTCTTCTTGAGTCAATTTAGGTGATTTGTGCATTTCTAGGAATTTTTCCATCTTTCTAGATTATCTAATATGTTGATGTGCAATTGTTCGTAGTATTCTCCATAATCCTTTTATTTCTGTAATATCAGTAATGATATTACCATTTTTATTTCTGATTTTAGTTATTTATGTCTTTTCTCTTTTTTCTTTCCCTGTCCAGCTAAATGTTTGTCAATTTAATTTTTCTCAAAAAAATTTTGCTTCATTGATTCTCTCAATTATTTTTATATTTTCTTTCATTTATCTCCACTTTAATCTTAATTATTTCCTTCCTTCTTCTAACTTTGAGTTTACATTGTTTTTCTATTTCCTCAAGATGCGAAGTCAGGTTATTAATTTTAGATTTTATTCTTTTTAAATATAGGCTTTCATAGCTGTAAATTTCCCTCTCATCGTTGCCTTCACTGAATTTCATAAGTTCTGGTAGGTTGTGTCTTTGTTTTCATTCACTTCCAATTTCTTCTTTAACCAATTGTTTGTTCAAGAGTGTGCTGTTTAGTTTTCACATATTTGTAAGTTTTCCTTTGGTTATTAATTTTTTGTTTCATTCTATTCAGAGAAATTATTTGGTATGTTATAAATTTTTTTAATTTACTGAGACTGATTTTGTACACTAACATATGGTCTAACGTAGAGAATGATCCCTGTGTACTTGAGAAGAATGTGTGTTTTGCTGTTGTTCCACACATCTCTTAGATCTAATTGGTTTATGGTGTTGAGTCTTCCATTTCCTTGTCGATCTTCTGTCTAGGTGTTCTATCCAGTACTTAAAGTGTTGTACTAAACTCTCCTACTAATGTTGTAGAATATTTATTTCTCTCTTCAATTCTGTCAATGTTTCTTTCATCTACTTTGGGGTCCTGTCGTTAGATGCATGTATGTTTATAATTGTGATATCTTCTTACTGAATTGACCCTTTTATCAATATAATATCCTTCTTTGGTTCTTGTAGTAGCTTCTGACTTAAAGTCATGTGTGTGTGTGTATGTGTGTGTGTGTGTGTGTGTGTGTAGCTTCCCAGCTCTCTTTTACTTACCATCTGATGGGATAATTTTTTCCATCCTTTCACTTTCAATCTATTTGTGCCTTCAGATCTAAGATGAGTCTCTTGTAAGCAGCAAATAGTTGGATAAGGTTTCTTTATCCAATCTGCCAATCTTTGACTTTTCATTGGAGAATTTAATCCATTCACATATAAGGAAATTACTAATAGGCCAAGACTTACTTCTGCCATTTTTCAATTGTTGCTTTTTTTGTCTTGTAACTTTTTGTCACCCTTCCCTTCCATTACTGCCTTTCTTTCTGTTTAAATTACCTTTTTCACTGGGACATTTTGAATCACTTCTTATTTCCTTTTGTGTGTATTTTTTAGATGTTTTCTTTATGGTTACCATGAGGATTATATTTCACATCTTAAATCTGTTACAAATTAGTTTGTATTGATATCAAATTAACTTCAATAGGCTACACACACTCTGTTCCTGTATCCCTTTATGTTGTTCTTGTCAAATTACTTCTTTATACACTGTGTGGCCTTAACATAGTTTTATGATTATTTTTACACATTTGAATTTTAAGCCATTTATGAAGTTAAAGATGGCATTACAAATGGGAAATTCAATAATACTGGCATTTATACAAACTCATATAGTTACCTGTAACAGAAGTTTTTATTTCTTCTTACAGCTTTGAATTACTGTCTAGTGTTCTTTCCCTTCGACATGAAGGACTCCCTTCAGCATTTCTTGTAAGATGGGTCTAATGGAAATGAACTCTCTCAGCTTTTGTTTATCCAGAAATATCTTAAATTCTCCCTCATGTTTCAAATAGAGTTGTACCAGATATATTATTCTTGGTGACAATTTTTTACTTTCATACTTTAAATATGTTGTCCACTGCCTTCTGGCTTCCATGATTTCTAGTGAGAAATTGATGTTAATTTTGTTACGGACTCCTTATATATGTCACATTGATTTTATCTTGCTGTTACCAAGAGTCTCTGTTTTTGTAGCTTGGTAGTTTCACTATAATGTATCTTGGTGTGAATCTCTTTGATTTTATTTTGCTTGGAATTCATTGAGTTTCTTGGATTTGTATATCCATGTCTTTCATCAGCTTTGGGAATTTTTTGTCTATTATTTCTTCAAATATTGTTTCTGCCCCTTTCTTTCTCTTATTATGTTATAGAAGCAGAGTGGGTAGGATGGGCCATTGTTTTGGTTATTATATTATGCTCCAAGATGATTTTCACTAAAATGGTATTTGTAAAAATAAGAACAAGAAAGTGTGTTTGTGTGTGTATCTGTTTGTGTTTATGTAATACTTAGATCCACAGATAGCTTAGGATTATTTCAGCAGGCTTATTTCATGAAAGGGAAAGATTGAGAGCAAGGAAGAAGGGGAATGAGAAGGAGGGACAGGGAGTGGGGGAGAGAGGGAAAGACTAGGGAGGAGAGAGAGGAGAGAAAGAATTGCATAAAATGGACTCAAAATCAGATACTGAGCACTACAGTTACTACAGTTACTTCTGCCACAGATAATGTAATTCTTATTCATTACTTGGTCACTGATACATGTATTTTCATGGCTTGTCTATTTTGAGGTGCTGAAAGTGATGTGATGTAGAGAAAACTCCATGACCTTTAATGTCAGAAGACACTGGCTTTAACTCCCCTCATTTCCATTTACTAATGTTGCACTTGTGGTCCCTTCCCTGGCATCAGTTTCCCCATCTTCAACAATAGGGAATGTGTTAAATAAAAATTTTTCCCAAGAATTTTACTGTATTTATCTTTGCACGTAGCTGACCTATTAATGACCAGCACATATAATCATTTCACTGCACTAGTGCATCTACCTCTTAATGATCTGGCAAAGGTTCAGGGAATTTGGGCAGTGAATATGTATTTATGTCTCTTTACATCTCAAACACATTCCAATGTGTTAGCTGGGCCTGACTCAAATGGAAGGTGGTATTTCAAAGGGACTGTGAAACAATTTGTAAGCACCGTAAGAGATTATGAATGTGAGCCAGCAACTCTTACAAAGGCCCTGGATCTCGATCCCAGGAGATCTCACCAAGAGGGATGCCTGCCCACCATGTTCTTAGCTGTTCCCTCATTGCCCTCCAGAACTTGTTCATTGATCTCTTCCTTGGCCTCTTCTCTCCCACTTCATGTGAATTATCCCCTCACCACTCCTCAGCTCCATGGAATCTGCTGTAATGAAACTGCCATCTCCTGGAAATTTGCAAAAGCTGTTTCTATGGCTTTTGGTTGTTGAGACCAGATTTTGGCTGTTGAAACACAGCCCACTTATAAATATTTTCAGCTTCTCTCCTCCTCTTTGTTTATCATGCTACAGAGATGTAGGTCAACGGATGCTAGAAACGTCCCTGTATGACCAGAAACCCTCCTCCTTTCTCAGCTGGCTTGAGGAAATGAGAGAAAGGTTCTTGTGCTCCACTTCTGGGGCATGCTCCTGGGAAAGACCACCCTGACTCCTTTGTTTTCCCTTCACAAATGAAAATGTCAGAGAAATACCAAACAGCCGTGCCTTTGAATGATTAAGCAAAGCCTAAAATTAGAAAGGCTGACACACAATAACACATCACATTCTTCGTCCACATCCTCATTGGTCATGACATGAAAGAAGGAGCTGAGAACCTCACCCTGGAGGAGGGAGGACACATACAGACAGCACAGCCCTAGGAATGCATGTAAGGAAATGTATAATCCAGAGCAGGTTCATCTAGTGCGGACCAGATATAGAAATGGTGAGGGAATGCACATTTTAGGCATGAAGAAAAAAAATTCTGAGGACTTTTGCTCATTGATGAATGGGGTCTCTGTGCTGATTTGGGAAACATTCAGCCATCACTTGGCACGTTTACACGGTCCTGAGCAATTGCTTCCTCTCTGTTTTATCCATGAAATAGCTGAATGATTCCATAAAAGGAAAAGCTAACATGGTATGGTTAATCTGATGGATTTGAGCCACATGCAGGAGCCCCATTGCCAGAACAGTTATTCAGTATTGCTGTGGAAGAAAAGTAATCTGTGATGAGGTTTTCTGTGAATTCTAGGCAAGTTTGGAAGAGAATACTGGAGAAGGCTACTGCCTTTTAAGAACAGGATCTATAAACTATAGATTGCTCTCTGTTGACATGTAGGCCAGTATCTTAGACATGAAAGAGAGACAAAGGTGAAAAAAAGACATAGGACCTGCTCTTGAGAGAGGGCACTGCTATAAATTACTCCAAATGCAGGAGAAAAAGAGAAAAAATCATGGTAAAAGAACAGATTGGTTTCTGTGGGCATCCACCAAAGGAATTCATTTATTCAATCAACAAACACTTTTAATACCTGCTTTGTAACAGACACTGTACAAAGCCCTGGTGATACAAAGACAGATTCTGCTTTCCAGGAGCTTCAAGTTTAGCAGGTAGACAGTGTCACAAACAAACAAGTTCAATACGAGTTCTAGGGAAGGACAGTTTGGTTTTATGAGGAAGCCATGATGTTTGAACTGAGACTTAGAGACACAGAGAATTACTTTTAACCAAGAGGATCAAATACAACTTCATAAATGGGACTAACCCTTCCTTTGAAGATTTTCATATCAGAATAACCTCTAAAGAGAGGCTTTGTAGATGCCTTTGCTTATTTTCATCTTGTCTGAAAGGCACACAGGAGATGCCATTTAGAGCTAAGGTAGTTTTTCTAGTTTGCTAATGCTGCCAGAATGCAAAACACCAGGAATGGATCGGCTTTTATGAAAGGGGGTTTATTTGGTTACACAGCTACAGTCTTAAGGCCACAAAGTGTCCATGGTAGCACATCAAAAATCAGGTACCTTCACTGGAGGATGACCAATGGTGTCCAGAAAACCTCTGTTAGCTTGGAAGGTATGTGGCTGGCATCTGCTCCAAAGTTCTGGTTTCAAAATGGCTTTCTCCCAGGATGTTCCTCTCTAGGCCACAGCTCCTCTTCAAAATGTTCCTCTCAGTTGCTCTTGGGGCATTTGTCCTCTCTTAGCTTCTCTGGAGCAAAAGTCTGCTTTCAACAGCAGTCTTCAAACTGTCTCTCATCTGCAGCTACTCTCTCAGCTCCTGTGCATTCTTCAAAGTGTCCCTCTTGGCTGTAGCAAGCCCGCTTCTTCTGTCTGAGCCTATATAGTGCTCCAGTAAACTAATCAAGGCCCATGCTGAATGGGTGGGGCCACAACTCCATGGAAATCATCCAATCAGAGTTATCACCCACAGTTGGGTGGGGCATATTTCCATGGAAACAACCTAATCCAAATGTTCCAACTTAATCCCCACTAATATGTCTGCCCCCACAAGATTGCCTGAAAGAACATGGTGTTTTGGGGACATAATACATCCAAACCAGCTCAGTAGCAGAAAAGCAGGATGCATTTTGACAGCAGTGTCCAAAAGGTCAAAGATGGCTAGAGCATGGTATGGGCAGTGCACTTCACAGAGCTGTAAAATATAAATTTTCAAAGTGGTGCATAGGAACTTTCAAGTAGAACACAAGACAATTTTTATATAACAAGATCAGGAGATTTTGATCAATTTTTAAAGTTTGGAGAGAGAGTTCCATGATTATGCCCCCATTATAAACTCAGGCACACACATATACAAATGCAGCATTTTCTAATAATATAGGTTTTAGTGGAATGAGCATGGACTTTTGAGGCAGGTGGATATGAGTTCTAATCTGTTTCCACTACTCAATAAGTGTGTAGCTTGGCAAACTATTTAATCCTCTTTCTTTCAGTTTCTTTACCCATATATTTAAGGATAGTAATGCCTGTTCCATAGTGGTGTTATGAACTGTAATAGTAGCATTAATCATCATTAACTGAGCACTAACTCTGAGCCAGGTAAGGCAATTTATCTACATTAGGCTCATTTAATTCTTGCGACAGCCCTGTGATAAAGGTTTTATTACCCCCACTTTAGAGATGGGAAAACTGAAGCTCAGAGAAGCGAAGTAGCTGGCCCCTAGTCACACAATTAGAAATTGTAGGAGGCAAGATCCAAAGCCTGTGTTTATAAAAACTGCACTGTGGTGTTCTGCAATGAGCCTAAGGCATGGTCTAAAGAATGGAAGACACTAAGAAAAAAGTGGCTCCCACATCCCACATATCCCTTCCCCTCATTTTCCTCTGATACTTCAATAGTCTTTAAGTTCTCTCTACCTCTTTCAAGGCTTGGGTCTCTAAATGTGTGTGCTTCTAATTCATTTATTGGGGTCTACTGGATCAAAAGCTCTGTTTTTGTCTTTTTACCTTTCCCCTAACTTTTGCCCCATTCTTCCTTTCCTCTCTTGTCCCTATATCGTCATTCCATAACTGAACATAATACAAAACAGTAATAATAATTCAATTTTTGATGGAAAATAAAAATTATCATTTCAAAGGAAGTTGAAAGGAGCATTTTATTCATCTTTATTCTATTATATTTAATCCTTAATTGTTCCTCTGTCTCTTGGGAATCTGCGGCTATAATTTTGAAAAATGAAAGATCTCCCACGAATGAAGTGGATGGTAAAGGATGGATTAATTAAGCTCTTGTTTATGGTTTCAAAACAACTGTCCCACTAAGCAGATGTTCCCAGCCCGTTCCCAGTCACATGCATGTGCTCTCTAGGAGGAAATGATCTATTTGAGGTTTTTCATCAGAACAGACTCTTATACATGCCCATTCTTGGAAGAAAAGGAGAGTGCTTCAGTTTTCCTTATTTCTGAGGAAGGGAAAAACAACCTCCAGTCCCAGTGGTTTATGTAACCTTTACCAAGGGAGGTGGGGATATGTTCAATTCCTCAGAAAAACCAAAAATTAAAAGTTATTTTCCACATAAAGCTCGGAAACCCATGTTTATAAACAAAGGAAACCAAACATACTCAGCCATTGGAAAAGAAGCCCCTTTCAACCTGCTGCTGGAAGATGTCAAGTGTGTGGCCAGGGGAGGAAGCTGGGTTCACAGAGAAGCACCCCTTTGCCAGGAGAGGAACAAGGGTCAAAATGGCCAAAGTCACCCACAATCCAACCTGTGCCGGGTGCCATTCTGCAAAGAGAAACCTGGGGGATGTCGAAAAGGGAAATGTTTACCCTTCCTAACAGTTGATACACTCATTTCAAAAGACCGTTCATGTTTTGGCAGGGAAAGGACAGGGTGAGCACAGAATGTGAGGGTTTATATCATTGATTCACATAAGGAAAGAGAATAAGTAGATAGAGTATGTCAGTGCTCAAAATGTATTTCTTTTGTGAAGATACAATAAGGGATTATATTTTAATACAGTATGTTGCATGGACTAAGGAAATAAAAGCATGGATATATAAATATTTTTCAGAAATCTCCTAATCTGTGAATTGCCATTTAGTGTAGAATCAGAGAATTGTAGACTGCCAGACCTTATTGGATAGTGAACTTTATTTAATCCTCTATGTGAAACTCCAATTTCTTCTGCAACATCTGCACCAATTAGATATCTAGCTTTGACAAATGAATTGCTGAAATCCAAATACTCCATATATATTGCGTTTGCCTAACTTCCCAGCAAAGAGACATTTTTTCACTAGACAAGTTCCATGCTTTGTCCTTAGTGCACTTCAGATTGATCCTAGTGATCAGGTCACTACCTTTCCAAAGTTCACACACTGATTTCCCAACCACCCCTTCCAGAATCTTCATGGGCTCCCAGGCCTCCATATTCTCCACTTTTGATAATCAGGTCAACGTGTACTAGAAGGTTGAGGCTCACTACATCTCCTGTCCTCTCCAGTTCCTCAAAAATTACCAGAGATGTTTAGCAAGCACATCTGCAAATTTTCTCTGGTCCTTGGACTGGAATCCTTTCAAACAAGGAAGCTGAGCTGTGCAAGGAGCAGCTAGGGCTCTCTGACATCTCTTTGTTCATGGGCAGTTTAAACACTTCCTTCTTGTCCTTACCATCCAATTAGGAGGTGATTTTCCTAGATGGAGAACAGCAGAGCCAAACAGGAGCAAACAATGAGCCCCGTACTTGACTCAGCTCCAAATGTCACTTAAAAGCCCTTTGGGTGGTTTCAACCCTCAACTCTTAATGTCTTTGCAACGCTTAATTTTGGAACAAATTATAGAAATGACAATGAAGAAACTCTTCTTTTCTTCAAAATGGTTTATTTACCTTGGACTAAAGACTGGGGAAAGTTAGGGGATGCAGAGCAAACAGGAAACTCACCTCAATGACCTCATACCCCACCTCTACCAGATACCAGGAAAGAAAATTCCTCTTTCACCTCTGGCTACTGTCAAGTTGTCTCTTGTCTCTGTTCTCCTGACTCCCATCTCTTCCCTTGACCCTGCATCACCATTAGACTCTAAGACACCCAGGCGCACAGACTCCATTTATTCTTCACAACCCTGAGAACAAAGCTCCACCCAGAGAGGGCTCTGCCATGTTCACCAACCAAACAATGGCCTTGTGAACTCTGGACCATTAAGTAGTTATTAAGAACATGAGCTTTGGGCCCAAGTTCAAATCCTAACTATGTGACCTTGGGAAAAGTTCTTAATGTGCCTATGATTTATTATTCACATTCAAAGCCATCCTGATAGGACTGTTGTGAGGATTACATCAGATGATATATGAGTGGTTAATAAATAGTGCCTATGATTTATATTACTATCATCATCAGTAAGGTGAGAACACAGACGTTACCCTGCAAGGTGATTCTGAAAATTAGATGAAAAAATGAATGTAAAAGACCTGCCACATAGCAAGTATCTAATAAATGTTAGTTTGCTACCTTTCTTCCTTCACAAAATGGATATTATTATAGATTTCCTTGGAAGCAGTTTTATAGGTCAATTGAGTAATATGAAAAAGAGACTTAACCTACAAACCAGAATTGAATATCAATTTGCAAATTATTGACATAGTCAAATAAAATATCATCATCTCTAAAATGGTCTAAAACTTAATTGAATTAACTTTGATTTTTAAAGAACACTTTGAAGTATAGGGGGTGTGGTGGTTTGTGTTGTACTGAGTTATAGTGAAAAGAGCAAGGGATTTGCCTCAGAGGACATGAGTTTTAATTCATGTGATTTCAGGCAGGTGACATAACCCCCTAGTTCCTCATCTGTAAAGTAGAAGTTACAATAATTCTTGTTCAACATATTACATAGGTTCTTGGCAGGCAAATCAAATAGCTAAAAACATTTTGTTAACTGTAAAGCATTATTTCAGTTAGTTTACATTGGGGGGTAATGATTATAAATGTAATTTAAATTATACTTGGAAAGTTTAGGAAATAAGGATATAGCTACACATAAATCTCTAATATTTTGTTGCTTTTTCAGGGTCTTCAGCTAGCCCTTCCTTATGGAAAGAAGCTATTTAACAGCATGAATCCACTACTAAGCTATCAAAAGATAATTTTTAAAAGAGGGTATAATCATGACTCTCATGCAAACATAAAATTAAGCTACATCAAAGTCTGTATTTAACTCATTAATTAGTAAGGCAACCTGTAAGACGTTACAACTGGGCAAAGGAGAATTCAAAGGAAATCTAAGGAAGGCTGAAGGGAGGTTATACTATGCGCTGGTTTGGATACATTATGACCCCCAGAAAAGCCATGTTCTTTCATGCAATCTTGTGGGGGCAGACTTATTAGTCTTTTGATTAGAGTAGAAACTTTTGATTGAGCATTTCCATGGAGATGTGACTCACCCAACTGTCGGTATGACCTTTTGATTAGATTATTTCCATGGGGGTGCGACTCTGCCCATTCAGAGTGGGTCTTGATTGGTTCATTGGAATACTTAAGAGAGGATGCACAGGAACTGACAGACATGCTTAGAAATGCTTGGAGATGCACGCAGAAGGACATTTAGAGATGCTAAGCTAAGAGATGAAGCCCAGAGTTTGCCCCAGAGAAGCTAAGAAAGGACTTCCAGACGCTTAGAGAAAGCCACTGTATTCAGAAGCTGAAAGCAACTCAACCCAGGAGCAAAGGACTAGCAGACACCACCCCCGTACCTTCCCAGCTGACAGAGGTGCTCCAGATGCTATGGACCTTTCTTCAGTGAAGGTTTCCTCTTGTTGTTGCCTTAGTTTGGAAACGTTTTTGGCCTTAGGACTGTAAATGTGTAACCAAATAAACTCTCTTTATAAAAGTCAAACCATTTCTGGTATTTTACATAATGACAGCTTTAGCAAACCAGAACACAGTAGATGCAAAACCAGTCTGTTCACAGGGCAATAATCAATTGCACTCCTCTAGACAGAACAAATTTGTAATATGGACAAGAAACATTGAATTATTATCAGTCTTCCCAAATTTAAAGAGTTGTAAAATAGCTAAAGAGAATGAAAGGTAATGATAACCTGGAAGGGTAAGCCAGGCAGGATGTAGTATGTACATACACACATACATATGTACATTGTCCCATTTTAAAGTTTTTCACAATTTTTTCCTTATAGAGCTAAGAAATAGATTAAGCTACTAAGAAATTATTAGATCACTGCCAAGTACTTTCTATGTTTATGGGGGACAGGCTGGGGTTGGGAAATGGGAGTGGATCATGGAGCTGGGAAAAGTGAGCAAACAGACAACCCATGTTCTCTGTCCCCACCCTTCAACTGTTGCCTCCACCCTAGCAATTTGCTGCTCCATCAAGTCAGAGCTACTTAGCTAACGCCCTCCCCTGTGGCTGGCTGCCTGCAGCAATCAGACACTGACAGCAGTCAACTCAGTCCTGGCAATTTCCGAAGGGAGCTTTTTAAGCTCTGCTTAAAGAACTTCTGTGAACAGCCTGTACCTGTGAGGCATTTCAATGCCCTGGGAAGTCACAAAAGCAGCTGAAGCAGCACCCGGGCCCCAGAGCAGCTCAAATGCATCGGTTTTGCATAAACAGGAGAGGTGGAGAGAGTGGCAGGGAGGGAACTGGTCAGTTCTGAAAGTTATTTTCAGTGATGAAAAAAAGTCATTATCATCCTTGCCGTCATCATCGTCATCACTAGCAGCTCCAGCAGCAGCAAACTCACATGCTGAAAACTTTTTACAGCACTTGAGGCAGCTCAGAAACCAGTGCAATGGTTTTAAGTGCCTCTGCTTGCTTCAGACAAAATGATGTAGAGAGTAAAAGGCATCAGCCAAAACATATTAAATGTATTTAGCTAGACCATTTCCAATCATCTTCAAACAAGTGTTCTAAGTTCTGATAAAGTAAATAAAATGATCGTGCACTTTATAAAAATGTGCATCTATGCGGCATATTGTAAACCCATTTAATAAGATTGAAAGCAAACCTCCACCGTTTCCAATGATTATATTCATTTGTTGCTATTGTAGGACAGCTTAAAGGACATGTGATCAATCATTAGCTTTGATCTGAAGCCCAACGTTGGCAAAGAATGTAATCTCCTAAATTATAACATTGTTCCTGGGGGAAAATATGGGCATGCTTTACATTAGTCCATTTTATTACAAGATTTCCCAGAACGCCCTGTGTAAAAAGAGGAGGGTCTGTACCACAGAAGAGATCACGGATTTTTAGAATTGGAAAACAAAGTGAATTTTGAAGATGAAAAGTGACTTTTTCAAGATTATAAAACACTCATCAGTTTATTCTGCCAACACTAAGTTTTATACAGGTCGTTGACTGACCGATCACCTTCTGGTATTCATTCAGGAAGTCGTTTTTGAGCATGGATTATGTTTCAGATGCTGTGATTGGATGTGGGGGTACATAGATAAATGGCATAGTCATTTGTCATAAGGCAAAATCTGTTCAGAGACACAGACCAACCACAGGGGGAGTCCACAGAGACTTTGGGTTTGGCAAAACAATAGCCCAGACCCAGACCTAGAAGAAATTGGGAGACAGACCAGAGAAATATGCAGGAACATATTGAGTGTGGCCAGGGCTTAATCTAACCTTTCAAGCATCTGATGTCGCTAGCATGGCAGCAGTTAGAACACGGGTTGAGGGTGGCAAGGAAGAAAGGCACTTTTATGTGCATTGGGTGTTCTTTCCCCCCCACCCCCCCAAAAAAATAGCAACTTGACTTTTCCCCTCAAATTCTTAGGTCAGATTTCATTTATCTAATTTCCCATTATATCTACTTCCTACGCAAAAATACACTTGAAAAATTAATCTCACAGTCTTGAATGAGCATTGAAAGAAGGGATTATAGTGCTCATGGGCTAGTTGGTTGCACTGGAGCCAGAGGACTCACATCCAACCCATAGCCCAATATAGGAGAAGGTGAAACCCAAATAGAGGTTTCTTATCCCCCTCCTAAACATTTGCGTCAAACTATTGCCCAAATGCAAAGTTAAGGCTCATCAAAGACCATGAGAGCAATATCAGATACCCTTGAAAGCCCAGATCCCTAAAATCAACCTCAGAGTGATGAGCTTTGGAACCAGGAAAGGCAATGAAATAGCAGACGTGTCCATGGTGCTCTTACCTGCCTTTTTTCCCAATATTTTTTGAGATCCCTTTTGAGATCCCCTCTTCCCCACCAAAACCTAATCTCTTAAATATTCCTGCTAGTATCACAAACATCCCAAAGTTTTCTGTGCCAGGAGTATTTGCAGTTGAAGCCTCAATCTTACTGGGAAGTGAGATGTTCCATCCCCTATAGAATAGATTCTTTGTTACTTCCCTTTTCTCCTATCTACCAGGATTTCAGAGGGGATCCTGATTGGTCTGTCCAAGCCAGTGGTTCTCCTTGCTGGCTGTTCATTAGATTCACCTGAGCTGCTTTGTGGTGCTTGGGTCCCAAGCCCCAGAGATCCTGATCTAATTCCTCTGGGCTACAATTTGGGCATTGGTCACAGTTTAAAAGCTCCCAGGTGATTTTAATTTGGAGCAAGGCTTGAGAATGTTTAGTCTAAGCCAATCTGCATAGACTATTTCCCAGTGCTTATAGTACTGACTGCTGCTCTCAGCCATCCTGTTGCCACGGAGGGAATCAGCCTTAGGTGAACCTGACCCAGCAAACGGCAAAGCTCAGAAGTCCAAGGAACGATGTCTTGAAATCATTATTGATGTCACCTCTGGACTTCCAGGGTTTTTTGTTGTTGCTGTTTTAACCATCAGTGTTTTATCTTTTACTTGCAGCCCAAAGCATTTAAATTGGTCAGTATATGATAAGCTATGCCACAGTAACAAACTCAGCATTTCAGTGGTTTAGCAAACAAAAGGTTCATTTTTTACCCAAAGCCCAGTGCAGGCTAAATGGTCTACCTCCATTCTTTAGCTACTCCAAGGTAGGAGAAGAAGTAGATGGAAGAGACACAGTGACTTTTAACTGTCATGGCATGGAAGTGAAACATGTCACTTCTTATGGTCCACTAGCCAGAACTAAGCCCCACCTTAATACCAAAACAGGGTTGGAAATTGAGGGGATCCCAGGAACTTTTGTTGAGTACTATCTCTGTCATACATATTAACTTAGAGAGTAATTTGAACCATCTTTTCGTTTTTTGAAGTAACGTAGTATTCAGTGTAGAAAGGAGATTTTATGGGAGCAGGGCACTTATTACTTTGGAAATCATACCACAGAGGATTCAAAATCAAGCTAAGGTGTTTGCAATCATGGCAGAAATTTCAAGAGATTAGGTTTTGGGGTGGGAGACTAGAGATCTCAACAGGAGTAGAAACAGTGGGGAAAAGGCAGGTAGGAGCCCCACAAACACAGTTCACTGCTTTATTCTGTTTTCTGGTCCCAAATCTCATCTCTCACAGCTTCTTGCCTTATAGTTATAAGGCAATATGATTTGGTGGAATAAACCAATCACTAGCTGTATCAATTGGATCAAATAATATAGCTTCTTTACACCTCAGTCTATATTCTAATAAACATTCTAATAAAATGAAAATGATGATACCAACCCATTTGGTGTTTAAGAGGCTTCAGTGAGGTAACCTGTGCAAATTTAGTGCTCTAAATTGATAGCTTTTAAGCAAGCTTGGGCTACAGCTCCTGGTTTAGAAATAAGGGCAGTTAGCCAAAATTGGATTTTCATAAGGGCTAGTGGATTGACAGGTCAGCTGCCTTGGGGACATCCTTTCTGGTGTTCTGTGGCCTCTTCATGGGGTCACTCTTGCCTTGGTCCAGATGGAATCTGCTTGCCTATTCTAGTTTTACTCTATTTCCGGCAGAAGTACACCCACCGACATGCAAACACCTTATACCTTAGCTTATATGTGTGTCTCCATCATCTCCAGGAATTTGGGCAGCAGAACTTCTGAGGATGTCCATTCTGTGTGAGAACAGTTCTCACTGGGCCTGGAGTCAACTGAAGAGAGAGTGGCAAGGGACTCAGCAGTGTGGGGGCAGGGAGGGATGAGTGGAGCCCTGGTTGTATTTGTCCTTGGCCTTGGTGTTCTCTGAGGCCAGGAAGAAAGACAGCAGGAGAATAGAGTTGAAAATGGTTCTGGAAGACAAGCTGGATTTAGAAATATCAGGGAGGAAAGCAGTAAGAGAAGGGGAGAGTGAACTGTCTTTGGATACTTGGCCCGAGATGACATTCTTCTAAAGATCCTTTTTAAAAATTAAAAAAATAAAAAGAGAAAAAGTCATTTTATTGGATAAAGTTTACTGCTTTCAATTCTCCCATGGCAAGACAGACAAAAGCAAGAAATTCATTGCGGGTTTTGCCAAATCACAGAAAAGCACATAAGAAGCAGAGTCTAATTTCTAAGCAGCATTATAGAAAACATCGCAATGCATGAAATTTAAGCCTGAATGCAAACATCTGTGGAATTTTTACTTAGGAGGAAAAAAAGAAAGTGAGATTAAGACCTACAGCAACTGAAAGAGTAGGTTAATAGAAATAAATAAGTATTTACCACAGTTTTGCAACTTGCATGGCACTCCCATATGTCAGAGATATTCTGAAATATCAACATCCTTGAGAAACCACAATGTTGACCTCTTGCTTACCATGCACGTTATGTACCCACGACTGTTGTTTTTGGTTTCCCAGATTGTTTTCACCTCTCTTCTGCTCCAGAAATCTCCTTTTCTGTGAAAATCCGACCCAAGTGGTTCACCAATCTGACACCAATCTACCCTTCCTTATCCCCTGCCAATGAGATGAACTGCAGATACACGACAATGTGTCAGCTGCAGAATGACTGCTGCCTCATTTCTGCCCTTCAAATCCCCAATAAGAATCTCTTTCTGGCTCACCCTAGCCAGAAACATACAAGAAAAGGAATTCTGGGAAATGTAGTTTAATCTAATAAAGCCAACACATTAAAAAGCCATGACAGCTAGCCTGAGTTGAATTTTTGACACCAGACGTGAAAAAAACCTTGAGTAACACCATAATTGATATGAAAAAAAAATGACAGAACTTAGAACAGGAGCTTGGTTGTGTTGAGAATGGGTTTCAGGCAGTTAAATTTTCCTCATTGTTAAGCTTGGAAGTTAGTGACCCTAGTTATGTGGAGGCATATCAGCTGGGTACACTAACAGCCCTTGGGACTTAGATGATTTACCTACCGAGGCTGGAGCATTCAGGGCTGTGATAGAGGAATGTTAGGAGAGTGGAGCATGGTGGAGACTTCTGGGAGCTCAAGTCCTATAAGAAAAAGACTCATTGCAACCCAAGCTGGCTTATCTGAAGCAGAGGGAAAAGGCATGCAACATTGCTGATGAACTCTTCTGGCTTGCAGCCAGCCACCAACACATCTAAATGGCCAACAGTTAACTGGTTAATCAAGAGCCATCTGAGATCTCTAAAGATTTTCTAAGCTACACTGTTCGTAAAAACATTTTCAGTTCCCACCTCCACCAGCTAATGTGAACCATCAAAAACTACTTATAAGAGCCCTGAGCTACATTCCAGCTCGCTAGATTGGATATTTGCACTGGTTCTACCTTTCTCTCACCTACCCCTCTTTCCTGTCCTAAGCTAAAGATTGCAGAAAACAAAAGTAAAGAAGCAGACATCACTCTAGAAGAAAATCTTGTGGTAGGAAGAGTCAGAAATTGGGGGAACTAAATCCATCAAAAACACTCCCTGAAGTGTGCTTTTGTTCATTAAGGATTAAAACACCCATGGTACAGCACAGCCCCTTGGAATGGAGCCTGGGACACCAAGAGGTTAATCTGCTGCCCACAACACCAAACACTATCCCCACTTAGGGAAAAGACAAAAGCCGCTAATCTGAGGGTTGGGAGTGGAGGCAGAGTGGACAATTGACAGGGCCTGGGCCAAGAGACAGAACCCATAGGGCTGGGGTCCCAATTCGAGGACAGGAAGCAATATGGGGTCTAGCTTTGAAGTCAGGTGAAATGGACTTGACCGACAGCAATGGAGGTTTTAAGGAATGGTCTCAGCAGAGAGTCCCCATGTCTGCCAAACAGGGAAGGAGGAGGTTGTGATTGCTCAACCCCTAAGGAAATCCCCAAGCATCTGCACCATAAGAAATGGACAGCTAAAGTGGTGCAGGCCACACAAGGGGTCCCTTCTCTACTAACTTCTCGAGATGGGTCCACGGAGAAAAGGGAACCCCACCCCGTAAAACCAGATAGCCAGGCTGACTGCCAAGGAGCTCACTGTTCTCACCAACTGGGCACCCTTTTGTCTGTCATGAATTAGATAGATCCCCACTCCTTTGTTTTGTGTTTCTCCTCCCCTTTTTCAAATGGGAGTTTTCAGTGAAAAGTTGTCTTCAGTTAAGATCTTACCTAATTGAGGCCACCAAAAAGGACATGTCCCTGAATTCCCCAGCATCCTCTAAGTCCCTCAGCCATGGACATCGGCATCATTGGCACAGGTTCTGAAAAGGCTTCCATAGGCACAGTTACAGCGTTAGAAGGAAGGGCAAGTGCACAGTCAACCTTAAATAAAGTTTCTCTATAAGGAGCTCACTGTGATTGGCTCAAACAGAGGTTTAAACAGATGTGTGTGTGTGTGTGTGTGTGTGTGTGTGTGTGTGTTTGTGTATGTGCAGAAAGACAGGAGCAGAGGGGAGAGGAGGGGAGAGAAGAGGCAGGATCAAGCAGATTTGGCCCATCCTCAAGAATATCTAAACCCATCAGCCTTGAAGGCAAAGGATTCTGGGAGCCGGGAAGACTAGAGCACTCAAGTGGCAGCTTCTATCTCAAGTCTATACTGCCTCTGGGACGTAAGTGAGCAGCTACTTCAGGCTCTAAGGCAACTCAGTTAGTCCCAGTTCAATCAGGGGGCAAGGAAAAGAAGAGGAATGAGGAAAAAGTAACAAGGCATTCAAATAAATGCCTAAAAAAAAAAATAAAACAGAGCAAGTTGTATAGAAGGGAGGAGGATTTTTTGATGCTTATGAAAATCTGAAACCAAAAATTGAAACGTCTCCTAAGACCTTTGGCTCAATACTTTAATCATTTTTATAAGAGAAAGGAAAGTACAGAAGGATAATGGGATAGGAGACCCATGGCCAAATTTTAGCTCTACCATGTGCTGATCATAACCAGTTATTAAAACTTTTAGGCCCTACTTTCTTCCTCTGCACAATGTGATTTAAAATATCTGCCTTATAGGACTTTGAGAGGAGGAGAACTGATCTGTATGAGAAGTGCCCAGGACAGTGCCTGGTAAGCAGTCAGGTCAATCACTAAGAGCTTCTGTCCCTGCCACCCTGCCCCATGCTCTGTCTTCCCATGATCGATGCACAAAGCTTCAAAGTGCCAGGCTTGCTACTCTTGTTTTGAAACCAGATTCATGGGACACGTGTCCCAGCCTCAGGTGTGTGCAGCCCAGGGGGCCTCCTGGAGAGAGGGAGGTGGTGAATGGGGCAGGTCCGGCTCAGCTAGAGGTCCACCTGCCCACGCTGGCACCACCTTTCACTTAAGGCCCCAGTTGTTCCAGAGCTATCACTTTCATGTTCACATCAAGCAACTCATGGGGCTTAAGTGAAACTGCAGAGTGAGAACCATCGCTGGCAAATACCTTTTCTCCAAAATCATATGCTGGGCCCCAGGCCAGACAGCAGGACTCGCGCTTGCCTGCAGTTTCCGTGAATCAGCTGCCAGTGACTTTGCAGCTCTCCTCCCCAGGTGGCTGGCAAAGCAGCTTACGGCTTCGAATAAGCTGAGCCTGTACAGATACAAAGGAAGGGCAGGCTTGCCAAAATCCTCCCAGGGGACAGTGTCTTTGAATGTGGCAGGGGTAAAGGGGTGACTATCCCTTTACACCCAGGTGTTTAAAGATACATTTCAACTTGAATGTCTTAAAGTGGTGGGTGGCACGCAAGAAGAGGGATGGGCAGTTACTTCTTTTTAAAAACTTGTTTTTTTAATTTCAAAAGTAATACATATTTAATGTAGAAAACTTGAAAACACGTATTAGTTAGGGTAATTAACACTGGCTGCTGTAACAACCAACCTCAAAATCATAGGGGATTAACATAATAAAAGCTTATTCTTTGCTCACACAAAGTTGAATGCGGACGTTCCCAGGCGGCTTCTCTCTCTGGCGACTCGCCCTCAAGCAGTGACTCAGGGATTCAGGAGTCTTCCATCTTGCCACGCTGCCACCTCCAGGGCCCCAGAGTCTTTAGCTAGACCCTCCGTATCATTTGACAGGTCAACAAACACACACACTTACATACACACACACACACGTGGGATATTTCTGTGGCTCTTTTAGGGGCCAGGCCCCGGAACTAGCATACATCACTTTTTCTATATTCCATTGGCCAGAATGGATCCCATGGGAAGTATTATTTTAGGCACAATTATAAGTAGGCTTAGCCTCTCCTTTGCAGTAACAAGCTTCATAAGGAAAAGCCCCAAGATTGAGGGTTCCGCCTTCTAATTGGTAGTCCCCAATGCTTGTGAGACATTAATCTGCTTTAAGAGGTTACCTAATATTGCTCTAAATGGATTACTGTAATTAGTTCTTTTATTAGAGCAGTTGTAGGTTTACGGAAACAACATGCAAGAAATATGGAGTTCCTGCATAGTGCTCCCTCACCCACACTACCGTAATTAGTTTTACCAAACTTTGGTGAGCTTGTTTCCAAACCAAGTGCAAGATAGTTTCGGTTTTCTTTCATAAACAACATAATCATAAAAATGCATAACATTTCTGATTATCTCCTTAGGATAAATTCCTAAAAATGAATTTGTAAATCAAAAGGAAGCACTTTTTTTTTTTTTAGGGTTAATAAAGGGGTTTCAGAATGCCCCCTTTCCCTAGGGTTTCATTTTAGGAAGCCTAACCACATGGCG
This sequence comes from Choloepus didactylus, assembly GCF_015220235.1. NCBI lineage: Eukaryota > Metazoa > Chordata > Mammalia > Pilosa > Megalonychidae > Choloepus > Choloepus didactylus. The sequence goes on from NC_051314.1 coordinate 127,188,527, forward strand.
GTGTTTTTTTTTGCAAGCCTTCACTAAGTTATAAGCAGACGGTTTTAATTTACTGGAAATGTCCTTTCTAGAATGTACTTCTCAGCTTGTATTTGTTAAGGAGATAGAATTAATGTTGGCAAGTTAAAGAGGGAAGGGAATGGGAACTAAGATTGGGTTGAGTCCATGTTACAAACCAGGCATAATGGGAGGGTCCCCACAAAGAATTACATGTAATACTCATGACATCCTTGAGAGGTAATACGTTGGTATCCCAGTGTTGTAAAGAACCCTAAGACTCAGAAGCTCAGGCACTTGCCCAATATAGTTTATGGAAGGAGCCAGACCTCAAATGGGGCCTGCATTGGGCAAAATTGCAAAACTGGCAAAGAAAGCATGTTATCTATGATCCTTTCCCCTTCCTCTTCTTTGGGAACCCATGATTCTCCTATGTCTAATAACAAGAGTTGGAGAATCGAAAGAACTGAACTGGGACCCTGTCTTGAGTTTCTCAACTAACAGCTTATACCTATCTCCGTGATTCTCATTTTCCCATTTGTAGATAGGTGTATGGACCTAATGACTTCTAGGTCTCTTCAATGTCCCAAAACTATAGGCAAATGGGACTAGACTTCAAGCCCAAAGAAAAGGACTTGAGGGTCAGCCCTGTCACTTTCATGCTGAATGAACCTGGGCAAGTCACCACACCTTTGGGTCTCAGTCTCCCCATCTCTAAATGAGTTTAGCCTAGATGGCATCTCAGGTGCCATCTCAGGTGCCTTTCAATTCTAGATTCCAGAACTCTTCCACAGGCTCTAACTGAGGGCCTAATATGCAGTAGGAGTACAGTAAGTGTTTATTGGCTACTGGCTCTACAAGTCTCTCCATTCTGATACCCCCAAAGGTGCTGAATATATACTTCAATGCACTGAACTGGACTTCTGCTCACCCTGATGTTATTCCACAAGAAAAACAGGTTTTAGATGCAGAACATTAACTGCTATTCCATGCACATGCCCACTTCCCATTAATGCAGACACATGATTTTGCTGTAGCTATAGATTGCTTCACTTAGTTTTAAATAAGTGTTTACTTGGAAAATGTGTTCAAATATGTTTCATTAACAATCTGGGGCTCCTTATTTCTCCCCATAAGCCCCAATGAGTGAAGACCATAGGAATGGTCACTTTTGCTGCCAACTATTTTTGCCCAACCCTTCTTGCAAATTCTGGCTAGAAACTGTACATACAATTCTGTACACCTGAGTCCACTACTGGACATTGGGAATGGAGACACATGTCATAGTAGAATTAAAGCCCTGGCAACATGGTTCCCAATCTTTTTAGGGTCCAAGACCCCTTGGACAACCTAACAAAAGCCACACAGCCTCTTCTCAGAAAGGTGCATAAATGCACACACAGAGACACACACACATGCAAGCACACACACACATGCACACTAGGGTGATATTTGAGATATTAAACACTTCATATGGCCCTGGTACTCGGGACTCAGAGAAAAGTGTCCTAGAGGTCTTTTGGACCAGACATCAACCTTTTAGTTGCTGGATTGTGTGTACATCTTTAGGGCTCCTGAAGGGTAGCCAGAACAGCTGGATTGCTGGGACACTAGTAAGATTTGGAACAGAGTCTATTTACTACACAGCATGGAGGCATTTGAATATTTTAACACCCAGGGCAGATGTAGTGGTGCCAACCACCTAAAAGCAGCTATGCAGACACATGTAAAATTTTGCATACAAATTCAGGGGATACAGGGACCACTGAGGCAAATAAAGAATCCCTGCTTTATTAGACTTTCTCTCTGGAAATAAAGGAAAATAAAGCCACTTGGGTTGTGTTATTTAGGGATAGTCGCTTTACATCTTAAGTTATCTGTTTCTACATCCAAGAAATGGGTGAATGTGACTCATCTATTATCTAAAGTCCCTTCCACTTCATCAAGTCTAAACTCAATGATTTGTTAATGGACTGTACCTCTTGTGCTACTTGATTGTTTACAGAGTTCAAATCCTGCCTCCTCAAACCCTTTCACGGAACTGACTAGGGTATAAATAAACTGGCATGGGGTCAACCATGCAGAATAGCTTTCTAAAATGAGTCATGAATTACCATGAGTTAAAAACTTGCTTTGTACTCATGGGAGCTAGAGGACAGCTGGTCACCGTGGTTTGTAAAATGACCTTTCTGGGTTTGAATGCTTTGTTGAGTCACTCTTTGGCCCCTGTTATTCCAGGCAAAGTCATCTCAGTCTCTTCAACTTTTCCTCCTCGGTCCTATTTCCAGACTGAAATAGATTATCCCAGACCTAGGCCGGGAACTCTAGTAAGAGTCTGACCAAAGTGAGTCAAGAGAGGGTGCATGTGCACACACACACACACCCACACACACCCCAATAGAAAAACTTTCCCTTGCTCACTCATGAGTTACATACACAGCTATATATCAGATAACCTCTCTCTCTGTCTCCCTCTCCATTTTTCTTGAATTTTCCATAATTCAAGCTGCTTTTGAAATCCCACATCCTCTGTGAAGCCAGGTCTGCCTTGTTGCACAGCTCCATTTTATTCCATGTTATTGCATGTGCACGGTGCCCCTGGAGTTGTGCAATGCAGCAGTACTACATGAGGCTTTCTTTTAAAACCCAAAAGATTCTTAAAGATTTCCCATCTAGTCGAACTGAGAGCTCCCAAGGTTCCCATCTCCTTCAGGACCCAACACACGCACTCTCTCCATTTACATGTCTTTCTGAGCCTACCCACTCCTCAGGATAGCCTGGTTCTTCTCCCAGACATAACTGGCTGCATGAGTCTCAGCAACCCTAACAGCATCTACAGCCTTCAATGGGGATGCACATGGCTCATATAGGGGCAGTAAAAAGACAAATCTTGCAAGAGCAGAGGGCAATTACTGGTAACAGAGGGAGTAACGCTGGGTAAGTAGCTAGCGGCAAGATTTTGGGGCACTGGGAAAGCCAGGTCAAGTTCAGATATGGTAGTAAGCAGAAGCCACTGAATGTGTTCGAGCCTCAGTGCATTAAGACGTGTTAAGACGGGCCTTGGTGACCTCCCTGTTTCTGGCTGTGCGCTTTCTCCACCTTGCTTGACTTCTGGCCATCCTCATACGGGTTTCCCAGCCTTTCGCTCTTATGAACATAGCTGATTTTTTTCAGTGATCTGGAAATGACTTGGGTGAAGAGAAGATACAGAATAACGAGGTTATGAATTCCTCTATGGTCATTTTACTGACCAGCAAAAATTTAAACTGAGGATCAACATTTTTTTTAGAATTTGAGGGCGAAACCTTAACGATCTGAGGTAGAGAGCGCAAAGGGCCCTCCCGGCGATTGGTGTTCAGATGTGACCAGCTGCACATCAGCTCTTCTGTTCAGGCCACAAGTAAACAACTCCACGCACCCAGGGGGAGAGGCGAGCTTTTTTCCCAGCAGAAAAACCAACATGAGGAAGTTGCACAGCAGCCGCCCTAAATGCCTGAAAACAGACCCTTCTTGGGGCTGTTTCCAGGGTGACACTGGAGCTGCAGAGGGATCAGTGACCATCAGGAGAATGTGTGAAATGCTTTCATGGATGGAATCAGAGCCCTTTGCCAGGTGAAGAGCAAGCCCAGAGCAGGGGGATGCTGGCACTTGTACATGGTGCTTGTGGATTATGTCAGGACATACTGAAAAGGGAAAGGGGCCTCCAACCCAGAAAGCAGTGTTGACAGACAAAAGAACAAAATAGCCTGGTTTGCTTCATTGATGTTTTTAACTAAAACTCCAGAAAACAAGTATTTCAATGGAACAAGAAAGCAGACTATGGAGGCAGGTCCGGACTGAACTAACACAGAGCACTTGCTCTGTGCTATGTCTTGGGCCAGGTGTTTCATGGGTGTCAGTTCATTTCATCTTAGCAATAACCCTGTGAGATTATATTATCATCCCCCTGTTCAAAAGAAATGGTGGAACATAAATGAATTAAATTTTTTCCCATTTGTTTTTTATCTTTACAAAAGTTTATATTTTTAAAAGTATACTTTACATACAATAGAATGCACCTACATTAAGTACACAGTTCAGTGAGTTTTCACAATTCTACACCCAAGTAACCAGCTCCCTGAGCAAGATATGAAACATTTTCATCACCTCAAAAGTTTGGGGTCCCCTTTCCAATCAAAAGCCTTCCCCCAAAAGGCAACCACTCTTCAGATTTCTATTACCACTGGTGAGTTTGGCCTATTCTTAAACTTCATGTAAATGAAATCACACAGAATACATCTTTTGCATCTGGCTCCTTTCACTCCACATAATATTCTTGAGATTCATCCTTGTGGTTGTGTGTGTCAGTGGTTGTTCCTTTTATTCATTGCATGAGTCTATCGTAGTTTGTTTATCTATTCTTGTTGATGGACGTTTGGATGGTTTCCAGTTTGGGGCAATTACTTTTCAATCTGCTATAAACATTCTTATTTGAGACTTTTGGGGCATATGTGTTCATTTCTCTTGGGTAAATACCTGGGGGTGAAATTGTGGGATCATAGAGAAGGTGCAATTTCATAACAATCTACCAAACAGTTTTCCAAAGTGGTTGTACCATTGTACCAGCCCACCAGCAGGGTTAGAGATTTCCAGCTGCTCCACATCCTTGCTAAAGCCTGGTATTGTCGGTCTTCTTAAATTTAACCACTCCAGTCCATGTGAAATGGTATCTCATTGTGGTTTTTAGCTAAATTTCCTTGATGACTGGTGATGTCAAGCTCCTCTTCATGTGCTTTTTGACCTTTCATACGTCTTCTGTGATGTATATGGTAATGTCTTTTGCCCTTTTAAAAATATTGAATTGCTCATCTTTCTCATTATTGATTTGTAGGTTTTCTTGTTTATTCTGGATAAATTTTGTTTTTCAAATAAATGTATTAAGAATATTTTCTTCCAGTCTGTGGCTTGCTTTTCTGTTTTCTTGATGGTATTTTTTGATGAGAAGACATTTTTAATTTTATAGTCCAATTCATCAACTTTTTTTCTTTTATGGTTCATGTTTTTAGTGTCCTAAGGATAAATTGTTGCTTATCTCACAGTTGTAAATATATCCCCCTATGTTTTCTTTTAGAAGGTTTAAAGTTTTAGCTTTTGCATTTTGGTCTGTGATCTAGGTCAAAGAAATTCCCATGCATAGTGTGAGATAGGATTTGTAGTTCTTTCTTTTTCCCATATGGAATATAGTTGTTCTAAGACTTTCTCCAATGAGTTACTTTGATGACTATCAAAAACCTAAATTACCATGTATGTGTATGTCTACTCCTGGATTCTCTATGATGTTTCATGGGTCTATTTGTCAATTCTTATGCTGGTATCACCTTGTCTTGATAACTCTAACTTTATATTAGGTCAACTTTTTTAGTCTTTCTCAATATTTTATTGGGTAATTTAGTTCTAGTGCATTTCCATACAAAATTTAGACTACGGTTGTCAATTACTACAAAACAAGTCTTCCAGAAATTTCACTAAGATTCTACTGATTCTCTTCAGCAATTTGGGAAGAGTTGTCATTTTAATGCTATTGAGTCTTCCAATCTATGTATGTGATACATCTCTCCATTAATTTAGATTTTCTTTCATGTCTTTGAATAATGTTTTCCAGTTTTCAGTACAGAAGTCTTGCACATCATTCATTACATTTATTTATAAATATTTTATATTTTGATGCTTTTGTAAATCATATTTTTAAAAATTTTTTTGCAATTTTTGCTAGTATACAAAAAGATAATTTTAATATATTGACCTTATCTCCTGTGACCTTACTAAATTTACTTATTATTTCTACTAGTTTTTTGTTGATTCCTTAAGACTGTCTGCAAATAAAATCATGCCATGCATGTGGAAATTAAGAGAGTTTGATTTTTTTTTCCAGTCTTTATCCCCTTTATTCCTTTATCTTGGCTTATTATACAGGCTAAAACTTCTAGTACAACTCTGAATAGAAGGGGTAATAGCAAACATCCTTGCTTTGCTCCTTATTATAGGAATAATTCACTGTAAGTATGATGCCAGCTATGGGTTTTTCGTAGATGTCCTTTATCAGATTGAGGAAGTTACCTTATATTCCCAGATTGTTGAAACATTTTTGTTTCATGACTGGGTGTTAACTTTGTGAAATGCTTTTTCTGTATCTAAGGAGATGGTCATGGATTTATATGATAAATTACATTAATTGAATTTTTAACATTAAACAAACTTTACTCTCCTTGAATAAACTCTACTTGCCTCTAATGTTACTTTAAACATAGATTTTGTTAAGAATTTTTATGTAAATAATAACTCATTCAAAGTCACAGAGTTGATAAGGGGGGAAGCCAAAATTTCAGGCCAGGTTCACTTGATTTTGAATACAATATTCTTTCTAATATAACATCTTACATGCTCCACTGAAGCTTTTCCTAAAGCCTGCACTTTTTAAAGCATTGAGTGAGATGCTAGAAAATCTACCCAATGGCTGGTATCATTGAAATGTTGCTGTCTGCACTGTGATATGGAGCTATCTAGAATTTTTAAGTGGGCTAGGGAACACAGAAGCCAAGAAAGGTGCTAGGTATGTGTATCTGAAGGACATGTCTCCCTCACAGAACTATAGGGAGAAATCAGAATCTTCATTATCAGTCAAAACCCACTTTAATGCCTGGAGAAAATGCTTGTGCTCAGAATGAAATGTACTGTAAAGAATTTTGAATGGAGATACTCATGTTCTGCCCCGAGTTCTGCTATGGGTTAAGGTACCTCCATATAACATTTCAATCTCTCCATGTTAGTAAATACTTATTAAGATTATATAAAGTGCTAGACAAGTGCAGTCAGCTGTTAACAATTAAATCTAAGCCTGACCTCGCTAATGAGTCATCAGTATATATTTTCCCCCTTTGTCAATGTGGATTTTGGTGCTATTCTTCTAGAAAATTAAGCATTCATATATCTTTCCTTCTTACAGGAGGTGGATTTCAAAACACTTTGTGAAAATATAACTAACCAACCACCTGTATAAGGTGGTAACAATAATAATGGGAGATCTGGGCCCAAATCTGCTCCACTTCTGTCACATCCAGCCTTCAAGGCCACAGAAGGGAGCAAGTCTTGTTGAAATGAAAGTGGAATTCTCCAAAAACAATTTTAAACTTAAGGAAAACGTAGCACCCAAGGATCAAAATCCAACTTTGATCCATAGAATAGGTACTTTCAATAATATTTGCAGCAATGGTAAAACTGTGCCTTGGCATTTATCACGTTATTAGCATAAGGGTAATAATTTCTAAATTCAAAAGGCTAGTTATAGCTATAAAAGCAACAAAACAGTAATAATAGAAATGATAAGAAAGCATCTTGTTCAGAACCCCACTTCAGACACTGAGTCCATAAAATTCAAGAAAAGTCCATATTCCTTTGTCTCAGGGTAAATTCATGCAGCTCCTGAATAGAGCTGAAGTGCATGTGTTTTTCATTCCCTCAAGACTTCCGCTTCTCGGACCCTCTTCAGAAGGGCAATCAGATGTCAGTCTGACAATTTATCCCCGTCTCCTACACACTAAATTAAGACCTTGTAGAACTTCAAAGGGGTCCATTAAGGTTGGAAGCCCAATCCGCCATAATCTGGGAGAGGAAGGTCCTCCCATCTCTGCAACTGGGTGTCAGTGAGTAATGCCCGCTTCCCCTGCTGGGATCTGGGCCACCAGTGCTTCTTCAGCCTGAGTGTCTTTTTTCTTGCTTGCTTGCTTTTTTTTAAATGAGTGCCCGACAGCTGGTAACAGCTTCCTGAAACCCCTTCTTTGTTTCCCCCTGAAGCGATGATAAATTCATGGGGTTGAGCTAAGAAAAATAAACGCGGGACTTCCGGCTGCTGGATTCTGTACTTTATTCCCCAGATTAGACAAAAGGCTTATTCCTCTTTCAAACATACCGAATTATCCCCAGATCAAAGCCAAAGTCCTTGAAACAAGTGATAAATGATAATACCCACCGGCCCTCGGCTATTCCTGAAGGGGCCTCTATGGTGAGAAAGCAAATCTGGTTCCAATAGTAGTAGCAGAAGTTAAGTACTTTATAATCCTATTATAATGGGAAAAGGATCAGGCCCAAGGGGTTTGAGCAAGTTTTACTTGACTGGTCACTATGTTTGGGGGACGTGGTTGGTCATGGGATATATCTAAACATGAGCATTCAGTAAATGGAGTGCTGGGGTTATTTTTTGCATGACTGTTAACATCTAAAATAAGAAATGGTAAAAGCAGTATCAATCTCAGTAACTTGAATAGTTGAGGGAATGGGACATTCTGGTGAGCTTGATTTTTTAATTGCCAGAAGATTGTTTTCCTTCTAACTCATGTTGAGAATGTTTCTGAGATGATGAGCTGACCTCACTGTGTAGCAGAAAGCACATTCAAATGAGAGTCAGAAACAGTGGATCCTGACACTGACCCTTCCACTCACCAGCTAGGTGACATGAGCCAATTCATCTTCCTCCTTAGAACCTTAGTTTTCAAATCTGTCAAGTGGGAGGGTTGGATGAGATAAATACTAAAGCCCCCACCCACGTGACTGCTCCATTTCCTTCCCTTGGGGACAGTGGACTCCACTGAATCTTTCTTTGATTTGAAGGATCTCCCAGGAGGATCATGATGTTAAGTAATTCTCAAAAGGCTGGAGCTGGAGAAGAAAAAGGAGACTGGACTGGGCATGTCCTTCCCATTGGAAGACATAGGTGGGTTTTTTTAAAAGCCAAAATCCAATATTAATTTGATAATTCAGTTTAAGCATCTGTTTCAAGCACTTGCTATATGCACATAGCTGTGCTAGGTGCTGTGGGTGCTACAAGGAAAATAAAACATAAGTTTGCCCTTCAGGGACTCAGGAATAATTTGACATATACAGATGGCAGCATTCCAAGGCAGTCTTGAGTAGTGCTTACCTAGAGTTAAAAAGGAAGGAGGTGTTATTTGGGAAAGAGATACACATACTAAAGGAATTTGGCCAAAAATCTTGAACAGATGGTTGAAGGAAGTTTGTTTTCTAGAGTTCTGCTAACATTGTCTAAAGAGTAGCTTCAAGGGAAAAAAGTCTCTATTGAACGAGGACACTCGTTGACTTTTGGGGTTCATTGCTTTGCAATTACTAACCTGGACCATGATAGCCCTGCCAAATGGGCCATGAGCAAATTTCATTTCTTTGCAGGTCTGCTGATCCTGCATCTGAAACGTTGCACGGATGGCCTGGCTTTAAAATCAGCTTGGCATTAAAAAATGGTTTCCTAATGAAAACGCCAAGGATGGTTTAGGAGGGAAGGTTTTAGGACCTTTTCCCAGTGGCTCAAGGAAAACAACAGACACCCATCCCTCCGAGACAGGTGGCATACATCCCGGCCTGGGGGGCCAGGGAGCAGGTGCCCCCATGGGCCTCCTGCAGGTTCCACAGTTGATGGATGGCAGGGGCACACTGCTAAGGATGTGGGTGGCAACCTTTCTGACAGTCAGGACTCTTCTCGTCATCCAGAGCCTCCATCAGCAACCCCAGCTGCTCTCTGGTTTCCTGAAGATGGAATTGTTCCACTCAGAGAACAGTCTTCGGAGTAGTTTTCAAGGAACACTGATCTGGGATTTGATTTTTCTGTATCACAATCCACATAAAAGAGAAGGGCTACCCTCCTCCAGCCACGGTGAAGATGGAAACCTGCCCGTTAGAGCCTGGGCCCCAGAATAGGGACATGCCAGCCAGAGGAGCTTGTGCTAACACGGTTTCATGGAGTTTAGAGAACTACTAGTCTGGTCTCTTTCTTTTCTGAATGAGGATTTGTTGGTAAATGAACCCTAGTGTGCTTTTGCTGGTAGAGATATTGTGGAAAGAATGAGCACAAAATAAGCTGGAGATAATATCACCATGGGCTGAAAATTTGTACTTGGGAACAAAATGAAATGTGGTGGGGTTGGGGGTGGGGGTGGCCTCACCAGCCAAAAGCTGGGTGACTGTGAAACTGACAGGCTTATTTATATGGAATTATAACCTAAGACCCTTGTGGACTATAAGAGGTAGGTGTTAGTCTGTGACACTCAGGTGAAGGGGGGGTCTTCTTGATATTCAAGAGAGGGAAGGGAGGGGAGAAGAAGTAAAGGTGTTACGCTAGGAACCTGAATTGGCCATTTGTAAGGTGCTGACAACATAAAATTGAGAGGCCTCAGAGTATAAACACCAGTAAGACATTAAGGATATAAATATAGGGTAGAGAGGCTGAGGCATTAACGTCCTTTAACTAGAAGTATGCGATGGGGCACGGAGCTCTGTCTGTGGAGGTGGCTGATGATGTTTACCACCACCATGGGACATGCAGTCTTCTCTCCCAAAGGTCCAGCCTTAGAGATGGGTGTTGGGACCCAGTTTTGTACATGGTAGAAGATATTTCTTAATTTTAATAGGTGAGGACAACTTTCTTACCTGGTCAACAATGAGACAGTAACTCTCTCTCTGATCTTGCAGTTAGTGATGCATCGTTTGAAGAATATTTCAAGTTAACTGAAACTAGATCACCCGGGGAATTTCCCTACCCCAGAGGGCAACTTTCATCAGGCTTGCTTCATATTTTCATGCAGAGATGTCCACTGAAGTCTCCAGCTTTTGGCTCACACTTTCTGGCCCTACCCTGGGTGGAATTAGTGAATCAACAGCTAAGTATATTATCGTCATAGTCATTCTCTTCTTCTCTTCCTCTGGCCCCACTCTCATGCTGTGCTATTGGGTATGCCTGATTGGCAGACACTGTGTCTGCCGAATCCCCTAAGACACTCGGGGAAGTAATGGGCAGCATGGTTGAGGCCATGTGTCTCAATTACTTCTTTGAATTCAGCTTCATCAATAATAAAAATGTCATTTTGATATCCACCTGTCTATGTCTGGTGCATTCTCCATTAATTCCTAACACAGAAATATTAAAGGGTGTGATCTATTGTCACCCACAGCTCCCAACATCTTGGATTATTCCTACATGGAATCTGGCCCTTGCCCAGTTGTTTTGCAATGGATTCCATGTAGGCACCACCCAAGAGCCCTCCCTTCACACCTCTGCTGCATCCTCAGTCCTGCTGTGTCTTCTCTGTTCCCACCTTGGTGTTTCCCATTCCCAGCTGAGGCTCAAAACACCAGGGACTGGCTAAGTAACCCCAATACACAATCCAGAAGTGCAAAGAAGTTAGCACCTTAAGCTAACCTTTGGCCAGGGGAACATGGGATCTGGTGGACATGTTTCTCTCCTTTCCTCCTCCTTATGGGCTGTCCTGCGAATGGGCCTCTCAGAAGACCATTTGATGGAACCGAGCAATGAATACTGCCGGATACCAAGCAGAGATCAACAATATAATACATTCTCCTATTTGCTCTTCTCTCCATCCCTGTCCCACAAACAAGCCTTTCTCCTCACCCCTGCTTCCCAAATAAGTTACCAAATAAACTTTTGACTTAGACTCTACTTTCCAGGAAATCCAAGCTGAGACGTTGTCCACAATGCTCTAAGATTATAAAGTCCTTGAGAATGAGCATTGTAGGCTTGAACTGTGTACCAGCCCACTTATCAAAATGCTTAAATGGAATGGAATAACCTCACTTTGCTAAAGGCTGCAGGAGGTAGGAGGGGGCAGCAGGCCCGGTGCTTGGCCTCCATTGGCTCAAACCCAAAAGATAAGATCTAGTCCCCTGAAATGCTAAATAATCATAAGAGCCAGAGATCCCTCACATGAGAATATCATCTCCAAACTTCATCTCTTCCACCCTCTTCTTTCCAGGATTGCACATCCCCAACTCAAGTGATAGTTGACTTTAAACCACCTCCAAAAAAGTGAAGTTTTAGCCTTCTGTAGAAGCCCAGATAGAGTAACCAGTGAACTTGAGAACTGCAACCCTCTGGGCATGACCCCATCTGACCTCAAACCCAGCAGCCTCCTGCCTTTCCTGTCTCCTCCGGTCAAAACATCCCCTCAGGGCTAAACTTGCATATAATTGTGCCTAAGAGTCTCCCCCTGAGTACCCCTTTGTTTCTCAGATGTGGCCCTCTCTCTCTCTAACTGAGCCACCTCGACAGATGAACTCACTGCCCTCCCCCCTACGTGGGACCTGACTCCCAGGGGTGTAAATCTCCCTGGCAATGCAGGATATGACTCCCGGGGAGGAATCTGGACCCAGCATCGTGGGATTGAGAATATCTTCTTGACCAAAAGGGGGATGCAAAATGAAATTAAATACTTTCAGTGGCTGAGGGATTTCAAGTGGAGTCGAGAGGTCACTCTGGTGGACATTCTTATGCACTATATAGATAACACCTCTTAGGTTTTAATGTACTGGAATAGCTAGAAGTAAATACCTGAAACTACCAAACTCCAACCCAGGAGTCTGGACTCCTGAAGATGATTGTATAATAATGTAGATTACAAGGGGGTGACAGCGTGATTGTGAAGGCCTTGTGGATCACACTCCCTTTGTCTAGTGTGTAGACGGATGTGTAGAAAAGTGCAGACAAAAATGAAATGACAAATAGAGTGGGATGCGGGGGAATGGTTTGAGTGTTCTTTTTTTACTTTTATTTTTTATTCTTATTCTGATTCTTTCTGATGTAAGGAAAATGTTCAGAAATAGATTGTGGTGATGAAGGCATGACTGTATGATCGTACTGTGAACAGTTGATTGTATACTATGGATGATTGTATGGCATGTGAATATATTTCAATAAAACTGAATTTAAAAAAAAAACATCCTCTCAGGAATATGTCTTAAACTGATTTCCAGTAAGGAGTACTCTCTAGTTCTTATATCCATTCATAAACACTTGTTTATTATAACAAATAAACATTATCTGTCCACATCTACCTATACTTACAACACACAAACAAAGTAAGGCTCTGCTGAAAATGAAAAATTCAAAATGCATAAGCCACATGTGTTTCAATAGGCAAATGCTCAGGTATAACTTTACAAAAAGAAGCAATATTCCCACAAACTTCCAAAGTGCCTCCTAGGAGATTGCACAGCTTCTGTGAAAAGCCTCTGCTGTTGATGATCGATAAAAGCCAATGTGTTAACCCTCCCAGAGGTATTTGGACTTCGACAGGAGTCAAACCTTAGGCCCACAGAGCTTTAGCATCATCGCACAGTAGGGGAGTCACCTGGCAGAGAGGCCAACAGATTTCATGGCAACCCTGTGAATAGAGCCAACCACTCCTCCTACCCGCACAGCATCTGCCACAACTCTCTGGGTCAATAACTCCTCAAGCAAATCTGACCATCACAACCCACTTGGAAGTGTGCGGTGGCTCTCCAGTGACCCTACGAAAAACGTCAAAGCCTTATCTTTTGCTTCACAGCTGAGGACCAGGAGGGTCAGAGGGAGAAGTGAGTGGTCCTAGGCCACCAACAAGTGAGTGAGAAAGCTGGATCTTGCATCCAGTCTTCTGTTCTTGCTCCTTCCCAATACACTACACTGCTTCACAAATACCTCCCCAGCCCTCGTTCCTGAAGAGATGGGTGAAAATAATTAGAGGCAGCATCTTCTCTGGAGTGATTTAAATGCCACCCTCCCAGAAGGCCAAGGGATGACCAGCCAAAGCCCCTGAAAGCTGAGGAATTGATGGGATCTAGCCAGACTATGAAGGAAGAGTTGAGGGTAGACCAAGACCCAGCACAATGGATGAAATACCAGTCAGAAAAAAAAAGTCCTGCAAAGCTCTGGGCCAGGAATTCCTACCCAGAGTTAGCAAATTAACTGATACCCTTCTGTTCTAATTCAGAGGCATTTGAGCAATGCAAAGCAATGAATTTTCCACGTTTAAGTCCAATATCATAAGGAATTTCGATTCCCCAAATCCCTTCTCTCTTTTCAGCCAGCTGTCTCCTTTCTTCATAGTGCTCTTTGTGTGGAGGCCTCTCCGAATCAGTCGGTTCCTATCATGGAAATAATTCTGTTTCCCACTAGAAGGAAAAAGAAAATTCACCCACTGAACTAAGCAAATTGCTGTGACATTGTGGACCCTGGAGAGGCGCCATATTGATTTAAATGTTCATGTTAGGAAGGAAGGAAAGAAGAAGAGGAGGAAGGGGAGAAAGAAAAGGAGGGGGAGGAGGAAGTGGAAGAGGAAAAGGGGGGAAAAGAGCATCCAGGCCCCCTGGAGATCTTCCAGAGTGATTTGATGGGCAAGCTAGGATGGAAAGCATTTAGGGTGGAGAGGGGTCGGCACTTCCCTTCGTTTGCTCCTCTCAGAGGCAGTGCTCCACTCTCTCAGCCTTTTGGGATCGATGCTACCAGATGCAGCCAGGAATTCCTGCCCAGCAGACCCTAACTGTGTCTTGTACCATAGGGAGCCCAGGCAGGAAGTTACAGCCACAGCCTGAGGGTGTTTGTGGGGAAGCTCTGAATCCTTCCAAATGGCCCTGGGAATAACGGGTCCACTGCAAGTATCAGCTTAAATGGTTCTCTCTGCATTGACAGTCATCTTTAAACAGTAATAACAGCTCACAATGTCCCTGCACTTCGCCACTTACAAGGACATTATTTCATCTAATCCTCACTGCCTCCCAGTAGAGATTATTGTTACTCTTTGCAGATGAAAACGCTGAGGCTCAATGAGGTTAAGTGATCTGTCCTGAAGGAGCTAGAAACCCACAGTGTTTTGTGTGTCAAGTCCAGCTCTCAGCATTCTTAAAGCATCCTCCAGAGCCCAAGGTCATGAGGCCCAGCCCCTCCGTCCTCCTCCCCCTTCTCTTGTGTGGGCAGATGACATCAGCTCTCCCACCCTGGCACTGTCCCCTCCAGACCAAGTCCTGGAGCCGCAGAATTGTTCTGACTGGCTTTGAGGAGACTCTCCACGTGCTTTCTCGGGAGCGTGTGAATGAAAGCAGAACACTCCCAAGAAGTCAGGATGCGCTCAACACACATTGTTTGGGCTCCTATCAGAAACTGAGGAACACAGTGATTAAAGGAAAATAAAAATCCCAGGTCTAACGGGCCAGGAATTATTCTCCCCAATGAACAGAGCAATAGCAAAAACTGAGAATGAAGCAGCTGCCTCAGACAGCGCGCATCAGCTGGCCCAAATCTGAGACCTTTGGCACCTAAATGCCACCTGCATTCAGGGTTCAATCTCCCTTTGCAAAGAGGCCGGGGACCTGACAGTGTGGCCATGGGACCCCTCCCCTTGACCCTGGCCTCCAGGAGTCAATCTTGCAGGGCTTGATGGAGGGTGACTAGGATTCCTCCAGGCTTGCTCTCATCCACAGGGCAGGGGAACGGGATTCAGGAGGCTTTCCTTCCAGGGTTCTGTGTTACCCTCCACTGACGTTTAACTCCAGGCAAGTTACTTCACCCTCTGGAGCCGGTTCCCCACGTGCGACATGACTGGGTTGGGCGAGCTGGTTTCTCGCCTGGGTCAGCTGTCCCCACAGGGTGCCTCCTCTTGGGGGCTGGTTGCTGGTGAGGGTGTTGACTGAGTTCATCTGTCTTCCAAGACAGATGCAGCTGTCCCCCTCCGATTACTTCATCACAGGCGCTGACAGACCCTCCAGGGCAGGACTCTTGGCACTGCCTCACCAGGGAGCATCTCCAATCACAGCCTGTCCTCATCAAATTCAGATTTATGGGGTGAGAGGCTGGAAGGGGCTCCAGGAAGGTCGCAGAACACATGGTCTTCAGGCCCCTGGAAGCTCATGTTCTGACGCGCAGGCCATTTCCCAAGACGCTCGGCCAAGCAGGAGGGCATCAGAGCTCTCTCCCCTCGTTCAGTGGGTAGGAATACACGGGGCCTAGGAACACACCATTTTACCCAGGTCGCTCAGCAACTGTGCATCAGATGCAGCACCAGGAAGTTCATGTAATATTTTTATTTTACACACAATTTTGGACCACCAATTATTCCACAGGTGTGGGGAGGACAAATATGCACAGGGAATCTTGAATATAAGCAAATTATGTCATTTTATCCTCCAATAATAATAATACAGTAGTATTTTCAGTTGTTATGTGCCAGCTATTATTCTAAGTCCTTCACATACTTTTTCTGGTTTACTCCTTGTGATTAACCCATGTGTGCGATGTGATTAGCCCCACGTTACTGACAAGAAATCTGTGCCTTAGAGAGTGCAATTTCCTTTCCTGAGATTTGGACCAGGAAAGTCTGACGCCTCATCTTACTCTCGGTGCTGCAGCTTAATTGGGGTTACAAGTTGCCCCATGCACAAAACCACTGCAAACAACAGAACGGTCTACCAATAGGTGCTAAAATCGGAGGTACGGAGTGCAAATGTGGGGGATTGAGAGGAAGGAGAGGTTAATGTAGGATGGAGCATTCAGTGAAGGCTGCTCCAAGGAGGGTTAGTTTGGGGCTGGTCTTTGCAGGATGGGCAGGGTTTATCCACATAAAGGAGAGGGGGTAGGTTAGGAGAAGAGAAGGTCATCAGCTGTGAAGCAGGGTCAGAGAGTACAAGCAGCATGGCCAGTGCAAAAGGAAGTGGAGCTAGGTTTCACTCTCACCCCTCCTTTCCATGGCTCTCGTGGCTCTATTACCAGAAACTTCTAAGTCTCTAGAGCTGTTGCAGAAAATGCTTGTTTTCTGCTGGGCTTCTGGGAGGTAAGGAAAGTAAGGAGTAGCTGTGGTTCTGCAGATGGGGCTGGTGCTGGATGACCCCACAGATTCTCAGAGCCCACCTGCAAGGTTGTTCTACTGTGGTTCTCAACCATGTTTGTACTTGGGGCAAAATTTTGTATACTGAAATTTCAGGCTGCAGACTAGAAGGGATTCAGTTGCATCCTCCACTATTGCACAAAAGCTTGCATCTTTTTTTCACCCCCATGAGCAGAATCCTTGCATGTGCTGTTGACTGTTTGTCCTCAGGCCATGCCTCCCACCCTGTTCCACGGTGTCTGGGTGCAGGTGGACTTGGCTGGAGCAGGGTGCTTTCCCAGTGAACCCAAAGTCAGTTTCAGATACTGATTAAACTTTGGCAGCCCACCTGAGAAGGGGTTGGAGTGTACCTGGATGGCTGTGACTAACTGGGCAAAAACCACCCTGCCAGGGCTGAGTCACACACCCAGGCCAGCGAGGACTAAGGCAGACGGCAGAGTAAACGTGGGATAAAAGATGCTGGGTCACTAGCAAACCAGAGGCTGCTGGGATTGGAATTCTTGCTTGAGTTTTTGGTATTACCACTGACCAATGCTGCCCCCAAGTGCTCATTTTATCAACATAGCTTCTTCGTACCAGGGCTGGAGATGCTTTCTGCTCCTTCAAGCTCACCCCACTTCCTCCACCCTGCACGGGGCACACATGCTCACACACATTCAGAAATAGGAAAGGTCAAGCCGCAGACCCTCCCTTGATTCCTTTGTCCCCATGGTTTATTTTTAGGTTAGAAAAAACCCTTTCCTTTTCTGACTCATGGTCTCACTGAATAATACGCCCTTGGTGGAACGAGCTAAATAAAAGAGTCATTCCTCATGTCACATTCTCGAATCAAAGAGGCCCTTGTGACCAGACCCTGCTCTGCCATTTTGCACCCCTGTCTCCCCAGTGTTTATGCTCGATGGCTTCTGTAGACTGGGGCACAAGATCAAAACACCTTCTCCCTGTCCTCCAACTACCCTTCACATCACCACCACCACCACTGCCCCCATTGTCACCAACACATACACACACAAACCAGACTAAAGAGATTTCATTTAATGTCTTAGGTGGTGTCACAGGCCATTTACTCGGAGGCAAACCCAGTCTGAGAACTGTCCTTAGGTAGAACTTGCCTTAGTAGAACTTGGCAAGTGTTTCTTAGAGGAACACTTTGGGGTACAGGTCCACAGGCTCTTTCTTATTAGAATTGAGAAGTTTTTGGATTTTAGAAAGACACATGTATTGCATTTTACATAACACCCTTAGGAGGGTCAGGTCAGCACCAGGTAATCAAACATACTCTTATTTCTAATAATAATGTTAATATAAATACTTAGCAGGAAAAGAAAGACTGTAAGCTTTGGTTTTCCAAGCTTTTTGGTTTCTGACTTGCAGCTAAGGGATTACTGTCATGGAGATGACTAGTGATACACAGGAGGCTGGGGAAATCAAGGCAAATTGTTGGTCTGTTTACTAGATGTAGCATTGTCTTAGCCTAGGAAATGGCAAGGTTTTTTGGAAAACAAAGCTCACTTGCTCATGTGAGCTAGATGGCAGACCCAGCTCTAAATTATGGTTTGGGATAGCTCTGGTCCCTTTTCTGAACCTCAGTTTCCCCACCTTCAAATCCAATCTTTGAATCCACCAATCTCCACTCCTCTCCTCTAGCTACCATCTAGTCAGTTTATTACTCACTGGTCCCTTGGTAGTGAGTGGAAATTACACTTTACATTCTTTTTACAGAGAAAGGGCTCAATGATTTTCGAAAGTTTGAAACTAGAAGCTAAAATGGAGGTACGTGAATCTTGCGTGGTTTCAATTCTCCACTCTGTCACTTTTGGAGAACAGACATTTGTTTGAAAGCGTTACAAACTGTGTTTTAGATGACCTCATCCACCACCAAAAGGGCTTACATTTTTTTAGCAAACTTTTCCACATCTACGATTTCATAGACTGTTCATAAATATCCTGGGAGGAAGGTATTATTGTCCTCACTTTACAGATGGGAAAATGCATTTCAGAAGGGATTAAGCCGTTTGCCCCAAACCATGGAGCTCTTGTATGACATAAGACAGTTTTAATCTCAAGTCTTCTGACTTCTAGCTAAGAATCAGTCACTGTGGAACAAGGTGGACTAGGAAATTCCCATGACGATGGAGTTCCTAGAGGTTCTGGCCATCAGCACGCCACCAAATTACAAATGTAAACAATTTCCCAACATCTTCCAGGCAACCCCCAAATGTCTTGGAAGACTGTCCCCCATGGTGGCAGGGACCCAGGATTGCAGGAGGCACACAGCTGGCTCTCCTGCCACTCTCCCTCCTCTGCTCCCAAGGAAAAGAAATCCAATCTCCTCAGCCCAATGTTTGGGATCCTGGGAGCCTCAGCCTGACAGCGGATGATCGGATTATCTTTATTGGCCTTTACAGCTTTTGCTAAACCTCTGGGGAAGTGAACCAGATGTCCCCATTTGACCAGCCATTGCAGTTGTGTCCAGCAATGTCCAGCTGTTCCAAGCTCTATTCACGGAGCGTACCATTTATCTTGGATTTCCTAGTGCCATATCCAAGCTAGAGGAGGAAAGGATGCTCCATTCCTGACATCAGGGGGGAATTATGGATCAGGAATCTAGGGAATGCTGCTAAGCATTGTTTTCTCCCCAACGGGCACCACCACCCCCCCAACTCCCTTTTCTCCCAGCAGAACCAGGGAGTTATGCTTTTCCCTCCTTCCTTGAAGAATCTAATCCAGGCAGCTCTCCTTTCAAAAAAGATTTCCAATCATTTCTGAAAATCTGCTGCATTTTAAGGTCAATCCCATTAAGGGATTAGCTTTTAGGTTTTGGTTCCATGTCTTTTAAGAATTAGGGGAACACAGCTGGATGGATAACTCAGCTCCACAGATCTACCAAGGAGAACTCTAACTCCAGAGAAATATTATGGATGTTTGACCCTTCACCTCCCCTCCTTACCCATATGCAATTTCATATTTATTTCCCAAACTTGCAATAAACACTGTAGATTGAGTTAGACGCAGGAAGAAGTCATGTATCAGATTCAGTGCCTAGAGTGGGTCAAGGTGTGGAAAGGAACTCACACCGTGTGGTAGATTGAATCAGCCCATTGTGTGGTATTTGTCATAGCAGCATTGGCAAACTGCTTGAGGATTCAGGAAACTGTGTTCTAGTTCTGACTGTGCCACAGACTTGCTGTGTGATCTTGTGGGGTTGGTACCCATTGGGGGGCTGCTTAGTTCACAAATATCTCTAGAGACAACTTTCCATCCCTTCCCAAAACTGAGGTGGGGCCTAAGCAGAGTTACATGAACAACTTTGTCTTGTTTCCCAAAGCCCAAATTAATGGATCAGGGCTTAGTTACTGATCCAAACCCAACCAAAGACCCTTCTCCAAGAACCTTGGCTTAGAACAAGAGTCTGTGTCTCCTGAGATGGTCTCCTAAACTGGTGAGAGGCATTGATTCAGCCTTGTACTCTACCACATAAACTGGAGAGCAGAGAAATCCAGACAGAGAGAGAGAGAGGAATGAAGCAGACATAAAGACAAAGAGCCAACCCAAGTGACAGATAGATGACTCTAAGAAGCCAGAAAGTCAGCTCTCTGCAATTATGCTTTCTTTTTTCTTAGGAGTTCATTTGATTCAGCTTAAACATAAAAAGGTGATTTATGAAGGATGCTAAAATTAGTGGGCAAAAGTTTAAGGAGAAACAAGCTATTTGCATGAACTCATTTGTTGGTTATTAATGGAAAAATAGTAACTTTACAGTGAAGCACCCTGGCAGACATCATCTCAATAACAGGTCAATACCACCAGTGATGGGACATATTCACCTCATGCACCCCCAAGAAGGGTACAACATTACTTCTGTGCTAAGATTTTCAATAGTTCTGAACCTTAATTCAATTGTAAGAAAACATCAGACAAACCCAAATGGAGGGACATTCTACAAAATGCCTGGCCAAATGCTCTTCAAAATGTCAAGATCATGAAAAGCAAGAAAGGACTGAGGAAATTTCCAGATTGGAGGGGGCATGACAACAAGATGCAATGTAGGATCCTATATTAAATCCTGGAACAGAAAAAGGTCACTAATGGGGAAACTCGGGACATCTGAATAAAATCTGTAATTTAGCTGATAGTATTGCCTCAAGGTTAATTTCTTAGTTTTGATCAGTGTGCTATAAGATGCTAACATTAAGGAAAGCTGGATAAGGGATATCGGGGAATTCTTTATATTATTTTTGCAAGTCTACTATAAGTCAAAACTTTCTCAAAATAAAAAGTGAAAAAGGGGTTGATTTATTATCCAGACAGAGGAATCCCTGATGGAATTCAAAGGCCTGGATCCTGTTGGGTCTCAGGCTTATGCTAGTTCCAGTGGCTTTTGTGCCTTAAGACCATAAAGTCTGACTAGTGCACACTGACTAAGTTCTTCAAATTCTCAGTAGCTCAGATCCAGGTCTGGCACCAAACATCTAACTTAATGCTTTAGCACCTTACAAATTACAAAGCACCAACACCCCCTCTCCTCCTTGCCTTGCAAAAGCTGAGTTTGAGCACCAGATAAGACTTGAGCTTCTAGAAGGACCTGGAGGAATGAAATGTACACCTCATTTAATCATCTTGGCAACAGAGGTGATAGTTTTCCAGGTAGAATTATGGGGTTTTAGAACTAGAATGTCATCCAGTGCACCTTGGAGATTATCGAATGCAATGCCCACCCAGTGCAGGCAGTCTTTGCACATTCATGCCTAGCAAGTGCTGTGCTATAAGGCCTAAATTAAGGCCCAGTGTTATGTGCTGCCTTGACATCTGGTGAAATCAGGAGGCCTTCTGGCCCAGCTGCGAGTTCTCCTCCCCACTCTTCTCCTGTGATGCTGGGGATTGAATCATGTTCCCCACAAAGACATGTTCAAATCTTTATCCGTGTTCCCGTGAGTGTGAGCCCATGTTCAAATGGGACCTTTGGAAAATGCAATTGCTAGTTAAATTGTGGCTGACGTGCATCAGGGAGAGTCTTAACTCGTATAATCAGAAGCCTTGTAAAGAGAAGAATTTTGGGCACAGTCATTAGAAAACAGAAGAAGGTAGAAGCTGGAAGTCAGAGAAAGCCACAGAAGGAGACCAAGGACTTCGTCGTGACAGAAGCAGAGATGCAAGATGAGGGACCTCAAGGACTGTGGTGAGCCAGGACCAGAACACTACAGACCTCAGGGAGAAAGCACAGCCTTGCCAACACCTCAATTTTGGACTTTTAGCTCCTAAAACTATGAGACAATAAATTCCTGTTGTTACACCAACTAGTGTGTGGTATTTGTCATAGCAGGCCTGGCAAACCAAGACATGCATATATGGTTCCCTGGCCAAACAACCCTCCTTATCAAACAGACCCTGAGGTGGGGGCTCCAGTTCCTTGTCCACCTGCAGATTTTACTCACACAAGTTAATCACATCTTCCTGCAGGAGGCATGCCACAGCCCCTTGATCCTACAAACCTTGCACCCCTCAGTCCCTGCTTGTTCATTCTGCTCCCAAGAACAACTCCGAGTGGCCCTGCATGGTATATGGTGTCCTTCTCCCCAGGCTGTGAGCAAATGTGACACATAAACTGCCATCAATCTCATTTTTCTAGTGTCGGTTGTCATGTGTTTGGCCATCCCCATAACCCTAGAGCCAAAATCCCTCTTTTACCAATGAGACAAATAGGAGATGCTTTCAATAGTTCTTGAATACCTCAAATAATGAAGAGATCAGTATTGCACAAGACTGCCTATTCATTTCTCAGTCAGTTCTCTACTCTTTAGGAAGATTTTCTCGTGCCTAGGGTGGCAAGCACCATTTGGTTTTCCTGGGACACACCCTCTTTATGCCTGTTGTCAGGTGTAATTACTACTAATGCCCCTTTCACCCTCAAAAGTGTCCTGTTTAGATGTCTGCTCATCTTACTTATGCTAGACAAAGAAACTGCCTCCTTCCAGTTAAATACGAAGACTCAAACTTCAAAACACAGAATAGGTCTACCCCTTTTTCAAATAGTGTTTCAAATGCTTGAAAACAGCTGTCTCACCCACCCCCATGCCAAATAGTCCCAGTTCCCTCAGTAGAGCTTCAAAAGTCCTTCAGAATGTTCATCTCCCTAATCAACCTCCTCTGGATTGAAGACTAAGAGCCCAGAATGGAACACAGAATTCCAAATAGGTGAGACTGATTTTAAGGCATTAGAATGATTATGTCACACCCCCATCAATTCTTCCAAGGCATCACTAGCCGGAATTATTTATAATGTGAAAACCAGGCACCAACTAAATAGCCAACACCAGGAGGATAGTTAAAAAGCTTATGGTCTAACCATACTATATAGAATATTATTAAAATCACATTGCTACTGGGTGTCAGCACTTCTGGGCCTTCTCAACAGACAGATCCAGGAAATACTTGTGTGTAAATATTAAAATCACATTGTGGAAAAATATGTAACATCAAGGGACACAGCTCATGATATAGTTAAGAAAGCAAGATACAGGAATACACAGTAATGAGAATGAAAAAAAAACAACTCTCTGCAGCAGCAGGGAGGGTTCCCCTAAGCAAAATGTCATGGAAAAAAGCAGACACAGTATGGTAGGACTACATTTTTATAAAGTTAATAAACAGCCATAACTCATCTATGGTGTTAGGAGTCAAAATAGTGCTCACCCTCTGTGGGGAGAAGTGATTGGCAAAGGGCTAAGGGGGCTTCTAGAATTCTGGTAATGTTCTGTTTTTTTTGATCTGGGTGTAAGTTAACAGAATGTGCTCACTTGGTTAGCATTTAAATCTTACCCTTTTGATTTGTGCACTTTTATGCATGCATTTTAAACCTCCAAAAATTTGCATTAAAAGAAAGAAACAAAAATATTGGAATACAAAACTCTGTATCAGGGGCACAGGTTAGCAATTTCTGAGGCTACTTCATATGTGCACTAGGGTTGAACAAGTCAGCACATAGACTGTTGCTAATGGGAGCCAGTTTTCCCACGGTCAGGGAAAGAAGTCACAGATAAGTAAAGGAGGAAGGCTGGAAGGAACTCAGGGTTAGAGTTGAAGATAATCACGTGAACTCATGCTTATTTTAAGAACTCATGTTTATTTATGCAGACAGATACAGAAGGAATTATAGCTATGTGTGTATCCATGGGTAAGTGTACACAAAAATATTTCCTGGATCTGTCTGCTGAAAAGGCCCAGAAGTGCTGACACCCAGTAGTAATGAGCATCTTCTGTGCTCAGACCTTGAGTTTTAAATATCATTCTCCGGAGAAAGGACCCAGGGATCTTGGGAGGAAAGGCAAGACAAGCCTGGAGCATTTTGTAGGGCCAGAAATTAAGAAAGTGCTCACCTGGAAGAGCTTCCAGTGGTCAAAACTGGGACAATTTGAGTGATAAAATAAATAATGATTATATTGGACGATAAACCCTCCAAAATACAATATACGTCTACCACTCCATAGCAATACAAATAAATGATTGAATAAATTAGTAAGTGTGGGAGAAAAAGCAAATACTCTTTACAGAAAGCACTCAAATAATATATGTAGATATTCGTTTCTTGGGGGTGGAATTTAATTTCCCTCCCCTTGTGTGTAGGCTTGTCTTAGTGACTCTATTCCAAAGAATAGAACCTGTGGGACATCATCCAGTGTGCCAATATACACATCGTGGGAGTCTCAGAAGGAGAAGGGAGAGAACATTCAAGGAAATAATGGCTGAACACTTCCCAGATTTAACAAAAACATGAAAATGCACATCCAAGATGCTCTATAAACTCCAAACAGGATAAACCCAAAAAACCCAGGCTGCAGTATATTATAATCAGACTGCTGAACACCAAAGGTAGAGAGAGAATTCTGAAAGTCTCAAGAAAGAAGCACATACAAGGGAGCCTCAATAAGATTAAGTGCCAGTTTCTCATCCAAAACCGTGGAAGCAAGAAGGCAGTAGGATAATATATTTAAAGTGCTGAAAGCAAAAACTGCCAACCAAGAATTCTACATCTAACAAAACTGTCTTTCAAAAATGAGGGGGAGATTAAGATGTTCCCAGATAAACAAAAGTTGAGGGAGTTCATCACCATTAGATCAACCCTACAGGAGATGCTTAAGAGAGTGTTGCAGGTTGAAATAAAAGGGCAACAGACAATAGATCAAAGCAGCAAGAAGAAATAAAGATCTCTGGTAAGAATAATGACATGGGTAAACATAAATGCCTATACTAATGTATTTTTGATTTGTAAATCTACTTTTTACTTCTTTGAAGATATAAAAGGCAAATGCATAAAATATGATGAGAAATCAGTGGTTTTGTCCTCATAATGTAAAAACATGTAATTTGTGGGGGGTCAGAGGGGTATAGGAACATAGCTTGGGTGTACTATTAAAGTTAAGCTATCAAAGCAAATGAGATTGTTACAGATTTAAGATATTAAATTTAAGCCCCATGGTAACTAAGAAGAAAATATTGGAAAATATGCAAGTTCATAGAGACAGAAATTAGAGTACAAGTGCCAGGGGCAAGGGGGAGGGAAGGGGAATTAATGCAGAATTGGTGTAGGGTTTCTGTTTCCAGAAATGGAAAAGTTTTAGAAATGGAAGGTGGGGAGGAAACTGCAGTAGTGTAAATGTGAATAATCCCACTGAATGGTATACTTGGGAGTGGTATAGTTGGGAAAGTTTATATTGTATATATATTCCCTCAATTTGAAAATAAAGAATGAATGAAGCAGCAACTAAAGAGACAACAACAATTAAACGCAATATGTGATCCTGGATGGGATCTAGCAAAGGAGGAGAAAAGGCTCAAAGGGACATTACTGGGACATATGAAAAAATTACACTATAGGCTGTAAGCTTTATATCAATGTTAAATTTCTTGAACTTGATAACTGCAGTTAAGGTGGTTACATAAGCGAATATCTTTGTTTTTAGGAAATATACATGGCAGTATTTAGTGTTCAAGGAGAATAATGTATACAACGTACATGCAAGTGTTCAGAAAATGGATTGATAAATAGAACAATAGACAGACAAAGAGATAGACTAATAGAAGATAGGTTTAAATGGCAAATGTGGCAAAATGTTAAAATTGATGTATCTGGATGTCCGGTGGGGGGTGTTTAGGGGTATATTGGAGTTCTCTGTATGGGATTTATATTATTTTTGTAACTGTCCTGTAAGTGTGAATGTATTTAAAAATAAAAACTTAATTAATAAAAATGTAAACAATGTGTGCCCCACATGATCCTAATTTTGTCCAAATACACCCACAAACATATACACCTGCACATGCACACACACACACATGCATGCATGTATAAAACATAAAGACTAGAAGAAAATGCATCAAAATATTAATCACAGTGTGTGCAAACACTTGAGACCTGCCAGAGAAGCATTCATTGGGGAAACTCAAGGAGATAGGAACAGGGACAATGAGAAGGTCCCTCATGGTCCACTGCTTTCCAGGGCAGTGCCAGAGACCTAGCAGGGCTGGTTGTCAGATTCCAGGAGAGGGATCTTGGCTTTTGGGTCCTGAGTTGTCTGACTAGGGAAGCACCAGCCTCTCCACTGGAGTGATTAGAGGCCGGGGCACAGTAACAGCACTACAGGGCAGAACCTTGCCTCCAATCCCATCCAGCCAGCTCAGCATTTGTGGCTATGCAGGGCACCAACCAGGCCTCCCCTTATAATTGGGAGACTGGATTCTGGCCTTGCAGATGCAGCCATGTGCCATGGCAAGGTTGTGGTAAGATTTGCCCACATCCATGATCATGGTGGGGGGAGTACCAGCCAGGATTGACTGCTTTAAGCACTGGGCCAGAGCTGGTTGCATGGAGCTTTGCAGCAGCCACCCCAGTCTGCAAGGGGTCAGTCTGGAACAACTTAACCCTTACCTCTCATCCATCCCTTAATGCTAAAGGGTGCCCTCTAACATCATGCCCCTTCCTGTCACTGTAGGGCACACTGGAGGATGGTTAGTAATGGCCTGTGACCCTCTGGGTTGCATTCACCTGAGACTCACAGGGGAGGGCCTTGTAAAAGAATAGCTAGGGGTATGCCTATCTCCTGGTTTGGGAAGTGTGACAAGGCCAGCTTTTGTAGCTGCAGAGGTGTGCTGATTTGGATCTGTTATGCACCCCATAAAAGACCATGTTCTTTTAATCCATCCCTGTGGGGACAGACCTATTGTGAGTGGGACCTTTTGATTAGGTTGTTTCCATGGAGATGTGACCCCACCCATTCATGGTGGGTCTTAATCTTTTACTGGAGTCCACAGAGAGAGAGAGCTGAGAGAAGAGACATTTTGGAGAGAAGCTACGTAACCCAGAGTTTGCCCTTGGGAGAAGCAAGGAGGACCCACAGGAGCCAAGAAAAGCCAAGAGAGACACTTAAACAGAAACATCCCTGGAGAAACAAGCAGAGAGAAGCTAAGAGAGACAGAAGCCCAGAGACAACTGGGAGAAAGCCATTTCGGAACGAGAACCCAGGAGAAGGACCAGCAGACATCGCCATGTGCCTTCCCATGTGACAGAGGAACCCCAGATGCCATTGGCTTCTCTTCAGAGAAGGTATCATCTTGTTGATGGCTTAATTGGGACATTTTCATGGACTTAGAACTATAGATTTGTGACTAATAAACCTCCATTGTAAAAGCCAATCCATTTCTGGTATATTGTGTTTTGGCAGCTTTAGCAAACCAGAATAAGAAGGCAGTCAAGAGAAGGCTAACCAGGACCTGCTGCCAAGTCTCTGCCAGTGCCTGGGCACCCAAGTGGTTTTGGAGGAAGGAAGAGTCTCCCTGCCTGGCAGGAGCTACCAGGAGCCCAGTGACGATGGGAGGGGCTACGGGGACAGCCACCTTGATACCCCTCTGTCCCTTGACACAGGGCGCTGTCCAGACTTCCCAGACACGTGGGAGAGAAGTAAGGTAGGGGAGAAGGATACCCACATTGGGGTCCCTACAACAATTGTGCCACTCCAGATTCCTCCCATCCCCCATATCCAGGACCCCTAACAGATAGCTAAGAGCAGATAGGCCCTGTGAGCCTGGACCTGGCATTGGGGGATTGAGAAAATCTTCTTGACTGAAAAGGGGAAGCAAAATGAAACAAAACTAAGTTTCAGTGGCTGAGAGATTTCAAATGGAGTCAAGAGGTCACTTTGGAGGGCATCCTTATGCACAATATAGATATCCCTTTTTAGTTTTTAGTGTGTTGGAACAGCTAGGAGGAAATACTTGAAACTGTCGAACTGCAACCCAGTAGCCTTGATTCTTGAAGACGATTGCATTACTATGTAGCTTACATGGAGTAACTGTGATTGTGAAAACCTTGTGGCTCACACTCCATTTGTCCAGTGTATGGACAGATGAGTAGAAAAATGGAGACCAAAAACTAAATGAAAAATAGGGTGGGCTGGGGGCGATGGAATGTTTTGGGTGTTCTTTTTTACTTTTATTTTTATTTTTGTTATTTATTTATTTATTTGGAGTAAGAAAAATGTTCAAAAGTTGATTCTGGTGATGAATGCACAACTATATGATGGTACTGTGAATGGTTGATTGTACCCTGTGGCTGATTGTAGGGTATGTGAATATATCTCAATAAAACGGTATTAAATTAGAAAAAAGAGAGAGAGAGCAGCGAGGCCCCTACAGGGGATGGCTCAACTCAGGCACGTGCAGCATGGGCCAACCTGCCCCTAGCAGAGCACTGGATTGGTGCAGTTCATCACTGGTTCAGTTGTTCTGGGATCCTACAGCCCCACCCTCTACAGGTTGTAAGGGGTGGGGAATATACCCCATCACTCCCTACACGTGCAAAGAGTCTTTGCAAAAGCAGCCGTAAGCCACCCTTTGTGCACTTATTTCGGATGGTGAGGAGGAAATGGTGGCTGAAGCCCCTGAGATATCTGCTCAGAACCCATCCCATGAACAAAGGTTCTAGCATGCAAACACGCTGCTCTCCACGAGAGGCCAGTCTCTTATCAGCCGCTCTGTGACCTCAGAGCTTCTGAAAGTATGGTCAGTGAAAAGGAGCCTCTTTCCAGAATTAGGATCTGAAGCCAAATGCCATTTTATTAACAGCAGCAGGCTTACAATTCCCAAGATAGCAACATGGGGAGACACCACCCGTCCGCATTCAGGGCCAAGAAACAAGGACGCTGGAGGGAAAACAAGAGGTCACTTTAAGTGCCCAAATATTGACAGAGAGACAGGGCAAAGATCTACAGCTCAGTCACCAAGGAACTTTCGGGGTATTTACTCTGGACGTTGGATTCAAGGAGGGAGGGCTTATAAAGTCACCTCTGCCTGCAATTACTATTTTTGTGGCTTTGTCTTTTAATTCATTTGTGAAATTGTAATTAATTAGCTCTTAGGTGTACAGAATGTGCAGTTGTAGATTATCCATAACAAATGTTGTCTCCCAGGCCAACTTACCAGACACCCTTCAAGGTCTCCCATCCCTACTCCTTCCACAGGTGAGTTAGCAAATAAACCAAATCTCGAGACTATATCACCTGGAAAAAACACTTCCCCCACTGTTCCTGCCACCAGGCCAGACAAGCAAGAGCTGCAGAGCTTGGCAGAAGGGTAGCCTGCATGAATTCAGGAAGTGGACACACTAAGAAAGGACGAGGAGCAGGACGATGAATGAAAGGCTGGCACGTGCTGACCACCAGCCCACCACCTCTCTGGGCACACACCTGAATCCTGAATCCTGCTGTGGGGGTGGGGGTACTGATTAGCACCAGATCCTCAGCCTGCATGAGCCTTGGCCCCTGGTCTTGTGACGTGGAAGTTTCCTTCCTACCCACCCTCCCCACAACCCAACCCAGGCCCCTCCCCTGGGCTGCTCCTTTCCAAGGTTCCCCTGAAAGGCTTTGGTCAGTGTGACATGTAAGAGAAGCTGGGTGGGGGTGAGCTCAGGACACCCATAGTTCACTCCTTGCCTACCCCAGGCTCCCCTTAGAAGCTCAATATAGTCACAGTTTGAAGCAGGGGGTTTCGAGGGGGGAAGCCAGGATGATAACCCCCAGTTCATCAGCAGATGCGCCTTTTGACTGAGCTCTCCCAGTCCAGGCAGCAAATCTGAGATCCCAGATTTAAGCGCCCCCAGAGGACCCATGCCTCAAAACTTGCAGGGAATGACTGTGGCGACATCGGACTTCTCTCTAAAGCTTCCCGGGAAGGGGCAGATGGAGCTGATGAATCCATCCACACGGATGGCAGAAGGAGGGTAGAGTCTGTGCCGTGGGCTTTTTATTAAAATAACTGATCCTCACAAAGGCCAGTATCACGAGCACCACAGCCTTTACAACAAAATATCTTTTTTGTGCGTGCAACAAGCATGTTGGGGACCATGGGTGCAAAAGTGAACGGAAGAGGCACAGCTAATAGTGCAGAGAACTAACCTAGCGGGTGCGCTGGCTCCCATGCTGGCATGGACGGCACCATGTGGGAGTGATGGCTATCACCCGAAGGGACCAGGTCGTGTCCGTCAGGGCCCTCCTGGCCCAAAGCAGAGCGTGCTCCAAAGGGGGTGCGGAGCCTAAGAAGGGCTGATCTGCAGAGGCAGGGGCAGTGCTGGCAGGGGCCCAGGCACCCATGACAGCAGGAAGCTTTGACCACCTG
The DNA here is from genome assembly GCF_015220235.1 of Choloepus didactylus. Classification (NCBI taxonomy): domain Eukaryota; kingdom Metazoa; phylum Chordata; class Mammalia; order Pilosa; family Megalonychidae; genus Choloepus; species Choloepus didactylus. The sequence goes on from NC_051314.1 coordinate 127,218,880, forward strand.
TAGGCAGAGTTAAGAATTTGACTGACTGTGCCCAGTTCCCCAGAGATGCCCTCTCCCTCTTTGGAATTTCCCAGGATAGGAGTCTGTGATTCATGGTGGCCCCAGGCCTGATAGTTTATGCTAATGAGATGACTCAGGATGGGGCCACCCCAGAAAGCCCTTGGGATTACAGGGTTGGGGCTTTGAGCCCAGTTATACCAGCCCAAGCTCTGGGGAGAGGAGGGGGTTAGGGAGTGAATTCAACCCCAACCAACCATGTGGGCACAATTGAATCGATCATGCTTACATGATGAAACCCGAATAAAAACTCCAGACCCCATAGCTCAGGTGAGCATGCCTGATTGGCAATTCACAGGGATGAGCCCAGAAGTGAGGGGAAGGGGTGGGAGAGTGGAGGGAGGAGGGGGCAGGACACACATCCTGACTACATGGGGAATTTCGGTCAGAAGGAGACACCTAAAGAGATGTCAGCCCCTCCAATACAGGTGTCGCCAGCAGAAGCACGACTCATACCAGATCAGGATGGAACAACGTGCGAGTCACATAGAGAAGAGAGAGACAGAGAAGTCAGCTTCACCGGTGGGCGACGGTTCCCCTCAGCCAGTAGGTCTCAAGCCCTGTTCAAGGCAGGGAGATGTTCTCCCCACAGCATCCCCTCCTCTCTTGTGTCCGTGTGTGCTGCCGCAGTGCAGAACCCTGCTCCCTCCCCACCAGGGACAGACAGACCACCAGAGCGAGGGCTGGGTGTCCCAAAACTCGCCCAGCAGAGTCTGACTGTCTCCAGAGAATGTTTCCAGATGCTCAGACAACAAGGAAAGGAAAGTTCCAGCAGACATTTGTCTACTGGGGGACTGTGTTTTATCCTGCCAGGCTGACACACCTGATCCTGACCGCAGAAGGTATTTGTGGGTCCCAGGGAGAGATGACAGGCCACTCCAGATCCGTCCCCTACCACAGGGAAAGGACAAAGAAGCTTTGCGTTTGAGACCCTTGCAGACTTTGCCCTGTGCATCTCTTGGCTCCTTATTCATATCCTTTTTTGTTATAATAAAACTGTAATACTAAGTATAACACTTTTCTGAGTTCTGTGAGTTGTTCCAGGGAATTATTGAATCTGAGGGGGCAGTAGGAGCCCCTGAATTTGTAGCCAGTTGGTCAGAGGTGCAGGTAACCTGGAAATCCCTGAACTTGAGGCTGGTGTCTGCAGGGCGGCCTTACAGAGGATTGTGGCCTCAGCCTGTGGAGTCTGCCCTCTCTCCGGGTAGTTAGAGCTGGAATTGCACTTTATTGGTGTCAGAAGCTTCCACGCCGTTTCTAGGCCTGAAGTGGCCAGAGGATGGGGTGGGAGTGAGATGACCAGATTTGCAGATGGCTGGTGGCCGTGGAGAGGGGCCGTTCCCAGAGCCATGGCCCCGGGAGCAGGGATGCAGTTGCTCCCAGGGCCACAGCAGGGGCCGTGGGTGGATGGAGGGAACTGACCCTTCTCTCCTCCCTCCCTCTGAGCTCCTGCTGGTGCCTTCCAAGGCTGAATCCAACTGAAAGCCAGAAAGCAAGAAAGCCAGGGTGGTGGCTTCCAGAGGTGCAGATCAAAGAGGAGAAGGGGGAGGATGAATCTGGAGGAGCAAGCAAAATTAGCAGCACAGAGAGGGTTTTGAGCTGAAAAGGCTGAAGCAGGAAGAAAGTACATTCTGAGCAGAAATCAAGGGGGTGGACAGTGGAAGGATGTCTAAAGAATGCAGAGCTTTGATCCTCCAGGGAACATTAGGCAGGTGCTAAGAGGGCTCAGCTTTATCCTGGCTGCAGTGCGGAACCGTGGAAAGTTTTAGGTTTTGTTTTGTTCTGTTTAGTTTTGTTTTGTTTCAGTCAGGGGTATGATTGGATCTTTGTCTTAAAGACATAACTGACCCCACCATAGAAGGGGAACTAAAGGAAACCAGAGGGCAAGGGACCAATGAAAATGTCACCACAGTAAGTTCCATGAGGCTCCATGGAAAGCAAGTGAGGTTGGAGCAAAAGGATGTGAGAAGAAGAAAGTGTTTGTGGTACGAAAGAGCAAAACTCGGATAACAGGAAGGAAGACCCTGCATTCTAGCCCTCGCAGCATCATGAAACAGCTGACTTTGGACAGGACATTTCTCTTCCCCTTCAATATACCTCAGATAATGATGCCATTACCCCTTACTGAGTTACTGTCAGGTGGAAATAGCAAAAGTACTTTGAAAAGTAAAGAGCTAGAAAAATAAAAAGTGAAATCAAGGTCATTGTCATGCTTAGCAAAGCCTCATTGATGATAACAGCTCTGTAACATTGTGAAGTTGCAACCAAAGGCAAGTGGGCTCACCCTTTGGAAGTACAGAGAGAAGCAGGGGGCCAGCCTCACTGGGGTCGGGACAAGGCAGGGGATTCACATTGAATGCATCCTTCCAACCTCCCCGGGACTCCTTCTCTGTGAAGTGGATTTCCAGAGCTCAGCTCACTGGAGCACATTTGTTAGTTCATGGCTATGATCCCCAACCTGCGCAGTTACCGTAAAAGAGGGAAACAAGCTGGACATTAAACAGAAACAGGAGGGGAAATGTCTGCAATACAGTGTTTTCCCAGCAGGTGGCACCCAAGGCACGTGTGTGAGAGTCAGCCTTGCACTCCAGCCCTTTATGAAAACTCTTCCCCCCCACCCCACCCCCACCCTTAAAACCCTGTCATGATAAATAAGAAAATAAAGAAAAAACATAAGTAAATAATTGGGGGGATTAAGGGGTACGGGATGTTTGAGGTGTTCTCTTTTATTATTTTTTACCTTTTTTTTTTTGGAGAAATGAAAATGCTCAAAAATTGTGATGATGATGAGTGCACAATGATACGATGGCACATTGGATGACTGTATGGTGTGTGAATATATCTCAATAAAATTCATAAAAAAACTCAGTCACAGGAAAATAGAAGACAGTAGAAGTTTTAGGACTGGTTCTCTACAGCACACAGTCTATGGTGACAGAGAAGGGCAGAGAACCTAAAACTAAATCAGTTTTGAAGGATGGAAAAGAGACTGACAGAGCCTTCCTGTGTTGATATATGCTTGCCCTTAGAATGGTGACCACCATCTCTAGAGCAAACGTTTGGAAGCTACAATCTATCTGGAGGAAGGAGACGGAAAAGCCACGTCTCCGTAAATCATTGCTTCCAACCTAGGATACATATTTTTGAGCACATGAAAGTTAGCTTATTCTTGTGATTTAGGGTCACATCTTCAAACTCCGGAGTTTTTGTTGGTCATGCTGCCTGGTTTAGGGGATTTAGAAAAGATGAGAGAAAAACAAGGGCAGAAAATATCTGAAGCCATGAGCTGCATTTCTTTCTCCTAATTATTATAGTTAAATTTGGTTGAGCATCTAGTATGTGCAAAGCATTTTACAGGAGTGATGTGACATAATCATCACAATAGGCCAATGAGACAGAGACTTATCCTCATTGTAGAGTTGTGGAAGTTGAGGCTCAGAAGGGCTAACTTGCCTCAATCACACAGCAAGTAAGGGGCAGAGCCAGGACTTCTACTCGGTCTGTCGGATCCCAAAGTTCAGATTCATACCTGTGGAGGTTCCAGTGTGTACTCTGTACAGGCAGACACTCTGCGAGGGAGTGGGCATACAGTGTCGGATAAGAAATGGTTCCTGTTCTTAGTGAGGAGGCAGACATAGTGAGGTTTGATGTGCCAAATCGAATATACAGGTGTGTGTACAAATTGCTCTAACAGCCCAAAAGATACACCAGTTAACAGTCGGTGAGATCATCAAGGAAGGTTTCCAAAAATTGAGTGGTGGGGAAGGGCATTCCAGGCACAGAGAAGAGAGAGTGCAGAGAAACACAGACATAAACTTGTCCAGTGTCCAGAAGGAGTGGTGAGCAGGGGCTTCTGGGAAAGAGAAGGAGGAGACGAAATTGAAAGCACAGTTGAAGCCCAACACTGAAGAGCCATGGAAGGCATGAAAAGGGGCTGGACTTTAGACAGCAGGGCATACGGAGATGGGTAGGGCCCATGTGTTTTGGAGGGTTGGGGAGGGAGGACTTTGCCCAAGGACAATGGTGCATTTGCTCAAACTTGAGTGCTTTCCCACTGTACCATGGTGGACTCGAGGAAGTCCTTGGCACCTTCATCAGTGAGAAAGGGAAAGGACAGCTTCCTATGCTGGCACGATTCAAGAAGAAATCAGAAATTTGAGTATATCTTGAAAACCTACTGGGAAAATCCAAATGGCTTATCTGTTGAGGTTCCCAAAGAACCAAGAACCCCAGCTTGTAGGCAAAGCTTTTCCAAATGTAGAAAATGGTCAGAACACAGTTGGCAGTTGACAGGAGCCAGCAGAAATTGTATGGGGGACATGGATGCTAGGGTTGTAGGGACACTGCAGAAGCCTCTTCTCTTCGGTCTTGTCCAGCACAAATAGCCCCTTCCTAACAGTCAGGAACTGGGGTGCTCAGTTCAAATTTGCCATCACTGCTGATAAATAGGGATCACATCAGTGTTCGGGCATTCTTCCTTTTCATAGAAGGATGCCTGGGCTGACATGTCTTTTGTCTTTCACCCCTGAAATCAAACGAATTAAACACTCCAAGAGAGGGCACCAAAATTGGCAGAAAGAACAATAATTGAGTGTGGGGGCCAGTGGACCAAATGGAAAATACAGTGACAACACTCCCTATTCCCTCTGTAATCTCCCCTCCCTCTTCTCAACATAGTACATTCTTCGTCTCCAGATAGTCTCCCTGGACATGATATTAATGACCACCGAACAATCAAGATGTGCCCCCCAGCAGCCTGACTCTGTAACAGGGACTTGGCCCTCGTCTCATTCTCTCCCACACTCCTTCCATGGGAGCAACACAAGCCAACCCGGCTCCTTCTCCCAAGGCTATTACATCTGCATGGGGCATAACCTGCAGGGCCCCAGTGGCTTTATCTTGCTTAGGAAGATAGATTTGGCAGCACCAGGAATCAAAACATTTCTCTGGCCAGATCTTGCTAACCAGAACACAATTATCTCTGACCCACTGGACATGTTAAGTGGTTTTTATTATTGTAGAAATAATTGCATGCATATGACCTCAAAAAATAGTTGCATTAAGAAAGTCATGAAATGAAGAAATTCTCCCTCCTCCATCCTTTGGAGACAACTGCCACCATTAGTTTCTGGTTTTTGTTCTTCTTGTGGTTTTCATGATAACTTAAAATAAAATGCTTATGCCTATATTCCTTGATTTATCAAATTTCAACAGAAAGCATTGTCTATCAACTGTCACAGATGAGGGATTTATCAAGTTCTACATCCTTGTACTGTTCCTCTTAATTTTTATTAGCTATACTATTATTTTTTCCTCTTTTCCCTAGTGGCTATCTGTAAATATTGTGCTTACAATAATAACAATTATTATTAGTTATTATTTAATTAATAACATTAATGATTTATTAAATAAAATTAACCATTATTAAAATATATTTATAAATTATAAATATATTGATAATTTATATTATGAATTATGAATTATAAAATAATATAAATTTTCAAAATTAATTTTATTTGATATTATTAATGATAATTATTTAATAAGCATATTAAATACTCTTAAATTATTTTAAAATTAAAATAGACTGAAAATATGTTTTAAATTAGAATGTTAAGATTAGTATGCACTATTCATACACCTAAAATTAGAATTCTAAGTTTATTATTAACTCTTATGTTTAGACAGTATCCATCAACCTCTCTCCATGCCCGCAAATCCCAATTTACTGTGCTATTATTTTTTCAATGTCAAGATAACAATCATCATATCCCATGCCAAAACATATCATCTATTTGAAATTGGAACATTAGTAAGACCCTCATTGCTCTTTTTCAAATTAAGGGGTAGGGCACATTGAAAACTGTTCTTCAAAGGAAAATCTCCCCAAATAAGCAGATACCTCCCTTTCTTTTCTTCAATATCTTTACCCCCCCACACAAACACACACATACACACACCAATTAGGTAATAACAAACAAACCTTCTGGATATAACTTCTAACACGAGAACAAAGTGAAACCTGGATAAACAACTTCTATGCCAGCAGAAGAGAAGAGACACTGCTCACCCCATTATCCATGGCCACCAGTGAATGGCTTGCCCTGGCCCTGCTTTGTCCCCATGGCAGAGTCTGAGTCCAGGTCAGACAAGCTCCATGGAAGACTATGACTATAGAGCCAGACCAGCTAGGGGTGGGTAATGGGGTGAGGGGAGGCTTCAGCTCCAATAGCTGATGATGAAGCACCTTAAAAATGAAGCTCCCAGGCTGCTTGAGCCTTCCTCTCACCCAAGAGCTGGGTGCAGAAAGAACATGGATAATCTGAGTCTCCAGCTCTTGGTTCACCATCAGTAGGACTCCATGGGGAAGCATGGACTGATAAAAAAAATCTCTCTACCAATTCAAAAAATGACTTCCTTGTCTAGAAGACATTGTCTTGAAACATTACATCATCTGGGAGTTAAGGTTATAGGACTTTGATAGGTTTAGCTAACGCACACTTCTACCTTAGCACCTAAAAATGTTGCATAAAATGAGTTTAAAAATTAAATAGGTAGCTGGGCTCACAAGAAAGAAAGGACAATCCATAGATGTCTGAAATAATGAAGTAACTGAAAGCCAGCATAGCAGCATTCTCTCACTGTCACTGTCCTGGGAGAGTGGGGCGTGAGGACTGGACTCAGAAGGGACCCTAAGAGCCAGAGGCTTGGCTAATGCTCACACAGAACAAGAGATGAGCCTTGAGGAACTGGATCTGAGAACTCAAAATTAAACTAGGGTCCTCAAGTGAAAAAGAAACCATAAAATCTCTACCCTCCAGCCCAGGGAGATGGCAAGGAAGTTAGTCTCTATTAGGGGTTCTGGGTGGTAAAACGTTGCTAGGAGAAACCAAGACACCTCCAGGCTGTGTCTGACATGAGTTTGGTGTTCAGAAATACACTATGCAAAAGATGGAGGAGGACATCAATATAGAAATTGACCCTGGGCCAGGAGAAGCCCTCTGAGGCCCCTTGTAGATGTGAAGTCTGTGCAGGGTCCCTACATCCAGGTGGCCCAGGATTTCTATTTAAACAATTTGGGTAAAGACAGGCTCACAATAAATTACGACAGACCACCTTTAGAGAAACATCCTCAGTGTGAGTCAGCAAACATGTTGAACACCTAAGATAGCAATTTAAGACATTAAAAAATAAAAAGCCATAAGCACAAGCTACTGTGAGAGTTACCTCATCCATATCTGCTTTCTCTGAGCAAGACTGTCCTCAAAACTTCTCTGGAGAAAAAAAAACCAGAGAGCCAGAAGGGACCACAGACATCTTCTCACCCAGCACCAACCCTCTTTTTCACAGATGAGGACCCTGAACACCACGGAGCAATTCATGGCTGCAAGTGAGAAAGTGATGGAACAGGTTTCTAACACCACAGGCTGGCTCTTGAGTTTTTAAAATTGGAGGTGGGTGGGGGTGAGAGTTGTGGGGCAGCGGCTTTAAGATTACCAGGGATCCGCAATACCCATTTCCCACATGGGACCCACATGGCCTCCACGTGAAAGAGCCCGGGCAGTAGAAGGCTTCTGATGGGACATCTGGAGCTCTCTTTTAGGGGGCATAAGCCTTGGTTCCAGTAATCAGATCAGCATTGATTTGCCTGACCCTCATTTCCTCCCCCCTCCCCATCTTTCAAATCCTAAGATGTCTAGAACAGGTCTTCCACAATATTAAGCTTATTCTCTACCAAAGGAAGGAAAGAGAAGGACAGTGAGATCCAAAGTGGAACGCTCGACGCTGCTCTGGCTGCATTTCCTTTGGTTTGGTTCAGCGACGCCATTCTCCTTGCCCAGATATTATCTTTAAAAAGAGTAGTTCCCAAACTTTTTAGTGTGCATTCAAATCATCTGGAAGGCTTGCTGAGACACTGATCACTGCATTCCACCTCTGAAGTTTCTATTTCCAGATGATTTGAAAAAGAGCCTAAGAATTTGCATTTCTAACAAATTCCCGGGTGACGATGTTGCTGGTCCATGAGCCCACACTTTTGAGAACCACTGGCCCAACACAGTCCTTCTCAACCTTGAATGGGAATAAAAATCAGTTGGGTGTCTGGTGCCATACAAGGTTCCGATACAGTCGGTCTGAGAAGGAGCCTGAGGATCTACATTTCCCCAAGCTTTCCATTGATGATAATGCTGCACCGGGGACCACATTTTGAGTAGCAAGGCTTTAAACGCTGTTTTTCTATTATTCTACTTCTTGTTGCCTAAACAAATCATAGGCAGATAGTGGGAAAGAGGCAGGTTCTGATTCAAGGCCCTTTTCCTAGAGAGAAACTGTCCACACCCTCCCTTGTCTCCTGTGATGATGGTGAGCAAGTCAATGAGGTCATACTGAGCCCCTCATTCCAGGAACTTCCTAGTTAGTACCACTGCCCTCAGGACTGGTTGATACTGGGAAAAGGTGGAGATAGTGAGATGAAGATCCAAGACTAGGGATAGGAGGAATCCAGGGGAGAGAAAATGGTCAAACTCAGAGAAGGCCCAGAAATGCCTTAGCAGGAGATCAGTGTAGAATGTCCTGTACCAGCAGAAGTTTGCTTGGAAAAAAAGAAAGAAAGAAAACTGTTCTAAAATTGGCCTTTCTTCTCTTGGGAAAGTCAGATTCTTTCCTAATAGCCACCAGCCTAAGGAAGATTGGAGGGGGAGACAAATCCTTCCATGCACAATTACCTCCCATGATGGATGATTTTTCCTTTAGGACTCTGCTTAGAGCCAGCCTTCTGAGTCTTGGCTCAGACCCAGGCTGTCTGGGAGCCGGGACAGCCGGTCCGATAGGGAGGGCACCGGGAACTGATCCCTCAGTTGGGTTCCCAGCTCTAGCTCTGGTTTTCTAATTATAACAGTCTCTTGCTCTCAGGTTATGCATACATTTCTCAAAACCCTTCCTTTGTTCATACACTCCTCTCATCAACAAATATTACTGGATATGTATCATGTGCATTGTGCTGTCTCTCCCAAGGAAAGGAGCTGAGATTCTAAAAGCTATATTTATCCCTAAGCTACAAGAAGGAGCAAATCGCTGCTCTGGTCTTCAGATCTCCTATTGCTGTCCTTTACAACAGCTTTATAGGTAGGAAGGGCCAAGGCAAGTGACTTTCCCAGCCAGGGAGGAGCACCCCAAGTCACAGCACACAAATAACCAACCCTAAAGCCTGGGCAACAAGTATCCGCTGGTGTGGACGCCTACAGGACACCTTTTCTCCAAACGCAAGGAGAGGATATGCATTCAGAGGGAAGCTGGAAGGTGTGAAATAAGACAAAGTAGGAATCCTGCGAGTGAGGTCTGGGGGACTCTGATGGATCCAGAGGGACACCCCAGGCCCAGTGGGTGAAGATGGTGGCTCATGGCCTCATGCCCAGAGTGGTTGGAAGAGAGTCATCCAGGAAGAACTAGGGAGGTGGCTTTTGGTTCCTACCCAGCCCTACGTCCTGAGCTGTTCTGACCACCTTTGGCAGTAGGGCCAATTAGGAAGCCTTTGGTTTCCTGAAGTGATGTAGGGACTCAGTATGACCACACTGATGCTCACCATCATCACGGGTGACTGAGGGTAGGTGTGGACAGCTTCTCTCTACTTATTTTGTTCCTAAAGGGCAGGAACTATTTTCTCCTGGCAGAAATCTAATCCAGAGTGTGGCTTCTGAAATGGGAGCAGAAGCCCCCCCAAGGCAAAAGGCTGACATTCGATCAGGATCTGGTTGAGAGACCCTGCAGTGTAGACATTCCTAATTGGGAAGACCCATAGCAGCTATTCTGATCTTGATAGAACTGGAATCCTCCGGAAGCTTTTAGAGACTGGCTTGCCTGGGCTTTATCTTCTGAGATTCTAACTTTCTACATCTGAGCTGGGGCCCAGGCTTTTTTCCCTGTGGTTGAAAGGTTGGTAATGATATGCGGTCAGAACAGAGAATCACAGGGCATAGTGAAGGGTGAAGAAGTAGCACATTGCTGCCAGAATTCTCCTTGTCATTCCCCCTTCCTCCAGCCCTTTGCTTTTTTTTTTTTTTTTAAGCTTTGGTCTATTATGGAATTTTTCAAATGTCCAGAAAATATTCTATGCCACTACTTGACAAGATTTAACAAAAATTTTTGTACTTTGACACATTTGCTCTGGATATTAATTACAGATAGTGCAAAAGCCCATCTGTAAGCCCCCATATTACTCTCCACCATCCCTTCCATGAGAAAATCAGTTTCCTAAAGACAGCGTGCATCCCTCTCATATGGGTGCTCTACTTTTATATATAGGAAGGTTTGTTAAAAAGTTCACGACACCAAAAGCACGAGCAACAAAAGGAAAAATAGATTACTTGGACTTCATCAATGTTAAAAACTTTTGTACATCCATTGACATTAACAAGAAAGTGAAAAGACAGCCTACAAAATGGGAGAACATATTTGGCCACCATATATGTCATAAGGGTTTAATATAGATAAAGAACTCCTACAACTGAGCAACAAAAAACAAAAACCCAATTTAAACAATGGGCAAAGATGGTTCTCCAAAGAAGATATACAAATAGTCAATAAGTACATGAAAAGATGTCCAACATCATTAGCCATTAGGGAAATACAAATCAAAACCACAATGAAGTAACTCCTCACACCCACTAGAATGGCTATTCTTAAAAAAACAAAAAATTAAAAAAAGGAAAATAACAGGTATGCATAGGAACCCTCATCCATTATTGGTGGGAATCTACAATGGTGTAGTCACCCCAAAAAATAGTTTGGCAGTTCCTCAAAGAGTCAACTATAGAATTATCACATGTCCTGGCAATCCCACTTCTAGGTATGTACCCCCAAAAATAAAAAGCAGAGACTCAAACAGATATTTGTACACCAATGTTCATAACAGCATTATTCACAATAGCCAAAAGGTAGAAGCAGCCCAAGTATCCATCAACAAATGAACGGATAAACAAAATGTGATATGTACATACAATGGAATAGTATTCAGCCATAAAAAGAAATGAAGTGCTGATACATGCTACAAGATGTACCAAGATGGATGAAACCTGAAGATATCATGCTGACTGAAATAAGCCAGACACAAAAAGACAAATATTATATGATTTCACTTATATGAAATAATATGCAAATTCACAGAGACAGAAGTAGATTATAGCTAACCAGGGTTGGGGAATGGGGAGTTAATGCTTAATGGCTACAGAGTTTCTTTTGGGGTTGATGGAGAAGTTTTGGTAATGGGTGGGGGAGACAGTAGTGCAACACTGTGAATGTAATTAATACCAATGAATCGTTTACATAAAAGTGGTTAAAAGGAAATTTTATGTTGTATATATGTGACCACAATTTTTTTCAAAGTTCACATGAATGATATCCTAGTCCATGTGTCCTTTTGCACCTTGCACTTTTCACTCAACATTATGACTTCAAGGTGTATCAACATTGTACCATATTGACCTATTTCATTTGGCTAAACTGGTATTGAGAGATTGCCAACACCAATGTTGTTGAGGTCTAGGCCAAGAATGTGCTCTATTACCCTGGAATCTTGGTTCAGGTGCTTGTGGATTTCCAGATTCCAGGGCTGCGACAGGAGCTGGTTGCCTAATGGTACATGTCAGGAGAGTAGCCCACCTTGCAGCCATCAGGGAGAGTGTATCCTCTTACAGGGCAATAAGAAATCCTGGGCTGGTGCTCTCTGAAAGGTGAAGGGAACCTTCTTGTTTCCTTTCCTCAAGAAAGGAGCCACCAGCCTGGCCAGCTAAGAGCAAAAGACATGGTCCTCACCTCATGCCCTGTAGAATTTTCATTCTACTTTTTCATTTTCTGAAAAGTTAAGAGTAAACACACAGAGCCCCTTGTTCACTTGAACAACCCTTCAGAAAGGGCACAGAGAGATCTAAGTGAAGTTCTGGGTTTGTAACTCACCCACAAGTGGCACCTTGGGGTTGGAAGGGACCCTCATGTTTCTATTATACATGACTTAACTGTTTTGTTCTATTGTGTTTTCCACTTCTGTAGCCCATTCCCCTTGTGTTCCAGTTTGCTAATGCTATCGGAATGCAAAACACCAGAAATGGATTGGCTTTTATAAAAGGGGTTTATTTGGTTACACAGTTACAGTCTTCAGGCCATAAAGTGTCCAAGGTAACACATCAACAATCGGGTACCTTCACTGGAGGGTGGCCAATGGTGTCCAGAAAACCTCTGTTAGCTGGGAAGGCACGTGGCTGGCATCTGCTCCGGAGTTCTGGGTTCAAAACGGTTTTCTCCCAGGACGTTCCTCTCTAGGCTGCAGTTCCTCAAAAATGTCACTCTCAGTTGCTTTTGGGGCGTTTGTCCCCTCTTAGCTTCTCTGGAGCAAAAGTCTGTTTTCAACAGCTGTCTTCAAACTGTCTCTCATCTGCAGCTACTGTCTCAGCTTCTGTGCATTCTTCAAAGTGTCCCTCTTGCCTGTGGCAATCTCGCTCCTTCTGTCTGAGCTTATATAGTGCTCTAGTAAACTAATCAAGGCCCATGCTGAATGGGCAGGGCCACACCTCCATGGAAATTATCCAATCAGAATCATCACCCACAGTTGGGTGGGTCACATCTCCATGGAAACACTCAAAGAATTACAATCTAATCAACACTAATACATCTGCCCACACAAGATTACATCAAAGATAATGGTGTTTTGGGGGACATAATACATTCAAACCAGCACATCTTATAAAGGTACAAATGCACTGAGGAGGGAATCTCACTGCTTCACTATAGTTCCTCAACTTATTAAATGCTTGCTCTCAGCAGAGCACAAAGCTTGATGTACGTATGGGTGGAGGTGGCAAGGATGGCAAATATTAATGAAATCTAAGCCTCTCCTTTCCCCTGCCCCTTGCCCCCGCATCCTACACCCACTCCTCTCTGACATGAGGCAGACTGGTGAGTAGTAATGAAGCAGATGAGCCATGGGTGGGTACCCAGTCACTCCAGAGCATGATGATCTATGATTTAGGGGATTCAGAGGGCTTCTTGGAGAAAGAAGGTTTAAATCCACTCATTCTTGGGGTGGACTTACCCAGGGCTGCAGTGAGCTAAATGGCCCTTGTGTTTACTGAGGGTCTGCCAGATGGAACCCCTATTGCTTGACACACAGATGAGAGTCCACAATCTTCAATAAGGTTTTCCCCGAAGCCATCTCAACTGCTGCAATGAGCCAGAAAGAACGGAAATGAAAGAGGAACCAAGCCGAGAGGGCAGAGCTCCTGGGGTAAGGACCCAGTAGTCAATGTTCATAATGAGGACAAAGGTTGAGCATGGTCTGTGTGAGGAGGGCAGCAGTGAAAGCAGGGACCAGCCTGAGCCTCAGTCTGTATCACGGTACAGGCCACAGAACAGCCCCAGGACACATCCTTGACAGCTCTGGACAGAACCCGACAGGGCAAGGCAGTCACACGAATGTGGCAGCAGGGACCCAGGCCCTCATGCTCAGCCTGTGACAAGCCTGTGGGTGAAACTTCTTCCAGGGCTGGGGTTGGGGGGAAGTGTCTTCTGCTTTCCCAGGAAGAACCCCATAAAACTGGAAGAATATTGGGGATTCTTGAACTCAGAGTGATAATGATGATTCTTTATTCTTTACCTTGTGCTTTCACCAACATGAACTCATTGGGTTTACAAAATAACCGTGGGATTTAAGGTGCACAGTTGCTATCCTTTTTTATAGATAAGAAAACTGATCCTCAGAGAATATTAAAGGGTGTGCATTCAGCTGTCTGGTAAGCGGGGCCCAGGATTCCAGTTTTCTGATTACAAATTGGTGGGGTTTCCACTACACTGCCCTGTGTCTTTTACACATCCTATGAAATACGCAAACACTGAAAGCAATGGGGTCAGAAGGAATAGGCTCAGACTCCTGCTATCCATTTCTCTTGAGCTTATAATATCCAACCTCCAGAGGCCATACAGGAGGATGAAGAAAATAGCATATCCGAGGGAGAGAATGCCTCCAGACTTAGAGAAAAAATACTCTATTTAGTTGCATTTCACAAACAACCTAACAGAGTTCTAAAGGAATTATGTAACAATGAATAATCCAAGTATCCTTGCAGAAAGAGCTGGGCTGGGGATCTCAGAAGCAAGAAGAGCCTGAATTGCCTCATTGGCAATTGGGTGGAATGCTCTGTGCTACCAAGTCATTAGAGGTTGACCCAAACGTCAACCAAATCTCACTCCCACCGCCTTTGGAGTCCTTTGACTGCCATGTTCTCTGCTCACCCTTTGCCCCAGCTGTTGATGATGGCTAGAACCCTGGCAAGTCCTGTGTCCCTCAATGAAACACACACTTTCTGAGTGATGTGTCCTTTGGGCATTTTTGGCTAAAGTAAGCCCTTCATTTGGATGTTGTCATTGCTGACTTAAAATCTCTCTGTAAGCAGGAAAACAACTTCATGTGGACACTGAAGGAAGCACCTTCTTGACCTCAAGGAAAGGAGAGATGATAAGATTTGTGTTGGGTTTGCTAGGGCAACACAAAGCCAATCTTAAAGCCCCCAAGCACTTTGCAGATTATAGAATATAAGAGCAAAGGGAATCCCAGGCTGCCCTGTCCATCTTCTGCCTTCTGTACCTCCTCTTGCTCCTTGCTCTAGTCCGGAGCACAAAAAGCAGCTGAGCAAGCACTGTGTCATTGAGTTATCCGTGATTCTACCATTCCCTGTCCCCACCTGACACTCTTCCCACTTTCAGGGAATCCAAATGCTTGCGTTCACAGGACAGGAGCTCAGAGGTGGTCACTGAGAAATTGCATTGAGCGGGGGCAAAACTGAACACAGACAGGATCCAGATTTTGAGTCCCAAACCTAACTTCTGACTCTGCCACATAGAGACTGTGACTCTAGGAAAATCATTTTTATAATTCTTTTTGGCAATTCAAAGCCAATATTTATTGAACATTTACTATGGGCCATTCCCTGAACCTCAGTTCCCTGATTTATAAAATGTGATTCATAATTCAGAATAAGCTTGACTAGCAAGAATTTCTTGACTCCAAGACCTATTCCCCAGTCACATCAAAGGAGTTGAATAAATACCTGTTGAAAGAAAAACAAATACCTACCTTAGCGTTGCTGTGGTGAGTTAAATGCGGTGACATGAGAGCAGCATGTAAGCTGTGAAGTGCCACACAGAGTCAAGCTGTTAACATTTGGTTGGGGTAGGGTTTGCCACGGGAGGAGTTTGGGGCTCTCGGCATCCACCACCCCTCTTCCTTTCCTCTGAAATGCAGTTTCCTGCGCTCTCGTTCTCCCCCTCTCCCTGTGGACTTCTATTTGGATAATGAACCCTGCTTATCATGGGCAACTCTGACAGCAGAGCCCAAATATTGCATGAACATGGCTCCAATCTATTTCCTTTCCCTCCAGCTCGGTTCCAGCCAGTTTGTGTTCTGTGAAGAGGATCACAGCGGAGCCAGCCTCTCCAGCAATCAAATGCACAATGGCCACTTCTCTTTTTCCCTTTTGTAAGTAGGTTGCTGCTGCCAGAACCTCTCAAGGCCCTACTTCTGATGCTTTCCCAGGCAAACCCCCGCCTGGCCTTCTCCAGTCCTTTCTCTCTGGGCTCCCGTGAGCAGCCCTGGACAACTCAGAACGGGCCGGCTTGCAAGGCTGCAGTTTGGCTAGGAGCCGACAGAGGCCACAGTGAGACAAAAGACGACGGCAGCCAGGTTCAGAGGAAAGAGGCAGGAGACCCGGTTCTGGCCTCAGAGCTACAGCTAGCTATCACTGTAATTTTATCTCTGTTCTTCTCCTTCCTCATCTGTAAAATGACAGGCTTGGGTTTGAAGATTTCTAAGCCCTTGTCCAGCTCCAAAATATTAGGAAAGCACCAGCAAACACAGGTAGGCTGATAGACTTCTCCAATGATAATCTTCACTTTCCAAGAAGTAGAGGGAGTATCTGTTGCCAAAGCCGACATCAAGCATGGAGCACAATTTATTGAGAACCTACCAAGGGCCAGGCACTGTAATAATTGCTTTAAGTGCATTAATTCAATCCTTCTAACCTGTATATTAGGCCAGTATTATTATTCCTATTTCACAATTAAGGAGACTGAGACTCTGTTAGTTAAAGTGTTTGCACAGTTAGAAGGAGGGAAAATTGTTTTTAAATGCAAGTCTTCCTGACTCCAAAGTCTAGGCTGATGGCAGCCTGACAGGTCACCAGAGACTGCCTTGTAAAAAGGGAATAGCATCCTGGAGACATGGTGGTCTCACTCTAAAATAAGCATCCTATTATACCTCATCTTTATCCGGCCGGTTTTCAGTCATTTCATTTACTCATGTATTGCCTCATTCAATATTTACAAGACCACCGTAGAGAGTGTAGGATAACCCCCTACTTGCAAAGGAGGAAACAAAGGCCCCAGAAAGTTGCCTGGCCTACAGTACACTCAGCTGGTAGATGATCGAACAGGGCTAGACCCTTGTTACCTGACTTCAAATTGGGTTTCTGCCTCCAAGTCACAGTGGGAAAGGATCCATCCATCAAGAACTCCTTGTCCTTTCTCCCTACAGTGCCCCAAACCACAGCTGGGATAATTGAGGCATAACAAGTCTACATCTTGATTGTTCCAGGTGAAGATGGTGAGCCGGCACAAGAGCCAACCTCTTCTCGCGTCTGGCCACAGTTCTTCCATTGCCTCCTCCTCACTCCCTGCGTTAACTGGACATTTCACTCTTCCTCCATGGCTCATAGGGTCCTGCCCAAATCCAGTACCAATGCTTGTCTGCAACCCACTCTCCAGCCTCATCTTTGGACTCCGTGCCTGAGATGTGGTCTCTGCTCAAAGACAAAGAGCTTTGAGCCCCGTGAGCCTGGAGCCTTGGCAGGAACTCAGCCCCACGACCTACGTCCAGGTGTCCTTGGGGGTAACGCTTGGAAGAAGCAGAGTTGCTTAGTCACTCGCTGCAGGTTCTTGACCTCTGCCAGCTGCTCCTCCTGTGCAATACGGAGGAATTCATTGGACAGTATTCATTGGATGGAATTATTGTGAGGATTAAATGAAATAATGTATGTTCACTGTTATTATCATTAGCTACCTTGTGGAGGTTGTTTAAAGGTTTAAACTAAATAAATACATGTGAAAACGGGCAGCATGGTGTCTGATAAATAAGACTACTCAACTGTGCATCCCCTTCTCACCCACCCACCCATTAGATTAGCCATATGAAAGGGAGTGGAGAGCAGTGGTGGTTTTTTTCTTTGTGTTCACAGCACTTTTCACAGTCTGAGGCAGGTAGGAGAAGCTCTATAAATGTTTGATGAAACAGAGAAAAGGAAAAGAAAAGAAAGGAAAAGAGAAAAAAGAAAGGCTTACAGTTTTAAAATGTGTTGATGTGCCTGATTGATTAAAAGTGAACATTTGTCAAACAAGAATATTATCATTACAATCTATTACTAGCACCATATGAAACAATAACCATGCATTTTATACATGTACTACAAAAGTACAAATCCTTTGTCCCCTCATACACTAAGGATCCATATTAGGGGGATCAGATCTCCAGTCCCATTGGCTCTGTGTTCTGGGTTTCAAATTCAGCTCCTGGCCTCTGGCCATAAGTCCTTCTATCACCTTAGGAAAGAGGGGCCTCCCTTCCCCAAAGGGCCACCTCAGCCACTGCTGTCCCTGTGCTGCTATAATAAGGCACCACTGCATGGAGAAAGGTGGCCAGGTCAGCATGGAGAAGGCAAAGACCGCTGCCTTGTCTCCTTGCACCAGCCCCAATGGGCAGGAGGTGACCGAGGTCCATCACCAGCACAGCCCCTTCTTGGAACTGTCAGTCGTCACCCTCCACATAGCTGCATGTTTCTTCCTCCTTCAGAGCTCACTTCCCAGAGGCACACACAGCTGAGACAATAATAACAGAAGCAATAAGTAAGATTAGAAAAACACTTGACAGCTTATGAAGCACTTCTGCAGAGAAGTCTTTATTTAGTTCTCACCACATTTCTCGAAGAGAGGTGCAGCAGGAAGTGAGAGGGTTTGTTCAACCCCACTTTGGGATGAGCCCATAGACACTCAGATTAAACAACCTGCTCAAGTAAACCATGCAGGCAGGACCCAAGCCCAGTGTTATGTTTTCTCTCTGAATGAAAAGTCAGACAACTCCTGTAATAGTAATTGCGTTATACTGAATTTCTATTGTTCTTTTCCTTTGAAAGTTGTTAGAGATTTCAATTCTTAAATATTTTTTATCTTCATACCATTGCTGGTTGTCAGAGAAGGTACAGTTACCCATTTTGTAGGCAAAGAAAACAAACGCAAGGAAGGAGATGTGACCAACTTAAAGGCACGTGCACACCAACTACACACAAAGTTTTGTTGGTAATTCCTTAGCCTACCTTCCAGCCATCATGGCGTCTCTCTTGAAATGGTATTTTCTAGTGGGACTTTTAGGCCACCATGAACATGTTCTCTTTGCTCACACAGAGCCTTTGGGTTCTGGGCACCTACAACCTAACGTTAATGGTCGGTTTGTCGTCCACACCTCCAAGGAAGCAAACCAAGAACTTACACGTTTGAAAGACTCTATCCTCTCCATCACTGTTCAGTTAGGAACTTGTCAAAATGCAAGATAAATAACTTTTGTAATGGCTTGAAGAAAAAATATCAGGATGAGTTTTTTTGTTTGTTTGTTTGTTTGTTTTCATTTTTATTGAGATTGTTCAGATACCATACAATTATCCAAAGATCCAAAGTGTACAATCACTTGCCCCTGGGTACCCTCATACAGCTGTGCATCCATCACACTTAATTTTTGTTCAATTTTTAGAAACTTTTCATTACTCCAGACAAGAAATAAAGTGAAAGATGAAAAAAGGAAAAAAGGAAACTCTAAACCTCCCCTATCCCTAACCAACCCCCCTCAATTGTTGACTCCTAGTATTGATATAGTACGTTTGTTACAGTTTATGAAAAAATGTTGAAATACTACTAACTGTAGTATATAGTTTGTAATAGGTATATAGTTCTTCCCTATATGCCCCTCTATTATTAACTTCTAATTGTATTGTCATACATTTGTTCTGGTTCATGAAGTGATTTCTAGTATTTGTACAGTTGATCATGGACATTGCCCACCATAGGATTCAGTTTTATACATTTCCATCTTTTGACCTCCAACTTTCTTTCTGGTTACATATATGACTCTGAGCTTCCCCTTTCCATCTCATTCACACACCATTCGGCGCTGTTAGTTATTCTCACATCTTGCTACCAACACCCCTGTTCATTTCCAAACATTTAAGTTCATCCTAATTGAACATTCTGCTCATACTAAGCGAGAGCATCTACATTTCTTCCACAAGGCAGGAGGGAGAGTCAAAGAAGGTAGAGAGGCCAAAGAAAGAGGAAACAAAAAAATGACAGCTAGGAAGCAGCAAAAGGAAAAATAACCTTAAATCAAAGTAGAATAAAGAATCAGACAACACCACCAATGTCAAGTGTCTAACATGCCTCCCCTATCCCCCCCTCTTATCTGCATTCACCTTGGTATATCACCTTTGTTACATTAAAGGAAGCATAATACAATGATTCTATTAGTTACAGTCTCTAGTTTATGCTGATTGGATCCCTCCCCCAATGCCTTCCCATTTTTAACACCTTGCAAGGTTGACATTTGCTTGTTCTCCCTCGTAAAAGAACATATTTGTACATTTTATCACAATTGTTGAATACTCTAGATTTCACCAAGTTACACAGTCCCAGTTGTTATCTTTCCTCCTTTCTTGTGGTGTCTCACATGCTCCCCATCTTCCTCTCTCAACCATATTCATAGTTACCTTTGTTCAGTGTACTTACATTGTTGTGCTACCATCTCCCAAAATTGTGTTCCAAACCACACACTCCTGTCTTCTATCACCCTGTAGTGCTTCCTTTAGTATTTCCTGTAGGGCAGGTGTCTTGTTCACAAAGTCTCTCATTGTCTGTTTGTCAGAAAATATTTTGAGCTCTCCCTCATATTTGAAGGACAGCTTTGTTGGATACAGGATTCTTGGTTGGTGGTTTTTCTCTTTCAGTATCTTAAATATATCACACCACTTCCTTCTTGCCTCCATGGTTTCTGCTGAGAGATCCGCACAAAGTCTTATTAAGCTTCCTTTGTATGTAATGGATCGCTTTTCTCTTGCTGCTTTCAGGATTCTCTCTTTGTCTTTGACATTTGATAATCTGATTATTAAGTGTCTTGGCGTAGGCCTAATCAGATCTCTTCTGTTTGGAGTACGCTGCTCTTCTTGGATCTGTAATTTTATGTCTTTCATAAGAGATGGGAAATTTTCATTAATTATTTCCTCTATTATTGCTTCTGCCCCCTTTCTCTTCTCTTCTCCTTCTGGGACACCAATGATATGTACATTATTGTACTTTGTTTCATCCTTGATTTCCCGGAGACGTTGCTCATATTTTTTCATTCTTTTCTCCATCTGCTCCTTTGCATGTAGGCTTTCAAGTATTTTGTTCTCCAGTTCCTGAGTGTTTTCTTCTGCCTCTTGAGATCTGCTGTTGTATGTTTCCATTGTGTCTTTCACCTCTTGTGTTGTGCCTTTCATTTCCATAGATTCTACTAGTAGGTTTTTTGAACTTTTGATTTCTGCCGTGTACATGTCCAGTGCTTCCTTTACAGCCTCTATCTCTTTTGCAATATCTTCTCTAAATTTTTTGAATTGATTTAGCATTAGTTGTTTAAATTCCTGTATCTCTGTTGAAGTGTACGTTTGTTCCTTTGACTGGGCCATAACTTTGTTTTTCTTAGTGTAGGTTGTAATTTTCTGTTGTCTAGGTATGGTTTCCTTGGTTATCCAAATCAGGTTTTCCCAGACCAGAACAGGCTCAGGTCCCAGAGGGAAGAAATATTCAGTATCTGGTTTCCCTGTGGGTGTGTCTTAGAAATTTGCTCCACCCTTTGATACCTCGGGTCACTGTGCTTTTCTGCCCAGCAGGTGGCGCCTGTTAGCCTATAATTCTTGACTGGTGTGAGGAGGTGTGGCCGTGTTCCCCCAGGCTCTGGGGTCTGGTTCTGAATGGAAAGGGCCCCACCCCTTTCCTCCTAGACAAGACAGACCCCTCAGGTGGAGGTCATTAGCATTTCAGTGGTCTCGCTCTCTGCTTGTGGTGTCTCCACCCTTCCCAGAGTCATAGCCCTGGAAACTGAAAATGGCTGGGGCTTTCTCCACTGAGCCAAAAAAGAAACAGATAGTCCCCTTCAGACCCAGTCAAGGCGACCCTCCGGCTCTCCCAGGTCAGTCGTCACCCAAAGCCTCTGTCTGTTTTTTGGGGCTGCGTACCTGTAGTGAGCAGTTCACACTCGCTACTTAAAACCCCAGTTGGAGCTCAGCTGAGCTGTATTCGCTTGCTGGGAGAGAGCGTCTCTGTGGCACCACGTGGCTCGGCAGCTTGGGCTATGGCGGAGGGGGTCTCCCGACCTGGTTCCGCAGGTTTTACTTACAGATTTTATGCTGTGATCTTGGGCATTCCTCCCAATTCAGGTTGGTGTATGATGACTGGATGGTCTCGTTTGTCCCCCCGCAGTTATTCTGGATTATTTACTAGTTGTTTCTGGTTTTTTGTAGTTGTTCCAGGGGGACTACTTAGCTTCCACTCCTCTCTATGCCGCCATCTTGCCCGAGTCCATCAGGATGAGTTTTATCTAACCCTCCTGCAATTTTCTCTATATTAAAAATCTCTATCATCTGCCTCAGTTATTGCTACTACTACCATCTGCAGAATACCAGGAACTTTACTAAGCATTTTACTTACGTTTTCTCATTAATCCTCAAACTGACTCCATGGATTAGGTATTTTGCCGTCACTTTATAAATGAGGAAAGAGAAGCATATATGGGTTAAATACTCTGCCCAGTCTCACTCAGCTCATACATGGCAGAGCTGGGGTTCAAAGTCAGAATCATATGACCCTAGAAAACCAATTCCTAACTGACTTTCTTGGGAGTGTTTTCTGAGGCTGCAGAATCAATTTGATTAAGCCCAAATTTAATAATATCTTCAACAATGATTCATAGTCTACTTACTACAAGCAAGGCAATTTCTGGGTAGCATAAAGCAAACAAAATGTGTGTCATGAAGCTGGGTCCCAAGGAGCTTATGGTCTCGTGGAAGATATGCAACCCAAGGAGTTGGGCTAAAAGCCTGGGCATGCTGGTCTAGCTGAGTGGACATTCAGATGAAGGTCAAATGAAGGCCAGATGAAGGAGATACTTCTAGTTGGGGAAATTGAGTTTGGAATACATAAATTCAGGACAATACAGATGGAGAAAAGCCACTTCAGCTGGGAAGGATTAATTACACAATTGAAGCAAAGCTGAAGAATTCATCATCATTTGGTGTTTCTCCTTGCAGTACGGCTTCTTCTTGAGAAATACAGATGACACTAATGAACCATTGTGTATAAGACACATGCTTTGACTTCTTCCCCAATAGAAGTGTCAAGTAAGCATTGAATCATCCCCACTCTTGCCTGGTTCCCCTTTGTGATGAATGATATGCTTTCTGAGGCCAAGCAAGACCCAAAATATATAGGCATAAAGACATGTGACCTTTGACAAGCCTTTTCAACAGTTGATACTGCCGACCACTCCCCATGCTAGTTGGAGCACTGGGATTCGGTGGTACATAAAAGAGAAATGCTCATTGCTCCAGAGAAGCTCATAGACCACCTGAAAAACCAGCAGATTGATCAATTACAGCCCAAAGAATAGAATCCTGATTGTTGTCTGCCAACTCTACATTAATATTTAAATAAGTTTCCCTAATGCACAAATCATTCAGAAGGCATATTTTAATATAAAATGGGATATCACAAGCAGCTATGTTGAAGAAGAGCTTTCAATGAAGAAAATGGTTAAAAACCTGCAATGGAAAAATGTGACTCAAAGACAACTTATAATATTTCTATCCATGCTGAGGTATACAGCCTAACTATAGAGACTGTGTTAAAGCATTTGTGATATAAAGTATTTCTATGATAAAGATTTTTTTAAAAATAAATCATAACATTCAAGTAATCCACTAAATAATATGGACTGTTTAAAAGAAAATAAGTATGAGTGGGGCCTAGAGGCAAGAAAATGGAGAAAAAGGAGAGAACTCACTATGGTAATTTTGATTATGAAAACATGCTAAAAATGATGGAAATGTGGTAAGCATAGAGGTAAAATAATATTAAGGAAGAAGATAAACCACTAACACTGTGGAAAGAGCCTATCCTTCAGGACAGATGGTTCTAGGTTAAATTCTGGCTTACCTATTTATTAGCTGCATGGTCTCAAGCCTACTATTTAGCCTCTGTTTCTCTTCTGTAAAATGGGACTAATAATATCTACCCTGCCAGGTTATGGTGAGGACAAGATAGCTTGTTTATTAAGCACCTAACACACCTAGGGTACACAATCATTTATTCCACGAATCTTATGGAGTGCCTAGGAGGTAGGATATAGGGATGGACTGAACAAAAATGTTCCCTGCTCTCATGGAGTTCAAGATCTAGTATGCAGTAGATGGTAGTTCTTATTATAGCAGCTAACGAAGGAAGCAAACAGCATCAGAACAAAAATTGGAAGATAAAGGGCTGGACTTAGAAATTGCCTAATAGCTGCAGCAGCATTTTTTTTAATTTAATTTTATTATTTTTTTATCTTCATTTTATTGAGATATATTCACATACCATGCAGTCATACAAAACAAACCATACATTCGATTGTTCACAGTACCATTACATAGTTGTACATTCATCACCTAAATCAATCCCTGACACCTTCATTAGCACACACACAAAAATAATAAGAATAATAATTAAAGTGAAAAAGAGCAATTGAAGTAAAAAAGAACACTGGGTACCTTTGTCTGTTTGTTTGTTTGTTTCCTTCCCCTATTTTTCTACTCATCCATCCATAAACTAGACAAAGTGGAGTGTGGTCCTTATGGCTTTCCCAATCCCATTGTCACCCCTCATAAGCTACATTTTTATACAATTGTTTTGGAGATTCATGGGTTCTGGGTTGTAGTTTGATAGTTTCAGGTATCCACCACCAGCTACCCCAATTCTTTAGAACCTAAAAAGGGTTGTCTAAAGTGTGCATAAGAGTGCCCACCAGAGTGACCTCTCGGCTCCTTTTGGAATCTCTCTGCCACTGAAGCTTATTTCATTTCCTTTCACATCCCCCTTTTGGTCAAGAAGATGTTCTCCGTCCCACGATGCCAGGTCTACATTCCTCCCCGGGAGTCATATTCCACGTTGCCAGGGAGATTCACTCCCCTGGGTGTCTGATCCCACGTAGGGGGGAGGGCAGTGATTTCACCTTTCAAGTTGGCTTAGGTAGAGAGAGAGGGCCACATCTGAGCAACAAAGAGGCATTCGGGAGGAGGCTCTTAGGCACAATTATAGAGAGGCCTAGCCTCTCCTTTGCAGCAACCATCTTCCCAAGGGTAAAACCTATGGTAGAGGGCTCAACCCATCAAACCACCAGTCCCCTATGTCTGTGGTCATGAACTAACAGCATTTTAATATATACTCAGTAGGTCAACTGGAGTCCTAGCAAATGAACTCGGGAATATTTTGGAAATCAGGCTACTACCCAAGGAGTTGGGCTAAAGCCCGGGTGTGCTGGTCTAGCTGAGTGGACATTCCTTATTTGGCAAAAGAAGCCATGCAGATGTGTTCTGTTAGAGGAGCCAGCTGTTATCAGTGAAAATAATGTTGGAGCTGGTACCACAAAATGGAAACATCTGGACCTGGCAAAAGAGAAAAAGGAATCTGGGTTTGGAGGTAAGTGAACTAAACCTAAACAAGGGAGTGGATTCTGGTCCTCGGCCAGCCCTTCCAGGGCTGTGGGACCAGGAAAAGACCTTACGCTTCTCTCTGAGTCTGTTCCTTGTCTGTGAAATGAGCTGAGCTCAGAGTCCCCTCCCACCTCTGCCATTCTGTGATTCAATAAATACACAACTGGAGAAATATTTAAATAAAGTTAGTTTTCATAGCATTGAGTCTAGCTTCAACTAAACAATTTGGGCAATTTTTTAAATGAAGGATGAGATCATACCTTTCCGTCATTTCAGAAGGTAGAATTTCTAAATACTGGCCATCACCTGGGGAATCCTGTCTTATCAGTTTACTACTCAATCAGTGTTCTGATAGTGTTCGGTTTGATTGTGGCAGTGCTTAGAATTATTCCAAAGTATGTCTTTGCATTCTGGGCAAAATCGTGCTTTCTGTGCTGTTTGAGATTTGCTGCAGCCTTGTGACTAGCTGTGGCCAATGAGTTGGGAGTGATAGTGGTGTGTATCACTTCCAGACAGGGGCATTTAACTGCAAGATCGTCCACAGCTCTCTTTTCCTCTGGCCCGTTGACTCGTGTTCAAGGTGGTGGCTGTTCTGTCACCCATTGCCTCTGAGTGACCACTGTGAGTGATGCCCCTGCCAGCCCATGATGGACATGTAATGTAAGAAATAAACCTTGTGTTCTAAGCCCCTGAGATTTGGGGGTTATTTTGTTACTGCAGCATAATCTAACCTCTCCTGACTGGTACATTGGTTAACATTAATGTTTTGGAAATTTAATAACTTTATGGAATATAGGTTGGAACAATGTACTAAAATATTAGAGCCTATTGTCTTTGCTTTTCATTTTGTTAAGTGTGACCTCCTTCCACCTGATCTGACAGCATTGCATTGCCACTACAAGGGACCCCATTCACGTTATGCTCCTGGGAGTGCTGGTCACATAGAATACAATGTGACTGGCAACACAGCAGCTCTGGATTTGTAATAGTAGAGGGTAAAATCAGCTCATTCCACTTGGCATTTTTACTTCATTAATTTTCAGGTTAATTTGCAAAGTATTTATGTGCAAAGGATTTTATCATTTTATTCAATAAATATTATGTCACTTATGAAACTTTCACACCTTATAAAGCAGGTATTATTAGCTCCATTTTACAATCAAGGGATCTGAGAGCCAGTTCAAGGGACTGTGTAAATTTGCCAGTTAGTAAGCAGCAAAGATGGACTTGAACTCTTGTCTCCTGACTCAAAGTTTGGGCTTATTTTAACCCATTTCCTACAGCATCTCTCCTTTTGTCTGCATCTATTCTAATCATGATCCCCTTAAGTGGGACCCATACCAATTGGTTCCTCCACATTATTAGTTTTTTGCAACTTGGTTGATCAAAAGACAGTGGTAGACATGTTTCCCACAGGCTGGCAGGCAGTGTAGTCACGTTGGTCAGTAGGTCTAGAAGTACATGCCACATCCATGGTTTGAAAACCCAAAGGCCAGCTACCTGGTCAACCCTTGGCTCCTGGCACCCTGCCTTGGTTATCAGTCCTTGCCCTGAACTCTGAGAGGGTGATAGTCCTGTGTTACATGTAATCTCACACCCCGGGCCTGGCAAAGTAGCTCACCTATGAAATGCGGTGACAGTGGGCCCCCCATAGTTACTTTCCAGATCCTGTCCCAAAGAGTTCACAGGCTATTCCTCTCCTCTCACAAGGCCACCTTTTTCTTTTCCCTTCTTCTATCTCCCTTTGCCCATTCTAGAATATCTTTGATTTGGATTGATCAGCCTCCTTTCCTTAATTGGCTCTAAGTGAAATTTTTCCATATTCTGGGTCACTGATGTCTGGGATCTCAGTTGGGCTGGGGAAGAAAAACTCAAGGACCTAGAGAGAAAACCTCTACTGTTGAGGGTCCTCAGAGGTGACAAAGAAGTCCTCTCCACCTCTCCTCAAGTAGCACACTATACCAGATGATCAAGAACTTCAGAAAGCCCCCAGGTTTCCAAAGCTCTCCCTGAACATATGCAATGACATCCACATCAATCCTTGGAGGTGATGTGGCATCAGAAGTTTCCAGGCTTCTCCCCACTTTACCACAGAAGGCAAGAATAGAAGTACCTTGTCCTCCTTTTGAATCTGCCATCAGGATCTCAGCTTCCACGGAGTCTCCATCTTCCTCTGCCCTGCAGTCTGCATGCTTACCATCCACTTCCCTCCCAGAGGATCTAATGTGGTTGGGTCTTTTCTAGGAGAATTGTCTTCTACCTCAAAGGGTCTCATGCTGAGTGTTCATACTGGGAAAGAGTGGCATTTCCGGATGGCTTCTGGGAGGCCCAGCTGATTCACTTCCTTTCAAGTATGGAAAAAAGCAGAAGTCAAAGGAGGGAAGAAGAGAAGCTGCCTAGATGGTGACATAGTATATTCTCCTATTTCTTCTATTTTCTTTCTGCCTTCAGGCTCCCATTTACAGAGGCTATAAGGTCTTGGCAATAATAGCCACAAATAGACTCACAGGCTCCCGTCATAGGGGCTTCATAGTTCCAGGCCCCCTTCTTATATTTTATAATGCATTCTCTTTCAATGTTTTTTCACACACACAACTCCCCATGGGTTTGTAGGATTATTTGATCAGCGCCTTTATCTGCTATTAGACTAAGCTACGTAAGGTCAGGGACCACAGAGTTTTCCCTCCCATGGCAAAAAGTAGGCACTCGATAAATATTTGTTGAATGGTTGACTTAATCTTCACTGCTGACTTTGCAAGAGGGAATGAGCTTCAGCTGTGGAAAAGCCATTAGCTCAGTACTAACCCTGAAATGGGACTGCCTAGTTTTAAATCCTGACTCTACAACCTACTGTCCTAGTTCCCTACACCTGCCAATCAAAGTGCCATAAACTGGGGGTCTTAAAACAGCAGAAGTGTATTGCCTCACAGTTCCAGAGGCCAAAAGTCTGAAATCAAGTTGTCGGCAGGGCTGAGCTCCCTCAGAAACCTGTAGGGGAGAATCCTTTCTTGCCTCTCCTAGCATACGTTGTTTGCTGGCCATCCTTGGCATTCCCCGACTTGCAGCGGCGGCACGTCACGTGGCCTTCTTCTCCCATCTCTGCATATCTTCTCCTCTTCTCTTATGGACACCAGTCATGTTGGATCAAGGGCCCACCCTCCTCCAGTGTGACCTCATTTTAACTTAACTAATTCCAAATATGATGGCCGTATTTCAAATTAGTTCACATTCACGAAATCAGAGGTCTGGAGTTGAACACGTCTTTTGGAGGACACAGTTCAACCCATAACACTTTCTACGAAACCTTAGGCATATATCTCTCTCCTGCCTCATGTTACAGTTCTACAGAGTGATAGGAGCAGTACCTACCCCATATGTTTGTTTTGAAGGTTAAATGAAATAACACGGTCTCTGGCAAATTGCAAATGCTCAATAAAGAAATATTAGCTAACTCCAGTCTGCTTGCAGACAGTTGGTGACTGAGGGAAAAGCTTTGATTTTGCCCTTTGCAAGATATAGGAGGAAAGGGTGTGTACCTGATACTTAGCCAAGGAGGTAGTTTGAACATCAAGAAAAAAAAGGTTTTCTCACTATGACTGTCCAAAGAAGGTACTGGCTGTTATCTAGAGAAAGTGAGCTTATGACTAGAAGCAAGGGGAGAAGTCAAGGGCTGCCTGTACTGGGTACCACAAGGAGAACTCCTCTTTTGGGTTGGAGATTTGACTAGACAAGCTCAGTGGAGCGATTAATGGTTTGGTGCCCAGAGTCAGGATTTCAGTCCACGTTCTGACTCTTATTAGTTATGTGACCAGGAATGGGTCAAATTTCTCTAAGTCGTCTTCCCTTCATTGCAGCATAAGGATAATAGTTCCTTCCCCCATCAGGCTGTGGCAATTTTGAGTGAGAATGAGTATAAAGCCCTTAAATATGTCTTCCACATGTCAGCTATTATGTGATACTGAGGCTTCCACAACTCTAAGTCTACTCTTCTTGTTATCTCTCTAAGACTCCCACCCCAGCACTCTCTGCTGGATGAATACTTGACCATAAAAAAAGGCTGATACATATGTTGGATGCGACAGCTTTTCAGCATTCCATCCAGATGTCTGATTCAGATTCTGGGAAGGAATGAAAGCCCATGACAGGAGAAATGAGGTCTGGCCATGTGATCAGAGCAGAGCTCATGTGAGGGTTTAAAGCAAAGTGACACCCTTCTGTTATCATCATGGCAATGTGCTCTGCTAAAGAAAGCCTGGGACTGGATTGGGAAGGCCTGGTGTCTGTTATTCTCCTACTACTAGCTAGCTGCGTGTTCCAGGCAAGTCATTCCACCCCTGCACTCACAGTCCTCATTATAGGAGGAAGACCTTGGTATAGACTAGTGGTATTGACAGCATAGGTTTCAGGTACCTGCACCAAAATCAATTGGAATGCTTACTATAAATGCAATAGCATGAACATTTATCACTTTAGGTTACCTCGTCTTATAACACCCACTTACAAGAGGGTGGGTGGCTGTTAAGAAGGACACCTAAGACAGTTCAGAGAGCAGCTTGTTGTATAGTAGTTTGACTTCTAGAGGGGACACATAATCCACCTCCCAGCTCCATGGCATCTGGGCACCAGCAAGTGACCTAAGTGTGGCCAAGATTTTGACTCTGGAATGAGTGCTGCAGCGAAACAGAGGAGAGTTCAGTAGTCAGTGCACTGGTGGCAGCAGTGGAAGCCACATTCCATTTCCAAAGAAGCAGAGACCGCAGACCAGAGACCACAGTGGCCCCATCCAGGAAGCAGGTGCAGGGAAAGTCGGAAAACTGACAAGAGTTCCAAGCCATAACTGTGGTCTTGATTCTCCTGCCCAACTTGCTTAGTTCCTGCTCAATTTTCAATCCCAATTCTCCAGCATCCCCAGTGATCCTGTGAGCCATGCAATGTCCTTTCAATAAATTTCTCTTCAGCTTAAAACGTCAAGAATTGATAGGGTAATTATCACTGAATTCACTGCAGACAACAGACACCCAGAAAAATGGAAGGGATCAGCTGTAGGGCCTGCTTGGGACTGAAGGCAGTGAAAATCCAGTGACAGTAATGTGGACTACCCAGAGGCAAAAGAGCTGATGAAATTGTCATCTGTCATCACCCAGAATAAAGCCCTTGAGGAAGACAAGGTGTTAGAGAATGAATAGCTTCTACTGGAAAAGTAAGAGGGTGTCTGGGAATCAAAGGCTGCAAATGGGATGGATTTTACAAGTTATACCCAATGGCTTAAATTAAGACAATGGCAAGCTCAATTTTCTAAATTCTTAGTTCTAGATGCAGACTGATAATAAAATTTGCTGTGTCTTGATAATAAAATCTCCTGTATTTTGCAACTGAAGGACTAAGATAATACATAGATTGATAGTGTAGGTTAATAATTGTAGCATTAAATAAGTTCATACTCTCATCATTTTCCTTAAGTGAAATCCAAGCATTGATTAGGAAAGAGTTGGACTTAGTGGTGAACTCTGTGGTTTAAGATTCAGGGAATATCAAATGCCCAAAGATCCCCAGGCTTCTTGCCAGCTGGAAAGACCTTTCTCATCTGATGAAGCTGTTCCTGTCTTACTTGAAGGTCTGTAACTCTCTTGCCTGAAAGGGTGTCTTTCTAAGAAGCTAGTTCTTCTCAGGCCTCCCCTCCACCACCCTTCCCTTCTCACTGACCTGTAATTAAATGTATATATTAGCAATCCCACAGATAACTACAAATTTGCACCTAGAAAGAGAAATGTACTCACCAAAAAATGCTTCCAGATTTTGTTAATTTATATCAACAAAAATCTAGGGATTCTGCATGGAAATGAATTCTGAGGGTCCAAGATAGAAGAGTAAAGAACATAATTTTCAGATTATGATGAAATGAGATTTTAGGTGCTTTTACCACATTCTAGATTCAAGCTAATAGGACGGGTTCTTATGGACTGTTTGGGAGGTTGACTAAAAGCTGGACCAAATGGAGGCTTTGTTAAAAACAGTCAAAATGTCTGACATTCCTTGAAGAAGGAGTCCAAAGACCTCAGAAGATAAAAATGTTGGAGTGACATTAGGATGAGTGATCTGCTCACACATCCCCAGTTATGTCTCCTGAGAAGGTCCAAGAGATGCCTCCTTCACCAGGGCCTTGAGAAATATCACTTGAGAGGCCATCCTCTGTAAACCAGGGATGCTGGGGGGATGCACCATGGTCGAATGTACTTGACTTCAATGAGATGAGAGAATTCAAGAAGCAGCCAGAGACAAGGTGGGCCTGGTTGCCATAATAGGTAATGAGATCATTGAAAGAATCAGGGTGTAAACATGGGGTCCCTTGGCAGTGGATAACTGATCATAGTTATCCAGGATCAGAAAAGATTAAATGGGTACTCCACCAATGGCCTATTTTATTTTGAGAAAAAAAAATATATGCTCCAAATGTGATGCACAGAGGCCTAATATAGGTCACATTGAGTCTGTTCACAGATTCTGAACTCTTCCAAAGAAGGACAAATAATTAGAAGAGCACAGACTTGGAGGCCAGAATGCCTCAACTTAATTCCCAGATGGGCCATTGCTTGCTACGTAATGTGGGCATGGTACTTAGCCTTTCTGGATTTCAGCTTTGTCATCTATAAAGAAGGAGTGACAATAGGACACCAATTTTTCAGCGCTGAGGATTGAATGTAGAGTAGGGCACACCAACGACTCTGCATAAGTATTTGGTCTAATTAAAAGGATCATCCTGAACAAAAACCCTGCAAAAAACACAAGTTTCTAACACAAGTTATCTTCTAGCCATACTTCCAGTTGTCCATTTTTCCTGGATGGGAAGCTAATCTGAAATAAGAGTCTACAGAAAAACATAGGAAGTGGCCAATGGTTTCGCCTCATAGCCAAGGACCTAGAAGGGACAAAATCAGAAGGCTGGTGACAAAGACATATGGAGAGGAGGTTTGGGGAGGGATGCTTTGGGAGAGCTACAGAGGGAAGGCTACCACAAGGCCTCCATGTGGAGTTGAGGCTTAGCAATCAGGTTGACAAATGACCCTCTCTGGGATGTCATTCTGCCTCCTTCTCCAGCCTTGCTGGAGTCTACAGTCCCAGAAATGATTTTTCCTGCATAGCTTCCCTTGGCTCCATGCTTCCTTGTGATCCTGTGAGCTTTACGCATCATTTCTATAAGCTACTTTTCTGCTTAAGTCAGACAAGAATCAGTTCTTGATGCTTACAACAAAGAGTTCCAACTGATACATGCAAATTCCCCAGACCTACTGAGTCAGAATCTCTTAGGGGAGGGCCCAGCAATCCAGATTTTTGGAAGCATCCCAGGTGATTCTTAGGCATACTGAAATTTGAAAACCATTGCTTTTGTTGGGTTCTATGACATCTTCTATCTCTGATACTCTCTGATTCTCTGGTTGTTGGTATGAACTCCTGAGCCCATCCCCACGTTGCCAGATCCACCGGACACATTTTCCAGAGACTGAAGTCACTGCTGTTCTCTCCATGTCCCAGCACCCTCCTCCCTTCCCCACCCTCCACAGCCAGACACCACTCTCATGTCTGTCAGAGGTGTGTTAACCTGGGCCTGGGATGCTCATAGCATCTACCACCAGGAATCTAGCACCCTCCCTCCCAGTAAAAGTAACCCTGTCTTTTCCAGGAATCCTGCCTACACTGTGGGGAAAAAAAACTCATTCCATCCTATCTGAACTTTATGGACAAGTAGCTTTCTCAACAGCAGCAAATGACAAGATGATGTTATGGATGATGTGATTTTTGTCTCCCATTTTAAAGGAGTCATCATCTTCCCATCCTTCCCAGAATGGGACGGGGGAATAAATTAGGTTCTAAAACTTCAAAATTGCTTTTATAATGACAAGTGGTATTATGAGCAGGAGAGGAAAAGATTTTTGCACTTTTGTGATAGCAGCACATTGGCAGGCGTCTCTTGGACTAAGAAGACATGCCTTTGTTTGGGTCTGCTGAGGCCCAGCATGGTTGGGCCAACTTGGAGGTTTTGGCGACTCCTTGACCTGATGGAGCCTGGCCACGGGCCCAACAGAAGCTGAGCAGCACAGCCAGAGAAGGGAAGAACTACCCTGGCAGGTGGAGAGAAGGGAGATGGTGCTCAGGTAGATCCGTGCATGGGGAAGTACAGGTTGTTTCTCATGACTCTGCCATTGAAAAACCTCATCATGAGTTTCCCTACCTCAGATCTCCCCACATGCCATTCACGCAAGTCACTTTCATCTGCTCAATTCCCCTCTTAAAAGCTCTGCGTATTGTATAAAATCAGTTCCAAGCTCCTTCGTCCAGTGTTCAAAGCCCACCACAACCCGGCCTCCACATCTCTCCCCAAACTTGGCTTCCATAATTCCCACAAACTCTCTCAAATGCTCACAAACTTTGTGCTCATAAGAGGCTGCTCCCTCACTCTCTTCCCAATGTATTTCCTGTATTCCCACCTCCAAGCTTTGGTTTTATGCAATTTCCCCTTCCTAGGATTGAGTTCTACCCTGCCACAACCCAGCTCCTCTTCTCCACCCATCCAGACCCTGTGCATGTCTCAAGGTGCAGCCTCACTGCCCTCCCCTGACCACCCAGCAACACAGATCTTGTTCCCCCGGGTTCATCCTTCTCCAGCTGGTGAGGTGGAAAGAGCCCCTTAGTCTGGAGGCAGAGAGACATGGGTTCAAATCCAGCTCTGTCAATTACTGGCTGTGCAGTTTGGGGTACTTCATTGTCCTCTCTGAACTTGCATTTCCTTTCCTCTAAAACCTGGCAAGGTTATTCTGGCAACTGGGGAGAATGTCTTTAAGACATCTACCATGACATGTGGCACATAGTAGTGCTCAGCAAATAGTAGCTAGCAGGAACAGTAGCACCAACCAACTTGCAGTTTTAAACTTTCTCATCAGTGTGGGGGTTGACTCCCTAATTTGACTCTTGAATCTTCACTGCACCCCTCACAGTGCTTGGCTCACTTCTGGGTTCTGAGAAGGGGTTTGGAACATATTTTCTGGGACCTTGGGTGTTTGTGCTACAAGTTCACTGTCTTTGTCTAAGTATAAAAACAAAAGCAAGGAGACCAGAGACGGACGTCTCGCTCAACTGACAAACCCGCTTCACAGAGCTGAGAGACAAATCCAAAGAACAGTTTTAGGATGAAGTCAACATGTGCTTCTGAATGGAAAGCCCCGGAGAGTTACAGTCTTGATCTGAACGCCAAAGCTTTCTCCGCTGAGCCGCCTGAGAACCCCGGGAGCTTGCTAAGGAAACCACTTGGTTGTCAAAACAATCCCCAGCTTCTCCTGTCACGGGGTGTCAGCCAACATCTTGGAGAATGGCAGGGCAATCTCTGGGAGTTCAGGACCGATACATGATTTGCAAATGTCACGTAGACCCAAGGGGCAGGTGACAGTGTAGATGGAAATCACCTCTATTTCAAAGCAATGGAAAATTGTGAAACCTCCAGCTTTCTTATATAAGCTCCTGTACTTTATTTTAAAATACAAACAGCAAGAATGAGTATCGATCTACTTGTCCCTACCACACCTCCCCCTTTGCTACCACTTGCCTGTGCTTTTTTTTTTCCCCTCAAGACCTACAAACTCATTACTTCCCCTACTCCATTCAGGTATACCTCCTCTCTATTCTGCTTCAACCAATCAACTAACAAGGATTTATTGTGCTCCACTGCACGCCCAGAACTCTGTAGAGAGCCTGAAAGATAAAAGAAGGAAAACATAGCCTCTGCCTCAAGGAACAACTTAAAATCTAGTTGTTTTGTTATATCTGCATCACCCAGAAACCTGCTTCTGCTGGCCTTTGTTCAGTAGTCAGCCAACAAATTATCTATTAAACACCTCTTTGTTTCAAGAATTGTTGCAGATGCCTGGAATAGAGAGACGGCTTGAGCCAGACATGGTCCTGGCTCTCAAGGAGCTTCCAGTCTAGTGGAGGAAAGCAAGTAAACAAACAATTTAAGTTCAGAAAATAAGTGCTCTGAAGGAGATGGGGTAATCAGATAGGGTGGGAGGGGATGGTGGTAGAGGAGGCCTTTCTAAAGAGGTGGCATAAAGTGCTAAGACACCAAAAGGCTCTTAGAACTCCCACCCCATGGGGAGCCTGCCCATAAACTCTGGAGAAATGCAAAGGTCATGGTACTGAACCCAGGGCGGCTGTCCCCAACGCCACCCCCACCCCCATAGTCTCCCAGGACTCTTGGGCAAGGGCTGTGCTTTACTCATGGCAGATGCTGAATGAACCACTGTAATGGATCACATTTATTCATCATTTACTACTTGCCAGGCCATGCACTGTGTCCTTTCCATGTACTATTTCACTTCATTCTCACAACAACCATATGAGGAAGATAACTATTAAACCCCACGTAACAGAAAAAAAGAGGGTTGCACAGAAAATAAGTAAAGTAACAGAACTAGGACTGGCTCCTGGACACTATATTTCGAGACCACCTGGTCTCAAGTTCTATGCTCTAATGCATTGATGGATGAGTGATCTTCCACTTGATCATGGGTCCTGTTAATTTCTAGGAGGGATGGAAGGATGGAGGCTATTGGCATCTGTTACCTTGCTGCACCCAAATGTTCCCATGTTCTTTCAATATCCAGCCAAACAGCTATTTGTCTCAGACAAGAGACATGTCTGAGAATGATTTAGATTCTGAGGTTGGGCAAATCAACTAGTGAAAGAAGTAGGTGTACTCCCCTGCATTGTTCATCTGGAGAGAAACTTTTCGGAACCTGTAGATTATAAAATTTGTTTCTTAATCAGTATAAACTAATTGTAACATTGCAAATGTTGCAGTTTGAATGTATTATGTCCCCCAAAATGCCATTATCTTTGATGCAATCTTGTGTGGGCAGACCTATTAGTGTTGATTAGATTGTAATTCTTTGAATGTTTCCTTGGAGATGTGCGCCACCCAACTGTAGGTGATAACTCTGATTAGTTCATTTCCATGGAGGTGTGGCCTTGCCCATTCAGCGTGGGCCTTGATTAGTTTACTGGAGCACTATATAAGCTCAGACAGAAGGAGCGAGCTTGCCACAGGCAAGAGGGACACTTTGAAGAATGCACAGGAGCTGAGAGAGGAGCTGCAGATGAGAGACAGTTTGAAGATGGCCATTGAAAGCAGACTCTCGCTCCAAAGAAGCTAAGAGAGCACAAACACCCCAAGAGCAACTGAGAGTGACATTTTTGAGGAACTGTAGCCTAGAGAGGAACATCCTGGGAGAAAGCCATTTGAAACCAGAACTTTGGAGCAGATGCCAGCCACATGCCTTCCCAGCTAACAGAAGTTTTTCGGATACCATTGGCCATCCTCCAGTGAAGGTACCCCCTTACCTTGGACACTTTATGGCCTTAAGACTGTAACTTTGTAACCAAATAAACCCCCTTTATAAAAGCCAATCTGTTTCTGGTATTTTGCTTAATGGCAGCATTAGCAAACCAGAACAACAAATAATGTACACTGCTCTGCAATACTCAGGAATAAGCCCCGTGCTCAGATCCGTGAGAACTCAGTATCACATTCCCACGTTCCATGCGCTGTGACAGTACTATTCCCCAGGGCAGGGTGCCCACCAAGTCCACTCACAGTCCAGATGGTCCCATCTCCATACCCTCTGCACAAACCAATTCCTTCTCTTGGCGTGTCCTCCCCACTTCCCCACTAAATCTCATTCCTTCTAAGGGTCAGGCTCAAACTCTGCCCTCCTCAGTGGTGAGGCCTGTCTTGACAGTATCTCCCACACCTGACCCTTGCCTTCTCCTGAGCTCTCAACTCTTGCACTTCCTTCCCAGTTCCTATATCTGCTCTAGTCATTTGTGTGCTTGGTTTGGACTCCTTGGTGAATTGAAGGTAAATAATTCCTTCTAATTCATCTCGTTATTCCCTACAGCTTTAGCACAGCCCCCAAGATATTAGTGCTCAATAAATGTTGCTGGATTAGATTTAATGGTGCTCTCATTGGGGGCTGGGCTTGATCCAGGCTTTCTCCTGGAGCTTTAGATAATAACAACAAAAACAATAACTGGCCTTTCCTGGGTACTTACTGCCTGCTCAACAGTCTACATAGTTAATCACACTTGAACTTGGGACAATGCTGAAAGAAGGCCTAATTTGATCCCTAATTTATAGTTGATCAAAAAATATTTTATGGAAGTCCGTTTAGAAAAGTATCACTTACATTTTGTCGTACAGCCAAGAGGGACACTTTGAAGAATGCACAGGAGCTGAGAGAGGAGAAACAAAACAAACAAACAAAAAAAAACCAAACACCAGGATTCTAATTCTTGTCTACCTGCCTCCAACCAACTTCATTCACCTTACCAAAATGCTCGACTGACTCAGTGCCTTCCCCTTTGCTGGCACACAGTCAATGGAAGCAGCAAGGCTCCTCTCCATGCCTTCCCCACCCTCTCCCACCCCCTGCCCTGCATCCCAGCCCTTCTGTCTTCTACCTCCTGAGGCACAGCACACTCTCCAGCTGGTCTCTGGTGGCCCCAAGTTATTTGCTCTCCAAAATTCTTTACCTCCCCAAATTCTTCACCCTACTCCACTGTCCAGTATTCTACTGAGGGGCTCTGCCTCCTCCACTCACCCCTCTGCTTCAACTCCCATTTCCTCAGGGTGTCATATTATAGTTAATTGCATTTTATTTAATAATTCATACTAAGGTGTGTGTGACTACTAGCCTCTCAACGGTCAGAGGGAGTTTGCCATTTGAAAAGAGGATATCTGTGAACTCAAAGAACCAAATCTGAACATGCTCCCAAAAGAGATTTCCAAAAATCTTTTGAGCAGTGGCACTATTTCTTAATTAAAGGCATAGCCTTCTCCAAGATAACCCCTTTGAACACTTATTCATTTGTATGTCTGAAGGTCTGTAAAAACTAAAATTTACTTCTTAAAAAGTATGAATTCATGGTCAAACCTCATTCACATACTCTTCATCATGCAATTCAACTGTCTCACTAATGTACATTTTTCATTTTGATCAAGTGTTTCTTTGTTTCAGGCTACCCCTCCAACTCTGAAATTCAGCATCCACACCTCTCTCCTGCACAGACCCAAGCATTAGGTAGAGACTACTTCTCGGCTCCTTCCCAGGAAAGACCCAGAGATCCTGGCCCAGCTGGGCAGCAGAACAGCCCCTTTCCAAGCTGCAGAACAAAGGCCTCTGCCCGGCCCTGAGAAATTCCAAGCTCCATGAGGAGCAAATTCAGGTCTGCCTTGGTGGCCACCGGCTGTCAACATCTGGAATCCATTTCTCACACCAAAAAGTCATCCAGACAGATCTGACTTTGCCCATGGTCTGATCCAGTGATATGGACCTTCCGCTGCTCTAGGGTTGCAGGTTGGGTCAGTGCTGGGCCAGCCAGTAAGAAGGGAAAACTGCACTCAGGGCACCAGCTAAACAGGTCGAAAAACTAAAAAGTTTTTTTTTAATAATTTGACATTTTATATTTCAATAAAAACATCAAGGGAAATAGTAGAACATTTGGGGACCTTTTTAAATACATTATTTGATGAGCATTGTTTTTATTTTGAATTACGTATGGCAGGATGACATGTTCTTTTCAGTGATTGGGACTTTTCTAAAGACTTGATCCAGTCCTGGGCTGGGGATTGGAGAAGAGTATTCTATTGGATTGGGGTAGCAGGGGTGGATTAAACACCACACAAGGCTCTTGAAAGTCTTATTTATGCCTAAATTCCAGTATCCAGCCCAGCACCTGGCATACAGGCACTCAGAGAATGCATAGTGACTTGAACTGAGTTTGGTCCTGCAGCCCCCACTTGCTAGTGGTATTACAGTCAACTAACCTGGTGACTCAGGGCTCCCCTGTGCCCCTGAAAATGAGAGCAGAGGATGGTAGAAAGAGAGATTGTTGCTACCCCTGAAGCCCCCTCCTCTCCTGGGTGACCAAACCAAGACACTTTGAGAGTGAAGGTGAAGGAGTGCTCGAAATCATTAATAAGACTTTGATGATCAACAACAGGTATACTCTGGGTTGTCCATGGCAGGCCAGGTACATGGTCCCCTCATCCCTCACAAACACTTCATTTTTACCCAGAGTGACAACTTCTCAAGTCTCCCACTCCCATCCCTCAGCCCATCCCCTCTTCCATCCACCCTGTACTTCTTCCTTAGTCTCTGAAACATTCCCCTGAGTATTTCCCCTCAGAGGGCTCGATCTATGTAATTCTAGAAGTCTCAGCTCATAGGAAATGTTATCCATCCACCCAAACTGCACACGTGGTGAGTCAAAGCAGAGTGAAGGCAACTGCCAAAGACAGATCCTTCTTCTGCAGCTGCCTGGATGCCAAGGAGCAAATGTATCAACAGTTGTTCAAGGGCAACATTCAGTTGCGGGAGACCCAGAAGTGACTGTATTTTATTGTAGCACAAGATGGCTTGTCCAAGACTTAGCATAGCTCTCATCTCATATGGAGATAAGGACGAAGCTAGTTTGCACCAGTGAATTGGGAGGCCTGGCGCACAATCCTCCAGCACAAGGAAGAAGTAGGAAGAAGAGTCAATTAAGTCCAGAGAACCTGTGTTGAGGGCCTGCTCTATTAGAGGCTGGCCCAAGTCCAGGCACTGAGATGAGTAGGATGATGATGACGATGATCCATTTTCTGCTATCAAAGGGATTTGGTCCTGGGCAGGAGAGGGGTAGACAAACTACGGCCCACAGTTAGGGTACTGAAGGAGCACCTAAGAAGGGAACCCCAGGGACTGAGGATGGACTCTTGGAGAAGACACGTGAGCTACGCCTGGAAGGAGAAGTAGGGCTCCAACAGGTAAAAATAAGAGTAGGGTATTCCAACCAAGGAGATGGGTGACAGGAAGGCAGGCAGAAGGAGTAGACTCAGGCCAGGGTTTAGTCTAGTGTCGTCACAAAGTATAAGTGCCTTCAGGTTAAATAATGTGGAGAAAGAAAAGGCTAGAAAAAAGGAAGATTTGGTATCACATTGTGGAAAACTGAAAGGTGAGCTAAAGGGACTGGAATCATTCTGTTTTGGAGCCCTGGAATGACATGAAGATATGAGTCATCCTCTTGAGATATTAATGTGGAAGTCATATATACGGTGGGTTGAAGGTAAAAAGGGGAAGGGATGCAGAAGGATCCTGAGGAGGTTATTCTGGTCAACCCAGGCTCCAATTCAAAACTGGTGGTGGCTTCTCTACAACTAAGGAAGAGCTAACAATAAATAATAATGATGTAATAATAATAGGTACACTACAGAAGGAGTATGCCAGAAGAGCAGAAGCACAATCAACTGTCAGTTGGCCAAAGCAGACATTCTGTGAGAAATACTTAACCATACCTGGATGCCTCGGCCAGCCTGAGCACAAACATGGAAGCTTGCCTCAATTGTCCAGGTGGCGTCCATATGAAAAATGCAAATGCTTGCAGCTATGGAAAGTGCAATCAGTTGGGGAGGAAAGCAAACCAACGTGAAATAGCATTTTATCCAGTTTCTGGCATGAGAGGTGCCCCTTCAGGTTTTCATCATCTCAGTTGTTTGTAATGCATGCCAGAGGGACAACTCTTTGGAGCAAAGCTGCTGTATAAAACTCTGGTTTTATAATAGCAGTAATTTGGAAATTTATAATAAACACTACACTGCAACAGTGTCACATTACAAGCACTCTGAAGACTTCGTGTTGGAACACAAGTTATAGGATTATGGGAAAATGAAGCCGAAGGCTCCTAAAAGTAGCCTTCAGGTGTTTCAGGAAACCCATCTTTATAAAACTGAAGACTTAAACTTTAAAAAGGCAAGGCTCATTTGTCCTACATAGAAAGCGAAGTTCAACAGATCTCTATTGGTCTGTGCTATATTCAAGCACAAGGACTTGATCTGTGCAAAGGCTGTGTGCAAGGAGCTGAGGGAGCCACAGAGAGTCATGAGCTCCATCTCACAACCTGGAAGATTAGACACAAATTCAAGGGATGGAGTGACAAGTGACATCGGAGGGTATGGGAGCTGAAAGGGGGCAGGAGGAGCAGGAAGACCTCTGTTAGCAAACATTGAATCTGTGTTATCTTTCCAGCAGGCTGCTGC
Source organism: Choloepus didactylus (assembly GCF_015220235.1). Taxonomy (NCBI): domain Eukaryota; kingdom Metazoa; phylum Chordata; class Mammalia; order Pilosa; family Megalonychidae; genus Choloepus; species Choloepus didactylus. The sequence continues at coordinate 127,259,917 of NC_051314.1, forward strand.
TGAAGGATCACCTCTTCCAGGAATCCCAGCTCAAATAACTCCACTGAATTGGACCAATTCCCAAAGGTAGCCCTGGGACATTTATAGCTGGTTCTTTGGTTTTATGCTTGGTTCTGTTTCTAATGATTCTTGCATGTGTCTCCTCATTTATAAGCCAGTGCAGCCTGCCCACTTCAGTCTGAGGGCAGCTTTCTACCCCCATCACAGTGCCCAGGACGGATGGGCTTGTACTAGCAAATGCTGGACACCCGGGGAAGGCAGAGTGACCTCTTGGACATCTGGGATGTTGTGCATGAGAGAAGTTGTAGAGAACTTGAAGAAAGGAGGGCAACACTGAGCAAGCCTCCTTGCTGATTGGTGCTGATCTCCCTCCTACACAGTCCATGCCTTTCCACTTCTCCCAAAGCAGGGGACACACGCCTGGGTAGAAGATCTACTTCTTACTGGTAAGTTACTAGAAGGAGGGCAGAGTGTGGGTGAGGTGAAGAGGATGTCCCGCTGCCCTCTTCCAGAGCCCCTCAGTCCTGAAGACACTACAAGGTAGCATGTTTGCAGGCTCCAACCCAAATCCACTGATCTGGGGGTAAAGGGGGCTTTTGTTCTGAATTTCCAAACACTACTAGCTAGGATGCAGAAGTTTGGCTTCCCCACCATGCATTCTATGCACCTCCTGAGATTTGTCCATTGCTATTCCGGGTCTTGGAACAGTTATGAGGGCTGACAGGCCTCTAGGGCTTCTTGCTTCCCCTACCCCCTACCTCCCTCCTTGGGGACTGCCTCATTCCATAAGCCCTAGATTGCTCAGTCCTGCTTTTTTGGCACAGCCTTAGGATCTGCTGTGGTCTCCTATTGGTTGACCAAACAAGAGGCATCCCCAAAACCTTAAAAAAAATTGAGATTCAAATGCACTGCTGGGCTTCTAGCAGAAATTCATATTGTGCTTCCTTTGGCAAAATGGTTCAGCTGCGACTCTTTCTTTCGTGCTGCCTGTAATGGCCAACATCCCTGCTCCTCGGTGGCCAGCAGCCAGGTGTGGTCATGGGGATTGAAAACCCTGCCTGGAGCACTTCCTGGTCCTTGGCTTTCCCCCACCCTCAGCTCTGCCCAAGGTCTCTGCCCCAGAAATCTTCCAGTTTCATGCTTCTGCAGGAAAATGAAAGCCCCCCCAGAGTCCCCAACCTCCCTGAGCCTCATTCTTCCCCTCAGTCCAAGCCTCCTCGTGCTTTCACTCAAATGTCACCTCTCAGATCTTTCCTGTTGGTGCACCTCTCTAAAGTAGACACCTCTCTCTGAATTACATCTGCTCACACCACTGCTCATTCCCCTCATGGCTCCTACCCTAATTTAAGTGTTATCGCTTTATTCATTCTTCCCTTTCTTGATTGTCAAGTCCCCACACTGGGAACCCAATCAGAAAAGATCTCTGGTCAGTGATTCCCAGACCCTAGTATGGCTAAGGCCAGTCTATACATTTTTAAAGGAACATATTTAAATGATTATGTAAGTACTTACATAATAGTCTCAATTTTGCCTCTTGACCTACAAAGCCTAACATATTTACTATCCGGCCATTTACAGAAAAAGCTTTCCAACCTTGCCCTCCTATTAAAGATGTGTTGAACAAATATTTGCTCAATAAGTGGAGGAATGAATGAATCTAGTACTTAGCACACTGGATTACAAATATTACTCCTCAGTTTCCCCCCTGGGTGGTGAGATGCTTGTAGATAAGACCCTCCACTGCCTATACAGCCTTGACATTTGCAATAAATGTAACTCGAACAGAGTAAAATCAAATTGGAAGAGACAGATCAGGGATACCCAGGAGATGCCCTCCCAGGCAGACTGGATACAGATAAGCCAATGTGACAGGGATGTGCCTCAGGAGGCGGGGTAGAGGGCCACACTTAATAAGAACTTGGATGTTTTCATGCAGAAAGAGCAGAGTGGAAAACAGGGAGAAAGCCAGCCTAGGACTCCAGGAGACACAGTTCCAGTCCTGGTTTTCTTTAACTGGAGGTGTGACCTTGGCTAAGTCTCTTCTCTCTGGGTCTCAGTTTACTCATCTGTAAAATGAATGGAGCAGACTAGATTATTCATAAAGTTCCCTCCATACGAAACAGCCCATGGTTCAAAGTTTAACATCAGAAAACCAATGCCCATTGAAAGGGGAGGTAGCAAGCCCCTTCCTCTCCCTAGAGATGCCTGTGCATTGGAGATGTTTTACTGCAGGCTGCACCACACTGCCCCTCACCCATGCACACACAGCCGTACGTGAACACCCCATGTGCACAGAGGCTGTGCCAGCCCAGGGCTGTCTCCACGTGGGAGAATTACCACGTGGAGTGGGCCAGGAAGCACGTCCTCAAGGCTTGCTGCAGAGTGTCATTCCCAGGAAAAGATGAAGGACCAGAAGGGGGAGGTCTGCCCTCTGGCAGTCTGGGCCCATTTCCACTGAAAAGCTCAGGGAAAACCCACTGCTCCAGAATCCTAAGCAGAGTTCCCAGTTTGGCATTTTCTTCTTCCTCCCTGAGAATAGAGCAGCCTGTGCACAGCCACCTAGAAAAAGATCTGATTTTTCATTACGAGGTAGAAGGAGTAAGCTACATCTTCCTTGGAGGGCCTTTCTTGGGTTAGAAATTCTGAGTGTAAGATCCCCTCCCCATATCAGGGGTCAACATTCATAATGAGTGTAAATTGAAGAATAAATTCACATCAGGGGAACCAGATCCGAGCCTCACAGGCACGACAGGGTACCCAAGCAGCAGCCCCCTGTGGGACAGGTAACTGACGTGGTGGGGCTGCAGCCCTCTAGCCAGAGCTGATTTTTACATTTTTAAATGTTTACATTTTTAATGGTAATATAAATGCCTATACAACATCCTTGATTTTGCCTTTTGATCTACAAAGCCTAAAATATTGATTCAATGGCCATCTATGTCTGCCACCTCCCACCTTCAGCAATTGTGGGGTCCTCCTGCTGGTGGTAAAACTGGAACTTCCACTGTGGTCAGCAGGAGTGGCAGAGCATCCTTGACTCTAGACTCCACCCCTGAATGGTGGTGACAGGCTGTGATTCCCTCATCTGGAATGCCCTCCCCATTTCCAGAACCTTTTCTGTTCTACTCCAGTCCTCACTGACCCCTCCCTTTCCTGAGCCATAACATTTCATTTGGAATCCACTAAAGGTACTTGATTCATACTGTTTTGCTTGATTTGCTTTTGTTTTACACTGATTGATTCCCCAATGAGACTGTAAGCTACACGAAGGCAGGGACCACATCCTAATATTTTTTCCAGTATCCCCTGCCACACCTGGGAGCAGAGTCACTGTGGAGTGGAGATGTGCTGCTGAGCCCCAACAACAAAGAGTGCCCAATCACCAACCAGGGTCAAACGCCACTGCACATGTTTCTTGAGGGCTCCTGGAGCAAGTATGCATGCACCAAAAGCAGTGCTCTGCTCCACCCCAAGCCTGGAAGTGCTTGTGTTATTAACATCAGAAAAACTCAAATCTCAACTCTCTGGAAAAATTCCTCAAGGGCTGGTACTCCATTTTCATTTTTCCCTGCAAGGCATGTCCCAGGCAGAGCAAATCAAGGAGCTAGGGCTTTTAAAATGTGTGAAAAGATCTTTTTTTCTGGAACCTGTCATTTTTTATGGCTCAGAGCCTATGGACATGATAAAAAAAAAAAAAAAAAGTATGTTCCAGAAAAGGTGAGGGCCAGATATTTGATGGTAGAGAAGCTCTTGACACCAAATGTGACCCTGCTTTCTGGGGCTTGTTTACCAAAACTGGTAGATTCTAAGCCCAGGGATGGTTTCTGCCATAGGGGCCAAGAAGCAATATCTGGATATAAAGCTCGGCTGGGTCCACCTGATCGGATCTCCTCAGGAAGGCAAAGGCTGTGGAACACCAATGACAGCAGAGAACAGGAGGCTGGGGTGGACAGGAAGGGACTCCTTGCTTTAGGTAGCTTGGGTGAGAACCCTGCCATTCAGATTTCTTTCTTGCTAATCATGTGAAAAGGCCACCATGCTGGCTGGCGTTAAAGAGTGAAGCCCAGTCCCAGGGTCATGGCAACAGGTGCCCCGAGGATATGGAGAGATTGAAAATACTTTGAGCTGAGTGGGGGAGGGAGGACTTCCCACAGCTACAGACATGACAGTTCACTGACCTCCAGGACCAAAGGCTGCAACTGGGGACTGCAGTGCCCGACTTCAGGGTGCCCTCTTCGCAACCTCCATTCCCTTTGTCAACCTGCCCCACAGGAATCCTTGTCCCTCTGTAAAATAGGGAAACTCGCCCTCTCATTTCCTCCACTCTCTCCCAGGGGATGTTCTAAGATGGTGCCCATTGACTGGACATTGTAAAGAGATAATTTGTTCTAATTAGATAAACATCTGTTCAGGCACCTGGGTACATCTACAACCTGGGTGCTGCTCTCTTTTCTTCTCTGCTTAAGCCAAAAGGGCCAGACCTTCGAGTGGAAAGTGTCTTCTCTTTCATTTTGAAGGGAGGGTATAACGTGGGAGTAACATACCCAAGCTCAATCATTAGGCATTTGCTAAACTGCAAGTATGAACTTTAAAGGCATCGGAAGGCCTGGAGGTGAGACTGCGTGGAATTGAGACTTGGCATGATGCCCTGCTTTTAGGCAGATTGTAAATTATAAATAAATAAAGCGTCTCTGCTCTTCTTCCTTTGCTTTAGCATGTAATGAAAAACAACAGAGCTCCGCCTGCACATCCATCTGTTTCCTCCTCAGATTTGCTGGTAACCGTTTCTGACTGGAAATGACTCCGTGCATTTGCAGACGCTGGCATTTATTATTGTGTCGAACGTCTTATTTAAAATCCCCAATTCCCAGACACCGATTTAGTAGGACCTCCCTCACCCTCACGGAGAACTGGATACCCCCTCAGAACTAACTATCCAGCCCCACCCCCGTGGCCATGGGGGTTGGGGGCGGGGGTTATGATTACAGACCACCAATAATATTTTGATTATTCAGCAGAAAAAAAAGCAGCAGCAGGAATCTGGAGCCCCCACCCCACCCCACCCCTATGAATAGCTAATCCCTGAGAGAACCGTTAGACAGCGTTATAGCTCCTGTGATGTTTTGCCACAACCATCCAGTGAAAAGGAAACAACAGGATTCACTCTGAGCTTAGGTGTCACTCAGGGCAAGAGCACAATAGGTAGAAACAAGCCTTTCAAGGGAAAGAGCCCATCCTTCCATTTGGCCTCTCGCTGCCACTGTCCACCATAAAGGGGTCACACTCCCCCTGCCACCCACCAGGGGAGGGAACAACGAGTTGCCACCCCAGGGCTGGGCTCAAGCTGATGAAAATAGGGCTTGTTTCTCAGAGCCGTCAACTGCCGCGTTCAATAGAGCTTAAAACCTGCAGACAAAGGAAGAGGTCAGAAATCCAGCGCCAGGAGAGCACAATGGAGCTGTGGGAGGTCTGAGAGCCTTTTCCTTTTAGCTCCCTCCACACCCCGTGCTGACAATTGGTCTAACACCACACCGTCAGACAGCTTTTTGCAGTGGGGTCCACTTCATAAACTGCCTGAGAGAAACAGAACCCAGCCACCAGCTATGAAGCACAGAGGAGCCCATCAAAAATATGTTGGCTGATCAAATCATTTACCTTTCCAAGTTTCCTACCCCGGTGAAGGCATTTGCTCTGACTCCAACACCAGAAATGGCAAGTGACAGACTATTTTTAAAACTTCAAAAAACACATCAGCTGTAGAAAAACTAACACTTGCCTCAACGAAGTAACATTTTATTTCCTGGGATAAAAATAAAGAGAACAAATTATCGGAAGTCTTCCTCCAACATCATTAAAAGGCTTTTTTGAAGAAAGTTATGAGAATTGTTTAAGGCTCACAGAAAAGTCAAATTTGTCTTTCTTCCAGAACATTCCCTGCCCTAGACGCAAAGCACCGATACCACATCCCAGAAAAGAGAGAGGCTTGTGGGCACGGGAACCAGAACAGCCAAACCAGCGTATCTGACTCTAACATAAGTATCACGGAAAAACATCTCAACAACTCTCTCCTCCAGAAATACAACATGGATCTTGAAAATATATCCAAAATATCTCCATCTGAACTACGGTACAAAAATCCACTCACCAGCCATAAAAAATAATATTTTCCCCTATACACAAATATAATCATGTGTAAAGCAAATGTGGAACACATAGAGGGAGGGGAGTGGTTTACAAAATCTCTTGGGATCTGGGCTATTTAAAGTCATTTTTGTTTGGGTTTTCCCTTTGCCGGGTATAGGAAATTGGCCACAAATACAACCATCTTACAGCGCTCACCATTTCAACAGCTCCTGCGTCATGGAATGTGGTACTTTTTAAAAATAGGTGACCCTTGGTGTCACGGAAAAAAAAAAAAAAAGAAAAATGGGGGACCAAGGGAGGGGAGGAAGGAAGGAAAGAAAGAAGGAACAGATTTAGGTTACGGGGGTGGGGGGCTTGAAATACTCTGTGGTATGAAGCAGATACCCAGGTTGAGGAGGCCTCCCCAGCCCACTCCCACCAGTTTGTTGGCATCTCCATTTACAAATCAGTTTCCCGGCTGGTGTCTAGGCACAGGGCATACAGGGACCTCCGTAAGTCCACATTGCTCTTGGCCTTGAGGTTACACTTCTCCAGGGGACAGCTGCCCCTTCGTGCTCCCTCCACGTTCTCCAGGGATGCCCCGGCCTTGCAGAGGGACCCCTTGCTCCAGCTGCCTTTCCGCTGGCTTGCACCGTCCAGCCCGGTTCCCTGGCCCTGGACGCCCTGTTCTTCCTTAAGAGCTGCCTGCTCCTCCTGCTCCGTCTCGCGATGGTAGAAGTAGTTGAAGTTGGAGACGATGACGGGCACCGGCAAGGCGATGGTGAGGACCCCGGCAATGGCGCAGAGGGAGCCCACGATCTTGCCCCCCACAGTGACAGGGATCATGTCCCCGTAGCCCACGGTGGTCATGGTGACCACCGCCCACCAGAAGGCATCGGGGATGCTGGAGAAGTGGGTCTCCTGGTTGTCGGCCTCGGCGAAGTAGACGGCGCTGGAGAAGAGGATGACTCCGATGAAGAGGAAGAAGATGAGCAGACCCAGCTCCCGCATGGAGGCCTGCAGGGTCTTGCCCAGGATCTGGAGCCCCTTGGAGTGACGGGAGAGCTTGAAGATGCGAAACACCCGGACCAGGCGGATCACTCTGAGGATGGCCAGGGACATGGCCTGCTGCCCGTTCTGGCCGCCCCCTCCTCCACCCCCTGGCTGCTGCTCTGCCAGCTCGGTGCCCAGGGTGATGAAGTAGGGGAAGATGGCCACCACGTCGATGATGTTCATGATGTTCCGAGAGAACTCCGCCTTGCTGGGGCAGGCAAAGAAGCGCACCAGCAGCTCGAAGGTGAACCAGATGACGCACGTGGTCTCCACAATGAAGAAGGGGTCGGCCAAGGTCCTAGGTAGGAGGGGTGCCACTGTCGGGCCAGAGGGGGGCGCCCCGGCCACGCTGCTGTTGGCGCCCCGGGCGGGCCCAGGAGGCTGGCGGGGCCCGGGGGGATGGCGGAGCAGCTCGCGTTCATCTCTGAACTCGGGCAGAGTCTCCAAGCAGAAGGTGATGATGGAGATGAGAATGACCAAGACCGAAACGATGGCGATGGCCCGCGCGGACCCAGAACTTTCCGGGTATTCGAAAATCAGCCACACCTGTCGTTGGAACTCGTTGCGGGGCAGGGGCTTCTCCTCTTCTTTAATGAAGCCCTCGTCCTCCCGGAAGCGCTCCATGGCCTCGTCCCCCAGCTGGTAGAAGCGGATCTCATCTGCAAACACGTCGAGGGAGACGTTGACGGGCCTCCGCAGCCGGCCCCCCGACTGGTAGTAGTAGAGGATGCCGTCGAAGCTGGGCCGGTTGCGGTCGAAGAAGTACTCGTTCCTCAGGGGGTCGAAGTAGCGCAGGCGCTTGGCCGGGTCCCCCAGGAGAGTATTGGGGAACTGCGCCAGGGTGCCGAGCTGCGTCTCAAAGCGCAACCCGGAGATGTTTATGAGGACGCGCTGGTGGTGAAGAGACCCCGCGCCCAGAGCCTGACCCTCGGCCATGCCGAGGACGGTGTCACTTTCTCCCTCCTCGTCCTCCGGAGGCGGCCGTCTAGGCTGCGGCAGCTCCTTGGGCAGCGGTGGCAACGGCCGCGCTCCGGAGTCCGCGACCCTCTGCGCGCTGCGCCCCCTTGGCGCCCGCTCTTTGGCCCCATTGCTAAGCCCAGCCGTCGGCGGACACTGGAGCTCTCCCCCTGTGGCCTGGCCACAGCCCGCGCGGGCCTCACCTCCTCCTATGATGGTCATGGCCCCGCCGTTCTCCAGGGGCAGCAGGGCGATCTCCATGGCCCGGGGACAGGGGGCATGCTGCGCCCCCACCGACCGGCTCGCGCGCCCCCAACTCACGCTCCGCCGGACGCCTGGCGTCCCTCTCCTCTCCCGCCGTCAGCTGGCTGAGGTTGCTGGCGCGATCCCCTCTCTTGGTCCTGACGTCAAGAAGCCGCTGCTCTGCCCCCTGCCTCAGTCTCTGTTCTGTCAGCCGGTTACCAAGCAGCCGAAAAGCCTCCTTCTAGCAGATGCGACCTCCAGCCGCCCCTCTCTGGCTGCTCCGAGCTCGGCCTCCTCCCCTCCTTTTCTCCCGTCTCGTCCTCCCCTCCCGTCTCCTCCTCTCCTCCCGCGCGCAGTGGCAGCGGGTGTCTCCCCGGAGGGCGCAGCTGGGGCCCCGGGCTAGGGAAGGAAGGGGGCCGAGAAAGGCTCAGCCAGGCGGAGGGAGGGAGGGGAGGATGGAGGAACAGGTTGTACCGACAGCGCTGAGACTCCCGGGCAACCAGATGAGAATAGCTCTGGGTTTTCGTTCACCTGGGAACCTGCTGAACGCACAGCGGACTCGAGGGGGAAGTGAACTGCCTCGGGCTGAAGGGATGAGACTTTCAGCTGGGTCGGAGTATGCGAGACAGGAGACAACATTTCTTTCAAAATTCATCTTTTGGAGAAACAATGGTATCTCTTCTTGGGGAAGAGCTACAGACCGGAGGGGGCGTGGTGGGGGTGTGGCGGGGCTATGGGCCTTAAAAATTTAAAAACAAAAACTAAAACTCTCTCCAGATCAACCGAGAAGCATCTCTCTTCCCATTTTACAATCCCACAAAAAGTACTGGGCTGCCCGCGCCCTGCTGAAAGCCCGGATTCCCAGCAGCCCCGAACAGGCAGCAGAGCCAGAGGGTTCCATAACCCGGAGGATCTAGCCCCACCCCACCCCCATCCTTCCCCCCTGCTCGCCCCACCAAATCACAGAGCAGGGAGTGGGGGGAGGTGGTGGAGAATAAAGAGATCCCGCCTAGGACTGCTCCTGCCGGGTGAAGCATGAAGCTAGCAACTGGCACAAGGTTTGTGTACAGGGGCGGGGTTTATGAGAGGGCTGCAGAGAGGTTGTAGAATCTCCAGGGTGGAGAACTCCCAGGGGCAGAAGAATAACCACCCACATTTACTTCACTATTATATAGCAGGCTGTTCTCAACACTTTACAAATGCTGACTTCTATCTTTTACAGCAACCCCTTTTGTAAGTACTATTTTCATCCCCATTTTAGAGATGAGGGAACTGAGGCATGGAGAGATTGACTAACTTGCTCACACAGGTAGAACGTGGAGAAGCTGGGATGCAAACCTGGTCAGAGTTTGAGTCTTTGCTCCCACACTCCACTGTGTCTTTAGAAAGGCATAAACCCCCTTTCCAAATACAAGCATTCCCTCCCCACAGCATGCCACAGGAGAGCCTTAGTTCCCTCTTGCAGGAAGGGAGGCTGAGATTACAAGTCCTTCCAGTTTAGAAACCTAGGGTATCTTTCTTTCTCCCCTCTCTGCTACCCCCATCTCTCACCCACCCAGTTCCTGCAGGTTAGGCACCAGCTAAGGAGAATATCTGCCAAGACATGTTTCTGTGAGACTGCTGGCAGTTCCAGAAACAGCCTCTGGATGTATGTTGGGTTTGAAATTACCATCAAGTCACTGCATTTTTGAACAGCTGTTTGTATTGCCTATTTTTGTTCCTGTATTTTATTTGGGGATTTACATATCTGAATGTCAGAGCCTCTTGTCTGTGGATGCATCTACACATGGGATGTTTTGGAAACATGGTTCTGTGTGTGCACAAGTGTGTGTTGGGATAGCAGGGTGCAGACCTCCAAGGTTTTCCCAAAGGATTTGAGAAGGTTATGTGCTTGTGACTTGTGTGCATGAGGATGGATGGGTATTTGTGTGTGTGTAGATGTTTTAATTGTGTGTGACTTGGTGTGTATAGTTGGCTGTCTTTGCAGATGTGAGTGAATGAGGAAGGGGGCGTGAAAGTGAAAATGAGCATATGGGGCCATCTCTCGTTAACCACAGCCTTGCACTCCTTTCCAGGTGCACACATCCCCTTCCTCAGACCTCCATCATCCCTGCTTCATCTCCACTGGGTTTTTATTCTTCTCTGACTCAGGGTCAAGTCTGCCCCTGGAGAGCTTCAAGACCTATAGCCCATCTTGTTTACTGACCCATGCATCTTCTAAATTCAGGGATGCCATATTGGTTCATATGAGTTCTCCTTGGACTTCCTGAGGAAAGAGTTCTCTAGAGCTTTTCTTCCAGGGGCCCTCAGGAATAAGCCTCTGAAGAATAAGAGTACATTGTAAACAGAGTCCTGGAAAAGCACAAAAGTCAGACCTCCTTTAATGTGGTATTTTCTTAAATCTGCTTTCCATGCAATCCCGTACATTTGCCAGCTTTCATATCTTTCTTGCAAAATTGCCTTCAGATGTCACATGTGGCAGCCCTGGAGGTGCATGCTCAGATCTGCCTTCAAGAAGGAACTTGCTTTTCAACTGCAAGGAGTGCTGTGAGCTGACAGCATCCAGCTGTTAGCTCCTTCTGGCTCTGCCTCAATTTTGGGGCAGAGGCCATGCTCTTCCCCTGCCAATGACTGAGCACAATAGGCTATTTCTACCCAATGCGGGACTGTGCTAAGGAGCAATTTTTGCCTTGGATCTCCCCATTGGGTTGGCCAAGACTTTGTGAGATCTACGTCGCCGTCTGAGAATCGCCCTGTCCTGCCCTTCTTCCTCCCCACTTTCATTTCACAAATGCCAAATTAGCATCATGAGCTGAAGGTTTCCCTGCCAAATTCTGCTTCGTTTGTCTTCTACCTTTCACAGGCATTGCCTCCAATAACCTCTTGCACTGCTAACTCCATCTGTGCCTTCTTCCCAGAGAATACAGCTCACACATAGCAGATCTGAAACCTGCTTTCTTTTCGCTCATCTACTCCCAGGAGAGTAAGCTCTTTTATAGCAGTGCTTTAATGTGCACAATCACTTGAGGATCTTGTTAAAATGCAGAATCTGATCTAGTAGGTCCCAGATGATGCTGATACTGCTGTCTACAGATCACTCTTTGCGTTGCAACTACATCTCAGACAAAGTCCAAACGATATCTTTGAAGGAATTAATTGCAATACCTGGATTATGTCCCCCTGAATGAGGCATAGGGAGGTAACAAATGGGAAGTCTTCTCTCAATTCTTAGGACAGGTCCTAGCAGACCACAGGAGGATGTGGAGGTGGGCAGAGACAAGGAGAAAAGGCTATGGTAAGGAGCAGGAAGGCATTGAAGGGAAGGAGAGCCAGGGTGGAAGAGGAAGGAAGGAAGGGGGAGGAAGAGGAGAAAGAATCCCAAGTGCTTCCTTTATTAATTCATCCAGTGGATATTTATTGAGGACCTACTAAGTGAAAGACATTTCCCCAGTGCTAGGGATATACTGATGACCAAGACAGACATATTTCCTATCCTCTTGGAGGTACATACTGGGGAAGGGAAAAAGGCACTACCTAATTTTACAATGGATTGTTTGGTTGCATTTTAAGGGGTACCATGTAGAATATAGGGTGTTGTGAGAATAGTGGGGAGCCTGACTCCATCTAGGGTCCAGGGAAGGCTTCCATGAAGTAGAGAGGGGTAAGACAATGTTCCAAGTGGAAGTAAGTATATGTAAAATAAGGCTAGGGGTTGGGAGGGCTCGTTTTGAAGGTCTGAAAGAAAATTAATGCCATTGACCCAGAGGGCAGGGAAGAGTCCTGGGAGATTGGGTGAGAGTGGGGGCAGAAGCCAGATCATGAAGATTTGCTAGGTCATATTTCAAGATCTCCCCAGCAAAATGCAATAATATCTCCTTGTCTTCCACCCTCATTCACTTTGCTTGTCTCTGTTAAAGCAAATATGCCAATATGCTTCTATTTTAGCTCTTTTACTTCTTTCTCTCCTCTATGCTCACTAGAATATATCTGTGTATCCCTTTATATTTATTGCCTATCATCTATCTATCGAGAAAGAGGGTGTGTGAGAGACAGAGAGAGAGAGAGAGTTCTATCTTGAAATCATGGACCATCCTTTACTCGTCTCTGTCTTTTCCTCCAACACCGTACCAGGGGCCATGCCATTACTCTGCATGTCAATAAATATGTGATGAATGGAATTGAAGAGAAAGCAGTCCAGTTTTGATCAGGCATGGAGGGGAAACTGAGGGGTAGGGAATGGAAGGTGGTTTCTGATATTAGCTAAATACCCAAAGTGGTTGTGGAGATGGGACTTAGCAAGAAAAATTTAAGACTCATTTGGATGACCAAATAGGGGAGGTGGTGAATTAAATTTGCTTTGTCCAGGCTATATATTTCTGCATTATCTATTACTGCAAAAACCACCTCAACTCTGTGGGTAAAAACAGCAATTTATTATTATATCTCATGGTTCTGTGAGTGGCCTGGGATCCACTGGGCAATTCTGGCTCAGGGTCATGCCATGGCAGTCAGATGGCAGTCAGATGGAGTCTTCAGAAGACTCAACTGGCTTATGCCATCCAAGAGGGCTTCTTTACTCAGGTGGCTGGCACCTAAGCTGGGAGGGCTGGGACAGCGGCATGTCTCTCAGGCAACCTCTTCACATGGCTGTCTGGCTTTCCCCAGACCAAGTGTTCCAAGAGACTGAGGCAGGAGCTGCAAGAGTTCTGAACTAGCATTGGAGTTCCAGAACATCACTTCTACTGCATTCTATTTGGCAAGCAAAGCCAGTCACTAAGCCCAGTGCAGATTCAAAGTGGGGAAGAGGATTAGCCTCCGTCTCTCTGTGGAGTAGCAAAACATGTGCAGCTACCTTTGATCTGCCACACCACTTACCACACCGCTCTGAAAGCCCTCCAGAGCCTTGCTCCTTAAAGTACAGTCTAGATCAGCAGTGTCCACATCACCTGGGACCCTGCTGGAAGTCAGAAGCCCCACCCCAGACTCACCAAGTCAGAGTCTGCATTTTAATAAGACCTCAGGTGACTTGTGTGCACAGTGATGTTTGAGCAGCCCTGCCCTGGGATTCAAAGCCCTGTCTGCTACCTTGGATCTAACAGAAAGAACGCTCAGAACTCAAAAAGCCACCATCCTTCCCTGGAAGGGGCCATTATAAAGAAGCTTGTGTAAGGCCCTGCCACTGTGGACAGGAGCCTGGCTGGAGATCCCCTCCAGGAGGAGGAGAGAGCATGTGGGGCTCCAAAGCGAAACCAGAAAGGCTGGTCTCCACATCGTTTCTTCCAAGTTTACTAGGATATTAGAATGGGGCTCTTCTTGCCTTAGTTGTGATCAAGGTGCCAATACGATAGATATCATAAACCCAGATGAGTGTAAGATAGGCTCCCCACCCCAACTCCTATGAAGAATTTACAAAGGAAACATTTGGAGAACTAGTTTCATGATTCTCTGATCCTTCAATTTGATCAAGGGTATAAAAAGTGTTACTCACCCCAATCCCTCTCTGTCTCAAAGGGAATGGATTTTGCCTTCCCCTTCACCCCTGATTTTGTGAGCAGAACTTCTAAGAGCTACTTGGAGAGACTTCTGTGAGACCCTAGGGCTGGGGGCAAAGTGAGCAGAGGCCTGCTTTCTGCTGTAGAAATCTAGAGGGCAAAGCAAGACTGGTCAAATTCTTTGATGCAGAGCCGGGCAAGAGCTGCCTCTTTGGGATCAGTTTGCTTGGAGTTGTTGCTCATGGTAAAGGATGCGATATAATTTTCCACAGACCAAATGTGGGCCTTACCAGAGACAGAGAGCCAGCATCAGGTCACCTGCATCCAGTCCAAGGTCACTTAGAGGGTCTGAGGGACCCATTGCAAGAAGCAGAAGGTGAATGCAGGCTTTCTGGGGGCAGTGGAAGGAGTTCGCGAGCAGCCCCCAGAATAGGGCAGCATCTGCCTTGGTCTCAGGAAGTGCAGGCAGAAGGGCAGGGAGCCCCTGAAAAGCCCATGAAAATGCCCCATGAGAGAACAAGTCAGCCTTCAACATCACTCAGGCCCAGGGAGGCAAAGATGCCTACTGCAGCGCCAGGGCAAGCAAGGGACTTCCTCTCCTCGCCTGGTCCTCTCTGACAATTTTCAGTCCTGGACTTAGCAAGCGGGGTGGAAGGATTGATAAGGAGTAGAATCACATGATGGATGGAGAAAGAAAAAAACCACCCGTCATGTGCCATTTTGGATATATTATGTCCCCCAAGAAAAAAGCCAACATCTTTTAATCCAATCTCATGGGATATTGAGATTGGGTTGTTTCCATGGAGATGTGGCCCACCCAACTGTGAGTGACACCTTTGATTAGGGTGTGACCTCTTATTGACTGTTTCCATGGAAGTATGCCCCCCCCCCCCCATTCAGCTTGGGTCTTGATTAGTTTTACTGGAGTACTTTAAAAAGAGCCACACAGGCCCAGACGCTTGCGGGTTGACATTGATGCTTAGACATACTTGGAGCTGCAGCTAAGAGAGGAAAAAGCCATTTTGAAACCAGAATCCTGGAGCAGATAAGATGCCAGCCACTTCCTTCCCGGGCAACAGAGGTGTTCCAGACGCCGCTGGGCATTCTTCTGTGAAGGTACTCTATTCTATTGTTGACGCCTTAGCTCGGACACTCATGGTCTTAAGACTATAACTTTATAACCAAATAAACCCCCTTTTTAAAAGCCAATCCATTTCTGGTATTTTGCATTCTGGCAGCATTAGCAAACTGGAACACCCCACTACCACACGTGCTAAAGCACAGCAGGCCAGGTGGGGAAGGGAGAAGATGTGGTCAGATCAAATTCAGAGCTTTGATTAAAATTTTGGACTGGGCAATTTAATTGGTCGATTCAGCCACATTTCAGTCCTAAAATTCCTATAGCTCTCTTTATTATGTAAGAATAAACATAAAAACATGCAGACCTGCTGACTTTTCATCTAGGTCAAGGGAAAACTGCCCCCATTGGACAAAAGTTAAGGGGACAGTGGGATACAAAAGTAAAATTCTGTTCTGATTGTGTCTCTGGTCTTCCCCGTCAAACATTGATTTGCTCTTCCACCTGGGAGGGGCCTTGTTAGAAAGGCACTGGGAGGGTCTTAGCAGCAGCCTGAGGACACACCCTTCAAACCAGGCAA
This sequence comes from Choloepus didactylus, assembly GCF_015220235.1. Classification (NCBI taxonomy): domain Eukaryota; kingdom Metazoa; phylum Chordata; class Mammalia; order Pilosa; family Megalonychidae; genus Choloepus; species Choloepus didactylus. The sequence continues at coordinate 127,275,443 of NC_051314.1, forward strand.
AGGTACTGAGCCAGTCGGCCTAATTCTCAGGGCTGCTGAGGGGCCCACATTGCTAAATCATCTCCAACCAGCTTGGGCAGGGCTTGACCCAGCCAAACTTCAGGCACTGCAGAGAGATCTCGGATTTCTCGAGGAAGAGAAGTGCACTCTGAGCTGTATTCCCAGTCGCTTTCCTATATGCTCAGGTAAACCAGTTATTCCAAATTAACCCCATCCCACATCCCTGAATCTCCTCTCCACTTAAAAAGGAAATTGAACAAAACCACCGTTGTATCTCCTCCCCCAGGGACTCTGTCCCGCCCAGATTGAAAAGATTTGCTTTCTCCAACCTCTCCACGACTCCTTGGTACAGCATCTTTCGAAGGAAACGTGGAGGTGTTGGGGTGGAAGGAAAGGACTCAGGACTTCTTAGACTGGACCAGGGAGAGCTAAACAGAAGGAAGTTTGTCAAAATTAACCAAATGGAGAGAGAGAGAGACTTTATTGATGGGTCCTCGGTAGGTCTTACTGGTGAACAGTACAAAGTATATAATTCTATGGTACATTAATACTGAATAACACATCACAGGAATCTGCTATCAACCAATAATCGGTAACAGGGTATTAATCAGCCAAGGAGTGAAACTGGGTCTCACCTAATCCTCTATCTCAGATGTATTCTCCTCAGAGATCTGAAGTGAAAAACATTTTAATGAGGGGAGCAGCTGTTCTTCCTTTCCCTCCCCTTCCCTTCTCACTTGCCCCTTCATCCAACACCTTGGGAAGGAAGCCCTGGAAGTGACCTTCCTTTCCTGTTTGATGGAGTAAAGCAAAGTACACCCACAAAACAAACGTGCATGCATTTGGGTGGGAGGTGGGGGAGGGAGCTATTATTTACTGTGTTAAGAGAGAGAAGCAGGAGCAGAAAGGAAGGGCCGAAGAAGAGGCTGAGGGTCAGAGGAGAGCAGGGGGAGATTAAGCTTAAACTGACCCAGATGCCGACAGGGACCCGGGGCTGGTCTGCATGAGTTCCTGTCTGGAAGGATTAATGTGGGAGGCCATTCACAAATCCAGGCTCACATCTGGAGCTCAGCTTTCTCTCTCCCTCCCTCCCTCCCTAGATATAATCCAGGAATAAAGTCCGTAATGGGTCCAGCGCATTTTCAGAAATAGAAATAGAAATAGAAAGGAAGGCGACCTAAATATTCAGGGGCTGGGAGGGTCAAGGAATGGTTTGCCCTAGCAAGTAAAGTCTTTCCCCTCTCACCTTCCCCTCCCTCCTCCAATGACACACTGGTAGGTGAGAGTCTTACTATGACTCTCTCTCTCTTTCTCTTGTCCATATTTCCCCCCAAAAATGCATCTCAGTACGATGGTCACTGGTGTAACACGAAAGCCTTCTTTCTTTGAAGCAATAGCTTCATTTGTGGTTAGGATGAGAGAGATTTGAATTGCTTTTAACTTTCTGAGTAACAACTAGAACTCTTATTTTCTTACTCAGTTGCCCAGACCAAGGAAGGCATTCGTTGAGTGTTTTATAGTCAATGGCTTTTCTAGCCAGATAATTACACATTGCATAAAAATGTATTTGAGTTTAGTTCATATATCAAGATAAATAAAAAAAAAATTACTGACTTATTTAAAAAGTACTAAACAAAAGTAAAACAGTTGTATTGTTATGTAAACAGCATCCCTTTAAGTCTGGGGAAAATAAAACCAACATGAGGTCCCTACATATTTCTTGCACCAGGCACACAGAAGGTCTGGGTAGTATTAGTCCTTGCACCTTCTTTTTCTCAATGTCCCTATCAAGATAAATCCTCTTTATTCTGGCTCGGCAAAAAGACAGTGTGGTCATGGGACAGGATTAGTGCTCACCCAGTTTCAGCGTGACTGTACCTGGAGGCGAGGGCTGGGATGGAGGCCTTCTAGAAGATTCTCCTTCAAGTGTGGTCCCCGGACCAATAGGGTCAAGATCCGTTAAAGGCTTCTTAGAATTGCAATTTCACAAGCTCCTCCCCAGACTTACTGAATCAGAATATCTGGGGCTAGGGCTTAGCAGCCTGTGTTTCAGCAAGATCTCCAGGTGACTCAGAAGTCCATGAAAGCTTGAGAACTGCTGCCCTTGAGGGCCTGTCCCACTTGGGAGTCCAGCACTCATCCTGGATGCTGGTGCATGAGGAATTCAGAGGCTGTGAAACAAATTCTCCTGGATACAGGCTTGGGATCTGCATTCAGGTAGAGCTGTTGGGGTCCCAGCAACATCTATACTAAATTAGGGTGCTTGATCTCTCCAGGCCTCAGTTTCTTTATTTCTAAAATAAAGATGCTAATAGTACCTGCCTCCTGGAGTCGCTCCAAGTATTAAGTGCCTGGCAAATTATAAGCACTCAATAAATATCACTTGCTATTCTTAATGAGAGTTAGTCTGCATAATTTCACAGCTGACAAGCGCATGCACAGGCCCTAAATTATCTGCATCAGTGTCTACAGCGATCATTGGGGTTATTAGCAGCCTTTCTCTTTGTTGCCCAGTGATGTAGCCATGGCCTCCCGGTCTAGTGGAAAGTGAGGCAAACTGGGTCCTTGGGTGTTAGCCTCAGCATCACAGCTGCCCTGTACGGAGGGTGTGGCAGGTAAGTGACCCTCACCGTCAAGCCCCAAGCCTTCCTGTATGTGTTTCCTATGGCTACTGTAACAAATTACCCCAAATTTATTGGCTTAAACCAATGCAAATTTATTATCTTACAGTTCTGGAGATCAGAAGTCCCAAATGGGTCTTACTGGGCTAAAACCAAGGTGTCAGCAGGGCTGGTTCTTTCTGGAGGTTCAGGGGGAACATTGTTTGCTTCCCTTTTCCAGCTTCTAGAGGCCACCCACATTCCTCGGCTCAAGGCCCCTTTTTCCTCTTCAAATCCAGCAGTCGCATCACTCCAACCTCTGCTTCCATCCTCATATCTCCATCTCTGACTCTTCTGCCTGCCTCTTTTTACATTAGTCCCACCCAGACAATCTGAGATAATCTCCCTATTTTAAAATCCTTAATTGAACCACATCTGCCAAGCCCCTTTGCCACATAAGGTCACGTAGCCGCAAGTTCTGGGGAGTCAGACATGGACATTTTTGGGGGCCGTTACTGTTTCTGCCCCTTCCAACCACATGGAGAGGCTCCTGGGGAGGGACTTGGAGAGCTGAAGGTGATCTAAGCAGTAAATTAGTCAAATCCGCTCATTTTACAATCAACAAGCATTTGGAAGCTTGTCCTACAGAAGGAACGGAGAGAGGCCGAACACCCCAAGACTCCAGTCTCAAACCCAGCTCTGTGGCATCCAGGTTTGGCGGTTTCACCAGCAGACAACCTCCGAAAAGCAAAGAAAAGCCAACCAGCAGCCAAGAGTGTCAAGTTGTAGCATTTCAGACCTGGAATTCCTGGACAATCCATGAGGGCCCTCAGGCTCCCTGTCTCTGGAGCAAGAGTTATCAGATTCTCCTCTTCTCTCAGAGCTGCCTCTCCTGACTCCTGAGAGTCCCCAGGCAGGGATGAAGTATTTGTGAAGTTAAAGCCTGGCCTCTCATTAATCACTGCCACTTCTCATGAAGCGAGGACAGCATGATTTCTCACACACAGCAATCATTTCTTTCTCTCGTAAAGACAGTAATCTGGGGAAGGGCAATTATCACAGCAGAATCACCAACCTTGTGGCGTGACATTATCGACTGTTTGAAATTACACGGTATTCATTTGCTGCTATTTTAATGTCTGCTGTCTTCTATTTCCCCCTTCCCAGAACCGATGCTGAAACCCCCACCCACTCAGCCCCTTTCTTTCTTTTTATTAATCTTGGGAAACAACTTCTTTATTTTTAGCGGGCTGGTGCTGCCACAGAAACACAATATTAAGGATCATAATGACGTTCACACATTCAGCCGGGGATCAGCCACCACCCATTGGATTTTTCTACCAAGCTTCAGAGCTTTTGTCTCTGACAACAAAGAGGTGGCTGGCAAATGCATGGCTGATTTTGTGAACCTCTTGGCTACTGTCAGCTCCCCAGTGTTATACTAGTAGACTGGGTGATGCTGAAAACCAACTGCCAAGGGGTGAGAGCAGGTTTTCTAGAACCTAAGAACAAGGCAAAGTTACAGTGAGTTTGTGTGTGTGTGTGTTGGGCCGAGGTAAGGGGGGCCGGCTGCTAACACTCTGTCTCTAGGGACTGCAATGAGCAAGAGATGGGGAGCAGAAAACCAAGGCTGGGTCCTGGCTCCATGATCTGACAACTATTAACTGTGTGGTTTGAGCAAGGAATTTAGCCTAAGCTTGTTTTTCGTTTTGTGTGTGTGTGTTTTTAAACCTCTAAAACTGGGAAATACAACAATTATTATTATAGCGGGGCTCATGTAAATAGCAAACTGCACTGTAAACTGGGGTCTACTGTAGAATCACAGCAGTTAACATTTCGTGAGCTGTTATTATGTGATCTATGCATTTTCCATACACTATCTCATTTAATCCACAAAGCAACCTGAATAGGCAGATGGTATCATTAATCTTATTTTACAGATATGGAAACTGAGGCTTAATGCAGTTAAATTGCCAAAGTTTTCTTGGGTAGAGCCCCTGGTAACTGCTGGCTATTGTTATGCTGTTATTAGGGCATTGCTTCTTAAGAAGTGTAAAACAGGAATTTTTTCTCTGAGTGTTGTGGTTGAACTGTGCCCCCCGCAACCACCACCACCAAAGATGTGCTGCAGTCCTAATCCCGGTACCTATGGATGTGACCTTATTTACAATTAGGGTCTTTGGAGATGTAACTAAGCTAAGATGAGGTCACACTGGGTTAGAGTGGGCCTCATCCACTGATTAGTGTCCTTCTAAGAAGAGGGAAATACGGACACAGAGACTCAGGGACAGACACACAGAGGAAAGACAGCCATGTGAAGGCAGAGGTAGAAAGTGGAATGAGGGAGATACAAGCCAAGGAGCACCCAGGCTGGCCGGCAGCCTCCAGAAGCTGGAAGAGGCCGAGAAGGACTCTCCCCTGGAGGCCTCAGAGTGAACGTGGCCTGGCAGGCACCTTGATTTGGACGTGTAGACTCTAGAACTGGTAGAGAGTACATTTCTGTTGTTATAAGCCACCTGATGCGTGGCGATTTTTATAGCAGCCCTAGGAAAGCAAGGCACTGGTTTCTCTGTCCTCCTCATGACCCCCTTTCTCATTTTTGAGGCAATTAGGCCTTCGTTCTGCCCTCTGCTACTCACTGGGGAAGAGTTGGTGAAGAAATGAACACCACCTCAAGGTGGGAATGCCTGATAGCCCTGAAGGGTTGCCAGGTTATCACTTGTTAGACGCAAGGTTCTCTAAAGGGCAGAATGTGCAGCATCTTGTCAAAACTAAGGTTCTCCAAGAGCAAAGAGTTTAGATCTGGTGTTCTGCAACTTTTGATGTTGGAACCACCTGATTGTTTGATCAGACAAGAGAGCTTCACCTGCTCAGTTCCTTGCTGCTTCTGCACCAGACAGATCTGTGAGATCAGATTGGCTGAGATCAGAAGGAGTGGAAATGAGAAGGACGCTATTGAAAGGAAAGCTAAGGCCAACGCCTTTAAACATGAGACCATCAGACTCTTATGGAGCCTCAGAGTGGAGCTTCAGAGATTTGGTTTTCAGTCACACACAATAAAAGAAGCCTTCTTGGAGGCCATTAGCATTTAGCAAACACTGGAAATACAAAAGGACCTGTTTTTTGAAGCAGAACTGATAGTTGCCAGGAGTTGCAGCTGGGCCACACCAACTTTTACCTCGTGATGGATATTTTTAAAGACTGGCTTATCTAGGACCTTTCTTTTGAGGAACTCCAAGCCCCTGATCCCATTATCCTTTTAGCACTCTCAGGAAATAGTTAGGGGACAGGTGTAGGATAAGAAGCCCAAATCTCTAAAGAAAGGGGACTGTGCCACATGGAAATGGCCATGACAGTTGGCTCTGCAAAAGTTACTTAGGCAAGTCCTTTAACTTCTCTGTGCCACAGTTTCCTTATTGGTAAAATGGAGATAATAATAATGGTTCTTAACCTCCTGAAGTTGTTATAAAGATTAAATAAGTTAATGTTTGTGAACTGCTTGGACCAATGTCTGGCACAGTGCAGGCACTACATGAGTGTTCGTTAATAAATGACATTTTTAAAATGCCCAGCATTCCCAATAAGGTACAGTCGATGCCAGGAAGAAAGCCTGGCACATTCCTCTTTAGAAAGACTGTATTTAGAGCCAACCAAGGATGCAGGAATCTGACGTGAATTAGGGAACTGTGGTGGCCAAGTTGCAAAGCAGAGTGAAAACATCACAGGATTTGGAATTAGACAAATCTCTCTTGTGCTACCTTGAGCAAGTCACTTAACCTCTCTGAGCCTCACTCTTCTGATTTGAAAAATGGGAATGATGATACCTAACTCACAGTGTTGTCACATGAATCAGAGATATGTGGAAAGTAACAGATCCTGCCGGCCATCAATCTGGATCAATTGTCATCATCATCATCAATCTGCTGCATAGGAAAAATCAGGAAAACAAAGTAGCCTGTGGGTCAGTGATGCTAAGTGAGGGCAGGACTTCCAGGGAAGCACGGCCACGTCAAAGGGGTGAGGGGTAAATATGGAGGTTGAAAAGCCTATTCAACATATCGATGTAACTTGATATTTGGAAAATGAAAAATAACACTATTGTTTCCATAATACAGACCAAAGAGAGTGAGAATGCAGGGAGGGAGATTTTTGTTTTACAAGAGGTGTCAAGTCTCTCTGTAGCTGAAACGTTGGTGAAGTCCAGGGACATGACGACTCTTTTAGAGATGTTTCCTGTGCTGGCACATTGCAGGGCCACAGATCAAATGGAATGGCCTGCAAATATGTGGTAGGTATAGCTCTTTGAAAGCCTCACAAGACAATGACCCCATCTGTGCAAAGATGTTAATTTCTGAAAATTTTCTGATGACTGAATATACTTCTTAATATCAAGGCTCCATACAGATGGATGGAAAAAAAATAAATCTACTCATTTCTGGGTAAACCAGTCAAATTCAGCTGTGCCGACAAGCTCCCCCTGAAGTCCTGGTGGCATTTCAGATTGGTCACTCAGTGACATTCAGGTATTTCTCCCATGCCCTTCCCTTCCTCCTGGGGTTGATGTTAAGCTTGGAGAGGCGGGGGAGTGGTGTTTACACAACTGCAGTAGCAGCCTTGGTGAGAGAAGCAGGCGTCCGCTTCTAGAGCTAGAGATTTCTTGGTCTTAAACTCCTGCAACCAGAATAAACATTTCACTTCCTGTCCTTGGACATATCTCCTCCACCCTAGAAATCCATTGAGCTACATCCTCATCTAATCCCCGCGAGGATTTATCCATGCCATCTGTGATGTTCTTTCCTCTTCTGTCATCCCATCGGCACACACTCTTGCTCTTTCTCTTTTGTTGCCACTTGTGGGTGGGGCATGTGAACTTTTAGTTGCCTTCCTTATAGGGTTGTCAGATTTAGTAAAGAAAAATACAGTGCGCCCAGTTAAACTTTATTTCTGATAAACAGCAAATATTTAGGACATACTTATGCTAAAAAATTATTTGTGATTCATCAGAAATTCAAATTTAACTAGGCACCCTGTATTGTATCTGACAACCCTACCTCCTGGGCCAAGGTCAAAGGTGGGGGTTCCACCTGTGCTCTTGGTTCAAAGATCCATGGCATCTCCAGCCCCCCACCCCCACCCCCCAGCTCGAGTAGTCCATACCGTTTGACCTGTGGCTGCTGCAATGTCCCGGCACAGGAAACGTCTCTAAAAGAGTCGTCATCTCCCTGGACTTCACCAAGGACTGTCCAGTCTCAGATATCCAAACTAAATGACGTGGCACAGGGTCCCCACATTCATGTCTAACTCAGTTGCATAATCTCTAGCTCTTCTCTCCTCCCATACTTTTATTGAAGGCAGAAAGAGACGATGGAAAAAAGCCCTGCCTGATCATGTATATTTTCCAATCTTTCCTTACATATGAATTGAGACTTTGCACCTTAAAAGCCAAGAATCTGAGTTCTCTGATTCTTAAATTATTATGTCCTCCTGTCTAGCTGCCCCCATGAGGGAAAATAATCAGATTTTAGATCTTCCTAATGACACCCAAGGTTGTCCATGGTCCAAAGCAAACCCGGACACTGGTGACATTTACACCTCCCTCCAGTGGAGGCTGCCCTTTGTTCATCCAGGAAGCCGTCACCCAGCAGCGATGGCTTCTGGAAGTCCCTGTCTCCTCCCCACACACCCCAATTATCACACCGGCTTATAGGAGGACTTCCCTCTAGTTTTTCTTATTTTTTTTTTTAGTTGTGGTAACACATATATAACATAAATTTTGCCATTTTAACCATTTTTAATGGCAAAATCTGGTGGCATTAATTACATTCACAATATTGTGCAACCTTCACCACTATTTCCAAAACTTTATCATCAAATCAAATAGAAACTCTGAACCCCTTAAGCAATAACTCCCCATTCCCCTCTTCCTCAGCCCCTGGTAACCTCTAATATACTTTCTATTACTATGAATTTGCTTATTCTAGATATTTCACATAGGTGGAATCATATAATATTTGTCTATTTATGTCTGGCTTATTTCACTCAACAGGATGTCTTCAAGGTTCATCCATGTTGCAGTATCAGTAGTTGATTCCTTTTTATGGCTGAATCATATTATGTTATATATATATACCACATTTTGCTTATCCAGTCATCTGTTGATGGACATGCCTCTCCATCTTCATTCCAAGGTTTTCCCTTACTTTGTGGGGCCAGATACATTACAAGGAGACAAAAGCAGAGTCACTAAAGGTCTATGCACTAAGGAATTAGTCCCAGGGACCTGCCCTTACCCAAGGTTAAACAGTCTTTGTGAGGCTGTTGTCTTCCTATCTGCCCTGTCCCAGGGCAGGCAGCTGGGAAGGGAAGATGGATGTGAAATGGTGAGGAACAAAGACAAGCTGAAATCTATGCCGGAACCCATGAGGAGAGACTAAAAATCCTATCAGTTCTCATTATCCCCAAACTTGATGATGCCAGTTCTGCAGGAGGAGAAGCTTGTGCCTTTTGATATGTTGCTAAACACATTCCTGGCCCAGGAGTCAGAGAAGCTGAAGAAGGATCCAGGGGAAATGGAGCAGTTGCAGGCCCACCTGCTGCCCATGTCAAGGATGTGCGCCAGCAGGTAAGTGACAATGTGCAGGAGTTACAATAGCAACTGCCCAACCTGCTGAGCACAAAAAATAGCATGGATGCTACTTCACATCTATCCTCCAAATCTCATGCAAAAATGTCTCTTACTCCCAACCCTAACCGGAAACATGCAGGGAAAGGAATTTGGGGAAGGTAGCTCAACAAAACCAAAGTGAACACACTGCAAAGCTGCTACAATTGTTTGAAACTCTAGATGAACACTTACAGTGAGTTCATGTTTTCACAAACCACAAGTTTGCAAATGTGAATATGCAAAAATAAATTTTTTTTCTTTGTAACTAAATGTTCCTTTCTGCCACAATTTTGATGCAATGGGTACTGGAAGGCAATAGCTGCTTGGTAAGGTACTACTCACACATATTTAGGTGTTAATTAAAGTGTAAGAGCAATTATTTTTTAGGAAATCTGTGGGACATGAGTTTCTACACTGGGCTAAGAATCCTTGCTAAGCGAGGTGTGGTTTAAAGGCACAATGAATTCTCAGTGGGTGGTGGAGAAGGAAGTCATAAACACCTTCTATGACCTTGGGATCATTGAAGAAATGAGGACTCCGGCCCACCTGTGTTTCCTTTTCTGCTCCTAGTCTAGACTCTGAAGACTGATAGGTAGCATTTTTCCCTCTTCCTTTAAAAATAGGCTTCCCTTTTTGGACAAGCACTCTTTAAACTCCTCAAGAATTGCGCACCAGTGGGCAAGAATAGATACCAGTGGGCTTTCCAAAGGTCACACAGATCTAGATTTGCATCCTGTTTTTGCAACTCTTGAAACTGTCTGACTTCTTAAAATGTTGGGCTCTTATCAGTAAAATGGGATTAAAAATGTCTCCCAGTGAGGTTGTATGTGACAATAAAAGGAAATGATGAGAAGCTAAAAAAAAAAAAAAAAAAAGTAGGCTCGTTCTTATTTTTTTCTATCTTATTCTTTCTCCCTCTTTTTATCCTGACCCTATATTGATATTTTGCAATCAGTCAGCTAAATGGTAAATTTAATCACTACTGAAATACCTTCTAAATAAAAGAGGGGGAGAAGGAAAAAGGCTCAGGGGAACGGTGGTAGATGGTGGCAGATGGTGGCAAACAGAAGCCCAATATAGGTTTTTACTCAGTGGGATAAACTACAAGCTAGGATTCAGGATCAGGTATGCCTGAAGTGCCCTAGGACTTCCTTGCCCAGTCTTAGAAGACACAAGAAACCGAGTCCTAATCCAGCTCTGCCGCTAGATGGATTCTGGGCAAGTCTCTTTCCATCTGTGGAGGGTGTCAGTTTGCCAGAGCTGCTATGACGAATACCACACCAAGGGTTGGCTTAAAACAACAAGAGTTTATTGTTTCATAGTTTTGAGGCTAGAAGTCCAAAATCAAGATGTCGATAAGAGCATACTCTCTCCAAGGTTGGTAGCGTTCTGGTGCTGGAGGTCCTCTGTTACGTGATGATTTTTCTCCTCTCTGGCTTCTTCTGAATCTCCCCTCTTTATAACCCTCCAGTCATATGGATTAAGACCTCCCTGATTTCTTTTGACCACACCTTAACTAGTAATATCTTCAAAAGTTCTTATTTACAAAAGGGTCATAGTCCCGCAAACACAGATTCAGATTTGTCCATGTCTTTTGTGGGGGATGTGGTTCAATCCCCAACAGAAGGGACTTTCTTCACTTCTCAGATAGAAACGTTTTTAGATCTAAGGTCACTTGAAACATGATAGATCACTACTATTCGCTACTAGCAAACAACTGTGGTTATGGACTTGAAGTCTATTTTCAAGTCTCCCCATTAGATTCTTACTCTGGGAAACCTTCCCTATTAACCCAAAGTGAGCCCATGATCTGTGCAACAGTGAGTCTTAGATATGCATTTTTAAAACGTATAACATTTGCATTGGTTTTTAAAAACGGGGTTGAGACTAACATTTGGGTGCCATGTTTCTGCTGTTGCGGGAGCTCAGTTCAAACCAAGGAATGGAGCCAACACAGACTAGATTTAGGCCAAATAGTCACCAGCCCCATTTTCATTCTGACACTAAGTCTGTTCAACATCCTTTTTTCATGCCCACTCTGGGGCAAGATTGGCTCTCTTGCTAACTTTTCCTGGAGTAGTGGAGGTGGCTAAATGTTTGCATTTTTTAAGCATTTTCCTGGTTCTTACAACTGGAATCAGCTTGGCTCATGCCGGGGTCCCGCACACGGAGCTCAGTGCCTAGGAGGAAGGGATGCAGAGATTTACATGCTGATGAATGAATGAGAGGTCACAGTGGGGTCAAGTTCATAGACATATCAATAATGAAAACTTGAGGAGAAAATCAAAGCAACACTTTTAATAATTCTCAGGAAAAAAGAACAGCCCAGGTGTTCTGAATTAATTACATTATAATATTGATTACTTTTTTCTGATTAGAGAAAGAAAAGGCATTGTAGAGAACAGTAAAATGTGAAGAAAATAAAAACATCTGTAATCTCACCATCTAGAGGTGACCATTGTTAACATTTTTAGGTTTACACTTTACACATAATTCTTTCCAAAACTGGAATTCTTCTACATTTTTATTTACTATTACATTGCTAAATTATTAAATATCTTTTAAAAGAACTTTTTTTTGTAGTTTCATTGATATATATACACACACCATACAAACCACCTGAAGTATATTATCAGTGGCTCACAGTATCATCACACAGTTGTGCATACAACCCCATGATCAATTTTTGAACATTTTCGCTACTCCAGAAAAGAAATAAAAATAAAAAAGAAAACTCAAATCCTCCCATACCTCTTATATCCACCCCCCATTATTGACTCATAGTATTTGTGCAGAAATTTGTTACTGTTGATGAAAGAGTATTAAAACATCACTGTTAGCTATAGTTCATAGTTTGCAATAGGTACATTTTCCCCTATATTCTCCTCTATTATTAATTCCTTGTAATAGTGTCATGAATTTGTTCTAGTTCATGAAATAACTTTTTTATATTTATACAGATAACCATGAACACATGAACATTGTCCACCACAATATTCACTGTTTTTTATACATTCCCATGTTTTAACATCCAACTTTTCTTCTGGTGACATATATGACTCTAAACTTCCCCTTTCCAGCACATTCACAAACAATTCAGCACTATTAATTATTCCCACAATAACATGCTTCCATGACTTCTGTTCATTTCCAAATATTTAAGTTCAACCTAGTTAAACATTCTGCACGTATTAAAACAACCGCTCCCCATTCTTTAGCCTCATTCTTTATCTTGGGAACCTGCATTCCACATTTTATGTCTATGAGTTTACATACTATAATTTGTTCGTATTAGTGAGATCATACAATATTTATTCTTTTGTGTCTGACATTTCACTTAACATAATGTTCTCAAGGTTCATCCATGTTGTCACATGCATCAGGACTTCGTCCCTTCTTACTGCTGAATAATATTCCATCGTATGTATATACCACGTTTTGTTTATTCATTCATCTGTTGATGGACACTTGGTTGTTTCCATCTTTTGGCAATTGTGAATAATGCTGCTGTGAAGACTGGTGTGCAAAGGTGTGTTCACGTCCCTGCTTTCATATCTTCTGTGTATATACCAAGCAGCGGTATTGCCGGGTTGTACCGCAACTTTCAACTCAGCTTCCTGAGGAACCGCCAAGCCATCCTCCACAGTGGCTGCTACCATTTTACATACCCACCAGCAGTGAGTAAGTGTCCCAATTTCTCCATATCCTCTCCAACACTTGCGGTTTCCTGTTTGTTTAATAGCGGCCCTTCTAGTAGATTTAAGATGGTATCTTATTGTAGTTTTGATTTGCATTTCCCTAATAGCTCATAAAGCTGAGCATCTTCTTCACGTGATTTTTAGCCATCTGTATTTCCTCTTTGGAAAAATGTCTATTCGTGTCTTTTGTCCATTTTTTAATTGGGTTGTCTTTTTATTGTTGGGTTGTAGGATTTCTTTATAAATTCTGAATTTCAAACCCTTGACAGATAATGTGGTTTCCAAATATTTTCTCCCATTCAGTTTCTTTTTCACCCTGTTGACCAAGTCCTTTGAAGCCCTGAAGAGTTCAGTTTTGAGGAGTTCCATTTATCTATTTTTAATTTAAGTGCTTGTGCTTTGGATGTAAAGTCTAACCAACTAACACCTATCACTAGAGCTTGGAGATGTTTCCCTACATTTTCTCTGTAAGAGTTTTATGGTACTTGTTCATATATTTAGGTCTTTGATCCATTTTGAGTTAATTTTTGTATAGGGTTTGAGGTAGGGGTCCTCTTTCATTCTTTTGGTTATGGATGTACAGTTCTCCCAACACTGTTTATTGAAGAGACTGTTTTGTCCCAGTTCAGTGGGTTTGGGAGACTTGTCAAAAATAAGTTGAATACAGATCTGAGGATCTATTTCTGAACTCTCAATTTGATTCCATTGGTCACTATGTCTATCTTTATGCCAATACCATGCTGTTTTGACCACTATGGCTTTATAATATGCTTTAAAGTCAGGAAGTTGTGGTACCTCTGACTTCATTCTTCTTTTTCAAGAAATTTCCAGCTATTCGAGGTCCCTTACCCTAAAAGAAGGGTTTTTAATGACCACATACTTGAGCTCCATCAGAGTATATTTTTAGCACTGAAAAGCACCTTAAATCTTGAATTCTATAGATGAAAAAGGCACTAAGAGATGCAGTGAGCAACCCAAATGAAGTGCACACTTCCTGGCACTTCCAAAGGCAGATTCTGATCTCAGGTCTTAATTCTGAGAATCTGGGGCTGCGTCCCCAGGGAGTTCTGTCCAACCCAGTTCCCTAAATTGATAATGACTCTGTATGGTCTGTTTTAAATAAATCCTCCCTTATTTTACTCATGAGTCCTCATCCTCCCTTCCCCCCACTAGAAGGCAAGATCCTGGAAATCCTGGTCTTTCATTTCTTTGGTATTTGATTCCCCTACCTTCTTACCCCTCTCCCCACCCTTGCACCACAGGGGCTTGCTGACTACTGGAAGCTCATGTAACACTGAGATCCTAGATCCTGACTGTGAGAGTTTGAATTTCAAAAATTCTCCATTGAAGTTCTCCATTTCCTTTGTAACCGACATTTTGTCCTAAGACTATCCAGGGACCAAGGGCAAAAGGCAGAGGCTAGCTTCCTTATACAGGGTTTCCTCCATGTATGCAGAAAACTGCCAGAAAGACAGAGCCAGGATGTGGAAAGGGACAAACAACCTTTCCTTCTGAACCCTGGCTCCACGGTGCCTGGCCAGGCTGGGGCATCTCTTTGGGATGTGTGGTCAGCTGAGTGGACAGAGGAGTATGTATGGGGTGGGGAGAGGCATCTGAAGTAGAAGAAGTCCTAGAAGCTGCTCTGTTTTGGGTGATTTGCTTAAGGCTTTAATTCCCTCAATTAGAGGCGCTCACCTATATAGGGTGATAGCTGAGAACCCCGACATGAGCTGCTGGGCCCTCACCCGAGGCTGTGGGGAGAGGGGAGGAGGGGAGGGGATGAGCTACCCCTCACTTCCCTCCAGGGGGCCTTCCCGCCCAGTACTCGGGGACCCCCTAGCTTGGCCAATGGACACTCTCTGGGCAATATCTCAGACCTAGTATGTTTTAAAAAGTCTAACTAGTTCCCTTCTTTATTATCTTGAACCATTCATAAAGGTGGTTTTCTACAATAATAGTTACAAATTTGGCTATGTTTTGACAAATACAAATAATCTTCTGTTTTACAATATTCATACCTTTCCATACTGATAAACAATACTTAGACGTAACTCTTCAATCAGGGGTAGAGTCATCTCAACATATTATGGGTTCATAAAAAAAGAAGTGGTGACCTTCAGCCCCTTGAGAACTTTTCCCCAACCCCCCCTCTACCAAACCGCCTCAGACCCAGGCTCTCCCCAGCCAAAGTCTTATTTCATTCAGATGTGACCAGAGACATCAGTCTCCTTTGTGCTGCTTAATGGAGCAAAGAGGCAGCCCCCAAAGGACTGGACAAATATTAGCTCTGAATTGTGGAGTGATTAATTTTTCCCTTATCCTGGCTGCTAAGCAAATGAACAGACCTTACTCCTATGTGTGTATGTGTTTCTTTTTAAAGTTTGCCTTAAAATAGGCACCCACCTCCTAAGGCACTCAACCTGCAGATGGAAAATGTGTGAGATGTGTTCATATCCTGCATAACTGAGGAAATTTTCTCTGCGCATTCCGTCCACAGGATGCAGCCCCGCCTGGCCTTGAGTTAATTAACTGGAGTGCCTGATGGACAAATAGTCCCCAAAGAGCATTTCAGAACCTTCAACAGTTCTTTAATTTTCGTGACTGTTGAGACATCTCAAAATAAGAATTTATTTATGTAAGGGGGAGGGGCTAGGGGAAGAGAGTAAAAAGAAAAATAAGCAAGCTAGAGGCAAAGAGACAGAGCCCAGCAATTGTTTTCCAGGGACCTGTCCAGCTCTGATTTAAATGTCTCAGCAGCTGCTTGTGTCTGCCAAATTATGTGATCTTGAGCATATGCTCCCCTTTGCTAGTCCTCAGTTTCCCCTTCTGTTAAGTGGATGGCTGTATTAGTGTTACCCCATTTCCCCTTGCCCCCATTCCTCTTTGGTGGCCCTCAGGGAAACATGTACTCAAAGTTTTCTCAGTGGGTTTCCATATCTCTCATTTGAGTTGAGAGTTATTAATTGAGCCTCATGATCCTGGGTTCAGGTTAAGATAAACCCCCACCCCCCATTCTTTGTGTTCTAGGAAATGACTCACTGCAAAGTATCACCCCTTCCCCATATGGCTTCAGACACATGGACACCCCTGTTTACCTTTATAAGGCCAGACGCAGACCCTCCAAATTCCCATTCTTCACCTCATAAATGACTAGCTGACCTGCCTGTCCCCACTGATCAACTGGAACAAAATGCTGATTAACCAAACTTTGGTTACGCTTCCCTCCTTTCCCCAGACCCTGGAACTTTAGCCCACCCTCGGCATCCAGCCCCTCCTGAGGGGACCCTCCTGGAGCACAGGCTGCTTCACTGTAAAACATTCGCTGATCTACCATCTGATCACGCCACCCTTTCACCCCACTTCCCTAAACCCAGTTCTTTCTAGTCTTGTTTACTCCTCCCTAGAAAAGAAAAACCCTTTTTGCCTAATCCTTGAAAACACCTGCAGATCTTAGGGTCAAAGCCTTCTCCTTATTGCAAGAGTCCCCTTCCTCCCTTGCAATAATCCTTTCAAATAAAATCTCTCTTTGCAAAGTCCAGATTTGGTTTTCACTTGATAGGTCCCAATCAGTAGCTTTTGTTTGCCTGTACAGCTCTTTCAGAGATTTACAGAAGAGATGAGCAAGTCACCCAAGCAGAGAGAAACACAAACGGAAGCATGCACATATATTTGAAAACATGCCCCCACGGACCCCCTCCTTTGCGCCCCCTTCACAAGCACAGAATTAGGAACTGACAAAAACTTAGGCAAGGAGTGATTATTTACACAGCCACATCATTAATCAAACAGATTCACACTCACTCTCGGATATCCTCAGTCACAGTGTTTCCCACTGCAAGACTGCTATCAAACCAGCCTTAACTTCTTCCGTATTCTCAGCCCTGTTCTTCCGCAGAGGCCAAGCTTGCCAGTCACAGAATAAACAGATCCGAATTATTCAACAACACACATTTATTGCACACCTCCTCTGTGCCAGGCACTGTGCCGGCTGTGGAGAACCTGAGAAGAGCCCAAACTCCCTCCGGTGAGGAGCGCACGTCTAGTAGGGGAAGCAGATGTACAAACTGTTACAGACCTGGGTGGGAAGTGCTCTAACGGAAGTGAGCACAGGAAGCTGTACTTTTGAACTCTGGAAAGAAGGCAAAGCCCCTCCTTCCTTGGCAGGATGAAATGCAACTGGGAGGCTGTGCTCCAAGATGTCTTCTGTCCAACACTCTGTGGGGACAGCTCTACTGGATTCAGTCCTCGGGGCCACTCCCTGGGTCAGCTTCTCTCGCTTGCTCTTCAGGTATGCCTGGTGGCAGCAATTAAGTAAACAAGCAGTGAGGCCAAGGGTTTACAGAAGCATGGTCACTGTGAATCCATCAGGAAAGGGTACTCGGGGAAGAGATTGTGGGAGCAGTGGACAGCAATGGCCACAAACTAACACTGGTGAAAGAAAGCAAGGGAGGAAAGAGCTGGAAAGGCAGTCCAAGGCAGTACTAGAGCAAATGCAGTTTACCAGCAGAGAGAGGGCCTCCCCAGCTCAGGAAAAGGAATGATGATGAAGCCTGGTGAAGCAACGTTCCTTTTCTTTCCCAACCCCACGATCCTAAGAATCTTCTTGCCACTTGTCCCAGATCTGGTCCCGTTTGCCTCTGCTCCAGCCATGTCACATTAATGCTGATGATGAATCCATGCTGAGCCCCCAAGGGGGACACCTTGGGTTGTCAGCACCATCTGGAAATGGTACTCCCCAAACCGCAAGGCCAACAGGCACCCAGCCAGCATAAACAGTGTTCACAGACTTGTAGGATATGATGGAACTGAAACTGAAGTTGGAAGTGACTTTCTCAAGGACCCCCATCATGCCTGTGAGTTAGGGGTGGTTCTAGGAACTGATGAGATTTCTCCTGAGACTCTTGCAATTTGAGAAGCTGGGGAAGACCCAGAGATGAGAAGGGCTTGCACAGGATCAGATACAAAGCCTTGGTGCAGATGAGCCAGAACTGAGGGCTCAGCCTTGGCCCCTGGAACTAATGGAGTCTTCTCACCATTTGTAGGATGGTTAGATGACACTTCCACTGTAGGTGGGGCTACATGTGGGGCCCAGACTGGCCAATCCATGACAACATGGTCCAAAGAATTAGTCATCCCTGTAAAGAAGGCTGCAGAGTGGAGTAGGGGGACAAAAAGGAAAATAAGTACAGTTAGGCCTGGTTGCAGTTTGGGTTTTCTCATTCACCTTTCAGTCCTCCAGGCTGCAGAAAGCACCTCTGTAAACCCTCCAGAGAAAATCTTTGGAAAGGTCCTAGGATGGAAGAGGTCAGGCATGTGCTGTCTGAGGTCATGATGGTGGCTGGAATCAAGAGGATGCTAAGTGAGCGTGTTTATAATGCCCTCCACACTCACTGGGCTGATGGCCACGAGCCTCTCCTAACAATCACCTCCTCGGACAAGGGAGGGGTCACTGGGGGGCTCTTTGGGGGACAACAGAGACATATGGGAGGCAGCAGCTGGTCCCATGGCCACAGGGAAAGGGAACCTTAGAGCCAGGCTGAGCTATTACAGAGGAGGCATGTCCCCTGAGCGGGGGACACCTGACCGCAAGGGTTTGGGGACAGGGCTGTGTCACTTACCCTGTCCACCTGGCACATCTTTGACCCCAGCCCACCAGCTGAAGAGCCTGGTGCCATGGTGGGAAATATGCAGGAAGGTGATCTGCTCTGGCTTCTTCCAGAATATAAAGAAGACCTGGAGAGGAAGAAGAAATGGTGTCAACTCTGGAGACTGCTTTCTCCAGATACTTCTCCTGGAGCTCAACTATTTTCTAGAGCTGGGCAGGGTGAGCCTACCTATTGTACTGACAGAAACATGAAAATTAAAGGGAAATAACAACAGTGGGACACCTGCATAGAACGTAATGCGTACCAAGTACTTTATATAAATAAACCCATATAAATACCACATAATGGTATTATCCCATTTTACAGATGGGGAAACAGAGGCCTGGAGAGAGTATGTAAAATACCCCAGGTCACACAACTAATGGAAGGCCCACCGAGATCTGCACACAGTGTGGCTTCAGGCTCTTACCAATATCCTCTCCTGCCTCCCAGGGGACTAGGGAGAGAAATCAGGCATTGAGCCCTCAGCCCAGGACCCAGACAACCTCAAAACAGAGTCACAAATGCTCTCTGTCCAGACTCCAGTCAGGCAAGGGATGGAAAAGCATAAACCCCTCCCTGTCATCACTCCATTCAGTCCTGCAAAGCTCTCTGGAGTCAAGAGCAGGGTTTCTCCTCTTAAATGCTTTAAGACTGCTTTTGCAGTCTGTTAACTCTTGCCACATAATATCAAGGGTTTTTTTTTATTGTTTTAACTTTCTATTTTAATCTAGCCAGGAACCTGTTTGCTAATGGGGATAAATGCCTATTCTGGTGCAGGTGCATGGCTGAAGGGAGTGGTGGGGTGGGCAGGTGAGTCTGCGGCACAAGAGGTTACGTCAGCACGCAAGCTTCCTTCCTCCACCAGGTACGGGGACCAAGGTTTCCTTCTGACATCAGCCTCAGGCTCAGCCACCTGGTTGGGCAAACCCAGGAAACATACGACAGGGGCTGAGGGTGACCCTGCTGACAGAGATAACTCCCGACAAGAGCCCAAGGGCGCTTACCATGTCTAGCAATTCCATGGCCTTTGAGAAGCAGCAGCAGCAGCTCACGCTCGCCATCTGCTGGGCAGAATGGGGAAGTTCAGTCAGACTGCTGCCCTGCTGGTGGCACCACTTCCCCAGGCAGGGCTGGCTTCAGCCTCACCTGTCTACAGGTAGATGCCTATTGGCACAGGAAGGAGCATGAGACGCCCCTGGGATGATCCCAGGAGGACTCTCCAGATGTACCCCAGCCAGGGGCATTGCAACCTAATGTGCAGGTGTCACCTGGAGATTGTTGAAAAACAGATTCTTAATCAGGGGTCTGGGTGGGGCCCGAGATTCTGCATTTCTAACAAGTTCCCAGTGATGTTGATGCTGTTGGTCCCAGGACCACAATTTATCTCAAGACCTTAGCCCTGCCCTCAACATCCAGGCCACATGCTACCTGATAATTCACCCAACCTCAGCTAGATCTCCTTGCTGCCAAGAAGCCTTTCATTCTGCCTCCAGTTAAAACACAGAACAGCTAACAGTAATGAAATAGCCACCGTTTAGCAAGGTCTCAGTGTGTGCAGGCCCAGAGCAACATACTTTTGTACATTATCCAATTTGATCTTCTTCCAGTGGTTTCCTTTTATAAAGTAAGTATCATTAGCCCCATTTTATAGTTCAGAAAACTGAGGTCCAGAAAGGTTAAGTAAATTGCCCACGGTCACACAGCAAATAACTGGCAGAGCTGAGATTCACACTAAAGCTGTCTGGCTGTAACAGGTATACTTAACCTATCCATGCACCGTCTCCCATTAGAAGCCCCGGGGATGCCACCCCGATCAAGCTCTGCTGTTGTGATGTGCTTCCTGTCAACCCTCTCTTTGCAGGCTTAACACTCCCACTCCTGGTCATACCCTTATCCCAAGCTCCCTCCAGGTGTAGTCCACTGGCCGGCAGAAGTAGCTGTCCTTAGCCAGGAGTGAGGTGGCCGAGAACTGGGAGGAAAGGAAAAAGGAAAGGAACAAGTCATGAAGGCTGCTCTCACTGGGTTAGACCTGGGGCTCAGGGTGGGACCCAAGAATAACCACTGGTTCTGTTCTGGACACCACCATCACCACCCCCTTACACTAGGCGAATGTTTGCTGATAAAATAAACCCTATGGGGCAGCTTGATCAGAGGCTGGGACTTGTGCACACCATGAGGTCTTTAATATGTCTTAATAGGAGCAAACCTCATAGACCACAAACCCCCACTGGGCACCTACTGTGGGAAACCGTAAGTGTGGTGCTGAGGGGTTGGGCAGGGCACGAAGTTGTACATGCACCAGCCCTGCCCTCAAGGAGCTCAAAGCCTTGCTGAGGATGTGGGAAACAATCCAAACCATTAAGAAGGGTGCCAGATGCACAGTAGGGAAGAGGGAGTGTTCCAGAAATGGGGAAGGGCGTGGGGAAGACTGAAGAATGAGGAGGACGTGGGCAGCCAATGGGGAGGAAGAAGCAGCCCATGCCAGAAGGTTCCTAAGCCACCAGGGAGCTCCGTGAGGTTGTAAGGAAGCCTCCTTCAGGGGAGAAGCAGCCACAGAGGCAGAGAGAATGTGGAATCAGCTCATAAAGGGTCTGGTCAGCTGTGTGACAGAGCATTAATTTAATCACTTATCCATTCATTTGGCAGTGGTGTGTGGAAGGTACTAGGCACTTCTACCTGCCAAGCACTGTTTGGAGCACTGAGTTCCTCCATAGAACAAGACAGATGAGAACACCTGCCCGGCAGGACTTGGCAACCTGGCCAGGTGGGCAGAGGGAGCTCCTGAGGGCTCCTGAGCAGGAAGCCAGCAGGGCACGGCAGGTCCTCAGAGGATGAGGATGGCAGCAGAGGGACTTGTCTCCACCGCTCAGTGGCACATCTCTGTCTTAGAAGTTGTCTCTATCTCCCACGTGGTGCCAGACATGAGGCTGGGCCTGTCTTTAAAAAGATGGGTGAGACAGAACACCTTTGAAGCACTCATTCTTTAGAGGGGGTGTCAGACAAATATGCAAATCAGGAAACAGTCAGCAGTGTACCGGCTGGCAAGTGGGGAGAGGGAGGCTGACGTGTAGCCTTTGCCAATTTCGGTGGTGTAAATACTCCCACCATGGCCGATTTCAAGCTACTGACAGGATGTCACTGAGAGTGAGATCTCTACCAAGAACTGTGAAAGCCTAGGGTAGAAAACAAAGGACCTGGTCTCCAAGAAGCCAGGGAGGGCTTTGGGAGAGGTGATGAGGGACCCCAGTCTGGAGGATGTGCAGAGATTTCTCAGGGGATTAGGGGAGAAGAGCAATTCTGTCAGACGAATAGTTATGTGGCATGGCCTGGGGCTGTGTGGGTCAGGGAGCGGTTGGGGGGCATGCATGGCTGCCAAGGGGGAGCAGAGAGAGGTGAGGCTGGAAAGGAGGGTCTGTGGGTCCATCAAAGCTTGGCCTTGGGCTCTGCTGGACGGGGAGCCCCAAGGGGATCCACACCCGGCAAGGGTACAAGTCATTCAGTGCTTTGGTTGATCACTCCGTCAGCAGTGGGAAGGATGGACTGAATATGAGCCATAGTGAAGGGGGATGAGAGGGTGAAGGGGAGAGCTGTTGGGACCTGCTTCTTCAGGCCAGCCCACCCCTCTCTTCCCCTGATGCCTCCCAGAAGGCAGGAGAGGCAGCCGGGCCTGGGTTTGAATTCTGCCCCTCGCCTCAGGCTAAGTCATGTCACCCCTCCGTGCATCAGACACCTCCAGACGGTGTCAACTTGGGGACTAGATGCCCCTGCCCCATCACAGGCTTAGAGCTGTGCCTCTCACCTGGTTTTGAAACATCAGTGACTATCTAATTGCCACTTTCTCTGCAAAAATTTTTCCGATACCCACCCCCGGCCCCGAGGTTGGGTTTCTGCAGCTCCTGCGCGTCCCAGGGGCAGCCTCTCTGTGGTCCTGCTCACACTGCACAGTCATTGCCTGTTTCCTCCATCTGTCTCCCCTCCTAGACCAGGAGGCCCCGGAAGGCAAGTGGGCCCAATCCAGCAGCGATGCTGCAGATCCCAGCTCCACCTGTCACGAAGGAAGGAATGCCAGGTGTGGGGCTCGGAAAACTGGGCAGAGGTGATGATCCTTTAACTGATCCCAGGTGAAAACAGAGGGCAGAATGGGTTCTTTAAGGTGAAAGGGATACTGAATTCCCTTCTCGCTGGCCACTGGCCTCAGAGGCTCCTGTCGGGACACGAAGCGAGGACCAGGAGGAGCTAGATGGCAATGAGGAGGGCAACAGGCGGTGGCGAGTTTACCAGGAACCAGGAATCTGTTGTTGAGTCTAGAACAGCGAAGGGGAAGGGAGACAGCCAAGCCAGCCGCCACACCCACCCACCACCCAGCCCACCTCCGCAGCCTCCTCCCCAGGCCTTGCCAGCCACCCTCTCCTGTTCTTGTAAACATCTGCCGTGAAGGGTGAACAAACAGGCAGACGCCCCCTTTAGGTGACATCATCTCCTACCTCCGTTTGCTAAAGCCCAGGTGTGTTTATTCCAGAGCTCTTCCAGGGTGCTGGCCATGGCGTACACCTGTAAGTTAATCCAGGGTTCCTGTCTTGTCCAAACCAGAAGCCCCCTCCCCTTACTCTCTCCCTCCCTCCCAACGTGGCCAGCAGAGGGGAGGGTCATGGGAGCTGGGCCCCTCTCCTCCACGTGCCAGGGCTTTGAGCCACCCCGCTGTCCCTTCCTCCTGCACCGAATGGCCACCCAACAAGCAGTCTAGGGCAGTCTCCTTTCCCTGCACCTTTTTCAATCCCTATGCCTTTTTTTGCCCCCCCAGAGTTCCCAGCCTCTGACTGGGCTCCCAGATTGCAGGGCCCAAGGGAAAGGGATACTGTGCAGCAGGCAGGGGGTGGGGGGCAGAGAGGCAAGATCAATTTCCCCAGCACAAAGGTCTTCCACCCCTCTACCCTCTCAACTCCTGCCCTGCGATGCCCACTCCTCCCGAGCGGCCCTGCCTTCCTCTGACCGCATGCAGCTTCGCCCGGTCCCTCCAGAGCGTAAACTTACTCTCGCAGTTTCTCCTAGGCTCCTCTGGTCAGTGACTGAAGCTGCCCCAGCTGCTAGGGTGTCGCAGGCTGGTGTC
The DNA here is from genome assembly GCF_015220235.1 of Choloepus didactylus. Lineage (NCBI taxonomy): Eukaryota > Metazoa > Chordata > Mammalia > Pilosa > Megalonychidae > Choloepus > Choloepus didactylus. The sequence goes on from NC_051314.1 coordinate 127,299,160, forward strand.
CTCTGGGCTCCAGGGTGCAGGGGGGTGACAGCAGCAGCCCCACCCTCCTAGAAGCCGTCTACTCCGTGCACAGATGTGCTGAGCCCCAGCCCCCTATGTTGCACACACACACACACGCACACACAGTTACTGAGAACCGGGGGCCGAGGCTACAGTCCCGTCCAGCCAGGTGACCCGCCATCCTCACAGCCACCAGGTGGAAGGAGGGAGGGTGCTCCGCGTTAGCAGTAGCTTTGTGGAGGGGCATGATTTCCACAGGAAGGTGGACAAGCCACTCCCTCTCCCCCTGGCCCCACCTTCCCTCTGCATTCTCAGCTTCTCGAAGGAGATCCTATCAGAGCAGCAGACATCCCATTCCTCTCCTGGCTCCCTGAGGCTGGGGCACCCCGCCCCCCCGCCCCTCCCATGCTTGGGTCTTCGGCCTCCCCCCTTCCCTCTTTCCCACTCGGTTAGGGATTAAGTGCATCACTTTCTTGAGGTGCTAAATTCTCACACTCCCTCTAGCCCCTCCTCTGGCCAGTAGGCTAGGGGAGTACTGGGTTCACTGGAAATCCCGGCCCTGAGCGCCTGCCTTCCTGCGGCCCCACCTCCATCAACTGCGCTAACGAGGTGTTTAAAATGGCAGTGTGCCCGAATGACCTCTCCTGGTAGATCCTTTTCTCCTGTTTGTAAGACAGTGGGAAAGAGACCAAGTTTAGAGGCTGGGTCACTGAATGGAGGGGTCTGGCAGCCCTGGTCTCAGTCATCCTCCACAGTCATTCCAGGTTGGTCCTAGAAACAGCCTCTGTTGGATCCTTGTGTCTCAGTTTCTGTTCTGACAATATGGCAAATGTGGTCTTAGGAAGGCTTGTGAGAAAGCATGTGTCGGGCCAACCAGATTAAGGCTGGAGATGCTAGAAAAGCAACGGACCATCCCCACCACGAGAATTTATTCAGAAAGGCGGCTGGCCAGTCACCCCCTGTACCCCCACCCCTGACTCTATCTGGGCAAGTTCCCAGCAGGTTCCAATTAGGAGACAAGTCCTCACAGTCTCCCAGGTGTGTCACACAGGGTTTCCGATGGAATCAGGTCAAAGTTGTTCTGCTGGGATTTCAAGGTTGCCCTTGAAATCTGGCTGGATTTCCCCATCCACAGCTCAGGGTGTCCTTCTACTGCGTCCGTCCACCTGGTCCCCTCACTTCTCCTGGCGGAGCCACACCACAGGCTCTTCTCGGACCTTCTGCTTCCTTCTCCTCCTGGTCAAGCCCAACCATCTTCCTCTCTTAACTTGAGACCCTCCTCTGCCACAGCCACCATCCTCTTCCCTTCCTTATCCCCATGATGGGACCACCTGAGCCACGGAGTTTAGTTTGTGCATTTGGTCTTCCAGAGTAAATTGTCAACCCAGCAGGAAATAATGGTCCGCTGCATGCAACAGACCGGTGGGGACATCGGGAAACCCTAGAGGTGACACATCAGGAAGATATAAAGATGCAAACACCCGCCCAGGTGCTAAGGATTTTGGTCATCACTCTGCTGGCCGCTCATGCCTGGAGTCTAATAACACCAACCCTTCCCTGCAGACAGCCCCTTATAGTTCTTATGGGGACCCTTGGAGAATCCTCTACAGAGGACCTGAGACCCTACCATGCTGCCTCATACCCAGGAAACAGGTGGGATCCAAAGAACGGGGGTGTGAGTTTTAGGCAAGACATACCATAGTATCAACCACACATCTGCAGCGGGGAGCTTGCTGGGCCCCTGCCGTGCCCCCAATCCCCACTGAACGTCCTTTGGGTTTAGAGCTCATGTAAATTAGGGCAAAGCTTGTCTAGTGAAGCCCTGCAGCTGTGAAATAAGACCATGATGGGATGGCACCATAGATTCCTTCTGCTCCAAGTAAAACAAGGAAAGACATAAAATTCCCACTCCTCTGTGGCAGACTGAATCATGTACCCCAACAAAAAACATGCTCTTAATCTTAATCTGAGTTCTAGTGGGTATGAACCCATTTGCAAATAGGACATCTGGAAGACGTTATTTTGGTTAAGGTGTGGCCAACCCAAGCAGGGTGGGTCTAAATCCAGAAGACTGGAGGCCTTATAAAGAGGAAATTCGGACACAGTAAGAGACACCAGAAGTCAGAGAAAGCCACAGGAGGAGACCAGAAGTCAGCAGAAACTGGAAGAGCAGTGACAAGGAGAGAAGGGGCCCCGTGAGACGAGGCAGAGGCACAAGCTAAGGAACCCCAAGGGACCACGGGGAGCCAGCAACAGAACGTGACAGACCTCGGGGAGAAAGCACGGCCTTGCCAAGGCCTTGCTTTTGGACATCTAGCCTCTGAAACCATGAGACAATACCTTCCTGCTGTTAAGCCAACCAGTGTGTGGTCTGTGTCGTAGAAGCTCTGGCAAACAGTTTCCCCTTGTTAACTCAACCAGTTAGCCCTCCAGGCTCCTTGAACCCTCTCTGCGGGGAGACCCTCGGCACCTGCCCCCACTGCTGAGTGAGCCAAGCCCTTTTTGGGGCCCTGAGGTGAGAAAGGATGCAAATGGCTGGAAGTTTTATGGGCAAAACCTGGAATTGCAAGGAATGGTACACACGTATGTTAATGAGTTAACATGTATTAACTCATTACCATGTGCCAAGTACTGTTGTAAACATGGTGTATAAACACATTCAATCCTGACAACAACGCCATGGGGGAGGCACTATTGTCAGCCCCTTTTACAGGTGAAGAGACTGAGACACAGAGAGGTTAGGTAACTCATCCAACATGGCACAGCTAGGAAGTAGCAGGGCCAGGATTCAAACCCAGGCAGTCTGGTGCCAGAGCCCATACACTTAACAAGCACAGTGAACCACCTCTGCAGTCTCTCGCTGTCTCATGGTTTGTTTTGTTGATATCAGAAAGAATCAAAATATGGTCTTGCCCAACGAAAATAGGAAGCCCAAATTTATCAGACTCAAAATATATGTTGTTCTATTGGTTCTCACATTAATCCTGTGCAAGTAGCAACAAAAGCCAACCTTCCTTTCTCCCTTCCTCCCTCTTCCCATTCACCTAGATCAGATCAAGGGTTTTCAGACTCTTAGGATTCAGAGCAGAGCTGCCTCAGTGGTATCTGGGAAAATGGTCAGGCCCCCCCAACCCATTTGAACCAAAGAAGGTTCTCCCTCTCTCTCTCTCTCTCTCTCCCTCTCCCACTCTCTTTTCCTCTTTCTCCTCTCTCCCTTTCTCTGGGGGAGGGGTTTTTTGGAATAGAAAGGAACCACTATTTTGTTTTAAGTTGAGAGTGACTGTTAAAGAGAGTGAACGTTTTACCCTCAGATCAAGCTGGGTAAGTGGGGCCACTGTATTTCGTCTCGGCTGTACTGACCAGTGTCCCTCCCCCTCCTCTGAGGATGGCCCTGGAAACAGCCACGGTGGGTCTTTTCCTTTCTCCTCTGTAGGGAGGCTCTCACGGGCAACCCCTCGGCCTCCACGGGTCCTCTTATCAAACCCCAGTTGGTACATTTCTCATGACCAGAATTAGGAAGAGCTGCGCCTTTCCTGAAAAGCTGGCATGGTTCTCATTCTGTGATCTCATATCTGGCTGTGTTTCTCTCTTTGCTTTGGTCATGAGGAAACTCAGGGTCAAATCTGTAACCTCCCAGCCACAGCAGAGACTTTCAGATGCTGATCCTATCCTTTGTCTGCAAGAGATTCTTATCACATTATGTTCGTCTCACATAATTTAGTTTATCCTTTTGTTTCATCATTGTTGTAGTTAAGTTTCCTCCAATCTTTTGTAGAGAGACACAAAGGAGGCTGCCAAATAAACAAATACATACCCAACGTTTTTTGAGCACCTGTCATTACCGAGGGCAACTGACTTGCCAGAGTCACAAGCAGTACAAGGAGTGAAGCCAGGTCTGTACAGAGCACCCTCTTACCTGCCTGCACCCTATCACCTGGCAAAGTGGGGTGAGCACTCGGATCTGCTGATCTCACACGAGCCCAAATGACACAGACGTCCAGTCCCTTTAAGCAGAGGCACATTTACCCATCACAGCTCTGACCAACTAGTTCCAAGCCTGAGGACCTCACTCCTTAGCAGAATCTTCCTGAAGAGCAGATGAGGAGAAAACGTATGTGTGTGCACGTGTGTGTGCTTAACATCATGTCCTCTAAATAACTTCCTATATTCATGTCTATTTATTTTTGTCGTTCCTGCTTGCCCCACCCACACCCACCTCTGTCTACCTCTCTTGCTCCTGCTTGTCTTTTCTTTTCTAGAAAATCACAAGATTGAGCAGCAGTGGAAGACCAGGGAATGAGGGACTAACACCTGAAAGCCACAGTCAAGAAGAGAGGAGGGAAGGGAGGAAAAACCTGACCCGACAGGCATAGCAAAGATATTCTCTTTGGCTGTGGAATGGAGGGAAGGGAAGAGAAGGGGCTGTGCAATGGGCCTGACGGAGAGAGGGGCGACGATGCCTCGATGTAGCCCGAGATGCCACTGTCTGCAAGCCGGCCACGCTTCTCCCCAGACCTAAGTGAACCTGGCATGTGTGGCTTCACCACAGCCCTTCGGCGTGTCCCTTCCCCACGTGCCAAGAGGAAGCAGCCCCAAGCTTTGCAGGTTGAAATTGGCAAGCAGGCAGCTGAGCCCTGACCTCATTTCTTGTTTACCCTCTAGATGCTCCCAGCTCTTGCCGCATTGTGGGCGGCATGTGGGGGACAGGCGGCACTACTCTGGCCTCTGGCAGACTTCCTGTTCAAGAAGGGACGAGGGAGCTAATTATAAGACTGGCTCACAGGTGCCTCTGCCGGGCTTCCCTGCCAGCCTGGTAGATGCAATGATGGCCTTTGTGCAACAAGGGCCAGTACTAACAAGGCTAACTAAATCATTCATTTCATTAACAACAGGGTTTGGCAGATAATTGTGCAAGAGGCAATTATCAGGCATGCACGCTCCAGGAAGGAATGCGTCTGCTGGTTTTGAGCAGAGCTGCCAGGAGAAATAGGAGACACCGTGAAATCCCCGTGGGGCCCTCCGCCCAGTGATGAGCTGCTCTTTGGGCTTTACAGCTTTGCAGTCAGCTCTGGAGACAGAGAGATCAAGTTTGCTTGTCATCACCAAGATTCCCAGGTGACCTTGAATTTTCTCTCGCCTTTTGTAGAATGAAGCTTCAAATTCCAGCACCCCCCTCGCTGCCTCACTGCAGGCCTGGTCTCTACAGACCTTCTACAGTAATGTCCCTAAAACTTGAGGCGTTTTGTCACACCAACCTCCTGATCAGAAAGTGGAAAAAGTTATTCATTGTCTACCGGTGTCAAGTTCAGTTCAAGCTAGTACTAAAATCCTCTCTGATCCTATCAACAGATGGAAAGATCCAAAAAGAGGGGATGTCCATACAATGCAATAGGGTTCAGTAGTAGAAAGGAATGAAATACTGACGAAACTTGAAACCCCATTTGCCAAATGAAAGAAACCAGACACAGAGGGTCACGTATTCCATTGATGTGAAATGTCCAGATTATGCACATCCATACAGACAGGAAGTAGATTCAGGGTTGCCAGGGGCTGGAGGGAGGGGAGCATGGGAGGTGACTGCTAATGGGAATGGGATTTCATTTTTGGGTGATGAAAATGTTCTTGAATTAAATAGTGGTGATGGTTGCACAACCTTGAGAATATACTAAAAAGCACTGAATTATGTACTTTAAAAGGGTGAATTTTATGGCATGTAAATTATATCTGAACAACAACAAAAAAGCTCCTCTAAGGCATTGGGTAGGGTGGGGGGTGAGGAGGGGCATCCGGTGCCGGGGGTGTGGTCTGTTCATCCACTCCAGACTTGCTGGCACAGTTCTGGAAGTAGAACTACAGACTCATGAAACGCCTCCTCTATTTGTCATGTTCAAGCGTTCTCTGGGCCTCCCCGTGCACAAGACTCATTCTTGGTACAAGCTAGGATTGCAAAGAAAGTGTTCATTCTTTCTGACATTTCTCCTATTGATGGGGATAATCAAACTTCTGGATGGCCTTTCTCCCCCCAGCCTGTTCACTGAGGAAGGCTTTGGAGCATTCCAGGATGTTCCAACTCTGAGTGGCAGGCTTTCCCCCACGAGCAGAAGCTCAAGCATGTTGGACTGAGATATTTGTCATTTATTGCCAGGACTCACCCCCTTACCTTCTGATCCCGCTGACCCACCTGTGCAATCATTCACCCAGAACCAAGATCTTCTCAAGTGGGGATTCACATACCCAACTTTATACATTTCACACTGTTATATAAATGTTATATCCAAAACTACTACTACTATTATTATGCTCACAGGATGTTGGCTAAAAGAATAAAGTCATAATATGAGGATGTTAAGAATTGCTGTTTTGAGCTACAAGGAGGAGAAATTTTAAAAGGAATAAAAGCTACTTTGGTGATTCTCGTAAATAGGATAACACATATCTGTATGTGTGGCTTTTGACATATTTGTTAAATAATTGGTCATGTTTCTTCAGTCACCCCTTCCTGACTCTTTGATTCTATTTCCCCAACTGGTAAATAGGGGAAACACTCACTGGCCTAGTATTCTTAAGGGATAAGTTATTCCATCACTGGTTTCTCACTGTTGAGAAATAGTTCTTTTAGTATCTTCTCCTCCCTCTTTATTTTACTCCCCTACGTGGAGCCCTTAGAGCCCTAAGCCCTCATGTAAGAGATCCCATTACCCTGCTGGAGAGACCACATAGAGTCAGAGGGGCCTTCAGCCACACCCCCCATCCAGTCATCCCAGCAGAGGAGCCAGATGTGCAAAGGCAGAGGGAATTTTGGACATCCCAACCCCAGCAGAAACCACAAAAGCAGAGCACCTGCCCAGTCAAGCCTGGGCGACCCACGGAAATCACAAGAGAGAATAAGACATCATCATTTTAAGCCACCAAGTTCTGGGGGTGCTTTGTTATGCAGCCGCCAACAACTGAGATGCCAGCATGTAGTAGGTGCTGAATAAGCTCTACAAAATTCATGTCTGATGATTTATTTCCTTCTATTAGTGATGAAGCAAAGAGTCTTTGATCCTTCCAAACAGCAGACGAAAGGCACTCCAAGCCTGCACCACAGCTCAGTTGGATGGAACCATCCCCACATGACAAGTGGAGAGCCTGAGGGACCACGCTGTCGAGCCCACCACTGACCCCCGAGCTCCTGGCACATGGCTGGAAAACAGCCAAGCTCAGGGCTTAAATGACATGCCCAAGGTCAACGCAGCAAGTAGGCGGAGGAATTAAAATTCAAACCCCGTGTAACCCACGGTCTGTTCAGTGCTTCTTCTACTATACTATGGCATTCAATTGTTGGGACAATTTAAAAAAATAACAGATACGAGAGATCCTGGCATAACTGGGTCCCTGGTTAGAGTCCATTGACTTCTTGACTCTCTGAGATCAGGGGAGACCCCTGCCTGGGCCCCACAGACTCCACACACACTAGCATGAAACTCCCTGAGCGGACGGACCTGTCTGTCTTCATCACTTTTGTGTTCTTGCTGCCTGGAACCATGCCTAGCACATAGCAGACACTCAATAAATATTTGCTGAATGAATGAACGAGGAGGAGTGGGACAGTGAAGGCCTACATCCGGGTCCTGGAGCATGTCCAGAGGATAACCCCTGAATGTTGACCCAGTTTGGGTCTGTGAGGTGTGGTGCTGCTGAGTCCGGGGAGAGCAATGGACCTGCAGTAGCTCAGGTTTCGGAGTCGCCTTGGCTGTCCTGCTTGGTCCCGGGGCTGCCAGTGCCTTTCCCTCTCTCGCCACTAGAGGGCAGATGCGTCCTGCGGATTCGGCCAACGCCAGTCCTCTGCACCCAGGCATCAAAGGCACCTTGGGCTTTCCAGCTGAACAGAATACTAAAGGCTCTGTCAAGATTTGTCTATTTCAGAGGTCACCACAGAGGCACCAAGCGGAGAAAGGCATAAAACACCAGTTGTGTGGCCTCATCTTGGGTGCAAGGGGCAAAACGAGTCTGCAAGCCTTCCTCATGGACGCCTGCTGGGGCTGCAGACTAAGGGCACTGAGCGCTCTCTAGCTTCTCCCAGGCCATATATCCTTTGGGGGAGATGGGGTCACATTCCCCCTTCTTGCACCCTGCTCCCCAAAATGAAGAAAGCAAATGTCCCAGACCAGAAAACTGCTAATTGGTAGAAACTGGTGTGGGGCGTTAAAGCAGAAGAGGAGGATCTCCACTTGTGCCCATGTCTATGTTCCGGGTAAAAGCCGAACAAGGCAGACTGTCCAGGGTGTTTGTATATATGCAACACCTCAGTTGATCCTCAAGACACTTCTGGAAGTCAGTATTATTATTCCAGGTTTATAGATGAAGAGACTGAGGGTCAGAGTGGTTAACCAGCCCAAAGTCACATAGCTGGTAAGTGGCAGAGCCAGGCCTCAAACGCAGGGTAGCCTGGCTTCAGACTTGCTGCTTATTGCTACACAAGGCCAACAACTGGGAGGCGATCAGGGCTCAACGGTGAGACCAGGGCTTTGAAGAACGAGCAAACTTGGGCTGAGTGGAGAAGGTAGTGGGACTCCAGGGTAGATAAACACACAAAAAGAACTTTACTGACTGTAAAACATTTATCATCTCATTTAACCCTTGCAACAAATCTGAAAAGGCAAAGGCTTAATCTCCACTTTAGGATGAGGGAACAGGCCTGGATGAGGTGAAGCCCTCTGCCCAGTGCTGGACACATAGGCTCTCACCCCTGAGGCAGGTGGACAGAGGTGCAGCCGCTGGACTTCAACACCCTTAGCTAAGGAGCTCGCTCCCCCTTCCCCAGGATCAACAAGGGTTCAGGTACTTCTAGTGGTCTCTGTTTCCTCATCTATAAAGTATGTGGCAGTGACGTCCTCTATCCTTCACCCAACAATTGAGATGCAGATTCATCTGCTCCAGCTCAGGTGGAAAGTTAAGAGGTGGAGAGGTAAAGAAATAAGGCTGCGGGCCAAACAAAAACGTGTAAACTCTGTTTCTCCTTTTGAAAAAGTTTTGTAAGGATGAATGTAAGTTTCTAGGGGACAAGAACCAGGTCTTTTACTGTTTCCTCCCTGCTTGGCCCTGACTCCACTCAGCATGGCACTGGCACCGGGGCAGGTATCGTGGGGAAGCAGCAAAGGGGCATCTATCTGTGACTAAGTGCAGACACCTCTTGGTTTGGGGTACAGCCCTTCAGCTCGACGCGCCTCTGAGATGCCTCTACACTAGGGCTCCTCACAGGGCAGAGGGACACGGCAATCTGGCCACAGAGTTCTCACTTCTCTGCCGCTGCCTCTGATGCTGGGAGCCGGGTGTTCTCAGGAGACATGGTGGTGAAAGGCTCCACAACCCAGCCTCACCCCACTTCCTAGAGGGCTCACGCTGACTCCATGAGAAGAAAACACCCTATTTTCTTCACCTGCAAAGCCTGCTCTGCACAGACTGAAGCCGACGTCACTGCTTCTGCTGCAACTGCCAGAAAACACCTTGCAGATGGATGCTCCTTTTTCCACGGCGCTCAAAACTCCCCAACTGTTCTGCTCATCCCAGCTGCTAGCAAATCACAGCACTATGCTCCCTAATTATCTGGGGCAGAGGGGCAGGTAGAACAAAGTCCCCATTGTTGTCTTGCCACACAGTTATCAATCAGCATTGGCAGGAACTCGCAGGTACTCGGTCTCCTTCGCGAGTTGGCAATAAACAGACGCGCGCTGCTGTGAGCAAATTCATTTCAAGGATGGGGGAGATGCATAGCACGTAGTAGGCGCTTGGCAAGTATTGGCTGGATGAAGGTGACACAACAAAGTGGCTGCCAGGAGCCTCTAGAAATGCAGGGCCGTTCTTGCTCCAGAGCCAGGCACTGCTGTCCTTGCTTCTTCCAGAGGAGCCAGAGGACTGTGACTCTGAGAGAGACGGCAGCAGCTCCTGCACCAGCAAAGGGGAAGAGAATGCAAATGGGGAAAGCACTGCAGAGGCCCCGCAGCAGTGGCAGGCAGCCTCGGGGTGGAGGGCAGGGCCACCCAAGGGCAGCAGCTCCTGCTCCTCTGCCCGCAGAGCCCCTCAGAGGGGCCTGGGTCTTCTCCCTGGGTAGGGCAATCAAGATGACCCCTTTGAGGACTTCCCATCTATGAATTCTATGGCCGGTTAGAGAGCAAAGCTCCAGGTAGCTTCAGATGGGGCTGCCAGAGGAGAGGATGGGGAGTCTGAGAGGCAGGTGGACAGAATTCTTGTTTCTCCGTGACTTTGACCTCCAGACCTCTGCCCAGACAATTCCTTCATGCCAGAACTGTGATGGGGGCAAAGGGCACTGTAGCAGTCAGTGTTCTCCAGAGAGAGAACCAGCAGGATGCATGTGTGTGTGTATATTGTGTGTGCATAAAATGTTAAGAGATTTATTTTAAGGAGTTGGCTGGTGCAATTGTGGGGGCTGGCAAGTCCGAAATTTGTAGGACAGGCTGGAAATTCTGGTATGCGTGATACTGCAGTCTTGAGTCTGAAATCCTTAAGGGAGGCCAGCGAGCCAGAAATTAATAAGGAGTTAATGTTGGAGTCTTGAGGCAGAATCTCTTGTCTGGAAATCTCAGTGGTTAGCTCATAAGGCCTTCAACTGATTGGAATAGGCCCACCTACATGGTGGAGGATAATCCCCTTTACCTAAAATCGACAGATTGTAGATGCTAATCCCATCTATGAAATACCTTCACAGCAACCTCTAGGCCAGTTTTGACCATAAACCGAGCACCATAGCCTCTCAAGCTGACACATAAAATTAACCATCCCAGGCACAAGGTATGATTACCTTGGGCATCTTTATCAGAAAGGAGAAACAGTGAGTGCAGATCAGGCCATATAAACCCCCTGGAGCCACACCTGGAGGCAGCCCAGGCACAGAGAACTGCAGGGCTCCCCTTTGCCCATGCCCCCCACCCCAGGAGCTGCCCTCTAGAGCACCAGGCTCCAGGGCCCAAGTGCATTTGGTCTGGCCACGGGTCTGCCAGGGATCCACAGAGGCTTGGGAAGGCATTCTGGTTCCACACTGTATTCACGCCAAAGTCGGAGAGGAGGAGGGCTCACGGAGGAAACCCCACCATGCCCCAGAGTCCAGCCCAGCAAAGGCTCACAGATGGATGGAAATGACAGCCACCGACAGGGCTGGGCCACCAGTTAGCTGGGGGACCTGAGCAAATCACCTCTCGGAAGCCCATCACCTCATCCATGGGATCGGGAAACGCTGGTGGAGTTGATCTGCTCATAATTCTGTGAGATTCAGCCCAGTATGCAATCCACCCAGCAAGGACCACACCCACGACACACAGCCACTTTGGAAGTTTGAAACCTATTGGAACTAGATAACACACTTTGAGTGGGGCCAAGAGATAACATGTTACTTTAAGTATTAAAAATAAAGCAATTCTCATTCTCAGAGATTTCTTAGACTGGCCATCCATGGTAAGCCTTTATCTAAAGACTGGTTCTCTCTCCTCCCTGCCTCGATTATATAAAGTAATGATTCAACTGGATGAGACCTTGTCCAAGTCCCTCATTTCCAATACATGCCCAGAGAGGGCAGGTGCTGGACACAAGTCACACAGCTCTCAGTGGCCGAGTGGAGCCCAGAGCCCAGCTCTGTCCAGTGAGGGCGCACGATCCTGACGTATCCCAGTGCTTCTCGGGCTGTTGAGCCTCCCTCAATTGCACTCACACCTCCTAACATCCATCTTCCAAAAAGCCTGAGAAAGGAAAGATATGAAGAGGCAGACAAAGAAAAGGCTGAGGAGGGGAATCAAATTAACATTTGCCTCAGAAACTGTGCCATTTCATTGCAGATGAGAAATCCCTGAAAGGCAGAAAGTGCAGTTTTTCCTTTGATCTGTGCTGCAAAGACTGCGCACACCGTTGAAGCACGAGTGCACACCGATTTGCCAGCCCGTCAGTTTCTCTCCTGACATCGCGTGTGCACAGGTAGTCACATGCAAGGAACATGGCCAAGAGAGGTCACCTGCTCTTCTTCCCCAGAGAGGGATGCAGGCAAAGGGTTGGTGATGATTTCAGAAGTTATGAGTGGGGCCTCCAGGATCACTGGTCAGGAAGTTAGGGGTTGAATCCTGTCCCCCGCAGAAGACGTGTTCAAGTTCTATCCCCGTCCTGTGGTGTGAGCCCTTCAGCAAACAGGACCTTTGAAGATGTTATTATTTACAAGGTGAGGCCAAACCAAACACGGGTGGGCCTTCATCCAAGAAGTCTGCAGTCCTTGTGAGGAGAGGAAGTTAGACACAGACGCAGGAAGCAGAGGTAAGAGAAGCCAGAGGGGGAGAGACCGCCACGTGGCAGAGGATTGTGGGAAAGCCATCGCCAGGATGCCACAGACACTGGACAAAGCATGTCCTTGCCAACATCTTGATTTTGGACTTCTAGCCTCCGAAACTGTGAGCTAAGAAACTCCTGTTGTTTAAGCTAAATTTGTCATAGCAGCCCTGGCAAACTAAGGCAATCACCTAGTGCAGTTCAGCTGTGCAAAAGGCTGTAGGAAGATTGCAGCCCAGAGAGGGGAAGACACAGAGGAAGTCAGTTCTTGTGCTAGGGCTAGAACCCAGGTTTCCAGGCTCTGTCCAGTATAACAGCTGGTATAGTTTAAGCATGGTTTACACCAGTGTTTTTCAAATATAGATGGTCAAGAAAGCAACTGAGGGGGCTATATAATTTTAAAAATAAAATGAATAGACTAGACTAGAATAGAATAGAATAGAATAGATGCAGTAAGGGTAAGCATTATTTCCTAAAACTTTTTTTCATTTTCCATATGTAGTTGTGTGTGTATGTATGTACATATCACACAGAAGTATTTACACATATGTACGTGTACTTGTGTGTGTGTGTGTATGGATGCACTGCATCATGATGTCAAATGATTTTCTTACCACGGGTTGCCATCAAAAAAAGTTTGAAAGTTACTGATTTAGCTTAAAGGCATTTAAGTATCAAGTACCGGTTCAATTCACAGTTCTATTACCTCCTAGCATTGTCCGTTTGGACAAACATCTTCATCTTTCTGAACTTTACTTTTCTCATCTGACAACTGGGAATAATAGTAGATCCTATCTCATAAGATTGAGAAAATTAAGTGAAATAATCCACATAAGATTTGGCGACTAGTACCTCACACAGTGTGTTAACTGTTAAATATATGATATGTATGATATAAGGATCCACGAACCAACAGAAACAAAAATCTCCCGCAGTTGAGACCAGCAGGAAGCAGTCTATGTGGAGGAAACTGAGAGAGGGCCCCTCCAAAAGTAAGGGCCCCTAGCTGAAATCCCCCCCTTAGCAAGTCAGTGGGGCATGGTAAGCATTGCCTTTTCCCTGCAAGGTGTAAACAAGTTACAAGGCTAACTTTTACCTTTGCAAGAGGATGGGCATTTTGGGGTCACCTGAACAAGGAAGGGGGCAGAAAAGGGAAGAGGGGAGGTCTTGAAGTTACATTTGGCCTCCTCCCTAATTCCATAGAAGGCTCTAACCCTGCTCCTGCAGAGACCAGAGGGCGGTCCCTGCCTGGGAGACCTGGAGAGAGCCGAAGGGCAAGGCCGGGCTGCTGCTGCTGCTGCCCACTGGGTCTTCTTTGTTTTCTGTTCATGAATAAAGTTCTCGGGCTCCCCGAGGAAGGTTGGATCGGGGTGGGAAGGACGCGGGGCCTCTTGGAATCTTTTGCATCCAGGGATGTGAGTGGGTTTTTATATTTAGCAGATGACTCACCTTCAAGCACATTAGTCACTGCCTCCCAGCTCCGTCCTGGCAGGCTGGATGCTGGGGATCTCAGCTGGGTGAGATCAGACAGGAGATTGCGAGAAAGAGCAAGAGAGCTCCGGGGAGCTAAGGGACCGGAACACAAAGACAGGAGAGAGATCAGGGCCAAGAGGCAGAAGCCAGAGTCAGAGGGCGCCCACGTGCTGCCCAGCAGAGACGTCCAGGGTGGCAGGGTCTCAGCCTCAGGCATGCCCCAAGCACCCATCTGCAGAGGAGAGACGAAGAGCAGGGGAAGGCCCGGGGCACCTGTTTCCATCACCCACACCCTGGCCTGACACTTGTCTCAGGAGCCTTCCACGGGGTCCCCTCGCTGCCACATAGGTAGCCCCCCCTGCCTGGGCCCAGCTGCAGGCTGGCATGGGCAGACAGACAGAGGGCTGGCCATGGCAGTGATGGACAGCTAGGGCAGGGGTTTTCAGAGAATGCTACCAGGCCACACCTGGGACAGGACAGAGAAGGAGAACACAGGTGGGAGACACCTGCATTGCAGTAGGAGAGAAGCCCAGAGAAGGGAGGAGGCATTTGAGACTAAGGTAAGGGTCCCCAAGATAGAAGGCCCTTGCGGGCTCTCCAACCAGGACTCCGGGCCCACCCCAGGCCCCTGGGCCCACCAGATCTGCCTTCCTCTGTGCAGGGCCAGAGAATCTGCTTTTAACAGGGCCCCAGATGACCCTCATGCAAAAGGGCCGCAGCTCAGCCCAAAGCCTTCATTCCTACTTCCAACCCACGGTGGGGTGTAGGCAAGTTGGTGCTCTCCTCTGTGCCTCAGTTTACCCTTCTGAAAATGAGGAGCCTGTCTCAAAGGATTGCTTTAATATTTAAAAAAAGAAAAAAACAAAACACAAGAAAGGAAGAGGAAGTTTTTTGTCATGTTTCTCCTCCTAGCGAATTCTAAATACTTCTTAACTAGAACTGGGCCAGGCAGCAAGGGAGAACAAGCACACCTGGCTGGATCCCACAGCTCCAGAAACGCAAAGATTGTCCCCAAGCACCTGCCACGGGACTGTGCCCCATGGCTGAGGTCACTGGTCTGGGACGTGGGGCCAAGGCCTCCTTGGCCCCCGCCCCTGCAAGCTGCAGCCCCCACCCCTGCCCATCCCCACCCCTGGCACCACACAGCCCAGCTTGTTAGGGCTACTTTATCAATGAAGGGAGACGAGTACCTCCTCCTGGTGGGTCAGACTTGCTCCTCCAGACCCCCAACATGGCACGTGGGATGATCACCCCAGGGCCTGGAGAAGCAAAAGCAGGGGCAGTGGCAAAAGGCAGGGCAGACTGTGAGGGAGGAGGAAGACAAGGCACCTGCCAAGTGTGGGCGGCTGCTGTGTCCCTTGTTGTTCTCAGAGACCCTCAAGGCAGCTTCCACCATGCCCACTGTGAAGCAAGGAAACCAGGACCTGTAGATCTTCAGCGCCCTGAATTGAGGTCCAGAGCCCAGGAGGTTCCTAATTCTGCTGTGATGGCCCCTTTGCTTTCTCCCTGGGACCCTCGGGTCACTTACAGACCTACCAGGTCCTTGCCAATTCAGTCAGGATACTGACTTCCCCTTTTACCCAGAGAGGCCCCAATTTTAAAGATGTTCCTGTGGTTCTCAGTGTGGCACTCTGCTCCCTTGATTCTTGAACCCTTTCCTCCAACTCTAGTGACGATGGTTTTTCCAAGGCCACGTAAAACTCACCTCTATGAACCCCCAGGCGCACCCCTTCCCTCATTACCTTGCAGCCAGCTCTGCACAGCCCCACCCAGTTGTCACCACGTAGGTTCTGGGGAGCCTGGTAAGGGTTCTTTCTGACGCCCGTGGATTTCCTGGACTCCAGGCTCTCCGAGGACTGGGATTGTCTCTTTTCTTCAGAACTCTCGCACCTAGGGAATGCTCAGCCCTTGTTGATGGGGAGATTGGCCATGGAAAGGAAGGTTCCAGAAGCGGCCCAGCACAGGCCTGCACATCCCACCCTGAGATGCAGAAGACCAGCTCTGACCTGGGCTTGCCTCCAACCCTTCTTCTCTCCACAGAGGTGACTCAGTTGAGCAACCTGTCAGGCCAGAGCCCTGGGCTAGGTGCTGCAGGCAAGATGCTCCAGTGGAAACTGAAAAGCCCAGTCCCTGCCCTCAAGCAAGTGCAAGTTGTCTCATTGCTCTCCATTTTAATAGTTTACCTTCTGCAAGCTCCTTGAAGACAGGGCCATGGCGTGGGCTTCCTGGCACTGAGTACATATGCATGATTGACAGGTTGCAATGCAATAAAGTAAATAATCATGAAACAGATGCACCTGGCAGTGGGAAGGCACAGGGAGTCCTTGAAACCAGGTTTCACCTTCCTGAACTCCTGCCTGAGTTACTCTACCTAGGAAATGGTGACACCACCATCTACATCACAAAACAGCAGGAAGGATTACATGAGACAGTCCACATGAAAATGGCTAGGGTGGTGCTGGCTCATAGAACACATCCATAAAATGGCAGCTCACTAACTAAATTAATTCTGCAAGTAGTGAAAGCTATGCATGAAAAAGGAGAATGGGACAGTGGCTGGGAAATGGAGCACTGAAATAACAACCACCTACTATTGGACAGGCACCACACCCTAGTTTGCTTGCTTGGTCCATGTTACCCCTGTAATGCTCTCAGTATCCCTGTTTTAGAGATGAAGGAACTGAGGCTCAGATAGGTCAAGTTATCTGTCCAAGGACACACAGCTAGCAAGTGGCTGAGCCCTGTTTTGAAGGGACACTTGTCTGTCTCCAAAGTTGGTGCTGATTCCTTTAAACAACCATACTCCAAATGCTAGGGGAGGTTTGGGGGAGATAACATTTTTTCAAATAGAATTATGAAGAAGGTTGTGGGAAGTGTGGGGAGGGAGGGAGGAGAAGAGGGAAGGAGAGCTAGAAAGCAGCCTTGGGGCACTCCATTAAGAAAGGGTGGCTTCACCCCAGAGAACAGACTGGGGAGTGCATGATTATCATGGAGAAAAACAGAGGCCATGTCAAGGCTGAGTGTATCTGGCAGTGATCAGTAAAAGACTCTGAAGGTAACAAGGACGGGTGGTGCTCAAGAAGGCCCTTTGAAGACCTTTGAAATCAAAGACCCCACTGGCCAGGAGACTGGGCAGGACGGGGGCCTGGCAGAAGCAGAGGCCAGCAGTGGACCAGCTCCTCCTGCCCGTGCATATGTGAGGTGAGCACCCCCAGTTCTAGCAGCCAAACATGAAGTCCTGGGGACAAAAGACTCCATGCCCTTCCCTCTGACAGACACTGGGTCCTCAGATCAAAGTCCTGGGAAAAACACTCCTTCCTCCCCCACATCTCTCCTGGCTCCCTTAAAAACTCCCTCCCTTGCAGGGAAAAATATAAACAGGCAGGGATACAAGAGCTGGAGAAAACATGGAGAGAGGGATGTACCTATTGACTGCTGGTGGAGAGGTAGAATGGTGTAGCCTATCTGGAGGACAGTGTGGTGGTTGCATCAGAAGCTAAGTTTATGGGGGCCATAGGGTCCTGCAACCTCATTATGGGGTATACACTTGGAGGATCAGAGAGCAGGGACATCAATGGACATTTGCACACTGGTGTTTATGGAGGCAGTATTCAGGATTTGCAATGGGTGGAGGTGGCCTAAGGGTACACTGACTGAGGAACAGAATGGTGAACTGTAGTGTATGCATACAATGGAATACTGAGCAACTGCAAGAAGGAGTGAAGCTGTGAGACACACAACAAGGTAAATGGATCTTGTGGACAGCATTTTCGGTGAAGTATGCCAGAAATGAAAAGACAAACATTATAATGCCTTACCAATATGGACTAACTACAATGTGTAAACTCTGAGAATTGAATCTTAAGAGCACAGCTTATCAGGGGAACGCTTATTATAATGGTTCCTAGATTACAAGCTCTTACAGCAGTCACATCTATTACTGAATTGTAATAGCTATCTCCAAATTCTGAGATGCCGAGCTCTTTGTGTATAAACTGGTCAGTCTCTGGAACTTTGGGTATCTGTGTGACACCCGAAACTCAGAGCTAGAGCTCAGCAGCTATGAAAGTCAGTATTACCTCATACAGCAACTGTTAAAAAAAAGCTGAAGAAGAGTCCAGACTTCAATTAGAGATATGAATGAAGCAGATCTGGTTAGGACTAAGGCAAACCAGGCCAAAGAGTAAAGGAAGCTATTGACTGTGCTTTAAAAATTCAGCTTCTGTGTGCGACCAAGGGAAGAGATGTTTATTTGGTGCAGGATATATCTTTTCTGCAGCACACTAACTAATTTAACTTGTATGGTCGATTTATTCAAACACCATAATTACATGGAACTTTGAATAGGAAGTGAGATCTCGTAGGTTTGTACAGGTTAGTGTGAAACCCTGATATATCCAAGAGTAATATGGGCAGAGAATAAAAATATATTTGTAGGGCCCCCCTGAGGAACTGGGGGGAAATTCAGAAATATTGGATGTCCCTACCTGGGTTATTACTGATATTCTCACAAACATTGAGGACTAACAATTTTGTAGGATGAGCCCCCAATCTTGGGGCTTGCCCTGATGAAACTTGTTACTGCAAAGGAGAAGATAAGCCTACTTATAATTTTGCCTAAGAGTCACCCCCAGAGAATCTCTTTGTTGCTCAGATGTGGCCCCCTCTCTCTCTAAGCCAACTCAGGAAGTGAACTCGGTGCCCTCCCCACTATGTGGGACATGACCCCCAGGGATGAGCCTGGACCTGGCATCATGGGATCGAGAAAGCCTTCTGGACCAAAAGGGGGAAGAGAAATGAAACAAAGCAAAGTTTCAGTGGCTGAGAGATTTCAAATGGAGTTGAGAGGTCACTCTGGAGGGCATTCTTATGTGCTATATAGATATCCCTTTTTAGTTTTTAGTGTATTGGAATAGCTAGAAGGAAATACCTGTAACTGTCAAACTACAACCAGTAGCCTTGATTCTTGAAGACAATTGTAGCTTACATGGTGTGACTGTGTGACTATGAAAACCTTGTGGCTCACACTCCCTTTATCCAGTGTATGGATGGATGAGTAAAAAGATGGGGACAAAAACTAAATGACAAATAGGGCGGGATGGGGGGGATAGAATGATTTGGGAGTTCTTTTTTACTTTTATTTTTTATTCTTATTTTCATTCTTTCTGGAGTAATGAAAATGTTCAAAAATTGATTTGTGGTGATGAATGCACAACTATATGATGGTACTGTGAACAACTGATTGTACACCATGGATGATTGTATGGTATGTGGATGTATCTCAACAAAACTGAATAATAATAATAATAATAGTAAATTCCCTACTCAGGGTTTAAAAGGGGCTACTGTCTGGAAGACCTAGCATATCCAGTCAGGATTTCTCCCACTAAAATCGATGTCATGGAACACACAAGGAGAGAACAGGTTCCCATCTAATTTGTCACCCAGTCAAGAGGCCTCCTGGATGACCTGACCCTTGGCAGTCCCTGCCTGGTGTGACCAGGGGCCTCTCCATGGTGCCCCCTGCCTGCCCCACCAGACTCAGGGTTGCCCTGGAGGAGGTGGGGACAGTGTTTCCCTGCAATTTCCAATGTGCCCAGCAGAGCCCTCGACATGCAGTAGACGTTTAATTCTAGTTATTGAGAGTCTATCATGGGGATTGCCATTTAACACTGAAAGATGTTGCGACACTTTCCCATCATTTATAGTTTATTATTTACTAATTTGTGATTAATTAATGCTTGAAAATCCAGCCTTGGAAAGCAGAATAGGCACAGGAACTAGAGATTTCCTGGTTTTCTGTCTTGTCTAGGTGTTGTCCCTCATATACAGGAGCTGGGCCCACTTTTATGATATTTTGAATAAGAGAAAAGAAAGGAAAGGAATTTAAACGGCCTCAGGTCTTTTCTAGCAAGTGGAGTCTTTGAGGTTTGGGGCTGCCCCTTGCGGCTTGACAAACACAGAGCCAACTGCGTGCAATCCTGTTCTTAGAAACGCGGTAGGGCTGGGATTCTTGGGAGCTACAGTCCCTCTTACTGCAGAGTTGCTGCTGCCATCATCTGCCTGTTCTCCTCCTGAGTTTTCTACTGCCTGGGGTTGAGGAGGTAGCTTCCCAACATGTTCTGCCAGGCGTTTCCTCCTTACGTTTGCACCGAGATATCTCTAAGGCCAAGAACTGCAATCCAAATGTGTATGACTAGCTGATAATTCATCAAAATGTTCCATGCCTTAAAAGCCAATAGAAGTCTAAGATGTCCAAGGAGCATTTTAATGATTGTTTCTCCAAGTTTCTCTCTGCTCAACAAAAGGCTATTTGTTCTCCAGACCTAATGGACATTCTCCATACACAGAGGAGAGAATGGAACCCATGTGGGCTGGGGTCCAGGCAGCCAGTTGCAAGATCAGGGGCAGGGAGTCTGACCCTGGGCTAGATAGGCTGGGGCTAAAGTCCCCAGTCCATCCACTCTTGCATTTTTAATTTGGTGCAGCCAAGACAGGCCACAGCTAATGGGCCCTTCCCCCAGGCTGGCTCTACAGAGCTGCAACTGCATGGGGCCTATCATCCCAGCAGCTCTCCAGAGGGAAGCTTTGAGGAGACACTTCAGATGTGGATAGCTTTCCACTATACTCCAATTTCATTCACAAGGAGAGCATCAGTTTTGACTTCGGAGTTCAGTTTTTAAGAAGGACTGATCTGACTCACTTTCGATGTCCTGTACCTTTTATAACTATATGTGCTGGTGATTCTCTGGAATAATAAAATCCAAAAC
This sequence comes from Choloepus didactylus, assembly GCF_015220235.1. Lineage (NCBI taxonomy): Eukaryota > Metazoa > Chordata > Mammalia > Pilosa > Megalonychidae > Choloepus > Choloepus didactylus. The sequence continues at coordinate 127,319,709 of NC_051314.1, forward strand.
AATAGCTACCCTACAAGGCAGATGTGATCATCTCTATTTCTGCAGACCAGTAAATAAAAGATTCATAGAAGCTGTGATTCTATGGAACGGAGAGTGTCAGGTGTCTAAAACCATACGGCCTGTAAGGGGTCTTTCAAAGTCAAAAATCAATGCCAAATTTGTCTGATTGTGAAATCCAGGCCCTTTATGGCTTAATGAGCTTTGCCCTCAACTACAAGTCTTAATTGTTCAAAGGTAGAGACAATTATTCATGATATTCGCCAAGGCAGGAGAAGGGACTAACATATTTTAGAAACATTTTCAGTAGCATGAGGCAACCCAAAACAGAGAAGTTCTGATTAACTTTCAGACAACCAGGAATAGCCCCACTCCTGAAAATTCAGATTCATTTCCTCAAGATGTGACAGCTCTGTGATTTGTCACAAGGGGGGTTTCGGAGCGTTAGAGGATGCTTATACCTGCTCAAAGCTGTCTTCTATCTTTCTTAGGTTTTGAGTCCTCAACGGTCTATTTGTGTGCGGATGCATGTTAGTGTGTGTGCACCTGCACAGGGGCTGGAGTATGTAACAATAAGAACAAAATCTCAGGCATTATCTACACACATGATAGTTTACCCAAGAACAAAGAAATAAATCATATTGCAAAGGATAAACAGGATGGATTAGAAAAACTATTGAACGATTGGTGTGTTTCCTGGCAACTGAATAGCATGGTGCTGAAACAGAAATAAATTGACTTGTACGCATAGAATTGGTTGTGCAAACAGGCATGGTCTCAATTACAAGTGTATGACTAAGAATGGAATTAGCAATGAGCTGTTTTCCTTTTCTGAAAAGGGACACCATAAAGCCTTTTAGTGCAACATGGTTCTCCATTGGTGAGCCAATTTAATTAGACAGACACTTCTTGGATGGCCTTTCAGATTTCTCTCCCACAGCTTCACCTCTCCACGTATCAGCAACTGCTTCCCTGCTAAACAACCAGGCCTGTTCATCTCTGTCTGCCCACAGGCCTGCACAACTCCAGGTGAGGATAAACTCATTTATGGGGGATGGAGGATGGAAGCCCCCACCTCACAGTCTTCTAAGTGCAGCTAAAGAAACATGTTCCCTCAACCCATTTTCCCCAAATCAGGGAAGTCTGGGCAGACAGATGGATGGGTGGATGGGTGGATGGTTTGGATGGAAGGATGGATGGGTGGATGGTTGGGATGGAGGGACAGAGGGATGGAGAGATGGACAGACAAATGAATGGAGGCATGGAGGGATGGATGGATGGATGGATGGAGTTAGGACGGGAGGGAGGGAGGTTCAAGACATATATGATGATCAGACATAGTGACAATAATGGCTTTCAGAATTAGCATAATTTTAATCCTGATCCATAGATTTGTTTCTACTTTAGTAAGCTTACTATACCTGTATCTATACGCACAATTTGTCTATCATCTATATATCCTTAGTTCACAACTATATCCTAAGTTGTGAACTATATCAGACCCTTTTTTTTTTGGAAAGAGGCTGTAGATAAGAAGAAATAACTGAATTAAAGCATAGTATTTATGCAATGTGTGCATGTTTACCTCTAGACCAAAAAGACCACCACCAAAAAAAAAAAACAAAAAAAAAACCATAAAACAAAACTAATCCCCAAAGCACTTACATTTTGGGTTGGGAATCAAACTTACTAGGCTACACACAGGTTTGCACACCCCACCACAAATATGTACACAGCTGAGCCATCCTGGAACCTGCAGGTGACCATGGAGGCACCAGCACAAATTCATGAACTGCACGTTAGCCCATCCCCAACACGCTCCAGCTCAGACCTGAGGTTTGGCAAAATCCAAGACAGTGCAGACAGACGGATGAGCATAAAATCAAGATGTAAACGTTTTGGCTTTGCAGGAATCCTGAATCTCTCTCAGCCTGTGATTACTGACTTCTTGATGTGTTTACTCCTAGACTCTGGGACTTCATTTCTCTTCCCAGCCAGCTGGTGTTGAGTGGGAAAAGCAAACAAGTATTTCATAAAAGCTTCAGATGCTTACAACTCAGCTGACTAGCATTTTGTGAACATCCACTATGTTCTAATCTTTACATGACCTTGCAAGTGGGGACCCTGAGGCACAGAGAGGTTAATCATTTCTGAAGGTCACACAGCCAAGACTAGCCTGTCTGATTTCCACAGCCTGTGCTTTTCCCCTCCATGGCCCTGTTTGGGGAGATGCTGATGATGACCAGTATGGAAATAACTCTCAGGGAGAGCCCAGGGATGAACCTCACTTCCAACCCTTTGCGAGCTACAGCATGTCCACTTATTGAGACCACTTGGTTATTGGGCACACGACAAGGCCTAAATGCAGTATGAAAGGCAGGTGACAAAAGCAGGTGGATGCAAAAGTGAGTTAGGGGAGTTCCTCATTTTGAGAGGAGGCTGTAAGCCCTAACACTTCACCCTAAGGTGAGAATTCTGGCAAAGTCCCAGATAGGTTACCTGTGTACCCAGCTCTCCCAGGTCAGCCAGGACCCCTGCCTGTTGTCCAGGCAGGGATTCTTGACGTCAGCAATACTGACATTTGGGCCCAGATCACTCTTTGTTGAGTGGAACAGTCCCGTGCATTGTATGGTGTTTAGTAGCATTGCTGGTCTCTACCCACTAGATGCCAGTAGCACTTGCCTCCAGTTGTCACAACCAAAAATGTCTCCTGGACATTGCCAAATGTCCCCTGGGAGAAGAAATCACTCCTGGTGGAGAAGCACTGGTCCAGGGCCTCTGAGGGAACTGCTACAGAGCAGTTGCAATAAGCAGAGGCTGTAAAATAGCAGATTGAGGTTGCTAGACTACTGCAGTTGTCAAAGTAATTGGGCAAAGAGAAGCCCCCAAACAGAAAGGAGGTTTCTAGAAGCCTTTCCATCGACCAGCTCCTGGCCCCCCAGCCTGAGCACCATCCCACTGGGATAAGCCCCCAGGCTCCCCTGCTCTGAGGCTGGAGAAACGGGATAGAAAAATGGTACGTACCCTTTCAGTTTTCTCGGCATTTGATAGTTTGGGCCACGTGACTTGGAATTTGTGATGAACAGGCCAACCTGGGCTGAAGTTTAACTTTTCCCTCAACTGAAGGGAGGGCTGGCTAGGCTGGCTAAGCTTGCCTGTGCAAACAAGACGGCAAAGGGGTGAGTTCCTTCTCCTCCACGGAGCCAGCTGGAAGCCCCTGAGTGGCAGCCATTTCCCAGATGTACTTGTGAGGCTGGCTGCAAAGGAGCATTATCTCATCACCAGAGCAGACCCCCAGGACTTCTGGGTGCATGTGTTACAGACATCACCAAAGGATGGTTCCTGACAAACTCTCTATTCTGGATCCCTCACAAATTCAGAAAGCTGTGCTCTCCCCGGCCTGGGTTAGCCGTATAAAATGAGGAGAGAAGCTAGAATCAGGTGGTGTCCTCCCTGCACTCCAGAGAGGCCATGGCCTCTGCCCTCCTGATCTGACTCCTAGAGGCAGGCAGGGTCTGCTGGGGGCTGACATCTCCACAGCCAGCAGGCTCAACCCGCCTCTGAGGCCTAGTCCTCACCTCCCCCACCTCCAGATACCTTAGGAATTTTTTTAAAGGCCAAGTCACATCTGAGTCTAAATTCAGAGAAAACCCCGTTGCCCCATCCTGCACCTCCTTGCTCTCTACGTGTGCTCTTCGGCCCAGCAGCAGCTGCAGTGTCTGGGCACTTATTGGAAATGTAGACCCTCAGGCCCCACCCAAACCTTAAAAGCCCGAATTTTAAAGGGATCCCCAGGTGATCTGGTGCACACTGAGATACGGGAGGTGCTGTGTTCCTCTGGAAGCAGAGGGCCCTCTCGAGAGCTCCCGACCTAGGTGACTGTACCCTCAGGGGTCAGTGCCCTCGCCCCTGTAATCAGGCACAGGGTAGGCAGTTAGATGTACCCCAACAGCAAGGGTCTCCCCAAGAAGACACCACAGCTGCCCTTGTCAGCCAGTCCCAACAGTCTCACAAGACAATAGCCAAGAAGACCTTTCTCTCCTACCAGAATTGCGGCTGAATTATGCTTGCTCTGTCCTCAGCACATCACTATTTCAATACCACTTCATTTGCTTCATGACAGTGAGTGTCTGGATGTTTTATGGCTCATTTCTGGTTGTTTCTGGAAGAGAAACCCAAAGCCCCTAGCTGGAGAGGCAGCGGCACGCACCGGTCCCCAGGTTCAGCACCAAGCTCTGAGCGAGCCGGCGACGGACAGCGGCTGAGCTGAGGAGCAAAAAGACTCGGGGCCCAGCCTCCCCTCATTAGGTCCTGCAGCCTCTCTCATCCAAAAAAAGGCCTGGAAATCTCCAGGACCCCTGGATCAAATGGCACCTGTGATTATAATACACAGATAACACACAGACTCTGTTTTGTTGTGGTGGGAAACCAAGAGCGCGGGGAAGATGGGAGGGGTGGGGGGCCGGCCGGGGGAGGCTCTGCAACCTGCTCCTGGCTTTGTGCCTTGCTCGCCTTGCCCTGGGACTGGGTGGGCCACAGGCTGCTCCAGGCTTTTCCAGGTCACCTCAGGCCAGAGCTCTAAACCAGTGCTGCAAAGGGCTCCTGGGGGTCTGGAAGCTGTCCCCACCCTCCCTGGGCCTGTGCAATACTGAGAAGAACTTAGTGATACCCATCTGCAAAATGGAAAGAAAAGCTCTGCTCTTGCCTTCCTTAGAGAGCCAGAAAAATAAAGGAGGAAAAATATGAACCACAGTCCTCCACTGCTCAGGTGGGCTTCTCCGGCCAGGTGTCTAGCAGAGCTTCCACCTTTGGGAAGTGATGCTCCCTCTGACAGGTGCCTCCCACTTACCTCTGCCAATGTTTTAAGGACCAGCTCAAATTCATATATATCCCAGGCACCTTCCCAGGCTCCCCCTTGAGAATCACCCACTCCCATGCCCTCTGCACTTTGTTTGTAGGTCCAGTGTAGCCCCTTCTGTGGCTCTGGCTTCCATTTGCATTATTTGTGACAGAGGCAGCATCATGACTCTGGGGTCAGCCAGACACAGCTTAAATACCAGCTCCATTACAGACCAGCTCAGTGCCTGGGCAGTGACTTAACCCGTCTGAGGCTCAGGTCACTTGATTGTAAAATGGGTATAACAAGAATCATGCCTGCCTCCTAGGAGGGGTGTCAGGAATGAGCAGGCAGGTACTTTGTTCACCTCTGGGCACAAGAGAGAACTCCCGCCATAACCAGAACCGTGCTGCAGTTTGCACAGGACAATGCTTATGTGACATACTCCCTGGACTGGGAGCTCCCGAGTGGAAAGATCCATTTAAAAATCACCTTTGACCCTTTCAGCGTCTAATCTGGTGCTTTCACAACAGTAACTGCCCACATCTTGCTTAGGGGATTAAATGAGATGATAATGTAATGTAAATGAAAGCAACTAGCAACTAGCACAGTTCCAGGCACAAAGGACCTCAAGAAGCCTTAGGATCCCTTTTCTCAAGAAAATGATTGTTGTATTGAAAGCTTTAACTGCCTGAATTAAGGCTCCCAGTAAATAGGACCTAGTAAACAGTGGGAGCTGGGAATCCCTGAACCAAAAAATGATTTCAAAAGGGAACATAACTTTGGAGCAGTAAACGAGTTGCTTTTAATATTGGTTGTATATTCTCGGAATGGGTTCAAATCAAATCTTCCATGTCCTGGCCTTCCCTGGCCTGCAGGGAGGAAAAAGGGGGATAAAGGATGAGTTTCATGTGGAGGAGAGAACGCTGGGCTGGAGAAATGGCAGCCACAGAGAGGGCTTCAGAAGTCACACGCGAACTGAGGAAGGCAGGAAGAATCAGTCTGACTCAGGGCCAATGGGCTTTCCGGGGTCTGGGGACCTCCCGCTACCTCAGGGACCTCAAGATTCCAGGCATGGTGGAGAAACTGACTGCTCTGTCTCTTTCTAAATCAATGACCTTCCCCAGGAGTCAGACCTCTGGCACCTGGAGGTGAAAGCAGTGTTAGTTCCTGCTCCTCACCCTGGGGAAAGCTAAGCTAACACGCAGCAGAAGCATGCCCTGCCCACACGCAGCCCCCTTGGGAATCTGTCCCCACTATTCTCTCCTCGCAGAAAAACAGCCTGAGCAGCAGTGCTCACTGTCAATAAAAAGAAACGATTTCATGCTGGAATAAGAGGAAAGAGTGGCTGGCAGACGCAGGGACAACAGTTCTGAGAGAAGACCCCTGTTCCTCTCCTCTCTCCACCCCCATCCCAGGGGCTCCACCGGCCGCCACAAATGACAGTTCAGAGTTGTGCCATTTTGAACCCAGTCCCCTGAGAGGAGGTGCCTGAGGAAGGGGAGCTGCAGGCGATTGAGTGGTTATCCAGCCTGTACCTGGAGCTAACCCTCCTTCCTTAGTGCCCCCTTCCATGCCCCATTCCACGGAGGTAGAGAGCTACCTCTGGGGAGAATGCCATGATGGTGGTGGCATGTCTGCTGGGATGCCCACTAACCCCTCTCACCCACCTGGGCACGCAGTCAAGCTGCCCCTCCCAGCCCGTGGCCACTAGGTGATGCGGTCTGGGGCTGTTCTCACCAATGGGATGGGAGCAGAAATGGCCTGCAACGCCTACGGAGAGGCAGGTGGGGGTGTGTGGCTTTTCCACTGATTTTGCCACAGGGTGGAACCCTCCTACATCCCTGAATTGCGGTTTGGAGGAGAGCTGCCAGACCCAACTGGGGTTATGATGAGAACAAGACATAAACTTCTATTGGGCTCAGTCACTGGGATTTCAAGGTTTACCGAACACAGCAACTGGGATCACCTGCCCTGGCTGGAATAAGCACAATCTTCCATTCCAAGAAGTCTAAGCGAATGATACTGAATTGCGATTCTTTAGCTATCCGGTGGATACAGTACTCAGCTAAACGGTAGGAACCGCGGTTTCCTGTCCAGACTCTAAAACTATCAGGCCACATGATTTCAAGGAAGTCATTTCCTCTTTCTGGCCCTCAGTTCCTCATTTATAGGACGAGGGTATTGAACCACGTCACCACTACCATCGCCTCCTGCTCCAAAGAATCTGTGACACAGGCAACGGGGGCTCAATCCCATTCGCTACATCTACCTATCACTGAAACGTGAATTAATGATGTGTTCCGGATCTGCTAGGACTAGATGGCGAATTATTAGGGACGTCCTCCATAGTCCCTGCTTCTGAAAAGAATAGCAGAGATGTAGTAAAACCGCAAATACTCAATAGTGGGTCAACAAATGTTTGCTGAGCAATTACTCATTGATGGCTGAGGCAGTGGATGCAGTAAGAGTGAAATCTCCCGCAATTCTTCCCTATCCTTTCCCCCCTCCCGTGGACCCCCATCAGGGCTGCCAACTGCACAACACCCGGGTGCACTGTTCCTATCACAGTGGGGATAACAGCCTCCCATGAAGCTGTGCAGGGCCCAGCTGGTGCAGCTGAGAGTGGCAGCCGTGCCCCTTCTGTATCCTTGATGAACACACCATGTCTTCTCCCACCTGCTTCCTCTTGTCTGTGAGGCTACCTTTGCCTGGAATAACTTCACGCTCTGGGGTTCGTTCAAGGTCCACTGGAAACATCCCCTCCTCTGGGACCCTCCCCCTGGTCATCACTCCCTGCAGAAGAATTAATTTTTATCCCCCAACAGCATCAGTCACTCTGTTGCTTGGTTGGTTATTTACACGTCTGTCTTCCCCAGAGACGGTGCATTCCTTGAGTGCAGCAAATTCACCACTGCGGACACCCCAAGGTTTACCCACTGGTGAATTATCCCTTCGAAGGTTCTGATGGCTCCTGGGGCACCAATGTTCACTAGCACACTCCCTGTGAACATGCAACGTTCCCAGGAAGGGTTAAAATAAAGCAAATGCTAAAGTCTATGAATCCAGGAAAACCAGCCCAAGTGTGTGGTTTATTAAACCTCTTTTAACATGAAGACCTAGGTTAGGATTTTCAACAGAAGCCTTTCAACATCTGTGTGATCTTTAGCAAGTGACTTAGCCTCTCTGAGCTTCAAACATGAAAAAATAGGAACCTCACTTTGCCCCCAGGATGGCCCGTGAGGAACAATTGCCACTGAGGATGTGAAAGGACCTTGCAAGCTACAAAGCGCTCTACAGACTTTCTGCATCATAAGTCTTCTCTGTGCTGAGGAATCTTAGGTCACGTCGACGCTCATAAGCAGTCACGGCCAATGTTCCAGCCGTATCTATCCACCTGACCCAGTTTGGAATGGTAACTTTTCAGAAAAGCCTCCCTTCAAGGACCACATCACCTGGTCATCTGTCCAGCATGTGGGTCTCCTGCTATGCTGGTGCCAAGCAGGGCTCGGGACTGCCCGAGGTATGCAGGGGCTGCACCCAGAGCCCAGCACTCCAACTTCCACTTGCTTCTCTCCCACCCTGGACTGGGAATAGGGGAGAGGGTGAGAACCAGGATACCACCCCCCTCCTCCTGGCCTCAGTCTGGGGGAGAAGTGAAAAACCAGCCCAGGCTCCAGGAGCCAAAGGAACAGCTTGCACTGCCTGAGCAGGCTGGTGCCAAGAGGGGATCTGAGTCACTCTGTGACAGCAGCGAGGGCTGGGTGCCAGCCCCTCCACCCGGCCGCCTGCCCCCCCTCCCTTGCGGGCACTCCTCTTTTGTGCAACAACTGACACCACGGGCAGGGGAAACACAGCTCCCAAGCAGAGGACTCCAACTCAGCCTCTAGACCACCTGGCACTTGGGGGTGCATGGGGGCAGGGACTCCCTTTCCTTAAGTCAGGCAAAACCATTAGTGGTTTAACTGCACTTGTTTTTCACAGGATTGTCTTATCTCCCCAGATAAACAGTAAGCTCCCTGGGGGCAGAAACTATGTCTTATACTTCCATGCATCCCCAGCAGTGCCAAAGATCTTGGTGTGCTGACAGCAGACAGTCACTAAATTTTTGTGCAATTGATTTGATTTCACTCTGTGGCCTTTCAGCATCCATCCAGGTCAGGGGTTCTCAACACTGGTCCCACATCACCTTCACTCACTGAGGCTGATAACAAAATCTCAGGCTCTGCCACAGACCAGCTGACTCAGAATCTCCGGGCAGGGGTGTATTCCCAAACTCCCAAGAGAGTTTCAATGTGCAGCCTGAGTGGAGAACCCCTGATTCTGGGTGCTCGTGCCCCTTCCTAGGAGAGAGACAGAGAATTACTGAGTATCCCAGCCTGGCATCTGGCCTGGTGTTGATGAGGGTGAATTAGTGCCTTGGGTCCCCAGTTTCTCCATCTGCAAAAGGAAAGGACTTCCAAAAGACGTCTCCAGACCAACCCTTGACCTTGACCACCACATACATTCTGGCAGCCCAGGGGACATGTCTCCTGCCCCTCTGGCCTTGGCCACCTTCCCTTGGTGCTCACTCAGTACATAGAGCTAACCTGCCTGACCTGCACCTGGGCGTGGGGGCGGGGGGTGGGGGGCACTGTCCATCATTCTCCAGAAGATGCTTGAGGACGGAGTCTTGTTTTTTCTCTGTCTTCCAGGTGGTTTTAAACTTGGTGTAACGAAGGCACTGGAGCAAGTCATCCTCACACAGAGACCACTAAGAGCAGGAACACAATATCCCTCCCCACACACTCTCTGGGAACCTGTAGGTGTGATCCTGCCTGGAGGCAGAGGGCCCCGTGAGTCATCTGTTCCAGGCAATTCTCAAGGTTAACTGAGATGCCATTGCTGCCACCCTGAAAGCTCTTGTGTATTTTCTTCTAAATCACCACGATCCCGAGCGATGGGTCCTCGGTCCACGGAGAGGCCCGTGTGGAGGGAGGAAGCCAGGGGAGAACAGGATGCCTGAGCCACCCCAAGAAGCTTGCAGGCACAGATGGCGCCCATTAGAGAGGGAGGCCCTGCCAAGGCACAGGCAGCAGCCCACCCCACCCTCACCCACATCCCCTGCCGCCTCAAGGGCAGCCTGGGAAGAGCCAATCCTCTGTCCTGGAAACCTCCGCCTGGTCCCCACTGAACTTCAACTCTCTGCAGAGGGAAGGGTCAGCTCCGCTCCCTGCTCACTGCTCAGAATCCAGACACTCAGCCCAGGCAGTCGCTCCTTGTTGACCTTGAACGCAACACTTAACAGTGCTGAATCTCCTGTTAGCCATTTGTGAAATGGGCAGAAAAATTTCCAACCAATTCTTTTTTCCAGAAATTCATGAGTATATACTTAGCAGTTAAACATTTGTTACCATTTACCATTTACCTATGAAATCATAATAGCTCTTGAGCCCAATAAAATCATCCTGGAAAAGAAAACTGTTGAATGCAAATGGCACACATGACGCAGGCTGAGTGCTCCTGGCTTCTCTGAGGCCTGTGTGTGTATTACAGGTAAAAGAGCATGACACACATAAGGGTTCAAATTCCAGCTCTGCTCCTTGTCTGGGGACCGTGATAGCACCAGGCTCCTCATCTGTGGGATGCTGACATTGACGGCCAGCACACGGGGATGTCTGAACAGCACGGTGAGCAGGACAGAGGGGCACCCAATAAACAATAGTCATTAACATTATTATTTAACTCATCCAAGTCCCTGTGCTGAATGGGGCAAATACAGCTGGAGATGATCACACATTCATTAAATATTTTCCAACTTGCCTAAATCTCTCTCTGGGACCTTGCATTTACCTAATGCTGGCCAGAGCAACTTGGACTCCACATCGTTATATTATCACTCATCCTCCCAAGCTCTGAGAAGGAAGAAGAAAGGGCTTTTGAAGGCATGGTTCAGAGAGGTCCCAGAACAAGCCGAGGCAACAGTAACGGAATCTGAGTCTCCTAAACCTCATCACACACCACAGAGAGACAGTGCTCAGGACAAAGAGAAGGGCGGCCGCCAGCCCTGGGCTGAAACTCCTGGCAGCTGTTCCTGCTTCCCGGAACAGGACTGAAGAGCCTTGGAATGCTCTCGCAGCCGCGCTCCCTGGGCCTGGAACTGCCGGGCCCCGTTTCTCCGTGCCAGCCCCCGCGACGCGGCTCTCCCCATCCCTGAGAGGCAAACGCGTTATGAAAGCAAACACATCTAGATTTCAAGGTCCCTCAATTTTAAGTCCACAACCTTCAATGCACTTAAAATAATGCCCTCTGTTTCCTGGGGCCTTTACGTATGTGGGCAGAGGAGGGCTGAGCCTGCCAACCTGCCAGTCCACATCTCTTGCCTGAAAAATCCTCATTCTGAAGGTTGGTGCCCCACAGAGCCTTGAGTGGTTAACATTCATCATTTCCTACAGACGCTCTCATTTTATTTCTTTCAGTTGCTTTTTATTCGTCCTCTTAGCTCTTTCTCAACCCAATGGATACAGAGAGGCTGTATAAAGGCAAAGACCTGGGGGGGACTAGCTTACAGAGTGGGAAGGTCAGTCAGGGCAGAGGAGAACCAGGAGTGGGCTCATCACCAAAATTAGGAAGGAGGTTCAAAAGAAAGGACACTGCCCAACTCAATTCGGTTCAGCTCAACAACCACAGCTTTTGGTCCCACGCTTCCCAGCAATGTTCTAGGTTGGCCTTGTCCAACAGAAATAGAACAGGAGCCACATATGTAATTAAAATTTTTTAATGGCCACATTAAAAAAGTAAAAAGGAAACAACTAAAATTAATTGCAATAAAATACTTAAGTCAACCCAATGTACCCAAAATATACTCATTTCAAAATGTAGTCAAGATGGAAATATTAGTAAGTTATATTACATTATCATTTTTTCACACACAGTCTTCAAAATCAGATATGCATTTTATATTTCCAGCACATCTTGATTCAGACAGGCCACATTTCAAGGGGTCAACAGCCACATGTGGCTAGTGGCTAACCTACTGGGCAGCCAGCTTCCTGGAATTGAGGATGCAAAAGGAGTGAGGTCCTGGCCTTTGAAGAGTAGATATAGCTACCCAGACAATTCCAACCAAATGCAGCAAGAAGAGTAAGACTGAGGCCCCCAGGGGACTCTGGGGCACCCATGAGTGGCAACTTATTTGGTCCTACTCTTCCCAGCAATGTTCCAGGTTGGCCTTGTCCAACAGAAATAGAATGGAAGCCACATATGTAATTAAAAATTTTTAATTAATTAATTCATTCATTCATTCAAGAAATATTTATCAAGCACGCACTATGTACCTGTACCTACTGTAAACGCAGTGTGATAAGAAAAACACACAGGGACATTTGGGGGCTCAGGAAAGCTCCCAGATCAAGCAGGTCAGAAGATCAGACAAGCTAGGGGAGACGCGTGCTGAGAACCAGCATGGCTGTGTCCACTCAAGAGTGAGGCAAAGCCGGGCTGCAAGGAGCTATGGAGTCAGTGCAGACAGCAGGTGGACACAGGTGGCCATAAAGGAAACCAACAACTTCCGTGGCAAAAGGAAAAAGACAAGATAATAGCTTGAAAGAACAGTAATACTTATAACTGTTCTCATTAACTAAGTACCTACGACGTGCCCAGCTAAGAGAAGGTTTTCTATTTTGATGTTAGGAGGGGAACTAGGCACATGTAGTGGAAGGGAAGAAAGTCCAATCAAGAAGGAAAATTGGAAAATGCAGGCAAGAGGGAATCTGATGAAGGAACATCATAGCCGAATCCTAAAGGAAGAAGGTGATGGATTCCCATGAAGGAGTCGGTTTTGTGGACAAGGAGAGACACCTGTTCCTTGAGGCAGGAGAGAAGAAGACGGGGAGGATGGAGAGGAAGAAAGCTGTGGTCAGGCCCTGCCACTCCCCTGCCCCAAATCTTCCGTGACTACTGGATGGCAAGGGAATAAAATCCAATCTCCTTATATACGATTTTCCATGACCTGCCCTCTTTTCCCAGCTCTATTTTCCATATATCATCCTTCATTCCCTGCCTCTTCCATCTCTGGTGTCCTCTGGTTTTCTCCTCTCTTAAAACTCACCCTTATCCAGCAGCCCCCAAACCCCTTCTTATCAAAATCCAAAGACTCGTGGCAATGTTGTCTCTTCTACAAAGTCCACTGATCCCCCCCAGGGGGACAATCTCTCCTTCTCCTACCTGCCACTGCAGTATGCCTGGTGCAGGGCTCATATAACTCACAACACACGAGCAACCCAAGGGCAGGGCCCACACCTTAGCCTTCACTGTGACCCCCAGGACCTCACCTAGGGTTTAACATATATTCAATAAATGTAATCTCCATAAGGGCAGAGTCCCTGTGTGTTTTGCTTACCACACTGGGTTTACAGTAGGTGCAGGTACATAGTGTGTGCTTGATAAATATTTCTTAAATAAATTAATGAATAGGTGAATATCTGTCTATACAATAGACCAAAAACTCTAACACATCCTAAAATTCTTCTGTATTCTTCTTCAGTACATGATATGGGACCCTATCCACAGGAAACATTTAAATAATGCTATTGACCAGGTATGCAGTTGATGATAATGATTATTTGGATTTGTATATGACCTTTTTTCCAAGGAGATGCTCAAACACTTTAGAACAGAGGTTACAAGGTGGTGGCACGTAGCCTTTTGCATTTGAGAGGCTTGTGCAGGTCCTTAACCTTCCAGTTCCCATCACTCCCTATTGGCCTCTAGCTGGCTCACTCCTCTCAATTCCATCACACCCACCAGGTCCCTGAAGGTATACCAGTGTTTGGAAACCAGCATCTCCTCTTTGTAGATGGGGAAACAGAAAGATGAGGGTTTAAGTGGCTTGTCCCTCGATAGGAAGGCCCCATCCAGGTGTCCTTTCCTTTAGGACTGCAAAACTGCTCTGTGGGATCCTGCTACCAGCCACTGTTTTGCAAACGAACTTGGCTTCCTCAGGCCAGTTTCCCCTCACACAGCCTAGGCTGCATGTAGATTCTTGGTACCTGGTGAACTCCAGTAACCTCGGTGATAGCTATTCCCAAAAAGGAGAAGTCCTTGCAGAACAAATGGCAACTTCCCCAAATGGGCCCCTACCGTCTGCTTTGGCACACACTCCAGGACCAGGGGCTGACTTGACATGCCCATACATCAAAGCAAACCATTTTAAGAGATCCAAGTAACTTCGTGTTTTTGCCTTCGGAACAGCCCAAGCCTTTGATACTAAAAACTCGGACCCTGCCAAACTGAATCAAATTTTTTTCCACACCCCATTCCCAGGCAGCACCCACCCTGACCCCCCACCACCCACGTCTGTGACCTGAACAGAGAAGCTCACATTCCACTTACTCCTTGATTCTCTTTCCCTTCTGTGGGGCAGCAGTGTCCTTCCTTACACTGGCCAACTTTAGGAACCAGGCAATGCCCACTCAAATTGCCTCTGGGAGATAGAGAAAATCACAGCAGGGCCAGCATAAACCCTCAGGTGTGGCCTGATCAGTTATCCTGATGCTCTGCTCAGATTCCAACTAGATTCCAAGTAAGAGAAATTCAGTTCACCAAAGGGTTTGGGGAACCAAGAATAGTTAAGTAAAATGGGAGCCAGAGAAGTAAACCCTTGGCAACAGAGAGAGATTGTGCATTGCTGAAAAGAAACTCTTCAGATCAGGTGGTGGTTGGTGGAGTCACTGTGAAGATGGCACCCCTTGGAGTGCAGGACACTCGCAGTGACCCTGAGAAGGAGTGCTTGGAAGAGATGAGCTTTGGCACTCTGTGACCTCAATTCATAAATATTCAGTAAGCACCACTAACATACCTTGCAATGTTCTAGACTTTCTGGAGGATGAACACACTGTGATCCTCTTTTTCAGAGAACTTACCTGTTACAGTTTGCTAATGCTGCTGTTCTGCAAAACACCAGAAATGGACTGGCTTTTATAAAGGGGGTTTATTTGGTTACACGGTTACAGTGCTATGGCCATGCACATGTCCAAACAAAGGCATCAACAATACAGTACCTTCACTGACGAACACCAACGACGTCTGGAAAACCTCTGTTTGCTGGGAAGGCACGTGGCTGTCATCTGCTTGCTCCTAGGTTGCATTTCAAAATAGCATTCTTCAAAATGTCTCTCTCTAAGCTGCAGCTGCACTGAGCTCCTTCTGTCTAAGCTTTTATAGGGCTCCAGTAAACTTATCAAAACCCATGCTGAATGGGCGGGGCCACACCTCCATGGAAATAATCTAATTAAAGGTATTACCCACAGTTGGGTGGGTCACATCTCCATGGAAACAACCTAATCCAAAGATCCCAGCCTAATCAACACTAATTTGTCTGCCCCCACAAGATTTTATTAAAGAACATGGCATTTTGGGGGACATAATACATCCAAACCGACACATTACCATTCAATGAAGAAGATACAACATGTAGGCATATGCCTGGAATCCAAGGCATGGTACAGTGTGTGATATGAGAGGTTCAAAGCAATTACCATGGGGGAACAAAGGAGGGAGAAGCAGGTTTTATTCAACAAGGTTGAGATTATGGCAATTTGGAATTAGATCATTTTTTCCAAGAAGGCTAAGAAAAAGGAAATAGGGGACAGCCTCTGTGGAGACGACTCATGCTGAAAAATGATCTGATGTAGATTAAATGCACAGATACATTTTTTAATTTTCTTTTCAGCAATCATGAGAAAGGAAATGAGTTCATCCAGGAAGTAATTAATATTGAACAGAGGCAAATATTGACCCAGGCCAGGTAAGAGAACACCCAAAAGTGTGCAGATGAACAAGTGAGAGTAAAATCTTTTTAAGGAATGGGGAATTGGCCAAAAGAATCATGGATTCCCAATATTGTTGATTTGTATTTAAATTAGATTGGAAATAACAATTAAATCTCGAAAGGAGTCGTCAATAATTGACCTTCTCCCTCCTTTAATAGTGCTCTATTCAAGGAGCTCAAAGTATTTCACATTTTAATCTTTAGATCTCCACAACCCAGCTCGCTGTCAGGAACATAGTAGGAGCTCAATAAATGTTGAATGAATGAATAAATGAATAAATGAGGGGATAAAGAAATATAAGTTCATACAATTCATGTTCTAGTGGTCCCACCTACATTCATAATACTTACTTAATGTTTGGTCCAGATACTTAATGTCTCTGAGCCCTAGTTTCCTCCTCTGCAAAATGGAGGTAACTATAGAGACCTCCCAGGACACTTGTGAGGATTCAATGACATGGGGAAATACTTTGCAAACTGGAAAGCACTAAAAAACATTCCTTCTAAACTGGGATCTCATTTCTACAGTGAGGGAATACATGTTATTGAGAAACCAGGGAGCCACCCTCATGCCCCCACTGTCCTGTTTGCCCGTCTGTGAACTGTCCCATCAGATCCCTTTCCATGAGCAAGTATGCCATCACCACTAACTCCTATGGAGGAGAGCAGTAACAAAATTCCTGAGGAAAAGCGATAATCGGAACTGTCTGCATGGCCATTCTTGCCACAGGAAGCCCAGGAGTGTCGTCTCAGTCTGCTACGTTTAAACAGGAAGTTCATTATCCATACCCTGAGTTTTCCAAGCCCTAGAATTAAGATGTCAGCTGGAGATACAAGCTTTGTTCACATGGAAAAGCTGCTGCTGTATCAACAACTTTTATACACACACACATACCCAAGCATGCACTGTTGACACTTGCCTGCTCCTGACAAGATAACTGGGCCATGTGGTGACAATATTAATTAGACAATTGCTGCTGAAAAAGAAATCTGTAAAACTCTCCACCTGCTTTCCCATGTTACTCTGTTTGCAGACAACAAACAGCTAACAGGGTCTGACAGGTCAAAATGGTGGATGGTTGCAGTTTTCTCCAGGGTACAATTACAGAAGAAATATTGGAGATGCAGAAAGACCTGGACAGAATCCGAGAATGGAACCTGGACCCCAGACTCTTCTTTGCAAGGTACCCATTGCCTGGAGGTCGATCCTCAAAACCCTCCAGGCTCTCCAGCAGTTTTACTGGGGAGGTGAATGGCAGGTGAACGCCACCAGCTTCACACTGAGATGAGTTGGGTTCAAACTCCAGGTCTGCCTTGTGCCAACTGCATGATCTTGAACTGTTTAATTTACTCTTCTTAAACTTCATCCTCATCTATACAATGGTGTCATAATACCTTCCCTTTAGTGCTGTTGTGAGAATTACATAAAATCATATATATGTAACATCTATACATTAGCTATTTTTCCCTCCCCCTCCTCTCTAAGCTCTGGTCATGCCAGTCAACTCGCTTTTGTTGGAACAAGGGCTTTCTCACACTCATGCTTTGCTCCAGTGCACCCCGTTGCCTGGAATACCCACCCCTCTTGCCAATCTACCCAAATTAGACTCATCCTAGAAGGCCCAGATCACATCCCCCATCTTTCCCAAGCCCTCTAAGACCTCCCAGCTGAACGTGACTGCTCCTTTTCCTGAAATGCCAGAGTGACATTGCTAGTGATCTTTCCACTGCACATGGTGAAATTCCTTGAGAGTGGCAATTGGTTTTTATACATGTTGGTACTCCATTGTGGAGTGAGTTGCATAGCCTTGTATTTCATAAGTGTGAGACCATGTCTTATCTCATTCTTTATAGAACTTCACATGCTCTGAATGAACCAATCTGTTTCCCCAGCAGTAGATCTGTGGAAAAATCCCTCTGCCCACTGTCTTTCCGAAGCATGTAAAAATGAATCTCATCTGTGCCTGGTAGTAGTAGAAAAATCACTTCTTATAAAATCACTCAACATCAATTGACTCTGAAGTGAACAATATATTCACTTATTCAACAAGTATGTGAGTCCTGCTGTATGGTAGAATCCATGCCTCCCTCTGTAGTCATTTAAAATTATGCTCAGACAATGAGCTGGTTTCCAAGCTACATCTGCATCGGAAGCACCAAGGAAGCTTGTCCTGGAAGCAGCCTCCTGGTTTCCACTCCAGAACCTGCGAAGCAGAGTCTCCAGGCCTTAACCTGCATTGTGACCTGCTCCCTTCATGGGTCTCAAGTATGGTGGAGCTGAAGATCCAGGGCCACAGACCAGAGAGTTTACAGTGGCCATCTCACTCTAAAAATGAAAGTGCCATCTCACATAACTGAGGAGACCACTCGCCCAATGTCTGGAGGAGAGAAAGGAAATGAGCAAGAGGCTACAAAGGGATGTCTATGAGGATGAATTGAAAGAACCAGGATTATTTTGCCTGGAAAAGAGATGGCTATGGTGGTCCCCATTGAACATTCTCATGGTCTGAGGTGTTTCTTCAGGAATACGATAGTCACAGTTCTCCTCTCGGAGGAGGGCCTTCCAGGGGGCTATGGACTTAAAAGTTAGCACAGGAAGGAGGTTTGTGGGAAGATGGTGGAGTAGGGAGCTCCAGAACTCAGCCCTCCCACCAGCACAACTATTAAACAGGCAGGGACTACCTGAAACAACTATTTTGAAACTCCAGAGGCCAGACCAACACTGTACAGCATCCAGCAAAGAAGGGGAGGAAGAGGCTGATAAAACAGAACATACTCAAAATAACTAAAAGCTGGGACTCAAACAGAAATCTGCATACCTGTGTTCATGGCTGTTTTGTTCTAGTTGCCAGGGGACGGAAGCAACTCAGGTGTCCGTTAACGGATGAATGGACAAAGGAAGTGAGGTGTATACCTACAACAGAATCTTATTCAGCCTTGGAAGGAGGTAAAGTTCTGGAATACGCTACAGCACGGATGAACCTTGAGGACATCATGTTCAGTGAAGTAGACCAGACACAAAAGGAGAGATATTGTATGATGCCACTTATATGGATTAATTAGAATGCACCAATTCATGGTGTCAGAAACTATAGACTACAGCTTACCAGCAGCCAGGGTAGGGGAATGGAAAAGTGGTGATAATGGAATCTGGTGACACTAGCACACATTGTGTATGTAATTAACACCACTGAATTGTCTATTTGAAAGTGGTTAAAATGGGACATTTATGTTATATATATGTTACCAAAATAAAAATTTAAAAAAAAAACATAGAACTGTGCAACACAGTGAACCCTAATGTAAACTATGAACTATAGTTAATAGTTTAATTGTAACAATTTTGTTTGATCAAATGTAACAAAGCTACTACACTAATGCAAAATGTTAATAACAGAAAACTCTGTATAGGGGGGTGGGTGGATGGGGTTATAGGTACTTTGTACTTTCTGTATGATTTTTCTGTAAACCTGCAACTGCTCTAATAAAAAAAAATCTGGGGGAAAAGTGTAGCACAAGCAGACTGGGTTGGTGTTCCAGGGTTATTAAATGGAAGAGCTGGTCTCTGAAACCCTAAGAGCTACAGACTTCCATCTGAAGGTCCGTGAAGGTCTTCTGAAGGTCATGTGGAGACAGGGTGATAGAGTTCTGTCAGTGCCTTTCTCCTCTAAGACTTAGGAAATACATCTTTAAACAGGGACCCAGTTTCAATAACAATTGATTCAGAAAATGGCTCAAAATCCTTTGAATATGGAAGTTGAGCTGTAGTGTGATGTGAGAAACCTTAAGCACTGGGAATTCAGCCACTCATGATCTCGGGAAGTAAACTTTTCCACACACAGGCAGCATGATGTCACGGAAAGAACACTGAACACGGAGTCAAAAGGCTGGGATTTGAATCCGAGTTTTTCTATTTATAAAATGTAAAATTCTGACTCAATCCTTCAGCAGTTGGAGTTTTCCTCTTTCTCATCTGAAAATCTGCCATAATAACACCTTGCTCAACTTATTGAATCATTATAAAGGTCACATAGGAAAACAAATATTAAATCACCTTGTAATCAATAAATTCTCTTGATTTTTCTTTTTTTAATTCACTGATAAATGCAATTCCATAGGCTTTCCATTCATGCTACATTTGTCAAGTTTGCTCTTTAATTAGATGGAAACAATTCTGGATTTGTGTTATGTGAAAACAGTGTTTCTTTTCGAGTCATATTTTCCTGAGCCTATTCTTAGGGGCTTTTTAGCTAAAAGGAGTGGGGGAGATCTATCACATCCCTTAGAAACTTTAGAATTTTGTCTCCAGATTTGTTTTTTCTCTCCAGTCAGAAAGGCACTGACGAACTGAAGAAGGAGCCACTGGCAATAGGATAGTGATGGAAAATGTGCCCTCGGGTGACTGTGGCAGCAGGAGGCACTAGGGTCAGAGGTGAAAAGGGCTGAAGAAAGTTCCTTGTAACTCTACCCAACCCAGGTCAGACTCTGAGACTCTGGGAAAGGACCTGCAAACTTGTGCTCTCTCGATTCCAGATCATCTATCTGGTTGGAGAAATCAATACCTTCTCAATGTATGACAACCTCTTAGCGTTCTCCTCGGATTGCAATTTGCAGCGGGGCTGAGCACTCCACCTCCCTTCACCAGGGACAAATCCACAGAGACTTCCTCAAAGTCCTGGCCGTGTGAGTGAGCCCAGGTGGCCTTGAGGACAGGAGCACATGGAGCTGAAAGGGAAGGCGTTTCCCAGCCAGAGTATCTGATCCTGTTTCTCATGCCTTGAGTCATCTCTGACCTGTGGCCATAAGTCTTGATTTTCCCAGTTACAAAACGGAACCAACCACTTACAACTTAAAAGCAAAGCAAAAATGTTTCGAGGTCTTTAATCTATTATCATCATCACTACTACTACCTCATTTATCTTTATTATTATGAATAGCATCTGAAGCCTTTACCGTGTGCCAGGCAGTATAGTTTTGTACACATTATAAAAACACTTTGAGATGGATACTCTTGTAATTCCCTTACTATAAATGGATAACTGAGGCTCAGAAAGAGTAAGCAGCTGGTAGATGGTATGTGGCAGAGCTGGGAATCAAACTTGTGTCTTTAACTACGACACATTTATCATCTCTCCTGCAGGGAGTGCTATGAAGTCAAGGTTGGTTTTACAATGTGGACAATGAGCTTTCACTCTCAGAAGAAGTGAGTGACCATATGTGCTTCCATACAAGAGCTTACTCTAGCTTTTCCTTGAGCAGTGGGGAAACAGTGGGAAAGGGGAAGGTGACCTCCCTGCAGTCAGCCTTGGGTTGGGACAAAGGAGGGGCACGGGCTGTCCTTTCACCTGCACTGCTTTCCCAACGGATGCTTTATACAAGGGTTTTGAGAAAAGTCCACTCTTATTCAGTTGAGGCAGTAAATACACACCGGTTGTTTTATTCTTGATTATTATATTTTGTTCCATATCCCTAAAAAAAGAAATCTTTTGGGTGGTTCTATTCAGTTAGGCAAAACAAACACCAGCTTGTCACACCTGTGAATACTTAAGACCTGCACTTTTAAGGACTTGGCAATCATTAAATTAGTTCATCCAGGTTACTTTGCCAAGTAAATAAAACAGTCTGACGAGGCAACGCATCTTGTTCAGGACTTACCACGATAGTCATCTGTGGCCAAGGAAAATACCTGAAATACCTTTGCAATCCGTTTTTCCTTTTCTGCTTCTCCTTTATTAGATTTCCAGTGTCCCTGAAGATCCTCCCCACCTGTCTAAGTTCAGAAGCCTGAATTTCCTGGGCTTCCCGGAATCATCTGTAGACGCCGGCAGGGAATGTGGGGCAGGCAATAACCAGAGCTTCGACAGGGCGGACGGCTTTCAAACGCCCTGGCATGGGAGTGGAAGGGAAATGCTGGAGTGTGGGTCTGGGGAAAGGACCGGCACCCCGAGTTCTGCCGAGTCACGGGTCGAGACGGATCAGGGGAGAAACCGCCGCTGCAGACCAGCTGAGCTGCAGCAGGCGGCCGTGGCTGGAGCAGCACTGCAGCAATAGTGCATCACAGCAGCTGGAAACCTCCTCCTCCTCAGAGGGCCGACTCAGGGAGCGAGAAGAAGGAAAGCCATCACGCCTCTGAAGCACCTCCGAGGGCTTCACACCACACCTCTACGGAGCAGCACGGCTTGTGTAAGGTGTGTGTTCATATTTTCTTGATACTGTGCCTAGTGCCTCTTGCCTGAATTTATGGAATGTGAAAGTGCCTAGCTCTATCTCCCTCACATTTCTTCAATCTCTCCTCTTCTCTCCTGCCCCACAGCCACTGACTGATTTCAGGCCTCAAGCGGGGCAGACTGGTCCCCCAATTTGTTGGTGGTCTTGTCTCCTTTCTTTAAGTCTTGTCTCCCACTTTACTTTCCAGTTCAACTAGAGGGACCTTTCTAACCGGCAAATCAGATCAGATGGGCTGCCTTCTTGGAGTCCTTCACAGACTTCCCAGCACCCGCAGGATGTTGTCTCAGTTCTGTAACTTGTTATTCAAGGCCCTTCAAGAACCAGACTCCTCTTGTCTTTCTCTGTGGCCTCATCCATCCCCACTCCTGCATCCGACCGCCCTGTCCAAAGATGTTGAACTGCACCTGGTCCTCAGGACGGCCCTGCCATGTGGGCTCTCCCTTCTGCCCTTCAACTAACCAATGTCCACACATCTTTCAGGTCTCTGGGCAGATTCTCCTCCTTAACCACCCTCCCAGGTCCCTCCCATGGGCTACTGCACCTGTGCTTGCCCACGTCAGCTCCATGACTCGGCAGTGAAATTGCTGGCCTTCACTCTTCTGTTTCCTCCGTTAGACTGACAACCTTGAGGACAGAGACTTTGCATGTTCAATTTAGTCTTCCCAGGAACAGGCACAGAGCCAGCCCACAGCAGGTGCCCGGTGAATGCCAACTGGGTGGCAAAGGAGCTAAACAGGTGTTGATGCCACCGATGCCCATAGGGATGGCATCGAGCCATGGGCCTCCTTGATGGCCTTAGCTTCTCAAGCCGAGGCTGTGGCATGTGGAGCAGGGGTGGAGGCTTTGGGTCAAACCACTTGGAGCCAAATTCCACTCTACTACTTCAGGCTGTGTGATACTGGGGAAGTCACTCAAACCTTCTGAACACCAGCAATCTCATCAGGAAAAACTGGGCTCAAATGCTACCCACCTTTTAGTGTTGTAGTGAGGACTGAACGAGAGAAGCTACAAGAATTGCTCGAGCGCAGGGGCATAAGTTGGAACTGGGGCTTTGACATTTACTGGCCATATGACTTTGAGCCAAGTATTTAATCCAAGCCTCAGTTTTCTCATCCATAAAATGGGGCCAATGGCAATACCCACAATGCCAAACTTCCTCTCTGAAACATCAGGATGGGGAGCTTCGTCCCGGCTTTGCACCACAAGAGAGGAGGAGCTGGCCTGCGGAGGGAATCTGGGAGGTGAACCTGAGTAGGTGTGAACCAGCCCCTTCTGGGTTTTGTCTTCTGGGATCGCTTGGCTGCAGGTTTGATTTAATCAGTGCCAGTCTACCGAGTTCCCACTCTATATCAGGGCCCATGCTAGATGCTAGGAATACAGCAGTAAACGCAACAAAGTTCTAAAGAAATAAGCACCTTAAGATGTACAACATAATGTCAAATAGTATTGTGATATTCAGAAGAAAGCAAGATAATAGAGAGGAGTGGTCAGCGGAGGCCTGTGTGAGGAGGGGACATCTGAGCCGTGACCTGAATGACGTGATAAAGCCAAGATCACAGGGGAGAATGTACCCGAGTATGAAGAAGAGCCTGTGCCAAGTCCTGAAGCAAGAGTGGGCTCAGGGTGCTCAAGCAACCCCAAGGGCTCAGTGGTCAAAGCAGGGAGAGCAGCAAGGGCAGGGAGGAGGGGGATGGTCAGAGAAGCAGGCAGGGCCCCGACGTGAAGAGCCTTAGAGGCAAAGGGAAGGAGCTTCAATTTTCCTTCTAATGGGAAACCAGAAGCACTTGGACAGAGGAGTGACATTATCTGATTTATGTTTTAAACCACCCCTTTGACTGCTGTGTGGAGAGATGATGGTAGTGAGGCGGGAAGCAAGGAGAGCAGCTGGGAAGACATTCGGGTTGTCTAAGCAAGAATCGAAGGCAGCCTGAGTCTGGTGAAAGTGGCAGAGGGGCAAGGTATGGTTGGAAGCAGAATGTGCTTCAAGGAAAAGCCAGCAGAACTTAATGTCGAGGCAGAGGTAGGGTACAAGGCAAAGAGAGGGGTCTAGGAGACCTGGGGACCCCGGGAAGGAAGGTCTGGAGTGTCAATGTGAGCTGAGGGCACAGCTGCATCTCCTCGTCCTCCAGAGAGCGAGAGACTTGACCCTGTGGAGAGGGCTGGGTGGATCCAGTTCTGCCTGTGATCAGGAAGGCAAGTTCAATTCAGGGGGCGAAAATATCAGGGAGCCCTGCTGTGACCACAGGTCACGTCATGTGCTCCAGTTCTGCTTTATCACTGAAAGTTAAAAAAAAAAAAAAAAAAAAACTAAATAGTTTGAGCCCCACCTCTCCAATTGCTAGGTCCTATTTTTCAACTGGTCCAAACCAGGAGGGAAAGATTATTTCTAAGCTCCCTAAAGCCAAACACTTGTATCCAAAATCACCATCCTAGAAACCAACATGAGGTAAATAAGCCGTTCATTTTAAATGCACAGGACCCCAGGAGGGGTGATAGATTAAATGTTGAGGTTCCCAACCTGTAGCAGAAGTTAATAAGCAAGGAACCGATGAAAATGTATGCACCTCAAGTATTTCCTCCATGCACCTTCCAGGTCTGAATTATCTCTCGTCTTTCTGCCTGTCCAGAGGGACAGGGAATTCGCAGTGGGAAGGAAGCCCTCTCTGAGAAGGTCTCAAGGACGAGCTTCCTGGGGCAAAGAAATGGAGCCTTCTCCCCTCCTCCCTCCAGACTTGGCCCCACCTAACCGACCTCCCACTCACAGCCCAGCAGCAGAAAAGGACAGCATCAGGCAACATGGAAAGATCTATTCAGAAAGAGGGACCCACGTAATCAAAAGGCCGGAAAAATTAGCACTGATAACGGTCAACATGTATCGACCAGCCACTGTGCTGAGTGTTTTATGATCAACATCTCATTCCATCAGCACATGCTATAAGGAAGGTGCTTTTGATCTCACATCTCACAGGTCAGAAAAAACTCAGAAATGTTAAGCAGCCTGCCTGGGGCTGCGTGGTGAGGGAGGGGCAGCCAGCCGGACTCTACAGGCCAGTCCCTTCTCTACCCTCACTCCCCTCACGCCCTTCTAGAAGCCTCTGCCACCGGTGATCCAGCCGTCACTCTTTGCAGAATGTCTCTGCTTCCTCCGCGCCGATGAATGTCCACCCCCACCCAACTGTCAGTCTCTATTTTACACGGAGACAGGTGGGTCTTGACAAACGATAAATGACTGTGCAATTAGGCAGTGTCAGTAGCGAAAGCAGAACGTGTGGCTCGGCACCTGCTCGAAGTGTGACAGGCCGTGGTGTGACTCACGGGCCCAAGGCAGGCACTAAAGCAGTGTGCGGGAAGGCTGCCTCTTGGGGTCCTCATCTGGAGCAGCTTGCAACGCTTCTGGCTCGGAAGAGATGAGTTTGAGCCGGGCCCAGCAGTCAGATACTTTAGCCCTGCCCCTCCGTCCTAAACTTAAAAGGCTCAGGTACCTGCGCCTTGAAAGAAAGAATTCTTAGGCCAACTGATGGTACAAGCCAGGGGGCAGGTGGGGGCTCTGTCCTTAGAGGCTGCCCCCAGCCTCCTGTGACTGATGTTTGGGAAGGGAGCAGGGTGGGCAGATTCAAAGAGCAGATAATCCCAAAGGCATTTTTTGGGGGGCTTTAGGAAGTATTTGATGGTTTTTTCTATGATTCTTTTTTTTTTTTTAATGGAGAGTAGCTTTACTTTTCAGGGTATGCCTCAGAAATAGGCATGCTCTGCAATCCCTCAGTGGTTCCCCGTTGCCCTTAGGGGGCAGCTGTCACCCCCTGGGCCCTGCTCTCTCTTTAGCCTCATCTCCTGGCCCCATGGCCCACACCCCCAGCTCTCCAGCTATGCCCAGTAATACAGGCCATGTTAGCTATTTCTTTGGTCTTTCCCAGAATGCTTTGCCTTCCCCTCCTCTTTGGGTAACCAAACCCTCATACCTGTGGGAGCCTCCTCTGTGTGGTCAGGTGCACTTATCCCATACCTGCTCCCTGCTTCCTGCCCAAGGACAGGCCTGATTCCAGACCTCAACAAAGCATCCCTTCTGGTCACAGCTGGGAGGGCCCATGACCCTAGCAGGGCTCTCTTTTCATGACACTTGCCATATGGATGCTGGGTGAGAAGTCTCTCTCCCTCTCTGGATTCTCAAGCACGTGAGCCTCCTGCTACAGGAACTCTTCCTTTCTCCCGCTGCCCATCCTCCACCACGGAGCCTGCCTAGGAATGAGGCTTTCCCGGGGACAGCAGAGCTGAGAAGGGCAAGGAAAGAGACAAGTAGCCTGACCATTAGACTTGAATACCTGAAGCCAGTCACACTTGAAGCCCCAGGACCTTCCAGTTACTGGAACCAATACATTTCTTATCTCTTTCTCTTTAAGTTTGGTTTCTTCTATTTGCAATCAAAATGGTTGTGACTACCATATCAAGTACTTGCAGTTCTTAAATGTGCCTTGTCATTTTAATTTTCAGGAGTGCCTCTGCAAGGGCTGTTCCTTCTGCCTGCAGTCTCGAGACTGACCTTGTCCAGCGGGGCCTCGTCAAGACTCAGTCAGGTGTCGGTGCTTCCAAAGAGCCTTCCCCGCCATCCCCACGGACAGCCAGGGGGAACAGCCCCTGCTCTCCAAGTCATGGCAATGGCGCCTGGAGGGTGCAGGTGGCTCACTCACTAGCCCAGGTGCCCCCAGGGAGTCAGGGTTCTGTCCCCCATATCCTTAGGACTGAAAGGATGAGAGGCAAGGAAGAGTTACCAGAAAGCAGAGGGACAGCTATGTGGAGAGGTGCCGCGGCCTTGGTGGAGGACACAGCCAACAGAGACGGACCCACAAGGAGAACACAGAGAATGAGCACCCACCCCCACTCCCCTCCTGCCCTCCCTTGACGCCAGGCAGTCCAGGTGATGCATTCCTGACCTCCTGAAGGTTATAGAGCAGGTAGAGGAATGGAGAATGAATCTAGAGGAGGCAAAAGAAGACACCCAGCTTCCTAGAGATTTCCCTGTGAAAGGGATAGGTGGGTCTACAAGAGGGGATCAGTAGGCACTTTAAACCTGATCTCCTCCATTGAAAATGCTCCTTTGATTAAACTCTCCTCAACAGCCTTGCTTGAGTGTGCTATTTCTTTCCTCTCTGGACACTGACTGATACATCTGGGTACTGCGGCATTCCCTTCTCCTCCTGCCCCAGTTGAGGCACTTCCCTTCAAAGAGGCATAATTGCCCAAGGCATGGTATGGGAAGCAGAATACCGAGAGCTGGTCATTCCAAGAGCAAGAAGACTTGATGGCCTGCCCAGCCTCACGAAGAAACAGGGCAAGCGATAGACCTCCAGCCTCTTGCTGTTCACCCATCTGAGGCCTCTTTCCTCTACACAACATGGGGCATTTGCTAAGAGAGCCCCCACCTCTAGCCCATGGAATGTCCCTACATATCATTGTTTCTGCACACAGGGGTTGTCTGAGTGTGTTTCTTAGAGAGAGGAGGAAAATCTGAAAAATATTAAGCTATGCAGACCTACTCCTCCAAAGGAAGCAGCGTCCCCAAACCAGACTGGGCAGCAGTGAGCCCAGGAGCTCATGTGGCTGCCCAACTCCAGAATCACAGAAATGCCAGCAGGCCAAGTGGCCCTGGCACCAGGGCCTATAGCCCATGCTCAGCGGACCTGCTCCTGCAGCAGCAATGCATGCCTGCCACCCTGCTGCACCAATTCTGTGGAAGGCATGCTAGGCTGAGAGCTGCAGGACTCCAGTGCCAGCTCTGCCACTTGCTGGCTGCACGACCTTAAGCAAGCCACTTTCCCTTTCTGGACCATGGGTTTCTCCTCTGCCAAAAGAGAGTATTGGAATCTCAGCCCTTGAGGCGACTTATATCTCTATTTCTATATGGTTTTGTGACTTCCTAGCAGTGGTTCTCAGCTCTTTTGGTGGGGCATTTTTGCACAGTGCAGACTGTATGCTGCATGGTAGAATGGTTAGCAGTCTTGTCCTGGCACTAAATGTCATGATGACAGCCCCAACCCCGTGCACACATTTCCAAACACTGCTTGGAAGGGTGGTTCTGCCTAGGTAAAGATTTCATCCAGAAAGGGTGAAGAGATTCCAGAGAGAGCTTCACTTTCCTCTACAACCCCCTTGAAGAAAAGTAAGATGTCTCCACATATCTCCAAGAAAATGCCCAGATAGTTTAGTCCTGTGCCGGCAGGTTATCTCAGGAAGTAAGAGCGAGTGGGACAATGAGCAGTATGTTTTGGATTCTGCAGAAAGAAGAATTTGATTCCACTGCATCTGATGACATGGCTAATACTAGTCAACAAAATGTGGGCAGCAGTTCCCAAGGAAAGTGGATGTAAAACACTACCCACCAATCCAACTGTAAAAACATTAACTTGAAGACCTAAAAGACTAGTACTCATAAGACATTTCTTTTCCTCTGCATTATCTATCCTTTTCAAAATAACTTTATATGCATTTTCGTAATAGAGCCTTGCAGTAAAGTAAGAAGGATTGGTCTTAACAGCTTCATTTTCCATTTGACCTGAAGGCACCTGTCCAAGGTCCAACCAGAACCTCATTCTTCAGCATGCTGGTTGGAGGCTCTTCCATGTTTCAGAAAGAGGAGAGAAGTAAGGGGCATGTCAGGAGGAAGGTGGGAGGGGGTCTTGACACTTAAACTGGGCTAGAATGGAATTCCTCTTATCTCTGTTCTCCATGGGGCTATGCTAGGGGGCCCAGGGAGAAAACTGGGCTGCAGAGGACCAGCCTTGGACAGTGCCTAGAGAAAGAGGATCAGTGGCTCAGGGAAGTGAGACATGAAAGAAATGGGGATGGGGCAGCAAAGGTAACTGAACCTGTTTAAGGAGGCTTCCCAAAGGGGCAGAGGATCCTGAGCGAGCTCTGGATCTGCACGAGGTGGGACTGGGAAGGAAGCGAGACAGGAAGAAGGACAGGACTTGAATTGCATTTATTCATCCCGGGTGTGTGAGGTAGGAAGAGCAGGGCACACCGAGCAGTCCTTGCTTGCGGGAGTCCGTTCGGGGGCCATTCATGAAGAATGGATTCGTAGGAGGAGCTCGTAGATGGACCCACTCTTCTCAAGGCTTTGAGCACCACTGCATGTCCTTCATCCCAGGCCTTGGTATCTACAGCCATCCTGGTCTGCAGGTTGGGGGTTCAAGGCCTGAACCTGCCTCAGACCCAAACTTTAGCCGAGAGGGCACCGACTAACTTGGTCTAGACTCAGTCTTCCTACCAACGAAATCTCTACAATTCCACTCAGGCCAAATAGCTCAAAGAAGAAAACCTGAGACCTACGGAGATTCAGTGAGCTAGCGGATTAAGCCTGGACTAGCACGCATCATTGTTTCAGTCATCAAAAATTCATTAACTGCCCATCTGCAAAAGGCACTCTACAAATTCCCTTGAAAGGGGAATGTCAATAAGGCTTCCTTATTCCCCGCCAAGTTTTTATTAATTTGCTTATTAGGTGAGAAATATCTACTTGTCTGTATTTAAAGAGAGGAGCAAGAAAATGCAGGGATCCTAGCCTCCCTCTTTCTCCGTAAGACACGATTTCAAGTAATAAGCAGATCCACAGCAGATGGACTGGTTTTTAACACTCCTGAGGGGGAGAGGATGGAGCCAGTCTGTCTCTGTCTCTCTCTAAATCAAGAGAGAGAGAGAGGGAAAACGTGAGCCAGCCTGAGTGTGTGCGGGTACGCGTGTGTGTGAGTGTGTGTGTGTGTGTGTGTGTGTGTGTGTGTGTGTGTCTGCAGGAAGGAGAGGAAGGAGGATAAGGGTGGAGGGAGAGGAGGAGAAAAGAAGGAGAACAGTGAAAGGGAGAGAAAGTAATGGGTCAAACCCAGAAGGCAACACAAGAAATATGAGGACAAGGAGGCCAAAGGATTAAACAGACACGGAATGGATGGGGCAAGGAAAGGTGAAGAAAGCAAGCCATGGAGTGAAGCAAAACACAATCCAACAAAAAATGGAAATCATTAATCCTGGAACTCATGATTCTGAACTGATACCTAACCAATTAATTGGTCTTCTGAATAGAGAACTTCACAAAAGGAGACCATCAGTAAAACTAGCTCATTAAAGGGTACCAGGCAGGATTCAGGAAAACTGGGACCCACTTCTGGCTCTGCTTCCACCTGGCTGGGTGGCCCTGCAAGGTCCTCTCATCCTGAGCCTATCAGGTAAGGGAGTCCTTATCTGTCAGGTAAGGGAGTTGGGTCAGCTGAGGGTGAAAGTCCTTTCCAATTCTCACTGCCGCTGTGAAGCTGAACAAACAAAACCAGCAGTCACTTAAAACTCAAGCACTTCAAGAAAACCAGGGATCATATCACAAAATCCTGGTCCTAGAAAAAGAAGCCTCAGCATCTTCTTCAAGATGTGCCAGGGGTTTATAAGAATTGAAACATCACAGTTCTGTGATGGGTACGTGTAGTCAAACCTGGGCAGGAGTGGAACAGGTGACCTCGGGGGGGTGCACTGAGTCCCCCAGGTGTGCAAAGGCTCTCCTGGGCCAGACCTGAGCCCAGTCACACTTCAACCACCAGCAGACCTGAGGAGGAGAGGGTTTGGGGCAGCCAGGCTCTGACAGCTCCTGGGGTACACCTTGCTCTGTGCTGGCACATGTTCTCCTTGGAGAATTCTGTTCCCAGCCTCTCCGGCCCATGCTTCCTCACCAAGAGGCTCAGTCTCCCTGCCTCCACAAGACTGAGCTCTTCCGTTTGGTTGGTTGGTTTTGCTTTGTGACTTTTTCCTACTACTCTGCCATGCGCTCAGAATTTACAAACATTGCTATGAATGGTTCTGACCAGTATGCACACCCATTTCTCTGTCAGCTAACTGGCTTATTTCGTTTGACCAGAGCACCGAGAGAAGACTTCCTGTATTCAAATCCTTGCCCTTCACTTCACCAGTTGTGCAACCTTGGACAAGTTACATGATCTCTGTGTCTTGGATTTTTCGTTCTGTAGAATGGGGATGTTAATAAAAAAAGGCCTACCTCCTGGGGCTGCCGTGAAGATTAAAGGCATCACATGTACAACACTAAGAGCTGCGCCTGTCCCACGCTCAGGGCTTAACAGATGTCAGCACTCAGTACTAAATTCTAACACCCTTTGTAACCCAAGACAACACCGTCAAAGATTATTTCCAACGTAGCTTTTGGATGACAAGTCAAGCTTCCACTTGAGTCACCCCTCATGATGACAACTGATACAACAGCATCTACTCTTTTCTGGAATCAAATCCCTAAAATTCAACCTCGATCCCTAAACAAGCTGAAATGCATTAAATGCAGAGTATTAAAATTCCCTGTACCTCCCTTGTCGGTGGGCAGCAAACCTGCTTCTCTCTGCTCAGTTCCCTGTTGAAGAGTGAGTCACATAGATCCTCTCTGACAACGACTCACATTTTTGCTATAATCCATTGTTACTCTGCAGATTTTTCCTCCCTCTGCTCTCTGCCTGAGATGTTCTAGCTGCTTTCTTTCACAAGATCTTTTCACATACCACGTAGCTGGAGCTCTGTTTCCTTTTATATTTTGTTAACCCTTCCAAGTATCCATCCAAGAGAAACAGTACAGGAACAGCTAGCTTCCAACCGTGGAGAATGAGCAGGCTTGGGCTTGCTGTCCCAGGCCATCATCAACTGCCCCATATGCTGCAGCAAAGTGCCCTTGGTTCCTCTTGCTAAGCAACTTTGACCACCTTAGGTTGAAGGCTCTCGAAGGATCTGGATTTTCCAGTACCTTCTCCACACAGTGGCCAGAGGAGCTTTGTAACATCATCAACAGCCCCCTCTCACCTGCATGTTAAAACCCCTCTGGCCCAGGACTGCCTTTCCCACCACACCCTCTGCCGTTTCCCTCCTCTCCTAACAGACTCCCTCCCCAGCCCTAGCCTTCACCCAGATGGAATCATCAGAATTATCCACAGCTCTGCAAAAGTACCAGGCCAGCTCACACTTCCTGCCTCTACACATGCTCTTCCCGCTCCTAGGCTGTCTGCCAGAGTAGCTCCTACTTGTGTTTCGGCTTCTCACCTCCTCCAGGAAGCCCACCCCAGCCCTGGCAGGGGGCTCTCCTCTGTCTTCCCTTAGTTCTGGCCCATCTCTCACTAAATTTGAGTTGTTTAACTTGCATTCTCTACTCGACTTAGAGCTGTCTGAGGGTGGAGAGCATCTCTTCCATCTCTAAAGTCCCAGGATCCCCCAGAGTGACCGATAGCCCATGAAGAACGTACTTGCTTGAGTTAAAATGGAACTGAGCTGAATAGAAGTAAACAGCACTGGATTTTTCTGCTGGCCTAAGAACTGACACAAAAACACCCCAGGGAAAGCAAGCTTCAAGGAAATGGGAGTCAGCAGGTCCTGACAGGACATGTAACACCTGACTCTCAGCCTAGTGGTTCATCTTCTTTGCTCCCTGGGGGCCTGTGAAGCTACAGATGCTGAGAGATTGAACAGTGCTCAACTTTGCTAGGAGTTACCTGCTTATAGATAAGCACAAATAAATATGGTTAAGGAAAAAATGAAATGTCAGTTTTAATTCCTTTGACATATCCAAGAGATAGTCTAGTCCAAAGCTTTTGTGGGCTAGTAGAAGTTCTGGGCTTATCTGCAAGCTTGGGTTAAAATCAGAGGTTTAAGATGCTATGCAGTAGAGCGGGTCTATAGGAGTCTTGCTGATTCTGTTAGCTCTCCCCTTTCCCATGGCTCTTTGTCCCTCCCCTCTCCATCTTTATTCTTTGCTTCCTAGAGCCTGACCCAATCGCTTGGGTTATGGAATCCCCTACCTCTTCTCCTGTGTCCTAGTTATTTCTTTGGGTCCCTGATACTACAGAAGCCCCCTATTAAGATTAAAAAGCAACAAATCCAGCATGGGCTGTCAGCCAAAAGAACCTGGCCTCATACAGGCACAGCCAGGCACACATATGCACCCAAGCCAAATTTTTTTAAAAAGGCAAATGTTCCCAATTCATGCAAATTTTCTTAGATACACTATTTAGAAAGCCCCATCCCATAAATCATCTAGACAAGAAAAGGGCTTGGGAAGTAAGAAAGGAGCTAAAGGAACAGATCACCTCCACAACTAAATTCTAAGAAACTGCTGATGTTGCTTCTGGTATCAGCTCCCAAGCTAGCAAATGTTAAACCACTGCAGCATCCTAAAGGCAGGGAACAAAAGTATCTGTTTCCCTGCTCAGGAAGACTGATATCCAGACAAGTGGGTTTCTCCTAAAGTACAAGAAACCAGACAAAACCAACGGCACTACTATAAAAAGAGATGAGTAGAAAGTTTCTAGACCACATCTGAAACCAGAGCTCACCAAAATCAATTGTGACTTGGAGGGAAGGATAACAAGCTGGCAGAAAACTGGCCGAGATCCCTAGCAGGAGGTGACAATGGAGGGCAAAGGACCATGGCAAGGAGAGTTCTGCAGCAAAGGCAGGAAGGGCTCAGACGCCTCCAGTACCGGGACCTCATCCTGGTATCTGCGGTCTCCTCCAGGGCCCAGAAATGGGCATCCATCGGGGATCACAGCTTACCACCTTTCAGGATGGAGAGATGGGTGGAAAGTTGAGAGCTCAACTATAGCACAGTAATGTTATGTGGGAATTCTGGAGATTTCATGACATCTCAACTTCCAATGTGTTGCTCCTTGCTTCAGGCCTCCTTTGTAACCATTACACAGAGTCCAGACACTGTGTTAAGTAATTTATCTCATTTGATCCTCATAAGAACTCTCTGAGGCCAGTATTTTTATTAACTTCATTTTACAGATGAGGAAGCAAATCCTTAGAAAGGTTAAGTAACTCACTGAGATCACAGAGTGTTAGAGCAAGGACTAGAATACAAGTCGGACTAACTTCAAAACCTGCACTCTTAACCAAGAAAGTTAGAAAAAATAACAAGTCCATCAGGAAAGACATGACGAATGAGCCCTTAGAGTATATGAGACATGTACTCTAAGGGGGCAAGTGTATCCCAGATCATCCAAATTCTCTTAACTTTTGTCAACCAAAAACATTTGCAAGATGGTTGGCCTGGGGAAGGGTACAGTCTGTGGTCGTGAAACAGAATATTTCTCTAAATGAAGATAACTGGCCCACATAAGGACATAAGTACTGTACCCAGGATGTTTAGAAATAAACTCTTGGCTGGAAGTAGAAGACATAAGGTTGGGGAGAGGGAGGGGAGGAAAGGGAAAAAGAGCCTATATCTCCTTCCCTTTTTCATTAAAAATTTGCAGAGAAATGGTATCAAATTCTATCCTTCCTCCTCTATAGCAAACATGGGATTGAGATCACAAAAACCAAATTCATCCGGAAAATACTTTCCAAGGGAAATAATCAGTCCAATCACAGAACTTTGGCAAGCAGGAGAGATTTGGAGGAACATCAAGAAAGATCTAAGGCTAATGATATTGGTCAGCAAATTGATGCAGCACTGCAATCCAATAAGGCAGCAAAATTCAACTTTAATATGACTTGCAAAGTTTCCCGAGTTGAGGCATCCATCACACTGTAGGTTAGAAGAGTGATGAGCTCCTTGTTTCTAACCCTGTGGGTCCCAGAGCCTTGGTCTTAGGAAGCTGTCAACTAACAGTCAATGATCCCAGGAAACAAAGAGATGGGACTGGCGATGGGCGATGGACAGATGGTGGGTGAGGCAAGCAGATGAAAAACGGAGGCTGAATGTTAAGGGAAAAAAAAATAGCAATAGTGAAACTGTTTGTCTTATGGAACACTCAAAGTATTGGGCAAGAATTTTCTGAGAGCCACAGGTCGCCAAGGCTTGAAGGGGCCTCGAGATGCCATGCAGCTCACTCCCCACTCTGGATTCATGACTGCACCCACATCATCCCAGATGACTATGGCCTTGCTTCTTTGAAGATTTCCCACAAATATGATTTCACATCTTTCCTCAGGAAATTAGGTTAATTTCTTATCACTGTTACACAGAGAAATGTCTTTCTGGAGTTAACCCAAATCCTTCCTCCTCAACTTAAACCACTACTTTATCTACTGCCTCCCAAAGAAAATAATAATTTCTTAGCACTCTACATGTAAAGAACAATTCCATGCTTGAAGACCAGTAAGTGACCCTTCAGTTTTCACTGTTTCAAACTTACCAATCTTAATTCTCCCAACGTTCTTTCAGACCTCCTGTTTTCCAACACCCTACCCATTTTTGTTTCTTTTAAAATTATATTTTGGGCCCAGAAAGAGCTCAGAAATAATCTAGCTCACAGCTCTGCCACTAGGGACTAGCACTCACATCCAACACAACCCAGACCACATCCTCCTAGAGCAGAGTTTCTCAGCCTTGGCCACTCTTGACATTTTGGACCAAAGAATTCATTGCTGTGGGGTCTGTCCGCTGCACCATAGGATATTTAGCAGTATCCCTGGTCTCTAACCACTAGATGCCAGTAGCATCCTAACCACCTCCCACCCCAATTGTGATAACCAAAAATGCCTCAAGACACTGCCAAATGCCCCCTGGAAGTGCACAGTTGCTCCAGTTGTGATGGTATCTGGTACAATCCATTTCTTTCTTCTGTTTGTGGAGTCATGAGGTATACCCCAGGGTCAGAACCACCCAGGAATTACCCTTCAGTTCCAGCACAGTATACGTTGACCACACTTGGGTTCTTCTCCTTTCTCCAGCAACCCCACCTGCCAACTAGCCTGACAGGTCAGCACTGCACTGAGTCCTAAGAAGAGAACCAAACACAGCTTTTCTTTTTCCTTCCTCAGCAGCAGCGACGGTCCTGATTAATCATTCCACTTCAGGAGGCTCATGTTCTCCAGAAACAGGAGACAAGGAGCACAAGCTCGCCTTGGAGTGTGTGCATGTCAAAGTCACGAGTGAAGCTCTTCCCACACCAGTCAGTGGCTTTGCCTGCAAATCCCACCTGCTCCCTGGAGCGCTAGTGCCATCACGTCAGTGTAGAAAAAGGTGGGAAGGCAGCGCTGCTTTGGCACAGCTCCTAGCTCTAAAGGCGCTAAGCGTCCAGCCTTTACTACAATTATATTGTTGAAAATAGTATTCGTGAGCATTTTCAGTGCTATGAATTAGCTTCAGTCAGTCTCCACAGGCTGCACAGGAGTAATTGCTGGGCAAAAGCCTCTGTGCTGGTGTTTTTGTAGAGCAATCAAAAGGAGGATCAGGTCCCTGCCTGCTCAGTCTTGGGAGATGGCATGCGGGGGTGGCGACAACAAATCCAAGCCAATCATGTGCTGTGCAAAACCTAGACCACAGCTGGAGTCCCCACGCTCTCCATGGATGGGGTGACCAGAGGAAAGCCTCCTGGACTCCTGCTTTCATCCACTCGGTGGCCAAAGAGACGGCGGTTAAAAACACCTCACCTCAGCAGAAACCAAAGCCTCAAAATTCAAATGATGCCCAGTCCCACCCTTCCCCATCAGTGGATAACAAACATTTTACTGTGGTTCTTAATTATTATTAATTCTGATTCTTAAGGGGCTTTTTTCCTCTAAATGACCTTTAAGAATTTCACACCAAGGTCTCACATACAAATGGCGGTGGGGGTGGGGTTGGAGCAAGAGCTGAGAAAGTGACCATTTTGCAGTTGGAGACGATCAGGAAGGAAGCCCTGTTACCTGGGCAGCAGCACAGCGAGTCATGGTCTAGATGTCACTCATTTTGTTTCTTAGACCAAAGACTCTGCCACCTAATCGAGGTCCTATCATTGGATGTACACATCAAAGCTATGTAAATTATCACCCTCCCCCCTTTTCTAGTGGAAAACAATTGCCAAGTCTAAACAAATGGCAAGTCCAAGTGAAACCCCAATTTTGTGTGAAATCCTTTCCAGTCTCAGATGCTTCGGCATTGATTTGAAGAAGCTTTTTTTAAAATATATATATATATATATAAAGTATTTTTTACAAATAGATTATTTTCAACAAATTATAAAATAAATTTGCCAATCACTTCTCTGGTAGGAAGAATTAGTCCATGTGCTTTTCCTTCATTTACAATTTAATCACCAAACAGTGTTTTTAAATTATCATTTGAGGATGATGAGCCTGTTTAGCTTTAATGAGCTTTGGGAAAATTTCAGTGTTTTTTTTTTTTCCCATAATAATTTCTATTTTAAAGTAATACACCAACATTACATAAAGGTTTGGAAAAGAGAGAAAACACACCCATAATTTCACCACCCTAAGAAATCAATTTCCTTCCCATGGTGAATAAAAGCATTTTCAAGGAGAAGTGCTCAGCAGCTAAAGGTCATTAATCCAATCAGAATATCCCTATTTTAGGAGAAGGGCTGGAAGCTCAGGTCACCTGAGAAAATCGAGGCACGTTATAGCCCAATTTGGTAGATGCATTTTGAGGTAGTTTGGGAAAAACTCTTAGTCATCCCATCTGTTTAGCCTGTAGCCTAGTAAGAGTGTTCTCCCACCCCTGCTTACAGACTCTAGCTTCCCTCCTGTGTCCTCTGATCCGACAGTTTCCTCCTCCTTCTCACCCTGTCCGTTTAAGGCTGGACGCTGCCACAGCACCCAGGGGAGGCAACTGGTCACACCCAAGCCTGGGCCTTTCACTCTGCCCACTGCTGCTGCTGAAAAAGCACAAACCACAGTGGGTGGACCCCAGAACCCCGCAGCCACTTTGCAGCACAGCCCTGCTGACTGAGGGCTTAGCCTTCTTGCAGGCAGGCTGCAAAATAATCCCTTGCAGAAGTCTCTTCCATGCAGCACAAAATGGAGACTAGACCACCATTTGGCTATTTAGGTCATTATTATGAACAATTCATAATAACCAAATCACCCATAGTCAGAGCACAAAGGATAGTGGGGAATTGAAAGTTTCTGTAATACATTAATTCCACTGAGACAACCAAATCCTATGCTTTCACCCCAAAACTTCCCTTTCCATGGGATCAAGACTGGTGTTTCCCAAGCCTGTTTTTCAGTCCTGATGCAGGTTTGAACAGGCTGAGTTGAGCTTAGAGAAATGGAGGAAGGGAAGTAACCCAGCTCCACCCAGGCCTCCATCCTTGGCTTAGCAGAAGCCCCCACTCACACGTGCACACTTTCTTTCCTTTTCTGCCCTCTTTCATTCCAGAGCCCTCTGTCCACCATGCTCATGCCACAAAGGCAAAAGGATGACCCATAATAAGAGAAATGTAGGGTGGTAGGACCTACCTCCGATGTGCTCTGGACACACAGGCATGTTGTTGGGGACACAGGCAATGCCCCAGCACTCCAGCCACTGCCGGCGCCAAGTCAAGATCCCCAAGTGTGTTCTGAATGACTGTTTCAGGCTGGTTGCCTAAGTGAAGCAACTATGTTTTAATTTTCTCTCTTTTTTTAAACAAAGTACCACCTGACTTTTTACTCTGAAAACAGGGTGGGAATACCAATATTTAAGTATAACATGTGCCCGTAAATAATCACAGAATTAAATTTAAAAAGAAGCATGTAACCTGATAAGGGCCCGAGAAACAAAATACAAAAATTCAGCCTTCTAGAGATAAAAAAAAAAAAATCTCATATTTGATTGAGATTTTCATGGTTTTATTTCTTCAGAAATTGCTATCAAATATCCTCCCTTGTTTCCAGTTGGCATCTTGAGTATAGTTCCCAAACCCTTCTATCTGTATGTTCCTCTTCTGAAAATACGTGTACTCTTTGAGACTCCTATCAGTTCTCTCTGCGGATTCCTGATGAGTCATTCAGTCACAATATTTTCCACATAGGAAAGAAGAAAGGAAGGAAGGAAGAAAGGAAGGAAGGAAGGAAGGAAGGAAGGAAGAAGGAAAGGAGGGAGGAAAGTACTTCTTGAGTTTTATTCCACCTTTCCTTTTCAGTCCTTTCAGTCTTGCGGCTCTAGGGGCAGCGAGCATAAATCTAGAAAGACTCCGCCAGTTCTACCCAACTCCCCTCCCCCTCTCCAAATGAGGATACATTTTACAGAACAGTGCCATGACCGCCCTCTGTCACCATCAACTTGTGCTCATTTCCAGACTCCAGGATTCTTTCTGCCTCAGCTTCCTAATTCCCATTCTTCCCAGTGTCATTGGTGAATTAACCCAAACCCAAGGGCAGAAGTGCTGAAACTGCTTAAACTATACTTGTAGCAAGTCCCAAGGGGCATTAGAAAGGAGGCTTCTCTGGCCTAAAGCCTTCTAGAACAGGCCTCAGCTGACAAGGGCCCAATACATGGAATTGGGCACATTTTCCAGACTTCTCATTTGTGCACAGGACTCGCAGTAAATAGTAAGCCAGCGTTAATCTACCTTGAAAGCCTCCTAGTGGGCACGCTAGTGCTTTTATCAGGAATCTGAATCTGCAGGTTGGGGAAGATATGTATCCCAGGCAGTAAGGTGTCCTGCCACTCAGAGACCAGAGAAACCCAGGGTCCTGGGTAGGGGACTGTCATCTACTAGTCAGGCCTCTCGCTTTGGAAGCCGGGCTATTGATCCCTAATAAAAAAGGCAACTCCACAGTCCAAAGTAAAGTCTGCAGAGCTGCAGAAGGCCATGATTCCACACTGCTTTCTGCTGCCTTTGTATTAAACATGGCAAACATGCTTTTCCCAGAGACCTGATAGGTGGGAATGAGGAAAACGAGCAGCTCTTACAACGAAGTGACAACGAAAAACTATGAGCCGAGTAACTCAACAAGGTGGAGAGGTACAAAAAAAAAATCAACCAGCCAGTAAAACTGTGGCTCACCTTGCAGAGTGCTCCCAGAGCAACAAAGCATCTGACAGGGACAGGAGAGGCAGCCAAAGTGCCTGGTTCCCTGCTCTTGAACCTCACGAATATCCACCTCTGACCAAAAGCTCTCATTTTCAGGTCTAGCCCCATTTTTGGGGGGTTTCACATCTATATTAACCTGCCTAGCAGTGGGTAGGATCTCCCTCACCTTCAAAACCCTCCCTGCAGTTGGACAGGGCACATTAAATCCTATACTAGTGGTGGGAAGGCAAAATGCCAGGGGTCACTCTGAACATTGGGCTTCTTGGCTTTTTCCAGCCACCTCATTCCCCTGCTAGACAACTGCCTCCGTGGAAGGGCCACCGCCCAGCCTCAAGCCTGAGCTGAACAATTTTTAGCTTCTTACACTTTCTATGGGGATCCCTAGAGACCCAGGAGAGGTTATCCAAAACCACTGTAACAGACCACATCCACTGAACATTTACAATAGGCCAGCAACATGTAAAATGCTTTACATCCATGGCCTCCTTCAGTTTCTAAACAGCCCTATGAAGGAGAAATCATTGGCGCTGTTTTGCAGATGAAGAAACAGAGGCTCACTAAGGATTAAATAATCTGTCCAAGGTCAAATCCCCCCCCAAAAAAGAAACACAAGCTCCTTTTCCCAAAAGGAGCAGTGGACCTTAGTGAGAAAAAAAGGCTTGGCCCACTAAATGGTTATAATAAATAAAAAACCAAAACCAAAACAGAAAATAACAAGTATTGGCAAGGATGTGGAGAACTGGAACCTTTTTATGTTGCTGTTGGGAATGTAAGATGGTCCAGCTACCTTGGAAAATAGTTTGGCAGTTCCTCAAAAAGTTAAACATGGAGTTACCATAGGGCCCAGCAATTCCACTCCTACGGATACAACCAAGAGAAATGAAAACATTCATACATGTAGATGCAAAAACTTGTACATGAATGTTTATAGCAGCACTGTCCATAGTGGTCAAATAGGGAAACAAATGTCCATCAGTAGATGAATGGATAAACAAAATATGGTATGTCCATACAATGGAATGTTATTCAGCCATGAAAAGGAAGTATGATACATGTTACAATTTGGATGAACTTTGAAATCATTATATTAAATGAGCCACCTATTGTGGGATCCCTTTTATTGAAATGTCCAGTGGAGGCAAATCCATAGAGATGGAAAGCAGATTAGTGGCTGCCAGGGGCAATAAAAAAGAGTGACCCTTCTCTTATCCAATATTATTCATTGAATGTCTGCTACGTGCCAAGCCAGGAGTGGGCATGTGGAGGGGATCAAAACAGCTGTGGTCCCAGTGCAGTCAGCACTTACAGTCTGGAGGAAAAGGGCAAAAGGAACCAAAGAACAGTGCAATGATAAGAGACAGGCAAGGTGTTCTGAGAGTGCAGGGCAAAAGTACCTAGCCCTCATAGGGAAGGAGCTCAGGGAGGCTGTGGGAGGGAGGGACGTTTCACCCCTGACCTGGAGGAGTGGGAGGAGGCAATGAGGCAAAGATGGGCAGGAAAATATTCCATGCAGAAGGGATGCCACCTTCCCTGGTGCTTGGCATGTAGTAGGTGCACAACAAAATGTGTCACCTGAATGAATGAACAGGCTGGGCAAACCCTAAAGTGAGAAAAAACACAAAAATAAAGTCTCTATGACCAAAGTTAAAAGTTTAAGGATGCAGGTGAGTGGGGAAAGATGAAGCAATCCGGGTAAACTGAGGTCCGAGCACACTGGGCCTGGTAAGCCACATTTTAAGAAGTTTGGACTCTATCCAAAGGACTATAGGGAACCATTGGAGGCTTTTGGCTACCCATTCTGGAAAAAGAAGTAGGAGCTTTCTGTACGACTTAGATATAATCAAAGAAGGAAAAACAAAGCCTCTTTTGAAAGTACATATGGGTTTGAGAGGGGGCTGAGAGGAGAGGGGCTGAGAGGAGAGCTCCAGCCTTCCACTAGAGGCAAAGAAGGGCAGGAACAGGACTGGAAACCCACAACATCAGGGTGCAGGGAAACTAGGTCATTTCCCAGGAGCACCCTGGGAAAACCTGCACTGCTTTGCTTTGCCCACCCTGAGCCAAAGGTTATGGGAGACTGACCTGGCGCTGTGCCTCTTTTGTGTGCCTGGGCCCCAGGACAGCCTGTGTCATTTCCACAACCTGTGCTGGGCTGGGCAATGCTCGCAGTGCAGCTACTGGTAAAATCTAAGGACCCGACCAAGAGTGTGATTTCAGGGACAAAAGTCCTTGCAACTCCCCAGGTGGTGCTGATGGACAGGAGGAAGGAAATTAGCATTTATTGATCATCTACTACCTGCCAAGCAAGGCACTTTCATTCTCTCAATGACTGCTAACCACATCCCTTCATGGAAGTTATTTCTGACTCTCATTTTACAGGTGAAAAGCTGAGACTTGAAGGGTAAATACTGAACCTAAGGTTAGGGACCAGGCTCAAGTGTAAACTCTGAACCTTCTGACTCTACATCTTATGCTTTATCTTTTCTTTTCTTTGTTTTTGGATCTTGGGCCCTGAGAGTAGAGTATAACACCTACCTCGTTCATGGCCTGATACCTTCAAAGTCATCATAAGGCACTTCTATGCTGTTATCTTACATGGTTTCCCCTTCATCCTTGACCCTGATGCTCTCACTCCCTTCTTCTCAGTCCTGTGACAGTGCCCACTCTAATGTAATGGATCTGAGTCCTTG
Source organism: Choloepus didactylus (assembly GCF_015220235.1). Taxonomy (NCBI): domain Eukaryota; kingdom Metazoa; phylum Chordata; class Mammalia; order Pilosa; family Megalonychidae; genus Choloepus; species Choloepus didactylus. Next base: position 127,362,033 of record NC_051314.1, read on the forward strand.
GTACTTAGGAGTCCTGGGGCATAGATTGTATTCTGTTCATTGTGAACGTGTTTTCACTTTACATCAAGAAACGTGTTACAGAGCTCCTATTTACCACACCTGGCGTTTTTAAAATCCATCCATTGAGCACATCGCTTCTAACTGTATACATTTTGCCACACTGGCTGGGACCCACCCACAATTTCTATTCCCATAGCAATTTCACCCAGTCTGCATCCAACTGCAAGGGTCATAAACAACATTGTGATGAACATCTTCATACATGCGTCCAGACCTGCGCACAAGTTTTTCTGAGGCAAATGCATAGGAGTGAGACTGCTGGATCATTCAGGGTATGCAAATTATTGTTGCCAATGTCCTGTGTCAATTTTCACTCCCATCAATAGTGCATGAGGGCCCCCTTTTGCCTACATCCTCCCAAACACCAGAATTGAACCCATTTTAAAATTCTTCCCAATCTGATGGATGTAAAGCAACATCTCATATTTTAAAATTAGCATTTATTTGACTACTCATGAGATAGAGCCTCTCTGCAAGTATTTCTGAGCTATTCACCTATTTATGCACTTTCTGCATCTTTTAATTGGCTTCTTAATTTTTTCTAAATCAATCACTTCATTGATTTTAGATACTGAAAATATCATCTCTATGACTGTCAGCAGTCAGTTAACAAGTCCATGGTGTCTTCCATTGACAGAAATCCTTAATTTTGATCTTATACTTTCCCCATAACTAAAGCTGCCTGTAATTACTCATATCATAAATGAAAGCAATAAAGGTATAGAAGCCAGTTTCTCCCCTTTGGATTCTGAGAATAAAGCATAATATTAGCTAAGTGTTGACTTACTGTCTTTGTTGAGGTTTTCCAGTTGACTTCAGCAAGTCAGTGCAATATCCTATTTGCCTTTAGGTTTCTGAAACCTAAAGGAGGGCAAATAAACAGCATCTAAAGTTCTCTCCAAAATCATCCTTGGAAAAGTTTGTAAGTGTTTCTCCCAATCTCTTGCACTAACATTCTTCGGAGATAATACAATTGTGGTGGCTCAATAGGTAGGTTCCCCAAACCGTGTAAGTGGGCATGTCTATGGGTGTGCTCTGTTTGGGTGAGTGTGGGCAAAGGAGATCTATGCAAGCACCCAGCAGTTCAAGTTCACGTCCCGACTCAGACAATGTTCACTGTCCTTGAGAAGGCCATCTCCCAGCCACAGTTTCACATCTGTAAAATGAAACTCCAATGTAGGTGGCCAGACCAGAACACAGATCCAGGAAACACTCTCAGAATCTGAACATGTTATTTAATCCATTTAAAAAAAAAACTGCTAATTCTCCATTTTATTCTATGTGGTATCTTAAGAGGGTCAGAAACTTTCTCTAAGTTACATGCATCTGGAAAGACAGGGCTGAAGGTCATCTGATTTTGGTGAGGCAAGACAGGGAGAAAGCAGACTAGGAAACTTGTCTTCCAGCTTCGACAGTAATGAGGCTGCAAATAAGCTGATTTGCATAATTCACAGTAGTTATGTTCTATAAAGTCGACGCAAACACTGAATTAGTGAGTACTGAACCACTGCTCCTACAGGAAACACAGAATTAGGTTCCTGGGAGCCTCTGGGCACAACATTTTCATCAATCAATATATGACCTTGTTTTATGTGTGTTTCTGTTTAAAGACACCTTATTTAATTTACAGTGTTGATTATTAATATTGAACTCTCAGCCAACAGCACAATAACTAATGCCTAAACAAAGTTTATCTAACATATCACAGAGCCTTCCTGCACTTGGGGACACCAGACAGCTTGGGGACCATTTTAAACAATGAAATCACCCACAAAAAGCACAAAAGGTGAAAAACACAGCACTAAATATACAGCAGAAAGGACACCTGTTTACGAGATGAGAGCTGAAACAAGAAGACAGAACACCTCCTTGTTTGACCTCAGCTGGAAACACGAGTGTCAGGTGGCTCAAGTTTTTCTCCAGTCTGCACATGTCTATGAATGACAGTTTAAAGTGCTGCAAGGGGTTTGGGGGTTACAGATAAATTTTAGCAAGTAGGCAAATTCACAAATATGGAATCCTCCAATAACAAGAATCTGCTATAATTTTTCTGGACCTGAAGAGGAGAAGGGTCAAATCCAGTTGATGTACCAATCTGAACAACTTCACTAAGGTAGGGGATGGAAGGACCCAGAGCTGGGAACAACAGCACCATAACAAAGCCAACCCCTTCTTCCCTAGATTTCAAAGACATGGCACTCTCCTGCTTTCTTCGGACTGCTCTCTTGGAGCCCCCAAGTCTCCCGCCTGGACCCTCTTTGCTTGTCATTCCAGGTCTCTCACCTCAGTGGTTGTGCCAGTTTGGATTTATTATGTCCCCCCAAATGCCATGTTCTTTGATGCAATCTTGTGGGGGCCGATGTAATAGTGTTGATTAGGTTGGAACCAATTGGTTCAATGTTTCCATGGAGATGTGACTCAATCAACGTTGGGCGAGGCCTTTAATTGGATTATTTCTATGGAGGTGTTGCTCCACCCATTCAGGGTGGGTCTTTATTGGATCACTGGAGTACTTTAAAAAGAGCTACACAGGTCCAGATGGAGAGCTGCTGCAACTTACAGAGACATTTTGAAGACGGCCGTTGAAAGCAGAGTTTTGCTGACGCTTTGGAGGTACTAGCCCAGAGTTTGCCCCAAGAGGCTGATACAGAGACATTTTGGAGAACACCATTTTGAAACACAACCTGGGAGCAAGCAGACGCCAGCCCCGTGCCTTCCCAGCTAACAGAGGTTTTCCAGGCACTACTGGCCATCCTCCAGTGAAGGTATCTGATTATTGATGCCTTACCTTAGACACTTCATGGCCTTAAGAATGTAACTGTGTACCCAAATAAATCCCCTTTATAAAAGCCAATCCATTTCTGGTGTTTTGCATAATGGCAGTATTAGCAAACCAGAACAGTGGTCATTTAGGAATGCACATACAAAGCCTCAATTACTATCTGTGTTGTAAGGTCTTCCAAATCTGTGTCTCCAGCCCATACACTTCATATGTACCCATATACTCAATGGCTTATTCTGCATTATCAAAAATCATTTGCTTCTCTTCACCAAACCCACTCATCTTCCTATGTTCTATATGTCAGAATTCAACAATATTATCTTCCAGCTCCTCAAGGCAAAAACCTGGGAATCATCCTTGATACTTCCCATCTCCCTACCCCCAAACCACCATATTCAGTTACCATAGTCTGCTCACTTCACTTCCTAACACATCCCAAATCTATCCACTTCTCTTCACAGCCCAGCCATGTGACGCAGCCCAAAAGCTCCATCACATCCATAGCCTGGATGCTGCAACAATTTCCTTACTGGTCTCCTTCATCCACTGTGGCCACCCAACTAATCCACTCATCACACTCAAGCCAGGAGAGATGAGCTTTTCAAAATACAAATTCTATCATGATAGTAGTCAATGGCTTCCCACTGCACCTAGAGGAAATTCCTATAGAGCTCTCCATGATCTGGCGCAGCCGACCTCCCCAACTTCATTTTGTGCCACTCATGCCACCCCCCATTCCTCTTACTCTCTAAACTCTAGCTGCACTAGCCCACAGCACGTCCAGGGTTGAGAAGGTGCAGGGCTTGCCCTGACCTCAGAACCTTCACACATGCAACTTCTTCATCCCAAAATGCTCTCCTCCACCGCCCACCTGGCTGCCTCAACTTGGTCATCAGATTTCAGCTCAGATGCCCCTTCATCTGGGGAGATGTCCTTGTGCTCCCAGACCACGTTAGGTGCACATACTATGTGCTCCTTTTGTATTCTCCTACACACCTCCCAATGCCCTTATTTTTAAGTTTTTCACATCAGTCTTCTCCATGACATTGCAAGTTCCCTGAAAACAAGGACTCCATCTGCCTTGAATGTTGCCATATTCCCCATGCCTGGCACAATGAAGGCCCTCAATATAGATTTGTTGAATGAATACAAAGGGCTAAGTTGAGAGGCTCAAACATATAGACTAACATCTGGGCTACCATGTCTTGCTCAACCTTGTCTTCATCTAAGAAATCCAGTTCATTGCACTATATTGCAAACAGAGTAGTTCTGTTCTCTTTGTAAAACAAAGTCATATGTTACTCCTTGGCTTAGAAACTTCCAGTGGTCTCCTACCTTACTCAAAGTAAAAGCCAATGTCCTTAAAATGATCTGGAGACCCAACATAATCTGGCCTGCTCCCACGAGGTTGGCCTTCTTGCTGAACAGGCCAGATACATTTCCACGCCAGGCTCTTTGCACTTACTGTCCCCTCTACCTGGAACACTCACCCTCCAGCCATCGGCATGGCTCACCATCTCACTATCATCAGGTCTTCATCTAAATGTCACTATCTCAGTGCTGCCTTTCCTGATTTCTCTATTTAAAATTAGAATGCCCTGACATTCCTTATCACTTTTCCTTGATCTGTTGTTACATAACCCTGTCACTTTATATATTTTACTATTTACCTTTAGTGGTCTGCCTCCTCCCACTAGACTATAAGCCCCCTAAAGAGCAGAGATATTTTTCCCATATTGCTCACTACAATACCCCCAACATTTCAATAAATATCGATGAAATGAATGAAACTCCTCTCATGTTCATAGCTGACCACTGCAGGTCGCATTTGTTTGGGTTTCACCTCGGTCCCAGAACATCCTCTGGATCCTTTCTGTGAGTCTTTGTAGAATATTTCACCATCTGCCATGTCTGCAACAGATCTCCCAAATGATTGAAAGTTTGAGCTGAATATAATCTATCAGCCTTATTTCCTGCCCCCACACATGCTCTAACTCTTCCTGATTTAGAAAGTCCCATTATATAGAGAGTCTAATTATAGGGAGGTGTAACAAAAGCAGTTTCATGTTTAAAAAGCATTCACATGTGCCCTCCAGAGAGGTTTTCAAACTTATATGGCAGACCAGGGATATTAAAGGATTTGCAAGAGACAGCTGGGTTTCAACTGAGCATCAGGAAGTTGCAGTGAGAAGGGAACCAAACTATTTTGGTCAAGAGGAGGGGGTGGGGAACATCTTCTCCAAATACAGAAACATTTTCCAGGGACTCACCAGGAAGTGGGTCCTCATTCATCCATTCATTTATTCATTCTGTAGATGTTATTTAACATCTTTTATGTGCTGGACATTGCGATGAGTCTATACAGAAAGAGCGCACAATTTAGGAGAGGAGATGGGCTTGGAAACAAGTAAATCACCCTATAATGTGGTTAAGTGTAACAAACTCTGCCTGGGTGAGTCAAAAAGCTTTCATCGAGAAAGTAACACTGGAGCAAGGACTAGAAAGACAACTAAGAATTTTCCAGGGAAAGAAGTGCATCCCAAGCACAGGCAACAGCACGTGTAGAAGGGCTCGTGCAAGAACGGGGAGCATGTGGGGTACGGAGAGACTCTCAGTGTGGCAAGAATCCAGGGTGACAGCAGAAGAAGCAGAAACAGTGAAGTTTTAGTTTAGGGGATCAGCAAACAGTACACTATTTCAGGAATGAAATAAAAGCAGGTTTTAGGAGCAAGATAAAAAGTTACATGCTAGATTCTTCGATTTTGAAATATCTAGCTCTGGGAAAACTAGAGGGACAGAGCTGAGCTGGCAAAAGTGAATACGAAGAAGTCATAAGCATCCCCACTCTCCAAATAACTGCTCTTCACCTTCTCAAATTAGAGATTTATTGAATTAAGAAATGTCTCTTTTAATTCGAAAGCACTCTCTAGACCTTGAAGTCTAAAAATCAGTTTCATCTAATTATGATATAATCAATGGTTTGATCAATACACAAAGATTTATTATCTAGTATGGGCCAGGCCTTGGGATATATTGAGGCCGGGGACATGCACTCTGTCCTCAGAGAGCAGGACTGGATAAAACTGAGTGCCGAGGGTATCAACATGTCGTTGCAGGAGGCCAGAGAAAGGAGAGGACGTTCTGGAGCCCAGGTCTGGTCTACAAGGGAGAATACTGTGGTTGGCTGCTCTAGGGAATTTCCACGTCACAGCCTGGGTTGTGGACATCGAGTGGTCAGCAGGAGGACAGCAGGGACAGCACAAGGGACAAGAGAGAGAATGGAGGCACCTGCAGGTTGGTGGTGACATCAAACCCCTCCTCTGATCCTTGTGTGATCTCCGCGATTTCTCTACCCACCCCTCCGCCCAGATTCTGGTAAATGTTATCAATACTTACTTCACCTGCCATGCACTCTTCACCCTGCTGCTATCAGACCGCCCAACGGCTCTGCGGAGACTACGCTCAACTATGTCACTACCCACCTCTCAGGTGAAAGAATCCATTGGGAGAATCTGAGTCTTTGTCTTACAAACCACCATCTTACCCAGATTTCTACCTTGAATCCACCTAAGTGGTTTCTCTGCCATTAGTCTTGGTCCCCTCCAGTCTGCTCTCCAAATAGCAATCAGAGGAACTGTAAAATGCAAAGCGGAGTACTCCCCTCTCCCTCCCCTGCTTAAAACCTTCCTTCCCCATTGCCTTCAGGGTGTCAGGGGCTTGGCTGGCTGAGCTCACCACAATCCTGCCACAGCCTGCCTCCCGCTCCCCTCTCCGCATCTCTGTACCCCATCTACACTGAACTTCTTGGGGTGCCTGAACCCCTCAGCACTCCCCTTGACCACGGGGCCTCTGCACAAGCTGTCCTTGCTGCTTACAATGCCCTTCCTTGCCCTTCCTTGGTCTTTGCCTGGCTAAGGCTTCTTTATCCTTCAGATCTCAGTTTAGGAGTCACTTCTTCCAGGAAGGCCTCCTGGATCTTGAGTCTGAGCTCAGGGTCTCTGCTATGTACCGTCTTAGACCTTGTATTTCCCCGACCACAGCACTTACCATGTTCTATTGAAACTCCCTGTTAACTTGTCCGTGCCTTCCTCCAGTCTCAAAGCTCCTCAGGAGCAGGGAGCTCCAAGCTCAGGGCCCGTCACAGTACAAGACTCCGTATATAAACCAGTAAATTATTTTGATGTCTCCATTAACCAATTACCATAGTCTACACTGCCTGCCACCTTATTTACACAAGTAGCTGGTGTTCCATGACTGGAAACCTTGTTCTCACCACAGAAAGAGACAATATAGCCAACTATCAGATAGGAGGCTCTGGCCTGGGTTCAAAATCCTGGCTAATTCATTATGTTGCCTTGGGCCAGTTTCCTCTTAAGCAAAATAGAGATAATCGCAGTGTCCCAGCTGGAGGGGATGCAGGAGTGTGCCGAAAAATGTTTAACAACCGGCTCCTCAAGAAATAAAAAAGGGCCTGTGGCATTAGCCAGTCTCCCTGATGTAAATGCCCTTAACACAACCAATTTCAAGCTTTACTGACCTGACATCACAAATCATGAAGCTTTCCCCTCACACAGATACAAAAGATGCCAATAACTTCAAAAGCACAGATAATAATAAAATGTAATAAGTAACTAGGAAGCAATGAGTTGTGAATATTGCCTTTGTTTTCCATATAATTTCCTTAATTTCAAGCCTATAAAATTAAATACTTTACAGTGGCTATGTTTTACAACAGGCTTGCAAAATTCCTGAAAATTTAAGACTCAGCTCTCGAGCATCAGCCCAGGAGGGCTCAACAGACCATGGGAGAGGGTGGGTGTGGAGAAGATGCAGGCACAGCTCACACCCACTCTGCTTCTCAGCTTGTGCCTGGGTGGGTGGGATCAGCCTGGGATGGGGAAGAAGGGAGGGTGCTCCATTTGGGTTTTTGGTCTAAAAGGGTCTGTGCCAGTTTGAATGTATTACGTCCCCCAAAACGCCATTATCTCTGATGCAGTCTTGTGTGGGCAGACATATTAGTGTTGATTAGATTGTAATTCTTTGATTGAGTGCTTCCATGGAGATGTGACCCACCCAACTGTAGGTGATAACTCTGATTAGATAATTTCCATGGAGGTGTGGCCCCGCCCATTCAGCATGAGCCTTGATTAGTTTACTGGAGCACTATATAAGCTCAGACAGAAGAAGCGAGCTTGCTACGGCCAAGAGGGACATTTGAAGAATGCACAGGAGCTGAGAGAGGAGCTGCAACTTAGAAAAACATTTTGAAGATGGCCATTGAAAGAGGACACCAGTCATGTGCCTTTCCAGCTAACAGAGGTTTTCCGGACACCATTGGCCATCCTCCAATGAAGGTACCCAATTGTTGATGTGTTACCTTGGACATTTTATGGCCTTAAGACTGTAACTTTGTAACCAAATAAACCCCCTTTATAAAAGCCAATCCATTTCTGATATTTTGCATAAGGCAGGATTAGCAAACCAGAACAGCATCCTATAATACAATTTTGCAGGACCTTGGGTAATAAGCCAATATTATGATCCCATGTGTCTCAGAGTTTGGGATTTATAACTTACCTACCAAAAGCACTCTGGAGAGGCAAAGGGTTTTGAAACTGAAACCTTGGCCCTAACAATTACAAACTACCAGCACAGAGTATGTCATCCTTTGAAGACTGCTTGGTTATGTTATGCATCATGTCTTACTATTCTAATATATCTTTATATTAGTCAATTCTAATATATCTTTATATTAGTCAATGTTTATTGTATGTTAAGCATATGACTCAAGTTTTGATCATTTCTTGCAATGATTAATTCATCTCTGATATCACATTTTTCAGCTCACATTATATTTTGTAAACTCCTATTGGAGTTCCATCAATATGCTGTAAGTCAAAAAGGGTTTCATGGTTTGATGTCTTTGGGAAATGCTACATCATTGTCACCTCCGTGGACTTCGAGAATGAACTTTTCTACTCAAGGCTATATGCCAAAATGGGAAAATTAGGCCATGTAGAGGGTTTATCTACCTTTAAAGCTGTCCTTACCTTAAAGGTCAAAATTTAACCCTGTCTTAAACATCCAGCAGCCATCACCCTCCCACACACAGAATGGACTGCAAGATAAGACTGCAAGTGAAACTTCTTAATTGCACAACAAATGTCGACATTGCCAACCTGCCCTCTAGCTAAAGCACATGGTTACCTTTTCTATGAACAGTTGGACTTCCTATATGTTTGGCACTTGGTAGTAAACTATCTAGATCCTGTGAAAAGGAGACCGTGAGTCTTTCAGAGAGATTACATAAGGAATAGGATAACCATCCAAACCTTCAGATTCTCTAAGCTCTATCCCCATATCCAGTTAAACTTTCAAAACACTAAATCAGAAAACAAAAACCTATATGCTTGGACAATACTGTTCTTACCCCAGTAGAAACACTTTCACACAACTATAATTCCACATGCCTTCAGCTTTATTTGAAAGTCAACATATAAAATAGTTTTATGAAATAAAAATTCTACATCTGCTGTAAAAGCACTTTTAACCAAGAAAATAATGCCTATTTGCATAAAACTCTGCATATTAAATTGCTTTTAGAGTTTGGTCTAAGAGAAAAAATTCGATTATCTCACCTGAAAGTGTAGCATGCTTGTTTTGTTAGGTGAGGAGAGCCATATACTCAGTGAGTTTCCTTTCTCTCCCTGGCTGCCAGGAATCTCAAAGGTAAAGTTGGTGCACAGTGGAAAGAAGGACCTGTCACTCTGACTAAACTGTCTCTCCTTCCTTCATTCCTTAGCTCTATCTCTTTCATCTTTGCTTTTACAGTAGTCCTACTGTACAAGTAGTTTATAGTGTATATCCCTCCATATTCTTTTGGCAGAAGTCCACATATGAATAATTGATAACTGAACAAATGTGGCTCAGTAGGTTTGGCTTAGTCAGCTCGGTACTGGCATCATCACCAGGTCTTTGTAAGTACCAGTAAAAGTCATCCTATTAAGCACCACTAAATGCCCACATCACTACCATTAAAAGAAACTGTCAATTTCTGCTTCTTCAGACTACTGGCAAGATGAGTATAAAGACTTAAAACAAAATCCAAAAAGGATCAAAAGGTTCAGTTTAAAAATGAATTTCAATCCTACTCCCCCAAACATTGCAAGAAGTGCCTACAAAATAACAACATTTAATTCAATCTCCCTATTTTCCTCTCTCACGCCCATCACAGGATAAGCTGTGGGTGGGGATGGGGAGAGGGGAGATGAGAAGCAGGGGCTCTGAATAATCACAAACTGAAGAGTTGGCCCCTGATAATACAAAGCCAATTATGCTTAAATGGGATATTATTTGGCTGTAAGAAGAAATGAAGTCATGAGACATGCTACAACATGAATAAACCTTGAAAACTTCATGCTGAGTGAAATAAGCAAGGCATATAAGAACAACTAGATGTATGATGTCACTTATGTAAGATATCTAAAAATAGCAAAGTCACAGAGACAGAAAGTAGATTGGAGGTTACCAGAAGATGGGGGGAGGGAGGGGAAGCAGTGTTTTGCTTGGTGGTTAGACATTATTTGTAAAAATAATAATAATAAATAAATAATTTTTAAAAAATACAATCTGGTCCCAAGAGCATTTGTCCTTGTCCAATATTTGAGGGCCAAGGGTGACTGCGAGCCTATTTTCAAGCCACAAGAAAATGAGTGAGTGTGTCTGCTTTTCTAGATGTCTCTTCATATGCATTCTGGGGTTGACAACTACTGCTGACATCATTTTGGCAGATTAACTGGCTTACATTTGCCACTTTCTTGGCATCTGGCTCCTACATCAATTCTCTGTGTACTGTCTAAACCTTCCCTGGAAATGAACATGAAAAAAAAAATCATCTGTGTTCCTTCTTCACCAAAGTTCTTGCTTTTCACCATATTACACTTGCACTGAACAAAGACTCTCCACTGATTACAATAGAGCTGGAAAGTGAGGGATTCTCTGTCCCCCTTGCAAAACAAATGCAAGTTGGCTCCTATAAGCACTGCCACATGGATTCAAAACAGTTGAAAGGATTGTAAACAGAGGGTAATGATAAACAGTTCTGTTGCAAGTGGGTGGGAGGTGTTTAGTGGGGTGTTCCATGGATAAGTGATAGGCCCAGTTTCACTTAACATCTTTATTAATGATGAGGTAGGAGGGAGAAAACACTAACAGCACGTTCATTAAAGGCAGGAGGATGCTAAATTAGGAGGTGCTGCAAACACCACAAAGGACAAAGAAACAGCACAAGACCGGGGGATGGCAGAGGCAAGCTCACTGAAGAAGAGGAGGATGGGGTGCAAGGGACCCAATTCACTTGGGAGAAACCATTGGATCATCAACAGGAAAAACACAGAACCCAGCTTCCACCCCAGATCATTCAGGAAGAGACAGCAATTTGTTTTGAAAAGCAAATTTCTGTAATATTATGTTTGGGTTTTTGTTTTGGTATTGTTGTTTTGCTGGGGTTGGTTTCACCCCAGAAGCATTCAAAGAGTTAATCTGCTTTCATGAGCCATGAAAATCAGAAGACCTAAATGGAAAGCCCCACACAAAGCCTTGGACTTGACTGAGAACAGAAAGACAAAAAGCAGTCCTCCACTGCACTATGAATAGTAATCGTCTGCCTTCTAAGAGAGAGAATATTTCAACCCTGTTGGGCCTTCTGGTTTCTAGTCTCACGTCTGCCATTAATTTAGTGTCAGTTTTAGAAGGTTCTCTTCCTTTTCTGGGCTTGTTTCACTATCTTTTCAGAAAGGACTCCTTCTCCTCTCCCAGAGGTGTTTTCACGAGTGTGATTATCAACCCCATTATGTAATTTTTAATTTAATGTATTGAATCATAAAATTTGTAAGGAAGACCTCTACAGGTCCGTGTGAAGGAGAGAAGTCTGTTTCCTATGCCCAGGAATAATAAACGGAGAACTATTTCGCTATTTTCAAAAGTCAAGCGGTAAATGTGGAAGGATAAAATAAGGCTAAAGCTCAAGAACAATAAGCTACTCGAAGAAAGCTGCTGTATAAATAATGTATTTATAAGCACTTAAAAATCTTACCTGCTTGCAAAATTTTCTTGAGTTCTTCCGACAGCATTCAACATAGCAAAATATTATTTCTTTCCTCATTAATTCAACACATATTGAACACCTCCTAAATCCCAACCATGATTCTTACCCCTGAGGACCTTATTGTAATGAGGATGACAGATACAAATAAGAATTAGTTAAGATATATTTTTCAAAGTGTTATGGGAATACAGTTGTAGTCATGTTTGAGCTGGAACTTTGAGGATTGAATAGTCATCTAGTAAAAATAAAACTGGTGGGGCAAGGTCATATCAAGCAAAGGGTTAATGCATGCAAAGGTATAAAAACTTGAAAATAAACACATCATTAACATAATTCTAGAAATGGTGAGTAGTTCTGTGAGGTTGGCTTACAGGGTGTATGGAATGAAGTGGCAGAAGATACTGTGCAATGAGGACTTCTTGGGTGCTGGCTCCTTAAGAGAAGGGATAAGGAAGTTCATCCCAGCTGTGGGAGTTTTGCTGAGTTGGATCTTTAAGGCCCCTCTCTACCATGTTAAGGAGCTTGAATTTTATTTTCTACACAATAAGGAAGAGTTAATATTTTTAAAGCAGAAAGAAAAACAATACCAAGCAACTAAAGAAGTGGACCAATCTTCTATTCTTGTCAAAATTCTTACTTAACCAAAGTCACAGTCTATTTACTTTATGCCTAAATGCTGGGGCTGATAAAAAAAAATCAATATTTAAAATTACAATACACAGCCCTAGTATAATGTACAATCATGTACAATCTTGTACTAGGAAAACTTGAACACATTTGTAAAAGGATGGGTTTTTACAAATTACACACAATTCTGTTTGTAAAAGTAAATGTATTTTGGATTTAGCTTAAATGAATCTTCCTACAATCACACTAAGCAATCACTGTGTCAAGATAGGCTGACTTAAAATGGGCACAAGAATAAAAAACACAATTTTCACCATCTTTCTTAGCGTGCATCAGATCACTTATCTTCATATTCGTCTGAGACCATGAGAACTATATTCTAAACGTGCCTGACTTCTATGTCTTCTATGACCTAGCTTTGTGACCTTGAGTAGTTAGACATTTTCCTTTGCTCTGCCCTGCCTCATCGGTAAAAGCAAGTCTATGATACACTGATAACATGATAAAGAACGGGATCTGCAAAACAACGATGGCCGAGCTCTTCAGTAACAACAGTGCAGAAAGGATGGACATCTGGCTGTAGAGGTGATTTGAATACGAGACAGGAGAAAGAAATAGATGACTTTCTAGGTTCAGGTCAACCCTGGATTCCATGATTACACGCCACGTATCCCAGGCATTAGTAGTATTAGATCTTGTTATCACTGGTTACAGGCAAGGTCCAAATAACCATTTTAGCTTCTCTTGACATAAAGATCACAGTGCTGCAATGGAAATGAAGAGTTGTCTCTCAACACTTAGCAAAGAAATACCAGCTGGGAAGGCGATGGGGCGTGCTAACATACCAACTCTATGATGTTGTCACTGAATTAAGAATCCTCTCACTGAAACACTGCCCAAAGGCTACTGGGAGCCCAGGGGCTGCCTCTGCCCCGTGGCCTCAAAGACTAGAAGAGAAAATGCTCACAGCAGGGATGAACTTCCTCATCTTTCTTCCTTAAGTAGCTAGCACCCGAGAAATGTTCACTTCATAATATCTTTAAAAATCCAGGTTTTCTAGATTTTTTCTAGATTTTTTTCTAGATTTTTTGAACTCTGTTACGGCTCTGGACTAGAGCTTATGCTAGCCACGCTGCCTTGCTGATATGGTCTCAGTTCTAAGTTTAACCTGTAACATCAACCCTACTATTGCACACGATTTCTCAACAAAATGTAACATAATTCCAGCTGATACAGATCTGGGTACCCGGGCATGTTTGGGATCTCACTTGGTAGCTGGTGTTCCAGATTCTAGTTTTTTTGTGACCTGAGCCATCATGGATATAATAGCTCCCTGTTGGTTTGTCCTTAAATGTGGATGAATAGAAATTCTGTCTAAATGAAAGCTATGCCATTTGAGATAGCTGTCTCAGATCATTAGGGCTCGGTATTGACAAAATCTGGAATAGAAGTTGCTCTCTGCAGTGATCTGTACACTTTGCATGATGGAGAATGATCATGGAATGTATAAATGGCATTACTCACAAGGGAACCCAGCAAGAGGACAAGAAACTCAGAATCGCACATCAATGCAAATATCTTTCTCATAGTGGATCTGCAGAGCCTTAGGTAGGAGTAAATTTTTTATTTGCAAATTCTGATCCCTACATTTTCTCCAGTCTTTTCAATTTACTCCACAGAAATATCTCATGCCTTCACCAGAAGATACTTAGAGATGCTAATGATCATTTGTTAAGAGACCGTTCTGTTTAGTTTTCCAGCTCTGAGGGGAGAAGGGAATCCATTTTGGAAGGCTTGCTTATTTTTCTAGGAACAAACAGACTGATGTTTCTAGAGTGTGGTGAAGAAATGGACTCACCTGTCCCTACTCAGCTCTTCCCAAGAGGTTCCTTTTCCAGAAAAGTCTGAATCTGAAATAAGCTCATAATTAGCTGTGTTTTAAATGGTGGCTAACAAATCTCATTAAAAGCCCATAGTAAGTAACAAAACACAAGCATTGCAAAGTCACACACACACACACACACACACACACACACACACACACACTCCTTTCCAGCATGGAAGTAAAAGAACCAAATCTTTGAAGTGACAAGCTGCCCTGGTTTCTCTCTCCTTCTGTTCAGAGACCTATAGGCTTCTGGTAATAGTATGGTCCCAGTGATTCTGGCAGTGTTTAAATACCATAGAATCTTGGACATCTCTGAATCAGATTTGCCTTAAATACAGTTGATCCAAGTTTACTCCTTAAATGGTTAGCGTATAAACTTCACTGATCTGTGGGCTTATATGATTTACTATCAAAACCAAAAGAAGTTGGCATTTTATTCTAAACTTCACGTTTCAAAATGTCAAGGTTCAGAATTTAAATTATAAAATCTAGATTTCCAACACAACTAGAATTCAATACTACAGAAAAGCAGATGTCTAGGGCCTCCAATTTGTTCTCCGAAAACTAACAAATCTATTCCAGACCAGATCTGTTTCTGGTGAAACAAGCTGGACTTTTAAGCAAAATGCAAATTTCATGCTGGCAGGTTAAAGATGTAAAATTATAGGAATAACCATTAATCAATCTGGTTTTTCAGATCCAAGTACAAAACTGCCCTGTTAGTTCCCCTGAGGTGTTTTCAGATGAAAAAATAGAGATAATTCTGCCATTTCTGGACCAAATGCCAAGGTGACTCTCTCAGTGAGGATGCAGCTGGATAAACTTCATGCTGAGTAGTTCTAAATCAACCACAAAAACACTTATGGGCACAATGATAGTGCCACAAGGGCTGAGAGTTTGCTTTTAATAGCCCCCTTCCCACCAGCTCCCTTCCAGGCACTTCTTTATCATCCATGGTGACATATTACAAGGAAGCGTAAATGTTAAAAAGATGCATTAAGTCACACAACTGGTTCGATGCATTTCCCTGGGACCTCAGAGCATTATACTACAAGGAGTCCAGACGAAGTGTGGAACAGGCCATGTCAATACCATCTGAATCTGTGCTCTGAACATGCACTACAGAGAAGCTCAATTACCTAGCCGGTACCATTAGACAGCATTAGCCAGCCTCGCCCGTCGCCTCTGATTAATAATTGAACACGATCCATACAGGAGAGCTCTGGCTAGGCTGGAGGATGCCTGCTAGTGTGCATTAGAAAGGAGCACCTCCAGGGGCTGCAGAGCACTTTGTCCATTTAACAAGTCAATCTATAGGCTACAGTCAACTCTTGATTATGAGACGCTGATGATCCCATTTTTGAACGTTCATTCTGCCTCACTGCTCATCTTCCTCCCTCTTGGGGCCTTCCGCCTGGCCATGTGCAAGCTCACTACTTCTTCTGTAGATGATGCTCTGATGTACCACATGGGCCTCCTTCGGGACTGCAGGACTTACTCCCCCAGCTACTGGGAATGCCCTCGGCCACCAGCCCTCTCCGGGTATTGCCTCTGATGTCACCTCATCCTAGGTGACTTACTTCTAAGGTCACATTCCCTTCCCAGGGTAGGCACATCCAACAACTGATCCATGCAGGAACCTAAAGGCTTGATCCCCATTGCCTCAACTCAGGACAGCTCTGGAGGACCACCCAGTTTCAGAGCTCCCTGCAGGGACAGCCAGGGCCTTTGTCGTGACAGCACTGCAGCCCAACCTGTCCCTCTGTCCAGTCCTGCTTTCTTCCCCCCTCTCAGGTGTGATGCCACAGTACTCCCTAAATACCTTCCTAAATATATAATGCCCATCTTCAGAGTCTGTTTCCTAGGGAACTCAACCTGCAACCGAAAGAAGTATGTATTCCTTACCTGCCACTCAACAGGCCATTGAATGAGTCAAATAAGACAGTGCATTTGAAAGTTCTTTGTAAGTAAGGGATATAAAAGGAACACATATTATACTTCCTCTTTAACTAAGACATCTTCAAATTACATGGTACTACATTGGAACAAGCAAAAATGCACCTTTCCTAAAGAATGAAAATTTAGAGTTTAAATAAAGCTAGAGGTCCAGGTTTCTTGTGGAATAAGTTTAAAAGCAGTAAAACTGGCTGTCTTTAGACTATCCTATCCCTTACATTTCCATTCATTTATGACAGGTCTTCTGTTCATCTGAATTTGCAGAGCGTTGCTGAGCTTTGTGGTGGCAAAGCGCCATTCTTCAAAACGTATGAAAATAGCTCTGCCTGAGCAATTCAGCCAAATAGCACTGACAAGCTACAGATATTCTTATCATCCTCTATATTTTATAACCAGCAAACAAAGTCTTGGAGCAGTAGAGAGACATGGAATTGGCCCTGTAGCGGACTGAATGGTGGTCCCCCAAATTCACATTTACCCGGAATCTCAGAATGTGATCTTACTTGGAAAGAGGGTCTCTGCAGATGGAATAGTTAAGATGAGGTCCTACAGGAGAAGGGTGGGCTCTAAATCCAATGACTGCTGTCCTTAGAGGAAGAGGTGAGGACACACAAGGACATACAGGGAAGAAGTGTACGTGAGGACAGAAGCAGAGGTGGGAGTGAAGCAGCTACAAGCCAAGGAACACCAAGGATTGCAGCAAACTCCAAAACCAGGAGAGAGGCAGGGAACAGATTCTCCATCACATCTTAATTTCAGACTTCTAGCCTCCTGAACTATGAGAGCAAAAAATTATGTTGCTTTAGCCACCCAGATTGTGACAGTTTGTTATTGGCAGCCCTAGGAAACGATCACAGACTCGCAGACCCAAATTCTGCAGATCCAAGGTGATAACATAAAGCTTTCAGCTCAGCATTCCACCTAGAATGTCTCTTCGTCAGCAGACCACACAACAGAAAATTCACACTTTCTGAATTCAGCAAAACAAAAAAAATGGCCCAAGCAGGAATAGACAAATGTTCAGAGACGGCCACATCGCTGGCCCTCTCAGGGATCCACATTTGGATTATCCACCCCAGGCTCGCTGTCCATCACCATGTGTGTGAGCTGTTCAAGATGCAGAAGGAGTACAGACCTAGACAGGAAGGAATCAGAGGCAACCCTCACCATGCTCAGTGTGCATGCACTCAGAGACCAAAGGAAACTTCCCTGGGATCCTCAACTGCTGCTATTTGGTTTTGCTCTTTCTTTTCATTTGAATGGGAGCTTCTCTAGTGGCAAAACGGATAGTCTTATCAGGATAGATGTGGCTCTTTTATGAATTTGTCTTGCTTAAATAAAAGGGACTGTTGACCAATCTGTAACATCGACTTAAAGTTGGTCCATTGGGACTAATACACACCTGCCCTATGGCATAGGGGATACCTATAGGTCCATGGACAGGTCAATGATAGAGATCAGAGCACAGAGCTGTATGCAAGTAGGAAGGTGTGCGCATGTGAGTACGTGGGGACAGGCATTTTCCCTAGGATGTGGATATCAGGACCCCAGAATAGTTGTTATATGGCCATTTAATAACATAAACAAAGGATTAAATACACCTGCTGCATAATTCTCAATTCTAGAGAATTCCCCATCACCCTCTAGTTTTATAAAGTCCTATTTCTCCATTTTCTCATTATCCTAAATGCCCAGTCCTTTCCCATTCTCACTTTTAATAGGTACACATAGTAAAATGCAAGTAAAACAACTTTTAAGACTTTCAAGAAACCTTAGATTGTCTATGGCCATCATTCCAAAAGAGGATGTTCTAACAAATCAATCCCCAGATGGTCTGAGAAGGACAACAATTTTCTAGGAAGATTAGCTGCCAACCTCTGACCCTTGGAAAGAAGCGGGGACGTGAAAGATGAAATAACCCACTCTTAAGCAGGATGGATGAAGACGAAGATATATATTCTTCGGAAATGTTCAGGGTGCAGGTCTTGGGAGAGAGCTCAATTATCAATGAACTATTTTAATTAAAATTACAACCCCTGTCAAAGCGAACCACAGCAAAGACCCCTCCTAAAAGGAGAAGACAGCAAAAACAACAGCTTTTGTTGGGAATCTCAAACTATACTCTGCTTTCTAAATCTGGGAGTTAAGCTCAGTACAACCAAGGTTAAGTGTCAGCCCAGCCAGAGAAGCTGGGAATTGCTCTAACAGGCTGAGAAGTTCAGAAGTTTCATTTACAGCATAACTGTATAACTTAGGTGAACAGTGGAAATTGCACCTAATATAATCATCAGGTATAAACAAAATGCATTTAATTTAAAAACACAGTTCTACTCATTCTGGCAGTCTTTACAAGACTTTGACTTTTAAAAGTCATTTTTAATCATCTTCCTTTTAGATCAGTATGTAGATTTGGGACCTACTGACATGTTGGTCTTCAGTTTTGAACACTATAATTCTAAGGTTTCCCAAGATCATACCTTAAAATCACCTGATTAATTCCTCTTCCTCTCTGCAAGACTCACTGCATAATCTGCAAAAACTAAGATTCTATCTTACTGAATACCAGCAAACTTTCTGGATAATTTAATTCCAGAGTCCATCAACCATTTCCATCACAATCTGGCTGACTACTGGGCACACTAAATTGACCAATAAGAGTCTACTGCTTAAAATTAAATAGCATTAACTGATGAGCCATTATTTTAATCACCATAACAACCAAGGGCAATTAATGAGTAATTTGATATACTTCTTGTTTCTAAACAGGTGAGCTATTTTGGAATCGTGGTCTCCAAGCTCTCAGCAATGTCAACCCATTTTGTAATCATCCATCTTAAAACTTGAGATTTGACAGCTGTCCTGGCCAAATTTTCTCCCTTCAAGAAGGTAACGCATTATCGTCTTCATTTTGCTAATCATAATCTTGCTGCAAACTATTGAGAATTATAATTAAAGTCAAATATTTGACTCTTTCATGTTAAACAATGTATTTTCACCCTGGTTTATATAACCAATAGATGTGGCTGGCTTTAAACACTGCTCTAACACACTACTTGGAAATTCTTGCAGTAGACAAACATTTTTCTTCCAACATTAAAGATACGCTAATCATTGTGTATGTTCTAAAGTTAACTTATTTTGTTTTTTGAATTACCAACATCATGATTAACTGATGTTTAGAGTAACCATCTTTATCCATTAAGGGTAAGTATTCTTTTTAAAATGCCAACAACAGTGCTCTTCATCCTCTGGGAACTTAAAGGAAAGCCATTGTATGTCAACTAGAAATGTCCATTAACAATAAGCTAAAATCCTGCCATCTTTCCAAAAGCTGAGTTTGGGGTCCCATTTTTTTAGAGCTGGCATAGGCACAAGTTTTCTAAGATTCAATGGTTTGCCCTTTAATGAAGGGAGAAAATACTGTGATGGGAATTTTAAGTCTCTGCGAGATTCCCTTTGAAATTCATACACACACACACACAAACACACAAGTTATTTCCTTCTTGAAACAATGAAATAACAGTAATGTGTGGAGGGAAAAAAAATATGAGGATAACTGAAGAGATAATTAAAGTATCTGAGGTTTCCAACACTCTTAAGAGAACATATTGAAAAACAAGAATTTTTAGTAAGAGTCGGATTTGGCCCTGAATTTACAACATAATTATCCTAAGGTTAAGCCCCTCCTCATTGAACATCCTCTGATTTCAATTCTTAAAAACCAAATTTTAACATACATAGTTTCTCTGGAAATGTTCCTAAAAATGCATTTAATGTCAGCACTTGAAACAACACTGATATATGAACAAGTTATCTACTATGCAAGCATAAGCCTATCACATAAAATGTATTTTAAAAAATCACCAATGGGTCGGAGAACTCAAACTAGACCCTGAATGGCAACCTTTAGAAAAACTGGTTTACACAGTTATTTTATCCAATTGGTTTTAAGAAAGGGCTGGAGCACTGTAGAGATATTATAACTTATAAATTTTTTAATTTTTATATGCTTCCTTGTTAATGTGCGCTACTCAAGGAAAGACTAGGTTTACTTATATATGCTTGTGATGTTATTTTTAGCAAAGAAGATTAATAATAGTGTTTTATATTTATAAAATGTCTCGCAGACAGGCATCTGAGAAAACTTTGCAAACAACAGCTTGCTTTATTTCTCAATAGTCACAGGTGGAGGGAAAAAATCGAATCCCAAATATTTTGCATATAGGGGAAATGAGGCAATCAGAAGTGATGTTGATTATTAAAGACATCTTCTCGTTCCTCAGGGTATTGCACATCAGAGTTTGACCTTGATATTTGGGGTCTGAAGATGAAAAATATGGCCCAGCATTCCGTGGGGCTCCTGCATCTCTGCCCCCAGGCCTTCAAATTCCACCATTATAAAGTCAATCCTTTGGATTAAGCATCTGATCTCCCTGGAGTCTTCCTTTAAAGTGCAGCTCCTCCTCTGGGGAGGACTAACCCAGCGGCCTCCTCTCCTTCATTATTAGAATCAATAATCTATCTATTAATATCTCACATTTATACAATACTTTAGAATTTACTAAACATGTTGATGTATATTATCTCATCTTGTCCACACAGCCCTGTAAGGTACAAAATATGTCCATTTTGTAAATGAGCAATGTAGAGGCTCAAAGAGGCTAAGTGCCTATGCAGAGTCCCCTGTTCTTTCTTTAACACCTGCCTTTACACCTTGTGGCATTTGTTCAGCTCAGTAAACATTCACAGAGTCCCTAGCCTGCACCAGACACCAAGCCATGAAAACATAAGTAAACCCAAACCCAGTCCCTTCATACAGCAACTTTTGGGCAGCTCTCTATCACGTATAAAACAAAGACACCAGTATCGGCTCTGTTTAGTTCACCAAGTAGAATTAAGCAATATAATTAAGGTGGAAGTGATTTGAAAACTGCAAAGGGAGCTATACAAACTGAAGCTGGTGCTATTGGCACCTTACTGGGAACGAGAGTGTCAGATTGCCTTTTAACTTGGCAAAAGCAAAGGGCTGCCTGGGATTCTGGGTGTCTGATGGCAAAGGGAGTGTTATTAAGGGGAAAAGGATGGAAGGACAGCAAGGCCAAGCCTTATCCCACACATCGTAAGTCTAATGAAGGATCTCAGGATCCAACCACCACGGCTGCCATAGAGGACATGCTTAATAAATATCTACATAACGAAGACAGTCTGGGAGGAAGTACTTGTGAGTTAAGAGGCAGAGCTGAGAAAAATCACCATAGGATAAAGGACTGTTGTCAGAAGACCTCGAGGTTCCAGCCAAGGTTTCCTTCAGGTCTGAGACACACTGCCCCATTTGATGAGTTTAGAATTCATACCTATCATCACACCAATACGCTCAAGAAAACACATTAGAACCGCTGTAGTTCATCAGCTCTAAGATTCTTTTTCTTTAAAAAAAAAGTCTCTAAAGTTGGGATGAGTTAATGCAATGGTGGGTTATAATTATCAATATTCTTTCTTACAGATATGTGAAATAATGGTTCACCTTACAATTGATAGTATTGCAGATTCAGTTAATTAAACAGGGTATTTTCAATTATCTATTTTCAAGACAGTTTACAGGGTTGCTTTCCAGTTGTGCAGCCTGTCCGTGCTGGGTCTTATCTGCATTGACTTTACAACGGCACACACTCTGCCCAGCCTTGGGGTGGGCCTTGCCCCACACTCATCCTGGTTAGGTTCTAGAAGTATGGCAGAACTGCAGGAGGCAGCAGGCACCTCCCCAAGAGAAGATAGCATCCACTCTCTGTTCTTGACTCCTTGGGTTGGCCTTCCTTGCAACGGGTTTGACTTCATTAAAAAGCTCTGTAGACAACCAAGCTTCTAGTCGTAGGCTTACCTTGAAAGCTACCTGGTTCTGTCCGCCTCTGCTTCAAGACCAACCTGCACCTGAACTTTGAGAAACACACACGCTCAGGGAGAGTGAAAGTCCTGGTCCCATGGCACATTGCTATGGCGTGGTTCTAGCTCTCTCTTACCCTTCCCCATCACAGCCCAGCCAGGAGTGTTTTCCAACCACAAAAGAAGAACTACGGGCAGCTTGCCCAGCCTCATGATCTACTTTCAGTAGCAACTTCTACAGCAAAATCAAGATTCATCTCAGAATCTTGTGATTTGAACCTACCACATTGCATACGATTCTATGATTATGCAGCAGGCACCCAAAGCAGTTGGATATAACAGACACTTGTCAAAAAGCACCTAACTCTCTTTGTTCTGACATAAAAGAGTTTATATACAATAAAGATATTCACAAGGAAGAAAAGAGAATATCTAAATCTCAGAAGAATCAAAAGAAATGGAACCAAGGAGTCATCCCCCCACCCCCACCCCAAAAATAAATATAGTAAAAGAGAAATGTTAACCACACGTAGAACTACTTAGAAAGATACAGAAAAAGTCTGTGTAAAAAAACAGGTAGGAACCACTTTGTTTTCCACATCAAAATTACCTCCAACATCATATTCTAAATATCAAGTTATCTGATGCCAGACCACAGCACTGTTACACACACTAACTCACATACACACACACACACACACACACACAATTATCCTTCCTGAAAAACTGCTTAGACTGTGAATGAAAAGTACAGTTTAAAATCAAAAACAATGTATGTGACTATAACCAATTACTTTAATCCCATGGACCTCCTTTCTTTTTTTCTTTTCAAAGCTTAATTTCCCACTGCTTCCCCAGGCCAAATTCCAACAGCCTCTAACCGGGAAGCTACTGAGACCAAATTGTGAAATTATTGTCAAAATTCAACTCCAATGTATTTCCTTGTACGGCAGAAAGAGTCCAAGAGTTTCAATGAAAAAAAGGCTGCTTCATGATTTTATCTTGGATACATCTTGTTATTTAACAAGACTCTCCAGCATGGGGTGTGATGAAAGGGTTCCCCAAAGATCATCTGGACACAAAACAAATAACCAGTCAAGATATTCCTCAATAGGATCCTTAAAAATTATCTTTAATCGATGCCAAATATGAACAGATCATAAAGTGACAGAAGCAAGTAAAATTGCATAGATGAAAACTATGCGCTTCAGTTAGGTTCTCAAAGCATAACATTCAACGTCCTCTACCTGACATATTAAACAGTTAGGGTGCAGAAATGCACAGGAGGTGAAGATGAGACACACCCCTAGCTCAAGATGTAAGCAACTGGCAGATTCAGGAAAGAAAACAGTGCTTTGTCAGCTAAAATGGTTTGTTGTCCTGATGGTGCACTTTAAATGAATACTACTCAATTTTTATTTTAATCTTGGTAACACTTGGTATTAGAGGTATATTGTATCAAGTCCAAGTCATCGTCTTATAGCTGCTGCATAAACAGTCCCAAAAAGTGCACTGAAGAGAAGAAAGGTACTTCTACGAGATCTGGAAAGGAGATACATTTGGCCTGGAATCTTTTGCAAGGGATTTTGTGTTTTGGTTTTCTTTTCTGTCCTGACACCATTTCTTCTCTGGCTTGCGGTATGGAACTTTTCTATATTCTTCAAAGTCTCGTGTCATAAAAAGTAAACACCTAGTTAGCTCCCAAATGAAAATCACCGTAACTAGGGCTCGTCTCCTTAAAGCTGCAAGTCCTGAGGCCTCATCACTTCCATGCACACTGGCCTTCCCCAAAAAGCCCCTGGTCATTTTGCCTGAGCAAAGAGACACAGCACTTGATTCCAAGGCTTCTCAACCTGACATCTCTTCCCTGAATGAGTTCACACAGTCACCCAAGGCAATGGAACCAGTTTGGTTAATAACTCAGTTCCTGTTTGCTTCTTGACAAAAATGATAAGTAATGTACATTCTCGGAAGGTTTACCTGAGTCATACTGGACTTGTTAGCATATACCCTGAAATCCATGAGATAAATACAAGTACTGACACCCCGCAGGGTAAATAAGAGGCCCCTCCTGAGATAAGAATTCAGCTTGGGTTGTATCTGGTTTTAAATGTTTAGTTTATTTGAACAAGCACAAACATCGAAAGACTTCATCGTTGCTTGAAAAAGTGACAAGATAAAACGGTTGCTCAGCAGTTTATATTCTTTCTAACAATTTTATTCTATGGATGGTTACCACCCACCAATTCTCACCACTCCCAGGAATAAGCCATTCCTGGAAGAAAATGGGGAATTGCCTTCTGCTGATGTTCTCTTTCTCCTTTCTGTTTTTTCCAATCTACCAAACAAAGAATTAAAATTTAAAGTGTTCTAAAAGCATATGTTTTGAGGTCTCCTATACTAAATGGGAGGGTTAGGAAAGTATTTTTACTGACTTCTTCAGATGTTAACAATTTGAAAAAACTTTAACTATATGCAACATGAAGAAGGCCCTTCATAAGCTAAACCAAATTTCCACTTAAAGAAATCTATCCCTTCCTCATTGTTGACATGTTTCTCTTTCATTCTCAAGCAAGTCAAGATGGTGCTGTCCCTGTGCTTTGGCTCCAACAGAGTGGAATCTAAACCTACCCTACAATTCCATTTTAGAGAAATGACTATCCATAAGTCATAATTCCATAATTCCAGAAAAATTTGCTACTGGATTTTGCTGGGCTAACCCACTACGGCACTCCCAATGTACTGACTTAATTGATACTCAGAACTCAACTCTCGGGGGTGGGGGGGGAGAATGGAGGGGATACTTGTGCACAGATGGGAAAGAGGGAATGCAAAAACAAAAACCTTTCCTGGCTTCAGTCTGTCTTCTATAAATCTGAAGACAGAGGAAATTAATGTCTTTGGTCTCTCTAATTCAGATCACTTGAGGTGAGTTAACCACTCCAGAGATCCCGGGATTGCCAACGGCCTTGGTAAGGTTCACCTCTTCCACAGCCGCCATATTGAATTAGGATCCCAATGCCCCGGAAGAGCTGAGCTATGGCTATCGGCACATAAGAAGTCTCCTCCTTCTGGAGAAAACAAGTATTCAGTGAGCCATTAAGGCTCACTACCCAGGAAGGGAACAAAAAGCCCAGTAAAATAAATATAAGTAAGTAAACCAAAAGACAGTGATTCCTTAATAGGCAGTTTTGTTAAGTGCACCTTCAGGTCTACAAAGACATTTCAGCACATTACAGTGCAAGGGATAAGAGCTTTGTCAAACTTCGCATGCCTATACTACACCAATAATCCCTGTACTTCATTCGGTTCTTACTGACTTCATTACAGTGAGCTACAGATGGATAAGCAGCAACCGTTTTCCCCATACCACCCCAAACTTCACAACAGTACATTCCCAATCCCAGGCCGACCCGTTCCCTGCATGCAGCACTTTTTCATGTAACACAAACAGAAGAATCAACCAGTCCTGGGATTAAACTCTGAGAGGTACCAAGTGGCCAAAGTCAGTCTCATCAGTCTTGGTCCCATTATCTCATCCTCTGACCCATCCATCCCACAGGACTGAGAGGATTATTGCTGTTGACAGAGTGCAGTGTTTCAAGTTCTGTGTCCTAGACCTCAAAGAAGAACTGAAAGATCAAGACATCCTCGGAGATTTGGGGGAAATTGGCATTTTTTTTTTCCCAACTGGGGACTTCTAAGCAGGTAGGAGAGGCACAGGCAGGAAGAGTTAAGGTTCAGATAAGAAGGAAACATCCCACAGGGGGAGGGGATAATGCCCTGTAATCGGAGGCTGTGCAGTTCTTGGCCCCTCTTGTTCCCTGATGCGTACATTATGTTCGTCTGACAGATCCACAGAAGGCGCACAGGAAAACAAAATATCCACATTCTTTCTTTCAACAGTCAGCCAGCCTGGGTGTGACTCAGGTTGCTTGGTTTATTGCCTCACTGCTAAGTCGAGGATAAAAAGTGGGGCAAAGGGATGGACGTAAGAGGGAAGAGTTCCAGAAGAAGCAGGGCAGGGGTGTCAGGGGTCAGTAGTGGGCGGCCACATGCTAAGTGGAGAAGGAAGATGCCCCACCTTGGTGTCCTTCAAAGGGCCGTGAGTGCCTCCCCACGGGTGGGCAGCTGCTGGGCTCCGGAAGCCTGTGTCGCAAAGGCTCGCTTTCAGCCAGGCATGGGGTACCCGCCATTCTTTGGGTGGGTGACCGGGGCAGCAGAAGGTCAGCCTGGGAGGTGACTGCCAGGTGGGAAGATGGGAACAGCATCGTGTGAAATATCTGAAGGTGGTGGACCAGGAGGGAGGCCTGGGAAAAGTTACTGATGAACTGAGTGTTCCCACAGCCCCGGTGAGTCCTGGAAAGACCCGACTTCCAGAGATTCAGGGTTTTGAGAGTGGAGAGGAGGCAGAGTGCCAACGGGAGAGGAATAAGCACATGTGCAAAGAACACGACACTGGGCCTCAGGAAGCTCTGCACGTCCTTTGTGGCCCTCCGCAGGAAACAGATTCCCAAAAAGTTTACTTTTGGCTTCTGGTGGAGAAGAGGATCAAACAAAACTTCACGGTTCACATCCGGTTCGAAGCAGGGTCTCCGGCCCCCCGTCGCGTTCAGCATCAGCCCGCCAAAGGGACCAAGTCCGTTAGATGGTCAGAGAGACAGCACCTTTCTGGATCTCTCTTTCCTCTCCAGGGGTTTAGGATGGCGTGGTCTTCTCACAGCGGTGAAGTGAGAAAGCAAGGATGGAAAAAGCAAAAGCAAAAATATCTGTGCCCTAACCCTTCCCCCTTTTGTTCCTTAACTTCTCAGCTATGTTAATGGAGGCACTTTCTGCAGTTCATTGTGGGTACAGGATAAAGGCACTAAGCAACTATTAAATCAATTGGTTGAGTTTCTTCAGGGAGCCTCAACGGGAGGGCCGAAGTCTCTACAGACTTCAGATCAAGACTGCAAAAAGAAATCAGCTCTGCTCTGGATGCATGTAACAGATAAACATTTTCATTTACATCCTAAGAATGCACCAAGAAAACATGCAGTATTGCACCCTTTTTTCGTTTGTTTCGCTTGTGTTTATCTTCCGCTAGAAAGAATACTTGTTCTTAGGTGTTGCTATACATACCTTGGTGACTTATTTATTTTGTCCGTGGAGTCTCCCTTTAAGGGATGGGCATATTGGTTCTCTCTCTGCCTACACCTGCACAGAAACCTAATCCCTGAGCAAAGGCAGGAAAGTTGACTGAGTAACCCCCACCCCCACCCCCCATTATTTCTTTGGGGCCCACCATCCCACAAACTTGTGATTTTTTAATTTATTTTTATTTTTTTTACTGAAATCATGCATTAATTCAAGGTACACCTTAGTCAAATAGGCCATAATGCTGAATAAGAGAACATGCTTTGAGCTCCAAAAAGTTATTGTTCCCATCTGACTAACATATGCACTTAAATACAGTACCTTATTTACTAATAAAATAGTCAATAAATGAAGGAGTGCACTTTTGGTGAATGCAAATGAAAAATGATCTATTTTTCAAAGAGTCAATTCCAACGTAAGCTTATCCCCTATTGTCTGAGTTGACGTTCTCAGCATGCGATTTAAAAATAAATATTATCAGATTCAAACATGCTTACATTTAACTCCATTTGTGCTCTCTTGCAATAAGAAGGCTAAGGTTCTATGTCCAGTTCTGGAGGCAGGGTTGGGGTGCAGGACTGGTGAGAAAAGACCTGTGTTTGGGTCAACTGCAGTTGAGAAAACTTAGCAGCACTGCAGATGAATCAATTAATTCATTTTTCCTTTTTCTTAAGAGAATAGTTTGGACTAGGAAGGGAGCAGGGCAGAGGGCAAAGCCCTGTGGATCAGGACCAGTATCAGAATTATAAGGTGTTTTGTGAACCAGTCTTAAGTAATTTCAGTTATTTTTACCTTGTAATATGCAGTTCCACCGACCAAAACAAAATCATTTGTTCATCGCCCATTTTGGCTGGTATATCATGTTACATATAATACATCTGATGCACTGCGCAGTTTGCAAATATTTTATATTGGAGTCTCATGCAAATTTTAGTTGTATATTTATAAGTGATCACCTGGTTTTTTAGGCTAAAAACAACAATAAGTTAAAGAAGCCAAAGGATTAAAAATGTTTCAATATGGGGAAGCACATGAATCCTATTTTACCTAGACTAGTTCATGGTCTGAATTATTTTAACCAGTTTTAGAAAATACTCTTTCTTTTCCCTCTTTTTTTTTTTAAATAAAAAGAGTTTCTTTTTTCATGGATCTTGAAAGCTTCCATTTCACCACGCCCAAAATTCACAATGCAACAATGCATTGACAGTTAAACAAAGCATTCAAAGACTAGTAAAGTATCTACAAAGTGTGACATGCGTCACTTCGGTTTTTATTCTGTTTTTTAAGTCCTTCAAGCTGCTAAGAGGGGCTTTTTTGTCTGCTCGCTTGCATTTTAAACATCCGTCAGCAGTTTGCTCTTATTAACGCAGTTTTGGTTAGCTGTAGTGCAATTGCCAGTTCTGATATTGGCCTGTCTGTAATGGGTTATGCTATTATTCATGTCCTCTTCGATCTCCATGTACTCAGACTTGCTGATAGTAGAGGAACTGCGGCGACTGAGGTCGCTGTCAGAGGCTAAATTAGGGGAGCTAACATGGAGCAGCTGAGCCTGCTCTTCCCCCTCAGTTTCTCGGTGGTAGAAATAGTTGAAATTGGACACAATGACAGGTACGGGCAGGGCAATTGTCAGCACACCAGCTATGGCACACAAGGAGCCCACGATCTTGCCTCCAATTGTCACAGGGTACATGTCACCGTATCCCACAGTGGTCATGGACACCACCGCCCACCAGAAAGCATCGGGGATGCTGGAGAAGTGAGACTCAGCTTCTTCCGCCTCGGCAAAGTACACTGCGCTAGAAAACAGTATGACCCCGATGAAGAGGAAAAAGATGAGCAGCCCTAGCTCTCTCATACTAGCCTTGAGGGTCTGGCCCAGGATCTGGAGGCCCTTAGAGTGGCGGGAGAGTTTGAAGATTCTAAAAACCCTTACCAACCGGATGACCCGGAGGATGGCCAACGAGGTGGCCTGCTCGCCCTTCTGGTTTCCCTCCTGCTCCGCTATCTCGGTGCCCAGCGTGATGAAATAAGGGATGATGGCCACAATGTCAATGAAGTTCATGATGTTTTTGAAGAAGTCCGTCTTGCTGGGGCAGGCGAAGAAGCGCACCACCAGCTCAAAGGAGAACCAGATGATGCACAGGGTCTCCACTATGAAGAAGGGGTCCGTGAAGATGTTGGAGGCGTAGATGACCGTGGTGTTGTCGAGGCCGTGGATGGTGCCCGTGAAGTCCTTGTCATCCTTCAGCTCGGGGAGAGTCTCCAGGCAAAAGATGACGATGGAGATGAGGATGACCATGACGGAAACGATGGCGATGACCCGCGCGGGCCCCGAGCTCTCGGGGTACTCAAAGAGCAGCCACACCTGGCGCTGGTATTCCTTCTCGGGCAGGGGGCGCTCCTCCTCCTTAATGAAGCCCTCGTCCTCCCGGAACTTCTCCATGGCCTCCTCACCCAACTCGTAAAATTTGATCTCCTCCGAGAACATGTCCAGCGGCACGTTGACGGGCCTCCGCAGCCGGCCCCCCGACTGGTAGTAGTAGAGGATGGCGTCGAAGCTGGGCCGGTTGCGGTCGAAGAAGTACTCGTTCCTCAGGGGGTCGAAGTAGCGCATGCGTTTCTTGGGGTTCCCCAGCAGCGTGTTGGGGAACTGAGCCAGGGTTTTGAGCTGCGTTTCGAAGCGCAGCCCGGAGATGTTGATCACCACGCGTTCGCAGCATTCGTGGTCGTCGTGGTCTGCCGGCCGGGGGTAGTTGCCATCTTGGGGGTGGCCCGGAGCGGCCGAAGCCTCGTCCACGTTCTCCCCGGACACCACCGTCATGGTTGAAGCCGGGTGAAGAGGTGGGAGGCCAGGAGACGTCTCGGGGTGGGAAAGCGCCAGGGAAGAGGGGTGGGGGGGACCGAGGCGCCCCCCCCACCGGAGTGCGTGTCTCCCCCACGCTCAGCCGGGGGGAAGGACTCCAAAGCGAGGGGGTTAAGAGATCGGGGTCTTAGCTGCCGCTGGCCCTCCACCCCGCCTTTCACTCAATTTGGAATCCCCCTCGCTTGCGGCCCGGGGTGCAGTTCTTTGCCAGGGGTTGTTTTTTGTTTGTTTTTTTGGTTTTATGTTTTTTATTTTTTCCTTCTCCGAGGCGCCTTAACGCAGCGCTGTTCTAGCGGACCGGGCCATCTTTTCGGGGATCACCCTGGCAGACCCTCCCTCCGAGAGCCCTCCTAGGACCGGGTGCAGTGCCAGCTCAGCAGATTCCCCACGCCTGCCACCCCCTCTGCTTCTCCTCGGCTCTCCCCCCGCCAACCCCTCTTCTCCTGCCGCCTTCTAAGCTCCCACCAGGGCGATCGATGGACGCTGCAGAGAAATAGAAAGTGATACGGGGGCAGAAAATCAGAAGCATTCAGATGGGACGAACCTACAGACACCGAAGAGCACAGACCTCTAGCTTTTTTACACAGCACTGGACTTTTGCTAGGGTCGTCGCATGCACACAAACGGACACACACGCAGACACCCGGAAATCCGAGTTTGGGGCGCTTTATCCCACTTTCCCCAACGCCCCGCAGCCGATCTCTTGACAACTTCGTTCAATTAGAGATCGGAAACGCGCGGAGAGACGGTGAGGGAGCTCCGGATTCCGGGCAGCATCCCCCCCACCCCAGCTTTCCCCCACCCCGGCGCCCCAATCCCCGCTTCTGCAGTCCCGAACTGGGGAACCCCCTACCTGGCCGGCCGGCTTGGCGCAGGGGCGGTGCTGAGTCGGCGGAGAGCCCGAGTCGGAATGCGGTAGGTCGCCTTTGCAGTACCCGGGAGGGAGCAGCGGCCGCCGCAGCAGCAGCATCGGAGAGGCGCGGGGGCACGCTCGCTGCCCTCGCCCCTCTTCCTACGCCCCTCTCAGTAGGACAATCGCTTTACTGAGCCGCCGTGGCGGAAATGTGCCCCCATTCTCACCCGTTGTCAGCAATCTGGAGACGCCGTCCTCTCTCGGATGCAGGGGGTCCCGGAGGATGCGGGGCGGAAAAGCAAACTGCCACCTTCTCCCGAAGCTCTGAAGCAAATGACGATAAACAGCGCTTTCGCCCCCTCCTAACGCTGTGGGAGCCCTAGATTCGATCCCGAAGGAGGCAGGCAGCGGGCGGGCGGGCGACAGCATGGATCTACATGGCTGTCCGGGCCGTTCCACTCCCCGCACCCCAGCATGAACCTCGCGGCGGCTACGCGGCGCGCCCAGGGTCTTTAGGAGCTCAGAGTGGAGCCGGGTGCGTGCCGCGGCGGGTCGGCTCGGTCCATTTCTGGGCGCTGCAAGATCAGCAGAAACCTGAGAAAGCGCTTTTCTTGCGGAGCAGCGATTGGCCCACCCGGGCGTGGGTTGGGGAGGGCGGGGGAGGGCAGAAGCGAGGAGGTAGATGGAAAATATGAGGGGGTGGTTTGGCAGAGGGGGGTTGTCATTCAGTTCCCACCCTTGCCAACACAGCTTTTTCCTTCTCCTATCAAAGAAGCCGACCACCAGCTCTACTTCCCTCGCGGTGTACAGCCCCGCACACGCCCGGTCCCCTGGCCCGGGGATTTCACATTGGAAATGGTCAGGTCCGACGCAATATAGGCGGTGGTGTTCCTGACAAAACTCCTTTGATGGGTTTGCGTTCATACAGCCCCACAATAATCCGCTTCGATCGCAACGCTCTGCGCGTCATCCCGCCCCTCCCGCAGGGGCTCTCGGCAGGGCGGAGCTAGCGGCTCCCCGGGGGACTGAAAGAGATGCAGAGTTTGGTAGAGTCCTGCAGTTGAGAATCACCTGGGTATGTGCTGTGTAGTATTCCCGGGAGGCGGAAAAATTAAAACTTTTAATTCCCGACCGGAATTAAAAGTTTTCTTACGATCAGATTATTCTGAAATGCAGAGAATGTGCTTTGTGGTGAACCGAAGGCTCCATGGGTCTGTGGGGTTGTCTGCCAACTTGGTGCTAATTGGAACGAATACTGAGAAGCATGCCTCCAGTCCACCTCCCATCCCGCGTGCCTCCTCTCCCATCCTCTTTCCCCGGCCTAATGTCTCCGAGAACCACCCGCAAGGCTTGCAACTTCTTCTTCAAGACAGGATTCGCACAAAGGCGCAGAGCAGCACGAGCCGGGGGCGTCCGCCCCCAGAAGCATTGCGCCTCCGCGCCTGCAGCGCGAAAGAAGGCAGCCAGCGGCTCCGGATCTTTAGCTGCTGCGGAATCGCCACGCAGGGTAAGAACCCGGGGCCGCAAGTGATTGGTTCCCCCTCTGCATTGGGACCGCCCCTTCGCACAACCAAGGTTCGCGTTGCCTCGCGCCTACACCACCCACTTCTTTAATCAAAGCCAAAGATTGCATTCTTCCCGCTGCATTGTGGCTAGTGGAAGGCAGGGGCCTCTGCGGGGGTGCTCAGGCAGTGCAACAACCCCGGGCAGGGAACTAGTGAAGTTCCTCCTGCAGATGCATACCCCAGCATTCCTTTCAGAAAAATAAAAGTATTTGTTCCCTACCCTCCTCCGTTTCCATACCGCAGCTTTTCTTTTATGAACAGTGAGCTCTCATATTTGACACTGCCTTTTCCCCTCCTAACACTCACAAATCCCTCTATTCCGATGACTCCACGTTTCCCTACCTTTCTGCACTGCTGCTTTATTGCCAAATACAAAGGAATAAAACCGGAAGCTCCATGCGGAAATACTGTCAAGTCCCTAAAGTGTTGTTTGTTGCTGCTGCTGCTGCTGCAGTTAGAACCCTATTGGAGGTACCCCTGGTAGGCGTGAGAAATGTTTTCCCACTGCGTCCTAACAACACTGGGTTTCCCTGTTAGCTTTCCCTGCCCTGCTCTACCTGCCGCTGCCTGCAGCCACCTTCCTTGCCTTAAACGCGGGTCGGACTGCCATCTTCCTGGCCTCGGTGCAGATGTACTTGCCCTGATTCAGCATTTGACGATTACCTTACTAGAAGAGTCTCACAGACTACATGGGATCCCAGGTTCCTAAATTCAGGGTTTTATTAGGAGGCTTAATAAGATCAGGGGTTTTAACATCCCTGACAAACGTGTTTAGAGCAAAACTGGACCTCCAAGGATTAGAAAAAAGGTTGTTGAGCTAGGAATCCAGCATTTTTGATGCAAGTCCACATTGTTGAGGGACTGAAGATATTTGTTCATCCAACAAATTTTTGCTCAGCCCCAGCCATGCACCAGACATTGTTCTAGCACAGGAGATGCAGTAATAACAACACACACATGCCTGTGGCAGAGACCAGCAATAAACAAATAAACTGAGTGTTACAACATTAGCTTAAACGAAATTAAGAAAAGGAGATAGAGAGTAGCAAGTACAGATTTGCCTGGGTAGGAAGGGCTTCTGTGCAAAGGAAACATCTGAGCAGAGAGCCTCCACCTTTGAGTGGAGAGAGCAAGGAATGTGTTGATCAGAAGGACAGAGGTAAAAGCAGGTACAAAGACAAGCTCAGCAAATTCAGGAAACCAAAGAGGGTCAGAACGGCTGGAAAGGTATGACCAAGGAGAGTGTTGCAAAAGGTGAGCTCAGAAAGGTTCGCAGGAAACAGATTCTGAAGCCCTCTTAGGCCATGGTCAGAATGTTGCTTTTTTATTCTGAGTATGAGGGAAAGACACTGGAGAACTGAGATCAATGTAGTAATATAAAATGGGCTGCATTTTTTGAAGGTGACTTTGGCTGCTGGCAGCAAGGCACCAAGTTGGAGGCTATTAAGTAGTATAGGCTACTATGGCTTAGACTAGTGAGATGGTGATGGGGCTGTCAGAAGTGGTTGGAATAGGATTACATGTTGAAGGTCCAGATGGCAGAACTTTGGATGCGAGGGAAAGACAAGTTTCAAGAATGTCTCCCAGCTTTGTAGTCTGAGTAACTAAGTGAACGGTGTAGTCACGGAGGCACGGATTGGGCAGAATGTGGGCTCTTTGTGGTCTGGAACCTTGTGTGTCTCAGCTGTTGCTGTACTGGACAGTTTAGGCCTCTCCTCAGAATCCCTCACCCCCACCTCATCAATTACCCTTGCCTTGGCTGCTGCTAGGGCAGCCGACTCTGTGTGGGCAGCACCGTTCACCTCCTGAGGTCGGTTGTGCTGCCATGAGTAGAATCTCACTTCCCCAAGGCTGCAGAAAGATCGAGATGAGCAACGGGGAAATATGGAGGCATTAGCTCTTTGTGAGATGACGCTCTGCCAGCTTAGGAGCTTAGGTGTTCAGGAGATGGATGGAACTGGAAGATAATTTCCATTTCTTTTTGTCCCTCTCATGAACCAGCACCCACATGTCCTGTGTTTGGGGCTGTGTATCTTTGTGGCTCATGAAGCAGTGGCCAGTTAGGGAACTCTGCACCTTGCCATCGGGCCCCATCCTTCCCGGTCTCACTTCCTTTTTCCCCACATTCTGGCTGCCCCCAAATTGCACCGTCCTTTGAAATATTAGCAGATAAATCCTACCCCAGGTGCTCTTTCCTAGTTAACCTGAGCTGATGCAGCGGGGATCAGAACATTAGGTTGCAACATGATATGTCTGTTCTATCTGTTAAATATCCAGAGTGGATGACGAGTCTGGAGTTCAGAGAAGAGGTCTGAGATGATTTGGGTCTCTCAGACTCAGCAGGGTTGAATTTGGACGGCACCATTCCCGGTGGGAGCAGTACTCTGCATTTGAGGATCTTTCAGCAACATCTTTCACCTCTATCCACTAGATACAAGTAGCACCTGCCCTCAGTTGTGACAACCAAAAATGTTGCCAGATATTGCCAAATGTGCCCTGGGAGCCAAAATCACCCCCAGTTGAGAACCACTGAGGTAGATAGTGGTTAAAGCCAGAATCCTGGAAGAGAGCACTTGGACATAAGGGTGGAAAGAGAAGAAGAAATGACCTGATTGTGCCTTGGGATACTCCAGTGCTTAGGAGGCTGGTAAAAGAAAGAAGAGCCAGCAAAGGAGATGAAGAAAGGGCTAAGCAAACCAGGAGACAATGGGGTCTGCGAAGCCAGAGGAAAGCAGTGTTGTTGTTATTGTTGTTGTTTAACTCTATTTTTAAACAGTTTCAAACTGTTACAAAAATAATACAAACTCCATACAGAGAACTCCAACATATTCCTATGCCCCCAGATACCCAGACCCACCAATTTTAACATTTCGCCACATTTGTCTTATTCTAGCTAACTATTCATCATTTTAGCAATCCATCTATCTCTCTACCTATCTATCTATATGTCTGTCTGTCTGTCAATTTATCAATCCACTTTCTGAACATTGGACTGTGGGTTGTATACATCATGCTCCTGGAACACATAATACTTCCATGTACATGTCATAAGACCAAGGATATTCACTTACGTATCCACCTTAAGTGCAGTTATCAAGTTCAAGAAAATTAACATTGATAAAAAAACTTTCGATCTATAATCCTTTTTTTTCATTTGTCCCAATAATGTCTTTTCAGCATTCTCTCCTCCCTGGTTAGGTCTCAGCCAGGATCATGTATTGCCTCTAATTGTCATTGTCTCTTTAGTTTATCCTCAAAGAACACTGTTAAGAAAATGCAAAGGCAGTGCATGCTAAAGACTGGGAGAAGATATTCACAACACATGTATCTGACAGAGGACTCATGCTCAGACAAGTACAAAACTCTTACAACTCGAGAAGAAGACAAACAACACAATGAAAACAGGGAAAGGAATGGAATAGACACTTCACAAAAGAGAACCCACTGTCTGATTCCACTTATATGAAATTGAGAACAAGCAAACACAGATCAGTGGTTTCCCAGTGTCAAGGATGAGAAGATGGACTACAAAGGGGCACCCGGGCACTTGCGGGGGGTGACGGAAATGTCCCATCTTTTTTTTTTTTTATTGTCTCACTTTTTAAAAACTTTTTAATTTTGAAATACTTTCAAATTTATAAAACAATTACAAAAATAATACACACCTCATACAGAGAACTCCAACATTCTACTGTCTCCCCAGATACCATTTTTAATTCAATTTTGTTGAGATATATTCACATACCATACAATCATCCAAAGTGTACATCATTTGTTCACAGTACCATTATATGTAGTTGTGCATTCATCACCACAATCAGTTTTCAAACATTTTCATTACTGCAAAAAAAAAAGAAGAAAAATTAAAGTAAAAAAAAGAAGACCTAAAACATCCCATTCCCACCATCCCTCCCTATTATTCATTTACTTTTTGTCCGCATTTTCCTACTCATCTGTCCATACACTGGATAAAGGGAGAGTGAGCCACAAGGTTTTCACAATCACACAGTCACACAGTGTAAGCTATATAGTTATACAATCATCTTCAGAAATCAAGGCTACTGGGTTACAGTTAGACAGTTTCAGGTATTTCCTTCTAGCTATGCCAATACACTAAAAACTAAAAAACGGATATCTATATAACACATAAGAATAACCTCCAGAATGTCCTCTCGATTCCAATTGAAATCTCTCAGTCAATGAAACTGTATTTTGGTTCATTTCTCCTCCCCCTTTTGTCAAGATGGCTTTCTCAATCCCTCAATGCAGGGTCCAGGTTCATCCCTGAGAGTCATGTCCCACGTTGCCAGGGAGATGTACACCCCTGGGAGTCATGGTCCACATAGTGGGGAAGGCAGTGAGTTTACCTGAAGAGCTGGCTTAGAGAGAGAGGTCACATCTGAGAGATTTCTGGGGGAGACTCTAAGGCACAATTATAAGTAGGCTTAGCCTCTCCTTTGCAGTAACAAGCTTCATAAGGGCAAGCCCCAAGATCGAGGGCTTGACCTTCTAAACTGGTAGTCCCCACTGCTTGTTCTCGAGAATATTGGTAATTTCCAGGTGGGGAAGTTTGTTTAATATTTCCATATTTTCCCACAGTCCCTCAAGGGGGTTTTGCAAATTCATTCTTATTCTCTGCCCAAATTACTCTGGGATGTGTCGGGGCTTCACACTAACCTATACAAGACAACCTATTCCAAGTTCCATGTGATTATGGTGTTTGAATGAACTGACCTTACACATTTAATTATATAGTGTGCTACAGAACATATAGATTTTGCACCAAATAAACATCTCTTCCTTTGGTCTCACACAGAAGTTGAAGTTTGAAAACACTATTTCCAGTAAAATCACAGTTATGCATTACCACTAGAATAAATATCTAGGAATTACGAATAGCCATCTATTCATAATTCCTAGAGGAAGAGGAGAAAAAAGAGGAAGAGGAGAAAACAGGAAAAAAAATGATGACTAAAAAAATAAATAAATAAAATAAAAATAAAATGCAATACAATAAAAAGTTCAGACAGCACCACCAATGCCAAGAGTCCCATACCTCTCCCTTATGTCTCCCTCTTACAGACATTTAGCTTTGGTATGTTGCCTTTGTTACAATTAATGGAAGCATATTACAATGTTGCTGCTAACCATAGACTCTAGTTTGCATTGACTATATTTTTCCCCAATACCATCCCATTTTCAACACCTTGCAAAGTTGACATTCATTTGTTCTCCCTCATGTAAAAACATTCTTATATTTGTACATTTAATCACACTCATTGACCACTCTAGGTTTCACTGAGTTATACAGTTCCAGTCTTTATATCCTGTCTTTCCTTCTGGTGTCATACCTACCTCTAACCTTCTTATTTCAATCATACTCACAGTCATCTTTATTCAGTGTACTTACAATATTGTGCTACCATCACACAGTATTGTGCTATCCATTTCTGGATCTATACCAATTAGTCCTCTTGAACATTCTAACTCCTTCAGCGTCAAATGCCCTATCTCTACCCACTTTCTGTCTCCTGGTATCTTCATTTCTACACTCTTTTCCAAACCTCTCTCTCCCGTCTTCTCCCATCTCTCTGTAGCATTCCCTTTAGTATTTCTTGTAGAAAAGATTTCCTGTTCACGACCTTTCTCAGTGTCCGTTTGTCTGTAAATATTTAAAACTCTCCCTCATTTTTTAAGGACAGTTTTGCCAGATATAGGATTCTTGGTTGGCAGTTTTTCTCTTTCAGTATCTTGAATATGTCATACCACTGTCTTCTCGCCTCCATGGTTTCTGCTGAGAGATCTGCACTTAGTCTTATCGCGCTTCTCTTTTATGTCATGGATTGCATTTCTCTTGGTGCTTTTGGAATTTTCTCTTTGTCTTTGACATTTGACAATCTGATTAGTAAATGTCTTGGAGTAGGTCTATTTGGATCAATTCTGTTTGGGGTATGCGGTGTTTCTTGGACTTATAATTTTATGTCTTTCATAGGAAATGCCCCATCTTAATTGTGGTGGTGGTGACATGGGTGTATAAATTAGTCAAAACTCATAGAACTGCACACTTAAAATGGGTACATTTTACTGTATATAAATCATACTGCAATGAAATTAATTTTTAAAAAAAAACTTGTGGTCAAAGAAACAATACTGATATACATTGAACTAACAGAAGAAGTTTAGACATTTTAGATATTTTTTTAAGGGTTTAGCCTAGACTCTTTCTTAAAGAAATCATTATGAGTTGTTATAGATTGAATCATGTTCCCAATAGAGACATATTCAAGTCCTAACTCCCGGTTCTATGAATGTGAACCCATTTGTAAACAGGATCTTTGAAAATATTGTTAGTTGAGGAGAGAGCAAACAGAATCAGGATGGGTCTTAATCCAGGATGACTGGGGTCCTTATAAGCAGAGGAAATTTGGACTTGGTGGGAGGAGACAGATGGGGAGAGAGACAGCTGTGTGACAGAGGCAGAGTCTGAGCTATGGATTGCTGCCAGGCCACCATCAGAGTGCTACAGACTTCAGAGAAAGCACAGCCTTGCAATGCCATCATTTTGGACTTCTAGTCTCCAAAACTGCGAGGCAGTAAATCCCTGTTGTTTAAGCCAATCAGTGGGTGGTCCTTCATTGCAGCAGCTCTGGCTAACTAAGACAGTTGTCCTTGGAGGGAGGAGGAATCTGTGAAGCATGAAGGACTAGAGGAATATTCTGCATGGCCAGGATTAGTTGGGCATATTCAGAGTTTGGAGAAGAAAAACATGGCATTTAGTCATTCACTGAAAAAGATTTACTGTAATTTCTGTGCACCAGTCATTGTATAACACATCAGAGGCCAAGACAGAATCCTGGACTTCAAGAAAGCTATATTCCAGTTGGGGAGACAAGGAAGTAAATAGGTAATTACAATGCAATATGGCAATGCTGTAAGGAAACAGGCAAAGGTGCTTTGCGGGGTTAGAGGAGTGACCCAAACCAAGCCTTGGGGGTGAGGGATGAATTCTCCCTGGCAAGTCATGAAGTAACAAGTAAGATGGACCCTAAAAGATAAGTAAAAGGTATGGCCATGGGGTGCTTTCTAGAACCAAGGCAGCAGCACACCCTAAAGCCCCAGGGTGATGTGAGTAAATAGCACATTCAGGGAAACAGAACTTAGGTGACTAGAGCTGGAGGGTTGAGTACAAGGAGCTAAGTAGCAAAAGATGAGGCTAGAGAAGTTAGCAATAGCTAAGTCATAAAGCACCTTATAGTCACCAGAGTAGACACTGCTGGTTTCCTCCTGAGCATCCATTCTCCTTTCTCCCTAACATAATTCCTTCACACATGGCCATGTGCCTGAAGAGAAGCAGATTTCTCCAGGACCGTTCATTCAGGGATTGGCTTGGGACCCAGTTCTAGCCAAGGAAGTGCAAGGGGACATTTGTTGGCAGTCTTTAGGAAGAGGTTTCCTCAGTGA
This sequence comes from Choloepus didactylus, assembly GCF_015220235.1. Taxonomy (NCBI): domain Eukaryota; kingdom Metazoa; phylum Chordata; class Mammalia; order Pilosa; family Megalonychidae; genus Choloepus; species Choloepus didactylus. The sequence goes on from NC_051314.1 coordinate 127,402,210, forward strand.
TAAGAAAATGCCATAGAAAAACCATCTTCATCCTCTGGGTGTTGTGTCTGGATGAGTCAATGCTGCATCCATCCTGTTACCAGCCCAGATGACGAAGCCAACTCTGAAGATGTCATAGCCCAGAGAGAAAAACGACTTGGATCCTGATGACATCACTGAGATGCTGAATCAACCAGCCAAAAAGCCTCCCTACGATGGAGCTACCTATTATGAAATTCAATAACTTTCCTCATTAGTTATGTCCATTTGGGTTGAGTTTTCTCATTAAATCTCATTAAAGAATTTCTCATTCAGGATTTTAAGCAGACTTCCAAAATATGATGGATAGTATTAGATGAAATGATTTCAGTGTAGGAGCTGGTGTCGGTGAGTACTCTTTCTAATTCTAGAAAAAGAAAACCTGGTCTAAAATGGCATATACCGAAAAAAGGGACCTGTTGGCTAAGAAAACTGAGCCTGGCTTCTGGAAAGCCTTTATCCAGCACTCACAGGTTATGACCAAGACCTCTTTATCCCTTCTTCTTTTCTTCATTCCTCTTCCTCAGTGCTGACTCTATTTTCAGGCAGGCTTCCTTTTTTGGGTTCCTGAGATGGCTATTCGTAATTCCTAGAGCTGTCCACCTCATGTCTAGTAGGAAACAGGTCCACTTCTCTGATGGCTCAAATAAGAGTTTTGCAGTAGATTCTCAGTGACCATGACTGGCCTGGCTTGGGTAATTCATCCATACTTGAGCCAATGACTATACCCATGAAGACGGGATGTGCTGATTGGATCGAAGGAATCAGGGCCCTTCCCTGGAGATGGGATGGGGTCAATCTATCCAAACTACATAGATGGAAATCACAGAGCACTGTTCAAAAAGATAACAGAGGACTGGATGCTAGGGAGGTGATCACCAAATACTCAGAACTGGGGGTGATGGAGAGAGTTATGGGTGGTTCCTAGGTCTCTGGCTTGGGCATCTTGAAGAGAAATGCACAAAAAGAAGAGAGCATTTCAGGAAGTGTAATTAAGATGAGGACTAAGAAATATAATGAAGTGTAGAAAAGCAGGTTCAGTGAAGCTGTGGGGGCAGATACTGGATGGCAGTAACCAAGGAATGAATGGAGTATGGAAGAGATGTTAGGACAAGTAGGCATTCTCTCAAGAAGCTTGGGGCTAGAGGACAAGAGAAAGATCAGGTAGTAGCTAAAAGGGCTCATGTGGTTGAGGGAGCATTTTCTTTTTAATATGGGAGAGATTTGAGCATGCTTAAATGCTAAAGATAAGTAAAAAGTAACAGAAAGAGCAAGTCTGATGATATAAGGGAGAAATGGGATAATTAATGGAGAAGGTTCCCTAGGAATAATAAGTGGAGAGATTGAGAGTGTAGTTAAGGTAATTAATCTTCAAGAAGAGGAAGAACTTTTCCACTGTGACAGAACAGAAAGAGGCAAAGACTGATGGGGATGCTTTATGTCTGTGATAGGAAGGGAATTCAGGAAATCAAGGGAGTCCATCCAAAGATTTCTAGTTTCTCAGTGAAGTAGAAAATATTATCTACCAATGGAGATAGAAAAGAAGACTGTTAAAGGCCAAAGATAGCCTTGGAGAGTAGAAAAGACAGTGGATTAGGCAAACATGTGAAGCTCTACTGTTTTGTTCTCATCATTGATTCGATGTGTGGTCCATTACCATAAACCTCAATCAGAGTTCAATGACTGGGATAATATATTTCTTAACTGTTTCCTATAAGATCATCTTCCAATCCACCAAGACTCTACCTCAGATGGAAACCCAGAGGTCATTTCTCCCTTGGTCACCCCTTTCTTTGTTTATCTACTCCTTTGCCCTCCCACAGTTTCAGCTCCATCCTGCCCTTTCTCCAGCAGCAGACTGGAGAAACCTTTTTCTCCCTTGAGTGGGAGACTGGAGAGCCCTATACTTGTAGCTATCCCAGTGGGCAATGGTGAAGCTTTCAAAAAGCATTCCCTAAAGAAAAGCCAACTTCTCTCCTGCTAATGTTGATTACCTCTCACAGAAACCCAGATGTATTGTTTGGGGAAAAACCTCCTCTCCATGGAGGTGAGATTGAGAAGAATGAAGTGAAAAGAGGCATGTATAGAAGGACCACAAGAAAGTACCAAAAGCCCAGTTAAGATCAGAAACCAGGAATGTGAAGAAGTGCCAATGTGTGTGTTTGTGTGATTTTTCTCCCAAAAAGTTTCAGCAGCTCATGGTTTGAATAGAAAAGGAGGTTGGCAGTATTGGTAAAAAAAAAAAGTTGTTAAAATGATGTGTATGCCTATAAGGTACGAAATAGATTAGAGCACCAGAGCACAAATCATAATTTCTAACTAAAAACACATGTACTGGGAGTGTTAGCATCTCAAAACATTCTGTAGTAACATCATCCGCTATGTGTCTTTTATAAGGGTCGCGGGAAGCTTACAGGCATGAAGGCAAGCTATGGTTCCCTTAAGCAATTGGAATGTTTTCATCTTACGGTTACTGTGATTCTTGCAGCTGATTGCATTTGCCTCATTGGCTTCAGGCACACGTAGAGCCCCATCTGCCCTACAGCATGAGCTCTTAACCTCTGTTGCCTAATTTTCTCCAGGTTGCAGAAGACCCAGAAATGTTTTCAGAGGTAAATTTTTGCTCCATTTTAACTATTTCCACAGCGATGTAACTTACCAAATCCCCATTGCAAGAAATAATATTTGTGATTTATTGCTGGAAAGACACACAATCTAGCCATTTCTCTAGGGCTTCACTGTTCAACAGAATGACTAGCCACAGGTGGCTATTGCATTTAAATTAATTAAAATAAAAGTTAAACTGCATTTCCTCTGTCCACTGGCCACACTTCAAGTGCTCTATAGCCACATATGGCTAGTGGCTACTCTATTGGACAGCACAGATACAGATACAGAACTTTCCCATCAAGGGCCAGTGCTGCTTTGGAGATGCTATCTATGGGTCAAGCCAGACCCTCAATGAGGTCCATACAAAGGCAACATGATTTTGGCCTCTTGGAGAATTGCTTTTATGCCTTCCACTTGCAATGAGGAGCATTATAAGAAAAACCCTAAAGAATTCATGTGGTAACTATTGTCAGAACTCTGTAGAGAACGTCATCCACTACGTGTCTTTTATAAGGGTCACAGGAAGCCTATAGACACAAGGGCAAGCTATGGTTCCCTTAAGTAATTGGAATGTTTTCATTTTACAGTTAATGTGATTCTTGAAGCTGATTGCATTTGCCTCATTGGCTTCAGGCACACCTAGAGCCCCATTTGCAGCCCTCCTCAAGCAAATAGGATCCCATCGTAAGCATTTCCGTGTGGTGTATGTGTGTATGTGTGTGATTCCTTCCCTCATTCCAGTTCACAATTTATTTTATACATTGAGGTTGCAGGTATTTTTGTAAGCTGTCTTAAATTCTTCCCGACATCAAAGTAAAATGTAAGTAAATGAATTGATAGCAGCCTTACATACATACATGTGTACTTGAAAACATACAATTACCTTTCCTTCACAACCCAGGTGTGTGTCCTCAGGATTAGAACATTAGTAAAATCTTAATCCCCTAAACACAGAAACTTAATACTCTAATTCATTCTTTCTATATCCTTCTCAGCCACCCCAGGGTGGTACCCTAAACCGTTTCTTTGTGTACATAATAGATTAGTCATAATCAAGGTGTCAGTGTCATGTGACAAATATTCAAACCTATATTAATGTTTTAGGCTTCCAAAAACTTGTTCTCTCCACATTTAACTGTTACTGGCAGATAATAGGCAGCACAAAGTCCAGGTCTGTATTGCGGCAATTTTAATGGCTTGCAGTGTGTGTGTGTGTGTGTGTGTGTGTGTGTGTGTGTTTAATTAGTACTACACTTTTTTTTAAACTCAAGTCATTTAGAAGCAAAATGCTATTGCTCTGACTTCTCATTCATGGAACCTTCTAGCATGCTTCTCTCAACTCTCTCAATAATTACACAGTACACATTTAACTCACACAGTACATTAAGCCACAAATAAATACTATGCTTCACTATGCAGTATAACTAGTGAGAGGGCTAACACAGAAAATTTGAATGCAAAGTTTTACTCCTTCTTTCTCTTCACATCTCAAAAATAACCATTCTTATTGTCCTTCACTTTGCTTTTTTTTATTCCCCATATCAGTTAACTCTTCATAGTACTACCTACAATATTTACAACTGGGTATTCACAAGGCAAAAAAGTGCACTGGTTATACCCTCAATACATGTGTTTTATTCCTCATTAAAGAGAGAAGACTTATATGAACGTAAAATAACAACACCCAACGACAGACAAGTGAGCAGCACAATCCCATATGTTCTCAAAGGCATTTAGGGCAGGGAAAGAGAAGTGCCAATTGCGGTGGCCCAGGGCAGGCAGCTTTACAGAAGAAGTGATCTTCGAAGGATCTGCAGAGGGGAAGAGGAGGAAGGAGGGAAAGTGAGAGCAAAGACACACACATGGGGATGCTAAGACCTTTCAGGGGACAATGAATAGGTCATTCTGGTGGCACTACGCTCAAGTGGAGATGCTAATGAGCAACGAGATGAAAGAGCCAGGCAGGGGAGAGATGGAAGGCCAATGAGGCAACTTTGAAACCCTGCACACGCAGTAATCCACCCTTGAGCAACCAGGCATTTTCAATATTATACCAATTGCTTTCTGCGGTCGCAGTTGATTTATCTGGGGGGGGGGCGGCCGGTTGCTGAACCCTCGGCTCTCGGCGTTGCTCGGAGGGTACCGGCGGCGGGGGCTCTTTCCCGGAGGCGAGGGCGAGGCGGGGGACTGGGCCCGGTCCCCGGCGGAGGCGTGCAAGGTGTGGAGGGCGGCGAGAAGGAACAGGCAGGACACGGTTCTTTGAGGGTGAAGAAGCCAAGAGAGTTTATTAGGGGTGAGCACAGGTTATATAGGCTGGCATAGAGGGCGGGGGTTGTTACAAGTCAATGCTGAGGGGATAAAGGCTAGGATTGGTTCTGAAAGGGTGCGGAGGTTAGGATTGGTTCTAAGAGAGCACAGAGGTTGTTTGAAAAGGGGCGGGAGTTGCTCTGGCAACGGTGTCTGGCAACAATGTATGTGCACTGGTGGTGATGGGAGTTGCACTGGCAACGGGGAGTGTCCGGGCAAGATAAGGGGGTGGGGAAAAGGCGGTTCCCTCCGGCAAGCCTCCCCTAACGGTGGTATTTTGGGTGAGGAAATGGGGCCTGCCTCCGGCCTCACTTTCCCAGGCCTGGGGGGCTGTGGAGGGCGCTGTCGCCCGTGCCCACCACCCTCCCCAGGGGCGGATCCGGTCCCCTGGCCCAGGCCCGCCAAGTTGAAGCACGTAATCAGTGTCCCGCAGCTTTCAGCCTCAGAAGGAAAAACAAGAGCCAACTTGCATCCAGTTTTCAGTGTTATCATGAAAGAAGATCGGTTCATGATAGATTAGCACCCAACACATGTTAATGAATTATTTGGTTTTTTTTTATCTTTGTGCCATACTTTATGCTCATCAAAGCTCTTTCTTATGCAGAGTGGTTTATTCTCAGATAAAACCTTGCAGGCTTTTTTAGTATCAAGCATTTATTATCCTAATAATGATAAGGATGCTAAGTATATGAAGGATTCCTGTACTTTTGACTCATTTAACATCACACAGACAACGGTGGACCAAGAACACAAACCCAGGCTCTTACTCCAACTATTTTCCCTTTACACACAGCCTTAACCTTGCTCCGACTTCACTTTCACACACGTGGAGCTGAGTCCACTGTCACTGACACTGGGATTTCTTCTTTCAATACCACATCCCAAGAAACACACTAATTACAGCAGGAGGAAAGTGGGTTATTCTGAACTTTCTGATTTTGAGGGATATGTAATAATTAAGAAGGACTGGTCATTCTGTTTCCCTGGATTTTTCAAGTTTAGGAGACATGCCTTTTTATTTGGGCTGGTTCAGGTCCCATTCTGCCTGAGGACAAAAGGGTGGACGGTTTGGCATCCTGTGGGCTTTCTGAGTGGCAGTGATGCTGTGATTCTTGTCCTGACCTTGTCAGGAGTCCAAATCTCTTATTTAAAGTGCATCAGAGAGAAATGCAACTGGATGTAAGCAATGTGTATATTGCAGAATAACAATGTAAATATTTTATAGACTGCAGCACAACAGAATTAAATACTTCTGCTTGGACAAATGAATTCCATCTTCAAAGCCACTGCAAAGATTCTTATGTATTGGGCACAATAATTTTGCAAATAGCTGAACACATCATGGCTCCCAAATAATACTGCATTTCTCCAGAATCTTAGCATCTTTTTAGCACTCTTGAGAGAAGCCTTACCTACTGTTCTTAGGAAGAAATCTTTTCCCTGGGCAACCTGATAGATTATACAACTCATCTATTTCAGCAATTAAATAATTGAATTGTATGTGTTTGTTTCTCCTGAGCTGTTGAGCCTTCCTTGTGCCTTTGCCCTCTGTCCAATGCTTCTTTTACCCACTATGACCCAGTTCTAAAGGTGACCGCATCCACACTCTCCCTCTGACCCAGGCCAACTCTTACCCCTGTGGAGCCCATTTTCCAGCCCTCGCTGCAGACTTTGACCCATGGGACTTTCAGATCTCGGATGTCGGAAGTGTCTCAGAGACCAGGAACTGCCAAGGAGTTCAGTCTGACAACCTTGACCTCAAACCCTCAAGCCATGATTCCTGTTTTCTTTCCTTCCCAGACTCTCCCTCTCCCCATTCTTGCCCAATTACCATTTCCTTGCGTCCGAATTTTTAATCATTTCTGACATGGCCTCATATCCAATCCCTCATGCTCCGAAGTCACCCTGGCCTTCTACTTTACAGAGAAAAAGAGGGTCCATGGGAGGGGAAATCCCTGCACCCTACTGATGTCTGGCAAACTGCTGCACCCAGCTGCACTTCTGCCCCTCCTCTCCTCCCTCTCTCTTATCTCCAGCCAATCCCTCCATCTGGGCTTTGGATCCTCTGCTCCCTCACTTTCTCAGGAAACTTCACCATGGATTACGCCTTCCCTCCCTTGTATTTCAAATCCCCTCTTAAATGGATCCTTCCGGAAGGTTTTCCCTCAATCCCTTTTGTAGAAATGCCAGCCTCGGCAAAGAAAGAAGAGGTCTCTATATTTATACAAATGCATACACAGCTGTGGGTTATGTACACAGGCATTTGTCCATGGTTACCTCCTCATATACCTCCCACTACAACTGTGGGCTGCTGCTGAGAAAAACTGCCCAAAGTTTATTAAATATTTTATTAGTAAAATATTTATTTTTTTATTAAATATTGAAAAGATACAAATTAATATTTATGAAATGAGCTTAAGGAATAAAAAATTTTCAGTAAACAGCCATGTACCCACAGCCAGGTTTACCAAATAAAACTTTGCTACTACCTTTGAAAACCCTGGGGGCTTCTCTCAATCTCAGCTCCTTCCCTGACCCCTGCCCAGAGGAAAATGCTCTGCAGAACTTTGAGTTTATTATTTAATTCCAATGCTTTTCGGTAGAGCCTTGCTATATTCGTTTTGTTCTTATACAGTATATTGTGTACTTTTATGGGCTTTTGAATTTATACAACAGAATCACCCCACAGCATTTGTATTGCTTTGTCACTTGCTTTGTTTCTTAGTCAACAGAATATTCCTGGAATTCAACCATGTCTTCTTGCTGTGTAGTAGTTCATTTTATGAATATATACAATTTATGTTTTCATTCCACTGTTGAAGCATATGTAGGTTATTTTTAGCTTGTTTGTTTTTCCATTCTAACAGTGCTGGTATGTCCTAGTGTACATGTACAAGAGTTTCTTTAAGTACTGTGCCTAGGAATGGAAAAGCTGGATCATCAGGTGTACAGATCTTCAGTTTCATAATGCCAAGTTATTTTCTTGATGTTGCATAAATTTATTCTCCCACATGCAGTTTATAAGATTTATGGTTGTTCCACATACCTGTCACCATTTGCTATTGTCCAAACTTTTAAATTTCTGCCACTCTGATGGATATGAAATGACATTTCATTGTATTTTAATGTTCATTTCTCCTGATTATTAATGAAGTTGAGTATTGTTCCAGTTTGCTAATGCTGCCATTATGCAAAACACCAGAAATGGATCGGCTTTCATAAAGGGGTTTTATTTGGTTACAAAGTTACAGTCTTAAGACCATAACACGTCCAAGGTAAGGCATCAACAAAGGGTACCTTCACTGGAGAATGGCCATTGACATCTGGAAAACCTGCCAGCTGGGAAGGCACGTGGCTGGCGTCTGCTTACTCCCGAGTCGCATTTCAAAATGGCATTCTCCAAAATGTCAGTGTCAGCTTCAACGGCTGTTTTCAAAATGTCTGTCTCAGCTACAGCAGTAGGCTCCTTCTGTCTGAGCTCTTATATAGTGCTCTAGTAGACTAATCAAAGCCCACACTGAATGGGCGGGGCCATACCTCCTTGGAAATTATCTAATCAGAGTTATCACCTACAGTTGGGTGGGTCACATCTCCATGGAAATGACTTAATCCAATGATTCCAACTCAATCAACACTAATATGCCTGCCCCCACAAGACTGCATCAAAGAACATGGCTTTTTCTGGGGGACATAATGTATACAAACTGGCACAAGTATCTTTTCATATTCACTATCTCTTAGTTATTATTTTCAAGTCTTTGCCCATTTTTGAGTTGTCTTTTACATACTAATCTGTAGAGTTTTCATATATGCCAGATATTAATCCTTTACCAGTTCTATTGCTATAAATTTCTTCTCACAGCTTGTGTCTTGAGTTCACTTTCTTTATACTGTATTTTTTGAAACAGAAGTTCTTATTTAAAATACTCAATTTAATGATTGTTTTCCTTTACAGTTTGCATTTCTTCTGAATTGTTTGAGAAATCCTTTCCTACACAAGTCAAGGAAAAAGAGTGTCTTAAATTGTCTTCTAAATTTCTCCTGTGTATTGTTCACTGTCTTTGGAAAAGATATTTGTGGGGATTCTTTGAGACATAGGATAAAGGGTCTATTCATCCAGAAAGAAGTTTTGTTTGTTTGCTTTTCCAGGCTCAAGAAAACTCTCATTTTAGGACAACTTCTCAACCAGTTCACTGCTGCAGGCTCCCTGGACACCAGCCAAAAACTCATGATAGTTGCAAACTCCTGATAGCTTGCATCCACAACATCTCAGAAATGTTTGTTTTTCTTTCCTTTCTCCCTCTGCCTCCTACAGGGGGTTAAGTTTACTTCTGGTTCTTCTTACTCTAATCATGTATCTCTTTGGTCCCAGCTTAATGGAAGGAGGTTTTTCTTTTACATTTCCCAACCTAGGGAGAGACTGAGTCCTTGACTTCTTTTCCCTTTACTTACTCCCCTTCGAGTCTGCCAACACCAAGCCCAGGTGTGCTAAGATCCAGAATGCTCTCAAAGTGATACTGGAACTCTGCTTATCTCACTGATTCTGATTCCCTTAGATTTTCCCTGGAGTTTATTACTATCCCGTCAGCACAACCTCTACCTTCTAAAGATGATTTTAAAACATATTGTATCCAAATTTTTAAATTTTACTCATGAAGAGTTGGTTTGAATAACCTAGCTAGCCTTAGGAATTGGACCATCACCCTCTTTTCCCACAACTGCCCAAAGAATGGAATAAATGCATTCTTAGATGTCCCTTGAGCAAAGTTATTGCTTCTGGAAATCAGTTCTGTAAAGAAGATCTCTCTCAAAAGAGGAATTAAGGCAAAGGGATAGAAGACATTAGAAAGTCTCTGGTTTGAGTCTGTCTTTTTCATCTTCATGTTTAATAGGTATCAATGGAAGGATAAAGAGGAAAGAAAGAAGGAAAGAAGGACGGATGGAAAATAGGTAAAATGAAATGCATTCATCTCCCACTTAGAATCCGCTAGAGATTGCAAATAAGAAAACAAAAGTTACCAGTGGCCTTAAGCCATCATTTAGTGCTGAATGTGAATCTCCATGTCTCAGTAAATGGACCATATCACATCACAATTCTTTTCTGGTACTCTGACTAAATGTTGGTAAAGTGCTTATGGAATGTTTATTAAATAGGCTTGCAAATCTAGAATATTGACTTAAATTACATCAGTGGATTGCAAGCAAGATAGAAGAATTTCCTGGAAATGAATATTGTTAAACCAGGAAACAAAAACATTTGGTGACTCTTCTTCAAGACAGTATTTAAACTATTCCATGATTCCATGATTCTATATGCAGGAAAAAAAAAAAAAATCAGTGTGTTCCTGTAGGAAAAATGGGAATGGGTCAGATGCCCCTGGAGCTTCCTTCTAACCTGGTGACTTTAGTAGTCTAACTCTTCGGAAATCAATGGCTGAACTTCAATTTGGGTCAAAAGGAATCACCCTAAGAGGCTACGGGTGTTTTAATAGGCGGGGGAAACCTCTGATAATTGTCGTCAGCTCAAATTCATTGTCACTAAGGCTGCTGCTCTCCAAAATGGCATTTTAAGAGTCCGAAAATAAATGCCTATTTGAACAAGTAGCCAAAATCAGCTTAATTCTGAGATTCTCTGGGTGTTCTGGGCCTCTGTATTTATTATAATACATTATTGTTTCCTTTTTGCATGTTTTTGCAGTCATTTCCTTTTGGCAACATCTTCTTCATCCATCACTGTTGGGTCTTCAGTTGCTTGTGGAAGGAGTTTGGGTGTTGATCAATGGGTTCTTTCTGGCAAAAGGACTGTGATTAGTCAGGTGTTTTCAGACATCTGGACATCTGGAACATATTTCTCTGGAAACCAGAAAACTTTACTACCAGCACATTAGAACCTCAATGTTAAGCATAGCCTTCAAAAATCTTTGGGTTTGAGAAACTTTGCACAAACCTGTAAAATCCATGTTCATTCTAAGACCTTGAGACCTTCTTTAGGATTTGTAACATCTACCACATAGGTGCCCCGGTCACCACTCTCTCCCTTAGCCAATCTGTCCTGCATGCCATAGTCAGATTAATGCCCCTAAAGAAGTTCTGAGCAAATCTTTTTCTTGCTTAAGAGTAACTCTCAGTCATCTCCAACTTTTTGAGGTTCTGCCCATCCAACCTTACTCCCCACTTCTGCTGCACAGTCTTCCACCAGTCACTCTCCTCAGATTGGCCTCCCCACTCTCTCACTCCCACTTTGCTCCTGTGTTTAGATAGGCAAAGGCACAGATCCAGCACTTCCTTCCTCCCCCCTTCCTCTCAGACTCCCCACCTCCGTGCTCTACCTCCTACACTCACCCCTGTTGTTGTCTTCATCAGCTCTACCAGAATTGCCCTCTCTGAGTCTTAATTATCACTCTGATCTGCGGAAGAGTGGTGTGCCAGTTTGGATGTATTACGTCCCCCAAAACGCCATGTTCTTTAATGCAATCTTGTGGGGTCAGAGTATTAGTGTTGATTAGGTTGGAATCTTTTGATTATTTGAGGCGTAACTCAATCAACTGTTGGTGAAATGTTTGATTAAATTATTTCCGTGGATATATGGACCCCACCCATTCAAGGAGGGTCTTGATTTAATCACTGGAGTCCTATAAAAGAGCTCAAAAACAGAAGGACCTAAGAGCAGCTGAGAGACACATTTTGGAGACAGCCGTTGGAAGCAGATGTTTGCTAGCCTAGAGTTTGCTCCAGAGAAGTTAAGAGAGATGAAGCCCAGAGTTTGCCCCAGGATATGCTAAGACAGGACCTCCAGTCCCTTAGAGAGAAACATCCTGGGAAAAAGAACCAAGAACTCACAGGAGCTGAGAGTGGAGCTGGAACACAACCTGGACGTCAGTCACTTGCCTTCCCAGCTAACAGAGGTTTTCCAGATGCCATTGGCCATCCTTTAGTGATGGTCCCCTAGTGTTGATGTCTTAATTTGGACATTTTCATGGCCTTCAAACTGTAAATCTGTAACCAGATAAACCTCCTTTATAACAGCCAGTCCATTTCTGGTATTTTGCATAACAGCAGCTTTAGCAAAACCAGACCAAGTGGAGTAAGTAATTACCACCTCTAGCCTACTCTTTCCCCAACCCCATTTCTCACATATCACAATAATAACTATAGTAACTATTAAGTGCTGCAATTATTTCTTTTACTCCTCATCACATCCCATTTTACTGATGAAGAAACCAAGATTCAGGGAAATTAAAAACTTCCTTAGTCACATAACTGCTGAGCTGAGATTCAAACCCAGAAATGCCTGGCTCCAGAGCAATTAAGCTTTACTGCTTTTTGATGACAGTAGAATTTTATTCCCTTCCACCTCTTCTCTCTTCCTTCTTTCCAAAGGTCCCAGGTAGAATAATTTAGTTACTTAAGGTGCAACATGGTATAGAAGAAACAGACAGGCTTTGAAACCACACAGCCCTGAATTGAAATTACTGCTTCAAGTCTTACTAGAGGACTGGCTTGGAGGGTGACTTAACTTCTCTGACCTTTTGTTTCTCATTTCCTAGAATGAGGTCACAGTGCCCTAAAGCCCAGCACAGGGCATATGGCATATCATAGACATTCAATAAATTTGTTGGTTAATTTTTCCTCTTTCTTTCCCTTATTATTTTTTTCTTCTTTCTCCCATCTGCCCTTTTTATTTTCCTTTAGTTCCATCACTTCTTGATCAAAATATCCAGTGCTATTGCCACAGAATTAGAGAAATTTGAATACTCTTTATTTATTGGTATTATAGATCAATTTTGAATTTTTAGGTATGATAATGGTACCATGGTTAAGTTTTTGAAAGAGGTCTTATTTTAGAGATACCTACAGAAAGATTTATGGATGCAGAGATATGATGACTGGGATTTGCTTCAATATAACCCAATGAGAAATGAACAGGGGCATGGATAAAACAAAATTGGCTTTGAGTTGATAATTGTTGAAGTTGAATGATGGGTACATGGGGATTCATTATACTACCAATCTCTACTTTTGGATATGTTTAAAAATTTCCAAATCAAAACATTTTCTAAAATGCCCAGCGCAGAAGATTCAAGTCTCAGCATGTCCTTCTACCCTCACCAAAGTCCCCGATTCTCTCCTGGTGGCATTCTGGGCAGCTTCCCTCCTTACTCTCCCTGGTACCACCTGGGTTATTTCAGACTCCACGGCAGGGGAGCACCACACTGCCTCAGCCCCCACAGTTGGCAGTTGGACAAAAACCTTTTCCTGACCCCAGATGGCATCACAGCTTCCCCAGTCTGAGCCTGTCAGCATATTTTTTTCCAAGCACCTGATTCTTGGATGTGGCAGCAATAAACCCAAACTAGATTGCTTGGCTGGCCCCTTCTGAAGCAGGTGGTTCCCATTCCGACACTGTCAGCCCTCCGAGCACACTGCTTCCGAGAGGTCCACACTTAACAGCGGAGTAAGAATTCCACAGACTGCGGTGCCTGCTTTTAGACTTCTGGCCAGGGTGTTCCTGAGGGATGGAGAACCACCACGGTAGAAGATATACTGATATCACTGATTATTAACAGAGAAGCTGGGGTAAATAAACAATTCATTTTATTGGGAAGCTGGCATGGTAAGAGAAGGAAAGGAAAGAAAAAGAACTCAATATGTCTTGCTTACTCTGCTGTTTATCACTGTCCATGGATGCCTTAGGTTAAGTGTATATTGAACCTCAGTTGGACTGAAATAAAAATATAAAGGGCAGAGTTATTATTACAGTCTTAGTTGTTTCATGAGTAGCAAACAAAAACAATAAGCAAGGTATGTCAGACCAGTCTGAACGAACGGCTGGACCAGTGACCAGCTAGTGGTTTGCGGGTGGAACTTGGAGGGTTTGTGGGTGTTTTCTGTGGTGCCATGAATCTACTAGGTGGGTTTAGGACAGCCCCATGGGGCTGTTGTTTACTCCCCAGGTAACAAGACAAAATCCTAATTTCCTTCAATTCTGTAATGATGCTTCCAAGATGCAAGGCTTGGAGAATAAGCTTTCCTTACCCCCTCCACCTGCCCCCCACCCCCACCGCGAGGCAGGGATCTACCCTTGCTTCCAATGTCTTGCAGCCCTTCATACTTCAAAGTACTTCAAATAAATTTTTTCGTTTACCCTTGCAATCCATGAGGAAAGACAGGTATTAGTATCCCTATTTGACAGCTTAGGAAACTAAGGCCCAGAGACATGGCAACAAAGTGATTAGTCCGGTTGACTAAAGCTGCCGAAATGCAATGTACCAGAAATGGATTAGCTTTTACAATGGGGGGTTATTAGTTCACAAAGTTACAGTTCTAAAGCCATGAAAATGTCCCAATTAAGGCATCAACAGGATGATACCTTCACTGAAGAAAGGCCGATGGCATCTGGAACACCTCTGTCAGCAGGGAAGACATGTGGCTGGCATCTGCTGGTCCTTTGCTCCTGGGTTGCATTGCTCTCAGCTTCTGATTCCAGTGGCTTTCTCTCTAAGCATCTGTGGGTTCTTACTTAGCTTCTCCAGGGCAAACTCTGGGCTTCATCTCCTTAGCTTAGCACCTCCAAACATCCTTCTGTCTGCATCTTCAAGCGTCTGGGTCTGTGTTGGTTCTGAACTCTCTTAAGGACTCCAGTAAACTAATTAAGACCCACCTTGAAAGGGCAGGGTCACATCTCCATGGAAAAAATCTAATCAAAAGTTCCCCTCCACAATAGGTCTGTCCCCACAGGATTGTATTAAAAGAACATGGTCTTTTATTGGGTACATAACAGATTCAAACCTAGCACAGTGACTTATCCAAGGGAACACTGTCTCAATGGCAGAGCTGGGACAAGAACCCAAGTCCCTTGCACTCTACTCCATGCTTTCCTTCCAGGCCCAATTAACACAGTGTTGCTATGCTCAAAAGCTACCAGCATCTTCAAGGAAATGGGCTGGGGACAGTGGCTTAGAAGCAGGCAAAGTAGACTTCTGTTAGGCTCTACCACTGGATCTGTTGTGGTCCAGGCAACCTTTCCCACTGACCCTCATGCAGGATGAAGATGAGAGAGCACTGATGAGACTGGCTCTCCATCAACCCTGCCCCCTCTACAGTGTTAAACAGAGTACAGCCCTCCCTCTCTGCCAGGGTGCAGCCAACCTGTCAATGCAACAACTGACAACCTGGGACAGTCGATTCTCATTATTAGCAGATTCCATACTTGCAAATGTACCTACCTGCTAAAATTTATTTGTAACCCGAAAATCAATACTCGTGGCACTTTCTAGAACATTTGCAGATATATGCAGTGTGGCAAAAAAATTGAGCTGTCCAAACTACATGTTCCCAGCTGAGGTTGAACAAGGCAACACTCTGCCTTCTTGTTTGAGCTCTCCTACTGTAAACAAGTCTCTTTAGCATGTTGTATTTGGTGACATGCTTTCTTCATTTTTGTGCTTTTTATTTGTGATTTCACCATTTTAAATGTCCCCCAGGTGTAGTGCTGAAATGCTGTCTAGCATTCCTAAGCACAGGAGGCTGTGATGTGCCTTTGGAGAAAATACATATGTTAGATAAGCTACGTTCAGGTATGATTTATAGTGAGTTCAATGTTAATTAATCAATAATACATACTAAATAAGGCTTCATTAGACAGAAACACACATAAAACAAGGTTATGCATTCATCACTTGGCAATGAAGTTGTGACCAGAGCCTTTTGGGAACTTCACCTTGTATTTCCCTCAGGAGCAATGGTTCAATATTCACAATTCGATGTTCACAGCAACTTTATAGAACAAAACTACCCCGAATAACAAGAATCGACTATGTCTCTGGTGCTGGGCTGGCAATCACCATGCTTCTTCACTAATCTAGATGCAATTTTCCTCCTCCAAACTCTCCTCCATCCCTTCCTCATTTCCTCTCTTCCTTCCTTCTCTCTTTCCTTCCTTCCTTCCTTCCTTCCTCCTTTCCTTCCTTCAGTTAACATACGCTGAGCACATACTCCATTCCAGGCACTGCTTTCCATCTGAGTACCGTGAATAATAAATATATATTCATTTCTGCCTTTGTCATTATTTCCTGCCTGGAATGCCCCCTGTCCTCCTTACTATGATGAACCCCTCCCTTCTTTTACAGTGCTGCTAATGAGTAGCTTCTCTGTGAATTCTTTCCTGTCTGCTTCCCCTACCAATCCAGGCCGGTCACTTTTTTTTTAAATTCAGTTTTATTGAAATATATTCACATAACATACAATCATCCATGGTGTACAATCAACTGTTCACAGTACCATCATATAGTTGTGCATTCATCACCCCAATCTAGTTTTGAACATTTTCCTCACACCAGAAAGAATCAGAGTAAGAATAAAAAATAAAAGTAAGAGAACACCCAAATCATCCCCCCCATCCCACCCTATTTTTCATTTAGGTTTGTCCCCATTTTTCTACTCATCCATCCATACACTGGATAAAGGGAGTGTGATCCACAGGTTTTTCACAACCACACTGTCACCCCTTGTAATCTACATTATTACACAATCATCTTCAAGAGTCAAGGCTACTGGGTTGGAGTTTGGTAGATTCAGGTATTTACTTCTAGCCATTCCAATATATTAAACCTAAAAAGTGTTATCTATATAGTGCATAAGAATGTCCACCAGAGTGACCTCTTGACTCCATTTGAAATCTTCTAGCCACTGAAGCTTTATTTCGTTTCATTTCGCATCCCCCTTTTCGTCAAGAAGATGTTCTCAGTCTCAGGATATGGGGTCCAGATTCATCCCTGGGAGTCATATCCTGAGTTGCCAGGGAGATTTACACCCCTGGGAGTCAGGGCCCACGTAGTGGGGAGGGCAGCAAGATCACCCGCCAAGGTGGCTTAGTTAGAGAGAGACAGGCCTGTTACTTTTTAATACAGGTAACTCCATATTCGTTTTGGTTCTGAGTAAAAGACCTCAGACCACTTCTTTTCCAGGTTGTTCTCTTAACTCCATTACCAACCATCAGCAAGTCACCTGAGTCTGTCTCACACATTGTGAAACAAGGGTGGTCAAAACTGCCTGATTGACATGTAAGATCATACAAGATAGTACATTTTAGTTAAAGTCCTTTGAAAACTAGAGAGAACAATACACATTTACTGGTTGAATATTTATGGTGTTTCTATTAAATGTAAAACATGAATCTAGGTACTAGAGAGGGTAAAAACCTGTGCCCTCAAGTTCTACAATGTAGTTTGTGGAAAAGATTCCTGGAGTAATTCTAACACAAGGCCATGAATGGTGCTGTAAAAGCCTAGAGGAAGAAGGTATAAATTCCAGCTGGGGAGCTAAGAGATGGCAGCATCTAAGCTAGACAATGAGAGATGAGTACACCTGATGTGCAGGATGGTGGGAGGAGGTGGAAGACCATGTGTGTAGAAGGAACACTGAGAGCAAAAGGCTGGGCTTGTGGGGTGGGGAAGGGTGTCATGCAAGACACCAAGTAGCATGTGATTGAGTTTGACTGATGTGTTGGGTGCATAATGGAGAGTAATCAGAGATGAGCCTGGAAATGTGAGTTTGCTGTAGTTTGTTGAATGTTGGGCTTCAGAGTATAGCTTTAATTTGGGAAATCATGTAGAGTCATTGAAGTTATTTGAAAATGGAAGTGCTCAAATACAAGGAGGTTCTTTTTGAGGATTCCTCTAGCAATAAAATAGAGGATGACCTAGAGTTGAGCAAGGCCTGTTTGAAGGTCATCAGAAAACAAGCACAAGTTATAAAGAACAGTAATAGTAATTTGTCCCAATTAGGGCATAATAATGTCTGTTTCTTCTTGTAATTGGGTCTCCTTTCTCTGTATCTACTCACAAGTCCCAGGATTTGCCTTGGCACATTGGCCCTAATTGCTTGATGGCTGGGTTCTGATTCTGTGTCTCTCCACTGAAGCTCAGGGCAGTTGCTACCCAAGGTCTCAGCAAAGGACTGGGAAGGAGGAAACCAAGCCCCTCAAAGAGGAGGAGAGGAGAGCCCCCCTCCTCCCTCCATCTCTCCTGCTCAGCCTGGAAGCTTCCCAGGCATGTACATGCAGAGATGGAAGAGACAAGCTGCTAGAGAGAACATATGGCAGGACCCTGAGCAGATGTTCCAGCCACTGGGGTGTGGAGCTGGGATCCTGATCAGCACCTGAGCTTTGGGATTCTGAGTCTTCCTGCTCCTTAATAACAGGACCTGCCAGACAGGCTTCTCATGTTAACGTGCTGGGAGGGGATGAATAGCATGGAGACCTAGCTACAAGACTTCTTTCATGCTCAGTGGAAGACCTCAGAGAAGAGGAGCAGGAACAGAGTGAGAGTTTGTTGTCTGCTTGTTTGTTTTGACTGGGGAAAGGAAATGGTGTCCACGAAATTGAGTGTCCCCCTAATCAATGGACAGTTACGTAAAATACCTGTTCACTTTGTGGGCCAGACCTAGCAAACTATACAGACTTTTTTCAATCCTTGCATTAGGATTAAATTCAGTGCACCCCCAAATCCTCATTCCCAGATCAAATTTCTACTCCCATTTTGCAGACAAGCGAATTAAAGCTCAGGGAGCTTGGCCATGATTCTGTCTAACATTACATTAGAAAGTGTGTGTTAAAGGGAAAGATTTTACCATAAATATTATGTAATGATAGAAATAACATTTCTGCAGTATTTATATTTGCAAAGCTCTTTCACATACAGTGAACCCTATCTCCAGAAGGAAAAAAGAGAATAATCAGGAAATGAGATCAAAAGGAAACAGATGTGTTGAGAAGTGGCCATAACCAAATTCATGTATTTCCTAATTTAATTATTAGGTATTATTACCTCCACTCCTCAGAGGAGTAAACTCAAGTTGAGAAGAGTTAAGTACCCTATGCAATGCTTATAATTCTTAAGTGATCGAGTGAGGATTAAGTTTAATATTGAATTCAATTAGGCCAGAATTGGGAGAGACACACCCTCTGCATCCCAGTAAGCGCCTGAGTGTTGTGGCTTTCAAAATCAATCAAGTATCTATTCAGAACCTACTACTGGGATCACCAGAGTTTTTCTGGGTCCATCATCCATATTTCCAGCTTGCTACAGGGAAATTTTTGCATAGACCTTGAGTGTGTGGAAGAAGTAAAGAAGCTCTTCCAAGTGGCAGTGGGGAGCCCTTGAGAGTGGCCAGGGGTGGGAAAAGGGGTGGAGGGTGGCATAGGTGCAGCAGGGAGTGGGGCAGAGTGGAAAGAGCCTGGGATTTTGGTCACTTGTGAAGATCAAAGGTGACAACTGTGAATAAATGCAAGCTAAAAGAACTCATCTCTAGGAATATGCACTGGTCATGGACAAATGCAGCTAACAATAGAAAAATTTTAATTCTATAAGGTGCTAAATGGATGGTAATGAGGAGCAAAAAGATATAATTGTCAAAAGCTTAAGAGGGAATAATGGGGAAATCAATAAAACTCTCTAATTTTGCAAAAAAAAAAAAAAAAAAGAAAAATACTTCTTTTATGCTCCTGCTAAGAAAGTCAACTAGTGAAGGATTGAACATTCAATTTTAGTGAGAAACTATTAATTAAATAACAAAAAGAAATAAATAAAGTGCCTGAACACTTAATCTACTCTCACTTTATTTTTAAAGGTGTGGAGTTATAATTATTACATGAGTATTATTAAACATAAGATAAAATAACTTATCTTCATAATTATTGGTTTCAACTTTCAAGATAGTTCTAGTCCATTTTCCCTACTATTTCCTCAGACAGTTTGCTCCCCACTTGCAGTGGATTCACTCTATGTGATCTTTTTCTTAACGAAAATACTCCTGCATATGCTAATGGTGGAATTCCAGGTCAGGAGGGAAAAGATGGGCTAAACAACAAAAGATGTTGCCTTTTACCACACAAGATGCTTAGAGGATTAAATACAACAGGAAAAAAATAATGTCTTAGAGAAACTATTCAAGACACAAAACCAAGGAGTCATATGAGAAAAAATTTTAGAAATCTCTGTGGAAAAAGAAAATGCTATAAATAAAGGTAAAAAGCAAGAAACAATCTAGTCAAAAATATTACAGCACACATAATAGACAAAATATTAATATTAGAGAACCCTTAAAAATCAGGGGAAAAAATACAAATAACCCAATTAAAATGCAGAAAAAATACAATCAAGTAATTCACCCAGAAGGAAATCAAATAGCTAAAAAACAGATGAATACATGCCCAGACTCACCAGTAATCAGGAAAATGAAAAATAAAACATTGATGAGGTTGGTTTCCCCCCAATCTGAGTAGAAAAATTTAGAAATATTGATAATATCTAGGATTGGCAAGGGTATAGAGAATTGGATATTCCTTTACACCACTGTAGGCTGTTAAATTTGAAAAACTATTTTGGGAAGTAATCTGGCAGTATCTATTAAAATCACTTTGTCCTAGAGAAATTACTGTGCATAAAGATGTACGACAATAATTGTAAAGGCTGAAAATGTGAAACAACCCAATGGGGAAAGGACTAAATGGCTTGTGGTACATCCACACCAGAGAATATACTGCAGCCATGGGGAAGTGTGAGACGTCCCCACAAGTGCTGACATGAAAAGACATCCGAGACATACTATTAGGTTAAAAAGACAAGATGATGAACATGTGATTAATCCCACTGGGTGGTAGGCTTAAAAAAGAAAGATTAACTAAAGAGATAATGACAATTAAATGGATTACAGCACTAAGAACAGAAAAGAAAAAGCTCAGAGGGACATTACTGGGACATAAGAAAAGTTTTAGAATATAGAATATAAGCTTTATATTAAATATAATAAATTACAATAAATTATAATAAATATTAAATTCCTTGAACTTGATAACTGCATTGAAGGTGATTACATAAGTAAATGTCCTTTTTCTTAAGAAATGTACATGTATTCAAAGATTATGATGTATGCACCCTTCTCTCATATGTTCAGAAAATTAGATAGATGATAGATAGATAGATGATAAGTGATAGAATGATGTGGCAACAGTGGTAAAATATTAAAATTGGTGTATCTGGGTATCTGGGGGTGGGGTTGAAGTATACTGGAGTTCTCTTTACGGGGTTTATATTATTTTTGCAATGGTCCTGTAAGTTTGAAATTATTTCAAAATAAAAAGTAAAAACAAAACAAAACAAAACAAAAAAAACAAGATGGAGGATGATCCCATTTATGTGTTGTAAAAAAAATGTATTTTTATATATAAAATACATGCATAGACAAAAGACCAGGAGAACAGACATCAAACTGCTCACAGGCGTCTCTGGGGAGAGTGGTGGGATAGAGAGGAAGTGGTGAAGGGCACTTTTCATTGCTTGCCTCCTCCAGGAAGTCTTCCCTGACCATAATTCTCAATATAGGTCTGTGCCCCTCCATGTGTTCTTTGAGCCTCCTTATTCACTCCTTTTGCTTTAATAGCTTTCATGGTATATTGTATTATAATAACCTGTTTACTTCTCTGTCCCACCAGCCAGCCCATGCACACACACACACATGTGTACACCCATGCACACACACACACTCACATACATGACTACACTTCCCCAGAAGGCAAAGAGTATTTCTTATCAGTCTTCATGTTCTTAATTCTCTACTCAAGATCTTGGTACATAAATTGGTACTCAATTACATTTTACTGAATGAATGAATAAATTTCCCTCAGATACTTGGAAAAGAGAGGAAAGGCTGGATCTCTAGATTGGCTCTTAATAGCTTTCCCCAGTCTACCCAGGGAGAAGTACTACAGCCATTTGTTGTATGAAGGAGAGACACGGGGAACCTGTGACATTGAAGCCCCAGAGTTACAAAGATTGGCATTTGATCAATAAAACTTTTGCCATACCCCAGCCCTTGCCCCCTCATGGCATCTTCCTTAAGGAATTTGAAATATAGCTATGCATTAGGAAGGAGGGCACACATCATTGAAACACAGAGTGTTACCTATTTTTGCTTTGCAGTTGAAGCCATGGGTTTCTGCATTTGTTATATACAAATTGTTTTCTTTTAGGAGAAGAAATGAATTGCAACCTTGTACCCCCAATTACTTGTGAAGTAGCTTGGGATGCTCACAAGGGAAATGATGCTTTGCAAATCATTGATCCACGTTAAGAATGCTTTCACCTGTTCAGAAAGCGTCTTGGACATTGCAGGAGAGCAGGGCAGCAGCTTCTCTTCCATACAAATCAGCAGGGAATTTGTTTTGAGAATAGTTTTGGTTTTTTTTTTCTTTTCCAGGTTTTTCTGTAATGTTCTTTATCAGATCTCCCATCAAAACAAGGAAGACTCAAATATGCTCCAGTGAAACCTCATTTTACTGCAACTTCATTTATCAAAATGGAGAAATAATCAGGTCCCCGTTGGAAAAAAAGGAATCCCTGCCTTCTTTATTCAAACATTTTCTAACCTCATTTCTTCTCCCACCACTGTCAATTATATGAGTAAAGGTGAGATGTGTTTCTTCTTCCAAACCCCACAGCATCCCCAGTGGTTGCTGTGCTTTAAGCACAGCAGCCGGAGAATTGCTGAAGTTTGGAAATGAGCCACCAACGAGACCCACGTGGCACGTTCTTTGAAAAGTGGAGTAATGGATGGCTGCTCACAGCTCTTTATCTAAGGCAATGCCACACCGTAGTGGAGAGTCTTGCTAGACAAAGCATAGACCAGTAGCTGTGGCAGCCTTTGGGAGCTTGTGGGAAATGCAGAATCCCACGCCTCACCCCAGACCTCTGTGGAAATAAATGAAGACCACCCAAATGAGAACAAATAAAAGCTATTTATTCAGAGGTTGCCATAGCAAGGGAGTCAGCCACCATCACTTGCATTTGGCAGAGACTCCAAGGCAGGCAGAGTGGGAAAGCTTCATAGTTGGAAAAGGGGACGGCTTCAGGTTGCCCTGATTGGAGGCTGCTGACAGGGGGAAGCTGGAGTCAGGCTAACTAGAATTGGGGCAGCCTTTGGGATTGGGTAGGGGAGCATTTTTGGCTTTCTCCAATTCATTCTAAGTTGGAAGCAGGGCAAAAATTAAGGAAACTGTCAGTTACTGACAAGTCCTGGTTATGTTAGCCAGCTCCCTGGACTTGTTGGTGCAGGGAAGGGGCCAGACTTTCCTGGTATGGCTACTACTGATAGCAGGTCCGAGATTCCTGATCATAGTCTGGTTGTATACTGAGTCTCTCACCTCCCAAATCAGAATCTGCATTTTAGAAGGATCCCCAGGTGTTTCTTATGTATAGTAGCTTGAGAAGCACTGCCTGGTGCATGGCTTAGAAACAGACAGCTGGGCTGTGTGCCCTGGAACCCACCCCTAACTTGCTGCATGATCTTGAGCAGGTTCCTCAGTTTTCCTCATCTTCAAAATGGGAATAAAAATTGCATCTCCCTCATAGCACTGTTGAGTAGGTAAATGAGCAGATGCGTGTAAAGTGCTTTGCCTGGTGCCTGGCATATAGTAAACCTCTATAAGTGAAGTGATTGCCATTGTGATTACGCCACAGTCTCAGCTAGGGAAACACGATGCTCCAAGTTACATCCACCCTGGGGTCAACAGGGTTTGCCTGGTCAGCAGTAGGAGGGAAACAACACACACTTCCAACGTATCTCTCCCTTTTTTAGAAAATAAAGTTTGGTTAAAAACAAAGACTTATTGTTTAACGTTTATTAAGATTTTGTTGTTCAGTGAAAAGAAGCAAGATGTAAGACACTGTACAGAGAATGCTAAAAGTGATTCAAATGAATACATACTCATATTAACTTGTGCATACCTAAAACAATTCTCAAAGGTGCATAAGGAACCCATACAATGTCACCTGGCATGGGGACAGACAGATGGATGAGGGACAGGGATGGGATGGGGTGGAGGGGGATACCTTTCAATGATGATATATTAAACATTAAATGTTAAGATAAAATAAAATATAAAAAGAGAAGTTATATGATAAATATGAAATGACACAGAAAAATCATTGTACCAGTTTGTATATATTATGTCCCCCAGAAAAAGTGATGTTCTTTGATGCAATCTTGTGGGGGCAGACATATTAGTGGGGATTAAGTTGAAACGTTTGGATTAGGTTGTTTCCATGGAAATGCGTCCCACCCAACTGTGGGTGATAACTCTGATGATTGGATAATTTCCATGTAGGTGTGGCCCTGCCCATTCAGCATAGGCCTTCATTAGTTTACTGGAGCACTATATAAGCTCAGACAGAAGGAGCAAGGTTGCTACAGCCAAGAGGGACACTTTGAAGAACGCCCAGGAGCTGAGAGAGGAGCTGCAGATGAGAGACAGTTTGAAGACAGCTGTTGAAAGCAGACTCTTGCTCTGGAGAAGCTAAGAGAGGACAAAACACTCCACGAGCAACTGAGAGTGACATTTTGAAGAGGAGCTGTGGCATAGAGAGGAACGTCCTGGAAGAAAGCCATTTTGAAACCAGAACTTGCCTTCCTAGCTAACAGAGGTTTTCAGGAAGCCATTGGCCATCCTCCAGTGAAGGTACCCGATTGTTGATGCATTACCTTGGACATTTTCTGGCCTTAAGACTGTAACTGTGTAACCAAATAAACCCCCTTTATAAAAGCCAGTCCATTTCTGGTGTTTTGCATTCTGGCAGCATTAGCAAACTTGAACAATCACAAACACTTATCTTTATGTAACACTTTTATTTACAAGTTTCTCTGCTTCCTGTGAATCATATTCTTAGCAGGAAATGGAGGAAAATGAGGAAGAGACAATGGGAGGGAACCAACAAGAATTGAGCACCTATTATATGCCATGTAATGTCACTTGCATTTCCTCATATCTTTCAGCACAGAGACTCTGCCAAGTAGGTGTCAACATTTCCATTTTCCAGAGAAGACGCTGAGGCTGAGGAACTGAGATTACCTGACCAAAATCGAACAGCTAGTGAGAGAGCAATGGAAGGGTTCACAATCAGAGATGAAGTGTCCAATGGTAGAGATGCCCAAATGAAAGCCCAGAAAGGCAGCAGGGCATCACCAAGTCTGGCACACAAAATGATTTCATCATGCAGGTGAAAGAACAATGCAGATCCTTGAGTCCCAATCCAAGGCTCTTCCCTCCAAATCTAAATGAATCTTCTAGTTTCCTAACTAGCAAAAAACCTGAAAGGAACCAGGTCGAGCTCTCTGCCTAAGGTTGGGCATCTCAGGCCGCAGGTTCTTAAAGCCTGTCCCCTTCCCACAAGGTTCCCTCTGTCTCATCTCCCATCTCTCTTCATTCACATTCACCCTCCACCCTGCTGCCACACTGAGCTTCTGAAGCTCTGCTTTTATTAAGAGGTCCTTTAATCTATGAACTATTAGTGGTTTCCCATTATCTATTGAATGAATCCAGACTTCTTAATTCGCTCTCCAGGTCCTAGAAGTTATGGTTCTAGACTACCATTTCATTTTTGCCTCTCCTTGGTACCCTAAAACAATCTCTCCTGCAAGATGTCATTCAAGCCCCACTTCCTCCAAGGATAAAGCTCTCCTGACCACACTAGCTTACACTGTCAAACTTCAAAAGCATTTTAGGCAGATAGATGATAGATGATGGATGGATGGATGGACGGATAGATACCCATTATTATCACCATTCATTTATTTTTCCCCAAATTTTATATGGTTCATTTAAAACTATAAACTGAGACATCTTTTCTATGATTTTCTGTATATTTATCTTCCCTAGATTCAATTCAGTAGTCCTTATGGAATATCTACTTTGTGTCTAGCATTCCATTAGGTGTTAAATATAGTGGAAAACAAAACAGACATGGTACATGTTCTGGTGGAACTTACAGCTTAATGAGGGAAATAGATAGGATATAATCAAACAGATAAATATATAAATATAAATGGTGATGAGGCAACGAGGGAAAATAACAGTGTGCAACAAAAGGAATTATATCAGGGGCTTGGTTTTGATTAGGAGTGGAGTGGGTTAGGACAGGCTTTGCCAAAGAAGTAACAGGGAAAGTCAGTTTGACTATCCAACTAGATTGTCAACCACAGTGGCTAGGAACCACAAGTTACAGTCCTTTAGCATCTCCTTCCCCTACCATTGCTTACCACAGTATTCAACCCATGTAGAAACCTAATAAATATCCATTACATGCACAAAGAAATGAGTCTTAGCAACAGCCTAAAGTTGGAAGGATAAAAGGATGTTCTTTTATTTTGAATGGTCATCATTTTTTAAAAAACTGATTCTGGAGCACAGCCCCTCAAAATTACTCATTTATTACATGTTGTGATAGAAAGAACATTGAATCTAGTTTGGGTTCCAATCCAAGCTTTACTGGCTGTTTAATTTCTGGCACTTAACTTGGGCTGTTTCCTTTGTTATAAAACACCTACTCCACAGGGTGTTGTAAAGAGTTCCTGAGACCACCTCAAGAAAGTGCATTGGCACCTAATGAATATTCATTTGGAGTAGAGGTGACTTAAAGTTCAAACTCACAATCAAGGACCAAGAATAAATAAAAAGCTCCCAGCACTAAGCTGGTTATTTTGTCTGTACCCAAGATACTGCCATAGTTAACAACATCAGAAAAAAATGTCTTCTGGACAAAACATAGATTATTTTAAATCAATAAAGCCTAGTTCTTCATCCTCTTTTTATTAGAAATTATTTACTGAGCACAGCAAAAAGTATATAAATTGGACTTCATCAAATTGAAGACTTTTGTGCATCAAAGGACATTATCAAGAAAGTGAAAAGACAAGTTACAGAATAGGAGAAAATATTTAGAAATCACACATCTGATAAAGGTTTAATATTTAGAAAATATAAAGAACTCCTACAACTCAACAACAAAAGGACAAACTAAATAAAAACTGGCAAAGAACTTGAATAGGCATTTCTCCAAAGAAGATACACAAATAGCCAATAAGCACATGAAAAGATGCTCAACATCATTAGTCATGAAGGAAATGAGAATCAAAACCACAATGAAA
The DNA here is from genome assembly GCF_015220235.1 of Choloepus didactylus. Taxonomy (NCBI): domain Eukaryota; kingdom Metazoa; phylum Chordata; class Mammalia; order Pilosa; family Megalonychidae; genus Choloepus; species Choloepus didactylus. The sequence goes on from NC_051314.1 coordinate 127,429,123, forward strand.
TACCACTTCATAACCACCAAGATGGCAAGAAAAAGTTTCTGTTTAGGGGGATGAAAAAGTTTTGGAAATGAATGGTGGTGATGGTAGCAAAACAATGTAAATGTAATCAATGCCACTGAATTGTACACTTAAAAATGGTTAAAATGGCAAATGTTATGTTATATGTATTTTACCACAATTAAAAACATTTACTAGGTATTTACTATGTCTGGCCTTGGGGTTACTACAATGGTTAGGATGTGTGTCAGGTCCTACAAAAGCTCCCAGGGGAATTGTATTCTAATCCTCTAACAGTACCTACTCGCTCTACTGAGCTTTGTGGATGTGCTCAGAAGAAAAATCTTGTGCTTTGACACAGAACACACAAGCATTCATATTGCCTGTCTGTTGACCTTGAAAGTCAAAGACTACTTGGAATCGTGGGTGTGCAGAGCTCAAAAGCCTCTGGAGTAGAATGGAAAAACAAAACAGAGACATCTATAGCTGTATGAAGGCCCAAAAGTCCTTAAGTCCCACATTTTTATTTTACTCATCCTGAGTGCCCAGAGTGGCTCAGCTGGTCAGCGTCAGGGCCAAGCTCAGAGCGTGTCTCCTGCTGCAGCCCAGTTTCCTACTCATTGGACCACACTGCCCCACCCTCCACACCCTTCCTTCCTCTCCTAGTGATCAGCAGAGACCACCAGAGGAGGCAGAAAGCAGGGAAGGAAAATGGTACAGAGTTCTCCTGTGATGCCCAGACTGAGTTTAGAACCGCACATCCCAGGCTCAACTTTGAGGCCAGACACCTGGCAGCTAAAGATGAGAATGTGGGCACATCTCATCCATCCTTCTCCTCCTTCTTAAGCCATTTTTCTTGTCCATAGATCAGTCCCCTCAGCCATCCACTTAATCCAATATCAATCCTATCCATCGGTTTTGTATCCCTTTGAGTCTCCTCTTCTCAGGGCCAACTTATCCAAATTCTTTAGCAATCCATTTCATTTTATGGTTTTCATCAGTATCTGTCTTAAGTGGGATTGTGCTCCTTTGCACACTCCTGCTTTGAGTGTCCTTTTCTGAGTGTCTTACACAGACCCAGACACACACAATACTCCGAAGATGATCTCCTTAGTGTTGGACTCCCCTCTATTTCCATAATCAAGTCAATTCAGAAGAGTTGAAGCTTCAAAGTGATTCTCCTGCATGATGTAAGGCTTGTATACTACAGAAAAACTGACTCTTGGTGAAATTTCCATTCCATATTGGAACCGATAGCACTGCAAAGTAAAGAAATTAGGTTGATGGAAGGAAGAATGTTTCAGAGAGGAAAGATTTTTTTCAGACCTGGAGGAGGTGTTGCAGTGAGTCGTGCTCCTTTCCATTCAGCGTTTCCAAGAAAATGGGTCTTGCCTCAGTCCACCAGTGTTCTGGAAATCTCAGCTATGGCGCACGTGACCAGATGAGATGAGATGGCTTGGACAATCCCTCCAATTTAAGACCCTAAGGTTGCATCAAACAATCATCATGTAGAGCATGATATTCATGCAAAGCAGAAAAAGAGTGAAATGAATCATCTTGAAAGAAAAAAAAGAAAAAGCTCCCCTAAATGAACAAGCCTCATCAAGTACTTAAAGAACCAAGAGAGTGTGCTGCCTTGTCAGAATGCCAAGACTGCAACACTTTGCATTTTCTTTATATTGTTCTTTTCTTCTAAGAGACTCAGTGTACCACCCACAAAATTCCAGCTCATTTATCTTGTTGAGGTTGTATTTCATTATGGAAAGGACATTTCAAGGAAGATACACAAGTAACGGAATCTAAAAAACACACCTCCAAACCATACTTTCCTCTCCACCTACTACTAGTCTAAGTATTATATTAGCATTCTTTTCTAACCAAAACTGAGAACATGAAAATGAAACCGTAGACGTCAGATTTTATTTCTTTGCTCTTTACCCAGATTTTCCCTTACTGCGAGTTTTCTGCTCTCTTTCCTCAGTTGCCTCAATTCCATAATTGGTCCCCTTAGACTGTGTCTTATAGCACCTATCTTAGTCTAAAGCAGTTTCGCAATATCCCCTGCCTACAGAGCACAGGTTGTAGTGCTTCACATTTTAAACATGAGCACCAGTGGGGTGGGAGTTTGGAAGTGGGTGGGGAGTCTAGCGAAGCAATTCAATGAAGCTCTTACAGCTCACACCAAGTGGGAAAAGGAGTCCCAACACATGTCTTCCATAAGGCCCCACTGCTTCCAAGAAATACCCAAGAAGTCAACTGCCCAAGTCATGTCAGCAGTGGCCATGCACATGGGAGACTGGATGGCCAGGCTGTCTCCAAGGCCCACTTGTCACCATGCCTGAAGTCTTGCTTCTATTCCCTCCTTATTAAAATGTAATAATGACTATTTAAAATATGCAAAAAGGTAAAGAAATAATATGCTAGGCACTGAGATTAAGCAGATGTTAGCATTTTGCCATTTTTCATGTCAAATCCTCTCTTTAAAAAAGAACATGAGAGATCTGCTGAAGCTCCAGCCTTCATTCCTTTCCCTTCCCTCCATCCCCAGAGACAACGCTCTACAGAAAAGTGACATCCAAACACGCAGAAGCAAAAAGGAAATCATTAAAAGAAGTTTGGATCTCAAAAAAACAAGGTAGAGCTTCCTGGTTTTCATCCAGAGACAGAAGAAGAGACATCATGAGTTCTGCAGATAACTACCAGCCTAGAGAGTCCCTGTGCATCTAGCATTCAGTGGCCAAACTAGCTCCGGGAAGATCCTGCTTCTACAGCTGAAACACACACAATTCTTTTGCCTCCCGATATTTATAGTTTCATGTAGGTGGGGATGATGCTTCTCGGAACAGAAGGAGAAGGTTCCAGCTCCAGGGAAACACCATAAACCAGAGGATGCTTGTGAGATTGCCACCCAGATCTCAGGTCCTGGCTACGGTGGTGGAGGTGAAGGCAACAAGGGGCCTGCCCTGAGCTCTGCTGAGAGCTGGAGATCTACTCTGAGAAGAACCCACGTGGGCTGCCTCCACACATCGTTCCTCATTAGGTGAGCAGGCAGAAATCATTTGCTTTGCTTTTTTCAAGATATCCAGGCAAGGATTGAGAGTTCTGAGGCTCCAAGCAAGTTCCACCTTCCTGTCTTAGATCCACAAAAGAAAAAAATTAATTCCTCAGGACTGGGACTGGAAGAATGAAGATGGGGAGTATCTGCCCTTCTCTGGGAGGAGTGTGATGGGTTGAAGCTGTTATGTGCCCCTAAAAATCATGTTCTTAAAGAAATCCCAGTGGGTGTGGACCCATTGTAAGTAGGATCTTTTGGTGAGTAGGTTCTTAAGTTAAGAAGTGATCCACCTCACTCAGGGTGGGTCTTAATCCTCCTACTGGAGCCTTTTATAAGAGAATCAAATCCAGACTGTGCTGGTTTGGAGCTGTTATGTACCCTAGAAAAGGCTATGTTCTTTTAATCCATTCCTGTGGGAGCAGACCTATTGTTGCATGGGACCTTTTGATTAGGTTGTTTCCATATAGATGTGACCCAGCCCGTTCAGGATAGGATAAAAGACAGATGAAACTCAGAAAGCCCAGAGAAGCTAAGAGATGAAAGCCAGAGCTTGCCCCGGAGTTGCAAGAAAAGACCCACAGGAGCTGAGAGAGAAAGCCACTGAAACTAGAAGCAAAACCCGGGAGAGAAGAATCAGCAGACCTCACCATGTGCCTTGCTATCTGACAGAAGAAACCTAGATGCCAGCAGGCTTTCATCAGAGAAGGTATCTTCCTCTTGATACCTTAATTGGGACATTTTCATGGCCTTAGAACTGTAAATTTGTAATCTAATAAAACTCCATTGAAGAAGCCAACCCATTTCTGATATATTGCACTCTGGCAGCTTTAGCAAACTGAAACAGGCAAAAAGAGAAAGCTACAGAAGCTGAGAGAGAAAGCCCCCGAAGCCCAAAGTTGAAAGCAATGAAACCCAGAAGAGAAGGGAGAGATGGGCAGATGTTGCCATGTACCTTGCCATGTGACAGAGAAGTCCAGGATCACCGAGAGCTGGCCTTTGGGGAGAAAGCATCACCTGGTGATGCCTTGATTCAGACATTTTCACAGCCTCAGAAAATTAAGCTTATAAGCTAATAAATTACCATTGTAAAAGCCAACCCATTTCTGGTATATTACATTTCAGCAAACTAAGACTAAAACAGAGGAGGTAATAGTGGCTCAATTGCTGGGAAAGAGTTCTGCCAATTAGGGGTCAGGGCTGCTGACTGGGCATCAGTCTCTAGCTGTGGGACTTAGGGGGAAAGGCCTCCTGGAAAGGATCCCTAAGGAGGTGGTATACACAGAGGAAGTGGCAGACACCACAGTTCTGGTCCTGGGTCTAGTATTTCACCTCTTTGGCCCCAATTTCCTTATCTGTATAGCAAGAAGAGTATACCAGATTAGAATTTTCCAAACTTCATTTATTTAGCATCACTTTGACATTTCTGACGTATCCTTGTGCCAACTTTAATAATTATTGACATTTTTCTTTAAATTGATGAACTTTACTTACATCTTGCCTTGTCTTAATCAATACCATTTGTGGACTAATGGGTTTGATGTGGTAGTTATTATATTTCTTTCTGACACATTTAATGAAATACATAAGTAGTGTGCATTTTCTAAGTCCATGTAGCCCTGAAATCTCCCTGCACACCATCAGCAATAAAATATATTATGCTTGGAGATTGTTGGATGATATCTAAGATCCTATCAGGACAAAGAGTCTATGCTTTCATGAAGTAAGCCTTGAGCTGCATCCCAAAGCCCTGAAAAAATCAGACAGGAGGGCTGGAGGGACATGGAGCAGTGGCCACAGGACTCAGTTGTCCTTTGCTTCTCCAGTTCATCCTTTTTGTTCACATCCTTGGAACTCTGCATGGAGAAGGCTCTGAGTTGTTGAAAACAGAGCCTGGGAGAGCCAAAGCTCATACTCACAGTTCCAAACCCGGTTTATGGATAGTTCATCCTAAGTAAACAGAAAATCATAACCAAGACAGGTGCTTAACATTTGGAGAGGTCGGTTTTGTTAGAATGTGTTTGGAGGCAACATTACTATTTGATCGTACCCTCCAGCTTATACCCACTCATGCTTCTCAGGCCTGAAAGGAAGGAGATCAGGGTCCTGCACCTGGAAGTCACAGGATTAATAAAAGGAACAAAAACAACAGCAAGTTTCTTAGTAATGTAGGCCAACCCCTGCCTCATCCGGAAGATGCTGGCTGTGTGGGAAGGCTGGTCACGCGTGCCCAGGCTCGATGGCAGAGATGCGTCTGATCACGGAGCCCAGCAGCTGGGTCTCCCCCAACCAGGGTGGCCATAAGACTACATAGTCCACACTGGGATGCTGTCGAGGGTGAAAGCAGACACTGTTACTAATACCTGGGCCACCATGGGCAAATCATATGGGCAGCCATCCTACCCACATGCTGCAGGCATAGTTGGAGGCATTTTTTCTTCATTTCTAGAAACTTCTCTATGAAGTTTGTGGATGTGTTTGAAAATTCCTATTGGACAGTTCTGGAATTCCTGGAGAAGCAAGGGGGCGGGGATGCACTGCCTTTAACGCCTCAGTCTCCACCTAATCCTTTCAAAATACCATCCACCTCCAAGCCTTTCAATTGCCCTGAGTGCAAGCCCTGACGAGTCTGCAGTTCTGGTGCCTGAGTTTCTTGGATGAGCAAAATACAGATGAATCACAATGGAGCCATCTGAATGTCCCTTCCAGAGGCTCAATTCATCTGAAATCCCAGATACACAATTTTTACAGGGACAAGGACAGAACTGCCACTGGTAATAGGTGGCTCTACTAGAGTGCAGGGCCAAGAGCCCAGCTTCCAGACTCAAGAAGTTCCAGGAGAGCATTTCACCAGCCTTTCTACACAGTCCCGAGTTTATCTCAGCCTGTGTCTGCAAGGGTAGTCACAGAGGCCCTTGTTAGCAACCACCTGCCTAGCACACATCACCCTCCCAGAAACCTCAGGAAATGGGTGCCAGACATGCTGCCATGAGCTCCTCAGACCCGGATTCCTTTTCCTCGTGGACTCTCCATTTCCCAGTTTCCTGTGCAGCCAGATGGGGCCAGGTGACAGATTCTGGCCCCATGGGTGGCCAAAAGTAGTTTATGCCACTTCTAGGTAATTCTTCATACATCTCCCAGCCATGAGCAGGTTCCCCAGGAGAGAAAGGTGAGGCCCAGGGAGAAGCAGGGCCTAGGTCACCAAATGACTATGTGACATGCAGGCTCTACCCACACCCTCGTCTCTCACCAACACTGAACTGTGATGTGAGTTAAGGTAAACTTTAGTATGTTGAGCCACTGGGAATTCTTGTTTTGTTTGGTGTAACTCTACCCTGGCCAATACAAAATACAAACAAATTTTCTAATTAACCTGAACCAAAGCAATAAGAAAGGAAAATTGGCTGCTAAATTTATATTTTGCATCCTAATACCAAGTGAAAACTAAGTGGGGACTGTTTCACGGTTCTGAATATTCAGGATCATGACCAGGAGTGGCATATGGGTTAAGGGAACTGTCTGAGTTTCCTGTGCTGCTCAAGCAAATACTATGCAAAGCAGCGGGAATTTAATTGTTCGCAGTTTTGGGGCCAGGAAGAATTCCAAATAAAGGTGTCATCCATGCGATGCTTTCTTCCCAAAGACTGGCACTCTGGGGCTGGCTGCTGGCGATCCTTGGTCCTGGGCTCCTCTGTCATGTGGCAAAGCACATGGCGGCCTCTCCTGGCCCACTCCCTTCTCTTCCAGCTCCTGGCTGCTCCCTCTGTGGCTTTTTCTCTCACTTTCTGAATTTCATTTTCTTATAAAGAACTCCAGGACTAGGATTAAGACCCATCCTGATTGAGGTGGGCCATGCCTTAACTGAAGTAGCTTCATGTAAAGGTCCTACTTACAATGGGGTCACATCCACAGGAATGGATTCAGTTAAAGAGCATGTCTTTCTGGGGGTGCACACAGCTCCACACCACCACAGGAACCTTTGACTCACTCTCACACTAACGTCACCTCAAAGCATTCAAGGGTTCAAATCCTCCTCATTTTTCTTAGCTCTCTTAAGTGGAATAGATCAGTGACTCCCAAACCTTGGGGTCCCTAGGCTGGGAGAGAGTCACCTTGTCCATCAGTCATGCCCTCACCTAGCAGCAGTTCTGTTCCCAACCATTCCTCCCACCATTCCCAAGAGAATTTCACCAAATGACCTGCTTAACACATTGCACTGTTTCCCTACTCTTCTCAGGAAGTTCTCCCACGTGTCTAACCTAAATCCCTCTTTCTACATAAAAAGTCCTTTCACTCTTACCTGTCCTCAGGGAGACTAGGGCTCGACTTCTCACCTCCAGACATTTACAATCTCTCCCCAGTCCCTGTGGCAGTGTCCCAGTGCTGCACCTGTCTCCTGCCACCAGTTCAGAGCCTCAGCACCCCTCACCCACCATCTACACCGTGCACCTGGAGAGCTGGGCGGCAGGCAGACAAAGCTCTTTGGAACAGGCATGGAGGGAGCCAGCGAGGCAGTCTCTGAGCTTTCAGTTACAAGTCATTTCCTTAGACATTGCTTCACTCGTCCAGATGGTGAGCTGGGTAAACAAGAAGTCCCTGTTCTCCATCAGCATGTCAGCAAGCGCCTCACTCTCAGGCCTCTGCCGAGCTGGGGGTATGATCTCGTTTACAGTTTGGCCGTCCTCACAGTGCCAGAAATGTGCCCTTGTATAAACAGCCGGAGCACTTCCTCCAGGGAGGACATACGACAGGGGAGTGAGCATCTTGCTCCCGGTGGCATGGGGAGAATGGAAACATCCTTCTCCTTCCTCCAGCCCTCTCCCCAGCCATCCCAGCCCATCTTGGGCCATAGCACCCCACTTGCAGGGAGACCCCCAACTAATTCAGTTTCTATCAGATCCCAACTGCCTGCTGGGTTTTCTGTATTGAGCTGCTATCCTCTCATCCCTGCTGGCTCTGCCACTTACTAGTGGTGTGACTGTGGGCAAGCCACTTAATCTCTCCGAGCATGAGTCTTCTCAAACACATAATGGACTTGTGCCACCAATCTCGCAAGGTTGCTATGAGGACTACTTGAGAAAGTCTACGTGAAACATCTCCTACACTACCTGATGCATACTGAGGTCTCTCACCAAGCATGAGTTCCCTTCTTTCCTTTCCTTCCTAGCACAAGAAGTGGGTAAGAACCCAGTGGCTGTGGCAGTCTTTTGCCTCAGTGTCAGGTCTGCTGCAAGGAACCTTCTCTGCTTGCTTCTTAACTTTTGTCTTGCATACCTGGACAGCATGACCTACTGCCAGCTTCCACCTTGACCTCTGACCTCTGACCTCTCACTCCCTTCTCAGTACGTAACTGGTGACATCTCTCTTCTATTGCCCACAATCATCATTCCCAGTTGGTGTTAGATGAATGAATGAATGAATGAATGAATGAATGAGGAAATGAATGGCAGGACAGTTTAGGCACTATGGAAACAAAAAAATTGAAACCTAATCATCTAGCCGGCTCATTGGACTTGAATCCTCAGTCTTCATCCATCACTGTAGGAGATTTGTACTCGCTATTAAAAATACTCTATGACATTTTTTTTTCATTCTGGTGGGAGGTTGTGGCTGACACATATGCCTTAGAATCCAGAGGAAAATTTTGCTACCTCTGAAGATAACATCTCATCTGAAGGCGATACAGACAGAGAGTAAATTCTGCCGTCCTAAATAGCCTGCATAGACAGGTGATCTGGGAGCTAGGAAGCCAGTTTCTACTCCTCACTCCATCCCTGAGTCTCCAGTTAGTCACTGTGACCTGGGCAAGTTGAGAGTTCCCCCTGCGTCTGTGTGAGTCCCTGTCCAGAAGGGAACCAGGCAGCAAACACGCAGAGATATGCTGGGGCCGGCTGCAACCAGCTTTCTAGAGCCGATTGTTAACCCTATTGACATCAGGTTGGTAGCTTGAAATCAGCCACAGTGGGGGTTTTTAAGTCATGGAAATTTGCAAACACTCCAAATCAGGGCTTCTCCCCCTCCCAGAGAGCTGGTTGTTAAGCATTTGCTAATACACACTGGTTGCAGGGGCCTGACTCTCATCTCTGATTGCTTAGCAAAGTCAAAATGGCAGGGAACCAAGGAGCCTCAACTTCACGCTCTGTAAAATGGGGGGACGCGCCATTGCTTTCTACCTCACAGGCAGGCACAGACAATGGAAGTGGGTAGGAGGGGGCCTCCTCCACTAAATGGTTTGAAGAAATATGAGCAGAATCACCCTATCTGGTTCTTAATCACTGCCACTGGCCTTCTTAAATACAAGTTTGACTTTGCCATTTCTCTGCTCAAAAACCTTTGATAGCTCCCTATGGCCTTTGGGATAACAATCAAAACTTAATCTCCATTGTCTTACCCAACCTGCTTCTCTGGTTTCATCTCCTTCCCCTTCTTCCCACACCCTCCCCTCCCCAGTCACAAATCCTGACTGTTTTCCATACACACCTTGCGGACAGCCCTGTTCTTGCCTGCTCACTCTCCATGCTCTTTCTTGGGCAAGAGCACCTTAATTTTTCTTTGTGGGGGAGTGGGGAATTGAGCCCATTATCTGGATGAAAGACCTGGAATGCATAAGGGACAACCGGAGACTAAAAACATGGTGGAAGACATTGGTGAGAGCTGGGTGCCTGGAGGCTTGGCCCCACACCTTCTTGCTTTGAGATCTCGAGCAGGTTACCTTACCTCTCTAAGCCTCATCTGTAAAATGGGAATAATAGCAGTTCTGACCTCAAGGGTGGTTGTGAGGATTAAATGAACTATTGCAAGTCAAGGACTTAGCACAGTGCCTGGTATGGAGTTAGCATTCAGCAAATATCAGCTGCTCTTATGATTGTCACCATCTTCATCATTAGTTTTATTATCCACCGTGAATCATCATTGTCACTATTATAACTCCCATAGCATCTTGGACCATAACTCAGTCGCTGCCCTCTGCCCATGCATTCCTTTGTGACCGTCTGTCCTTAGGGGGGATCTCTTCAGACCAGCCAAGTTTTAGGCTGTGAGTTGTTGCCATTCACCCCCATACCCCCATCCCACAGACTTGAAGACCCCTGGGACCCAGTTAACAGCCTTGACTTGCGAAGTCCTTTAAAATATATCCCGCTATGGTTGAATAAATAAACAAGCAGCCAAATAAGAGGACTACATTTAAAACATCTCGTTGTACAAGTGAGATTTGACCCTAGAGCTTCCCTGCCCTGCCCAGCTCAGTGTTGGCTCAGCTGGAGCACTTGGCCGAAAGCCCCTGCCTCCTGGAAGCTGGGTGCATTTCTGACCTGGTAGCCCAGGTGGCTGGGAGAGTCCTGCTCCAGAACTTGTTGAGACAGCAGGGGCCCTCTGGAGATCTACTAGTCATTACAGCAGACTTGAAGAGGATGACCCAGTAAAGGCAGATGGGCTGGGAAAAATAAAATCCTATCTGCCATTAAAAGGCAGTAGTTTGATAACTTTAAACAAGCTCCCCTCTTCCATGATGTTCAGACTCCCCAGCTTGCCAGCTCCCTCCTCAATCAGACTCATCCCAAAGCATCAGCTGGAGACTCGAAACTGGGTTCGCCATAAAGTCTCACCCCTCTGCACTTATCTGAAGGCCCATGGTGGAAAATCCAATGGAGTGGGCTATTTGCCTGAGGAACTGACACTCATGGGGAAAAAGCTGATTCCAAAGACAAGACACACTTCCCAAGAGCAATGGCACAGCTTTAGCAGGGAAGAGAGGGATTCGGAGCATGGTCCTGGGACTGTCACTCTGACAACACCCCCCACCCCCACCCCATGGACCTGAGCCTGCATCCTGGTTGGTGGGGTGCAGGGAGAGCGAATGGGACTGAGAAAAAGGAGAGAATAAAGGCTGAGAATCTCGGAGGCAAGGGCAGCACGGAGCAGCCGAGCCTGGTGAAGTCTGCTTGCCCACTCAGGGTTCCTTTGGCACATTTTAAAGCAAGGAACAGAAGCTGCACCAGAAGCTGAAACAGGACCAGGGAATAACCCGGAGAAGGTCTCAGGATTGTGGGCATCAGTGGCACGAGAGGAAAACAATGGTGGGAAGCAAGAATCTGCTGCCAGGACAAATTCTCGAAGCCCCACTGGGGCCCTCAGAAACCCACACCTTTTCCCTTTCCCTAAACTGGGTTCAAAGCCCCCTCCTCAAAGCCAGCCCTACTAGCCCCACCTGAGCATGAGCGAGTGTTTGTATCCAGTCCATCTTGGTTTCAGGTTCCAGCTCTAGAGGGACTTCAGACCCAGGACTTAACTTCACTCGACCTCGGTTCCTTTAATCATAAAACACAGATAGGGATATGCCTGGTCTCGCAGGCATATTGTGAAGTTCTGCAGCATAAGGGGCATGGGAAGTACCTGGTACATCGTAGAACATATGGAACAGAATGTCAGGTCACCCTAAATCTGTTTTGGTATAAGATGGACATGCAAACATACACACACACACACACACTCACTTTTAACATTGATTAATTTCATTGCCCTATGACCAAGTCGCTTCATTTCCTAGAAATGTGGTTGCAATACTATCAATTTGTGTTATGAGTTCACACGTGCAACACTGGTTCCCGGGTTCTTGGGTTGGGCAGAGAAAAGTATCTCCTGCCTCCCCTATGGCCGCAGAGTCCCTTTTCTCCAGGGTATTGGGTGTTTAACACCGGGTGGGAAGTCAGTGTCACTGATGGGGTGGCTGAATGATGACCAAGTGAACAGCTCTTTTCCTCTGGAATGAGGCAATGCCTCATTGTCTAGCCCTGGAAAACCACTTGGACACAGCGGTGGCTGCTGACAGCCTCCCGACTGCCACACGGCCACTCCAGGGGAGCCAGTCCAAGGGGTTCACAGAGCCCCCAGTCCACCCCTGCACACACACTACCCCTGGGAGAACACTGCCTCCACTTTAGGGGGCGTGACCCAAGCCCCTGAGCGCTGCCTCGATCCCTGTCTCTTTGCTGGCATGGGTTCCTTGCCGCTTACAGTTTTTGGTAGCTGCTGAGCATAGACATCTTCACAAGGGAGATTTTCCCACAGCCTCCCAGAGCCCCCCAGCTGGCAAAGAGCCTGGTTACTCTGGTGGGCTGACTTGTTGGCCGCCCCATCGAGGGCAATCCTATACTGCAGGTTGGGAAGGCACTTGTCTCTTGCCCTGGGAGGGGATGTAACGCCTTTCACCCATTTCTAAACATAGTGCGGACACAGCAGCTTGAGCTCCTGGAGGGAATTCCAGCCTGGGAGCAGGGAGCCCAGACTCTACTGCCTGTGTATGACTCTGGAAAAGTTACCTCCCCTCTTCTGTAAAATGTGGGGCTTAGATCTGAGGCTCTCTTAGGCCCTTTCCCCTTCTTATATGCTAATATGTTTCTGAACTGCTAATAATAAGCAATAAGCCTGATCTGATGTGCTCAGGGAGGGGGTGGAGGGTGAGAGGGTCACCATTTTCCCCTCACACCCCCTCCCTGAATTCTCTGCTGGGCTGGAGAGCCCAGGATGAAGGTCAGAGAGAAAGCCTCTCCAGGAAGCTTACACCACGGCCCATTTTTGCTTTTTATCAATTCATTCAACAAATGTATATTTAACACTTAATATCTGCCAGCACTATCCAGGCACTGGGGGATTTAATAATGAATAAAACAGACAAAACCCCTATCCTTACGGAGCTTATGTTAGGAGTCCGAAAATAAAAGACAGTTTGGTCCCATTGTATGGTATGTCAGATAGTGATAATTGATGAAGAACACTCAAGCAATGGAGCTGGGGGTACCAGGGGTACTGCAATTTGAAATCAGGTGGTCAGGGAGGGTCTCACGATGAAGTCACACACGATGGAGATAAGAATCCACGAGGGTGAGTCTGGGGGTCCCCATGATCATCTGGAGAAAGGGGTATGGTGAGATTGGCTGGGGGTTCTCAAGGCAAAGCATGTTGAGGAGGCCATGAGTGTGGGGAGGGGGCAGTGGGGGTCTTCACAGGAGCACATGGACCTCTGGGCCCCTTCCCCATCTGCTCATGGAGGCAAAGAGGCCCAAGCTGCCCCGCCCTGTCCTGTCTGCTGGGCTGAGAGCACCGGAGCTAGCTCTCGGCTCTCGCCCCAGATGTGTGTGGAAAGGGGGGCTTGTGTCCAGGGTCCTGACAACCCCTGATGGGCCTCATGGTGTGGCATTCCCAGCCTGCACTTGCTCCACGGACAGTGTGAGTGCACGTTAATGAGTTGAAATTAAAACTCCCTCCTCCCCTGCCTCCCTCCTGCCCACCCCTCAGTACAGCTGGGGTCGGGGTCAGGGGCCAGGAGTCCTGGGGCGGTTTCAGGGCAGTGCCCCAGGGACCAGGCTCCACGAGGAGGGAGAGGAAGGTACGGGAGGCTAAGCAGTCAGAGGGGACAGGACTTTTTGCGGGGACGTCTGCTTTGTCTCAAGTCACAGCATGGAAAACGGGGATAAGGGGGGCAGTTAGTTTGGTTTGGCTGCATTTTTAGCAACTCTTCCAGACATCTCCCACCCCTGCCCCTCTGCCCACCTGCTCCATCCAGGGGCAAGAGCTCAGGCCTTGTGGACATGCCCTGCCCCATCCCACAGGCAAAGGGGTGAATTCAAGTCCCTGGAATGGGAGTGGGGGAAAGACAGTGCTAGGGGAGGCTCTGGAGGAAGCAGCCACAGCGGCCCCCACCTGGACAGATTCTGTCTCTGCCCAAGTCACTCTGAAGGGACTCCTGAGCTTCCCCGAAAGCAGTCCTTCCGTCGGCCCCTCAGTCCCGGCCATCTCTCCCTCCAGGCTGTCTTCTCCCCACCGTCCCGGTGCCCTCCATCTCAGAGCAGACACCACCCCTCTCCTCACCCAGCACTTCAACTTCCACCCAGGGGCCACCCAGGGGCCAAAACCATCTCTCCCCAACTCAGCCTCTACCAGGTGATGCTGATGCCACAGGGGGGAGGTGTGAAGGAGAGATCAGAGTGTGGAATTTCATGAAAAGGAAAGGAAAATGCTATGCATTGAACCCACCACCACATCGGAAGGCAGCGTGGTCGCAGCTGCTGGGGATGATGGAATGGGAGCTTCTCTGGCCCAGGAGCTCTGGGAGATTGGGGATAAGAGCATGGCAGGTCCTTCATGCACTCCCCAGCTTGAGAAAGCAGCCTAGTCTCCCCTGCCCGGGGTTCCAGCTTCTCCCATGCGTTTTTAAGCCATTCCCAACCACCCCACCCCACCCCCCCCCCCAGTTTCCAGCAGGTTGCTGTGCACTGCCCCCCTCCAACCCCTGCTGCCCTGGCCTCTCCCAACTAACTCCCTCCAAAGGCCCTCTGAGGAACACTGGATGATTTGTCCTCTGTAAGGACTTTAAAAATAGACTGTGGATCCCCTGCAAAAAATAAAAAAAAAATTTAAAAAAAAAAGGCCTTGGCTAAAAATAGTCTCAGCATCTAGGGGAGGAAAAAAAGAAATTGCAGCAAAATCCAACTGGAGCAGTGACTTTTCCTATCTCCCATGTTCCGATGTTCCAGGTCAGTTATAGCATTGGAGAAGGCTGGGAGGGAGGGGCAGGGAGGCTGGGGGTCCTTCAAGGACAGGCGAAGGAGCAGAACTGCAATCTAGAGTGAAAGCTCCTCTCTGTTGCCTGGTATTCCCCGACTTTTGGTCATTGGATCCATTCCTGTCCCAGCAACCAGGAAGCGTGCAGGATAAGAGCAGTGAGCAGCAGAGGCCTGCAGCAGCCAAAGGGGCTGTGCAGGGTGGATGCGGGCAACCCAAGAGGTCGAGGGGGTACCAGGGCATGTATGGGTGGGCTCTGGGGTGTCCCCAGAGATGCAAGTTCTGGGAAGCAGTAGGTTGGGCTGAGATCTGATGTTCCAAGTACCTGCCATCCAGAGAGCTCCAGAATGGCCAAGGGGTCCAGAGTAAGAGGAGATGCTCTGTCTGCACCCAACTAGGGAGGGAAGGAGCCCTTTTGGAAACTGTTACCAGGAAAGTCAGGGAATCCATGTCATCCTTTGTTCAAGAACCTTTCTACGGCTGGCAATAAGGAGAGCTCTCTGGGAAATGAGAGTGCAGCTTGGAGACACGGTTTTGCTTACTAAGAAAGCTTTAAGGTGTGAGTTTGGGGTGGGAGCTGATAAAGTCTAAACACACACACATGCAGGCACACCCCTTTTCATTTATCACTAGATAACTACAAATGAAGGAATCTGCTCATTTGCTTGTGCTAAAAGCAGTCACAGTGAGCTGGAGAAGAGACAGGTTGCAGCCTGAGAAGGAAGTCCCTCTATTTAGTTGTTATGGGGGCTCCATCTGAACAAGTGATTTGCAGATGTCGATCCCAGGGTCAGGAAAATGATGTTAACTAACTACAGCATTATGAGACAAGGAGGAGGTTCCCTAGGAGAGGTGCACCAAGCCCCAAATTACATTCATAAAGCTGATATTTTGTTACCCTAATTTCCCGTAGACGTTGTACACCCCTATGCACACAGACACACACACAGACACACCAGAGAATTGTGTCCCACAAATGAATGAGAGTTCAAAATACACCTCAAGCCCACCAGTGATCCCACACTTCCCAGCATTACCTGGAGTCCTGTCTTTTCTCCAAAACCATTAAATGGCCGCTGTCATGCCAAGAAAGGAAAGAAAAGGGTTGTTGGTGACTGAACTGTAAATCCATTTCAAATTAACTAAGGGAGATTAAGCTACTTCCAAAGCTCCTTAAGCCGTGGGACAAAGAGGGCAGAATGAGTGAGGAAGATGCAGGGGTGCCCTGGAGATGTGACGTGGAGAGCTCCTGGCCGGTGGCACCGTGCCTGCCTGGCTGTCCACTGTGAGGCTCAGATCCTAAACGTCCTCTGTATGAGATCAGCTGACAGCATGTAAAGAAGGGACACACAGCCTTTCAATATTGCATGGCATGCACTTCTTTGCAAGATCAGTGCAGGTAAAATACCCTCTCAGCCCATTTTGTCTTCTTAGTATCAGGTCTTTAGCCCCCTAAAGAATCGGAGGGAGCAGAGCATTCGGGGTTGACAGAGACCTTGGGACTGGTCAGTCCACACCCAGCTGTCTCCCCTCCATGACACACCTGGGCAAGGAACACTTTGGCCCAGCCAGCTTCCTGCCCCTTTTCTTCTATGCACTTTGAGACAACAGGAGGAAAAGCAAACAATGTAAAAACCAAACAATCCCCCTCCCAGCCAGATCTGCAGTTCCCGAGGGCGCCCATGTACATCAAGATTGCAGGGGTGTGCTGGGGCCTCCAGCATGGAGTGTTGCAGTATTTTCTGAAAGGCTTTGCACTTTTTCTCCTCAGTACTTTTCCTCTGCCTCTCAGACCCTGAGGCCTGAGAAGAAATAGTCTTGGCTCCCTCTAGTGGCCAGAAGCGCAATAGCACCAGCCTGGGCTGCTTCTCCCCAACGTTGTAATTAGCCAACAGTTTAGTTACAATCACACTCTTACTAACTAACAGTGGGAGAAGAGACCATGCCTGTTTCCTTGGAGATTTCGCCACACGTGCATCTATTGCATTTACAGTTCCCTATAAATTCGAAATCCTCAGGCTACTTCTGCACAGCACTCACTGTCCTGGACATGGACAATGACATGTCCCAGCTACAGCTGTCCTCATGCTGTCCCTTGACCTGCAGCACCAGAATCAGCTGGAGCTTGATGGAAATACAAATCCTCGGGCCCCTTCTCAGGCCTACTAACTTGGTAACTCTGGGGGCCGGAGCCCAGGAATCTGCATTTTAACAAGTTCTCTATTTGATTCTAATGTACACTAAAGAATAAGTAGGAATGGTTTAGATCAAGCGTGCCCAGCTGTCTCTCTCCTTTTAATCTCCAGAAGCCTAAACAAAAAGAAAACCACATGCTGCTTCTTCCTTATGCCAATCCCAAGTTTGCCTCCAAGGAGATTCCCCACAATCCCCTTCCATTGTCATCTGCTTTCTATTTCATCAAAAACCAGCTTGGAATGGAGTCTGAGGCATTGAGGCATCTTTGCTAGACTAAGCGGTGCTTGGCAATTAAAGGTAACAAGGACCCTGCCACTGGGATGCCGGGTAACCACACACAGCCCAGAGAGCCGGCACCAGCCCACCAAAACTGAGCAGGAGCAAAAGAGAGATTAGGCAGTAGGCCAGTGAATGTTGACACCGAAAATGCAAACCTTGACCTCGCTTTCGTACATTTCCAGCTGATTGCTGTAAAACACACTGACTAGTTTTAATGCTGCTGAGCACAGAAGGACTTGGAAGCATTTTGATGAGTTGACTGGTTCTAAGAGGCCAATCTAATTTTATTTTTATTGGTATTTTTAAAAGATGCTTTTGGGGGAAGGGAGCATTTTAAATATGATTCAAACTGTGGAAAGCAAAGAGTCAGTGACAAATGAGCCACGGTGCCAGAGGACAAACTGAACCTATCACTGTTTAGTACAGAAGGAATCTTGGAGGCATCTATATCAACTCCCTGCTTAGCAGATGACAAAACTGAGGCCAAGAGTTGAAGACTTGTGCTGGAGGAGAAGAGGTTGTGTGCAACATCACATGTCCCTCTGTCCCCTCCTAACTCCAGGTCCAGTTAGCTGTAGAGATGCAAGATAATTCAGCCTGATTCTCAGCCTGCTGTGATTCTGGAAAATCTCTGTGACCGATGGGTATGTGAACTGGAAAATCATTTTTCCAAGAGATAACTGATCTCTTTGCTGTGTCATCTCCTGGCGCCTGCCTACAGATAAATTCCCTCTGCAGAGAGTAAATTGTGCAAGAGCTCCCAGGATGGCAGGCTCCTGCATGGAGCTTCCAGGAAAGTTTCCTGCTGCTTCCTACTGCTCTGCCACCTCCTCCAGGAGGTTAGGGACACCTTCCCAGGCAAGTCCCCCTCAAGTTGCCCATTTGACTCACAGGCCCAGGGAATAGGACCAGGGGAGGCTACAATGCCCCTGCTCCCCTGACTTCTGCCCAGGACCTCTGCACAGTTGTGTTTATTCCTGCACGTAGCACTTCCTCATGCAGGTGCAGGGGGGCAGGTCACTGTCCGTTTGGCTGGATGTCCAGCCACATCAGGCCTGCTGGCTGCTCCTGTCTGCCAAGGGGAAGGGAACCTGCTGGCCCAGAGGACGGGCAGAGCAGACTCTCAGCCCTGAATGGATTCACCCAACAGGTTTGGTTGGTCCAGCCAGGCCCCTGCGATGTGGTGTAAGTGCTGACTCAAGAGTTCTTTCCAACCTGCAGGTGCCATAGAGCACCTCTGAGTGACTCTGTCTCCTATCAGAGAAGTACAGGGGAGGAGGCTCCCTCTAGTGGACGTTGTGAGAAATTGAAAGCTGCTCTGACCTCGTGCAGAAGGCAGGAAGCTGCAGAACTGATGAGAGTGGCCCAAAGATCCCCACACATGCCAACTTAAGTAATACGAACAATTTTTAGAAGTGTTTTGGGTTTTGGTTTTCCCACTGCACCCGGCACAGGAGGCCTTGACTGCAGGAACAATCACTTTTCCCCTCTGCCTGGAGGCTTTATGGTTCAACAAGAAAGCTGGAGGGCCAGGGGTTCTAATCCCTTTCCCAGAAAGCCTCTTCCAGCCACTGCCACATTGTGGACAATGCACTTTCACTTCTCTGGGGCTTGGTTTCCTCCATTTGTAGGGACTGTGGTATGACTCCCTAGCTATAACTCCATGAGCTCAGGGTCCATTGCTCAGCCAGAAGCAAGCAACACTGCC
The DNA here is from genome assembly GCF_015220235.1 of Choloepus didactylus. Lineage (NCBI taxonomy): Eukaryota > Metazoa > Chordata > Mammalia > Pilosa > Megalonychidae > Choloepus > Choloepus didactylus. Next base: position 127,447,917 of record NC_051314.1, read on the forward strand.
TGAAATTCCCAGGCAATGCTTGGACACAGCCTGACAATTACCAGATACTTTCACAAGCTCAATGGTCCTTGGCTCTCACAACAACCATCGCATGCACCTTATCCTGGACTCTCCCACTCTGCCTCAACAATCGGGTTGGCTTTGTATTCTGACACTGAGCTAAGAGGCAAAGGATCCTCTTCTATGGCCTACAGAGCCCAAGGGTGCAAGCAAAGAGTTTCACTGGGGCTGGTAGCCTGAGCTTGGAGTCCTGGGAAAATAGGCTGAGGAATTCCACTCTTCCTTTGCAGGAACAGAAAGTCTATCTAACCCATCCCACAACAGCACTGATAACGATGATGACTAACACTTGCACATGCCTGCTACAGGCTAGACAGTTCCAAACACGTCCCTGAGATTTACTCAGTCATCACAGCACCCCTGTGTCATAAGTACCCATACACCTGCCATTCTTGCCTGGATACAAGAATCATTTGAATAAGAACCAAAGTCACCCGATTATTATAACTGCCTGCCTCCAAATATAGAAGCGCAATAAGAATTGAATCAATTTGTATCTCCCTAGATAAGAGAAGAGGGCTTTCATTCTCCATTATATCCCTAGAAATCAGTTTGCTCTTGATTATCCTGGTGATAGAGTTACAAATCTCAGATGACAAAATGGGAAGACCCACGGGAAGTCATTTGGTCCCATACCTCCACTTTAAAGGTGAGATGACTAAGACATAAAGACACAAAGAATCTTACTGTGTATCATACAGCAAGTTGGTGGAGGGGCCAGGAGTAGCCCCAGGTCTCCAGACTCTCAGCCAAAGCTCCTTCCACTTGACCATGGCCCTGAGACACACTTGAGTGAATGAGCAGCGCAGAAGGTCCCGTTCGACTGCTCAGGGATCTCCCTGATCATCAGCCAGCTCAAGCGAGCTCAATAAGCAGAAGCTTCCAGTCTTAGTTAGCCAGGTTGCCATGACAAGTACCACACATGGGTTGGCTTTAACAATAAGAATTTATTGGCTCATGGTTTTGAGGTGAAGAAGTCCAAAATCAAGATACCAGCAAGGCTTGCTTTCTCCTTGAAATCTGTAGTGTTCTGGTGCTGGCTGCTGGCAAATCTTGGGGTTCCTTGGCTTGCATCTCTGCTTCCCATCATCACGTGGCAATGTCCTCTCCTTTCTTGCTTCTGTGACTTCTGGGTTCTCTTTATAAGGCCTCTGGTAATATGGATTAAGACCCACATTCAGTTTGGCCACACCTTAACTTAAAATAACCTCTTTCAGAGGTCTTACTTACTATGGATTCACAATCACAAGGACGTGGATTAAGATTAAGAACATGTGTTTGTTGGGGTACATAATTCAACCCATCACACCTTCTCATAACACCTAAGGCACCCAGCAGTGTCCTGGAAAATAGGTTCTCTGCAACCTCACAAGAGGCCCCTGGAATGGTGCATCTCCGAGACAGACAGCCAAGAGCAGAGACTGTCTGAGGGCAGACTGTGACACCAACCTCTGGCTCACGGCAACAGTGACAGTGACAGCCATGGCCTCCATTATCCATCCTGTCCCTTGCCAGGAGCTATCATGGAGGTGTGTTCTCAGCTTCCCACCAACCTTTCTTCTCCTCCCAGGATGCTACTTCCCCACCATCCCTGCCTCAGGGTATTTCAGTCCCCTCTTCCCACTGATGTTTGGTTTCCACCAGAGGTGACAGCCTCCTGACTGCCATTTCCCAGCTGGAGCCAATGCCAGCCACGTCCCTTTTCCACGGAGTGGGCTGGGGGGAAGAGAGCCTTCCGGGCCCCTCTTTACCACTCTCTGGTCACAGACCGAGGTGGCATTTCCCTGGTTGGAGGACACATTAGGGTTCTCTGGGGGCTTTTCTACGGGCCTCCTGTCACTTGGCCAAGAAGCAGAGGCTCTCTGCTCTGCTCTGCGGGGGAGGAGGTGGGATACAAAGAGGGTGGTGAATAAAACCAAGGGGTGGATGTGTGGAGGGAGAGAATAGAGACACAAAATGACTCATGGCAACTCAGAAGCTTCCCACCCTAGATGTGGGGTCAGGAAGACAGGCAGGCAAGGCGACCATCACTTCCTGCAGGGAAGGAGGTGGGGTTGGGAGGTGCTGCCCTGCCTTGCTGGCCTGCTCTGAATGCAGGCAGTTGGTGGCAGAGCCTGTCACCTGGCTAAGGTGGGCCGGGCAGCTCCATCCTGCACCCCACAGGTCACTTCTGGGAGGAGGGTCAGGGGCCTCCAGCAGCAGCCAGGGGCGGGGGCCCAGTCTCCAGAGCCCAGCTGCTGCCTTAGCTGCCTTTCGTGTCTCCCACATACCACTCAAATCCACAACCTCAGAGTCGGTCTTGCCCTCACATTCCCTCACACCCCACGTCTAGTTCCTCCTGTTGGCTGAGCCTTCAAAATTATGCAGAATCTGTCCACTTCTCCCTCCTGCCACTGCTGTCAGCCTGGCCCAAACCACCATCAGCTTTCACTGGATTATCTAAGCAGCCTCCTAGTTGGTAATTCGGTTAAAATAAAATTTAAGTCAGCTGGTTTCCCTTCTCTGCTCAGAACCCTGGAGAAATGACTCTCCTCCGACCCAGAGCTTTCAGCCTCCTCTCCTGCTACACTCTTGCCGGCTCACTGTTCTCCAGCCTCACTGGCCTCCACCAGGGATGCTCCCACCGCAGGGCCTTTGCACCTGCTGTTCTCTCTGTGTAGAATGCCTCCACCCCCCTCCTGGATGTCCACATGGCTCACTGCTTGACCCCTTCTGCTCTTTACTCAAACATCACCCTCTAGGTCAGGCTCTGCACCCACCCCCCACCCCCGTTACCCTATTTTAGCTTGACCGCCATTTCCTACTCCTGCCCTCTTCCTTAGCCCCTTTCTTGCTTTATTCCCCCCCACACCCTTTGCTTTTATAACATACAATAGATTTTAGTTGTTTGTTGTACTGATTACCTGTCTCCCCCACCAGAACCTAACCTCCCTGAGGCTGTGGCTACTTGTTGGTTTTATTACTGATGTATCTATCTCCAGCACCTAGAAAAGCATGGCACACAGTAGGCACTCCATGAGCACTGGATGAACAAACAAAAGAACAGCAGGCACAGTTTGGGAAATAGACCTTCACCAGAAAAGTCAGTCATTGAACTTGTTTAGTAAGAAGAGAAGCCTGGGAGAGAAAGGGTGTGGGTATGTGTGTGTGTGTGTGTGTGTGTGTGTGTGTGTCAGGGGATGTTTAATAACCACCTTCACTCACTCGTAGTAAACAATGTGTAAGCTCCCGATTATTTGCAGGTGCTCTGACTGTATGTATTTACCAGAGTCAACACTTCATTCATTCATTTCCTCACTCACTCCTTCGCCAGTGACAGTAATTCTGCTTCAGGTGGACATGAGGTGGACGCATGGGGAGAAAGATGGTCCCGACTGCCAGGATTTCTGCAGTGTGGTCATGAACCCCTGGCCCTCAGACATATCCAAAAGGTCTGGGAATTAAAGCAACTGTAACCCCAGCAATGCCTAATTAGGGAAGCAAATTCAGTGCAAGGAAAACATCCTAAGGTGTTCTGTCACCAAGAGGAAAGGTATTTGGAGGAGTGGCTGCTAGCAGGAATTACCCACTCTGGAGAAACCCTGGAAGAGGGCAGAAGAGAGAGTTGCGTGGGTGAGGAAGGAAGTCTCCAGAGGCAGAGTTACTCTCCTTCCACTGAGGGCAGGCCAGGAACCAACAGTTGTCAACCACAAGAAGAGTAACGTGGGTTACAAACTAGAAAGGCCATCCTTGCTGGGCTGGGAGAACACAGACATGTCATCTTCTGGGCCCTGCACCCTCCTATGCCAGAGAGCAAGGCAGACAGTGAGAAAGAAGCTGAAAACCCATGGGAAATATTATCTCGGACCTTGATATTTGCCCACAGTCATGTATGTATAAGAGGCAGATACGAAGTCCTAGACCACCTGTTAGATGTCTTGTCTTCTTGGAGAAGTCTCTGCCTACAGGCTGGGTCACTGCAGTGGGCAATCAGGCACTTTTTCTGCTGATCTGTGGGTGATGAACACATTCCTATAGGTGGCAATGAACTCCTGGGTGCTCGGCATCTTGAGTATCTGCCAAGGCTCCTCGGCTTGTCTGCTTAACTTAGCTGTGAATGTCTGCCCACGGCGTGATACACAGCTTTTGAGACTTTGCCATGTTTATTTGTTATTCTTTCAAGCCACGCTTTTCCTGGGTGGATCTGTAACACAGCCATGCACTTTCTGGAATCCCCCAACCCCTAACCTCCCCACACCTTGTTTCTCTTGCCCACACCACCAGCGTTCCCTCTCCCCCTCTATCCTGGACCCCATCTGTAAGGCCATACGTCCAGCCTCAGCTTTTCCTGGCCCCGTTGCTGCCTGTGGGAGGCCACCGAAGGGAGTCAGGCCAGATCACCCAAGGATGACCCTGGTCTTCCCGAGAAGGTAAGGGCTCGGCCGTCTCCATCCAGTCTCTATCCAAAATGTATGCCTAAGTCTTCTTGCTTGGACCACCCTGCTGGGAAGGAATCAAGAACAAGAGGAAGTGTCGTTAGTGATATGAAGATGAGATGTACAAGAAATGGCCCCGAGAAACCCAGGGCTCCACGTCTTTCCTCAGCTCCCACTGCATTTGCACAGGGGTACCCTAATAGGTTCCTATTTCTGGGGTCTCTGGTTTGCTCAAGCTGTGTGTCCCACGACCACACCAGTCCCTTGCAGCTCCTTACTGACTGCTGAGCACATGCAACCTGAAGCCACTCCTGTGAAAGTCATCTTTACATACTGCTGTCACAAATTCTTGACCTTCAGTGGCTCCCTATTTCCTGACAGTCCAAGTCTAAGCAATGTGTTGACATCTAGGCCCTGTAAAGTGAGGCCTCTTACCCTCTACCTGCTCGTCTCCCTGCTAACACCTTGCTCTATCCCCTTTGGCTATGGGCCCACCTCTGATCCTCAGCGTGGATAAGGCACCCTCTCCCTCCATGAAAGAGCTCTTGCCCCAGCCCAGCCTCCTCCCTCTTCCCACCCACCAATTCTCTCTCCTTTCTCCCTTTCCCTCTTCCACATTCCTACCTCCTCCTGCCCCTCCAGGCCCAGCCAACCTTCTCCACCTTCAGGAGCCTCTCTGGCCATCCCCAGGTATGCCTGATCTCTCTTTCTTTGATTTCCTGCTCCCTTTATGGTCTGTCCCACACGGGATCATGTGGAGCTATTTTCCACTGGGAAGTATGTGAAATTTGGAGCCCCAAGACCTAGGTTCAACTTCTGCGTCTACCGTGCTCTGGGCAGAGGAGGTCAAGCTCCTCCCTCACTCTCCTTCTGAGGGCATCTCTGTGGTCACCACAAAGCACTTCGGGGAAAGCCAGGGTTTGGCTAAACAAGCAAACCAACAATCCCTTAGAACTTCTGTTTCTGCGCTTGTATCACAGAGATGCCTATCAGGTGTGTTCTGAGGCTCTTAGGTCTGTGGAACCGCTTTGCAAATTAATGTCAAGATTTTCAAAAATACCAGTAGATATTGCTAGGCTTATGCAGTAGACTCCTGCAGAATGCAGAGATCTAATATTTGTCATTTCAGTTATTTTGGAGCAAACTCAAAGATTCATAATGTGGAGTAAGTAATTTAAAGTTTCACTGAAACACAAATTTGGCTCAGGAGTGTGCTGCAAGCCTGGTGTCCTGGGGCAGCATCTGCCTCGTGACAAGGGCCACTGGCCATCGAGCAGCAGCACTCACCAGAGCATTGCTCCCTGCTTTCTACTGTTTTCATCGGCATGCAATAACCCCTGCAAAGTGGATCAACATGAGATAAGACAAATAAAAACCAGGTTTCTTTGTGAAACTCTGATGGTCTTCACGTGAAAGATAATGCTTTAGCAAATTATGAAAATGCAGTTAAGTTGTTTCAAAGGGAAATGAACAGAAAATGCATTACTCTTTTCACAAACACATGTACCTGGGGAGAAGCCTGTACAAGCACTTCTGCATTCACAAATTTTGGGCTGTTTCAGGTCTCTGGACACAAATTCCAAACATCAAGAGTCTGCACTACCCTCGGTTCTCATGATTTGAATGTAAGTTATATGTGGTGGGTTTTATCCCAGAGCCACCCTTTATGACTCCACTTACAGCTCTTTACATGTTCTCATGGAATTAATCATGATTTTTACATCAGCCTAAAGAAAACATCATTAGGGAAGTCCATAATGATAGGCCATAATACTATGGCCTCCAGTTTAAAATGGCAGATTAAATACATAGATTTTGGGGAGGCTTCCTCCTGAAACCCTACTAAAATAACAGTAAAGGAGATTTTTAAAGGGGGGAGGGAGTAAAGTTACAAAGATAAATAATCAGAATAGTGAATGGAATATAACTAAAAATCAATTTGTGGATGATAGAAAGTCATTGATGAAAAAGCATCTGACCTTGGAGAGGGGCAAGAGTTGAAATCTGAATATCTTCTGATGACTGTCCAATGTGACAAAATTGATTTACCCCCAGAGAACCCATAAAGACTCAGGAATTGAAGCACCTGGTTCCAAAGAAGGGGATTGAGGGGCAAGGCTCCGCAAAACTTAGTTTCAGTGAGACATTCATTCAGGTCTCTAGGTCTCCTCCTTAATTCCATATAGCCAGGTACCTACCCCTCTGCTGCTCCATCAAAAGGTGATAACCTTATTCTTTGTAGAAACTTGGACAGAACAGCCTAGACCCAAGGACACCTGGTGGCATATAAGGCAGGGGTGGGACACTGCACTGAAAATAGGGGGCTGGCATGTGATTTGAGTGTCTACCTGCTGAACGGTGAGGTCATCTACCACCTCTCCTGCTCGGCTCCCAGAATGATATCAGCCAGGCTCATACAGCCCAGGCAGGCAACTGGAGAATTCTTTCCTGGAGAAACCAAAGCATTCCAAGAAAAATGCCTAAAGACATTGATATCTGGAGATCCCCAGTAAGATGGCCCAGTCCCAACTTCATCACCCTGCAATGATCGTACCACTCAACAAGCCCCATAGACACAGAGCTTCCGATCAGCTTTTTAGCTCCTCACTCTTGAATATGAACAAATATTCTTAAATTACAGACATCAAGAAAGTGAGCCCAAAACAGACAGAAGAGAGAAATTCAGAGGAAACAAAATGCTAGTGCAGAAAAGATAATTAATTAAAAACCCCCAGATAAATAAGATGAAATATTTTATCCATGAAGCAAGAACAGGCTGCTATAAAAAAGGAACAATCCAAGGAGAAGAATTCTTAGAAATTAAAAATAGGATACCCAAAATTAAAACATCAGGAGAAGGGCTGGAAAATAAAGGTGAGAAAATCTTGCAGAAAGTAGAACAAAACTATAATGGAAAATAGTAGAGAAAAGATAAGAAAGTTTGTGGATCAGTCAAGAAGATTCAAAGTCTGAATAAAAGATAACAGACAAAAGTTATGGAAGAAAAACATCAAACAAGCAATTCAAGAAAATGTCTCAGAACTTAAAAACACATTCTAGACCAAGAGGACTCACTAAACACTCATGAAAATTGATTAAAAAAAAAAAAAAAAGACCCACATCAAGGCCCAGCATCATGAAATTTAGAATTAGTATGGCATCAGATTTTACCAAAAGCAACACTAGAAGCTAAAAGACAGTGGAGCAATGCCTCCCAAACTGAGGCACTTTGTGGTAAGATGATCTTCAAACTGAAACTTTATACCCAGCCAAGCAGGAACGTATCTATAACAGAGAAGTGCAGGGAATTTCTTCTACAGTGGAGAGGTGTCCTAGGATGGCAACCATGCAGCAGGCCTAGACAACCCCCAGTCCACACTGCAGCAGAATGGAAAGACCCCAGGCAGTCAAAATGAAGGTGAAAGATAGCCTGCTGTGCCTGAATTGATTGGGAGGAGATTTACATTTTGGGTGGGAAGTCTATTGAACCCCACTCTCCTTTTGGGGACCAAATAGTGATAGATATATAGAAAATTAAGCAATGAAAAAGAAGATAATAACTCCAGAGGAAAATTAAACGTAGTACCAGAAAGGGAATGCAATTATAGCACAGCACACTAGGTGGCTCAATGAGGAGTAATATTTACACAGTCAAAATAAGGTTGTATTGCAAACTGAGCTAAGAAATATGACATATATACAATATTGGGAGGAGGGAAAAAAGCAAGAGTGTTGGGAAGGGTGTGTGTCTGTTTTGTAGAGAGTAATGGTAGGTGGTATAAGAAAGCTAAATCTTTATTTTCCATAGTAGGAAGTCAAGTTTTCTAAAACTTGAAAAAATAGATCATATCAATGTCAGTGCATTAAGAAATACAGTGGCAAACGTAGAAGAAAGAACTAAAGAGTTGAAAGAGACAGCTATTGAGGAGTGCAAGATAGGTATGCGGAGGAAAGGAGCAGGGGATTGTTAATTTTGGTTATAAGCCTGTTGAAATAGTTTATCTTTTTAAACTTAGATTAATGTTTTAATTTAAAGGAAAAGAAGTAATACATGAAAATTTCCCCAAACTGAAAACATAAGTCTCCAGATTGACAAGCCCAAGTTCTAGGATTGCCAGATTGTAGAATCAACAAACAACAACTAAAACAAAAAAGAAGGCCCAGTTAAACTTGAATTTCAGATAATTCAGAGTACTCCTTTAGTATAACTATGTTCCAAAAATTGCAAAACTCATTCATTGTTTATCTGAAAATCAAACTTAATGGGTGTCCTATATTTTATCTAGCCCAACATATCTACACCAAGTCACATGACATTGAAAAGCACCAGGGGAAAAAACATCTTAAAAGCTTCCAGAAGGAAAAAAGGTCACATACAAAGAAATCAGAAAAGCCTAACTTCTCACAGTGAGATTGGAAGTTAGGAAGCAGTAGAACAATGCCTGTGAAATTCTGAAAAAACAAGAGACATTTTGGAATTCTAAGTCCATCCGGTCATTAATGAAATTTGAGAACTGAATAAAGGAATCTTAAGGAATGCAAAGTTTCAAAAGTGTACCTCCATTTAGAAAAGGACGGGAGGATTTTCCCTACCAAAACAAGGAAGGAACCAAGAAAGAAGAAAATATATTGACCAGGGAAAAGGAGACCCAAAACAAGAGAGAAAGGAAATGAATTCCCAGTACTACAACTATGCTTAGGCTGAGAGTAAGGAGTGAAAGGGAGTGGGAAAATGGAAGGCTCCAGACTTCTGGTTGACCAAGATGGCAGTATAAGATGCTCCAGGGTGCCATTCCCTCACAGAATCTTTGAACAATGAACAAAAATTGGCAAAACCATCTTCCGAAAGACTCTGCAAAAGAGTCAAAGGATTATAGTAACTGGGTGAGTGCCCAATCAAAAAAAACATTAAAAAATAGTAAGACAAGCTCATGGTTCCCTTCATTGGCTACCCCCCTTTCTGGAATGGTGTGGGGCAAGCCTGTGCTCCCATCATGGGTCCCTGGCCCTGTTTCACAGGGAGTAGAGTAACTCCTGCACACCTACCGGGGTGTCTCTATATCAGTGTTCATCTATCAAGTGGCAGCCTGAAAGACTGAACCATTGCAACTAAATCTCTGGCTTGCAATCCCAGAACTTGATATACAGACAGAAGCAGCTTGTAGACAGCTAAAGCAGAGTAAGAAACAATTAAGTCAAAGTGGCCTGGGCAAAGGATTATCAACTTTAAGATATACAATAGAGCTTCCAGGAGGAGGCAAAGGTCTATTTTATAGGGAGTTCAGAAATAAACCCTCGTATCTATAGTTAACTGATTTTTGACAAGGGTGCCAAGTGCACTCAGTGGAGAAAGAATAGCCTCTTCAACAATTTATGCAGGAAAAGTGGCTATCCATATGCAAAAGAATGTAGGTAGAGCCCTACCTCACACCATATACAAAAATTAATCAAAGACCTAAATATAAGAACCAAAACTGAAACTCCTAGAAGAAAACATAGGGAAACACCTTTAGGACTTTCATTTGGCAATGGCTTCTTAGACTTTACACCAAAAGCATGAGCAAAAAAAGAAAAATTAGATAAATGGGAGTTCATTAAAATTAAAAACTTTTGTGCATCAGAGAATTTTATCATGAAAATTAAAAAAGACAACCTAGAGAATGGAAGAAGATATTTGGTTACAACATATCCAATAAGGGTTTGATATTGAGAATAGATAAAGAAATCCTACAACTCAACCACAAAAAGACAACCCAACTTACAAACAGGCAAAAGATCAGAAGAGACATTTCTCCAAAGAAGATATGCAAATGGCCAAAAAGCACCTGAAAAGATGTTCAACATCATTAGCCATTAGGGAAATGAAATCAAAACCACAATGAGATATCATTTCACACCCATTAGAATGACTACTATTAAAAAACAAAGGGAAAATATCAAGTATTGGAGAGGATGTAGAGAAATAGGAATACACTTTCCTTGTGGGTGGGAATATAAAATGGTGCAGTGCTGTGGAAAACAGTTTGCAGTTCCTCATAAAGTTAAGTATAAAATTGACATATGACCCAGGAATCCCACTTCTAGGTATATACCCCAAAGAACTGAAAGCAGAGACTCACAGAGATATTTGCATACCAATGCTCACATTGGCATTATTCACAATTGCCAAAAGATGGAAGCAACCCAAAGGTCCATCAACAGAGGAATGGATAAACAAAATGTGGTATACCCATGCAGTGGAATATTATTCAGCTGCAAAAAGGAATGAAGTTCTGATACATGTGACAACATGGATGAATCTTTAAGACATCATGTTGAGTGAAATAAGCCAGACATGAAAGAACAAATATTGCATGATCTCACTGATACCAGTATTTAGAATACACAAATCCATAGAGTCAGAAACTAGAATGCAGGGTACCAGGGGCCAGGGTTGGGGTAGGGAACGGAGAGTTAGTGCTTAATTGGTAGAGTTTCTGTTTGGAGTGACAGGAAAGCTTTGGTAATGGATGGTGGTGACGGTAGCACAACATTGTGAATATAATTAACAGCACTGAATTGTATATTTTGAGTGTGGTTAAAAAGGGAAATTTTTAGGTTGTAGATATATTACTAGAATTAAAATTTTTTAAGAACCCATAGGACTGTACAGCACAAAGAGTGAACTCAAAGGGAAATTTTGGAGTGTAGCTAATAGTATATAATATAATAATATAATATGGTTTCATCAGTTATAGCAAAGGTGCCACATTAATGCAACATGTGAGAGAGGGAAGGGTATATGGGAACTTTATTTTCTGCATGATTTTTCTGTAAACCTGCAATGTCTCTAATAAAAAACAAATTAATATTTTTTAAAAAAGAAGAGAAGTCTCCAAAGTGGAAGACTCCAGAAAAAAAAAATAATAAGAAACTGACAGAAAGCCTGATGCATTTGACCCAGTGGAAAATGGTGTTTTGAGGGGTTTCCCAATTCTGTTGGAGAATTTGGAGAGGATTATAAAATAGATACACAGAAAATTAAGCAAATGACAAAATGAGGCACTTATTAATATAATGTGTACCTGAGAGGAAAGAAATGTTATCATAATGTAGCCGAGAAGTTAGGATTCAGGGTATGACTATGATTACTGAATCATTATACAGTTATTCTTTTTTACTTTCTGGTATGTTAGAGCAGACAGAGGGAAATACCTAAAGTCTCTGAACTGTGATCAGCTCCTTGTTCTCTAATAATGATAGTATAGTCTTTATCTTGTGATTGAAAAAAACCTTTTGACTGACCCTCACTTGTACTCCTTTTATCCGGTTTTTCGACTTTAGAGTCTTATGATCACTAAAGACAGACCTTAATGTTTATTAATGAAGGGCTTTGGGTCAGCCCAGAACTAACCTACCCCAATTCCAAAGTTATCCTGATAAGCAAAGCTGGCTCTAACCATAATGGGCCCGTCTGACATGTGCAGTAGCTTAGACTTTAACCTATAAGTGGCCTATACCTCATTGTAATACTAAAAACCATGCCCATCATCATATTAAAGCTGGCATTTTCTTGCATACAGTTCTGTTCGGTGACTAAGCATGTAATCAATCTGTGTATACTCGATAATTAGATGAGTTCTAATTACATCATCTGGGGCCATTGTGCTCATTATCCTAAAATAAAACCTGCCCATCTTTTGATACTATAAAACCATCAGAATTAGTGCGGTTCGGGGAGACAGATTTTTAGGCTGATAGGCCATCTGATCTCCTCCTTTGTGCCTATCAATAAACTCTGTCTTTGAAACCCCAGTGTCTCAGGAATTGGTCATTTGAGCACATCGAGCAGAGAACCCACCACTGTTGAACAGTATTAATAATAGGCTGCTTGACAATGCCTGAATAGCTATAATAATGTCAACACTGAATGTGGATTTAACCAAACAATTCTATTGGAGGCAGAAAAAAAGGGTACTGGGCTTCATACAAAGACAAGAGGCCATGTCCCATCACTCAGCGTCAAAGTCAAAGTCCTGATAGCAGCCTGCAAAGCCCTACACAACATGTCTCCACCTTTCCACCTCATTCCTTAACACTCCCCACTTGCTCACCTTGCTCCAGCAACAGGGCCTCTTTACTGTTCCTTGGTTATACATCCTCCCACCTCAGGACCTTTGATGTGCTGTTCCCTTTTTCTAGAATGCCCTTCCCCTAGATATCCTCAGGGCTCACTCTCTCCCATCCTTCTGGTCTTTGCTCAGATGGCATCTTCTCAGCAAGGCTGCCACTCTCAGTCCCACTCCCTATTCAACATTCCTGCCCCGACATTCCCTACACCTACTGTTTATTTTTCTCCATATTACTCATGGCCATCTCTGTGTAGAACACCGCCTCTAGGTAATGAGATGGTTAGAGTGAGTGATATTTTATTTGAATGTTTGCTTATTCTCCCCACTTAAATTAAAGCTCCGTGAGGACAGGGAATTTTGTCTTCTTTGTGCACTAATGTATCTATGCTTAGAATAGTGCCTGGCACATAGTGGGTGCTTTATAAATATTTGTTAAATGGAAAAACAAATTCAGAAATAGCAATGTAAGCATTGACTGATAAATCCAATGGTAAATACTAGAAAACACGCTGTTAAAGTAATTGAAGGCAGTTAACTCTGAGGCAGGGGCCAGCTGGTTTTCCTTGGAAGCCTTATATATTATTTGACTTTTCAAACCATGTGCATATATTACTTTTTAAAAAATTAAAATTATTTTAAGAATATGCTCACTGTGTTCACCTACCACCTAAATCATATTCCATTCCAATACCAAAATAAAGTGACTACTGGGTTATCTAGTATTTGTATTACCAACACCTAGAAGTCATCTTTTCTCTCATCCACCTCTTTCTCTCTTACCCTCTACCTCCAATCCATCCCCAACTCTTGAACCTCCCCCCTCCTCCCTTACTCGCAAATACATTCACCTCTTTCCTTCTCCATCACTATTGCCCCAGGCCCCAGTACAAATCATCACTTGGACGTGGGCAAAAATTTTGTAACTGGTCCCCCTGCATCTATCCAGTCCCTCCAACCCTTTACACTGTGGTCAGACTGATATTTTCAATCACAAATTGGATCATATCCCACCTCACCCCCTGCTTAGAGCCTGGCTATGGCATCCCACCCCGAAACCCACCAACCATGTACCTTGCTTGTCACCCCTATTCGGCCTCGGGCACGGCTGGTCCCTCTGCCTGGGGAGCTTTCTGTGCCCTCCTTGGTCATCTACCTCCTGCTCATCCTTCAAATATCAGCTAAAATGTCATCAGGTCAAATCCCCCTTCTAACACCCTTTGTAACCCTTGTCACAATTGCAACTTTACTTTTGTAGGCTCACTGGATTAACATCTGCCTCCATCCTGACAAAAATGTGCATTCATAAACTCTATGAAACTCTAGGAAGAAATTATTTCTTTCATTTATCATTACATCCCCAGTGTCTAGGAGCTCAATAAAGATGCTGAATGATTTGTTGAAACATTTCCTTTTACTACTGCAATAACCAATATATATTGCTTGGGTCTGCATAACATTTACTTGTTTGTCTCTTCTCTACCCTAAAATTCTAACGCTTGGAGACTGCATGTCCTTCTTTTAAATCCCTGTCCCCTTCTCCTCTCTTTGCAGGCAGTTCGCCTCTTCAACCAAAAATCTTAAAAATGTGTACTGATATAAAATGCGCAAAAGATTATGTGTTTTGTGGGGCTTCCATTCTGGAGAGCTAACATATTATAAAATCCTTCCTTACACTTTGTCTTTTAGACATAATCATCCCTGATATATTTTGAGCAATTCACATATGATCTTTAAGTTATCTTGCTTCGCAATTCAACACTGACTCAGGTGGATGAATTCCAGTGAACATCTGATAAGGCTAAAGATTCAGCACAGTAAGCGAACCTAAAGATTTTCATCTTGCCTCAACTCTAATAAGTTTGACATCTATGCTTTGTGCTGTAGATTTCTCTATTTCCCCCTTGTGTTTATAAAATAAGGGCAAAATGCAATAAAATCGCCAAATTATCACACATGCATTACTGTACAGAAAATGTGGTGACACTGGCTGGCTGACAGGCCTACCAGGAGAATGACAATTTGCCAGCTAAAACATGAAAGTCCAAATTCAGCATAGAAGGGGCATTAGTGAGGTTTAAATTTGAACATCAAATGTTGAGCACCACAAGTTTACAATCCCTATCCAATTAGGGACAATCTGATAATCCAATATTAATTTAACCTTCTGCTGAATACACATTTAAATTCATGCATCTTTTTTCTTTCTAATTACCCAGGACTGTGTGATAAACCAAATCACATTTAGGTCTCTTCTAAAAAGAAAGACTAGCAGACTGTCTTCCTTTCAATTAGCTCCCTTCCAGACATAAACTACAATGTCACAGGGAGTCCCAACCCTGTATATTTAGAATAAAAGAAAGCATTTTAATGTCTGCAATCTAAAACAATTGAACCACTAAATCTGAGAATACCTCTTGTGTGTATTTATAAATCACCCAGTCCTTCGCTCCCCAACATCAGTCTCTGGCAATAGCTATTGGAGTCACATCTTTAAACAGACTCCCTGGCCCAGACCTCGGGCCATGCCACATCGGCAGGGAAAGTTGGGGGTCAGAATCTGGGTGGTTCTGCCTCTTGCTGGACTCAGGGTGAGCTCCCCGACCATTCTGGACTCATTACCCACGTGGGTGCTCCAGTTACTGATTCAGGAGTTGGGGTCAAGGCAGTCTCCCGACCACTCTGCTGGGGAATGGGGCACTCCTTGAAACCCCAAGCAGAAAATTTTCTGCTCCTCTTGACCATGTCACCAAAATCCTGTGCATTCTTAAAGAGGCAGAGAAGTGGATGCTACAACCTTAGGGTTACAGTTTACACCGCAAACACCTAGTGAGAAATTTTCAGGACACTTTTAAGGCTTGGTACAGTTCAACGTTATCTTTAACAGCATGCATATGTTACAATTGCCAAAGAAATGCAAATTCAACAAGATACCACGTTATGCCCATCAAATTAACACCCACTACCCACCCCCCAACTAGAATATTCAGTGCTAACTGGTGACATAAACACTCTCTTGTAAGCTGACATGGTTTTTTCCTACCTGTTTGTCTTTTAATTTCCACAACCAACCATTACAATTTTTCAAGACGGAAATAATTTTTTCTCTGCTCCTAAAACAACACATACTCGTTGTAAAGAAGTCAGGCACTGAAGAAAACTATTAAAAAAGAAACTAAAAGTCATGCATATCCCCTCTACCCAGGAAAAACACTTTGCCTTTGGAGTCAGGCAGACTTGGTTTAAATTCCAGTTTTACCAACTACTAATTAGATGGTCTTCGTCCAGTTACTTATTTGATGGGATCATCTGACACATGGAATAATAACTGAAGCCACCCCACAGTGTGAGGAGTTCAAGTAATGTTTGAATAAGGCCACAGTGCCCAATAGCTGTTAGCAATGATAATTGCTATGAATATATTTCCAGTCTTTTTTCAGTGCACACATCCATATATGTGAACGTGTACTTTTTATATTCCCTCAAGATAGCTTTTGTGGGTGGAAAAGATTATTCAGAAGAAACATTGTTTTAATAAATAAATATTCCATTTATTGAGGTTATAGCTCTTTAAATCAAGTTTCTTAAGCTTTTGAGTTCAACTCACAAATTTTATTGTTCTATTCAGTCTGAGCTCCATGAGAACCTGGGGTAGGGAAATGCATTTTAAAGCAACAGGAAGAGAACATCTTTAAGGGTTTTAGAGGCAGGGATTCTCCCTGCTGCCCAAAAGACCAGAGGTCACCTGTAGGAAAAGAGTACAGAGCCACACACCACCCAACGGTAATATCCTGGGAGCCGGCTGCCTGGTGCGTAAGTTCTAGATTCCATGCACAGGCTCCCAGCCAGGCCATGAAGCTGCAGAGGCACTACTGGGTTTGTGAACTGAGAGTCATTCCCAGGCCTAGGGTTGCCAGAGTTAGCAAATAAAAATACAGGACGCCCAGTTAAATGTGAATTTCAGATAATTTTGCAATATTGGGGACATACTAAAAAATTATTTATTGTGTATATGAAATTCAAATTTATCTGGGCATCCTGTATTTATCTGACAACCCTATTCAGCACACATACAATCTCCTGGAGGGCATTTTAGTAATTCCTGTCAAATTCATTAAGGTCTGCATAATCTTCAGCACAGCAATTCTATTTTTAGGAATTTATTACAAGAAATCCTTAGATAAGAGATGAGATAATCAGGTACAGGTAAGGACATTTATCAGAATATTGCTGATACCATGAAAAACTGGATTAATTGAAAAATGGTTAAATAGTTATGGTATGTCTGTTGAATGTAATGCTTTGCAGCCTTAAAATTATAATTTTTAAGATGTATATTTATTAACATGAAATATCCAGAATATATTATGAAATGAAAAAAAGTAATACAATAATTTAAAGTATGACTTTATTTTTAACTTAGTATTTTATATTTCCAAGACATACACACAAACACATATGTACCCACACACATACATTGAAAAAATCTGGAATGATTACACCAAGATGTTAACAGGAGTGATCACTCAATTGTGGGATTATTGGTGACTTTTATTTTCCACTATATAGCTTTATACATATATTACCTTAATAATCAGAATAAAACAATAAAGCTATCACAATTTTGAAAAAAGTACAAGTAACTTAAAAAAAAGAATTAAGCAAAAGCATTCTTTATTAAGTCTATAATTTTAAAATCTGAGGCAGTGAATCATGTGTGGATCCAGGAATCCTTACCTAAAGTCCTGGACGTGTTTCTCTTCGTGTTTTGGTGTTGATTTATCTGAACTATGAAATCTTTCTCTTGCTAAAAATAGGCCAGAGAAGAACCTGATTTTTAGTGGATATTTGCTATTTTGGGCTACTTTTGCTTATTGGGGAGGATTTACTTTTTTGGCTACCCAGCATCTATTTTACTCCTTCTTTTGGTTACCGAGTACCAGTTTTCCTCTGGAGAAACCGTCTTCACACACCATGCTCAGTCCATGTGCTCTGGGTTAAACGGACTCTTATCAGATGCATGTGACCCAGAGATGGCCAATCAGAGCATGCCATTCCCCTGGGCCAAAAATTAGCCCAGTTATGAGCAGGAGGTGGAATTCCGACCAATGAAAATCAGATCATGGACTTCTATGGGTCAATCAAAGCACTCACTTTTTACAGTTCTAGAACCTGGGGAATATATGCCTGGAGCTCCCAGCCATTTTTGCCAATATCTGAAGCCAACATGGAGAACAGAACTACATTAAGAGAGCTGGAAATTTTTTGTCCCCTGGATCAACCAGTACCTGAAATCTAGGGTTAGATGACATTACATGAGTTAATAAACTCCCTTTTTTGATTAAGTTGATTTGAGTCAGATTTTCAGTCACCGTAACCAAAAGGAAGCTAACCAGACCCAATTAATTATGGAACCACCAACACCTAAGTTCTATAGTCTAATTATAATAACAGCGACATCGTGCTAAGTACTATGTGCGAGTCATTTTAAATAAATTATTTCATTAATATTCTCTCTCATCCTTTGAGACAGGCATTATTTTCTGTACTTCACAAATGAGGAAACTGAGTCTCCACAAGGTTAAGTTCTTCACCCAAGATCACACAGCTGGACGGTTGGAATAGGATATCAAGACATCAAAGCCTACAGTTTCCCCCACTGCACCATACTATCTTCTTATCTACATTTAGAATTCTGAATTCTAGTCTCAGGCACAGAGAGAATTCTTTCACTGGGTTTGGGTTCCCTAGGTGTTGATATAAAGTAACCAGCAGAAAGCCTAACTTCCTGCAGATGACTCTGATTTGAAGTGAAGTCTATGAAGCATAAAAGTGCTAGCTTTAGTTTAAAGTAGGTGAAGGAAATCACCTCAGTTCTACCGTTTTCTCCAATTTCCAAGCCAGGATCAAGATCTGAAAAACAAGTGTTTGGCTCATTTGAGTAATGTCAAATGCCAATCAGCCTCGTACAATCCCCCAAGCATGAATCAAAGTTGACTTCATTATTGAAATTAATGGGATAATTTCAAAATATTGACATTTCCTAAAATGTGTGAATTACGTGGGCATGAATTACATATACACGCAGAACTGAGACAAAGGAATCTCTGGGTTTACTATTCCCAATAAATCCTCTTTGGTTTCTTACAGCCAAATAAGATGATCCATGCACATTTGCCTATGATGTAACATTCTGTCTGCAATTTATTTTGTTTTGTTATTTTTCACGGTAACCCAATATCCCTCTCAAGAAACTGAGGTACAACATATAGGTTGTATGTTCTATTCAGAGTTAGACAGCAGGTCAATAGCAAAAGGATATAACAGAGTGTCCTATTTTTCAGAAGCGACTGAGAACCCTGGACTGTAAAATCACATTTCACTTAGGCTGCCCCTGAAAAGCAATCAGAAGTCAAGGAAAGAGCCCCTGCTGTCCTCCATCTCTGCCCTCCAAATAATATCACCCTGTACCAGTCATGGCCGCCACAGTGTGTGGAGGGCACCAAACCAGCGCTTTCCGGACACCAACGGCAGGGAGCGGGGCTGTCTTTAGAAGCCGGGAGGAATGGAGGCAAGCAAGCAAAGCTTTTCGGTTTGCTTCTGAATAAATCTATTTGTCAAACATCTCCACTAGACGATTTCCCGGCAGCCTTGACTATTTTATAGAGGAAGTTGCAGGAACAAATGACACACTGTTCCTTACCAGCCCCTCCAAGCAGCCCGCGGGAGAGTCAGGCTCCTGGGGAGGGTCAAGAGGAAACCACCGGCGACCCCCTGCCCCTGAGGCGCTTCGGACGATGCCAACCCCGCCCTACAAGTGCGCGTGCGCAGTTTCCCTCTTCGAGAAACTCACGGAGAACGTCCCTGCAGCCTGGCGCCGCACCCTAAATACAAAGGTTCTTTTCAAACCTCCTCTTAATTGCAGAGCCAGTGTTCAGTCCGTTTATCCGTGAGCTACTAGCAAATGACTGTAACCTCTGCCACCTGGATCCCTATAAAAGCTTCCCGTCGGCGGCATAAGAGGGTAGCTGGGTGGGGTCTGCCGCACACAGGCAATTAAAGGGGTGCATTTTGTAGAGGACTTGAAAACCATAATAGAGCTGACCAAAAAGTTGCACTGTTTTTTATGGTCACCATGTGTGGGCAATTATAAACAATGTCAGTGGCAAAAAATATTTCTCCAAACTGGGGTAGCCCATTCTCAGCACTCCCACCGTCCCTCTACTGGCTCTGCTAGCCACCACTCCCAGGGGGTCCCCATCCCCTAGTCTCTTTCCCACGCCCACCCTCACTTCAGCCAGAGAGATCATTCCCAACTGTAATTTAAGCATGTCATGCCTCCGATAGAAACTCTGGCTTGTTTCCACAGCCTTCAGAATGAATCCAACTTCTAGCAACTCCGTGGGTCTTTACCATCCAAGTCCAATATTTCCCCATTCTGCCACCCCATGTGCCCCAAGCTCCCAGTTCCTTGAACACACCATCCCATTCTCTGGCCCCCATGCCTCTATTCAAGCTCTTCCTTCTACTAAGAACTTTCTTTTGAACCTTGAAAACTCTGACTCTTATCCCCTAAGACCCTGACATGACAACTTCTCTGGAAACCTTCCCGGACCCCCTTCAGCCCCCAAGAATGTGTTGCTCTGCCTCCCTTACCCAGCTGGAGTGTCT
This sequence comes from Choloepus didactylus, assembly GCF_015220235.1. NCBI lineage: Eukaryota > Metazoa > Chordata > Mammalia > Pilosa > Megalonychidae > Choloepus > Choloepus didactylus. The sequence goes on from NC_051314.1 coordinate 127,468,171, forward strand.
GCTACATACCTCCACTGTATCGCTTACCACAGAGTCCACCCCCGCTACTTCCCTTTACAGGTTTCCCATCCGGCCTCCAAGAGAAGCTCAATTCTTAATCCCAGTGGTCCAGCCCGAAACATTCCTTGGGCTATATTTTACTAGTTAACAGAGTTTCTGGGCCCAAAATCATTCCTCATAACCAGCTCACTTTTCAGTTCTTTATCCCTTGTGTCAGAATTTCTTTCCTTTCTGTCCATGTGAATCTCAGTCTATGAAACCAGATGGGTAAGTGGGCATAGAGCCACTTTGGGGTCTTGCTCTCTCTCTCTCTCCCTACCTCCCCCATGTAAGCCTTAAAAGAGCTATTCCCAGTCTTTGGTTTTGACATAAATGAGAGTAAGAGACACCCCCTTTGGCCTGCAGCCCCAAGCTGTGCATTTCAACCGTGCCTTTTACTATTTAGCCCTGCACTGTAGGTAATTGGGTGGTGCTTCAGACAGTAATGAAGTTGTACCTTGAATCCTACCTTGATCTTTATTTATAAATCCCTCAGTCAGATCCCAGTGGTGATGATGGATGAACAGCCAGGCAGGACCTAGGCAAACCTGAATACTTGATCCTCATGTAAAAAGCCCCAAAAATGTATCTGCATCTCTACCACTTATCACATTGTCCTAGAGCCAGGTGTTTTCTTGTATCTGCCATCTAGATGGGACCTCTTTCCTCAAAAAATTAAAGTTCTAAAAGGAAGAAGACGGTGGAATAGAGAACTGGAAGCTAGTTAGTCCCTCTGGAACAACTAATAAACAACCAGGAACAACTAGTAAATAATCTGGAATAACTGCTGGGGGACAAATGTGACTATCCACACATCATACACCAACCTGGACTGGAAGGAATGCCCGAGATTGCAGCATAAAATCTGTAAGTAAAAACTGCAGATCCATGCTGGGAGCCCCTCCCCCACTGCAGCCTGAAGTGTAAAGCCTCACTGTGCTAGAGAGCAGCACTCTCTGAACAAGCATATATATACCTCAGTCCAGCTCCAACTGAGGTTTAATTAACACATGTTGACTGCTCAATATAAGCTATGAATCCCCAACAAGCAGACAGGCTTTTGGTGACAACTGAACTTGGAGAGCCAGAGGATGTCTCTGGGAGGGAGGGGGAGCCCAGAGTACCAGGTGCTATCTCTGGCCAATGGATGAAACTGAGGGTGTCCGCAGACTGGCCCTGAAGGGGGCTTTCTGTCCCTTTTTTAGCTCAGTGGAGAAAGCCTCAGCCATTTTCAGTTCCCAGCACTCTGACCCAGACAAGGGTGGAGACAGCAGAGTCAGAGAGACTCTTCAAATGCAAATGATATCTCCCTAGGGAGTGTATCTTCCCTAAGAGGAAAGAGATGGTTCCAAGCTCTACTACCTGCCTTCCATTCAGAACCAGACCCCAGAGCCTGGGGGAAAACAGCCACAGGCCACACCTCCTTACACCAGTTGGGAGTGACAGGCTGACAGGTGCCACCTGCTGGGCAGAAAAGCACAGTGGCTTGAGGCCTCACAGGGTGTGTCAATCTTCTAAGACACACACTCAGGGAAACCTGACACTATTGCCTCCTTCTGAAATCTGAGCCTGTTCTGGTCTGGGAAAACCTAATTGGGGTAACCAAGGAAATCAGATGCCTAGACAACAGAAAACTACAAACTACACTAAGAAAAATGAAGTTATGGCCCAGTCAAAAGAACAAACTTACACTTCAACTGAGATACAGGAATTGAAACAACTAATGCTAAATCAATTCAAAAAGTTTAGGGAAGATATGGTAAAAGAGATGAAGCATATAATGAAAACACTGGGTGTACATAAGGAAGAAATCAAAAGTTCAAAAAAACAACTGGCAGAATCTATGGAAATGAAAGGCACAACACAAGAGATGAAGACACAGTGGCAACATACAACAGCAGATCTCAAGAGGCAGTAGAAAACACTCAGGAACTGGAGAACAAGGCACCTGAAAGCCTATACACAAAAGAACAGATAGAGAAAAGAATGGAAAAATATGAGCAACATCTCCAGGAACTGAATGACAACACAAAATGCAGGAATGTACATGTCATGGGTGTCCCAGAAGGAGAAGAGAAGGGAAAGAGGGCAGAAGCAAGAAGAGGAAATAATCAATGAAAATTTCCCATCTCTTATGAAAGACATAAAATTACAGATCCAAGAAGCACAGCATACCTCAAACAGAATAGATCTGAATAGGCCTACGCCAAGACACTTAATAATCAGATCATCAAATGTCAAAGATAAAGAGAGAATCCTGAAAGCAGCAAGAGAAAAGCGATCCATCACATACAAAGGACGCTTGATAAGACTATGTGTGCATTTCTCAATAGAAACCATGGAGGCAAGAAGGAAGTGGGGTGATATACTTAAGATACTTAAAGAGAAAAATCACCAACCAAGAATCCTATATCCGGCAAAACTGTCCTTCAAATATGAGGGAGAGCTTAAAATATTCTCTGACAAATAGACAATGACAGAGTTTGTGAACAAGATACCTGCTCTACAGGAAACATTAAAGGGAACACTACAGACAGAAAGGAAAAGACAGGAGTGAGAGGTCTGGAACACTATTTTGGGAGACAGTAGCACAGCAATGTAAGTACACTGAACAAAGATGACTGTGAGTGTGGTTGAAAGAGGAAGGTTAGGAGCACGTGGGACACTAGGAGGAAAGAGGAAAGATAAAGACTGGGACTGTATAACTCAGTGAAACCTAGGATGCTCAACAATTGTGATAAAAGGTACAAATATGTTTTTACATGAGGTAGAACAAATAAACGTCAACATTGCAAGGTGTTAAAAATAGGTTGGGATTGGGGGAAAATAAAATCAATTTAAACTAGAGACTATAATTAACAGAAACATTGTATTATGCTTCCTTTAATGTAACAAAGGCAGTGTACCAAAGCTAAATGCATATGGGGCATAGGGGAGGGGTATGGGACTCCTGGCATTGGTGATGGTGTCTAACTCTTTATTCTACTTTAGTTTAATGCTTTCTTTCCTTTTGTTGCTTTCTAGCTGTCATGTTTTGTTTTTCTCTCTTTCTTTTTTCTTTTTCTTTTGTCTCTCTACCTTCTTTGACTCTTCCTCCTTCTCTGTGGAAGAAATGGAGATGTCCTTGTATAGATAGTGGTGATGGTGAATACATAAATATGTGACTATACAGGGAACCAATGATTGTTTACTTAGGACAGAATGTATGGTGTGTGAACAAAACCATCTTTAAAAAAACAGGCTGATGAAGAAACCTTGAGGGCACTATATTGAGTGAAATAAGACAGACACATAAGGACAAATATTGCAGGGTCTCACTGATATGAACTATTTATAATATGTAAATTCATAGACATGAAATATAAGTTTCCAGGATATAGAATGAGGCTAAAGAATGGGGAGCGATTGCTTATTATGAGCAGAATGTTCAACTACGGCGAACTTAAACATTTGGAAAGGGACAGAGGTGATGGTAGCACACTGTGAGAATAACTAACAGTGCTGAATGGTGTGTGAAGGTGGGGGAAAGGGTGAGCTCAGAGTCACATATGTCACCAGAAGGAAAGTTGGAGGTTAAAAGATGGAAATGTATAAAACAGTGAATCTTGTGGTAGACAATGTCCGTGATTAACTGTACAAATATTAGAAATCTCTCTCATGAACTAGAACAAATGTATGACACTATAACTAGAAGTTAATATTAGGAAAAATAGGAAAAATATACACCTATTGCAAACTATATACTACAGTTAGTAGTATTTTAACATTCTTTCATCAATAGTAACAAATGTACTATACAAATACTATGAATCAATAATGGAGGGGGGGTGGTTAGGGGTATGGGAGGATTTGAGTTTCCTTTTTTTGTCTTTATTTCTTTTCTGGAGTAATGAAAATGTTCTAAAAATTGAAAAAAAAATTAATTGTGGTGATAGATGCACAGCTATATGGTGGTGCCATGGGCAGCTGATTGTACACTTTGGATCTTTGGATAACTGTATGGTTTGTGAACACTCTCAATTAAAAAAAGAAAGAAAAAAATAATAAAGTTCTGCTCACCTTTGTTTCTCTAGTAGCTGACACATAGTAGACTTAAATGTCCATGAAAAAATAATAAATGGGTACAAGACACTGTGTAAGGTGCTTCCTGCACACCCTACTGGTCATGAACCCAGCTCCTTCCCCATCCTTGCTTCTTTGCTCTGAGAGTCTCAATTTTGCTCTTCTAACCAGCCAGGGTAATCCTTTCCCCTTCTGTGAGATTAGCTAGGATGGCCTACGAAAGGTCTGATGGGAGATACCTAGGAAAGCTGCTCTTCATTCTTAGACCCATCCCTTCCGGCCTTCAGATATTGTGAGGAATGGCTCCTGCTGACTTGCAAGCTCGAGGGGAGAGAGTCAAGTGAATCCCAGGGAACAAAATCCTTTGGGCACCAACATAATTGGGTGTGGTAGACTGACTGCAATAACAATTCAAATTCTCCATCCAGCTCTTTGCAATGTGACTTTGAAGGTCCTTCCATTGAGAAGTGGAATCTATTTATTTCCCCATTTCTTGAATCCGGGTTGGCCTAGTCATTTGTTTTAGGTAATAATATCCAGCAAATATGGCTGTGCCAGTTCCAAACCTTGGTCTTGAGAGGCTTCAACACTTTTGCTCCTGCTCTTGGATCCCTGCATCCACCAAAGGAAAAATCCCAGGCTAACCTACTATGAAAGACACCTGCAGGAAATGCAGGGCTCCCTAGTCAGCCAGCAACCAACCCCCAGAAGCAGCACCATCTGACCAACCTACAGTCAACCACAGCAGCAAGAGGAAACCCGCGGAGACCAGATGAACAGCTCAGCTGAGCCCAGCCTAAATGGCCAACCTGTTGAGCCGGGAGTGAAAAAAATAATGGTTGTCATTTCAAACGACTAAGTTTTGGAGTGGTTATTTACATAGCAATAGCTAACTCATACATTTACTAATCCTTGGTACTGTCCCTCCTCAAGACCCCTTCTTGGGTGAAATAAGAGTTCTTTTGTTTCCTGTTTAAACACCATTGCTAAATGCAGCCAAAAGCCTCCTAAGAGAGGGCTGCCAAGGAATAAGATGAGATAAGGGGCCCTGCCGTCAAGGAAATGACAGTCCATTTGGGGCTGACACATATGTTCCACAGGTGGTCAGCTCTTTGAGATTAGGGGTTAGTGGTATGTCGGTGGTGTCTGCAGAAAGGGTTAGAGTCTGAAAATGCACAAGGTGACCTCTGCTGAGTGCAAAATGAGTGGTACAGGTAAAGGCTTCCTGAAGGAGGCTGGATGTGAGCTGGGTGGTGGTCTTCAGGGGAGGATTAAGACTCAGACAGGGGGAGAAGTGGTAGAAGGGGAAGCAGAAAGAGGAAGGGCCCTATCCAGGCTTCGAAAGATAGAAGTTCATAGGGGTTTGTTTGGGGAAGAAGTGAATGACTAAGAATGGAGCTCAGATGTAGTGCCTTAGGGCAGGAAGGACACAACAAGGAAAGACTAGCTTTCACAGTGCAGCCCAGCAAATTTCCATCCTATGAGGTACAAGGCCACCCTCAAAAGAGTATCAAAAGGCAGACTGTCACTGGGGTCATCAGGCCAATGCCCCATGACCTCAGAGGTGACCTGGCCTGAAGAGTCTCTTTCTACCTTTGCATCCTTCTCTCTTTCTCTTGCCCAATGCTCACTGCCAATCTGTGGTGGACTCACAGAGTAGATGCTTAATAAATGCTGGCTCATAGGCTGAATGGATTTCACAAGGGGAGATGAAAAGTAATAGAAAGTTACTGCTTCATCTGAGCTGCCCCAAGCCTGACAGATCTCCCAGGGGCTCACTGGATGACACCTGGTTTCTGTGCAGGGTCACTCACCCTGAGGCCTGGAGAAGAGGCAAAGGGAAGCCCACTGTTCTCTGGTTCCAACCACCTACATGAGGACACTGCACAATTCCAAAACCAAACCATTAAAACACTGGGGAGGACGGAACTATTATTTATGTCCAGGAAACTTTCTTTTTCCTTTTTGAGCAACAATTATTTATATCTTGGCCTCATTATAACACTCTCACAATATTCCTGATCCCCATTTCATAGGTGAGGAGAACAAGGTCCCAAGAGAGTCAGAAACTTGCCCCGGGTCTCAGTACTAGTTAAGTGGGAGATCCAGGATTTGAACGTAGATCGTTTGACTCCCATGCTTCTCTCCACTAAGCCCCCATGTAGTGCCCACTACAGATGATTTCTTCCAACTCTGAGCCTGACACAAGCCTTCACAGGAGATTATTTGTAGAGGTGTTGTGGCTTGGCTAAGAGAGTAAGCAAGTTAGGACTTGGGGCTTCAAAACCGAGCTCTGTTACTAAGTAGCCATGTGACCTGGGGCCAGTCACGCGATCTCTCAGGACCTCAAGATTCTTCTTTTCTTCCATTTCTAAAATGAGAGCATGGAGCTGGATGATGGATCAGACCTTCAAACTCCCAATGTCTGGCAGGTTTCCATCTCTTTCACAGAGGGACTAACGCAGACTGAACAAGAACATTTTGTCCCAACTAATGTTTTCCAGGAAAGAGGCTATGATTGGCCCAAGAGGGAGCGGAGTCTGAGGGCACCAATTTGGCCTTGTGAGTGCTGGGCAGTTAAGGAGGGCACCATGAGGGGCTCTTGGACCCTCTGACAACCTTTCTGTCCCATGACATCCAGCTGGACCAATAAAGATTCACCAAGCCAGCCATTCTGAGCCAAGTGAGACCACAGGGACTGCTTTGAATGTTTGTACCACTGTTTCCTTTGCTTTATTAAAGGAGAACTTATCAAACACATCCTCCTGTCCCCTGCTCCCAAAGTCCTTCACTTGGCAGAAAAGCCATACAGGGTTGTTGGAAAAGGGGAGGTATGCAGAGAGGGGGCCCAGCCTTGCCAGCAGAGAATGTGCCCCTCCTGAATGTCAGTCCTGGGAAATCAGAAGTCCTGTGGATATGACCCAGCAATCCCATTTCCAGGTATGTACCCTCACGAATTAAAAGCAGGGATTGAGACAGGTATTTGCACACCGATGTTCATAGCAGCATATATTCACAATTGCCAAAAGGTGGAAGCAATCCAAATGTCCATCAGCAGATAAATGGATAAACAGAAGGTGGTATATCCATACAATGGAACATTGTCCTCAAAAAGGAATTAAGTTCTGATACATGCAACAACATGCATAAGCCTTGAAGAGATCACGTTGAGTGAAGTAAGTCAGACGCAAAGGGACAGATGCTGTACGATTCCACTTACATGAAAAGCTAGAATATGCAAATGCATAGAGACAGAAAGTTGAGAACAGGTTACCAGGGGTGGGGGCAGGGGCAATGGGGAGTTAAGGCATAATGGGTGTAGGGCATTCTAGTAATGGATGGTGGTGAAGGTAGTACAACATAGTGAATGTGATTAATCCCACTGGTATGCTTGAGAATGGTTAAGATGGGAAAGTTTATGTTGTATATATGTTTCTACAGTTAAAAAAAACAGAGCAACTAAAGAGACAATTAGTTAAATGTGAAACATGATCCTGGTCTGAATCTATTAATGGAGGAGAAAAGGTCCAAAAGGACATTACTGGGACATATGAAAAAAAATGGACTCTAGACTGAAAACTTTATATCAACATTATATTTCTTGAATTTGATAACTGTACTTTAGGTGGTTACATAAGTGAATAACCTTGTTCTTAGGACACGTACATGGGAGTGGGTTCAAGGAGCACGATGTATACAACCTACTCGCAAATGTTCAGTCAATTCACAGACAGAGAGATGATATCCATATAGATATGGATAGATAGGTATAGATAGGGTAAGAAAGAGAAGGAGAGGGAGAGAGAGAGATAAATAGAATGATATAGCAAATGTAGAAAAATGTTAAAATTGGTAGATCTGGGTATCTGGGTGGGGGGTATGTGTGAATTCTGTGTAAGGGTTTTTGTGTTATTTTTGAAACTGTCTTGTAGGTTTGAAATTATTTCAAAATTAAAAGTTTAAGGAAAAAGAAGTCACCAAGGACACCAACTGACCCCCCACACCAGCCCACCCAATCAATGAACAAGGCAGCCCTGAGAGAGGACAGGAACGCCTCTGCGGCAGGAATCTGCAAAGGTGGTGGCATCAGCTTCGTTACAAGGTTGCCGAATAGGTCAAGGGAAGCTGGGGGAATCAGCATTTGATCCTCTCAGAAACACTTCCACAGCTCAGCTGCCTGCATTGCCTACAAGGCAAACCCTGCCTCCTCCACCCCCTCCCCGCAGGCATCCCAGGGACAGAGGCTGCAAAGAGCCGGCTGCAGGATTCTGACACGGAAAGTCTGCAGTCACTGGGAGCCTCTCCAGGACACGGCCTGTGCGAGGGAAAAGGTTTGAAAACGAGAGGAAGAGCAAAAAGAAGCAAAGTCCCTGGTTTGAACTGGGAGAGAAACTGAGCCACTATTTGGCTGCCAGGTGGAAGAGGGTGGAGGGGCATTTGCAGGCGCCTGGTTGTGTCTCTTTCCCTGGTTCACCTTGTGAAGCTCCAATAATGAGACGTCCAGAGTGGAGGGGACCCACCATGCAAGGGCCTCTAGCCCCTCAGAGCAGTCTCACAGGAGGGACGCAGGTGGGCTTTAAGGATATGTGGGGCAGGGAGGGGGGTAAGCTTTGGGGGTGCATGTGTGGGTCCGTGATGGGAGCTTGGGGGAGAAAGCATGCAGCTCAGCTTGGGGAGCAGCTGTTTGGCACTGACCCTTCTGGCTGCCGTGCACGCACCCTGCTCCCACAGAGGGACAGCAGGAAAGGGGCTAGAGCTGGGTGCCGAATGTCGGAAGCCTGCATCCTCCAACTGCTGTGGGTGATCTGACTGCCCAGGTCCCCAAGTTTTCTGCACCTCAGGCCAGTACCTGGTATAAGTGGGGTGGAGAATGGGAGATAAGAGAACTGCACCTTTCTCAAGGAGGCTCTCCAGGAGAAAGACAGAAAGAAAGAGTCCCCTGGGTGTCAACACTAGGAGAGGCAATGGCTGGAGGCTGAGGTTATTTCATCCAGGAAAGTCTTCAGGGAGGGGGTGCTGAGGGAGCAGCTGTGCAACTTCAGGCAGCTCAGTGAACCTCTCTGAACCTCAATTCTTCATCTGTAAAATAGGAGTGATCCTAATAATGGCAGCTCTACTGACTTTAACGAATATTATGATGTTCTGCTAGGAGTCTTTGGAAGAGATTTATAAAACTTGAAGTGCAATTAAATGTAAAAGTGTAAAATTATTATGGCCAGAATTTCTTAGACTGATGGCGCCCATCTCTGGCTGCAAATTAGAATCACTTGAGAAGCTTTAAAAAAAAATGCTGTATCCAGACTCCATCCTAGATCAATTATTCAAATTAGGGGGTAGAGAGCAGAGAGGGCAGGAACCAGTACTTTTTTTTTTTAAGCTTCTCAGGTAATTGTGACATCCTGTGAAGGTTGAGATCCACTGCCCAAGAATTCCCCAGACTTCCAAAAGATAATCACATGGAGAACATGTTTTTTAAACACAGAGTCCCAGGCTTCTCTCAGCTGTCCTGAATTAGAATTTTCAGGCAGCCTGGCAATCTATATATAACAAGCACTGGAAGCAGTGTAGTACACTGTTTCAGCAAGGAGCATGTCGATCATCTCCTCCTCTTCAGGACGGATAGTCATATCAGTGATGTTCCTTGGACCACCCGGTCAAATCAGCTAAGGAGAAGGAGCATCCTCCTCAGAAAGTACGGACGTCTCCTTATAGGGCAGTGCTAGACGGCCAAATCCAATCCCATCCCGCTCCACTGGGATGGCAGTCCAATTATAAAATGACAAGTTTCCCAACCCAAAAGCCTGGGAACTTTAAGATAAAAAGGAACCCATGATGACTTATCTGTAACTAGCAACGAAGATTACCAGTGTTTTATTGTTTTGTCCATAGATTGTCCAGACGTTCTTGCTTTGTGCCCTCTCTGCTGACTCCATTCCATTCATATGGTTATACAAACATACACTTTCTCCCTCCTCACACACACACACACACACACACACACACACATGCACAGACCCCCAACCCCATCATACACATAAGAGAGAGGATGAAGATAATTAAAGGAACAGGGGTTACTTGGGAACATCTCTAGTGCAGAAATGAAATGTGCAAATAACGTTAGTACCGAAAGGCACCAGAGGGATCGTTCAGTTTAGCTCTTTCGTCTCCCAGGGGCGATCCCAGCATAGCAGTTCAGAGCACGCACCCTGCAGCCAGACTGCTGGGTTGAAATCTCACCACTGCTGCTTACCAGCTGTGTGGCTTTGGGCAAGCCCGAGCTGTGACATGAGGAAAATACTAGCACCTGTCTTGTGGGGCTACTGGAAGGATTAAATGTGTTAATCCATGTAAAGTATTAGAAACACACCGGGCACATGGAAGTGCTGAATAAGTGTTTCCTACTATTATCATTGCTGTTTCTGTTTTATTATAAGTGAGGAAGCTGAGGCCAGAAAGTGATTTACTCACTTTGCTCAGACTTCTTGTTTCTTCTAGAAATATAGTCTAAGGAAAGAGTCTAAATATGAAAAAAAGATACGCACTAAAAATGTTCATCGTAGCACCATTTATAAGAACAAAAAGCTAGAAATGACTTAAATGTCCAACAATAGGTGGTAGGTTACCAAAATTATGGTGCATCTATATAATGGTTATATAATAACTGCATGAGAAAACTAAAAGTATAACATGAAGTTTTTTTTAAATGAACCACAGTATATATACAAAGACAAACAGAGATGGTCTGGAAGAAAAATACATCAAAGTGCCAATGCTAGGTGTCTCTGGTTGTGGGATTATGGGGATTTTTATTGTCTTCCTTATGCTTTTCTGAATTATACTAATTTTCCATAATGAGCAGATATTACTTTTAAAGTCAGAAAACAAATTTGCTCAAGTCCAAATAGCATATCAGGGGCCCCCATAGGTTCTCTAATGTCCCACCCGGGGCTTCTGCTGGTTCATCGTAGCTGGACTAGAAGTAGGAAGGGAAGCTAAAGGGGATAAGGGTGATGAACAAACACCAAAAATGACCAAGACCTGGTGGAGCCTTGCAGGGCTGCGGCCCTGCTCAGAGGGGACAATGGGCTGGCTGTGCAGCTCCAGCCTGCAAGGGCAGAGCTTTCTCAAGAACTTTCTGTTCCAAGCAGAGCCACTGCTTGTCACAATGCGCTGACCCCAGTGTACAATCCAAGGATCCTGTCCTTGGGGTCACTACCCTTTCCCAGAAATGGAAAGAACCAGCTTCTTCTTCCTTTAAGGATAACAAAGAACTGTACCACCTTTATTTCCTCCATGCTTTTGGAAAAGGTCTTTCTGCAAGTGTGGACCCTGAGACTCCAAGAATGCCAGTTAGCCTCACTGCCTGTCTGCATTCCCTTGCTTCTCCTTAATTTAGAAGTGCATTTCCATGCCCAACATTTTTCCAATCATAATGCCAAGGTGCTTGACACAGCCAAAACCGAGGACTGTTTATTTTGCAACTTTGAAATAAAAAAGGATCTAGAATCACTTAATAGCAAAGATGGACCTCAGCTAAGGTAAATGGAAGGAAGGAAGGGAGGGAGGAAAGAAGGAAAACAGCGGGAAGACATTTACCCTACTTGATACTAAAGAAAAAGTGCTGTGCCTCTTTCAAAACTTTTCAAAACCTTACTATAACCTGCTCAGTGTATTTTTGAATGTTTAGTTCTGATCTTTGCCTATGAAATAAGAGGCTGGAATAAAGAAGCTCTCAAACTCAATGATTCTAATATAAAGTTGAGATTTTTGTAATTCCAAATCCGTTTTTAAAAGATCATTCTGGTGTCAAAAGCCAAGAGAACCAACTGAACATCTGATAAATAAACCTGAGTGCCCACAGAATTTTTGAGCAGGAACTGCTCTCCAGGTGAGGTCACCAAAGCCGTAGACTAATATTAATAGCAAATACTTGCTGACTGTCAGGCAGGTGACTCCTCAGAGTCACACAACCAGTTGACGTCAGACCCAGAATTAGATGCAATTCACACTTGCCCCTCAGTCTACTTGTTACAACTTTTAGTAGATTTAAAGATGAGAGAAACAATCAGATATCAGAAACTCCTTCTTCTCTGGGCTGGAGATGTCCAGGAAAGAAGCAGGCACAAAGGTAATAACTGGGCAAGAGCAGCTACCTCCTGTTTCCTTTTGCCTCTCAGCACAGAAGGGAAACCATGGAAGAAAGCATCTAGTGCCAAGACAGCTGCTGGAGAAGCAGAGAATGAACACCAGGCCTTTCCTGGGATAAGCAGAGGAGAGTCAAAGGTAAGAGCCTTCAGCAGCACAAAGAAAACCTAGTACGAAAGAGCTTTCCAGGGGACTTAAATCTACATCCCAGAGGAGCCTGGGCCACCTGATATGGGAGTACATCAGGAGACAGATTGGGAACGTGGCATGCTTGAAAACAGTATGTAGAAAAATAGGAATGAAGATTGAAAAAGCTGATTAACTATAGCTCACTTGTATTCCTTAATGCCTAGCTCTGTAAACAAATTTTTATAAGTATGAGAATTAGTAAAGGTTATGCTTGAATGTTTCCATGGAAAGGTCTGGTTTAGTTGGAAAACTGCTTGCAAGTAGAAATGGATGTTATTGTCTTTGATTAGGTTAGCAATGTTCATTGAAACGGGCAGGGAATGCAGGCATCCCTGTCCACGGGTAGGGATCTGAATTATGGGCATTTAGCTGAGTAGGACAGAAATCTAAATCTAACAAGTAAGACCAACTCTTACAGTTATTTGCAGAAAGACGTCTATTTAAGAAGGCTTTGAAAGGCAACAAGGGAGAGACATCTCCTTTCACAATAATCAGAGCTTTATTAAAACATCCTCTTGCACAACTCAAGAAGGATGTGGAGAACTTTAAGAGGGTTGACAAGAAGCCACAAAATGTCCTTCTGAGAAACCTTTAAGGACTGAGGTTCCATGCACTCAAATCCATTGCAAGGAGTTTCAAATCTCTTTGAGTTTCTCAAAATGTGTTTCCTGGATGACAGTTTTTTGTGGATGTTAATAGACGTTACCCCCCAAAATGGGTAGAGATTCTGTGGTGAAATATTTTGGGAATCACTGGGTGAAAAGAAGTGAACTAGGTTTATTTGCTGCAAGCCTTCTCAGAGCCTTTAATTTTATGTTCCTATGCATTATGTGTCTCCAAGGGTAACACTTCTGAAACTTAGAACCTGGGAATTCCTTTTCCATGGGAATGTTGCATAGGACTAGTGATCTGCAGATCCCATTTGAGAAACTCTGGCATAAGGACTTATTCTAGATAATATGGTCTGTTGTGAATTGATTTCAATAGAGCACAAAGTAGGAGGAAGTTTAAAATGTGTAACTGGATGTGTGGAGAAGATGTGTAACTGAGATATGAGGAAAACATCCTGAGGAAAAAAGAATATAAAGCTCAAACACAAATAGCTGAGGGAGTCTGAGTTATGGATTTTCTTTCTCTGGGGATTTTTCAAAATAAGTCTAGTATAATTTGGAAATTGCTCTAAAGCAGGGTAAACTCCGTGACTTTTGGAAGTCTCTTTCTGCTCCATTATTGCAAACCATTTAGTTCAGTCTCTACTTATATATCATTAACTGAGTTCAGCTGACTTATTTGCAAGTTCAATGCATTCCTGAAATGTTGTATGTAATTAAAATAGAGTCATATTTTCTTCTGATTTGTATTATAATTCCAAAGAGGAGCAGTGACTTCAAACACATCACAAAAGACACATTTCTGACCCTACTCAACACTCCAGGAAGCCTTCTACCTGTGCCCAAAGGCAGCGTCTTTACCATTCATTCTGCTCAAGTAACCCCTACGAAGTTAGGAAGGGACTCATTCTAACTTACACTATCTTTCCACAGTTCATTCCCAAGAGCGCTGAAGTTCTCACTAAGCTCAGGGTTTTTGAATGGATAAGTTGGCTCATTATTTATGCCCTTTCCTTAGGAATGTAGCAGAATCTCTGGATATTCTCTTCTGCAGGCTTTCTTAGCCATTTCTTAGAAGCCATTTCCACTCTAAAAGGGTATTAAGCCCTTTCATGAGTCATCTCTGCTATGTCAAGTATTTGCTGATCGAATAGCCAAATCATGGTCAGTGTTTGGTCTGGATATCAAATGTAGAAAATGAGAGGAGTGATCTCTGATGTGTGTTTTTCCTGAAAGACTTTGATCTATGAGAGCTGTGAGTGGTTTTAACCATGTCTAAAGGTTGGCCTGTTTTCAGAGGCCTTGCTATGCCTCTACTCCATTGAAGGGGGCAAAGAAGAAAAAGAGCTTGGAAATAATAACTGACTTTTACTGCATGCTCACTACACACCAGGCCCCCGGAAGCACTGTGGCTGTTATTGTCATGTTCAGTTCCAACAGCCACCATGAGGGAGGGTCTACCAAGGGCCCAGTTTTACAAAGGAGAAAACCAAGGTTGCAAGAGGTTCCTAACTTTCCTGAGGTCACACTGTCACTCAGCCAGTGGGGGCAGCACTGAGCTCCGACTCCAGAGTTGGCAGAGAGACCCAGGGCTCAGAGCTCCTCCTTCATTTCTCCTGTCCTTTGACTACATTACAGATGGCAACTTCACCATCTACAGAGTCCAAGTGCAGTAAGAAAAAGAGAAAATTATAATAGAGGTTTTTAGGGTTCCCATTTTTGAAAAGAAATTTTGAAAAATATCCCCCAGTTCCTCCAATGGAAAAAAAGTCTCTTGCCTTCTCAAATCCGGTCAGCCATTCCCATCTCCACTGTTTCTAACACCACAGCATTCCTTTTCCTTCCACAGGAACACTGTATGAATTACACTAAAAACTATTTTAAATTCATTTTTTTCTATTGAATGCACATGCTCTTTTAAATTTAGCTTCATTGTACAGTTTTTGTTTTTTTCTTTTTAACGGCAAAACGCTCCATTTATTCTGATAAAACACACCTCTGACATGCCTGATAGGAAAATGATTCTATTAAAATACACACACAACAGCAACTTTTCAGCAATGCATGGATTAGAAAAAGTAAGGCAGAAAGGCATTAAAATGTGAGGCCCAGAATGGATTTTCTTTAAGCCCAACCTGACAACATTTTCCTCCCGGGTGGAATGACCAGTGTGAAATCTACTCCTCTCTTGAGATCCTAAGGACTTTGTGCTGGTTCTAGCCTTAAGTTGCAGCTGCAACACCCCTCTTGAATGTTGGCCCTGAAATATTTTAATGAAATTGCAAATAAAGCTAGGGAAAGAAAAGAGACTTTCTCATCTCTCACCCAAGGCAATAATGTTGGACACGATTCCATTTAGCTTTTGGGCCAATGAACTTCAAAGACAGCAGATCCCACCAAAAGCTGAAACCAACAGGGAATATCTAGGAAGAGAGGCAAGAAGAATAACAAAGAACTCTAAGCCTCATGCAACAGCACAACCAGACCCCCAGCTCAGTTGTCAAGTCAAGGACTTTATCCAGGAAAACCACAGGATCCCACTCCATACCCTTCCTTCCAGCAGGACTAGAGTGATGGCTCATTACCTGACAACACAAAGCAGAAGGTGGTCCTCCAAACTGACAGAGCCAAACACCGAAGTTTGCCTTGTTTCTCATTTTCATCATCTGGATGGAAATCCTTAATTGTACCCCAGGTTTCCCCACCTGCTTAACTGTGCAATAGATTCAGTTTACCATGTCGCTGATTACCGTGGGGTCCCTTCTTCTCCATGCAGTATGCAGTTCTGTCTCTCGTCTGAGGTTGTGTCCGTCTTGACTGCACGCTGTCAGCCTGCACTTCTGCTCTCATGATCTGTTGCCAACAACCACCCCTATTCCCATCCCCATCTCATTTACTACTTCTAAACCAGAAAGTCAAGGCTAATCACCAAGAAATGTGAGCTAACTTAGCTTTAGGGAGTCGTCCCACCCACCAGTGCCCAAAGGGGTGACTAGGGTGAAGGAAGCCTGGTGCAGTTTTCTGTAAACATGGAGCCCTTTCAGTCATCCATTTTCTTACCTTTGCCAGAAATGTGCACAGAGAGATTTTTTTTTCCCCCAGCTATAGGAAAAACAATACACTGGGCGCCATCAAAACTGACAAATGGCCTCTGCCCCAGCATCAGGGAGGAATAGAGTGGCAGGGTTTGGGCAAAAGGGAACCCAGGGGGTGGCTGCATGTTAGCTCCTGCTGATTGGTGTTGCAAAGCAGAAATGCAGGATTAATGAGATCAAACCTTCCATTTTCTCAAAGAAACCCAATGTCCAGTTCTGTGTGTAAAATCAGCCAATATTTCTTACTGTTGTGTCGTATTTGGTCCATAAGCCACTGATTTGGGACTTCTTTTAAAAGGAGTAACTTGCATGGTTTTAGTGTAGGGGCTGTACAACTGCTATTTGGGAACTCAGAGGATGCGGCAAAAACAAACAAAACCACATTCCAAGTAAGCAAGGAATGATTGCAAAGGCTAAGTCGGGACTGGGGCAGGTGTGTGCTGGGCTTTCACGTATGCATGTGTGTGCTGCTCCTGTGTAGGTGGGATCCCTCCCCCGAAGCACAGAAAGCCCAGGCATTCTCCGCATCACACCAGCCCTTTCCTCTTTCCAGCGATGCCAGATTGCCTTAAAGCAGCTGGGGAGAGCTTGTCTGATTTATGGCTCAGCTACCACGGCTTCTGGAAACTTTGTTGTTCCTGTGATTTATAAGAGAGATCTGCACCCCAGCAGTAACTTCTCTTTCTCTAGCCAGGCAACAAAGTGCAGGGAAGAGTCTAGAAGCTGGTTTTTGAGGCCCAGGAAAGCATGAAGTTTTATGGAGTCAGAAGCTGGAACTCCTGGGCGAGATGCTAGCCTTCTACATTTATGCTTCCTTCTAAAAACAACAAAACAAAACGAAACAGAAGCCTCGAATAATCCCCTGCTTTCCTGATTTTCAAACCATGACAGTTTCTTTCAACCCAGTCACTGAACTTAGAAATAGTCAAGCCCAGAAAAGTGAAAGCACCGCTTCACCAGTGGGATTAGAAACCCAAACCTTGGCTGCCAAGGAATAAGCCTCTTTTGGCCCAGTGCTAAAATATCCTTGCTATTCACTAGAGGAGCAATTAGTCCTTCCTTAAAAACCCAGGAGTTTGTTATTTAGCTATGGATTTTTCTAGCTGGGTCTGCTGCCGCAGTAACCTGGATAGTCAGGGGATAGAGGAATGAAATTAAAAATCAATTAATTCCATTTCCTATAGGCAGCTCTGCTAAGGAGTTTGGTTGAGTTAGGAAATGAATAATTTTGTAAAAGACGCTCAATCCTTAGGTTTCTATTTTCCATGGGAAAATATACCAGTGTTGGAATCAGAAAACCTGTATCCCAGACTCAGCTCTGCCCCTAATTGCCTGTGTGATCTTGGGTGGGTCATATCACTTCTTGGCACTGTTTTCCTCCTTTGTGAAGGAGGTTGAGGCATGGGGGTGGGTGGGTGGGGGGTGGTAGTTGTGTCCCCTTCCAGCTCTAACATTCTATGACCTGAGCACCATCCTCTGCAATGCTGTGTTGCTCATGGAAGGATTAAATGAGAATCCTCATCCGTTTGGTTGGAAACAAATTTTGTTGAAAAAAACGTTACCTGTAGATCCAACCTTTCCTTACAAGATGCACTCAGATTCCATTTCCGTAAATTAAATCACATCTTAAATGCAATTATGCAAAGATATTCTGCTGTGAATCCTTTAGGCAAAGAGCCTTCAGGTAAAAGAGATTGCTACCGAGTCTGTTTCTTAGGTCACATTTTCATTTAAACTCTGGTTTCAGAAAACGACATCTTTCTCTCTGAGGGTGCAGTCAGTAAGTGTCGCCAAGGGCCCCCTCCTGCCGACTGGCAGAGGGCAGAACTGTGCTTTGCTGGATCTATCTCCTGCCCAGGTACGAAAGCTAAACCCTTTAGCTCACAGCCTTGTTTGAGCCTCACAACCGTCTGAGAAGGTGTTATCAGCTTCCTTATTTTGCAGATGACAAAACAGAAGCTTGGAGAGATCGAATGAGGTACATACAGCTAATAAATAATGATTCGCGCACAGTTTCTCTTCTCTGGCTCCAACGCCAAGGAAGCCAAGTCCACACTGAGTTCAGAGACCCGGAGGGCAGTCGGCCGCCTTGCTCTGGGTCCAGCGCAGTAAGAAGTTACAGGATCAAGGAGGGTGCGCCGCGCGTGCGCAGAGCGCGCTCCCCCCCCCCCCCCGAGTCGGGACCCCCGGTGAGGGCGGGAGTGGCCGCTCTGTAGTCGCAGTGAAGGCAAATGGAGAACCCCAGGAGTTGGGAGCTGGCTTCTTCCCTCAGAAGACTACCCCCGTCCCCTCCATCTTACAGGAGGAAACGGAGCTGGAACCACACCCAACCAAGGACTATTGAAAGGTTTCCCCGCCTGCAAAGTGAGCCCCGGGCCTGGGACATGGAGGTGGCTGGGGAAGAGAAGGGGCTGTGGGGGTCAGGGGTGTAGAAGGTTGAAAACCGCGGAGTCTGGCCTATGGGTTCCTTCCCTGGTGCTAACTGTAAGACCCTGCATGTGTCCCAAGGAGGAAGGGTGTAAGGAAAGTTCTAGTGCAGTGCCAACTCCTGGGAATGTTAAAATGTGAAGAGGGGGAGAACAGTGAAGGTATCACAAAGGGCTTTACAGCAGGATGGCCCATAAATATCTGTATGAGGCCAGGTGCTTTCAGAACCCCACAGCACTGCCTGCTGCTTTCCAGTCAAAGAAACAAACAGGCTTGCAAAATAAAAAAAAAAAAAACACAATAACATTTTAAAGCCTAAGTACACATTTAGGAGCCATGAGTTCATTTCTCCCTTCTCGCTTAGTACTAATCAGTCCCTCACTGCATTCGGCTCCGTACTGTCTCCCCTGAGGACGACGGACCCACCACACCTTAGCTGTGCGACCTGGAACGTGTCACAGCTTCTCTAAGCCTCAGTGTTCTTACTTGCCAGACAGGAAAACAATGCCTATCCTACTGACCCTTCCACATACAGGGGTTGTTGTAAGATAGTAATAACAGTAATAATAGCTGATCTCCATATAGCGCTTACTATTTTGAACATTGTGCATTATTAACTCATTTAGTCCTCAAAACAGCCCTATGAGATTGGTCCTATTATTATCTCCCATTGTACAGAGAAGGAAACTGAGTTGCAGGGAGGTTCCGTACCTGGCCCGATGTCACCCAGAACCCAGACAATCTGGCTCCAGCATCTAGACTCTTGACCAATCTGTTATATGATGGCACCTGAAAGCCCTGAGCGTGTCTCAAATGCTTGCTCATGATTGCTGAAATTCTTACTCTTATTACAACTAGGAAGGATGCAAAGCAGAAGGATTCACTGGGTAAAGATGAAGCCTCCGGCCTCAGCCCTGTGGGCGCTACAAGCCCCTCCAGGTCTCACCGCTGTCTTCCTGTGTTCCCTTTAAAAGCAAAGGATCTCTGCTGCCCAGAGCGGGTTTGTCTGTCTCCTGGAGACAGTGGTTGTCAACCCCTGGGAGAACAGCAAGCATGTCAAAAATAGCAGCGCCAGCAGACTGCAGGGCTGCTTTCCCTTTGAAATGTCGGCTTTACTCTCTCCAAAGAGCCAGGGTCTGTCTGCGAGCTGTGCAGACAGCCTGCGGTGTAGGCTCCTGAAAGTTCCAAGGCATCTCCTGGGATCAGGCTAAGAATATTTGCTGGGGCCGATGACAGACTAAGCAAGGATCCTCTCCAGAGTAACACTGATGATGCTCGAGTTGTGTTAATAAAGCAACCACTGGCCATAAACCCCACCAGGGCCAGCCCCCCCCCCCCCCCGGTAAAGTGACAGCCAAGGTTAGACCAGTATTAGTGACATTCCCTGCACTGTGGGCCCCTTTTCTCTTTTGCTATGAGAACAGGAGAGCCAGTATCTTGTTTGGATAATCCTTCATAGCAGTCGGCTTCCACGGCCTCCCACTTTAGAGTACATGTGAAGCAAGGGGTTGGGGACCACAGAGGGACAAAGAGCAGGGTGAACTCCTTTCCCTGGGATTTCCCAGCACAGATGCCGGTTCATGAAGCCAGGCCACTGAGCACAGAGTCTGGGGAGTCACATCACTGCCATCACTCTGCAGACTTCCAAACATGAAAAACAAGACCGTCTCCAATCCCACAGGGACCTCAAGCCCATCAGTCTTTATTCCCTGTGCATCTGGGAAGAGCCCTCTTCCGCCAGACCCCCCTGCTCCAGGCCTTATTCTGCCATGAGCTATCTGTGCAGTCCAAGGCAGCCCAGCACAAAGTGGGATGGAGAGAGGAAGTCCTACAATTTTTTTTTTTTTTTAAAGGACTACTTTTCCTCCCCTGAGTGACACTGACAAGCTAGAATTAGACCACACTTCCCTTGCCAACACAATGACAGTCAAAACTGCTTCCAGCCAGAGTGTCCTGGGATAACAATACTCCCTGGGACTCTGTCTTGGTATTATGCAGGGATGCAGAGGCTTGAAAATTCCGACAGGAGCAAGGGCTCAGCAAGCAGAGAGAGGAATGAGACACAGCAGGACTGGAAGAGAAAGCACCAAGGGGAAAGAAGGAAAGGATGGAGTGAGCAAAAAGGCAAGTAAGAGCAAGAGGAGACTAAAGTCTGATAAATGACAACTGAAAACGGCAACAGAGATGAAGGCTGGTACTTTCCAGTTTTTTTTTTTTTTAAGCACAGCACCAAAGACCGTGCTGAGACCTCATCACAGGATTTTTAAGGGCTAATGGCTACTGGGGATGTGGGTAGTATGGGGAGGGGGTGGGAAAACAGAACCTTGACTCCTTTTCAATTTCTTAAGGAACTCTGAGTTTACAGGTACAGAGATTATTTGGGTTTTTGTTGTTCTTTTGTGGGGTTTTGTGTTTGTGAGATTTGTTGTTTGTTTTTGCCAGCAAAACCCAAGTCTCTCGGGCAAGCTCACTGCCCTAGTCCTATGTAATGAATAATGTCCAGCATATTTATCAGAGTTTAATACATGCTAATTGTGCTCCACACTTGCCAAGAAATGGCTTGATCTATGTGTAGAGCAAAAAGAGCATGGCAATTCCACAATGGTTTGAGTGCCAAAATAAAAACTAAAAAATCACAAGTTCTTGGTGCTGTACATGAAGTATCAGGAAGCAACTGGATGAAAGCTCTAAGGTGTCCCTATGTAGCAGAAGGAAAAACCTGTCATTCTATCCTGGATGTTCAGTCTGCCCCACGTCTAGAGATGCTACACTTTTAGATTTATAAAACCAAACCACCACTCCCCCAGCCAGGATTATCCTCATATTGTTTATTTATTTGTTTTACAATTCAATGATAATTTATAGAGTTGCACAACCATCTCCACAATCCTGTTTTAGAAAATTCCACATTCCCATCACCCCCTCCACCCCCAAAATCCCCGCATGCCTGTTTTAATAGCACCTTCTCCAGTCTTCCAGCCTGGCCAGGGCCCCTCCAGCTTCTGATATCAGTGGGTGGACTTGCTCTGTGCTCTGCAGCCTCCAGGAGGCAGAGGCCACAAGCTCTTCCTTGGGACTGCTTGGTGAATCTTAAGCCACCTTGTCAAAGGGTGGCCCCTACACCTGACCACTGGGATTTGTCTTTCCCTTTTTCTCCACCTTCAGTACACAAGAACAGCTGCACAGTACAAGAAACTCTGAGCCAATTAAGGGCTGTTGTAAGGCCACCCTCAGTTAAGGCTTTTTCCAAGCTAAGTCCAATCGTATTCCCTTCCTCCTAAGTCCTACTTTCTTTGTTTATTTTCTTATTTCTACTGTTCCTTTGTCATTAAACTCTCAGTGAGCCTCTTACGGTTGTGGGACCCTGAGCTGGACATATTCTATTGCTGTACAGCAGAATATTTCCATTCACTTACCAGATTTTTTTCTCTCTCCCTCTCTCTCTCTCTCTCTCTTCTATTCTTACAGGTTCAGGAAATTTCTGGGAGTCATTTTTTTTTTCTTTTAAACCCACAGCAATCTCATCTTGCTTGGTAAGTTTAGGATTTTCTCCAGCAGAGGTTAGCAAGGCAGGAAAGGGTGGAATACTGAGAATGTCGGGAAAAAGGGGGAATCCTCCATCTGGAGAGCTTCTTAGCAAACACCCTGAATCACATCTGTCCTAAAGCTCAAATGTGTGGGACTGGCAGAACTGCTACAGGTGTTGCTGGCCACCAAAAAAATGGAAGGGGGAGGAAAGACAGAAAGATACACAGAGAAGGAAGAGGTTAAAACAACAAAGAAAAAAAAAACGAGAAACATGAGAAGAAGAAGAAAAAAGGCAGAGAAGGTGGGAACAAGAAAAACGAAAGGGGAAGATGCAGAGAAAAGGAAAAGGAGACGATTAGGAAGGGTGGGGAGAGACAGCATGGAGGGGACAGAAACAGAGAAAAAGGAGATGAAAACAGACTAAAATAGATGGAGTCAAAATACACAGAAAAATACACAGAAAGAGAGCAGCACGGATGCTGAAAAAGGGGAAAGCAAAACCTCACTTCTCCCCAAATATATGCTCTCCCACCTGCTCCCCCCACCCTGTACCCCAAGTTCTAATTTTTCCTAGAGGACTGAGCCAGGAATGAAATTCCCCCACAGTAGGGCCTACCTCAGATGGAAAGACAGCGAGCTGTGCCTCCTCTCTCCTTCAGGACCATCAGGCAGGAAGGAGGACTCTCCCGGGTCTCAGGCTGAGGCTGACAGTTCCAGAAAGTCCTTCGGGAGCTCCTGCTGGCTTGAGTCAGGGGTAACCACAGCTTGAATCCCACCTTTCCCCAGCAGCTTTGAAACAGCTGCCCCAGCTGTCGCAGCAACACAAAGTACATATTCTCTAGGTGCACAGGATGCAAATTCCACATAAAAAGGCTGAGAGGGCTCACCTGGCAAAATCCTTCAAGGAAACTAGTTCAGGGTCCAGACTCTCAGTTTTTCTTCATTGTCCTAAGGAAAACCACCTAAGAGATTTCTCCCAGGGGGTAGATTGTTCCCCGGGAGGAAGGATTTCATTTATCTCTTACTCTGTTCGAGAGGGAAGAGCCTTCCCCTGACACAAGAGCTCTGTGACACCAAAAACTATGGTTACTCTCTGCGAGGCTCTCCAAGGGCTCCCCTTGTCATTTTGAAAAAGATGATATTGATGTCGGTTTAACTGGGCAGGTGCTTGGCATTCAAGTTTCTGAAGAGTCAGAGGTAAGATGAGGCAGCTTCAATGACTGGGTGGGGTAAACAGAAGAAGGATCCAGGAAGGAAATTGTGGGGCTCTGCTTTCCCCACATTTTCCAAAGGTCACTCATTCCTGTCCTGGCACGACCAGCCCCTAAACCAATACATGGGAGATTCTCCCATTTGGGAAGCTGAGAAAATGTTGTCCCTTGCTGCCCAAATCAGAAGATGGAGAGAACAGGCTGGCAGGTTGCTATGGCAACCAGAGTCCCTAGAGAGCCCAGCTTTCCACAAACCCTTTACTTTTGGGCATGCTCTGACTTGAAAAGGAAATGTTTCCTAAGGGATGGTGAGAAGGAGGATGGCATACACATATAGAGGGATACCTGCAGACATGTGCCAACATTATCCTCCCTGGAGCATCCCTTTTGCTTCTGGAGTGGGCCCTTCTCTTCTTTCCCCAGGTAGCCAGGAGTAACTGACGAGATTCAGATTCTGGCCTCAGAGGAGGTTTCTGAACCATGAACTCGTAGGTTTCTATCTCCTACTGTCCTTCAGGTCTGGAGAAGGAAAGCTCCCAGTCAAGGTGACCTCCATCCCTGGAAGGATCCCAGAGAACCTGCCTAAGGAGCATCCTCCTATCTGAAGGGTAAGAAGAAAGATTCAGGCCCATCCCAGAGGCCAAGGGCAGATTTAGGGAACTAATGGCCCATAATCACCTATTCTTGGGCTTTGCATCCAAGGCAGGAAGTTGGGTTGGGGTTGGGGAGAGCCTTGCCTGGGGATACAGGGCAGTGAACTAAAAATCAAGTCAGTGGCTAAAATTCCCACATTTGCATAGCATCACCCCAGCTTCCCAGGCAAGCTCATCAACACTCCCCACGAGGTAAGAAGGGGAAGACATTAATGGTCCCATTTAATGGGCGGGGAAACTGAGGCACAAAGAGGGAACATGGTTCTCGAATTACCCTGTTAAAGCTATGGCAAAATCCAGTTTTAAATCTGGCACTCACAGGAGCCACATTGCTCCTCAAGCAAACCCTCAAAGGGCCATCCCCCATAAGTCTCTCTTTGAGGAGGAAAACAAATTAATTCTCATCAAAGAGTTTCAAAGCATAGATATAAAATTAAAAATATGTTAACAGTCCTTTCGGTTTCTGAGCTGCACCCAGAAAAGCTCGGAATAGTACATCACAGTTTATCGAGGCTAAAAAATGAATGACAATGTTACTGGGTGAGAAATGAGGGGGTGTGGGGGGTGGGATGGAAGGCAGCAGTTTCACAATGGAGGAGGATGGCTTAATCCAAGGCTGTAAACCACCAGGTTACCTTACCAGTAAGAGGAAGTCAGCACAGCTCCAAGTGAAGAGCAGGCAAATGTTTGCTTGACTCAGCAAAAAAAACCTCTAGCAGTGGGGCTGTCAGCAAAGGAATAATGGTTGTTGCTTACTCTAAACCACGCATTTCATTGCCCATAAAATGGGAAGAGACCCATGCTAGCATCCAGTGTGTGCTTTTGCCTGCCTGGGATTTCAGCTGGAGTTTGCATTAGAAAGCCTTCAACTGCAATGCTAAATCCGATTCCCAAGAAGGGTAGAAGGCTACAGAGAGTCCTAGGGGGCGGGGGGACGGGGTGGGGGGCGTAGCGAAGGAGAGAAATCTGCAGTCTGCAACAAGATTCCTCTACCCCTTGGAGTTAAGAATGTCTAGTTAAGAATTTGTCATCCAGCCAGTTGCTTGACTCTCTTCAGCCATTTCTCCTGGCTCTGTGATTCCCTTTTTTCCAGTTCTTCTGCACAGGAAGGCACTCGTGCATAAAGAGTATTTGGCTCTGAGCAGGAACCTTCCTGGAAGCTAGAGAGAGTTAGGGGATTGGAGTGGGAAGGACTGAATATAGCCCAAAGACCGATATCTGCTGTGCCAAAACACACCTGGAAGAATCCATTGGCTCCCTTTGTCCAGGACTGACCCTACTATCCTCCACATAGTCAAGTTCAATTGTAGTTTATCGAGTTCCATCCAAGGTTAGAGATGAGTAACACATTTGGAGACTGTGCTACTGAAGGCCCTACTGAGGGGTCCTGTGCAGGATGACCAGCAGGTGTTACAGGGCACTGGAATAAAACAGCCGGTGAGTACCATTTCTGTCCCCCAGTTTCTGCCAGGTACCAAGAGGCCAGAAGCTAACACAGGTGCATGCCCCAAAGCAAAGTAAACTAAGGAGAGAGACGCGGCCCTGGGCTGGGATGCCTGGTTTCCATCCTGTTGACATCTCTGTTCCTAGAGATATTAAGGTCCCAGATATGCAAAATTAGAGTCTTGAGGGAAGGTCAGGGGGAAATGTATATTTCAATCCATGTAACAAGATGAGCATGATTGGGTGGCACCGTAGGAATTTCAAAACCGTCACTGAGGTGGATAAACCTTGAATATTGCAGGGACCAAGCAACAAGGTATACGTTCCAGCGTTTGGTCCTGGAAGCTCTCCACTGAGTGCAGGAGAGGAGGTCAGGAAGTCATCTGGAGCTAGGGTAAGGGTAGAGGAGGATGGGAAAGAAGCATAGGAGATTGTTTGCTCAGTGCCATCTTCTCCTGTAAGCCCTGCCTCCATCAGTCAGACTTCAGTGAGCATCCTTTTCTCTGCATACATGCGATGAGGAGTGGGAAGGTAGCTGGGTCTCCTTTCCCGGGCAGCCTCAGAGAAGTCAGGCTTGCCAAGTCCACTGTCAGCTGCCTTCAGGTCTGGTGTCGGCTGCCCACAGGTGACGTGGGTGTACTGACCTTGCTCCTCCTGCTCCGTCTCGCGATGGTAGAAGTAGTTGAAGTTGGAGACGATGACAGGCACGGGCAGGGCGATGGTGAGGACCCCAGCGATGGCGCAGAGCGAGCCCACGATCTTGCCCCCCACTGTCATGGGGTACATGTCCCCATAGCCCACCGTGGTCATGGTAACCACTGCCCACCAGAAGGCATCTGGGATGCTGGGAAAGAGCGAATCATCATCATCAGCCTCAGCGAAGTAGACGGCGCTGGAGAAGAGGATGACTCCGATGAAGAGGAAGAAGATGAGCAGGCCCAGCTCCCGCATGGAGGCCTGCAGGGTCTTGCCCAGGATCTGGAGCCCCTTGGAGTGGCGGGAGAGCTTGAAGATGCGAAACACCCGGACCAGGCGGATCACTCTGAGGATGGCCAGGGACATGGCCTGCTGCCCATTCTGGCCGCCCCCTCCACTCACTGGCTGCTGCTCCTGCTGCTGCACCAGCTCAGTGCCTAGGGTGATGAAGTAGGGGAAGATGGCCACCAAGTCAATGATATTCATGATGTTCCGGAAGAAGGCTGGCTTGCTGGGACAGGCGGAGAAGCGCACCAGGAGCTCAAAGGTGAACCAAACGATGCACAGCGTCTCCACCAGAAAGAAAGGGTCCGTAAAGAAGGAGCCCCCAAGAGTACTTAGTGAGGATGACCCCCCTGCCACCATACCCCCAGTGGTGATACCGGGATTAAATTTATAGGAATCGTCTCCATCCTCCTCTTCCTCTTGACTCCCCCTGGAGATTGGGGACACTCGGCTCACACCACCACCATTGCTTCCACCTCGAGGTTCCGCCCGGAACTGGGGTAAGGTCTCCAAGCAAAAGATGACGATGGAGATAAGAATGACCAACACGGAGACGATGGCTATTCCCCGGGCCGGCCCCGAGCTCTCCGGGTACTCAAAGAGCAGCCAGACCTGGCGCTGGAAGGGCTGGGAGGGCAGTGGCTTCTCGTCCTCCCCACCTTCAGGCAGGCAGCCCTCGTCCTCCCTGAAGGCCGCCAGGGCCTCATCCCCCAGTTGGTAGAAGCGGATCTCCTCCAGGAAGATGTCCAGGGGCACGTTGACCGGCCTCCGCAGGCGGCCCCCAGACTGGTAATAGTAGAGGATGGCATCAAAGCTGGGCCGGTTACGGTCGAAGAAGTACTCGTTCCTCAGGGGATCGAAGAAGCGGACGCGGCGGCCGGGGTCCCCCAGTAGCGTGTCCGGAAACAGGGACAGGGTGCGCAACTGTGTCTCGAAGCGCAGCCCGGAGATATTGATCACCAGGCGCTCGCTGCTACAACAGCCCCCGCCCCCGCCAGTCTCCGGGAAGTCTCCCGCATCCTGTTGCTCCCCCTCCGGCCCACGGACCTCCCCCGGCGCCGCCAGCGTAAGGGATTTCTCCGATCTCATGTCCCCTCCTCCGTGCGCTCCCAGCCACTAGGACGGTGCCCACGGCGCGGCACCCGTTTCCCAGCTCCCGGCTGCGCCCTCTTTTTAGGGTGGGGCTCGCGCTCCTCCAAGCCCGCGATCTGACCTAGTGGCGGGGGGCGGAAGCCCTGAAGCCCTGGTCCCCGCTAAATCTGGGGAGGTGATCTGGGCGCAGAGTATTTGGCTCTGCGCCTCCAGTTGCCCGCACCTGGGTGCTAGAGCTTAAAGGGACACCTGGAACCGCAAACTGGCGCGTGTGAAACTGGATACCCGAAGAGACGCGTGGCTTCGCTCCCCGCCCGGCTTGCAGCTGGGCTCCCGAACGCAAGGGTCCGCCCTCCAGACCGGTTACCTCTTCCCGGCTCCCACTGCGCTTCTCCAACAGCTCAAGACCCCAGGCTGCAGCTGGTACCGAAGCGCCAGATGCGCCTCCCTCAGGCTCGGCTTAGACTCCTGGCGGGGCTCGGCCTCCGCCCTACGGCCACGCCGGAGCTCCGTCTGGACAAGGTCGCGCGGTTCCCTCTGTCTGGCCACAGCCGCCACCTTCTCCCCACGAATCGCGCCGCAGGCCTCGGAGTGGGTCCTGGGGCTGCCCTGGCGCGGGAGCGCGGGGACCCACCTCCCCAACGCTCAAGCCTTCGCTGCAGCCGCTGCAGCTGCAGCGGCTCGGCTCTGCGCTCTGCCCTTGGTTTCCAACACACACTCTCCAAGTGACGTGGCAGGCCCCGCCTGCTGCCCCCTCCCACCCCACGCCCACATCACACCCCTCACCCAGCCAGGGGCTGCTGCGAGCCAGGGCGCTGTGGAAAGACACACACACACTTGCCTCACCGGTAATCTTTCCCGCGCTCTCCTGACACGCCTCTCCCTTTCACACCTTCACACTCACAGCCTCCCTAAACAAGCACTCAGTGCCCTAATACCACCTCACCCCACCCGCAGCCCCTGCAATTGGCTTTTCTCATTTCGATTTACCGAGTTGACCTGTGCAGTGTCATTCATCACTAAGAAAACAGCCCCCCGCCCCCATGTACCCCACCCCATCACACAAGGCTTGCATCATGCCCTCCACTCACCCAGAACTTTAATGAAAAAAAAAAAATTAAATCATATTTTGCTCCTCTGTATTTACGAAGACTCATTTGCTAGCCTCTCCAGTCTCCACGAAGTGAGAGAATTGTTGAATGTCTTAAGAGCTTCCAATTTAAACTGTATTCCAATGTACCCCAGAGAATCCCACATTTACCTTTACAAACCCAGAAGGGGAAGCTGTAATCCTCCTATGTTTGCAAAGTGATAGCAGAGAAAGAGGTGGGAAGCCTCCCAATGCCTTTTGATCAGAACTTTTCCAGGGGAGTCTTGGGAAGGTTAAGCAGCCACCCGGTGAAGAAAAAAACAGATGGCGGCATCTCGGGGGGTATCATATTCCAGGGAAGTGCACACTGGAAATCCTTTGCTACCAGACTCTCTAGGAACATGTCTGGAATTGCTATTTATTGGGCAGTCAAGAAAAGGGAGGGAGGGGTGAGTGGAGAGGGGTATGCAAGAGTGTTGATTAAAAATAATAGGTACATTTTACTGAGCGTCTTATATGTGCCAGTCACATCTAAGTGCCTTTCCTTTATATCTCATTCAATCCTCAAAACCCTGTGAGAAAGAATACCTCTGCTCCCAGGTAACATCAGAATGAAGACCCACCTGGCAATATTTGGGTAGGGTAATGTTTGTTGTCAGGGACCGCTTGCATCCAGGATGAAGGAGGTAAGAATGGTTTTCCATCCATTTTTTCCAGAGACTATGTTGTCCTTCTTTGCTAGATCAAATGAGTTGGGTCAGGTAAGGAAAGCTGGTCTAATCTTCTCAGACTGCCACATCTAGGTAGGATTGACATTTGTTTGTGCATCAGTTTCCCCCTTTCTGGTCTAGGTTGTGACCAGAATGAAGAGACTGATAACTACAAATTGTCTTCTTTGGGTAATTTCTTGCACATATCAGATCATTAGTAAGGGTCCATTGATATGGTATAATGGTGGGAATGATATATAAAGGTACTCTCAAACCACAAGATGCATATAAGAGTGCTTTGTGTTGCATAAAGTGTTTTAAAACCACAGTGGTTTTCAGCATCATTCACTCCCAGTGGAGTTGGTGGAGGAGGGAACTAAAACTCCTGAATATGAAAGGAAGAGATCAGGTGGTGAGTAAGAAGGAGAGATGCTGGCCTTGGGACACACTGCATCCTCATTCCCTGGTCTAGTTCCACGTAGGTGTCCTGGACAATGGCCACTGCTTCCTATCTATGCTTGTACTGTTGGTTTCCACACTCCTCTCACCTCATGTTTCCACGAAGGGAATGAAGGACGAGAAAGCAAGTGTATGGAGTCATCCAGTCGATAGTTTTCCTATTTACAGGTTATGTAAGTGCAGTGTAGACTTCACATAAGTATTTTGCTCCATTCAAATTAAAAAAAAAAAAAAACAATTAAAGGAAAGAAAAGCAAACCAATAATAAATACAGCATAGAAGACATATTTTTACCCCATCCAAATATCCGTAATTATTTTCTGGGTTGTAAATTGGTTTGCCCATGATTCTTTTTTATTTGTTTTCAAATCAAAGTGAATTATTCATTTACAAGTTTGTTTTCCTCGTTGCCCTTTTTACTCATGGGATTGTCAACCAGGTCAGGAACTCTTCAAAACAAGCTTTGGAGGAACATGGAAATGCTTCTTCCAGAAGCATACACAGCCCAATATGACAGCAGGGCCTCGGGGTATTTTATAGACCACCATTGGAGTGTCCCGTGGGTTAAGCCTGGCTGGCACCACCTGTCAATGGATAATCAGAGCCTGATGTTCCCGGGTTTCCCTCACCGAAGGCTCTGACCCAAGAGAAGTTCCTCTGTGCACAGGGAGCTCCCCCTGGGAGGGAAAACCCATTAGCAAGTCCATGAATCAGAGTTCTGTTTTTAGTTCTTTTGTGAAATATTCTCACTTCTCAACTTAAGACAAATCGTATTCCTGGATCATTCCTCCTAAGAATGTATTAAGAATGAGGAAAATCACACCTTCAGAAGTGCAGGGTCCCAGGTGAACAGAGAAGACAAGAGGTGCAACCCCATACAGGCTGCAGAGATGCTTCCGGGGACAGGTGATCATTTCCCCAGCATCCACTGAGCACCTGTCTCATGCCGGCCCTGTGCTCTGAGAAGCTGACTTTCTTTTCCTTATGTCTAAATTTGGATGTTTGCAATGATCCTAGGAGTTATTCGTTTATTTAACAAATAAATGAGCAGCTGGTGGGTGCCCAGCATGGTGTGGGGATCCAGCAGTGATCTAAACAAAAATCTACTCTTCCAAGTTTATGCTGTAGTGTGGTAAGTACATTGCATTCTAGACAGAACATTTAGATAGTGAACAAATGCGATGGTATTTACATATTGCGGTACATACTTTGAAGACAATAAATGGGATATTCTGTCAGAAATGAAGCTAGAGATTCAACTGTTGATAAGATGGTTGGGAAATTTCCCTCTGAAGAGGTAGTGGTTGACTTGGAAGCTGGAAGATGGGAATGGACCAGCCATGCTAAGAGCAGGGGAAGGGCATTTTGAGCAGACAACATGTGCAGAAGCCCTGAGCTAGAAAGGGCACCAGTGACTGAGAAGGCCAGTGTGGTGAGAGAAGAGAGAACAAGAGGAAGAGAAGTATAAGATGAAGGTGAAGAAGAGAGAGGGGGTGAGACCTTATAGGGTGAGGTGTTCAGGCTTCATCTTACAGGTAACAAAAAGCCAATGATGGCTTTCAGGTAGAGGAATGACTTCATGTGTGTGATGGTTTTAGACTGTTACGTACCCCAGGAAAGACTATGTTCTTTTAACCCCTCTGGTGGGTGCAGACTTATTGTGGGTGGGATCTTTTGACTGGGTTGTTTCCACATAGATGTGACCCACCCAACTGTGGGTGGGACCTTTTGATTAGATTATTTCCATGAAGATGTGAAGCTGTCCATTCAAGGTGGGTCTTATTTAGTTTACTGGTGTCCTCTTAAGATGATAAAAGGGAGAGACATTTTGAAGAGAGCTCAGAGAGATGCTTAAAGAGAAAACACCCAGAGACATTTTGAAGATGGCTGTTGAAACCAGAAGTTTGGAGATACTAAGCTAAGAGATGAAGCCCAGAGTTTCCCCCAGGAAGCTAGGTGAGAACCCAGAGATGCTTAAAGAGAAAGCCACTAGAATCAGAAGCTGAAAGCAACACAACCCATGAGCAAAGGACCAGGAGCACCAGCCATGTGCCTTCCCAGAGGTGTTCCGGACGCCATTGACCTTTCTTCAGTGAAGGTATCCTCTTGTTGACGCCTTAGTTTGGACACTTTTATGGCCTTAGAACTGTAAATTTTAACCTAATAAATCCCCTTTATAAAAGCCAATCCATTTCTGGTATTTTGCATAATGGCAGCTTTAGCAAACCAGAATAATGTGATTCACATAGAGGTTGTGAGGAGAATGAATTACAAAGGGGCAAAAGAAGAACAGAAAGACCAGGAAATTACAGTAGTCCAGGAAAAAGATGATGGTGCCTTGTATGAGGGTAGAAATGGAGTGTGTGTTTATGGGGGGAGGCGGTATTTAGGAGATCGGGTCAACAGGAATTGGTGATGAGTAGCATGTGACAAATGAGCAATGAATGCCAGATTTTTTTTGTTTCGTTTTGCTTTGTTTTATTTTTGGTTTGAGCAACCAGGTGGGTAGTGGTGCCATTTATTGAGTTGGAGAAGACAAGGGGTTAAACAAGTTGAGAACCATCAGGACTCTGTTTTTAGACATACGAAGTTAGAGAGGCAAATGAAACCTGCAAATGAAGACGTCAAGGAGGTCTGGAATATGGAAGAGAAATTTATGATTTGTGAATTTACAACACTTAGGAGTATTTAAATCCATGACACTGCAGTCTTCTAGAGAGGCAGAATATGGAAAATAAGAGAAGTGTGACCAGGACCAAGCCCTTCACAGTACTCTACAGTTTACAGTTCAAGTTCAGGAGGAAGAGGGGCCAGCAAAAGAGAGTGAAGGGTTGCCAGTGAGGTAGGATGAAAACCAGTTCAAGGCACTGTCCTGGAAACCAACAACCAGGATCAAACTCCAGGGACCCCCATCCTCACAGGTCCATGCTGACCCTACCACTGAACACATGATCTGCATCAGATCAGGAATACCTGGTGGGACAAAAGAGTGCCAGTGAGAGAACCACCTAAAAATGGCCCTGTGCCAAACGAGGTGAGCACGTGCAACACAGCTCATAATTTGATAAACATTTATATTCTTATCTCTACCCTGGACCCTAAAATGTACTTATCCCAGGTATATAAATGATCATCCTATACTATTTCCTAAACTTCTTTTTATTATGTCTTTCACTTTGCTGCGTGTGTGTGTGTGTGTGTGTGTGTGTGTGTGTGTGTGTATGACCTTGCCATTTTCAGATTCCTTCATATCAATAGCATTGTGAGACTTCGATTATAAATGTAATGGGATCCCTGTAGGGGAGGGTAGATGATGGATATGGACTTGTGACCAGCTAATCTCTGGGAATTGTCCTTTCCACAGCTCTATCACCCACAGGCCCCTGCTGGGAGGAAGGGATGGAGACTGGCCAACTCCCCTCTCTCCAGCTTTGCACAAGTACACACATGCCCTCCCTAAGAAGATTTATCCCATTCTTTAGCTTTCCAGTGTGTAATCTAAACCACACAAAGAAGGTGGAGAGTAGGGGTGATGGGTCCGACATTGTGTCCCTCCTCTAACTGTCCAGTTCTTCAATGTGTCCTATATGGAAGTGCCTTTGGCCAGAAAACAGCACCCACATAAACTAGCCCCCTGCTTCCTGTTACGTCTTTCACCGCTGGGACATTTTTATTCCTTCCCTTCACCTCCCCCCATTATTTCTACTGGGGAGATGAAGGAAGGAAGCTTTGACTCCTGGGGGAGAGGGGAATTATAATGGGTGATTGGGTGGTTCCATAGATTACTTTGCAGTCAATTTTTTTTATTTTCATTTTGTTCCCCTTCCTCTACACACACGCACCAAAAAGTCTGTCAATTAAGAGCTAGTTAAAAAAATTGTCTTAAACTTTGAGGGCTAATATCCTGCCATTTGCACCCAGTGGTTCTACAAACTAGCGGTTGTCCCCCATGCACATTTGACAGCATAACTCTTGGAGCGAAAGAAGTTCCCCCCTTATAAATTAGTCTTGGGAAGAACCAAGAACCATGACCATTTTCCTCCTCCCAGGTTTTCCCTGTGGCCTGAGTGGATGGGGGAAGAACAATTCAAATATATAAGCTCCTATAGACAAGCATCGTTTATAATTGACTTCTTAGTCACAGCTTTTAATGATGATGACGATGTTGTCAACTACAAAGTGGTGATGGTGATGCTCCAGAATTCACTAGAGAAAAATCTAACAGCTTTCACTTGAGCAAAGCTGTATATTGAGAAAGGAATGCATTAGACATCTGTGCCACACAAATCAACAGCCTTAGGAAATGACTAACTGTGCCAAGAAATGAACCTATTAAGAGCTCCTTATCTTTCAGGGAGGATCCCAAGAGATCTTGTTAGTACCACAAGTTTATAGTCTGCTTCTTCAACCCATTCTACTGCTGTTTCAGGAACATGGGGGACCATACTTTCTAGCTCATTTGTAGTTGGTTTGAACTAGGCAACTAATTCTCATCTATGAGTTGTAAATAGAAGTGACACATGTCATTCTGGGTGAGAGCATTTCATTACCAACGTGAAAGCCTCCAGAGCTTTCGTTAGCCCAGCCACAATGTCCAGCATTGCTCAAGATAGTAGCTGCTCTGTTAAAAGTGAAGTGGGTTCCAGGATGAGTTGACATGGAGCAGGGCCCTCAACCAAAGCAATAAGAATATAGCATGAGTGAGAAGTAATTCTTTGTTGTTCTAATCCTCTGGTATTTTTGGAGTGCTACCACAGTAAAATTGAATCTATCCAAAATGACTCAGACATTAGTACTCATAAATAAGAAGCTGCTATAACCAAAAACCCAAAATTGTGGCATTGACTTTATGATCAAATGGTGGACAATGAAGAAACATTTTTTGAGGTTGTTTTAGGTTGTCCTAGTTTGCTAATGCTGGAGAATGCAAAACACCAGCGATGGATTGGCTTTTATAAAACGGGGGTTTATTTCGCTACACAATTACAGTCTTAAGGCCACAAAGTGTCCAGAAAACCTCTGTTAGCTGGGAAGGCAGCTGGCATCTGCTCCAAAGTTCCGGCCTCAAAACGGCTTTCTCCCAGGACGTTCCTTTCTAGCAAGCTTGCTTCTCTTCAAAACATCACTCCCAGCTGCACTCAGTTTTCTCCCCCCAAGTTAGCTCATTTATATAGCTCCACCGATCAAGGCCCACCCCAAATGGGCGGGGCCACGCCTCCATGGGAACATCTCATCAGAATCATCTCCCACAGCTGGGTGGGGCACATTCCAAGCAAATCCAACCAGCACCAAAACTTCTGCCCCACACAAGACCACAAAGATAATGGCATTTGGGGGACACAATACACTCAAACCGGCACATTCCACCCCCTGGAACCCAAAATGACATTATCTTTCCAAATACAAAATACATTCATTTCATCACAACATCACAAAAACTTAAATCATTTCAGTAACAAAAGTTAAGTACAAAATCCCATCAAACTCAATTTAGGCGTGGTCAGTCCTAAGGCATACTTTTCCTTTAGCTTTGAATCTGTGGATTTAGAACAAGTTATATGCTTCCAATATAAAAAGGAGGGACATTCATAGGATAAACATTCCCATTGCCATAAGGAGAAACAGTAAGGAAAACAGGGTTAACAGGACCAAAACAGTTCTTAAAACCCACAGGACAAACTCCATTAGATTTCAAAGTCTGAGAGTCATTAACAGAACAACGTTGCATCCTTGGGGCTTGAGAGAGCGGGAGTCTAACCCTTCCCAAGGGCCTTTTTGGCAGCTGTTTCCTCTCCAAATGCTTGGGTGAGTGCTCCAACATTTCCACACATTGGGGAGACCACCTTCTCGGCCCCACCCTCCTCAAACCTCGGGGCAGCTCCCGGATTCCCTTCCATCTCCGGGGCACACGCTCAACCCCTTCAGAACAGTGTGGTGGCAGCCAGGCTCTCCTCAATTCCCTGGAAATGTGCTCCACCCTCTTTGGGACCTGAGGTGGCAAAACTCTTCCAGAGCATCGAGGCGGAAAGCCCGCCCTCGACCACCAGGGCAAACTCACCCTTTCCATGCATGCGGGCTGCTCCGCTCTCCCAGCCCGAGACCTCCAGACTCCAGACCTCAACCTCCATGGCTCTGTCTTTGAAGAGATTTTTCCTTTAATTTTTTCCTTGTCTGTCTCCTCCAGTCCAGACTGGCAATGGCTCTGTCTATAAAGATCTCGCAAAAATTCTGTTCGCTTTGCATGAAGCATGCAGGGGTCAAAGCCATCAGACAATAGGACTTTTCACAAATCCTTTCTGCTTAACTCCTTTTCCAATCTTGGCTTGTACTGAAATGGCGGCTGGGTTCCATGTTTGGTTACATCCTCATGTTGGGCTGTAGCTTCTGGGATTCCACCCCCTGGAAGCCTGTAATTTTCCAAGCCATCAACTTCTGGTTTCTTTGAACCCAAGAGTTCAGTTCTAAGTTTATCTCTCTCTGCTCGCATTTTACTATAAGCTGCAAGGAGAAGCCAGGATACGTCCTCCACACATAGTCTGGAGATCTCCTCAGCTAAGTATTCCAGGTTGTTGCTTCCAGATTCTTCCTTCCATCTCACACCAGGACTCAATTTTGCCAAATTCTGTGCCACTTTAAAACAAGAATCACCTTTCTTCCAGTTTGCAACAACACATTCATCATTTCTGCTCAAGTCCTCATCAGAAGTATCTTTAGAGTCCATATTTCCACAGTCTCTTTAAAGCAGTTTTGGCCTTTTCTATCAAGCTCCTCACAACTCTTCCAGAAACTCCCCCTTATCCATTTAAAAAGCCATTCCAACATGTTTGGTATTTGCAAACTCAGCAGCAAAAGCACCCCACTTCTCTGGTACCAAAATCTGTCCTAGTTTGCTAATGCTGGAGAATGCAAAACACCAGCGATGGATTGGCTTTTATAAAACGGGGGTTTATTTCACTACACAATTACAGTCTTAAGGCCACAAAGCATCCAGAAAACCTCTGTTAGCTGGGAAGGCAGCTGGCATCTGCTCCAAAGTTCCGGCCTCAAAACGGCTTTCTCCCAGGACGTTCCTTTCTA
Organism: Choloepus didactylus; assembly: GCF_015220235.1. NCBI lineage: Eukaryota > Metazoa > Chordata > Mammalia > Pilosa > Megalonychidae > Choloepus > Choloepus didactylus. Next base: position 127,504,983 of record NC_051314.1, read on the forward strand.
GCAAGCTTGCTTCTCTTCAAAACATCACTCCCAGCTGCACTCAGTTTTCTCCCCCCAAGTTAGCTCATTTATATAGCTCCACCGATCAAGGCCCACCCCAAATGGGCGGGGCCACACCTCCATGGGAACATCTCATCAGAATCATCTCCCACAGCTGGGTGGGGCACATTCCAAGAAAATCCAACCAGCACCAAAACTTCTGCCCCACACAAGACCACAAAGATAATGGCATTTGGGGGACACAATACACTCAAACCGGCACATAGGTGATCCATATTATGAGTGGGAAAATCTTTGAATTTCTTTGAAAATCTGCTACCTGTGATAACTTAGAAAGCAGATAATGTACCAAAAAACTAGTGTATCTAGAGAAAGAGGCTTGAAAACAGATTGTTAACATATTGACTACTGTTGGCTGCATCTGACAATATAGTAAAACATATTGACAAGCTCAGAAGAAGAAGTTGGCCAGTTAGTGGACCAAGATGAAATGGAAAAGAAACAGTTCAGAAATCCAGAGATTTTTAGGGTTGGCAGAGGCAAATGCTTCTGATTGCCAATAAGAAATAAACAAAACTTAGATGGCCTCTGTGCAAGAAAGGCTGATTAGTACTTAGGCTTGCTTCATGGAACAAATCAAGCATAGGGTGGTCAGGCCCATTGCTAATCCTCTGAATGGAATAGGGGGTTTTAGGGCAAAATCTAATTAAAGTTGTGGCTTCCAGAAGACTCATTTGAATAAGACAAAGTATCTTGAGAAAAAAATAGACTAGGTATGTAACCTCCCACCGAAAACCTAATAGACTCAAATTACCCACTGTTAGGTTCATCTTGAGAAGAACCATAAGTGTGGTTATTGGCTATTGGCTCACAGAGCTGATTGGCACAGGTAGGAAAAAGTCTAAGAAGCTTTTAAGACACCCATACTGCCAAAGGAGCTAGGATCTGGACTAAATGATTTATGACTGCTCCAGATTTAAAGTAATCTTTAGGCTTTAGGCTGAGAAAGCTAGTCCCCCAGGAGGAGGTCATCCGTGGTGCTCACCTCCAGTGACCAAGGAGGATAACAAGGAAAGAAGAACCTCCCAAAGGGAGAAGCCAAGAGCCAGAGAACAGTGGACTGGGCACCTCTCCCAGGCAGCCAAAAAAAAGGGCCTAATTCTGCTCTGCAGGATTTCAGAATTGCCGTGGACCAGTGACTGCTCTGCTTCTTCCATCTTTCCCCTTTTGAAATGAGAATGATTATCACAGTTGTCCTATTCCTAATCAACTACTGTATACTGTGTTGGAGGGACAGATAACTTGTCTTTCCAGTTCCTAAGTCTCTGAATCAAGAGGAACCATAACCAGAACTGATGTAGAGATAGAACTTGTCATCCCCCCAAGCTAAAGACTACACATACCACCAAAGATGCTAGGATTTCAGCTTGATGCTAAGATTGGATGGGACTTTTAGACTGTTTCCCTTAGGAATTAAGTGTTTTGCCTGTAGGAGCCAAACAGTTGGTGTTCAGAAGGACAGACAATGGTAGCCATTGCTGTTATTTACCAAATATTTACCAAATATCCAGCTTTTCATTTTCTGGGCACATAGTAGGATTGCATACTTCCTGGTCCATGTGTGGTGGGATGTGGTCATGCGAGAACTTCTTGCTAATGAATTGTGATGTGTCATATCTGGCCCAAAGCACTGAATTGTCAGAGCTCTTTTTCTTTGCCATAATGATCTGTAGCACTTGAGAAGGTGGCTACTCTATCAGCCTATGACCCTGGGTAAAAAGCAGAGCAGAGTCCCCAAAACACCAGTTCTAGATGTGTAGTCTGAGCAATAAATAATCCCTTGTTATAACCCATTAAAATTGTGGTTTGTTTGTTACTACAGCATAACCTAACGGCTCCTTACTGATATATCTACTTGCTTTCCTGATTGGAAGATATTTATAACACAGAGGTCATCGATGTTTTATTTCCTATTATTACAAGAAGAAAAATGAACATGGATCATGAAATTCATTCCAAAAGCTTAACTTTGGCCAAGTTTTTTGTTGTTATTGTGGTTTACTTCTCCCTTAACATACCTTTCTGTAGAGATCTTTCTGTGTATCTATATTAAACTGGTCTGGCTTTCTGCTCTTCTTTGTCCATTTTCTGATCTCTGTACTCCTGAGGTAACAGCAATATGCTTTCTAATCCCGGTCTCCTATCTGACATCTCCAGGGGGACCATGGACAGATGCTAAGTCTTTATGATAAAGACTTGTTTATTAATCCTTGAATAAATATTTACTGAAGATAATAACAGCTAATTATAAGCATTGAGTGGATGCTTGCTGTGTTCTAAGCACTTTTCTAAGTGCTATAGAGTAGAAGCTTTTCCTATCTTCCTTATATAAACAAGAAAACTGAAGCACAGACGAGCTAAATCATGTCCTGGAGTCACTAGGCTGGTGCATTCTGGAGTAAACTTCAAATGCAAGCAGTCTTGACTATGGAGAGAACAGTGTTTTTCATCTTCCAAGATGTACCCTCCGCAATTCTAGCTTTGCATCATGTTGCCAGGTATTTACATACCCACTCACACACACACACAAACACATGCACAAATTCTCAACTTCAATGAGTTTGGGAATCTACATGCTTTAACTGTCTCATGGTAGTTCACAATGGACATTAGCATATTAAAAGCTCTGATACATTCCTTAATATCATTTAACCCAATGTTTACCAATGGGATTTGACCATAGAACCCGGTTTTCCACCAAACCTTACATCTTGAGAGACTTGTGTACTGTAGAACATAATTTGAGAAAATGGGATCATGGGACGGTGAACATCATCTTACTCAACTGAATTCATTTGCTGTTGCTGGATTAGTAGTTTAGAGCAAGGCAATGTCTTTCCTATGCTCTTGTAGCTATGTTATAGTGAAGAAAACATTTGGAATCCAAATCTCTCATTTCCCTGTTCAGCTGGATTTCTCTATCCCATGGGTTACAAACATCTAATTCTTCCCTGTTGAAGTGGCAGGTCAGAAAGGAGCCAAGTTTCTCATAGATTCCAAGCAATGTGAAGACAAGGACCCTGCCTATCATGTCTATTTCCCCTGACCTAACACAACATCCTGTACATAACAGGTGCTCAATAAATGTTGGCTGATGAGCAATAATGAGGAATAGAAGGAGGATAAAGTCACCAAAGAGAGGAGGAGAAATGCAGACAGAGCAATGGTTACAAAGCTTGTGGATGTTCCACAAGGTCCAAAAGGATCTCTCTTCACCTAAGATAACACCATCCTCCTCTCCTACTTGCCCTAAACTCCTATCACCAGGGTGTGATGGAGTAAAAGCAAATTCTGTATGTGTGAATGTGTGTGTGAGAGAGTGAGTGTGTGTGTATGTGTTTAGGAAGGGAGGTTTGAGGTAGTAGAAGCAAGGAAAGGAGGCAAGCGCTGGACACAGAAAGCCACATCTAATTGCAGGTATTGTCCCAAATAGCAGGCGTGATGGGAAGGGGTATCAAAATTCAATACAGTAATGGTAATTACAAAAGAGCCATTACTTTTGAGTTGTGTTCTAGAAAGATGGAGAATATTTTCCTGCCTCCTTCCACCATTGATGGAGGAGGAAAGTGTATGTTCTTTGAATATGATCCCGATGGGATTGATCAGGAAACTTTGACAGTTAAAGAAACTGTCGTTTAGAAGCTTATGTCTATTGTTTATTTTGCTAAATGTGGAGTCTATGGAGTAGAAAGTTCTTTTAGATCTGAAAACAAATAAAAGGACTTTATGGTTAAGAATGATGAAGACTGAGATACAGTTTGTGACAGAGGGCTTAAGACAAAAGAAGCTAAATTGCTTTGCATCAAGTAAAATGATTTTCAGTTTTCCCCCAGGGTCAGGAATTTGGAGAAGCCCATAGTTGTGGAAGAGAAGAGATTAGAGAAGGCACTCAGCTGAGTAAGGACAGATCCCAGAAACAGAGTGGGAAGAGAAGTTCTCAACGATGTTACCTGTAAGGAAATGTTTCTATTGGAGTGTGCAGGTTGGAACAGTGATAACTATTGTCCACTTTTTGTTTCTTTCCTACTCTGGGCTCGATTTTCCTTCGAGCCTTGGGGAATGAAAGGAAGCTGCTTCCAGAGAAGGGGAGAGGGGAGTTAGGGAGGACCCTGACAAAAACAAGAGACTCCACTGGGATCGTCACTCACCTTTCCCCTTGGATGCAAACACGGGGCAAGGAGGCGAGCCTGAGGCAGGCCAGTTGCCTATTTCCATCCAAAGCATTTTTGTTACCCCTATAAGGACACTCCAGGCAAAGAGTCACTGCTCTCTTGCCGAGTCTAAGCTGTATGTAGTTGGGCCTCTAAAATGCTGTCTCCCTTCCCGAGGAGCCAAGGGTGTGATTTTAATGTTCTGGTTCTCCTGCTTTACTGATGTAATGAAATAGCTGGGGCTAAATAATGCAAAACTCCTGATCCACTGACGGTAACTCTCTTTTTTTAACTACAGCCTCTAATTCACTCAAAGGAACAAATTATGTTTTATGGCCTTTTATAAAATATTCATACCCTCCCCCAGTGCTCTCGGCGGTGCAGGAAGCCTGGAAATGGCCTGGTGGAAGGAGGATCTCATTTCCTCCCAGACACAGTCCACGGAGGCCAGCCAGGCTCCCAACGACCCAGAGGGGTGATGTTGCTGGCCCGGGGCTGGGCTTAAGGGTGCCGGTGTCCTGGTCCTAATTCCCTTTGACCTTCAGGACATTGAGAGATGGGGGGCCAGGGAAGGTGCCAGGGAGGGGAGGGCAGGAGAGTTGTGTTGTACTTCTTCTTTGGAGGCCTTTCATTTGGTCCCTTCCTCTGTACCAGAGAGACACCTTTGCCCAAGCACCCTCCACAGCACATCCTTCTCTGCATCCTCTTCACTGACATCCGTGTGCTGTTTTCAGCCACATCTGGGTCCTGGACAAGAGCTTGGAGGACAGAGGCCACAGAAGAGGAGGATGAGTTCGCGGAGGGCAGTGGGGAAGAGCTGCGGGGGAGAGGAGGGCCAGTGGCCATTGTCTGGGGAGAAGGGAGATTCTCAAATGGGCATCCATTTCCTCCCCACTTACATTTGCCATCCAACAAACAAGGCCTGCATGAACATAACATTAATTAACCTTTCTTTTTTGTGTATGGGGTCTTACAACTTACGAAGGACATTCACATCTAGAGCATTGAACACTGAAGTTCGATTCCGGAAGCCTGACTTCCAGGCCTGGCTCAGCCACCAATTAACCCTATGTCACCTCACTTCCCTGGGCCTCGGTTTCCCCATCTACACCATGAAGAGTTTGAACGAGAGGACTCTGGAGTCTAATGTGAATTCTAATCCTAGTTCTATAGCCCTCAACTTCTGCATATGTGCCCCTAATTCTAGGCTATACCAGTGCAAAGGGTTTGGGACATCTGTCCACTGATTGGTAGAAAGGCCATATTTGTCCAAAAAGCAACAGAAGCAGTGATTCTCTGATTGGAGCTTCTTCCCCCAATTCCTATCTGGCCTTATCTGGTGACATCAGGTATCACCAACCAGGCCCTTCCTGCTGGGTGAGGAGTGGGTTTTATGCAGCCTGATGCCCAGCCCAAGTCTCCCAGCAGAGCCCAGGGCCTGATTCTTGGAAGCCCCCTGTGCTTGGCTTTTCTTTCCATCTACATTCTGTAGAATGGATGGGGGTAGGGGCACAGGGAAGGGGACACAGAGGAGTACATATGTTACCAGCTACATTATATACAGCTGCAGACACATAGACAGTGGATTGGAACACACTATAGCCCAGATGCCATATCCCCTCATCTCCCCTCATTCTGGAACAAATATCCCTGTACACTTTATATTGGAAAGTGCCATTTCTAAGGATAAGATGAAAAATGGCAGAAGCTAAAGGATCTTATATTAACAGCTAAAATAGAGAGAGGTGAAAATTACAGTAGAGGACATTTTCACCTGATTTGCCATCTAAAAATCTCATAGTGCTCTGTGTCTCCCGTTTATTCCCAAAACCTATTCATCTGAAAAGCCCATTTTAATACAGGCAGTTTATATTATCCTCAGCAATGGGGTGGCTAAGAATCTGGGAGCCCTGAGCTCCTCAACCTTTATTAGCTGCAAAATGAATAGAATTCCACATCCATGTCAGGGGCTACCTGAGCAATTTTTATGCCTGTATAGAGTCATAAAGCAGGCCCCTGGAGAGAGCTACCTCCCTGACTCTCACTTGTTTTTATTGCCTCTTGTCTTTTGCCCATGCAGACTGGAGACTTGAGAGTTGTTCATTCATTCATTCATTCAGCAAACATTTAGGGAGCATCTTCTGTTTACCCGGTACGTGTGAGGTACTAGGTATGTGGGAGACAGCCCCTGCCCCCAGCCGCTGAGGTCATTGCGCTGAGGCCCCAGACATCACAGAGCAGATGGCCAACATCCCTACCACAACTTGTCTGAATTCCTGAACCATACAATTGTGAAATTTCATAATAACAAGTTGTTTTAAACCACTGGGTGGTGGATACCTTGTCACACAATGATAGATAACTGGAGCTCTCAGAGAAGTCAAAATTTGCAGAAAGTCACTCAGCTAATAAGTTACGGGGTGGAGACTCAAACCCAGTTGAGCCGCTGCAATGAGCTGAGCTGCCTCCTGGGTACTGAGTAAGCTATTAGAGCTCAGGGAGGCCTAGAGCTCAACCCACCCGTCTGCTTTCATGAATGCAGAATGAACCCTCTGCTGCTTCCTTTTCACCCACACACGCATTTTCACACACATGCACACACACATACACGTGCACATAGCATGCCTGGATCTTGTATTGCACTATCACCTCACCAGAAGTGAGTTCTTGCAGGAAAAGAAGATGCATGCAGCCTCTTAATTAGGGAGGAAGCATAAGCTTAGCTAATCAAAAAGTCAGCAGACCTGTGGAATGCCAGATCTGGCTGATGAAGGCCATGTTCTAGCCATGCTCGGCAGCACAGAGAAACCAGACATAAGGTTCCAATTTGAATTCCGTTTCCATGAAAAAAAAATCCAAGCTGATCTTTTCCCAAGCCAGGAAGGGGCCCTGCTTGAGGGAAGTGCCCCAAACTAGAAAGATACTCAGTCCTCATCAGACAGTTCTTGCTCCCTTGTCAAAAATAGGGAGACCAAGAATGAAGATGTGGGGTGCAAGTAAGAGGGCTCACCCAATGTTGTCTAGAAATTCTGCAGCTGGGATTCCCAATTCTGTGAGCCCAGGAATTGGCAAAGGAAAGGAAAAGCCATATTTGAGACATAGGAAAGGGAAGTTACAATTTTTGGCACTGTCCGTCTGCATGTCCAGATTCCATGTCCCACAGTTGCTTTGGGAAAACTCACACCATGTGGTCTTCCTGGGTTTTCTGAGAGCCATGGACAAATTAGGAGGGAGCAACTGGGCCTTGTGCCCCAAAGTTGTAAAAGGGAACATAGAGAGAAACCATGGGTAATTTACAGGGTCAGGAAAATGTCTTATTCACCCTTGCACCCCCTGTACCTAAGACAGTGCCAGGCAGATAGTAGACACTCAATGTTTGCTAGTGAAGGAAGGAATGCCCTCCATACACTGGCTTGATGTTAAGCTTCTAAAATATTTCAGGATGTGACAAGTTTGCTCCCTATCCAGAAATATGTCCATGACTATCTTAAGAAAGATGAACATGCTAGAAGGGTGGGGCTCCTTTGCCCACTGTAGAGCTCAAGCTGTTGAGAGAGAATGTGAAAAGAGCACAGGTCATGGCCCCAGATGCCACTTACCAGCTGTGTGACCCTGGGCATGTTGCTTAACCTCTCTGAGTCTCGGTGTTCTCACCTTTAAAATAAAGCTGGAAGTCCTCATCTCCCCAAATTAATATGAAAATATTAAGAACACTTTACATAAAGGAGATACCTAAAACCTGTTAATTCTCTTCCCTTCCCCTTGGGTTGCCTCGGCCCCAGGGATAAAACTTTGCAGTAAAAATCTATAAACCTAGTTCTCTCCACGTTCTTTCTTTTCCTTTCCACTTCCTTGCCCTTGCAAACTGGCATGCCCAACAGACATACTTTGGGATGTGGGGCTAGACTGGAGTACATTTGAAGAACTGATGAGAAAGAGATTCAAAGAGGCTTTGAGAAAGATTAGCAAAGGCTCTGAGATTGGGTATCCAGGATTTAAATCCCACCTCCTCCACTGAGGCAATTTACTTACCTAATAGGAGCTTCTAATGTCTCCACTAAAACGGGGAACATAATAGTATCTTCCTCGGGTTGCCACAGGGCTGCTGCATTATGAGTGAATGGGTCACCCCCTGAGTGAGGCTGAAATTGAACCAACATGTCATACACTTCACCATTGCATCCTGATGCACACTGCTCAATGCCAGAGGAAGGAGTGCCTCTCTCTAATTTGCACAAAGACACTCTGTGGGCTAACGTTGGCTCTGGGCTCTTAGAGGATTAAATGAGATAGAAGGAGACATCATCATGATAGGAGGAAGCATTCAACATATACCCAAATCTGATTGCTTCCTCTCATTACCTTTCCAACTGCTCTAGAAGTCTCTTGATTGGTCTCCACCACAGTATGCTAGAACTGCCACGTACTTACTGGCTTGAAAAACCTATTGCTAAATTTTCTGGAATTTTATAGGTCGGTTGTTAAACCGTTAGCAGTTTGAAATTGGCCTCGTTAGGAGCATTTACTCCACAGAAATTGGCAACCGTTGCAAACCAGGCCCTTTTTTCCTCCCCAGAGAGCTGGTTTGACAGCATCCACTGACTGACCCACCTGCAGATTCTCCACCCAGCAACCAGAGTGATTATTTTAAAAATGCAAATCCACATGTATTGTTCTCCTGCTTCAAAGCCTCCAACAGCTTCCCATCACACTAGGTATAAAATCCAAACCCCCAACCTTGGCCCATATCACTCTGCATATTGTGGCCTGTGCCTTCCTCCTGGACCTCGTTCCCTAACACTCCTTCTCCCTCACTCAGCCTCAGCAGCACTGACTTTCATTCAGGACACTGGAAGCTCTTGGTAGTTTCAGGACCTTTACACTTGCTGTCCCTGCAGCCTGGAACATATACCCCCCAAAATGTTTGCCTGACCTGCTCCCTCACCCCTTCTTGTCTCCTCTCTTTGGAGAGGCCCTCCCTGACCACTCAGTCCGAATAGCCTGCCCTCCCCCATCCTTTGCTGCTGCTTTATTCTTTCTCGTAGCACACATCACCACCTGATATAATAGATACTTATTTTTTATTGTAGCACTTTTATTGATATGTAATTCACATGCCGTGAATTCACCACTTAAAGGGTACAATTCAATATATTTTAGTATCTTGCACAACAGAGTTGTGCAACTATCACCACCATAGATTTTAGAACATTTTCATCCCCTTCCAAAGAAGTTCTACACACTTTGTATTAAATCTAAATCTTGACGTCCATTTCCAGACAGGATGGAGTAATATCTCCCGGCTTTACTTTTCAATGTGAAACAACTAAAAAACCACACAAAAATATAGGAAATATGTGTTACAATGTTAAAATTGATGGGTCTGGGTACTGGGGCAGGTTAAGTATGTTGTTCTCTATATGGGTTCTGTACTGTTTTTGCAAGGGTCCTGTAAGTTTGAAAGAATGTTAAAATAAAAGTTTTAAATAAAAATATATTAAAAAAAAGAAGTTCTACATCTTTTAACCATCACCCTCCAATCTCGCATCTCTCCCAACCCTAAGCCACTCGCCACTAATCTACTTTCTATCTTTACAGATTTTCCTATTTAAACATTCATATAAATGGAATCATATAATATGTGGTCTTTTGTGACTGGCTTCTTTCACTTAGCATAATGCTTCCAGTTGTTGCACATAGTATTCATGCTTATTTATGGGTGGATAATATTCCATTGCACAAGTGTACCACGTTTTGTGTATCTGTGCATCAATTGATAGGTATTTGGTTTATTTCCACTTTTTGGTTATCATAAATAATGCTGCTATGAACATTCGTGTGCAGGTTTTTGTATGCATATATGTTTTCATTTCTCTTGGGTGGATACCTAGAAGTGGAATTGCTGAGTAAAATGTTAACTATGTGTAACTTTTTGAGGAAATGCAAGACTGTTTTCCAAAGTGGCCTCACCATTTGAAATCCCCGCCAGCAATGTATGAGGATTCCAATTTCTCCACATCTTACCCAACACTTGTTACTGTCCACTTTTTTTTACTACAGCCATCCTAGTAGGTGTAAAGTGGTATTTCATTGTGGTTTTGATTTATGTGCATTTCCTAATGACCAATGAGCATCTCTTCGTGTTCTTATTGGTCATTTGTAGATCTTCCTTGGAGAAGTATCTATTCAGATCCTTTACTTATTTTATAATTGGATTTTTTGTCATTTTATTATCAAGTTGTAAGAGTTCATATATATTCTAGATCTAATGCCTTATCAGATATATAATTTGCAAATATTTTCTCCCATTCTGTGGGTTGTGTTCACTTTCTGGATCATGTTCTTTGAAACACAGAAGTTGTTACTTTTGATGGAGCCCAATTTATCCATATTTTCTATTGTTGCTTGTGCTTTTGGTGCCATATCTAGGAATTCATTGCCAAATCTAACTCACAAAGATTTATGCATATGCTTTCTTCTAAGAGTTTTATAGTCTTGACTCTTACCTTTGTCGTTAATCCATTTTGAGTTAACTTTTGTAAATGGTGTGAGATAAGAGTCCATCCTTATTCTTTTACATGTGGTTATCCAGTTGTCCCAGCATATATATTTATTTTTTAAAAAAACTTTTCTGTTTTCCCCCTTAGATGATAAGCTCCATGAGGGCATGGGTTCTTTTCTCTTTTGTTAACTGATGTATCTATCCCCAGCTCCTAAAACATTGCCTGGCACATAGTGCACTTTCAAATCTTTGTCAAATAAATGAATAGTAATTAAATAAATATATGTGATTTATTATCACTGCCTTATTTTATATTTGCAACCCCCATGGGCTTCAGTCTGTGTAGCTCAAATTTCCAAGGAGTAAACAGTCTCCTGCACCTGGAGTTTGGTTCTTCCTGATTATAACCAGGTTATAACCCTGATTCTAGTCTACACTTGCTGTCTCAGCTTCCATGAGCTTCCTCTCCCTTTCTCTGACCCCTCTCCACTTCCTCTTCTCTTTCCAGAACTTCCCTCCACCCTGAGCCATTCTAGCCTCCGACCTCCAGGGGTCGCTCATGCTGCTCAGTGGAACAGTCACCCACCTAATATTTGTCTAGATTCTTGCCATTCACAAGGTGCTCTCGATTTTAACTTAGGGATCCCCAGGAGACCCTGTAAGGCAAACCAAGCACTTATTATTATGTCTGTTTTTAAAATAAGGACCTGAGTCCTGAAAGGCTTGCTTGAGCTGCCTGCAGGTCCCACAGCTTGTTAGTGGTGACCCTAAGCTAGGACCCAGATCTTCTGACCCCAAAGACCTCCAGATTTTTATTTGCCCAAGGAAAACAGTATCATTCTGTCTGGAATGCCTCCCCAAATTTCCAGTCAGTCATCTCTTTGGTCAAAGGAAGCCTTTTTGCAGTATCAGTTCATTTTTGTCAAATGATTGCTATGTGCCAGACACTGTGCTAACTGTTTTATATACATAATTCTTTTAATCCTCACTTCTTTCTGATGCTCGGAGAGGTTAACAAACTTCCCAAAGGTCATCCTTTCAGCAAACCGTAGAGCTGGAATTCAAGCTCAGTTTGTTAACAGCCTGCATTGCAACCACCTCTCCTAAGGAGAGCCACCACAAGGAGATGCAAAACCAGCCAAAGATAGAGTTCTTCACGCCATCAGTGAAGGAGCTCGGCATTGGTCTCTCCTTTCTGAAATGGGGACCCTGCGGGACTCTATACTGGACCCCTGAGTCCTGGACTCTCTGCCCTCTTCCTCCTGGCTCCTTATCCCACCTATTTCCCCTGGGTTTTCCTCTAGCACCTAAGCCAAGCCTCAGCCTCCCCTTCCTCTCCTCCAACCCCCACCCCCATCCCATGACCAGGCCTCATTCTGAACCAGAGGAAAAACCTACAGCCCTCCCTGTCCCAAGGAGAGCAAGAATAGCTCATGGCTATATAAAAGCTTTGAGCCCTGAGATACAGTCATTATTTCACTTTAACATGTCATGTCCCTTCTTTCAAATGACCCCCAGTCACCACCCTCTGCAGCTGGCCCCGCAGTCCTCAGGCAAACGGCAGTGGTCCTCTTCCGACAACTGGTTCTTGGACATCTTCAGAGAGGGACTTGCCTTCTGCACCACCATTACAGCCCCTCCCCTCCAGCCCCCAGTCCTCCAACAATTGCGTGCTTAATGGAGATGCACCTGTCCCCTGGGATAGCTCTAAAAGCTACAGAACTCATTTAATAATTTCTTCCTGGTGTTTGTTCTGAGGTAAGGCCTGAAGTGATGAAAGGGAGAGGAAATAATCTCCTTTTTATGTCCTTAAAAAACATAAATACTTGTTCTAATAAAATCATCAACCCTGAAACACGCATTTTTCCATTCCTATGTATGATCCCATCACTTAGGTGTAGGTAGAAAACAGGGAACTCGAAGTGGCTTGGGAAGACAAAAAGGCCCTAACGTTTGGGGTAGACAGAGTCTTAGCTGATTACAAAATATTGACATTAGCACTCTCTCTACTCTCTGTTCAAGATATTTGCATACTCAATTGCACAAGCATTGGAATTAGTCTGGACCTTTCTCTCAGGCCAATTCCATTCAATTCTACTTTAGATGAACTATGTTGCCTTATTTTTTTTTCCTCTAAATTGTCTTGTCTGATTGAATCCAACCTCCCCCACCTTTCTGACTTCTGCCTTCGCACCCACTCTAATCCCTGCTGAGATATATTAGTGAGTGTGTCAGTTGGGGCTAGTGGGGCAAGGGAGATGCAATTAGTTGGAAAAGAGCAAAGGAAAATGAGGAAGGCCGAGGACACTGGCAGAGCCTGGAGGCAGCGTTTCCTCCGTCAGACGAGAATTTTCCTAGGGGTGCCAAGGGCTAATGGACTATTTCTCATAAAGTAATTTTTACTAACACTAATGGACTATTTCTTACTGAACGTTTTTTCCTGGTTCGCTCTAAAAGAAAGCATGAAGGAAGACTGCTATCACAACTTCAATTTACATTTCCATCCTGAAGCATTTGTTGTTCTCTGAGGCACTCTTTGCCAGGCAAAAATCACAACTGGAAAAAAACACACTGAACATTAGGCACTGCCGTAAGCACTACCACTTACTTATTAATGTAATTCCGGAAATAACTCTATCCTTATAATTTGATCTTTGGATAGACTGACACACAGCTAGACTACATTTCCCAGCTTCCCTTGCAATGAGGTGCAGCCATGTAACTGAGTTCTGCCCAGTAGAATTTGGGCAAACGGGGCATAGGTCATTTCCCAGCTGGGCCCATAAAACCACATGACCCTTAACACTCTTTCCCCACCGTCTGGCTGTAGGGAAAGACTCTGTGGTCTGCAGAGGGAAGGGTGAGGGGAGGGAAGACACATGACAGAGAGATCCTGAGTCCCCGTGTCACAGTTTGGAGGAGAGCTATGCATACCACCACGATGAACTGTTGTATGAGCAAGACATAAACTCTGATTGTGTTAAACCACTAAGCTTTTGGTTATAGCAGTTAGTCTACCCTGACTCCATATTATGAAATTGAGATTCAAAGAATTTATGTTACTTCCCCAAGGTCAGATGGCTGTTAAATGGCAGAGCTGAGCTTCACAACCAGTTCTTCTAACTAAATTCACTGCTTTTGCCACCCTACCACAGCTGCTTCATAATTACTTCTGCTTCTGCTTTCACAGAAGCAAAAAATCTGCTGAGACAAGCAATTGTTGCATACCAATGCATTTGCAAGGCATTGATGTTGTCCTAATTAGGGCCTTAATGAAGATGGGGAAAAGAGATGGGAAGCAGGGATGTAATCAAGGCTAGGTCCTGGGCATAATAGGGGAAGAGATGCTACAAAACTCTCTTGGAGGATCTCAAAGCAACCTTAGCCAACAGGGGCAATGAAAGGCTAGGGAAGTTGGCACCAGGGGTAGAAAATGACTATACTTAGAAAAAAGTAGGAAAAGGTAGACCAGACATGGCCCCTGGAAGGAAGGAAGCCATAAACATGCAAAGAAGAATCCTTGGAACATCATTATGCACAGCCAGCATGTCAGCCCACCATCACTCCTCCATGTGAAACCCTTCAGTTGCTCCCCAGCAGCTATAGCATCAGTTTTACTCCGTTTCACACAAGGTCCACCATGATCTTCCCATTCTTCTTCGTCCAGACTCAACTCTCTTCCTTAAGGAGGGAACAGGAAGGGTATAGGGAAAGTACCTTATAATTTTGGACTATCTTAGCTCCTGGGCTGCCCAGGGCTTTGCACGTGCTATTCCCTCTGCACGACCTCCCATTCCTAGTCCCAGCCCCCATGAAGCTCAGCTCAGCACCGTCTCTTTCTTCAGCTGGGATTTGATGCTCCTCCTCGGCACTCCCACAACTGCCTCGGCACCCCTACATTGAGTGCTTATCAGACTGCATTGCATTTATTCATGCTTGCCTCCTACCAGACTGTGTATTGTTCATCTTTAACTTCCCAGCACCTAGCATAGCTCATGGAGCATGTGTGTACATCGATGGCTCAATAGACAGCATCCTGAAGAAAAATGTGTTCACACTATAATTGGCAGAATAATGGTCCCCCAAAGCTGTGCACATTCTAATCCCTGAAACCTGTGAGTATCTTATGTCACATGGCAAGATAGAATTAAGATTGCTGATCCAATAACAGTAGATAAGGAGATTATCCTGGATTATCTGAGTGAGCCCAAGGTAATCACATTGGTCCTTCATAGATGAGAAGGAGGAGGCAAAAGAGTTGGTGCCAGAGTGATGCAATGTGAGAAAGATTTGAACAGTCATTTCTGGGTTTGAAGATGGAAGGGGGCCACTAACAAGGAAAGTGGGCAGTTTCTAGAAGCTAGAAAAGACCCCAAAATGGATTCTAGAGACTTCAGAAGGAACTCAGCCCTGTGACACCTTGATTTTAGCCTGGTGAGACCCATTTCAGACTTCTGACCTCCAGCACTGTAAGATAATAAATTTATGTTGCTTTAAGCCACTAAGTTTCCAGTAATTTGTTGCACCAGCAATAGGAAATGAATAGAGGTACTTTGAAACTGCATGCAAAGAAGTTCCAAATATAAAACTGTTATTCATCTGCATTAATTAAGCACCTTCTATGTGCAAAGCATTACCCTAGGACCTAGAGGGATAAAGAGCTGAATCAGAACAAATCTTAACTTTAAAGTCTATGCTTCCAGGGATTGGGGGATTTTTTTTTTTTTTTGGCTTTAAAACTAGCTTATTTCAACCTTTACAAACATATGAGTCTCTGCATATTATGCAAGGCACCACAATTAAATAAAATCTATATTAGAATATATTCATCTTTTAAAAAAAGGAATATATTCATCTTAGACATGATTCAAGATAAAGTTGATTTGCAAAGCAAATAGGTATTGTGCAGGCAGTATTGGCACATGTGCATTAGACAGTTATCCAAAATTAGCATATCCAGGAGAAGTATCGTGCCTCATAGTTTCTTTATCTATATAATAAATGCCAAAAGTACTTCCCTAAAGGACAAAGACTTTACCTTGGTAGTCTTGCTACCAATAACAGAATATGATTATGAAACATATTCAGTGTGGTTTTATTAAAAAAAAAATGTGTTTCACTTAAAAGCTTCATAATATCAAAGACACTAGATAAAGCATTGAAAGAGGGAGGAGGTAAAAGTAGAAAGGAAATAGAACCCGCAATGGTAGCTGAGCAGGTCTCCCTGCCAAACACAAACATGGGGAAACTTACTAACAGGGGCCTCTTGGCTTCCTTCAGAAAGGGGCTTTGGAAGGCAACTGTCCAACATGGGCTCTGGATCAGGCTGCCCATGGAAGCTGGAGCTGCCTGCATGTGGAAAATCAGGCCCTGTGGTGGCAAATCTCCATTGGAGAAGGGAAGGAGAATGATAGGATGCTAAAGCCGGACATCACTCTTGTCCAGTCCCTTCATCTTGCAGATGAAATGATCGAGGCTCAGAAAGATCAAAGCACCTTCACTTTGCAGCCTTCTCTGACCCCTGCCAGGCTCATTTATTCCTCCTCCCACAGCACTTGATTCAGGTCCTTTGCAAGCAGTCCCTACTAGTGGCTGCCTAACCCCGTTATACTGTCTATCTCCCGACGGCAGGGGCTAAATTTTAGCTATTTTTTTTTTCTTTTCTCTTACAGCGTCTAATACATGGTAATGGAAAAATAAATGTTTGTTGAATGTACCAATATATGATCCTGTCAGGGGAAGTCCGTCAAGCAGAGACTGCTCAAGTCCTGTTAACCAGAGAAAAAGGGGGAGATTAGTAGCAAATTTTTCTTCAATACAATATTTCTTGCTTTTATAGTAAAAAAGAAAGTGGTGTTTTAGCAAAAGCAATTTGAATCCATGTTTCTTGTTTATTTCAACCCTATTTTTCTCTTCTGCTACAGTCTTGGAAAACTGAGTTGCTTTTACTTTTGCCAGTTGTGTGGGCTCCGTCTCTAAGAGCCTCAGTGTCCCCAGCTGGACGGTGGGGATAGCCATACCTGTTTTGTCCGATTGGTTAGGGAGTGACATACGGCATTTGTACAGCTCCTGGTGCTCAGCACATAGTAGGGGCTGGATAACTTACTAATGAGAGCGTCCTCTCAGGTTCGGGTACTTCCCTTGGGACTCACTAGCCCCCTCATTACAGAGCAGCCCCTGCCCTCTGGGCTCCCTCCCACCACACCCAGGGAGAAGAGAGCTCTCTTCCTAACCCACCTCCTTCTACCTTCTTCCTTCGAGCAGCCACCCTCGAGGGCGGGTTCCACTCCACTCAAAACCTGCGCCTGAAAGAGACTCCAGCATCGTTGTTCTACTGCGTTGCCTTCTAAAGCCTGTGCTAGCAACTTTTGTCTTTGGGCAGATCACTCCTCTACATCTATAAATAATGAACTTGTGAATACCGTTGGATTTTGATATAAATATTAAATTAAAAAATTAAGCTACCACTTTATATAAAGGATGCTCTTAATTTTATAAGATATATAAATATATTAAGACATAGATTCAAAGAAAAAAGACTAGAAGGAAATAAAAGGAGATGTATTATTACTATCTCAAAATCAGCAAGATATGGATGCTTTTTCTTTTTTTACACCTTTTTGTGTTTTTTAAATTTTTTAAAATGTGCATGTATAACTTTTACCATGAACGATAAAGCAATAGTATTATTTATTCATTTGTTTCTCAATGTATTCTTTAGGGAGAAAGCAATAAGAGAAATGTCAGTTGACTGCTGTGTCTACTTGTAGGTCCAATACCATCTCTCTTCCAGGGCTCACCCCCATCTCTTCTTTGCCCTTTGATGCCATCCAGTCCAAATCAATTTTTTGGCTCTCTTTGCACCCAATCCCACATCTCTGTTCACTTATATCCACATCTTTGGAACATTCTCAGCCTCTGGAGCAGGGAGCACTGGCTTCTCATTCACCTCCTTGAAGTCTCACCTTTCTCCAGAAGCCTTCAAAGCCAGACCTGAGAAATGAGAGCCTTCTCCACGCCCCTGCCAGCCCTTGTAGCCCCATCCTGGGTCCCCAGCCATCCTGCTTCCCTTCCTGCCTCATCCATCTTGACTCTGCCAAGTGTGAGACAGGGAAAAATAAAAATTAGGGCTGTAGGTGGGAAGAGGAAAAGGGGTCAGGGAGAAAACAATAAAATTCAAAAGAAGCACAACTAAGTTTGCATAACTTTAGTACATCTAGGTGTGGATCCAGCAGCCACCAAGCCTCAAGTAACAGCAGAGAGGGACTCAAATGGTCCCTTTTCTCTTTTCTTTGACCTCTGTGGGAGGAGGCAGGAGAGTGAAAGAAGGAAAATAGGGTGTCCCTGACTGAGGACACTCACTGCCCAAAGAAAACACTGTATTACAAGGCTCCCTCCAGACCAGAGAGAGTAAGCTGCCTGTCCCGAGGTAAGCAAGGGCCCCCTTTCCTGTCCCCACAGCCACACCTCGGGACGGTATATTTCCCTTGGCCTTTCATATTCTCTGTCTCATGGCTTTAATTAAACTTTCTCTCCAGCCCTGTGTCTTTCAATACACTGCTTTTTAAAATCCCAATGGTGGCTTTAGAACTTCCTTGCACACCAAGTCCAGAGGCCTATTTATACTCACAAATATCAGGGGTATGATGACAAAGCGAAAGATATCACCTACCAGAATAACATTATAAAAGAATCCTTGATTCTCTAGAAAGTTTACTTTTTTAAAAAATTTGAGTCCCCTCTCCTCTTGTTGCTATTTCAGGGAAAAGAACTGCCAAATGGAGTTTTTCCACATTTGACTTAAAAGTGGGGAAGAGAGGGATAGAAGCTGATTGCTTTTACAAAACTGGTGCCAACAGGAAGCCGGGACTAAGTGCTCACAGCCAGGTTTTCAGGTCCCAGGAGCCAGAAGCCCATAATGAAAAGACTCCTACAAATTTCTCTTTCCCAGGCCTTTCGCTGAGAAGGCTAGGAAACTTTGATCTTGTCTGGAGCCAAAAGGATCTAAGGATGGAAAGGAGACAAGGGCATTGGCAAAGAACCCCACTGGGGGTGCTTATCCAAAACCTGTCTCTTGGATGGGGAGATGAAGTCTCCCCACTGCTGAATTTGCCAGACCACTCCAGCCCGGGGCCAAGGCGAACTGGATTTCAGAACAGTTGCTTGTTTATTGTACCATCACAAGACAGGGCATCACCTGCCAACTGGTCTGTTTGCCCAGAGAAGCTTTCCCTAACCACAGCCACCCTCCCCCAGTCACCTTGGCTGCTCTCTGAGAAGAACCACCTTCCTTGCCTTTTGGATAGAACTGCCCCTGGACTCCGATGCGTGGGCACCCTGGGCTGCTTTTATTTTTCCAAACTCCACTGTGCATAAACAAAATAGTTGGAAAAGCTCAAGGTGGCCAGGGGTCTGCCGTGTTGGCCAGTGGGCCTCACTTGCAGGACACGTTGGGCAAAATCAGTAGAACTGCTTCTGCCCAGGCTCTGGATGTTGCCACGGACAGCTGAATCCTGCCTCTTTCTTTCTTTTTTTTTAAGGAAACATGGGTACAGAGTGGTCAGAGATGGGTAAGGGTGAGGTAGGGAGATGACGGCATGCTTTCATGTTTAAAGGGTGTTTCTTATCAAGGTCCTAAGGTATCCTCCCTGTTCCTGAGAGGTCAAGGAAGAAAGGTGACTTCAATGGGTGGGGACTGTACTCTCTTTACAGAGCTCTTCTCGAGATCCTAAGAGCTGTGGCAGGACCCCAAAGGAGAATCCTCATGGAAAACAGCTTGTCAATGATTAATGGTCCATGAGCAAGGTCTTCTTAAGTAAAGACTCATTGCTGCCTTTTGGTTGGACAGAAAAGTATACAAGACCAGGTTTTTCTGTTGATGAATCAGTAGCCAGGGCCTGCTCTGCTGGAGCTGAGTTGATTCTAGATGCAAAGATCCTAACTTCTAAGGATGGGTAGGGGCCAGGAGACCCCCAGGCACAGGTGAGAGAGTCACTAGGGCCTGAAGAGTAAGAGTAGCAGCAGCCACAGATGAGGGACTTGTCCACTGGCTCTTTCACAACCTCCTGGCCTGTCTGACCCCCAGGCTTAACTGTAAACATTTTTGGGGTAACCCACTGCCTGCCAGGCCCAGCACCACTGGGTCCTGGAGCAGCAGATACTGGAGGTAAGTCCAGTTCCCCTGCCTGCCCACCCCTGCTATCACCCTGCAGGACATGCTTCCCTTCTGACCAGGTCCTAGGGCTTGCAGATACTGTGGTTGACACTACTGGTACCCACGGAGCCACACCTCCAGCCTCACACATCTAGCAATGCCCTCCAACCACCAAACCAGCTTTGCAGCCACCACCCTTGTTGCCCTGGCCCAAGGCTTTTCTGCCCTCTGGCTCTATCTCCCTGTTTTCCAAAGTCATGCTGGAGGACTAAGGAGGTGTGTCGCAGAGCAGGGGAGCAAAGCAAAGACTGCCAGAGAGCCAGTACCCAGGCTAGCAGCAGTAGAAGACTAGAGTGCCCACCCCTCTCCACTGAGTGTGGCCTAGAATCCTGCTCTGACTGGGGCGGAGAAGCCCACGGAGAGTGGGAGGCCCCCAAGCTTATAAGGCAGGGCATCTGTGCCTAGCACTCATGGACCAGAGAATCCGTGGCACCTACCCTACAGGCCTCCACAGGCAGGGAGGAAAGGAATGCCAGAGGAAGGGCTGGGAGTGGGGACCTTGGGAAGAAAGCAGTTCTACAGACAATGATGCTAGAGCCTCGAGTTACTGCTGGATTCCTTTTGTGCACCTCATATTCCCAGATTTACATGCATACACACACACACCCAAACTCCCCATATCAGAAGAAGTTGGGGAAGTGTGTATCACTTCACCCCATCTTCAGTGCTCCAGCAGAACTCTCCTGCCCAGAAATGAGCTCCTAAGAATTAAAAAGTCACCGGGAGCTAATTGTTGAAGATTGTTACAATCAAGAAAGCCACTGGGACCCCAGGTGTCCACTCTGCTGTCCACCCAGCCATGCCTCTCCTGCCAACCACAGCATGTATGCACTTGGACATGAGAAGACCACAAAAGAACTTCCAGGAAAGTAATTAAAAAAAAAAAAAAACATTAAAAAACTTTGGTAAAAAAAAATATATATATGTGTGTGTGTATATATATATATATATATATATATATATATATATATATATATATATGGAAAAAGCATAAAACATTTATAAAGCAAATCTTTTAGCCTGACTGTTTAATGGAGAACCTAGAGCAATAAATTTGGGGAGACCACCCAGTAGGTCTAGGCTAAAGCAACGTCAGGGCAGTGCTCCCAGATTCCTAACAGATACTATCCTTGGAATTCAGGCAGGAAAAATCAGAACTGTTGGGAATTCTAGGTAATTCCCCAAACCTTAGGTTATTCTTTAATTATTTCCAAAATTAATTATACCCTTTTTTCCTTATTATGGATAGCTAAAAAATGTTTAATAAATAAGAAATATTAAGTTGAAAGATATTTACAAAGAAACGTAGCCTATAGCAAATATTCAAACCCTGGGAAATGCCAGAAAACATCATGGGGTAGTATTTGAATAATGTAACATTCAGATCCCCTAGCAAGATTAACTGCACTACTAAGAATCACATGTTGAAATTGCCAGTTTAACAACTTACTATGCTTCCAAAACTTGTTCCTTTTTGAAACGTTCATGCTATTTGTACAAAGTACACTGTACATAAAAACTTATTAATGTTTATTCTATTTTCAACAATTATTCACTATTAGCAGCAGACAGGTCATGAACACACACTTGTAACATGCCTAATGCAATAAGCTGACTGGTTTGACCGTGACTGCTTTTTCCTACGTGCTCCTGTCCCCATTTCCGGAAATATCAACCTTAACTTTGGACCCTCTGCCAGTGTTTTCTGCTCTTGCTTTTCATTTGACTCCAATGGATTCCTTCAAACCAGTTGCACCTCTGTTACTTGCAAAGTTTTCGTCTTTCAATGGGAGAATTATAAAGCTCTTTCCTGTTTTCCCAACTTCTCAACTGATTTTGGGGATTTGGAAAAACAGAAATTTCCTAGGCAATGCTGGGAAGAAATCCCATATGGAAACACTAATCAAGATGTGCTGCAGGCCCTGAGGGGAGGGCCTACCAGTAGGCTTTATGGAAGGGGAAGTAGGGAACTTGACGGTGGGGAGGGGAATAGCTGGGATTTGGGGGCTGCAGCCAGCCACAGATCAAAGTGTCTGTGGAATCACGAAAATATCAGCCCTGTCTTCTTCAATTTTGTCTTGGCTAAAAAATGCATTGGAAGCAGAAACCACCAGCCTCATTTAGTAGTCAATGAAGAAGCTTTAAAGAATGGATGTTGACAAGGTGCTTTGAGAAGACGAGCCCTGGCCTAGCCTTTATGACTTGTTAGAAAGAGAAAAAGTTTTGGTGATGGGTGGTGGTGATGGTAGCACAACATTGTGAGTGTAATTAATGCCACTGAAGTATACAGTTAAAAATGGTTTCAGATTGTATGGCGTGTGAATACATCTCAATACAATTGCATTAAAGATTTTTAAATAGTTTAAATGGAAAATTTAAGTTACTGAAATTTAAAAAAAAAAATTTTTTTTTAATGGCCCACAAGCATAATGCTGAAGTGCTGTCCTTGTGTTTCTTTTATAGAGAAAATACGTGTATTAGATAAGCCTTATTCAGGCATGAGTTATAGTGCATTTGGCTGCGAGCTCAATGTTTATGAATCAATAATTTGTATTAAATAAGGTGCCCTTAAACAGAAACACACATGAAACAAGATTATATTGATCGGTTGATGAAAACATTGTTTCTTGGAGCACACAGGATCCTAACCCTGTATTTCTCCTAGGGGCAATGGTTCAGTATTTGCTAATTCAGTATTCACAGAGACTTACAGGACACAACTACTAAGAATAACAAGAATCAGCTAGATATAACCTCAGAGATAATGGCCCTTTCCCCTAATCCATGCAGACTGCATTTACTAAAATCAAGGACATTCTTTTACATAACCAGAATGCAGTAATCAAAATCAGGAAAATGACATTGATACTATACTATTATCTAATCAACAAACCTTACTCAAATTTCACCAATTGTCCCTTGTTGTACTTTAAAGCCCAAGGAATGAGAAAATCCCCTTGGGCCCAGGAACCAATCTGGGATCATACACAACATCTAGTTTTTATGTCTCCTTACTCCTTTAATCTAGAAGAGTTGCTCAATTTTTGTCTTTCATGATTTTGATCATTTTGAAGCATACAGCCCATTTACAATGTCCCTCAGTTCGGGTTTAATTGATGTCTTCTCAGGATTGGATTCAGGTTCTGCATTTTGCGCAGGCCTGCTATAGAAGCAGTGCTGTGTTCTCAGTCCGTCAGAACAGATGGCACCTGATAGCTGCTTGTCCCGTAACAGGTGATGTTCACCTGGTAGTGCTCCAGTCTCTCCACCAAGAACTTACTGCGTGCCTCTTTGTAGTTAATAAGTATCTTCTGGGGAGTTACTTTGATACTAGGTATATATCCTGTATCTCAGCAAATGGTTCCCCCCTAGTTTTCATGTTCATCGATGATTCCTGCCCGAAACAATTTTACTACAGCAATTGCCAAGTGGTGATTTTCTAATTCTCTAATTCTTTCTACATTTGTTAGTTGGCTTTCTATTATAAGGAAGAGCTTTCCCTTCTTCCCATTTATTTATTTATCTGTTGGTATCACTCATGAATTCTTGTTTTATTCTTTGGTTTATAATCTGACATGTTCATCCATTTATTTTGATGTTCAAATTGTCACAGTTTCGCCCAGTGGGAGGCCTTTCAACTTGGCTGCTGCATTCTTTTGACATGTTCTCATTGTTCCTTGTGTGCCTCCTTTCTTTCTAACAAAGGAAGAAGTCCCCACCCCAGCCCTGATGTCAGCTATTTCTCCAAGGATCCCTCATTCCTTTTCCTGGAGAATGACATTTAGACACCAAGATCCAGACATTGGATGCTGGGTGTGCCCACTGCTCTGTGTGTGTATGTGCGTGTACTCCATTTTGGGTTTTCTCCTCTCCCTGAAGAATTTACGTGTTTGTGTTTTCAGCATGTAAAATATAACATGGTTATACAAGTCAAAACTATAGAAAATTTAGAGAAGTACCCCCCCACACACATTTCTTCTATACCCAACACCTTCCCCCGTCCCCAATCACCATTCCCCATTGGTAATCAATATCATTAATTTCTAGTTACCCTTCTCATGTTTTGCTTTGCAGAAATGAACAAACACATGTGTAGTTTCCCCTTTTTTCTCACATAAAAGGTAGCACACTATGGATGCTATTTTGCTTTTTTCACTTAGCAATATATATTGGAAATCACTTCACATCAGTTCAAAGACATCTTCATTGCTCTGTTTTATAGAGAGCTCCTTTGTATGAACGTATTCAATCAGTCTCCAATATATAGGCATTTATGCTGTTTCCAATATTTTGCAATTACAAACAGTACAGAAAAGAATTACTTAGTGCATCTGTATTTTCTCATTTGGGGAAGTGTATTTCCTGAGTAAATTCCTAGAGGTGGAATTTTTTGGCATGAACAGAAAGTGTATATATATTATTTTTATATATTGACAAATATCCCTTCAAAAAGATTGTACCACTTTGCAACCCCACAATCAATGTATGAGAATGCCTGTTTCCCGCAGCCTTGCCAAAAGAATGTGTTAACTTTTTAATTTTTGCCAATCTAAGTGAAAAATGATATAATTTTAATATAGTTTCAGTATAGTTTTCATTTGTTTTTCTTTGAGTAAGGGGAAATCTTTTGTCTTATGTTTAAGAGTACATATACATATGAATTATCTGTTTGTGTTTAATGGGCACACACTTTTCTAAAACTTTGCTCTAAATTGTATTTACCCTTTAGTTTTCTAGGCAGAATCTAGAAGTTATACATTTGCTTAACATTTATCCTGTTCCTTAATTTTTTTGTAATAACATCTTGGCTCTGGTAATGTTTTTGTTCCTTTTTTATGCAATTTTATTGAGATATAATCCCATAACATCCAATCATTCAAAGTGAACAATCAGTTGTTCACAGTATCATCATATAGTAGTGCACTCATCACCACAATCAAGCTTTGAACATTTTCATTAGCCGAAAAATAAAATAAAGATTAAAATAAAAAAAGAACATTCAAAACATTCCACTCCCCTCCTCCCCCTTCATTGTTCATTTACTTTTTTTTAAATGCAGTTTTATTGCGATATATTCACACACCCTACAGTCATCCACAATGTACAGACAATTATTCACAGCACCATCACACATTTGTATGTTCATCATCAGAATCAATTTTTGAACATTTTCCTTCCTCCAAAATAAAAATAAAAGCAAAAAAGAACTCCTAAATCTTTCCATCCCCTCCATCACTCCTATTCTTCATCTAATTTTTGTCCTCATTTTTCCACTTATCTGTCTGCACACTGGGTAGAGGGAATACGAGCCACAAGGTTTTCACAATCACACAGTCACACTGTGCAAGCTACATAGTTATACAATTATCTTCAAGAATCAAGGTCACTGGGTTGGAGTTTGACAGCTTCAGGGATTTCCCTCTAGCCATTCCAATGCACTAAAAACTAAAAAGTGATATCTCTATAATGCATAGGAATACCCTCCAGAGTGACCTCTCAACTCCATTTGAAATATCTCAGCCACTGGAACCTTATTTTGTTTCATCTCTAATGTTTTTGTTCTTGATAACTTTGCAAAAATATTTATCAAGCTGAACACTTATGATTTATATACTTTGGAAAACTTAGTTTTAAAAATCTCACCTGATTTAATTCTAAGCTAAATGATCAGTGTCTCTTTTGGCTCGTGCCTAAAGGAAGCCTAGTGAGTTTCAGAATCATAACCAGGAATCCCTTTCATGGGCTTGAAAGGAACAAACAGCTCTCTAAGGAAGTGGCCTGGCAAATGCACATATAAAAGGTGAGTCCACAACACAACACACACAGCTCATCCTACCCCCCTCCCACCATGGTACCCTCTAAGATCTTGCCAAAAATTGGCAGCCCTAAATACGTCTTCCCAACTCACCGACTAGGGGGAAGGAGCTATTCAATGGACTGCATTAACAAACCTGGACTTAAGTTTTTGCCTTCAATCCCTTCTTCGTGCCCTAATAGTTGATGCTCTGCTGTTTGTTTTAAGCCTCATTTCCCCCATACTCCTCAGGATACATAGGAAATAAGTAAACAAGTCCATCAAAGGTTATGATCTATGTAGAGAGAGACTCAGATGGGCCTGGATTTTTCCATCATTCTCTGTGCACTGCCCCTTGAACAGTGGTGATTAGTTGAGGAGCTTTCTCTCAACTCCTCAGACTCTGGACTCTTTCTGATGTGGGAGAGATGGTGCAACCCAATTAAAACTGGTGTAAGGGGATGAACGGAGGAAACTCTTAAGTATTCAGGCATTCTAGAACAGAATGACTTCTCTGTTTGCTGGGCCTTTCAGGATAGTCAAGAAAAGAGGGGTAGAAGTGGCTCCATGCCTTCAGAGAAGGTGCTTTCAGGCCTTCAGTTGAACTGGTGTCACCTAAATAGTTCATGTCACTGGCTTGCCAAGGACCCAGCCCCTCGTGTGGAACAGCCCCAAGGCAGACCGAGCAGATGAGCTGGGGGAGGAGGTGTGGGGCAGATGGTGATAGTAGTTGTGGGGAATGAGACTAAACAGCATTGGCAGAAGCCAAAGATAAATTTCCACCCTCCTGTTTCCCTCCCCGTGTTACAGCCAGATGATGCTGGCTATTTCAAGGAGTTCCCAAGAATGGCATTTGAGATATGTCATGAACTCCCAAGGAAGGCTGAAGATGAGGCACCCTAGTTTCCCCTCCCCTCCTGGGCAGAGACACTCAACACGTGCACAGGCTTCATCTCCCACTTCCTGTGCATCCCAGGATGAAGTTGCAGTAAAAACACAGACACAGACACACACAGACACACAGACACAAACACACACACACACCACTTTCTTTCTCTCCCAGTTTGAGCAGCGTTGAGAGTAGAAGCCATTCCAGTTGCAAGAGCTGGTCTCCCAAATCAAAGCTCGCTTAGGATGGTCCCGTTATGGGACTCCCAGTTTCTGAGAGTATGCTGTATTTCCCACACTTGTGTGGTGCAGATCTGCAGCACAAGCACATAGGTCCCTGAAGTGTCCTTTGTGATCTCCAGGCACCTTTTGGTGGCTCTGTTTATGACAGCTCCCCCCTGCATGAGAAGAGAAGCAGAGTCAAGGTATTGAAATGTTCTAGTAGCAGGTCACCTCCCAAACCCTACTCTCCCTGCTGTGTTTAGGCTTGAGGGGTCCCTTCAATGCTCTGCAAGTCATCCGGGGAAAAATGAAGCCAAGTGTAGAATTAGATCCCACAGTGCTTTCTCTATAAATTTGGGGGTCATTGATGCCTGGGGGTGAGGGCTGACAAGGGCTGCTTTCACACAATCTCGTCAGCTTCTCCTGAGATTGAAGCACCAGGTGAATGATGACAGGCATGACACGATGGGGTCAGAGAGCCCTGCGCACCCTTCTCTGCTTGGCCTTCCTTCCACTTTTCACCCGTGAATCCAGGAAGCCCATCAAGATCAGAACCGGAAGCTACATTCAGGAGTCTTCACCCATTTTCTCCATCGCTCTGGGCAGCAACTTCCTTCCTCTTTACATCATGGGGCTCCACCAAAGTTTACTAGAGGGAACACGGTGGGCTTTAGAGCCAGACTCTGGTTTTGAATCTCTGCTTTATCACATACAAACCGTGCGGCCTTGGGCAAATGATTTAACCTCTCTAAATCTCAATTTCCCCATCTATGGAGTGGATTAGGGTTAATATTGTGGTTTAAATGAGGGTTAATCGTTATTAAGCATCTTATGCCTGACACATGAAAGATGGGCAATAAATGTTCATTCATCCCTCCCTCTACCTGTCCTAACAGCAGGGAGAGGGAGGAAGTCTCCTTCTCTTTGCTCCACGTGTCACCTCCAAACCCCTCAGCTCTTCCCTCCTTCTCTCCATGGCTCAGCCACTGAAGATCAGGCCATCTGTCCAATCACACCCTCACCCTTGCACTACCCCCTTTGCAGGAATCACCCCACAGCACGTGTTTCATGCCTGGGTGGAGTTCTTCTGCCTTTACCCAACCTGCTCTCCGTTACCATCCTCGAAGTTAACAGCATCCACTTGGATGCCTAGTTAGAAACCCTGATCTCACTATTTCCCTTCTGATAACCTGCCACCAAGGTTTTAAACAGCAAGCAGGGCTGCAGCTCTTCGATGTCCAATTCTCAATTCCCTCTCTAACCATAACCTTCCTGCCTCTCATCTCTTCCATTCACAAACTGCCCCCAACAACCCAGATTCCCCCAATTCACCTGCTCCTGGTCACCCTGGGCCCCCTCTGTCCCACCATCACCCTCGCCTTCCAGGTTGCTCCCATCTACAGCAACTCTCCAGCATCTTGAACTTCCCCTCCAGGTGCCCCCACCTTTCCACACTCCAGTCCCCACTTCCGGACCATGGGGCGCACCTGGACAGGGCTCACCCCCAGCAGGCCTGGCCCACGAACATGCCGACAGCAGTGTGGCCGCAGAGCTGGGCTTCCTGCCTCGGAGCAAGCCCCATCCCTCGGTCCCCACCCCTGAAGCCTCGCTTTCACTACATTTCTTTATTATCTACTTTGTCAAGACCACAAGCCCAGCCAATCCCCGCCTCACCTGCCTGCCAGGGTCGATCCTCAGACACTGCTCCTGGACCTGGTCAAGGGGCTGCCCCTCTCTGTGCCAGCCACCAGCAGCCCCCTGTGCTCTGAGCCTCGGCCTTCCTCAAAACCCGAGAAACCACACTTCCTGGTGAACATCTTTCTTTCATTTCTCTCCCTGAAGATTCCTTTTCTCCTGCCTTTCAATACATCCAAATATCAAATTATTAGGGGCAGGTGGGAACCTTAACTCTATCATCCTTCTTGACCACTCAGTTTTTTTCGCCCTTTCAGAATTGACCTTCCCAAGCAACAAGGCAACACCACAGTAGCTGAGATTCTGTATTGGAGTCTCGGTCCGACACTTTCTATGCTGTGTGACCTTGGGCAAGTTATTTGACTTCTCTGTGTCTTGGTTACTTTCATATGTAAAACAGAACTAATGATAATATTTTTCTTATTAGATTTATGTAAAAGCTACTTATTAAACAATGTTTAACCCAATGCCCAGCACAGAATACATGCTCAATAAATCTTGACTACTATAATATATTGTGACCTTCTAGCCAGTCAATGTTTTGAAGTTTTCTCTGTTTTCTACTTTGAAGTTTTTTCTATTTTCTCTCAACCTCCCTGAGACATATCCTTTGACAGTATTCCTCACATCCTCTCATTTCCTTTACCGTGTGTTCATCTGGATTTTACATGTTTTTGGTTTTGCTTTTATTCTTGGAGTGTTGCCTGGAAGGTATATTTTTAAAAGTTGGAAGTACCCATAATGTGATAATGTATGCATTGCTTTTATATCCTGATTTTTAATGATCAATCCGAATGGTTAATTTACATATGTGATTTTATGTTGAAATGTTACTGACTTCTTAAACACTTTTGAAACACTTAGAACTAAAGGATCGTTAACTTTAATGTCAAATAACTGACGTCCTTAAGGAAGGAAATTCACTGTATTAACCTTAAAAACTGTTTGTAATGTTTAAGGGAACCTAATGAATTAAATTGTAAAATCCCTTTTGAAAGAGATGGCTAAAACTTTGCTTGACTTATAGATAAAATAATAAGATTTATACACCGAACTTAAACACTTAAATAACGATTAGGGTTCTCTGATTTACAACTTTAATAAATTGAATATGAATTTTTTAAACTAAAGAAAACCTCTAATAGCCTTTTCAGTACACATCAAAAAAGCCATTAAGGACATCAAAAAGCTCATATTTGACACAGTAAGTCTCCCAGATACTCAAACACACTCTGCACTATGACTCCCATTGACAGAGAATCCACCACCTTGCTAGGCAGCCCAGCCTTTTATAGGAAACCTTAAACTCTTAGGCTATTAGAAAGTTCCTCTCCTTTGTGTTAAGTCAAAATCTGCCTCTTTAATTTCCAACCTCTGGAACTCTGGGAGAACTGACTGTGTCCTCCCAAAGACACTGAAAGAGTCTCTTCCCTCCTGTCCATGAAGTCAGCATCATCTTGTCTCTAGGGTCACCTCTCCAAGCTACTCTCTCCAGGTCTGCCAATCTTTCATCTGTTCTGCCACCATTTATCAAGCTCCTACAATGTTCCAGGCACTGTGCTAGATGCTGGAGAGAAAACAAGGAACGAAATCCAGGCCCTGCCCTCCGGTCCACAGCCGAGAGCTAAAAAGCAGCAAATGAGCAGGCAACTACGAGAGGACATGAGACAGGGCTGCAAGGGGACCCTGCGGGCACTTTGAAGAACCCCCTTCCTGATTCTGAAGGAGACAAGGTCCAAGGCCAGAAGAATACTTCATGGTTGGCAGGTGAAGAGGCGGGAGGAGAGAGAGCAACGTGCACAGAAGGTTTGCAGAGACTCGCACAGAATTATGGGTAGTTCTACATCACTGGAGCTTAGCTCAGGAGCACAGGGACTGGGAAGACTTTACCCTCCTCCCCCTTCCAGTTGACGTTGTCTGGTTCAGAAAGACTTGTAAGCAAAATGGCAAGCAAAATTTTCCACGTAGATGCATATGGATATTTTCCTGGAGAGAGAGTCTCCATCTACCGAAGCAGCAGATTCTTAAAGCCTTAAAAAGTTAGGAAATGCTGAGGTCGAGTGTCCACGTCTCTTCAAATGCCGTACTTGGCCCTAAGACGGTACCCAAGTGATCAGACGACCAGCCGAGGGCCACCACCCTCCATCAGGACCTCGCGCCCCTGCCAGCGTGACATAAGAAGGCAGCAGCTTTCAGAGCAACCCTGCCACATGCTGATTCATCAGTTACAGGGAGATTGTCAGCCTTGTCCCGCCTATCACTGTCACGTGAACAAAGCCAGATTTCCTCCACCCCGTTCTTGGTCATTTGATGTCGAAGTTAAAGTCAGAACTTTTACATCAGTCTTTAGCAGACTTCATCTTCACGATTTTAGCCAGTGCTTCTGATTATTGTTAACAATAAAACGAATCACAATGGCTAATATTTATTGATCACTTTCTATATGCCA
The DNA here is from genome assembly GCF_015220235.1 of Choloepus didactylus. Classification (NCBI taxonomy): domain Eukaryota; kingdom Metazoa; phylum Chordata; class Mammalia; order Pilosa; family Megalonychidae; genus Choloepus; species Choloepus didactylus. The sequence goes on from NC_051314.1 coordinate 127,535,958, forward strand.
GGCACTATGCTAAATGCTTTATATGCATTCTTTTTTAATCCTCCCAACAAACCTGTAACCTAGATATTCTATTCTTATCTCCATTTTAAAGAGGAAAGGGGGACTCAGAGAGGGTAAGAAACTTGCCAAAGGCGACTAAAGCTTAATTTTTAAGCTATAACAGACTCCAATATTTCTTCTCTGTAACCAACCCTGCCTTAGTCAAGATATGCAAGGTTTTATAACCGGTTCCATGTGCATTCTTTTTCTACATGCTGCCAATAAAAATTAGTCTTTCTAAAATGCTGAAGCCCTCACACTATATTTGAATATAGCTATTCTTTTAAAAGCATGTGACTCACCTGCCGAAAATTCCAATGTATGTGCAGTCCATTTTTGGCTGCCTTGGAACATGGCTCTAAAGTGGGCTGCTCCCCTATGCCAGGGTCCGTCAAGCAGAAATCATCAGCATCTGTCTGTGCAATCAAGGGTCCCACATAGAATTCCCCAGTTAGGAGGTAGTAGACATTCTAAAAGAGAGTAACGTGCTCTGTCAAGCGCCATGTGGGAGCACTGTCCCTTCCTGGATAACAGGAATCAACTCTGTTTCCTTTCTCCCCAATTTGCAGTTTATTCCAGGGAGAAGACCAGGTGTGGGGAGGGTGCACGAGCCTGCTTCCTTCCCTCCAAGGGCAGAACATCTTGGCTTGTGTGGCACAAAGGAGTACGTCTTTGCAGAAAAAATACTTCAGAAAGCTGACACTGTAAGCCCAGCTGGGCTGGTTGTCAGGCAGCCTTCTTTCAGTTCTGAATCTGACACACCCTTGCTCAATGAGTTTGGACAAATAGGTCATTTTTGTGTCTCCATTTTTCCATTTTTTAAATGGAAATAATATCTAGCATCTATACCCCAAAAGATTTCTGTGAAGGCAATATGCAAAGATGGTAGATGTGAATATTCTCAGGAGAAAGATGTCCCCTAACTGTGCCCTCCACTTGGCACCAGGTCTCTTGCACCCCTTGGAGGGATATCCATTCAGTCTCTCTCTTCCCTAGCCCTTTGCTTCCCTCTCTTTGGAAGAAGCCACATCTTCCAGGGCATATAAGCAGTGTATATTTCTTGCTGTGGGAAGATGGTGGGGCAGAGGAAAGAGGGGAAAAGAAATGAATTGGAGGTCATTGTCAATGTACATGTTACCATGGGAAATGAATGAGCCAGAACATAGCCAAGATGGAACCATCTTGCCATGGCTTTTTGAGTGAACTAGGAAGTGAATTAGGTGGACTAGGAAGTGAACTAGTGAATTCGGAGGGAGGCTTAGTTAAAAGTGCAAGTTTGTGTTTTCCCCCTTATTCTTAACCAAATGAGGCTCAGCTCCTGCCTCCCCATCACTTAACACCGAGTCTAAATCTGGCAAAGGTGGCCAGGGACTAAGCTGCAACACATATCACCCTGTGGAGGCAGGGAAAATTGTAGAACATACCTGCGAACCAAATTCGTGGCAAGAATACATAATGGGGGTGTGGCCTGGAACAGGTCCCCGATCTAGACAAATGGTTCCATCCAGTGAGTTTTTCATCTGGAGGGGCAAAACACAGCACGTCACTGCTGGAAAGAGGCAGAGAAAGACTTCCCAGGCCCCGCCCTTTCCCCGGGGCTCCAAGGGCACCAGAAACCACCAGCCAAAAGGGCACCGAGGGCTGGGGTCCGGCAGCTGATTCCTAAGCACTGAGGAAACAGACAAATGCTGAAGTGAGCTGCTGCTGTGAGGTCCGCTTCCTGGGGACACAAACACAAACACGGGACCAAACACCCTGGTGTTCTGAGAAACTGAGAGTGTCCGAGCAAGGGACACAGTTTGCAAAGCAAGGAATATAGAGGCAGAGGAAAGAAAGAGAGATGGGGATTGGGGAGCAAGAGACAAAACAGAAGGTCCAACAGCAAAGAGCCAAGGAAGGAGGCAAGGTTGGAAGGGAATCTTGGGCATGCCGGGCTTTGCAAAACCTCGGTGAGCATCATGTGATTTGGGTTTCACTGTCTTTGACAGTCAGGCATTTAAAACCAAAAACGCAATTGCGTAATACATACTCTTCCGTAGCCCACCATGTTGTGGATTGGCTTCAGGAGTGGATAAACATTTTTCAGATACCAGTCAAAAGTTTTACATTTCAGTTTCTCCCGGAGCGCCTTTCTGGAGGAAATGTCTCCGTAATTGATTCCAGAGTTCTGTAAACAAAGCACAGAGAGACTTGGTCTATGTAACCTTGGCCCATGTGGGCTCCCCGACTCCACCAAGGAGTCTGGGCCACTTGTGAGAGAAGAGTCTTCTCCTGGTAGCCTGTGAGGTGGCCTTGATATTTTGTAGTTTTCCAGGGAAAGTGGGAAAAGCTTTGAACCCTCGCGGTTTCAAAGCTATTTGCAATGTCTGCATCGTAGGATCACTCAGGTTAATTTTTCATCATTGACAAGCTGCCTCGGACTGCTTCTGTCAGGAGACGACATTTACATCAGCAAAGCATGTGCTTCCCATCAGGACCAGAAGAAGCTTGCAAAAGAAATACTCTGGCAGCAAGATTGAAGGAGATGTTTTGGAAGTGGTATTTTGAGAGAATCAAAGTGAAAGAAGACTATTGAGGCAAAACCAAAAAGGAAACACAGGAATCGCTTGAATCGGTTTTGCATCTGCTCTAGTCTCAAAATCTTCCTCTATGACTCATTTCAGATCCTCCCTTACAGGAGTTTAGGGTTTATGCATTTAGGGGCAATTCCCTTTACAGTGTGGGACATTCACAAATGTGACCCTGTAGAGGTAAAAAAGCAAGAGATCTTCTGGAGGGGAACTAGCTTTCCTAGACACATAGCAAGGAACAAAGAGCAGCTTCAGGCTGTTGCCAGGAGAAAACTCAATGCTCCATCAGTCTGGAAACTTAAAAGGAACTTCATGAGCTTGGAAGCCAATCCTTCCCCAGCATCCTGGGACAGCAGAATAAGTTGCTTCAAATCTCTTCAAACAGTGAGCTAACACCAGGAGACTAATGGCACCTTCAGTTATTAAGGGAAGGATTTTAATGACTTTGAAACAGGAGGAAGGCTCTGGTCTTTTTGCACATTGTAACCTTGTGCAAAAGTCACAGTGTTCCTAGCTATTTAACTGGATTCCTGGCTCCCATCTCGTTGCCCGACTCTTCCTTCTAGATTTGTTCCACAAGTTTCCCCACCGTCCCGACTTCCCTGGTGGCTGCCCCTTATGCCCCCAAACGTGGCTCAACATGCTTGAGACCAAAGCCACAGCTTCAGGAACAGAAGACAGTATGGCACATGGACCTCGGGCGGCTCAAGCAGAGCATGGCACACAGACCTCGGGCGGCTCGGGCAGAGCATGCAGCCTTATTCCAGAAGGTCACCCTCATTCATGTGCACCTAACAGGTGCACCGCACATCCCTGACTGCCGTGCTTATATCATCATGAGACAGCAACTTCCTGTCGTCCAGCCCACCCCTCCCCAAGCAAGGAATATCCAGATACAGCAGAGTGATAAAGGACATGGAATCAAGAAGCCAGACTCCCTGGGTTTGCATCTCGGCTCCACCACTCACTACCTATATTACTTTAAACAAATTCATTTCACCTATTTTTGCCTCATTTTCATCATCTGTAAAATTAAAATAAAAATAATACCTACCCCTTAGGCACATGGTGATAGTTAAATGAGTTGCTGTATAGAACAGGGCCTGGAACATAGCATTGTTCCAAAGACGTTAGGTTGTCATCATCATCCCACCGCGGGCACCTCAGCCTAATTCTTTAGGGCTGGGATGGCACTTTCGCTCCAGCCTTTTCATTCCCTTCCATTACTGCCGCTTCCCTCCCCATTCGCTCTTCCCTGCTCCTCTCCAATTCCACTACGAACCTTGACGGGGATGTTCCAGGCGGCGTAGACCATGTATTTGTACTCATCCATCCAGATTTCGGCCACTCGCAGCGCGTTGCGTTTCATGGCCGGGCTCAGGTCCTGGGCGTAGGGCTTGTGGTGCCTCTCCAGGTGAGCCACCCGTGAGCAGGGCAGGACCTCGATCTTCCCTCCACACTGCCACACCTGCAAGGGAAGGCAGAAGTCCCCCGGGCAGGCCAGGCCTCAAGGCCAACAAGTAGCACAGCAAAAGACCACATGTGGGAAAATTTTAAAGACTGTAAATTCAGCCCTTCCACTCCCACATCAATACTGCCTCCCAGGATTATTTAGATGCGTCTGAAACATCCTTCCTTAGAAGTCTACCAAACTGCTTCTCTCCTCTCATTGAAACAGCTCCTGAAATCCTACCTCCTTTGGGAAGTCCTCCTAAACTGACCCAAGCAGGAGCTGCCTTGGCTCACCTATCCCCAAGGAAAGCACCAAAGTCCTGAGAGCCCCATGCCCTGAGCCAGTCTCCCTGGACTTAGGTTCCCATGACCGCTTTCTGTCCCACCTGCCAGACACAGGGGAATGTGGTGGGCAGACTCTACGGGGCCCCCATGATCCCTACCTCCTGGTATTCTCACCCTTGCAAAATTCCCTCCCACTAAGTATGTGCAGAGCCTGTGACTTGCTTCTAACCAGCAGAGTATGACAAAGGTAGCAGGATGTGTGTGATTGCATTACAAAAGACTCTAACATCCATTTTGCTGGGGGCTCTCTCCCTTGCTGAATTTGAAGAAGGAAGTTGCCATGTTACAAACTACCCTGTGGAGAAGGCCACATGGCAAGGAATGAAATGCAGCTTCAGGCTGTTGTCACTAGAAAACTCAATGCTCCATCAGTCTGGAAACCTACAAGGAACTGCATGAGCTTGGAAGCTGATCCTTCCCCGGTCGGGCCTCAGATGAGAACCTAGCCCTGGCCAACACCTTGACAGCAGCTTTGCAGAGGACCCAGACAAGCTGTGCATGGACTCCCGACCCCCAGAAACTGTGAGATAATAAATGTGTATTATTTTAAGTCACCAACTTTGCGATAATGTTGTTACACAGCAACAGATAATTAATACAGGTAATTTTTGACTGAGAGATGCTATGACTTTTGATCCAATTATAGCTGTTCTTCCTTGCTATCTTTATGGGTATAGGCATGCTTCTCAGACCATGCATTCTGATATTTAGTTTGTAAAATATGATCTTCATCCTAATAGATGATTAGAAATATCTAATTATGTTGCATTGATTCATGTCTCCTGTGTCTTGTCTTCATGTTGCCTAAGGGAGTTGCATTTATCTCTAGATGGAGATAAGTAGCCATCTAGCAGAAGTTAGCAAACTACTGCTCTCATATCAGTGTTGCCCCTGAGATGAGGTCCTGCTGGCTCGCTTAGCACACCAAAAGAGTGCCCCCCTCAGTGAACCCTAATTAAACCGTGGACTTTAATTTATACTACAATTGTGAAAATGTGCGGTCATCAATTGCAGCAGATTTTCCACGCCAGTGCAGGGTGTTGGTGGTGGGGTGATGTAGGGGAGTGCTGTAATTTATGCATGATTGTTTTGTAAACCCACAACTTCTCTAACAATACTAATGGAAAAGAGTGCCCCCCAGAGGTAAGTCCTGTTATCTGACTTGCAATGTTTCTTCATCTCTTCCTCTACTTCTGAACCCACTGTTTCCCCATCTCCCCTGCCCCACTCCCACTGCAATTCAGAACAGCAGACTTTGAAGTAGGACTGGCCTGTGTTTAAATCCTGACCCTATCATGGCACTCCCAGAAATTAGGAGCAAAACACTCACCCTCTCAGAACTTAACTCATCTGCAAAAGGTCAGGAGGATTAAATGACATAACAAGGACTTAGTAAATGGCAGGCCCTATGATGGTTAACTTGAAGCATCTCTTTTCTTTCACTATCTTCCTCTATTTCTCCTGATTAGCCCTCAGAATGTCTCCACATTAGCCCATGTGCAAGTTACACCCAATTTATTTTCAGATTTTGTTACTTTCTCTAGTCAAGAATTTAAAATCTAAATGTAACTTTACTTCAATTGCCCTAGTTGATGCAGGTTTCCAATCCACATGAATTTAGGGGAGGAAAATTAATTACTGGCACAAGAAATCTTACATTAGAGTGAAGAGGTAAAAGTCATTTATGAGGTGATGTTAACTGTTATCTTTGACCAGCAATTTTCACATTTTATCCTCTTAATCTATTTCAACTCGCCAAACACCCCCATCTTTCTCTCCTCCTCTCTTACACACACACACACACAACATGAAGCTTCTGCTTATAATAACAATGACTTATTTGTACCACACACTATCCTAATAATTTTATGAATTTAATCCTCACCATGTAGGTATTATTATTATTATCCCTGTTTACGTAACTTGCCCATGTTTATCCAGCTAGTAAATGATAGGGCTGGCTGCGGGATTCTGAGCCCAAGCAGCCCATATGTTAAGTTCTGACAGATGCTAGGAATGCACAGCCTGACAAATGCTGTCTTTCCTTTCCTACCTATCACCCCCAACCCTCCATTGACCCACATTCGTGAGCACATCACGGCTGTGGCCACCAGATGTCAGAATACAATACTCCATACCCCTCTCAGGTTCTCCAAGATCTGTTGACAGAGAGAGATAGATCCTCCCTCACACGTGCTTGGAGATTTAAAAAGGCATTTACAGCCCCACACGCAAACCAAAGAACCTGGCTATGAGTAGAAATGTTTCACACAAGAAAGAGTGAGAATGACTCTTGCCCTGACACGTACTACATTTTCAGCATAATCTATAGAAAACCACAAAACGCTCAAAGAGAGAGGATTTCTTGTGGAAAGTGAAATGGCAGAGTCCTGCACGTGAAGTGGGAGAAGGGAAACCCAGAGCCAGCTTGGAGGCAGAATGGCAGAGCAGAGCAAAGCGTGAGGAATTTATGACAAAGGGAAATAAATAAAGAGAAATAATGAGAAGGGCTCTGGATCCTAAGTTGGGGGAATTAGAATTCCAGCCAAACTCATCCAAATGAATGGTCGGTAGGAAAACCCCAGCCATAAAGTAACAGGGGTTATCTTCAGGACTTTGCTAAATGCCAAGCACAAGTTAATATTTATGCGGTTACATTTTTGTGCCAGAGATGGCTTGCTCCCCATAATATCTGTTCTCTTCTACATCTTTGGTAACAGAAACAACACCTGGGCACATAACCAACTGAAGTCTACATCTCCCAACTCCCTCTGCCCACAGATGACCCTGTGACTAGGTGGTCTCTGGTGAAATGGGAGAGGGACCCATCCTTGTAATTTGGTAGTTCCACCATCATGCCCCTCCAGAGCTAGGAAAACTACCACACGATCTAAAGTTTTGGCTGGCTGGTAACCTCCAACTGTGGTCTTTATTTCTTGTGATGAAATGATGTGCCTTTCCTTGCCTAAATCCTTTCCTCCTAGGTATCAGCATTATTTAATGTCTTCGAATTCAGTCATTTTAAATAAATATGTATATAAACATTGAACTCTTAATAATCTTATTTATCTGCTCCATTACTGTAGCACTTGACATTTTTTATTGTAATTTAGGAATGTTTTTTTACCATAGCCTAAATCTGTCTTTAAAAAAACAAAAGAGAGAGGGAGAGAAGAGACCCCACCAAAAAAAAATAGGAAAGAGGTTGCTCTATTCTTGCCCCCACTTCTCTTCCTAATGGCTGGAATCTAGACGTGCTGCTGAGTGCAGCAGAACCACAAAGAAGGAGTTGACATATCCACCCAGAATTGCTTATGTTCATGCTGCTATGAGAGAGAGAAATTAACTTCTATCTTGTTGAAGCCTCTGCTATTTTGGCTTTTGTCACAGAAGCCAAACCAGCATCCCAATTAATACACTTACAAATAATCTTCAAATTAATTATTACATTTTAACTGTGCCAGCATCCTTACGCGGTACCTGAAACAAGGATGCTTCTCTTCATTTCACAAATGCAAAAAAAAGTAGTTTTCTTATTAACTTATTAACAAGAAAGTTACTCAAGTGACTTTCTTGTTACTTGTTAACCTACATATGCTGAGTCCTGAGTGGGTTCTGAATGTGAGATCTGACCATAGAGTTATCCGTTTCAATTGGAAAGAAATGGAAGGGAATTGGGCTGAATAAGCTTTAGACAGGAGACACTCTTTTTCCTCCAGACACCACGATAATGAGGGATCATCTGGTCTCAGTTACAGAACTTCAGAGCTAAGAGGGGAAAAGCCATTTTATAGACGCCCAGTCCACACTGAGTTAGCAAAGCCGCAGTTAGAACCCAAGTCAAGCATTTTCTACAACGTCACCCTTGCATCCTTATTATTGCTAGCTTTATCATTAACCATTTATTGAGTGGAAACCACGTGTCACTCACCACACCAGGTGCTTAAAACACTTAAAACAGCAGATATGGTTTGGAGAGTTTACAGGTTGCCCAGGATCACTCAAGCTTTCAAGGAGTACAATGGGAGTTTGACTTAGGTCTGTCTGCTTCCAATACCCGTGTAATCGCCACTATTTTATGTCATCTCTTTTAAGAGTTGGACCTTGGGCTAGAGAATGAGAGGTGAAAAAAGCTAATAAGAACAATCATAAATCCAATGGTCAGGTCCTTCTAATAAGGACATGCATATTATTCAGAAGACATAAAAGGAACAATCTGGGAGAGATTTTTGAATGCACAAGATCTGTTCTAAACTGATTGTGGTGGGTTTATTACCCCAATTCTTTGCCCCGCCCTGCCATGGCCTCATCTCAAACACAGTATACACACTTCTCTGCTCATTGTCTTTGGACTTTGCCATATGACTTGCTTTGGCTAATGGGATGGGGCAGAAGAGATATTGTACTAGCTCCAAGCCCCGGCCTCACATGGTTCCACTTGCCCTCTAGCGTGAATGAGAACAGCTTTTCCTAGATAGCTGCTGTCCCTTCAGCCCAGGCCCCATGATGAACACATGTGCAGCAGAGCCACCCCATCCAAGCCCATCCAAGGACCTACAGATCTGAAATAAATGATTGTTGCTTTAAGCCATTGAATGGAGGGTGGTGGTGGTAGTTATTCTGCAGCATTTTTTGTGGCAATAGCTAACTACTTCATTGATATAATCAATGTACTTGGAATTTGGAACTTGGAATTTCTCCAGGCATCTTGCTCCACACCCTGAACTCCTTTACAGAGCACAAAAATACTGGTTACTCATTTGACCTTAGCAAGTATGGAGTACAACCAGGGACAGAGAAGAGATAGCACTGCTGAAGGTAAAGCCACTGTTGTCCTAGACACACAGGAAGTTGGTCAGAACCAGAACTGGTTTGAGGATTTCAATGCTGTACTGTCCATTCCTATCTGTCCTACACTAGAATAAATATCAGTATAAATTTTCTCATGATGTCAGCTGCTCTAGCTTCAGGTGCCCATGTGTCTACATTCTCAGCTTCCTCTTTCCACTCCAGTTTTCAGTATCTTTGACAAAGCAGCTTGCATCATGGTCTTGTAGAGAATTGCCAAAGTCAACTTATTCCAGGTGATGCTTAGAAAATGCTTGGCATTCTTAGGGGAAATATGGACACTATCCATTCAGTCTTGCTTCTACCGCTTCCCACCATAGCTCCCAGATTACATAGGCCCATACAAGAAAACCACCCTCCAGAAGTCCTATCCCCTATTCCCCCTTGGTCTAATGACCTGGAAGCATGAGAATGTGTCCACCTCTTGATCCAAGGACATTCAGTCTTGCTCCAGGATTCTATAGATCTACTACACTCCAGTTAGCCCCTCTTCTACTTTGTCCCATGAAGAGAAGCCAAAGGTACTGACCCTCAGACTAAGTTCCACGTTCTCTCCTCCATAGACCAGCATTCCACCATCCAGGGACCCAATCTCTCCCAAGAAGAGCCTGTTGGCAGCCAGGATGCCCATGATGGAAGGACTCCTGCAGAGAACATAGCAAAAGGGTTTCCAACCACTCCATGAACAACAGGTCAGGAAGGGGGCGAGGGGTGGAAAGCCCAATGATGCTTTGGCCTTCAAATCTCTCCCCTAAGCCTCTTCTTATTCTGAAGGCCTTCCCTAGCCCCTCAGGGTGGACTAAGCATATGTAGCCCTCCCTTGCCCCCTGTGTCATCATGACCTTTCTCAAATTCATCTTGAAGTTACATCTTTTCACCTTGGTATTACTACTTCATAGACTCATAAACACTTGCAAAATTGATCTGGCCAAAAGGTTTTTTAAAACATTAAATCCTTTGCTTGATTTTGCCTGAAAGGTCCCCAAACAGCCCAAGACATCTGTGATCCCTGGTCTGTAATCATTACAGTGGTTGTCGTTCCCTATTCCCTCCCTCCACTTCTCCCATCCACACATACCCTCAACTACCACCCCAAATACATAAAACCCTGTAGTTCATTCCTGCCTTCCCTTATGCTAATTGAGATCCCTAAGCCATCAGACTTACCTTATTGGAGCCGTGGCATCATGCAGCTCAATCCAGGCCTGTGGCAAGGAATCATAGCGGCACCAGAGTTCCCAGTTAAACCCATCAACTGCCACCTCATACTTCAGCAGCTTGAAAGTGTCAAAACGAATGTTGTCAAACACAGGAGACACAATCACGGTGTTGTCTTCCTGAATCCGAGCCAAGATGGGCTCTGCCCTGGAAAAGGAATGTCTGGGAAGCCCAGCTTGGATATGACAGAAAGCATCAGGAGCAAGTAGACAAAGCCCCTACAGGTGACTTGCCCTGACATGGAGCACCTTCTCCATCTTGGCTATGCTGGGGGATGGGTGGGACTCTCCAGAGTTCAGAGACCTCCCACGGCCTCCAGGAAACCTGGGCCTACTAGCTACTGACCCATGTCAAGAGTAGATTTGAAATTAGGTCAGGATCATCACTATTCTGCCTGAATTTATGTTATCACTTTGATCTTCCTGTTTCCAAAATGATATCTCTTTATTATGGGATTCTTCACATTATCCAAAGAACAGAGTTCTCTTTATAGCTTGCAATTTCAAGGCTGGGAAAAGCCTTAGGACTCACCAAAGGGCAATCTCATCATTTTAGAGATAAGACCACAAATGTCTAGTTAGGCAAAGTGACTTGTTCAAAGTCACAAAATATTTGGCAAAATCAGAACCAGGATCCAGCCTCTTTTTATTTGCAGCCCACTGCTTTTTCTCTAGCACTGGACTACTTTCCTTAAAAATAAAAATCCCTGTGTAAAAGCATTCTTTCTTTTGTGTGTCCTTTTATTTAAGGCCTGGTGTTGACTTTCCCTATTTCCACAATATCTCACTTTGTACTCAGTAAATGTACAATACCTCCTTTCTCCTCTTTCCCAGAGAAGAAACCCACAGAGGCTTACCACCCAATGTTCACTTCAATGTGAGCATCCAAGATGGTAACCACGTCAGCCGTGGCAGCTTCCCAGCCAGTGTGGCGTGCTTGAGCAAGACCTCTTCTCTCGGTATGCCGTATTATCTTCAGCAATCCTGGATGCTTCTGGTTGTGAAGCTTAATCTGCTTATCCAAGTCTTCCTGTAGTTCTCCTGCCAACCAAACATACACCTGTAGAATTTCTGAGTGCAGTAATCAATATGGTGCAGAAATTTCATATTCTTATGTAACAGTAGTTAGACTCTCTACTGCCTAGGCTGAGCAATTCAACAGCCTAGAATGAGAGAATAGGCAGTGTTTCCCCTGTCCTCCAACGTGAGGTTTAATCTTACCATCCAAATCTCCTTTCCCTCACAGCTAGACAATAGCAATAGCTAATCATTAAATCCTGCTTACTCTGTGACAGGCACTGTTCTAAGTGCTTGACATGTATAGAGAAATTCTTATGCAAATGGGTAGGCCAGACCTGGCATAACCAAGAGGTGGTAATGGGTGGGCACTGCACAGAGACAGCCTCGTATGTCTTCTCTGCAGCTAAACTCTCAAGATTTTCTGGAGACCTAACCAACTGAAATTGTTGTGTTTTGTTTTAGATACATGAAACAAAACTAGTTGGCCTACTCAAGGACCAACTGGGACAAAATGCCCAGATTAAACTTTTTGCCAGCTTTGAGCTAAAGAGTTGACCCCCCAAATTATGCAAACAAGGTCCACTATTCCCAAACTATTTATAGGTTTTTTCTTCCCCCTCTCCCCTTTCTTTCATAAATCGTGTCTATGCCTTTGTTCTTTGACTCTGCCTACCAGTTGAACCTCTCATATATTTGCATGTAAATCACTAAACAGCATGCAAAATCACTAAATATTCATTCAGTGAATTCTCAAAGAACCCTATGAGGTAGGCACTACAGTATCCCCATTTTACAGATGAGGAAACTAAGGCCCAAGTCACATATCTAGTCACCTATCTACTCAGTGTCAAGCCCAGGAAATGAGCCCACGCTATCTTTAACCACCATGCCATGCTGCCTCAAGACTTATGTACATACCTGGTTGGATTTATCAAAGCCTCCCTCCCTCTTTTCTCCTCCCCTTTATAACCAAGGGATGAGATTTTTGCTCAATTCTCTCTCAGAAGAATAGACTTGGGAAGTCTGGAGTGGTCAGGACCTGGAATCATTCCCTACATGACTAGGGCTCTAAGAATTGCCCCATCTCAGGCCTTTTCCAGCTGCACTCAAGGTTGACTGACTCAATTACTGAAGGAGTTGAAGAGAGCCAATGGGTCTCAAGGCTTTGCTTCTAGTAGGAGTGAAACAGGGAAAGCCAAGGTGGAAAGACCCTAAACTCATCCTGGAACTACTTTTAAGAAGTAATCAGAGGGTACTGCCATAGGTCCTGGCAGCTAGACTTTAATTCAGGCTCCATCACAACCTAATCCTGTGTCACTTTCCATTCGGGAGTCTCTGTTTCCTGAACTTAGAGAGAAGGACTGGATAACCTGTCAGTACCCTTCCAACTCCAAAATTCCCTGAGCCACAGATGCTGAGTCATGCCCTCAGAAATAAGGCCTACAATCCAATATGAGAATTAAAGACCCTTCCATGGATATTCTAAAGTAAACCAATGCTCCCTTCCTTGTCCTCCCACTGATCCCCTCCCCAACCCCTTTATTCTAGGTTCATGAGCTCAAGGTGCTCCTGACTTCTGCATCTTTTCTCACACCATTCTTCTCTCCACTCCACCCCTACGTGTACCACCACCCACTGAAGTATGTCCTAGTATTCTCTGCCTTTTCCTATCCTACCAATCCTTCAAGTCCCAACTCAAGTCCCCGTCCTCCAGGAAGCCTCCCTAGATCATCTCAGCCCCCTCTCTGGGCTTTCTTATACCCACTAACAACTAACTCAAATTGACACACCATTCTTCATTCATCCTGCCCCAACAACTAAAAGGAACTTCTTCAAATCTCTGACATCCTCTTTCCTGCACAGTGCCAGGCACATGGTAGAAAATAAATAGTTGCTAATTGTGGAATATGCCAAAAATTTTGGAGGAAATATAGGATCCCATAGACATTAATATAATTTCTGAAAAGCTTGGATTAGCTCTTTGCTACTTGAAACTTTGACCTGATTGTAAATGAAACTTCACTTCTAAGGAAAAAAAGGAAAGGGATGCATCTCCAGTACCAGGTTTTGGCATTTCAAGAGAACTACAAATGACACCAAAGCAAGAACAGGTAATAACACTAGCTAATGTTTACTGGGAGCAAGCCCTGTGCAGAGGACTTTCCATGCATTATTTAATCCTTGGAATGTTCCTGTGAGGTATAAACACATTATTTCCCCCATGTTACAGATGAGGAAACTGAGGCATAGTAGTTGAGTGACTTGCCTCCAAAGTCATATGGATAGTAAGTTTCTCTCAGAACATTCACGGTAGTGACTTCCCATTATTTTCCTTCATTTAACGTAAAGCAGATTCTTGAGTTATGCTCAGTGTGGGCCCAATCTGGCTAATGTTTCAATGACAATAAGAGAGGAGCTGATTTCTGTTCCAGTGGCACCAATCAAAGCCTGACTAACAGTTCTCTCTTCTGTGCCCAGTCAAACAAATCTTTCCTAAGAAAAACAAAAATGCGTTCTGGATCCAAGTGAGAGGGATGTATGGATGGACTGTGGCACAGTTTGGAAAAATAGTGAGCTTTGTTTGACACTGTTGGTGATCCTTATCTTTTGACTTTATTGTTTTATAAGAAGAAGTCTTGAAATAACTCTTATCTACCAACCATGGAACATGGAGCCATAGAATCATTGATTTTTTTTCACAGAAATAAAAATATCCTCAGAGGTTTTCCAACTCAACCCTTGCATTTTCCTGATGAAGAAGCTGAAGCCCAGAGAGGTGAGACGACTAGACCTTAGTGGGTGCAGAGCCTACATGAGAATTTCTTTCTAATCAAACTCCTATTTCTTGCTGGCAAAGCCAAATGTGCAACTTGGTATCAGTCTTCAGGCCCAGAAATGAGTGACGTAAGTAATTCTCTTTTCTTTTGTTTCCAGTGGAATTTTGCTCTAGGAATTGTACGTGCTTTATTTTTGTGCAATTACATTGGAAGAACTAGAGAGGAAAGTATCTGAAGGACGAAGAGGAACTTTGCCAGTGTCTGGAAATCCAAAACAGCAAAGCCTTAAGAGGTCATTTTGCCTGTCTCTCTCTCTCTCTCCTCAGGGTCAAACTGCCCCTAACTTGAGGCTGTACTAACCTGCACAGAACTTAAAGATCCCCAGGAAGGTTCTCCTCTGGACTCCGCTCACCCCCTCACGTCTTGCTCCTGGTGCACAGAAAGGGGTGGCTTTGGAGTCACAGAGTCCTGGGTCTGACTCCCAGCTCTGCCACCGACTTGGCCTGTTGACTTGGGCACGCCACAGTATTGCTCCGAGCCATTTCAGTTACACATGAGATCAGGATCCTTTGTCTTGATGTTTGTGGAAATCAAATATGCCCAGAACAAACAGGTCTATAATAAATAATCCTTTCTGTTCCTGACCTGAAAAACCCAAGGTGTCCTAAACTTTGAGCCAAAACCCCTTTCCACCCTAGTGCAGTCGATAAATGGTGCTTTGTGCTATTATTCCTTGATGAAGTTGCTCACCATTTGAGCTGCAGTCATCCACCAAGATGATCTCCTTCAGCAGGCGAGCGGGGGTCCGGTTGATGATGCTGGTGAGGGCCCGCAGTATAATGGACAGAGCTTCATCCATGAATATGAGGATGACACCGAGGGATGGGAGTTGGGAAGAATATGTCTTCTGAAGACACCTATAAGAGGCCATTATTTAGAACTATATTCTTCTTATTATTTTTAATAACTTGAAGATACTGACCCAATCTCCCCCTTCTGTCAATCAATGCACCAACTCCCCAAACACATTAGAGAGGGAAACTCTCCCAGTTGTTTATCACACTAGATTATATTTACTAGTGCATGTAAGGTGCTTAGAACAATCGGTGTTAGCTGCCACTATTATCTCATTTTTCACCAAAGAGATTTAATATTTGCTTATAAAAATTATTCTGACACTGGGAAAAAAAACATTTCTCTTGATTAATCCAGTATATTCCCACCCACCCCCAAATTAACCCCCTTGACAGAGCCCTTCTTTCTGTCATTGCAGTCACTCATTCCGTGTTAGACTTTTAGTCATTTTTGACACACCCCTCTACTTCACCCCTATAGTGACAGGGTAAACTGTCCAGAGAACTGTGCTTGGCACACACTTTTTTTTCCATCAGAGCCAACTTTTATTAAATGCTTACATATCATATGCTAGGCACTGGCTACTCTTTTATTTTTTAGGAGATTCTAATACTCTCTCCCTCTCACATTACTATTTCCCAGCATTGCCCTGAATCCTGCCACTCTCCTGCCCCTGTTGGAGGAAAGGGTTGTCTTACCTCAGTCAGAGAACTCTCTATACCCCACTCAGATTTATCAGAGACTTCCATTGAGAACCCTGACCTAATATTATTTGTTGGTGGCTCTCACACCTCAAAACTGATAACTGGAGGTTATCAAGCAGTAAATGCTGTCACTAATTTAAGCTCTTCTTTAGTCCTCTACTTGAGGTGAAATCAGACCAAATGGCAGAACTTATTGCACATACTAGAGCCGGTCAATTAGTCAAAGTTAGAGAGTAAACCTATATGCAGAGAGCAGAGTAGTACATGATTTAGAGTAGTGCGTGACTTTGTGGTGCTTTGGAAACAAAGGAGGTTTCTCCCCATCTAGGAAGTAGATGACATGTAGAACTGTAACCTATAACATCCTTTGAAATTTGCTCTATAGCTGCTCATTGAATTGTGCTTTGAAAGTCTTCACCTTTCCCTATATATCCTATATTGCATAATAAGGAAAGAACTGAAACTGTGGAACGGTAACCCATAACAGTTTTTGAAATTACTTATATAACTGCTTGCTGAGCTGTACATTGAAAGTTAACAACTTTCTGTATGTATGTTATATTCTACAATAATGGAAATAGCTGAAGTTGTGGAACTGTGACCCATGACATTCTTTGAAGTTTGCTTTCTAACTGCTTGTTGGATCATATTTTGAAAGTTAACACTGTTATGCATATATGTTAAAGTTCCCAATTTAAAAAAAAGCATCTAAAAAGTCAATGATTAGCACGTGATTTTGAAAAGGAAGAATGGAAAAAATACGGTTGTACCCTTCACTCAAATAATCTCTGGAATTCTCAAGACAGCCACTTGTTAGCACCAGATAATTCAAATGGATATTAACTAAATTTCTCCATGAATCTACTTATTGTGGAATAAACAAATTGGTTACTATATTAATTCAACATTGGTGGGGAAACTTTTAAAAAGGCAGCTGAGATTATTTTCAAGTCATGTGTCACTTGACAACACATTCCTGGGAAAACGGTAAAGGTGAGACATGGGCAGAAACCAATGCCTCAAGGGCCCTTTGAACACCTTCAGATGGATTTTATCCAGGTCCCATCCTCCATGGGATTTGAATATTTTTTAGTTATTGCATGTCTATTTTCAAGATGGGTTGGAGCATTTCCTTGCTGAAAAGCTACAGCCCTCACAGTTGCTAACAAGCTACTTGATTTTATTTCCAACCAGGGGCATCCCAACTTTTATACCAAGTGATCAAAGCACACACTTAAAAGAATCATTATAAAAGAACCCTAAGGTGTGACCCCTTACTCAAAATCTACACAGTCATTACCATCTACAATCTTCTGGAAAGGCTGAAAGAACCAGTGGCATCCTTAAATTAAAATTAGCAAACGCTTGAACTCCCTTGGCCAAAGGTAGTCTCACTAGTCCTTATGGCCGTGCAGTCCGCTCCCTCAGAATGGCTATCTCTGTATACCGCAGATACATTGGTTATTTCTCTATAAATTAGAAGATTTTACTGGAAGGCCCATGCATTTAGGGATCTGACCTCTAATACTAGACTTGGACTACATGGCAAAATATTGCAAGGGACTCATTCTATACTCAGTCCTATCACCAACAAGTTGAGGTCACCTTGTTATAACATATTCCTAAACAGCCTCTTCATGATCTTCAACCAGGAGATTTCATCTATTGGAAGAGACATCAGAGAAAAAATGCTCTTGAGAACCTCGTTGGAAGGGTAGTCCTGGGAGTCAAGACTTTGGGTTCATGTTTCACAACTAAAGAAGCAATTCAGAATTGCACACAATTGGAAGGCTACTCCAATAGAGGACCTCAAACTGAGGATTCACAGACATCCTTCACAAACAGACACTCTTTGGAGGCAGTAGCCGACCCGAGACCATCGGAACATGTAGATGACAATGGCTAATGGACAGCTGTGATCCAAGAAATCATAACAAGACACCTATCTTGTTTTTTATCTGCTTGTTTATAATCATTTTCTTCTTATTTCCTGTAGACTCCTTGTTGTTATGCACACATAATGGCCTTTTTTTTTTTTCCTTTTCTTCACCCCTTATTGTAATCAGAACATACTCCTTATAACACCATTCTTAGATTAACCCAAACAGTCACCACTGTCCTCAGTCTTACAGGCAACTGGATATGCTATCATCACCAGACCCCCATTAAAAGAAAAACAAAAAGCAAAAAAACAACTCTGGGCAATTCCAGTTTTATCAAATGAGAACATAGGGAATCAGAGCCAAATGCATTTCCACTTAAACCTGCATGGACAACTGACATTTAACAATTCAAATTGTGACTGTGCTCGTCTCCCTCTTTCCCAGAAAATAAAAAGAACCAATTATTACAATCTATTGATCAGACCCTAGGTAATTCTAAATTTGAATTTAACAACCTTCATAGGGTGATGAGCCAAATATTTGCCACCTAGAAGAGACTATAATAGAGATCTAAGCACGTAATCCAGCTAATGTAAGGCCTTGGTTCAATGTCATGTCATGAACAACTCCCTTTTCCCTGGATCTTCACCGGCCCGTACTGGATACTACTTCCTTCATAACCAGGACACCCAGTCCTGCTTGCCTCAGACCAACAGCTCACACACTTTAGGAATAGCATTCTGAAACTTGTCTGTACACAGAGACAATATGGATCATCAAGGCTGGAAATTCTGACTCTGACATGAGCTCCAAAATGTGGCCACTCTTGATTATTCAGGCATACAACCTGCAGGAATTACTGACATTGTGTATGAGAATAATCAGAGCAGAGTTCCCATTCATGGGACTTATACAAATAGAAAAGACTGTGAGAAACCTATCACCAACTCTAGCAGAAGTTATTAATGATACCACCTCTGCTCTAGAAGGAATACAGATTGTTCTCAACTCACTGGCATGAGTAGTGATGGCCAATTTGCATTGCTCTTGATGTCTTGTTGGCTAGTCGTGATGGTGCCTATGCTGTTACTAATACTTCTTTTGGTATTTGGATTCACGAAACAGGCTATGCATCACCTTAAGTGAAAAGTTATTTGGCTTTCTAAGATTGATCCTCTTGGTCTATGGGATTTTTTCTCTTGTCCTGCATTGGGCAACTGGGGTCCCTGGTTCTGAAGCATCTTATAGGCACTATTCACTGTTCTTGCTTTAGTCCTAGTGGTCATGATGCTCATCTATTGCATTCTGTCTAGGGTCTTAAACACTTCTGTGCAGCCACTTGCTCAGATGAACACCATAATGATACAACAACAAACAAGTTAAGAGACTCTTGCAAAACAAGTTAAGAGACTCTTGCAATACAATTGACTATGAAGATGACTGAAGATCTGGATCTCTAGCTTTTTCTAAGTTGGTCAACCTCTCACAAGCAAAAAAATGACCAAAAAGGGAGTCTCAGAGATGAGTTATGCAAGTGCACAATGACCAGGAAACTCTGACCGACTCAGCAGAACAGTAAAGTCTGGCCCACTACCTGCAACAGTCAGTCCAGGAAACTGACCGTTATCTATAGCAAACACTCCACAAAGTCAAAGCACAATCCCTACAACAATCAATCCAAAATCACCAGAACTTGATTGCTAACTGACAGCTTCCCTAATTTGTCCCCACTTCCAACTCAGTATTAACCAGAAGAAGCCAACTTTGCAAATACGTTTCCCTAACCAATCACATGGGATGTCCCACTTCTAGTTAGCCCTCATTCTGGCTTCCCCACGCCAACAGCCTCTAACAGAACACACCTGAAGCTGTCCCTTTTCTCCACTATGAAGCTTTCCCACTTCTCTGCCTCCCTTTGAGTCTCTGCCAAATGTAAGTGATGATGGCTGACTCCCTGGCTAGCCTTTGTTCTGGGGTGTTCTTTTGTTTATTTCCACACACGGATGTTCACAGCAGAATTATATATAATAGCCAAAAAGTGGAAACATGCTAAATACCCAACAGCTGAGGAATGGATAAACAAAATGTGGTATATTCATACAACAGACTGTTATACATACATAAAAAGAATGAAGTACTTATACATACTATAGCATGAATGAACCTTGAAAACCCTACGCTAAATGAAAGAACCAGTCACTCACATACACACACACACACACACACACAAACACATACTGTATGACTCTATTTATATGAAAAGTCCAAAATAGGCAAATCTGTAAGGACAGAAAATGGATTAATGGTTGCCTAGGGCTGGGGTTGGGGAAAGAGGTGGTAATTGCATCGTGGGGAAATGGGCAGTGAATGCTAACGGCTACAGGGTTTCTTTTTCAAGTGATGAAAATATCCTAAATTGATTGTTGTGATGGTCACACAACTCCATGACTATAGAAAATGCCATCAAATTGTGCACTTTAAATGGGTGAATTGTATGGTATGTGAATTATATCTCAACAAAGCCCTTATTTAAAAAAATACATAAGGGAGAAGGGAGAGCAGAAGAAGAGAAGACAATAGAAGGGGAGAACAGAAGGGGAAAAAGCAGAAGTGCTCATTAAATTAAATTCAATAACAAAGAAAAATGCAAGCAGAGAATTTGAAGAAGACAAGGAAAGACATAAAGCTGCTAACTTTGGTGTGACTCCCACAAGCCCTGTCTTTCTCTGCCTCAGTTTCCTCACCTGTAAAATTATTATGTTAGACCCAGTGGTGTCAGATTTCCCAAGGATCTCTGCTTCTCTGACATCTCTGCTCATGTCTAAGGGGCTGCAAATATTTGGATCAAACAGTTCTCTTCTCTGAGCCACCATTATAAAATGGGTTAGAAATAAGGACTCTGCTCAGTCTGCCTTCCAGAACTTTCTATGTGCTGAACTCCTTTCCCGTCCAGTTTCCCCCTTCCTCAACTCTCTTTCTAACCCTTAACTTTCACTGCTCTTGAAGCTCTTCCCCAAAACAAACAGAGGCCCCCATGAGGTGCGAAGCTCAACCCTGGCCCATCCCACCTGGAATCTCGTGTGTCCAGGATGCTGCGATTGAGGGGTAAGCGGTCACTGAGGTAAACGTTGTAACCAAATTTCTGGAAGAGGTCCTCGGCTTCTTTCTGTTGGGCCTCGGAGAGATCTTCCCCCCACTGCTTGAAGAGCCATGAGTAGGGGAAGAGTTTCTTGTAAGGTCTGTGCTGCTTTGTCTTACTCGCCTTGGCTTCCACTGCTGTCTTTAGAGGGTTGTCAACCTTTTCTTGCTCCATCTTAGCCAATTTCATAGATTCTTCTGCAAACGAAGGGGGGAGGTGGTGAATAAAACATTTCAGCCAATCTTCAGTTACCTGAGCATCACTTTCCATCCTGATTTCTTTGAAATGTGATCCTCTCGAAATTCTAAGATTGCAAACTCTTATCCCAGATGATCTCATCTCTCCCCAAGTCCTTGCCTTTCACCTGGAGGATGAGGACAGTTAGCCCCCCAAGTCTAGTCCTAAAGTCAGGTTGCCTGAGTTTGGATTTTCTTTTTGCCACTTATCAGTTGAATGATCTTAGGAAACTACCCTCTCCGCTTCCCCGTATGTAAAATGGGGACAGCAACAGCACTTACCTCATGGATTTGTTGGGAGAATCAAATGAGTTTACACATGAAAAGCATTTAGAACTATGGCTGGAACTTTTATAAATACATAAAATTTGGTTATTATTATGTATAATATTATTATTATATTATACGTAATATTGGTTAGTAACATTATCAGTTGGTTATTATTATCAGTATAATCCTCATTATCATTATCTCGACTGGCTATTGGAGACATCTCCCATTTCACTAACTCCCCAAATTCCTTAATGACTTAACTCACCACCTCCCTGCCACCCCCCAGATTTCCCAAGATTACTTCCTTATTTCTGCAAATGATACCAACTGGTTTCCCAGCTACCCCGGCTCAAAACACCTCAGATCTCCTTCGACTCCCTTGACTTTGTGTCATGTCGCCTCTTCAGGGTAGAATCCATCCTTTTCTTTCCATTCTCCCCCAGCTGGATTCCTTACTAATCCTCATCTGGATTATTCATTTGCCAAAGATTTACTGGGTTCCTATTCTGTGTTAAGAAATGGCTAGTTGTTAGTTAAGGAAAGGTAAACGAGACACACCCATCCTCCTGAGAGCTTTTATTACTGCAGAGGTGGGTGTGGGCGCTCTAGCCAGTGCCCCAGTTCAGTCCCACTCCTTCTCAACTGTGTGAACAGACTCTCTCTTCTCTGTGTCTTGGATTTACTGTGACCCCCGGAGGGTTGCTGTGATACTAAGTGGATTATAATATCTAAAAAGGACTTAGGGCAGGGTTTAGTACACAATAAAAGCTGGCCATTCTTCTATTGCCTCTGGAATATGGGATGTTTTAGGCTTCCTCCTTCTTCCTTCTTTTCATCTCCTCCCTCCCCATCTCATATCCCCCTTTCTTCTCTTGTCCCCAAATAATCTCTTTCATTCTTTCTCCCCAGGATCTCTCACTTCTTTGCTCCTTCTTTTCTCTTTCCTTCTCTCTTGTCCCCCAGATTCTGTCCCTTCCCCTGATTTCCTCCCTTCCTCTCTCTCCCTGTCTTTCTTTTCATCTGTCCTCTGCCTCGCCTTGACACAATGCTTAGTTCTCCTTTAAAGAGACACCTCCCCACCATAGCACTTTCCACACACACACACAGAGATGCATGCAGTCACATCCAAGCTCCTGCACCCAACACCTCCTTCCAGGAGTTCAAACACTTGATCCCTCACTGGGGAGCAAGGGAAGAAATCCTCTCACTGAAGTCACATGCTGGGGCACATAAAATTCCAAGGAGTTCAAGAGCCACGATAAGCAGAATGAGAAATAGACCATGGAATTCATTGACTCTTATCCTGAACTTTAAATGAAGAGGTTACAATTGGGTACAAAGCATTTATAGATCACTTTCTGCACTGGATCGCACAACCCTGTGAGATCAGGGAGGTGTCATTATCACTATCATTACCATCCTTATTAATCATCCCTCCTTTTACAGAGTGGGAACCTGAGGCCCAGAGAGAAGCAGTTGCTCAAAGTCACACACCCTAAATGGCATTATCAGGATTCGATCTCGGGTCCTCCACTAAAGCCACAGCAAATTGGAGGCCAGTACTCTGCTCTAGAGACTGCTCACCTCAGTTAAAGCCATTGCTACACAGAGGCCCAAGTTCAGGGCCATGCCTAGATATTCCAGAGTCCCTTACTCACCCCTATTCTGAGCCAGCCAGCCTGCCTGCACATATGGAATGTGGTCATGTGTGCGCTTGCACACATACACACACACACACACACACACACACCACTCACATAGACATACCCTTCTCTCCCTCCCCAAACTGCTTGCCCTGAGCCTCTCTGATCCCCTTTCTACCCACCTGATACTCATTTGAAGGCACAGAATTCAATATCAGATGCTTAAATTGAGAGATGACAATATGGCCCTGCACCCATTTTTTTTTCCCTCCAAGCCCCTTCTCTCCACTTCCTTGTGTGTGCCCACCTGCCCCTGACCCCAACACCACCCCTCCAAATTACCAACTTACTCAGAAGCTGCAAATCCATTTCCAAGCGAGAGATTTTCTTTATCATTGACCCATCAGACTCAGACAGAGGCAGAGGGAGCTTCTCATGGAGTTGACCCAGGATCAAGTTTTGTAAAATCCCCTTGGGATAAAATCCCAGAAGGATATTGACAATGACCAGTGTCAGCCCGATGCAGAGGGCTTTGGGGAAGTTTCTCCAGAGCCTCATCTTCTGTCCCCAGCGCCTTGGGCTCCCTGGGGGCCCCGGTATGTCACTGCCCAGCAGCCCAAGGATCAGAACAGACTGGGCTTTGTCTCCACGCAGGCAGCATGGATGACACCCTACCTGTGCAGCCAGATGTTCTCCAGCTGGGAAAGCTGCCACCAGCCGGATGGCTTCTCTGGGAGCAACGTCAGGTATGGGTGGGGACTAGGCCATGGCAGCCACTCAGCAACTGACAGGTCACCATGAACGCTCTCCCTGGCAAAATCACCTGGGAGTCACTCTCACCAGGTATGGGAAATCTCATCATGGGGCTCCAGAAGGGGATACATCAGATGACAAGGGAACTCACAGAATTGGAAGCTTAGGTGCTGTATTCTTTTTTAGAGCAGGGATCAGGTCTTAGAGGTCTAGTTTAACTCTCCAGGTCCTTGACCCAGTAGGTGTGCAATAATAAATGTCTGTCCAACAAACTTGAGGAAAAGACTTTTCTGCTGGTGCCTGGGTCCTCACTGCCTAGAGGCAGCCCCGGGGTGAGCCTCAGGGCATAACCTTGCCTCACTGCTCTCTGTCCTCTGCTTGCCTTTTGCACAACTCCCTACACTGAAGCTTTACCATGCCCCAGCTTTCAGTAACTCCTCTGTCTTGTGAGGGTAAAAATAAATTGAAAAATAAAATATACACATATTAATTTTCCCTGGTGCAAAAAGTGAAAGCCTCTCCCCCACCTGCCTTCTTCTTTGAGCATTCTTCAGAAACTTTCTAGAAGAGATGTTTTTTTTGGTGCAAAATCTATGCTGTCTGTAGCATGCTATATAATTTAACTTGTTGGGTCAGTTTTATTCAAACACTATAATTATATGGAACCTTGAATAGGGGGCAAGATCTGTTTGGTTTGTGCAGGTTAGCGTGAAACCCTGATACAACCCAGAGTAATTTGGGCAGAGAATAAAAAGTATCTGCAAAGGCTCCTTGAGGGCCCAGGGAAAAATGTAGAAATATTAAACTTCCCCACCTGGGGAATTCTTGATATTTTCGCAAGCGTTATAGTAGGCCAAGTCCTCAATCTTGGGGCTTGCCCTTATGAAGTCTGTTACTGCAAAGGAGAGACTAAGCCTACTTATAATTGTGCCCAAGAGTCACCTCCAGAGAACTTCTTTTGTTGCTCAGATGTGGCCCTCCTTCTCTCTAAGCCAACTCAGCAGGTAAACTCACTGTTCTCCCTGCTATGTGGGACATGACTCCCAGAGGTGTAAATCTCCCTGGCAACATGGGATCATCCTGGGGATGAGCCTGGCCCTGGCATCGTGGGATTGAGAAAGCCTTCCTGACCAAAAGGGGAAAGAAAAATGAAGTAAAATAAAGTTGCAGTGGCTGAGAGATTTCAAATGGAGTCAAGAGGTCATTCTGGAGGTTATTCTTATGCATTATATAGATATCCCTTTTTAGTTTTTAGTGTACTAGAATAGCTAGTAGGAAATACCTGAAACTGTTGAGCTGCAATCCAGTATCCTTGGTTCTTGAAGACGATCATATAACCATATAAACTATATAGCTTATACGGTGTGACTGTGTGATTATGAAAACCTGGTGGCTTACACTCCCTTTATCCAGTGTATAGACAAATAAGTAGAAAAAGGGGGACAAAAAGTAAATGAATAATGGGGGGGGGAGGGAGTATGAGATGTTTTGGGTGTTCTTTTTTACTTTTATTTTTATTCTTATTCTTATTTTTTGGAGTAATGAAAATGTTCAAAACATTTCTTGTGGTGATGAATGCGTAACTATGTGATGATACTGTGAACAACTGAGTGTTATATTTTGGATGATTGTAGGGTATATGACTACATCTCAATAAAATTGCATAAAAATATTCACCGAAAAAAAAAAAAATAGAAACCTTTCCCTGCCCCTTTTAGATGCATATAAATCCTTTTTAAAGCTAAATAAGCCTCCTGACAGCTTTGCAACTCAGGAACTTCTTTCTCAAGGACCTGGGAATATCTCTTGAAATGTAAGCATGAGGGAAGTCTAGGAGTCCTTATCTTCCTTGTTCTGGTTTGCTAATGCTGCTGTTAAACAAAATTGCAGAAACGGATTGACTTTCATAAAGGGGGTTTATTTGGTTACAAAGTGACAGTCCTAAGGCCATAAAGGTGTCCAAACTAAGGCATCAACAAGAAGATACCTTCACTAAGCAATGGCTGATGGCATACGGAACACCTCTGTCAGCTGGGAAGGCACGTGGCTGGTGTCTGCTGTTCCCATGTTGCATTTCAAAACGGTGTTCTCCAAAATGTCTCTGGGCTTGTCTCTGAGCCTCTTCAGCTCCTGTGTATCTAACTGTCTGGGGGTCCTCTCTTAGTTTCTCCAGAACAAACTGTGGGCTATCATTTCTTAGCTTTGCATCTCCAAATGTCCTTCCTGTCCACATCTCTTAAGAATCAGCTTTCAACAGCCTTCTCCAAATGTCTCTCTCAGCTACTCTCCAAAATGTCCCTCTCTTATGGGACTCCAGTGATTTAATCAAATGTCAAGCCCACAAATGATTGAGTCACATCTCCATGGAAACACTCAATCAAAAGATCACGCCCTAATCAGAAAGATTAATAAATCTGACCCCACAAGATTGCTTGAAACAATATGGCTTTTTCTGGGGGACATAATATATATACAAACCAGCACATTACTGTTTCCACATTGTAACTAGTTTCCTGTCATAGAGATAAGAAAACATTTACTATTCTTTGGATAGAGACAATGAGCAAACACAAAGACCATCCCAACCAGCAGGTGAATTCAAGATGAACTATGTTCCACAAATGATGCTAAGTCCTTTTACTTGAGGACTAGTTCTCATTTATCTTGAGTGTATGAAATGGTTTTCATCTGCTTGACTATAAAAAAGGAAGAGATTTTTCTTTTGCAAAGAATGCAATCTCTTTGCAGATCACCTGGGATGCCTCACATTCTGGTTTCATGCTTATTCAATAATAAAATGGTTTTTCTTTCTCTTTTACTTTTATTGAGAGGTTTTCTGGGTTGAAAGAAGATTTTGTTTTAAATTTTGTTTCCCCAATAGTCTCCACACCTCACACTATATATTTTGGACAAATCGCCTAATTACCATCACTGTAAATTAGACACATTCCCCAAAGCCAAAAGTTTAAAAGTTCTCAATCCAGTATTCGGTCTCGCCATAATCACATCTCCTACCGACCACTTGGACTACTTACTAGGTCCCCAAATGCAAGTCTGTCGAGGCAGACATGAGGATTAAAACTGGATTTGGGAAAAGCAGGTGGAATGGGATGTGTCTATGTCATTCCTGATATTAGGTGCCCTCTCATGCATCCAGTCTCTGCCAGAGCCCTGGGACAGTGGTTTGCAAACATTAACGTCCATGAAAAGGACCTGGGTAGCCTGGTTAAAATGCATATGCCCAGGTCCCAAGCCTCAAGATCCTAATTCCATAAGTCAACTATGGGACCTGGGCATATGCATTTCAACAAACACCACAGATGACTAAGCTTACATTTCTGCCCCAGGAGAAATTGATTAAAATTTTTAAACTGTTTTTTAAATGGCAAGGCCATTTAAGGTGATTAGAACGCAACAAAGGGCAAGGAACATAAAAGGGTTTGTAATCCTTCTGACTGGGTGGATGGTATCTTGGAAGTTGTGTAATTTTCAGTTCCTCCAGTGTAAGGAGATGTGTTAGGAAGGTTAAAAAAAAAGTGTGAATCATTTTAATGAGAGACAAATAGTTAAGCGTGGTCAGCATGTGGAGGTGGGGCTGGAGTAAGAATATTAAAAGTTGTCCATCTTGTTTTGTTTATAATAAAAGAAGAAGGAAGAAGAGGAGGAGGAGAAGGAGGAGGAGGAGAGGGGGAGGGGGGTGAGGAAGAGGAGGAGGGTGGGGGAGGGGGAGGGAAAGGAGGAGAAGAAGTATCCACCACCACTGCCAACCTAAATATCCAACTACAGGGGCATGGCTAAGTAATTTATGGTACAGCCACACACAGAACATTAGAATATTATAAATGTGAGTTTGGAGTAAGATCCTGATTCTATTACTCACTAGCCAGGTAAACCCAGGCAAGTTATTTCACCTCTCTGAATCTCATTTCCCTTATTTGTAAAAGGAGGCTTTAGAACACTCTCTCCTGCCAAGTTTTTGTGAGCTTTAAATGAGCTAACCTTTGTAAAGTGCCTGGCACGATCAGTAAACATTAGATATTATCCTTGCCATTGCTTTTGTGAGAAAGCTTCGAAGGCCACGTTGCAACATGGAAAACTGCTTTGAATAAAGTGCTAAGAGCAAAAAGAGGCTAGAAAATACTTTAGGTAGCCTGAGCTTCCTAAACAGATCCTAAAGGAGTCCCAAATGGTGTCACAGGGCCACTAACCATCCGTGTTTATTTAATCCTCCCATGTCTGTTTTGATAGAATTCCAGGCCCTTAAAAAGTCTTAAATATTTCTGAAAGTCCCCAGGGGATTCTCATGGGTGATCAGAAATAATCCAGCCAGGCTCAACATAGCATCTTTAGTTGCCGTCCTCCAGCCCTACCAGCTGGGTGGTCTCTCCACCAAACACTGCAGCCCCTTGCAGCCCACCCTGCTACCTTAGTAGAATACTTAAGCCATAACCACGGCAGGCTTCTTAGACATGCCAAAGCCTACCAGACATTTGTGCCAAAGCCAATCCACCTTGCAATCCCTTTTCTTACAAAGTTTGTAAGGCAATGACTTTCAGACAGCCTTCTTTCTCCCTAGGGCCCAAACAAAATGGGCAGTGGGTGGAGTGCTAAATCAGAGATAACACCAGATGTCACCTATCACATGCCGTCAGCCTCACTTCCCCCTCACATGATGAGGACCTTTTGTCCGACCATATTTGTCCACCTACCTCCCTTCCTTAGCATGAATTCTTTCCAAGGAGGCTCTCTGGGCCTCAGTAGACTCCTGGTTGCCCATTCTACCACTCTACCGTATGTGCCCCATTATGACTAAACTCAACCAATAGGCATAGTTTCCCCCTGACACATACACCATCAAAATATATGACCACGGTTATAGCAATGTTTAAAAGAAATCCAACACCCGATGCACGGATCTTGGCATTTCTAAATACCAGTATTGGTATTTCTACATGTCATTCTCTAATAAAAGGAACCAGTGGTCCTTTGAGAAATGGCTTATTCTAGAACCGGGGCAGGGAAAATGCAAGGTGGGCCTGGAGCATCTTCTAGTACCAGAAAGTAAGAAAGTGCTCAAGAAGCAAAAGGATGGATATGTCAAAAGGACATAGACAATTATGACTTCTATGTATATATGTTATATTCTACAATTTAAAAAAATGATTTAAAAAAAAAAAAGGTCACAGGGGCCAAACTGAAAGCGATCCCAATGGTTAAAGCTGGGACACTTTGAACAACAAAATAAATAATGTAGTATTGGCTTATAACTCAGGATAGAAAATAAATGTACATGGGTTCATACTGATATAAATAAACAAACAAACAAACAAATAAATAAATAAATGGGGGAGGAGGGACAAATTTTCCTTTCAGAAGAATGTCAAATAATTTATGTAAATACTTCCCTCTCCAAGAGGTAGAGTTCAATTCCCACTCCCAAGGTGGGCTAGACTTAATAACTTGCTACCAAAGGATAAAGTATAGAAAGGGAAAATAGTCATTTTACAATGGAGCCCCTGGTACATACTACCTTATCCAAGTGACAAAGACTAACATCCCCAGCGATGTCATGTGGAGCTCATGTACCCCCTGATATGATATGGTGAGACGGTACCTCACCCCTCCGGGGTTCTTCCCCAAAACCCATAACTGCAGTCTCATCATGAGAAAATACATCAGATGAACCCAGATTGAGGGATATGCTACAAAATACCTAACCAGTGATCCTCAAAACTGTCAAGGTCAGGAAAGACAAGGCAAGACAGAAGTGACACACACCAAAGGAGAACAGGAGACATGAAACCTAAGTGCAATGTGGAACATTTTGGCTCTTGGAACAGAAATAAAGATGTTAGTAGAAAAATTGGTAAAATCTGAATAAAGTATGGAGTTTAATTACTAGTAAATTAAAAAAGAAAGAGTGAAAGAAAAAGAAAAAAGACACCACATAGAAGTCCCAGAAAAAAGACTGGAAGGAAGTAACCCAAAATAGTAAGAATGGTTATATTAAGGTGGTAGAGGTATGAGCAATTGATTTTCTTTTCTGTATTTTTAAATTTTTTTTTGACGTGGTCTTATCAACTTTATTATAGAAAACATTTATAAATTAATGATACTTTAAAATCGATTCACCAGGACTGGTAGCCATGTGAAAATGGAGGAAATGAAAGGGAAAGAACTATTGACAGAGGATCTGAAGTTTCTAGCATCAGCAATTGAGTCCTTGGTGGTGTCCGCAATGGAGAGAGAGAACAAAAGGGACAAATAACGTTGGGGACTGAATCATGTCCCCCACAAAAGGCATGTTCAAGTCTCAGTCCACATTCCTGTTGGTGTGAACCCATTTGTAAAAGGCCCTTCAAAGAGGCTATTATTAGTTAAGGTGGGGACTCATTTGTAAATTGGATCTTCAAAAGATCCTATTTTGGAAGAGGCCAAATTAAATCAGGGAGGGTCTTAATCTGTGTAACTAGAGGCCATATAAACAGAGGAAATTCAGAGGTACTCAGTAGAAACCAGAAACGGGAAGAAGACAGAAGTCAGAAGAAGCCAGAGAAGAGAGAGAGCACCGTGTGATGGGAGACCACCAGCACCGGAAAACAATCGACTCCAGTAGAAAGCATGGCCTTGCCAACATCTTGGTATTGGACTCCTAGTCCAATTGGCTCACCAAACTGTGAGCCGATACAATCTGGTTTAAGCCAACCCATTGTGTGGTTTTGTCATAGCATCTCTGGTAAACTAAGACAAGTAGAATTGGGAAACAATCAGGTCAACTAAGCATGTGTTCATTTGAAGAGACTCTGGAAGATGAGGTATGTCCAGTGATCAAACAGAAATTTGAATCTGAATCTCTGAGAAGAGATCAAAGACAGGAAATTTTCTCAGAGGCAATAAATAAAGTTTTTGAGAGTAGAAATGCATTGTAATTAAGCATAGCAATGGAGCATTCAACCAAGTGGGAAATATTGTTTGTAGTGTTTTACAGCCTATTGAGGAACAGGTGGTAATTCAACCATTTAATCATGTCTATTGTTTTTCTATCTTAGCATAAAAGTATCTAGCCAGACTAGATATTTTAGAATGAATTGCTTTTGTTGATCACAATGCTGACTTTTTTTTTTTTTTTTTTTTGGAAACTCCTTAACTCCTTCCCCCTTATATTTCGTCACCAAAGTTTCTGCTCATTCTATGCTCATTTAGGAATGGTATGTTCTCAAGAGATTAAAGTGTATACACACATAGTAAATCAGCTATAAATATCCATGTAACTTCAGAAATTCATTGAGTTTATAAGGAATAGGATTGATAATATTGGTTGAGCAAAGTTCATTTGTAGATTATAAGCATGTGCTAGAGGAAAAGAATGAAACAAATATTGTGTAAGCACCTTCTATGGGCCAGCCAGTGTCAGGTATTTTATTCACAACCACCCTGTGAAGCAGGGATTATAACCCCATTTCATAGGTAAGGAAACTGAGGATCAGAAGGTTAAGTAATATTCACTCTAGATCAAATTGCATTCTTTTATTTTCAGCATTTTTATCATGCTTCTTTGGGCTCTCATTTTGGAAGTTAGTATAGATAACCTGCAGGCAGTTTTCCTTTTTCATATATATCCATTTCCTAGTGTCTTTCCAGATCTCCTGGATTTGATACTGATTCAGTTTGCTAAAGCTTCTGGAATGCAATATACCAGAAATGGGTTGGCTTTTACAATGGGGGTTTATTGGTTCACAAATTTACAGTTTTAAGCCATGAAAATGTCCAAATCAAGACATCAAGAGGTAGATACCTTCTCTGAAGGAAGGCCGGTGGCATCTGGGGTTCCTCTGTCACATGGGAAGTCACATGGCTGGTCCTTCTCTCCTGGGTTCTGGTTTCAAAATGGCTTTCTCCAAAATGTCTCTCTTAGCTTCTCTGGGCTCTCACCAAAATGTCTCTGCCTTTTATCCTCTCGTAGAGGACTCCAGTAAGGGGATTAAGACCCACCTTGAATGGGCAGGGTCACATCTCCATGGACACAATCTAATTAAAAGGTCCCACACACAATAGGTGTGCCCCCACAAAATTGGATTAAAAGAATGTGCCAGTTTGAATGTATTATGTCCCCCCCAGATGCCATTATCTTTGATGTAATCTTGTGTGGGTGGACCCATCAGTGTTAATTAGACTGTAAGTCTTTGAGTGTTTCCATGAAGATGCGCCCCACCCAATTGTGGGTGATGACTCTGATTGGATAATTTCCATGGAGGTGTTGGCCTGCCCATTGGGAAGGTCTGAATTAAATTACTGGAGCACTATATAAGATCAGACGGAAGGAGCAAGCTGCTACAGCCAAGAGGGACATTTTGAAGAAAAGCACAGGAGCTGCAGATGAGACAGTTTGAAGATGGCCATTGAAAGCAGACTCTTGCTCCGGAGAAGATAAAGAGAGGACAAATACCCCAAGTGCAGCTAAGAGTGACATTTTTGAGGAACTGCAGCCCAGAGAGGAACATTCTGGGAGAAAGCCATTTTGAAACCAAAACTTTGGAGCAGACGCCAGCCACGTGCCTTCCCAGCTAACAGAGGTTTTCTGGACGCCACTGGCCATCTTCTAGTGAAGGTACCCGATTGCCGATGTGTTACCTTGGACACTTTATGGCCTTAAGACTGTAATTATGTAACCAAATAAACCCCCTTTATAAAAGCCAATCCATCTCTGATGTTTTGCATCCTGGCAGTATTAGCAAACTAGAACAAAGAACATAGGTTTTTCTGGGGTACAGAACAGAGTTAAACCAGCATAGATACCTGTTTAGATAACATTGTGCTGAAGTCTAATATGACAGCTGCAAGTATTAAATAGCAAGGCATCAAGAGAATAGTTTTTGACCACAGCCAGTAGTGGGGGGCAGGAGAATGTGTGACCTCAGAAGAAACCATAAGGTAACTAAGATTACTGAGCAAGAAAACGTTTAGGTAAGACTCAGTCAAAGAGATTATCTTTCCACAAATAATCAATTTTATACAAACCCCTCCCATCATGGCAACAGGGAAAGGAATCATACTCCAGAATTGGGGAGCATCATAATACCATGTAGTCAATCAAAATGATAAAGATTTAACAACTTTGGGAAATGACAGATAAACAGAATTCTTTGCAATTAATTCACGTGCCCTGAGTACCTATAAAAGAAGGGAATTGGCCCAAGGAAAAGGATTGGCCTGGAAAATAGGCCAATAAAAGAACAAGAACCCAAGTGTTGGATTGTTTTGTTTGGGTTTTTTCTTTAACCAAACATAGCTGTGATTTCATCTGTAACCTAGCAAGGAAGGCTTGATCGTTACCACCAGAACTACCCTAGAATAGATTTTTACATGACAATGCCATTTTTATGCAACCCACTCTTGTCCATGAACTATACCTTCATAAGCCTTTAAACACAACCCTTCACACATATGTTATCTGATGGATGATAATTTGAAGCACCACCTTACCTACCAACTGCCACCTGCCAGCCAACAGCTTAGTTTCCATTTCATTTAAGCATTCTAGTGGGACTTTGAATAATTTAAGGTGAAACTATCAGTTTGTGTGAAAATTGGAAGAAGTACTTAGGAAAAAAGTATTCTGGAATTTCAGGCAAGTAAAGGGCTAGCTTCATAAGTTTGAGAGAAGGATATCTTTAGATAATATTACATTGACTGAAGAATCAGATGATACAGATGAAGAAGCAGTGCACTATTTTTTTTTTTAATTCTCAGAAATTGATTTCTAGCCATGATGGAGTAACTGGGATCAGTCTTGCCCTTTTGCCAAAATCAACTATAAAACTGAACAAAATATATGAGACAACCATTTTCAGGCAAGAAACAGCAAAAGATGTGATCCCTGAGAGAAGGGAAATATGAGGTAAGCCCTACATTTACCCAGCTCCCTGTCAAGAAACAATTTTACAACTATGGCATGGGATGGTGAACCCCAAATGGAGCACAGCAGTA
Source organism: Choloepus didactylus (assembly GCF_015220235.1). Taxonomy (NCBI): domain Eukaryota; kingdom Metazoa; phylum Chordata; class Mammalia; order Pilosa; family Megalonychidae; genus Choloepus; species Choloepus didactylus. The sequence continues at coordinate 127,569,699 of NC_051314.1, forward strand.
ACACTGAGATAAAGAGTCCAAGAACAGAGATTGGGAGCTGCTGAGTATCTGGAAATTTCAGTGCAGGGTCCCAAAGATTAAGAAGCTGAGCAGAAAAAGGGGACCCAAAAATCTGTCTGGGGATTCCCTGTGGGTTCCCTGACACAGGGTAGGCTGAACAGACCCAGGGAGAAACCCTATAAGGACTAGCCTAGAGCAACTAGAAGGTTGAGCACATAGCAGAAATGCTAGAGGGCACACAGTCCTGGGAGACACGAGAGCTCCGGCTGAGTCAGCAGGGAGAGACCTTACTAAACATGCTGGGTATTCTACTAAGACACCAGAAGGACCACTGCTTGGGAGGAAGGACCATGCTTTAGTGTAAGGGCCACTCCAACCCTACTCCAACAAAGCCTAAAGGCAAGTGTCAACAGCATCAAAATGAGCTGCCAGCACATTAACAGCCAGGAAACAATCACAAATTATTGGATGTGTTAAGAAGCAGGAAAATGTGAACTATAAACAAGAAAAGAAAAGCAGACAATAGAAACTAACTCCAGGATGATCCAGATGTGGGAATTAAAAGACAAGAACTTTGAAATGCTTATTATAAAAATGTCCAAGGATTTAATGGAAAAGAACGATGTAACAAGCCAACCTATGGAGAAGTCACAAGGAAAAAAACTAGAAATGCTGAAAAAAAACAAGGGGAAATTGAGAACTGAAAATTGCAATATCTGAAATTAAAGACTCGGAGAGATTTAGCAGATTGACAATAAATAAAAGGTCATGAAATTCAAATATTTTATATTTGTGGGCAAATATAAAATATTGTAATTATTCTTCTCTTAATACCCTTAAAAGATAAATGATTGCTTACAGAAGAAATAGTAACATTGTAAGGTGGGTTTATATAGTAGTTAAATATACGGCAATAGCACAAAGCACAGAATGGTAATGGAATTATACTGCTTTGAGGCTCCTGCATTTAAAAATATACAATACAAAATTATATGATATTAATCCTGATTACATTGTGATAAATTAAGGACATATACTATAAACCCTAGAGCAACCATTAGAACATAATAAAAAGGTACAGCTAAAAAGCCAATAGAGAAATTAAAACAAGAAATAAATTTTTTTTAATTAAACCAAAGGAAGCAGGAAAAGGGAGAACAGAGAACAAAAAAGTATATGGGATAAATAGAAAACAACTATCAAGATGTTAGACTTAAATCCAACCTTATCAATAATTAAATTAAATACAGAGCAATTAAACACACCAATTAAAAGGCAGAGATTGTCAGACCAGATCAGGGGTCAGGAAAAAAAAAAATGTCTGCAGGGCAAATCCAGCCTGCTACCTGTTTTTGCAAATAAGATTTCATTGGAACACATGAAAGAATCGCCTCTGGCTGCTTTTGCATTATGACAGCATCACTGAGTAGGTGTAACCGAGACCACATGGACTGCAAAGCCTAAAATATTTACTATCTGCTTCTTTACACTAAAGCTATTTCTTTATCCAGACCATGGACTGGATAAAATGGCAAGACTCAACAATATTCTTCCTACTTAAATTTAAAGACACAAGTTGAAAGTAAAAGGATGGAAAATGAAATGCAATCCAATAGCGAGCATTAAAAAACTGTTATTACTAAATTAATATCAGACAAGGAAGACTTCAAGACAAGGGGTATCACCAGAGATAAAGGAGAAAAAATTATAATAATAAAAGAGTCTATCAATCAGGAAGATGCAACAATGCTAAGTGTATATGTACCATATAACAAAGCATCAAAATACATGAAAAAAAAAACTGAACTGAAGACAAATAGACAAATGTACAGTCATGGTGAGAGTCACTGATGGAACAATTAGAACCAAAAGTTAGTTTACTCTATTACAAATTACCACAAATTTGTTGACTTAAAACAACAGGGTTCTGTAGGTCAAAAGTTTGGGTGGTCTCAACATTCTCTGCTTTCTGGGGGAAACGTGTACAAAAACTCAATGATTTTGTCCTACTTCTAGCTCTCTGGGAATAGACCCCCCTCCATCCCTCTGGGACTAGAATGTGTAAATTTTCTCACATCTTTTCAGGAAACAATAAGAACCAAAGTAGGAAGCAGCGTATAATGCATATTTGTTGGGCAGGGGGAGGTTGTATATGTTTGCATGCCTGATGTCCCAGCTTGATGCTAAATCTAGTTGCTAAATCTAGCAACTAAATCTTGATGCTAAATCTACCCAGGCAGGTAATGGCATGACCTTCAAGCTAGTAGGGTGCTTCTACTAAAGGCTCCATGTTTCAGGACCGAGGCAGATCCAAGGGGAACACTCAACTCTGCTCCCCTGTGCTCATTCTCCCACCGCAGGCTCTGTGGCCCATTCCTCTTGACCCTGTGCAGTTCACCATCATAGCACTCTCCTGCCAGTTGCTAAAGCTAATTCTACCTTTCCAGGGAGCTTGGCTTTTTATCCTGATTGCTCTATGCCAGTGGTTTTTCCAACCATCCTCTAAGAAGCACCAGGGGCTCCACCCAGGTGCATTTGGGGCTGCTGTCAAGGCCCATGGGTAGACATGGAGCTAGCAGAGCTCTGGGATTTCTATTCTCCTACTCTGCCCCCATCTTCCTGCTTCCAGCAGACTATCATGTTTTTATCTGTTTTACATATTAAGCTACTAAAGAAGGAATATTTCAATTGAAGAAAGGGTTAGGCTGCTCAAAAAAAAAATTATACCAATAATTTTCTAATCTATTTTTTGCAGATTGTCTTCCTAGAAACCTTGTGAAGAGGACAGTATTTCCAGAAGCTTCTGTGCTACAGCTTCTCTCTCCAGCTAAAGCTATTTCTTTCCTTATTCAAAGTATCTTTACTCACTCTTCGACATAAACACTCAATTTTTAGCTAAGGTGCAACTTTCAATTAGAGCTGTCATAAAATATGCACAGATGCATATGTGTGTGTGTGTGTGTGTGTGTGTGTGTGTATACATACGTAAAAAATATTTATGATGGGATGCTGAGCCCTCCTATAATTATGCCTAAGAAACACTTCCAGAGAACCTCTTTTGTTGCTCAGATGTGGCCTTTCTCTCTCTAAGCCCAACTTGGCAAATAAATTCAATAACAAACCCCCCCCCCCACCACCACCCAAAGAGGGACATGGCTCCCAGGGGAATGACTCTCCCTGGTGACATACGACACGACTCTCAGGAATGAGCCTGGCCCTGGCAGCGAGGGATTGAAAATGCCTACTTGACCAAAAGGGGGAAAAAAGAAAGGTATCAAGCTGAGGTCACAGTGGCTGAGAGATCCCAGAGTTGAGAGGCTATCCTGGAGGTTTCTCTTATTTCAGCTCTAGCTCGACATCCCAAATGGCAACAGGATGCCATGCCCTTACCAATAGTAGTCCCCAAATACCTAGGTCCCTACCTGAGATTCTATAAAAGATTCACTCACTAAGTTTTCTCTCTCAGAAACTTAAATCCACCAGAGTGTTCCTATGCCAGACAAGTCCTAAACCCAGAGGCAACAGCCTTTGAAGGTCAACAATCAGATGCAGCCCCCTTCTCCATACTGTCAACACCCACTTTCATTATGAACAAGTCTAGTCACTGCCTAGACACCCCTGAAGATGGAGACATTGAGAGGAAGGGATAGCAACAAACAAGATTAGATTTAACAAAGGTCTATGAATAGTGAAACTTTATATAAATATATATTTATATTTAGATGCTGGGGTTTTGGAATAGCTGGAAGGAGACAGATGACATGGTGAAACTGTAATCTATAACATCCTTTGAGATTTGCTCTATAGCTACTTGTTGAATTGTGCTTTGAAAGTCTTCACCTTTCTGTATATACCTTATATCGCATAATAAGGAAAGAACTGAGACTGTGGAACTGTAACCCATAACAATTTTTGAAATTACCTACATAACTGCTTGCTGAGCTGTACATGAAAGTTAACACATTTTTGTATGTATGATGTATTTTACAATAATGGAAATAGCTGAGGCTGTGGAACTATGATCCATGACATTCTTTGAAATTTGCTAACTACTTGTTGAATCGCACATTGAAAGTTATCACTATTATGTATATATGTTAAAGTTCATAATAAAAAAATAAAAAATAAATATTTACGGTTTACTAGGTTGATGGACACCTGTCCTCACACTTCAGGCTAAGATAGCTTGTCCCTCTCATCTCAGTTTACCAGGCCTGCCCACCCTGGCAATGGACTTTTTTTTTTCTTTTAAATTCAGTTTTATTGAAACATATTCACATACCATACAATCATCCATGGTATACAATCAACTGTTCACAGTACGATCATATACGTTCATCATATGCGTTCATCACCACAGCCTATTTCTGAACATTTTCCTTACATCAGAAAGAATCAGAATAAGAATAAAAAATTAAAGAAAAAAACACCCATACCATCCCCCCATCCCACCCTATTTGTCATTTAGTTTTTATCCCCATTTTTCTACTCATCCATACATACACTAGATAAAGGGAGTGTGATCCACAAGGTTTTCACAATCACAGTGTCACCCCTTGTAATCTACATTATTATATAATCAGCTTCAGGAGTCCAGACTACTGGGTTGGAGTTTGGTAGTTTCAGGTATTTACTTCTAGCTATTCCAATACATTAAAACCTAAGAGGTGTTATCTATATAGTGCATAAGAATGTCCACCAGAGTGACCTCTTGACTCCACTTGAAATCTCTCAGCCACTGAAACTATTTCGTCTCATTTTGCATCCCCCTTTTGGTCAAGAAGATATTCTCAATCCCACAATGCCAGGTCCTGATTCATCCCCGGGAGTCATATCCTGCGTTGCCAGGGAGATTTACACCCCTAGTAGTCGGGTCCCGTGTAGGGGGGAGGGCAGTGAGTTCACCTGCCTAGGTGGCTCAGTTAGAGAGAGAGAGGGCCACATCTGAGCAACAAAGAGGGCACTCAGGGGGAGACTCTTAGGCACAATTATATGCAAGTTTAGCCTCTCCTTTGCAGTAACAAGCTTCATAAGGGCAAGTCCCACAATAGAGGGCTCAGCACATCCAACTGCCAGTCCCAATGTTTGTGACAACATCAACACCAGTCCAGGTGAGGAAGTCCAACACTTCTGCACTTTCCCCCAGCTCCTCAGGGCAGGGGGTGGGGGGGGTGGGCTGTAAATATATTTTTTATTTTTTGCCCAAATTACTTTGGGATGTGTCACTATTTCACTCTAACCTATACTAACCTACCATATCTCACTTCCTATTCAAAGATCCATGTAATTGTGGCATTTGAACAAACCAAATGTAGAGTTTACTGTTTAGAAAATATAGATCCTGCACCAAATAGACATCTCTTCCCTTGGTCTCACATGGAAGTTGAAGTTTTAAAACACAGTCAGTTTTGACCTTTACCTTTTGGCCCAGTTTGCCCTAGTCCTAACCAGATCTGCTTCATTCATATCACTAATTGAAGTCTGGGCTCTTTTTCAGCTTTTTCTTTTTAACAGATGCTGTATGTGCTAATACTGACATTCATATCTGTCAAGCTCTAGCTCTGAGTTTCAGGTGTCTCAGAGATATGCATTGTTCCAGAGACCAATCAGGTTATACGCTAGGGGATCAGCATCTCAAAGTTTAGAGATAGGCATTACAATTCAGGAATAGAGTTAACTGCTGTAAGAGCTTACAATCTAGGGACTATTACAATAATTATGTCCACGTTAGGCTATGTTCTAAGATTCAATTCTGAGTTTACACATTGTAGTTAGTCCATATTGGTGGGGCATTAAAGTGTTTGCCTTTATTTCTGGTGTACTTCACTCAAATACTGTGTACAGGATCCACTCACCTCATTGTGTGTCTCACAGCTTCACTCCTTCTCGCAGTTGCTCAGTGTTCCACTATATGCGTACACCACAGTACACCATTCCATTCTTCAGTCTATGTGTGGGAAACCAAGTCTTCCATGTTGCCTGAGCCATATCTAGGGTGGTGGCTTGGAATGCTAAGCCTCAGGCCTGCATGGAACTCCGTGCAGGCACGCCCTGTAAAGATATGTGTCTTGTGACTATGGCGACAATGTTTACTGTTGTCCTAAACCTAGATTGTTCCTTCTGATATGCAACAGGATGTAAACATAGATATCTGGTGGGCTGTCCCGAGCCTGAGGACATTTAGCATATACTCCCTGATCTTCTGAAATAAATAACTGGAGCAAAGGTGCATTATCATCCACTTAGCACGAGATGCAGTGGGCCCCCTGCTCCCTTAATTCTTAACTTTGTGTCCGTGTCTCATTCCTGCACTGCCCTGTCAGCAACAAGTGGTGCCCAACGTGGGGCTCGAAGAACCAGACCTGGTTCCTGACAGAAGAATCGCTTGAACGACTGAGGTGCAGCGGTGCTGGAACTCGGGTGGAGGTAACGGCTGTCTTTTGTATGCGTTCCTTGTAGAACGACCCCGAGCATTATAAGCAGGGTAATGGGTAATGCTGAAGGACACAATAAATATGTTTCCTATATTTCCCTCTTACGGCAGCTGCTGCGGGCCAGCGGTGTCAAGGTGGGGGAGTCACAAATCTTAGAATTGCTACAGGTTATTGAAAAATACTGCTCTTGGTTCCCTACCCTTGGCTCCCTTGAACTGCATGACTGGGAGCGGGTAGGTAAGGAAATGAAACAAAAACATATGCAAGGAGTTCATTTACCTGGTACTATTTGGTCTACATGGTCTTTAATTAAATCTGTTCTTGAGACCTTAAAAACTGGAAGAATATGAGTCTGATGACAATACTGGTCCCAATCCTCTTTCTGATGATATAAGGGTAAAAAAGATCCAGTAAAATCTCAAGTTTTTTATTCTTGTCAATGCCCCAAACCTCCTTCTGTGCCTTGCTGGGAGGAATGGTCCCCGCCGCCTCCGCCGCCCCTTCCTGCACATAGCTGTACCCCGGCAGTTAAACCCACCCGCCTCTCTGGCGTACAGCAGGGTCTGGCAGAAGCCAGGCGGCAAGGAGATTTAGAGGCCATATGTTGTCCTGTTGCCTTCCCTGTTACGGTTCGTGAGGAAGTGCCTCCTGGACAAGAAGCTAATTATCCTGATGGAGTTTATACTTACTTCCATGAGCATGTCCCATTTGCAGTTGTTAAAGAATTGAAAAAAGCTGTACAAACGTATGGGGTTCATTCCCCTTTTTCAGTTGGCATATTGCAAAGTTTAGCTGAAGGTTCTCATCTAATTCCCATAGATTGGACCACATTAGCCCGTACAGTCCTTAGCCCAGGAGAATATCTACAATTTAGGACTTGGTGGACTGAGCATGCAGAATGACAGGCTGCACATAACTGGCAACAGAAAGTAAATATAAATCTAGATCAATTACTGGGCCAAGGAGCTTATTCCACTGTTGAAAATCAGTCTGTTTATAATGATCAGGCAATCAAGCAGACTCGCCATTGTTGTTTGCAAGCGTGGAACAAAATTGAAGCTAAGGGTAAAGCTGCACAATCCTTTCAAAAGGTTTTACAAGGGCCAAAAGAATCGTATCCAGATTTCATTGCCCGGCTCCAAGAGGCAATACACTGGCAGATTACTAGTTCAGAGGCTGCCGATACTATTTTGCAGCTGCTAGCATATGAAAATGCTAATAAAGATTGTCAACGAGCCATTGCCCCATTTAAAGGTAAAGCTGATCTTACTGACTATATTCGTTTATGCCAAGATATTGGGACTGAAGGTTATAAAGCAGAAATGATGGCTCAAGCCATGGCTAATTTGAGAGTTGGCTTTCGTTTCCCAGGAAAATGCTTTTCCTGTGGAAAAGTGGGTCATATTAGAAAAGAATGTGGTCACTTTAAAAATAAATCTCCACAAAAGCAGCCTGGTATGTGCCCAAAATGCCAAAAAGGTCGACACTGGGCTAACCAGTGCCGATCTGCTTTTCATAAGGATGGCACCTCCCTTTCGGGAAATGGCAATCGGGGTGGGCTCCCAGCCCCTCACAGAAAGGGAGCATTCCCAATCCAACATCAAAGTCTGCAGGCTGTCCCTCCACCAACTCCAAGCCCTCCGTCTTGGAGCTTTCCCCAGCTACAGCAGGGAGTGCAGCAGTAGACCTCGCTGCCAGTGCTGAGGTATGTCTTCTCCCTAATAATCCTGTTAAGGTCCCCACCGGCTATTACAGCTCCTTACCTAAAGGGACGGTGGGTCTTTTGCTTGGATGCGGTTCTCTCAATCTTAAGGGTGTTCCTGTACACACTGGAGTCATTGACTCTAACTATACTGGGGAAATTCAGGTGGTCATGTCTTCTTCTATTCCATGGACTGCCCATAAAGGCGAAAGAATTGCTCAACTCTTATTATTACCTTATGTACCTGTTGGTTCCTCCTCTAAAAATTGGGAAAATGGAAGTTTCGGTAGCACAGGAAAGGCAGGAATTTTTCTCACAGAAGCTCTGCAGGAGCCGCACGCTATGTGTACTCTTAGAATTCATGGGCATAGCTTTACTGGGCTTATAGATATGGGCACAGATGTCTCTATTATTAGTCAACAACATTGGCCCCGACATTGGCCTTCGCAAGAGGCACAAATTACTGTTGTGGGCCTAGGCTCCCCTCAGGGACTAATGCAAAGTGTTCATATTTTGCCTTGCCTTGGCCCTGAGGGACAGAAGGCCACTTTACAACCTTATGTGGCTGCTCTGCCTCTTAATCTTTGGGGCAGAGACCTACTTGAACAATGGGGTGCTACTGTACATATCCCTCCTCCTAGTGGAGTGTACAGTATTCAAAGCCACAAAACGATGGCAAATATGGGGTATTTCCCTAGCTGTGGGCTTGGTGTACATACATTTGCAAGGTACCCCTTCACCCACACAAGTCTCACCAAAATGTGACCAATTTGGTTTAGGATATAAACCTTTTTAGTGGTGGCTGCTGTTCATTCGCCTCCCCAACCTGTCCCATTAGTATGGACTACAACAAAACCAGTATGGGTAGAGCAGTGGCCGCTTACAAAAGAAAAATTAGAGGCTTTACATGAATTGGTTCAAAAACAATTGTCCTTGCAGCATATCGAAGAGTCTTTTAGTCCTTGGAATTCTCCTGTGTTCCCAATAAAGAAAAAATCAGGAAAATGGAGAATGTTAACTGACCTAAGAGGTGTTAATGCTGTCATTCAGCCCATGGGACTTTTACAACTGGGCTCCCCAATCCTAGCATGATTCCTGAAAGCTGGGCTTCAGTGGTCATTGATATTAAAGACTGTTTCTTTTCCATCCCTTTAGCTGATCAAGATAAGAAAAAATTTGCTTTTACTATTTTGTCCCTTAACAATAAAACCCCTTCTAAACGATGTCAGTGGAAGGTTTTACCACAAGGTGTGCTAAATAGTCCTACAATATGTCAGTATTATGTCGACTGTGCCTTACAGCCTGTCTATTTAAATTTTCCTAAAGCTTATATACCATTATATGGATGATATTTTGTGCTCTGCACCTCAGGAGACTGAAGTAGAAGCTTTGTTCTATGCTGTTCAAAAAGCTTTACAGGATGTAGGATTGCATATTGCTACTGACAAAGTGCAACGTACTTTGCCTGTACAGTATTTGGGTTCTAGTATCAATAGACTTACAATTCAACCCCAAAAAGTACAACTCCGCAGAGATGCTGTTACCACCTTAAATCATTTACAAAAACTACTAGGGGATATTAATTGGCTTCGCCCCAAAGTAGGTATAGCTAACTATGAGCTCTCCAACCTATTTTCTATCCTTTGTGGGGATTCAAAATTAAACAGCCCTAGATCTTTAACTTCAGCTGCAGAGAAGGAATTACAATTAGTGGAAGCTAAAGTTCAACAAGCTCAGATATCCCGTGTTGATCCTACACAACCTTTATCTCTACTTATCTTTTCCACTCCCAAATTCCCCACAGGCTTGCTTTTGCAAAATGATAAGCTTGTAGAATGGATCTTCTTGCCCAATTCTTCCCTAAAATCCATTTCCCCTTATCTAGATCTCTTAGCTACTTTAGTTGCTCAAGCCAGAAAAAAGGCAAAACAACTCAATGGTTTTGACCTTCGTTTAATTGTGCTCCCTATAACTGCTAAAGAACTCTCAGTTATTTTGCAACAACATCTAGCCTGGCAAATTGCTCTAGCTAACTATGTTGCCCAGCTAAATAATCATTATCCAAAAAATGATCTTTTCCAGTTCATTCAATGTACACAATGGATACTGCCTAAGTATACTTCTTGTGAGCCTTTAATCAATGCTCCCATTGTTTTTACTAATGGGTCATCTAAAGGTCGAGCTGCCTATACTGGCCCTAAGTCCAAAGTTTTAGATCTTCCTCATTTCTCTGCCCAGCAAGCTGAACTGGCTGCTGTAATAGCCATCTTAACAGATTTTTCTGAGGCTGTTAATATTTTATCTGATTCTGCCTATGTTGTTCATGTAGCTAGTAAAATTGAAACAGCATCCATTAAGCAACAGTTGCCTCCTTGTTTATTTAACCTTTTTCTTGAGCTACAATCAGCTATTCACGCTCGTGTATCTCCTTTTAATATTACCCATATTCGTTCCCATACCAACCTCCCAGGCCCTTTAGCAGCTGGCAATGCTGCTGTGGATAAATTATTACTGCCTGTTATTTCAGAAGCTTCTCATTTTTACTCGCTTACTCATCTTAATGTGCAAGGACTCATGGCTCGATTTTCCCTTACTAGAAAACAAGCTAAAGATATTGTTTCTTCTTGCCCTAATTGTCGACTCCTTACTGCTCCACCTCTGCAGGATCCTGGTGTTAACCCTCGTGGTCTAGCCCCCAATGACTTATGGCAAATGGATGTTACTCATATCCCTTCCTTTGGCCGCTTAGCCACTGTTCATGTCAGCATTGACACGTACTCTGGCTTTCTTTGGGCCACAGCACAAACTGGTGAAACATTTTGACATGTTCGTACTCAAATTTTTGCCCGTTTCGCCTCTATGGGCTTGCCCCGTGCTTTAAAAACCGATAATGGCCCAGCCTATACATCTGCAAAATTTCCTACTTTTACTACGACTTGGGGCATTCGTCATACCACTGGTATTCCTTATAATCCCCGAGGACAAGCTATCGTTGAGCGTGCCCATCATACTTTAAAAACTATATTAACAAAACAAAAAGGGGGAGATGATGGAACTCCCCATGAACGATTATCAAAAGCTTTATTTACTTTAAATTTTCTAAATTTTTATGAAACACTGGGTGGCACTGCTGCAGAACGACATTTTCCAGTTGAAAAGACAACACTGAAACATTATTTCCAGAAAGCACCTCCTATATGGTGGAAGGACATGCTAACTAATGAATGGACAATGGGTACTTCATTAACATGGGGAAGAGGTTATGCTTGTGTTTCCCCAGGTGATTGACGAGCACCACTTTGGATACCGGCCCGATGACTGAAGCTGTACCATGAACCCAGCAAAGAAAAGAAAATTCCTATGGGACGTCGAGCCACCAGTGATGCAGTTCCAGGGTCTGACACTGAAGACAACAGTGATCGGGCCAACACCCCGAACTAGGGAAGCCCAACATCCAACTTGGAGGCAGATAAAGAAATTATGTCAGGATGCTGAAAAACAAGTCCAACGAGACAAGCTGCCTATGACAGGTTCTAACCTGACGGCAGCAATGTTGGCTGTTATTGCTATTGCTGTGAGTATATCTCTGGCATGTGCTTGTTCTGGAAATTATACCTATTGGGCTTATATTCCTAACCCCCCATTGCTGCAACAAGATATAAACATTGGCAATGCAAAAGAAAACAGTTCGTTCAGTTTTCCCTCCTTCTTATTTTGGCTGCCTGGGTCCAAACCATTGTTGGGCATGGAGGCCACGGGGCATAGGCTGTCAAGGAGACAAAACTAACCCTCTTGGGGGGCGTTGCCCCTCCCTTACATCACCCTGTATGGCCCCAGAGGATGGCTGGTTAGCCAGAGACGGGTAAGATTCCTCAGGGAAGGAACAATCTAAGACAGGCACAGTCGCAGAGGGGCCATCAGGAGAAAACTTGGGGGCCAACAGAGGTGGGGCACAGAACCTCACCCCCCCAGCGTTGCAAGGGTCTGAACCCTCATCCCTTTTAAGGGAGGTCTCCTGCCCCCGTGGCTACTTTGTTTCCCATGCCCGGCTCAGATCGGAGCCCAAGTGGCAGACAGAGATCTGGCCAGCAGCTAAAATAAAAAGGGGGACATCTGGGAAACTGAGTCTTCCATGTTGCCTGAGGCATATCTAGGGTGGTGGCTTAGAACACTAAGCCTCAGGCCTGCATGGAACGCTGTGCGGGCCCGCCCTGTAAAGATATGTGTCTTGTGACTATGACGACAACGTTTACTATTGTCCTAAACCTAGATTGTTCCTTCTGATATGCAACAGGATGTAAACATAGGTATCTGGTGGGCTCTCCCGAGCCTGAGGACGTTTAGCATATACTCCCTGATCTTCTGAAATAGATAACTGGAGCAAAGGTGCATTATTGTCCACTTAGCATGAGATGCAGTGGGCCCCCTGCTCCCTTAATTCTTAACTTTGTGTCTGTGTCTCATTCCTGCGCCGCCCTGTCAGCAACATCTATGTACCCTTAGGTCACCTCCACCCTTTGCAAATCATGATTACTGTCTCCATGAACACCAGTTTGCAAATGTCCATTCATGTCTCTCTGCCCTCAGATCTTCAATTGACATACCCCATAATGAGGTTGCAGGACCTTATGGTCCCCACATACTTAACTTTTTGTGGAACAACCACACTGACCTTCAGAAAGGCTACACCATTCTACCTGCTCATCAACAGTAGATAAGTACATCCCTCTCACCATGTTTCCTCCAACACTTTTACTCCTATATATATATTTTCCCACAATTTTATAGAGTTATGTTCACATACCATACATTTATCCACAGTGTACAATCAGTTGTTCATGGTATCATCATAAAACTGTACATTTATCACCACAATCAGCACTTAAACATATTGATTACTACAAGAAAAATTGTTTTTTCTTAGCAATAATAAAAAAAAATGATGAAAAATAACATGTCATACAATACAATAGTAAGGACAGCAAATCCACTACCAAGAATCCCATATTCCTCCCCTATATCCCCCTCTCATATACATTTAGCACTGGCATATTGCCTTTGTTACATTTAATGGAGGTATATTACAATGTTACTGTTGACCATAGACTCCAGTTTGCTTTGATTATGTTTTTTCCCAAATACCATCCCTTTTTCAACTCTCTACATGGTTGACATTCATTTGCTTTCCCACATGCAAAAACATTTTTATATTTGTATATTTAGTAACAGTCATTGGCCACTCCAGTTGGCAATGGACTGTTAACATAATCAAATTCCAGCAATGGTCTTTAAAAAAAACTATTACTGCATTTTAAATGTTACATTATTTGCTATTACTTATTAATTTTATTACTATAAAAGTAACGCATGCTCATTAGAAAAATTTCATAAAATAGAGATAAACAGAAACAAAAAACATTTAAAACATTTGTAATCCCCACACCCCACACCTAGGGAGAACCAGGGATGATGATATTTTGATTATGTCCCTTTATGAAAAACTTTTTCACAATTAAAAATATATGTGAATTTTTAACTAGCTTTTTTAAGTTTAACAATATATTTGAACATCTTTCTGTATCATTGAGCACTCTTCTAAACGTCATTTTGAATGGGAGAATGGAATTTATCATCTGACCTCACAATTAGAAAAATTGTTTCCAATTTTTTGATGCAGCAATAAACAACTTTGAAGTGAATTTTAATTCTCTGCCCAAATTCAAGATTACTCACTTAAGATAAAATCCTTGAAGGGTCATTTTCATGCATATTTCCAAATTGCTTTTCATTTCATTTTATTCACTATCACCCTCCCTGAGCAGTATGGAAGATTATCCACGTCACCAATCTTTGTGAACTCTGTTTTATGATTGTCGTAGTTAAGGTTATTTACTAACGTGATAGAAAAATAGCTCATTGTCAATTAACTTTGTATTTCTTGGGTCACAAATTAGGTTGGCCTTTATCATAGGCTTATTAGCCAGTTTGATATGTCCGAAAGTTAATTCATCTTCTTCCCCATGTAAATCTTCTCCTTTTCCTATGTTCCATGCCTTGCTCAATGGTTCCACCAACCAGCCAGGTTCCCAATCCAGAAACCTGGGAAGCATCCTTGATTCCTTTCCAGCATCTTCCACAGTCAGTTCATCACCAAGAATGTGTGTATTAAAATTCTTAAATACTGTTCAGATCCATCCACTTCTCTCTAATCACTCTTCCAAGCTATTATCATGTCTTGCTTGGATTACTTCCCCAGATCCAACTGCTCTCCCTGCCTCCAGTTCTGCCTCTTATGATACACGATCCACAGTGCAGCCAGAGCAATATTTCCAAAATATAAATCTGATATTGCTGTTTTGCTTTGAACCCTTCAATTGCTCTTATTTCTAGCTGGATGAGGTTGAAATCCTTTAATACTTCATACCAGGTCTGCATGACCGACTCCTGATTATTTGCCCAGCTGAATGTCTTCCTAGCACCAGGTCTTGTTCCTCTGCCTGGAGTACCCTTTGCCTTTTCTTTCACTTCATGGTGTGGCAAACTCCTACTCATCCTGCAAAGTCCAGTTTAAACCTCACCTTCCCTGCGACACTTTTCTTAACTCCCCAATCAGTTGTATGCTCCCTGCATTCCTGTGGTGCTTTGCTTGCATCTCTGAAATACCACTACCCAGCTATATTATAATTTATCTGCTTATATACCTATCTTCCCCACTAGACTTTAGCTCCTTAAAGACAGAGAAAATATCTCCTTCATCTCTAATTTACATAATCTAGCATAGAACTGGACACATAAGAGAACTTCACTAAATGATACCCTTTACACTCTATCAAATAGACAGAAATACAAAAACAGGAATATATTAAACATTAGCAAGGACAGGGTATGACTGGTAGGTATGTAAGTTATACAACCTTTCTTGAGGCCAATTTCTCAATGATTATAAAGAGCCTTAAAGACGTTCGCTCCATTTAATCCAGTAATTCCATTTCCTGAGGAAATCATCAGAAGTGTGAGCAAAGTATAAAAGCATGTTCTCTGCAGAATTACTAACAATTTTGAGAAAATTTATGAGAATTGTCACACCGATGCTGGTCCCTCATCTCCAGACTGGGCACATGTAATTTGAAGATTTATATCATGGTCCCTTCCCTGCCTTCTGGAATAATTTTCTCCAGGGATGGGGATAACTCACACTTCAAGTTGTGTTCTTGAGTTTTAACTCTGGGGACCTGGTTGCAATATTTCCTTTCTATGCCCCCCAAGAGCAGAGGAATCATGTGGCCTCATGCAGAAAGGCCTCAGAGTGGCCAGGTTGAGACCCCAGACCTCTATGAATTTCTCTCCTGATTGGTTTCCCAGTATTCTTCTCCCGTCTCCTAATTCTTAGCTCAACACTGATGGCTTCCCAATCTATTCCTTCAGCCCTGCCTTGCGTCAAAATGCCAACCATGAACTTTGAAACCCCCTCCCAAACAATTCTCCACAATCACATCAGAATGCACCTGCCTGAAACTAACATCATCCTCCATCAAACTAATTTCATCTTCTGACTCTCTCACCCTCGTCCTGGCCCTGCTCAGAAGTTTTGACTTTATTATGGGGAGAGCATTTAGCATTTCAAAGCAAGGGAATAAAAATCCAAGCTTTTGTGTTAAGGAGAAAACTCTGACAATGGTGAGATTTGGAATGAGTAGAGATCAAAGGTAGAAATCAATCAACTATCAATTAATTATCAATTAATTATCTTTGTATCGCCCCCACCTAGCACAATGTCTAAATGTCATGAGGGTTCATCTGAATTCAATCTAATAGAAAAGGTTGCAGTCGTCAAGGAAGGCAATTGAACAGCATCATAGAAAGGTTAGCTAAATGAGTCAATAGCACTCTTATAATTATCAGCAGTTAGCATTTAATATTATTCTGCCTTTTTGTTGGTTTTGTAGTTGTTATTGCTTTTAAAATTTTTATTGTGCTAACATATATACAGCACAACATTTCCCATTTTAACCACTTTCAAGTGTACAATTTGGTGCTGTTAATTACATTCACAATGTTGGGCTTTTTAATTTTTATTTCAAAATATCTGGTAATGAACCCCATAAAACAGATACAATCCAAGTTTAGAGCTCTGGATTTAGAATCAGAAGATTATGAGTCAGAATCTGGATTGCCACTTAAAGGCTGTGCAACTTAAGGTAAATCTACCTGACTTGTCCCTGTCTATTAAATGGAGATGTCCACTGAGAAATAACAGACTGAGCTGCAAGACAACAAAAACGTTTATTTGAGGTCTTAAATTTGCAATTCAGGAAGTACAGATTAAGGCAGCAACCCAAACTGTGTCCCATCCTGGGGCTTCTAAGCAAGGGTTTTTAAAGAAGATGATTAGATAAACTGTTTGTAAAAATTTTTGATTGGTGGATATTTGGGGCTTTCCAAATGTCCTTCAAGTTAGACAGCTTACTGATTTCTTGGTTGGTTCACACATCCAGATGTCCTCAGAAACACTGATGCTTTTGGTTTTGTATACCCTGGCAGTTTGTGATCTATCTGAGATGTGCATGAGAGTAACTTCCTGAATGGCCTCCCTACTCCATTTTAACTCTCTTAGCCATATAAACTCCATTTTGCTTTATCTCTTTCTCAGAGATAATACCTACCTCTCAGGATTATTGTGTCAAACTCAGGGTCTTGCTTACCACATTTATAAAAGTGAGTGAAATGAGTAATGGCAGAGATAGTATTATACATATTTGATACCCTAAGTAAACTCTAGCACAATGTCAGGCAAATTTGATCGGTTAGCAATTTTTTTAATGAATGCATAAATGCTTTATTTACTATGACTGTGAAACTTACTAAGGAAACTCAAAAGTGTAGAGGCTTTGCTTTTTATTCAGCCTATGTTCCAGACAATTTTCTTAGTAATTTGTCCATGGTTTTGTTTCCATTTTGATTCACGATCATTAGATTAGGACTGCTTAAACATTAGCCTTAAAGAATCTAGGAACATTTTTTGTTTTCACCAGGAAAAAAAAATCATTTGGAAAAGTCAATGTGTTCTGAAAGCTTCTCTGAAAATCTACCCATCCCACTCTTGTTAGGATCTCCCAACTGATGTTTCTTGTAAACTCAATGATCTCACATTATTCAGGCTTGGATGGACCCCAGGCAAAATTGCAAAGCACTTACACCTTGACCTTCTGTTTCCTCCTCTATTTCCCAGGGCTCCCATGTGAAGGGAAAACAGCACTGGACAAAGACCAGGGTCTGATCCTGCTGCTGTCATTTACTCTCTGACACTTGGCATATTTGCCACTGTCCTGTAAAATGGAGCGATATATACTTCCCAAGGGGTACAGTAAGGATGAGAAAGCATATGAGGAAACACTCAACCAACTTCAGGTATGGCCGTCCTTGAATCCAGGTTTCCTTTGATTTCCTCTTTCTTAGGCACACATGATTTTTTAAATACTTTTAAAATTATCAATATTTTAAAATAAAGGCTTCACACTTATACAAAAACTTAGACTTTGACTTCCCTTGAAAATTTGAAAATCAGGCAACACTGACTCCCATGCCTACATGGACACAATCCCCCAGAGCGAGCGGTCAGGAAGAGTCCCCTTTAGATGGTGGAGTGCCCACCTCCGTTCCCAGGAGTCCCTTTTGTTAAAGGAGAATTTTCAACAACAAAAAGGCAAAAATCGCAACTGCCACAGAGATATAAAAATGAATGTATTAAAGATTCTATTTACCTCATTAATGAGGAAGGTAGTGAGGTGTTATAACCAGCACAGAGGAGAACCCAGAGTTCAGGTATATTGAAATAATTGTGCCTCTAGAAGCAAAACTGGCCTCTTCCACAGAGGGTGAGGGAAGTCAGTTAAAGCTCCCCCAGACAGAATTCACATGTCTATGGACAAGAATTATCTTACTTGCTATCAGTTATCTACACCTTACGGAGCTATGAAATAGCTCCCCTAAGGATGAGAATCAGATAACCAGGAAGGGTGTGTCCTAGTCTAGTGTCTAGTGTCTAGACTCCAGACAATGCATGGTTTTCCAATGAAGCCCACATTTCCCCTATTGTCCATTCTGTTGTACTATTGATGGACTGCCTGGCCCAAGAAGGGATTTGTGTTTGCCCACCCAGATGCTAAGGAGCTGTCTTTTGTTTTTATTAGTTTCTTCAATTATAATATGTGGAGGTTGGATTAATCTCTGAATTCCCTGCCTACTCATTAAGTCAAATTTCTTACTACTGCTCCTATCCAACACAGCCCACCACCTCCATAAAATATTCATCTTTATTCAGCCATACAGGTCCTTATCGGAGAAATGTAGCTACTTTAATTTGTGCTAAGGTGTTAATGGGTGATGTTTTATTAACAGGACACTTGATCCTCTGCAACATCTACTTCTTCAGCTTCAGTTACCAATCCCAAACCATCTTCAGTTTCAAGAAAGCACTCCAGGAGATTCAGCTTTAAACATCTGCTGCCAAAAGAGCCCAAATATCTGTCAGCAAAGGCCCTCACCACATAAGGCTGTTCCCCACCCTGCCCCTACCAATACACTCTCATCCTCAGCTCAGCCTTGGAGAGAGGATAATTTGTTGGAAAAAGAACAGAGGATGAAGAGGAGTGAAAACAGAGAAAAGAAGCTGACCATATGGTCTTCCTGGACCATGGCTGGGGGGTTCAGAGAAGAGATTTAAGGCTAACAATCTGGGGTTTTGATCATTTCATGAGACTGGGCATTCTAATTACCAAATCAAGCCTATTATTACTTGAGATTTTATTACAGAATTGAAACTGTTACTACCTTAACAAGACCAGAACAATTTGGGGTCAGACGGAGTTTTCACTTAAGGGTAAAAAAAGGATCCCTCCATCCCACTCATTCATTCATTCATTCAACATTTATTGAGCACTTAGTAGGTGCCTGGCACTGTTCTAGGTGCTGGCGATATAGCAGTGAATGTGACAGATAAAAATTTCTGCTCTCACGTGGCTAACATTCTAATTTATAGATTTTAAAGGAAAATTGAGAGGCAAAATATAAAAGTTGCATTTGAATACATTACTATTATTATCAACACACACTATCCTAGTGTTTGAGGCTCATCTCCCAACCATTATCTAGATCTCTTCCCTTCCACTTCCCCCAGGACCAGCTGACATAAATTAGACCTTCTCTCTTTGTTGGCGTCATCCCCTCCGCACATCAGAGGATGTGCACTCACTCAACTTTCCAGCCTGCTCTGGCTTTCATGCTCTCAGGTCTTTCCTTCACAGGAAAGATTTCTTCAAATGTTCCCTTCCACCACAGCTGCCATTCGGTCCTTAACCTTCTAGAATGTAAAACTGATCATTTCTCCTGAGCATCCTTACATCCTTCCTGGAATAAGGCATCCCTTTATAGCCAGATAGATCCGAGTGAGAATACTAGCTCAGCTACTTACTAATGGGACAATTAGTACTCCTCTCAGTCTCTATTTCCATTACTTATAGAATAGAACCTCCTACCTCTCAGGAAGAGCAGTTATTAAGTCAGGAAACAAATGTATGCCTACTATTTGCCAGGCTCAGCATTTTGCATGCATTCTCATTTAATTCCTCACCATAATCCTGTAATGTAGGCATTATCATCATGCCCAGTTTTTTTACAAGAGGAAATTGAGGCTGAGAAAGAGGGGTTAGGCGTCTTATACAAGATCTCACTGCTAAGATGTGATGGAGCTCATATGTGATCCCAAATCTGGGCAGAGCTCACCAGGTAAGCTGCTCTGCATCTCCTCCAAGATAAAGTTTAAACTCACCACTCTTCCCCGCCAGCCACGCACTCTACCTCCTACAGATAACTGCCTACTCTTTCATGCCCCAGTGCATTTGTTCATGCTCTTCTCTTTGCTCTAAATGCCTGCCTCATCACCAAAACACACATACATGCTATGCTGCAAGAGTCAGCTTTTAAAAAGTCTGTTTTTTTATGAGTTTGCTGCCCTTTCAGAGCTACCCTCTCAGAGCTCTTCATATGTAACCCTATATATGCCTCCATTATAGAACCTATAGTTGTCATTAGCATAATTTTTGTGCAGTGACCTTAGAGCCAAGGAGATACACAGGAGACACAGGAAGAACATAAAAGGAATTCAGAGTAGACTCAGAAGGTAAACAGATTAATTCGCTTACAGATGGGTAATGATAAAGAAAGGGGAGGGTAGGGAGGGTTTCCAGTCTTGCAGGCTCAAAGCAGCTGTGAGGATCAGGTAATGAGAAATTTAAATCCACTATGGACTACAAGCACACCCCTTGGACGGCATGGTGTGAAGTCCCACAGGAATAGCCTCTTATCCCTCCTTACCATGAAAAGAATCACCCTGGATGTAGCATCCTGGATTGTACGCTCAGGGCACAATCCCTGGTTATGTTCAAGTTCTAAATGAATGACTAGATTTCTCATGTTATAAATCAAGAGAAAAAGTGCTGCTACAGAAATTAATCACAGATGTTTTAATAGAGGGATCTTGTTCACTATGTACAGAATTCTCTGAAGCAAGTAGGCTGGTTGCTAACCAGGTGGCCCGAGGAGTGACACCAAAAGCCAGGGGCTGCTCTTGGGGCACTAAAGGTTGACCGTCTTGGCTGGCTTCACATCCTCAATTTCAGAAGACAGCCAGCGGTAAGTGCGGTGACGGCGCAGCACCTCGATGGCCTTGAGTTCCAGGGGTGTCACCTGAATACCAAGGTCTTCTAAGCCGGGCAGGTGAGGCAATTTCCTATCTGTGATGTGAACCTTTGAATAAATAAAGAACCACAAAGAGCACTGAACAAGAACATCAAGTACTATCCTAGCAAACACTTAAAACACTCAAGCTGGCTTAAGTCACATTACTGCGACTTAATTTTAATTGCCTTCAAGGAGTTTGTGGCAGTTTCTTGATTCCTAACTCACTAG
The DNA here is from genome assembly GCF_015220235.1 of Choloepus didactylus. Lineage (NCBI taxonomy): Eukaryota > Metazoa > Chordata > Mammalia > Pilosa > Megalonychidae > Choloepus > Choloepus didactylus. Next base: position 127,590,801 of record NC_051314.1, read on the forward strand.
AAGTAGAACACAGAAAGAGGGCTTTAGAAAAAAAAAAAAGCAAGGTCACCAAATATCAGACCAATGGTTCCCAGCACTACCCATGAGCACAGGACATTGTTATTCTAGATGAGAAATCCCTCAGATTTAAACAGAAATAAGCCTAGAGTGGAAACGCACAAGTTATCAATGACATTAACCAGGGGTGGTTTTACAAGGAGGGTTCAGCAATTAGATGGGGACTAAAGCAGACCCAGCCCATTCCTCAATTCTCCCTTGTGCCTGTACTCTGAGCATGGACTTTCTGCCTCAGTTTCTAACTGCTGAATAATGGAGATAATGTAGCATATGTTTGCTCAGTAAGAAATAAAATTTTGGTCCAGCTATGTAAGTATATATACTTAACTTGGTTGACTAATGTTCATTATAGATCTGAAAAATCAAACCCAGCTTGTTTGTAGGAAGGAAAAATGAACTATAAAACCTCCAAAGTGCTCAGAGCATCCAAAACACATCAAAGAATTAATAGGCACACAGAGCAGCATTGGTCACAGTGTAGGATAAACTAAGTGTCTGACAGTCCTCCTGCATGGATCTCTCAGGACCACAGAAGGAACATCTTGAAAATGTCATGGGTGGGGCTGCCTCACACATCTATTTCCTGAGGACTATGTTCTCATCTTCTCTACATTTTAGGTAGCATTCAGGACAATTTGATGTTGGCTTTTTGCCAACATCAGGTCTATACAACTTCACAGGTAAAGACAGTACAGTATTTTTATTTTGTAGCCTCCATTGGAAGACTTCTACCTGCAGAAGGTAAATGATCAATGAGGAAGACTGCATTGGAGGTAGCAAGTAAGATGGGAAGAGCCAGAGGTCTGGAGCTCAACATACTGTAGAGGGACAAGAGCAGGAGACTAGGATACGAAAGGACAGTGGCTGGGACTAGAGTGGGTACAATGGAGACAATAATCACTCTATCTTTCTGTAAGCTGAACATGTGCAATGTTCTTATGAACACAGTTAAATAAAAAGGTGGGAACAGGGAGAAGCTGTAAGATTTGCCACATCATGTATTTAGGGGATTGTACCAATAGTATTTGGTAATGGTCTAGATCTGTGTTGTCCAACACAGCAGCCAGGAGTCAAACGTGGCAATTTAGATCTACATTAAAATTAATTCAAAGTAAATAACATTAAAATTTTATTTCTGCAATTGTATTAGCCTTTCCATCACTGTGGACAGTTCTGTGGAACAGGGCTGGCCTAAATCTAGAATGGTAGGGGAAAGAAGAAATCAAGAGCAATTCCTGAGTTTTTGACTTGAGTAACAGTGAATGGTGAGAGCATCAAAGGAGATGAGAGAAACCAGGAGAGCAGGTTTGCTATTTATGGACATGTTATGTTTCAGATGACTTTAATACATCTATTAGCTGGATATAAAAGTCTGAAGCTCAGCAGGGTGAAGAGGGCTGGAGAGAAAACTGCAGCCATGAGCTTACTGGCAGTAGCTGAAGCACAGGATTGGGGAGGGTCATTTAGAGGAGGAGGAAAGATAATAAAGGGAAGGGCTGAGGATTGAGCCTGTGGGTCCCTCAACATTTAGAGATCAGGAAGAAGAGAGTGAACCAGGAAGAGACTGAAAAGCACTGGCCTGGTGAGAGGAGAGAAAACAAGAGAATGTAGAGGGATCTGGAATCCAGGGGAAGACAGGGTGTCTTGGACAGAAGGGTCCCCTCTGACAAATGTTGCTCACCAATGGCATGAGATGAGGTCACCAGACTGACTGCTGGATTTGGGTGCATGGAGATCATAAGTGAGATGGATGGGATGGGTTAAAGAAAGAATGCAAAGGGGACACAGACAAACAGGGCAATACCTAGAGGGGACACAGGGTGACTAGAGGAAGAGGGACGGCTTTCAAAAAAAAGGGGGGGGGGAGCTATTAAGGCATGATTGTATGCTGGTGGCAATGAGCCAGCAAAGAGAGAGAAATTGATAAAGTAAGAGAGAAGATAATGGAGGAACAACACCCTGGAGTAGATTGAGGGTGGATAAGATTCAGCACACAAGCAGAGGAGTTGACCTTAGAAGGAAATCCAACAGACAAGAACATGAGAATAATCCAAGCAAGCAACCAAGCAAACCAACCCAAATCCTAATTATCCAACTACAACACTCTGCCCAGCCTCTCTGCCCATGCAGGTGTTGATTTCACTCACTTACCCGCTCCACTTTATCCCTTGTTGTCCAGGGCTCAAACGGACTAATTTCAAAGACTCTCCCTACCAATCTGAAAAAAAGAATAAATATGGCACATGTGATAAGTGTGTCTATGCCCAATATTTAAGCTAGCCAATAAGAACCACAGGAAGAGAAGGTGCTATAGAAGCAGGAATTCACTGAATTTATTATTTTTGTTTGTTCGTTTTGTTTTTTTAAAGATAATAACCAACATCCCAGCACCAGCAGCTATGAAGTTATCTCTGCTTTTTAGTTCCTATTTCCATTCTCCATCACAGCTGTAACTGTGCAACTGCTGGTACGCCTTGTTCTCCTCCAAAGAGACAAGTAATCTTAAAAACTAAAAAATAAAACACAACTACTACTAACAACAAAATAAAGAAGATCCAATACTCAATGTGTCTGAGATTACACTCTTAATTCAAGCCTCAAGACATCAAAATATGCTTCTGTGAAGAATGTAGGGTAAACTGAGTGGGTACAAAATACAAAATGTAATTCCTAAGAAAGCAGGGACCCCTAGACAGCAAACATTCGAAAGTAAGGAGACAGCTAAAATCTATGACTCAAATCAGGAAGAGAATGTACAACTCAGGGCAAGAGGGGCTACCTATCTTGATTCATGCCATCTCTTCACTGCTAATGGAAACTGAGGGTTTCCCTGAGTTACTGTCTTAAGTAACCTCAGGGCAGTGGGTTTTAAATTATTGTCTGAGGAACCCTAGGAAGTCCTTGGGGCATTCACAGAAGACTGAGGGGGGCAAGGGAATAAGAATATATGTTCTGAATATCTTCCATCACCACAACTAGACTAGCTCTTTTATCTGATTTACCCAGCAGGCCTTTTTGTAAGAATTCAGTGAGCAAAGTGTTGCAACAGCTTTCTAAAAGCTCAAAATTCACTATTCCAATGGGTTGTACAAATAAATGAAAAAGGAAGCCGACAACTGTCCATAATTTCTCCAGCAACATATTAAAGCTTCAGATTCTAGACAACCTGTCCCAATAGCAGAAAAAGGCAATTTATTAGGCTAACATAACTTAATAGGAAGACCCCTTACAAACCTCCCACTCTCTGTGCTACGTTCTACGTTAACACAACTCTTTGGACTCTACTTTAGGGCCCTCAGTGAGTGATAAGCATACAAATGGCAACTCAATCTGTAACTCTCAGTTATGTACAACCATGAAAGCCCTCACTGCGATCCGGCTTACACTCCCTCCACTGCACTGAAACCGCATCACAAATGACCTCATTCCTATTCCAGTGGGTACTCTTTGGTCCTTTCTCTTCTTTGACTTTTCTGCAGCATTTCCTTCATTTCATGCCACAAATATTAATAGAACCTACTGTGTACCAGACACTCTTCTAGATGCTGGAGATAGAGCTGTGAACAAAAGAGCAACACACTCCTTCTTAAAACAGCCATTCCCTCCGTAAAACACTCCCTTCCCTTTGGTATCTAGGCTTTCAAACCCTCTTCATTTTCCACTTAAATGTCTGATCACTCTTTTCTATCCTCTTTGATAAGTTCCTTACTGTGCTGGTCCCTTAGGTGGAAGTATTCCTCAGAATTCTTTCCCAGCCTTCCTCTTGTATTCACGCTGTCTACTTTCCACACCCATACACATCCATGCCCACGACCATCTGTGTGTTGATGCTGCCCAAATCATTATCTCCTGCCCAGACTTCCCTCCCTGAGCTTCAGACCAATACAGCAGCCCGCTAGATATCTCCAACAAGCCATCGGTACACTAAACCCAACACCCTCAAAATATAACCCAACAGTTCTCCCCAAAGCGGGCTTTCTGTTTGTGTATCTTGAGTCTTTTTATAGAGTATGGCAATTAAGAGCATGGGGAATAAATAGGACAATAAAGGCAAAGAGCCTACAGAAGTGTTGTCACCAAGCAAATGCTCCGTAAATGCTAATTATTCTTACCCTAGCTTAATACAATGTACCTTCAGCAGAAACGTGGGTTTCATCCTCGATTCTGCTCTCTCACCCCTCACATCCTATCAATGGCAAAGTCCTGAACTCACCACCTAAATATCTACCCCCAAATCCACTCTTCTCCACCCCTGGTACTACCACCTTAGTTTAGGGCTGCTTTCCTCTCTTGCTTGGGTTACTAAACATTGTCCCAACTGGTCTCCTTAGATCCAATCCATTTCCCCACATTACTGTAAAAATGATCTATCCAAAGAGTAATTCTGAGGAAGTTACTGCTCTGCTTCAAAATCCATCAAAGGCCCCCCACTATTCTTGCAACAAAACCCAAACTCTCTAACATAACTCATGGGACCCTTTAGAATTTGACCTTTGCAACCTTCCCTGCACCAGCTCTTTTTCACAGTATTTTCTTTCCATGCCAGCCATACTCAACTACCTTCAGTTCTAACATATGGAATTTATGCACTCGCTATTCTCTTTTTCTGGAATGCTGCTTCTGCCTCCATCTCCTTCAGCTTGTTAATTCTTGGTTCAGATCTTGGCTTTGTCTTCCCTGAATCCCCAAGACTGAGCTGAATACCCGGCCAGTAGTCCCCCAAGGCATCCTGGGCCTAACCCCACTGTAGCATTTATTAAGGAGGAAGTTCAGCAGTTGAGAGAGCAAGGTTTGGGGTGAAAAACACCTTGATATAAATCTTGACTTGATCACTAAGTTGCTATGTGACCTTGAAGAAGTGACTAACTCCACCAAGTCTCATTTTTCTGATCTTTTGAAAGTTGTATCAGAGTACCTACTTTATAGTGTCACCATCAGGATTAAATGAGACAAAGTAAATAGCATAAAAAATAGTACACTTTCAATAAATACTATCATCACACTGTACTCTAACAGTCTTTTTCCAATACTCCCATTAGACTATAAGCTTTTGAGGGTTTACTATAAAATCTTGAGTGCCTACTACATTACCTAAGACACCAAAGGCATTCAATAAATATTTGCTGAAAGAATGATTGAATCAATGGCCATGTTGGTTTATAAATCAATCTCTGGCTAAGATGATATGAAAGTCTTTTATCAGACCACTCATGTATGACCCGATAATTCCAAGATTCTGAACCCGTCAAGAGAAGAACTGAACCAAGAAGCAGGTAAAGAAAACAAGGCACCCCACAAGGGCAAGTCTGAATCAGTCTGGCTCCTTTTCCCAACTACATGATCAGACTGATTTTAAAAAGAAGGGTCCTTTTCTCCCTTCCAGGTGAGTGGTAAGAAACAGAGAAACCTGATTGCTCCCTTATATAAGCTGTCAAGCAAGACCCTTCTCCCAAATTAAAATCCAGTGGTTTTTAATTGGAGAATCTGAAGAACTGCGGATTTAACTTCCCAATGCATGTGACTGATTAAATCGCAAACGCACACTGTTTTTCTCATTGACACTAGGATACTTCCCTTGCTTAGATTCCTCTGGTTCTTCCACAGGCTCACTTGATAATGCCAGAAGCTCCTCCTAGTTAGGGAGTCGAGACTGGCCTTCCCATAACTGACATATCCCCTATAACTCATGGGAAGGCATTAGGAACAAGTCTATCGCATTACCTCTTTTCTAGAAGGCGCACAAAAGCAGCACTTTACTTACTGATAGGCAAAATGTGGCAAAGGGTATGGGAGGAAGGGCCTGTGAGCCATAGCAAAGATGTACTGCACCAGGTCAAAGAGGAGATACCGATTTGGCCTGCAAAACAGAAAAGACATAATTCCTCATGTCATTTGCTCCTCACAAATTTTCTCATCAGACAAAATACCATTCTTTTTCTTGAAAACACATGCCCTATAGTAAATAGAAATTAACAAAAAGGAAAATCATCCATAATCCCATTAGCCAATGATAAAGTTAATATATTTAATATAGATCCTTCCCATCCCTGTACATATACAAATATTTTTGTTTTGTAAATGTAAGATTACACCATACATTCTATAATAACTTTCTCAGTTTATGTTACTCTATGGCATGTTTAATGGCTGCACATATTCTACTGTATATAATCATACATTATTTTACCAATTTCCAGTTTGGGGATATTTAAGCTTTTAAAAAGTTTTTTCTTTTATAAAAGAATCCTTAATAAACATTCTTGTTGTAAATATTTGTACTTATCCATGATCACATATTTAGGACACATTTCTAGAAATGGAACTGGGTAGACGTATATTTTGAAATTATAAGGCTTTTGTTGAATACTTACAAACTATCTTCCAAAAAGGCTATAAGAACTTAACACAAAATGCTGGTAGGAATGCCCCCTAACTAAAAATGAGTTTAATCATAAAAATAAACAAAAGTTTGCTACTCTGCTTATATAAAAAAAGGGACCACAATGTTTTAATTAGCATTTCTTTAATACTAGAGTTTACTTTTTCCTTCATATATTCTTGGCCATTTATACTTATTTTTTTTCTTTCCTCCTCCTGGGGTCCCTGTCTCCAACAATGATTCATAAGAATTCTTCATACTTTAATGATATAGTTGAAAATATCTTTTATTGTTCATAGTTTGCCTTTTAATGTTGCTTATAGCATTTTGCGAATATAAAATTTAAGCATTTTATTTAATCAAAACTATCTTTAAAGTTTGGTTTCATATTTAGAAGAGCTCTCTACAGTCGCTAGTGCTACAAACTGCCACATATTTTTGTCTAATCCTTTTAAGTGCATTTGTGTGTGTGTGTTTAACCACAAAATAAGCTGTATATAAGAAAAAGATGTAATTATATCTTCCCCAAGTAGTTAGCCAATTGCTTCAACACCCTTTATCCCACACTATATTTTTACAAATATTTAGGTCTGTTTGTAAACTTTCTATTCTGTTCCACTGATCTAAATAGTTTTGTACTGGTAGAACCTAGCTTTAATTTAATAATTATCAAAGCATTATCATACATTTTAATATCTCTTCATCCATCTTTCTAATCCCTTTTGCTTCGGAAAGCCTGTGATAATTCATAAGTAAATGAATGTAATTCAGAAAAACTTCCTTATCTTGACATCTCACCAAAAGAAACACAAGAAGATGTCAGCTAAGGAAAATATCAGACAAAGCCTTACACAGCTGCCTTCAAATTCCAGAATGATTTGTAAGGATCACTATAAGGCATATACAAACACGCTATGCAAACTTATCTTTGTAATGACAAGCAATACTGACATTGTGGGTAAACTAATTATATATAATACCCTTGCTCTTCGGCTGTTCCAAAGCACTTTGTGTTTCATCAACTATGACTTGAAGAACACTGGTTTAAGTGCCTTTGCTTACAGAGAAAGCACAATGAAGCCTGTGACCTTCCTCTTAGATTTCACAGTTCAGGATTATAACCATTCCTTTGCAAATATCCTTAGGAAAACCTTGTTCCCCACCCCGCTCTCCCACTATACTTGCCCAACAAAAACCCCTACTCTGATTTACCCAAGTAAAGTTCTCTGTGCCTGAACCTCTAGCAAGACAAACTTGTAGAGAAATACAACTGGGCTGACTCTACCTTCTATTTTTGTTCACTAACTTTAAATTGACACTCAATTCTGCTTGGCAATCCTACTACACTCTCCTAGGAAGTGGTCTTTCTTGTTCTTTCAGGGAACACTTCATATCTTCTTCTCTGTTCTCAAATTTTCCATAACCCTTCTGACCCACCCCATCCTGCCCTTTAGCTGATGATCTCCTGGCACTTAACTGAGAAAAGATACTTTCAAATATCTAATCCTAACTGCATCTGCATCTATTTTTGACTTCTTTTCCCTGTTAAAACTGAAGAAATGTTTTGCCTCCTACAGAGGTGAATACCATTGCTTGCACTCTGTAACCAATACCTCTCACTTACTGAAGGACTATGCATCTTTATTTATTTCCTTCTCTCTTGAATCAACTGCTGCCTCTCTCCTGGATCATTCTTATCGATCTACAAACATACTCTAGTGTCTCCCTGCTCTAGGGTGGGACCTCCCTTGACCCACATTCATCTTCAGCTACCACGTTTTGTCTTTTTCCTTTGCTCCTTTTTACAGCAAAACTTCTCTTAAGAGTTGCCTACCTGTTGTCTCTACTTCCTCTCCTGCCCAATCCAATCTGCTCCTTGTCCCCATTACTCCAGTGAAACTGCTCGTTAAGGTCACCACAAATCCTTGGAGGCTCTTTCTTAACAGTCACTTCCCTCTTTGCAACACCCCAGTATCCTGGTTTTCTTGCTAATTCACTGTACTTTCCTTTTCAGTTGTTTATTTTATATTATTTTGCTTGATTGCTACTTGTGTATCTTGGCACTAGTCTATAAGCTCCATTAAGGCAGAAATTTTGCCCATCCCATTCATTACTGTAATATAATTTAGGGACCATTAAATTCACCCATGTAAGTATGTAATTCAGTGATTTTTAGTAAATGTACTGAGTTGTGCAATCATCACCACAATCCCATTTTAGAACATTTTTTATTACCCCAGTGAGATCCTCAAGCCTATTTACAGTTAATCCTGTTCCCAACCCCAGTCTCAGGCAACAACAAATCTACTTTCTGTTCCATTTGCCTTTTATGGACATTTCATATAAGTAGAATCATACAGTATGTTGTCTTTTGTGTCTGACTTCTTTCACTTACACAATGTTTTTGAGGCTTGTCTATGTCGTAATGTGTCAGGATTTCATTTTTTTAAATTGCCAAATAGTTTTCAATTGTGTGGATATAACACATTTTATCTTTTTATCAGATGATGGACATTTGGGTTATTTCCAAGTTTTGGCTATTATGATAATGCTGTTATGAACATTCGTATGCAAGTCCTGTGTGAACATACATTTTCATTTCTCTTAGGTAAATACCTTGTAGTGGTATTTTCATGGTAAATTTATGTTTAACTTTTTAAAAAAGTACCAAACTGTTCTCTAAAGTGGCTGTACAATTTTACAATACCAACCAGCAATGTATGACAATTCTTGTTTCTCCACATCCTCACCAACATTTGGTACTGTTTTGTCTGTGAAGTGTAATCTCATAGTGGTTTTGATTTGCAATTCCCTAATGACTAATGATGTTAAACATCTTCTCATTTGCCACTAGTATATCTTTGGTGAAATGTCTATTCAAATTTCTTGCCCATTTTTAAATTGGGTTGTTTGTTTTCTTATGAATGTATAATGTTCTTTGTATATTCTAGATACAAGTATCTTGGCACTAGTCTATACACTCCATTAAGGCAGAATGGAGCTTATGACATAACTTTCATAAGTTATGTGACTTGCAAATATTTTCTCCCAGTCTGTGGTCTGTCTTTTCATTTTCTTAATGTTATCTTTTAAAGCACAAAAATTTTTAATTTTGATGACACCCAATTTATCAATTTTTAATTTTATGGACTGAGTTTTGTATGTCATAGCTAAAACATCGCTGACTAACCCAGGGCCTAGAAGATTTTCTATTTTTCTTCTAGTTTTAACTCTTACATTTGGGCTCTGATCTACTCTGAGTCAATATTTTTGAGTGTGGTGTGAGGTGAGAGTCTAAGTTCATCTTTTTTGCATGCACTTGTCCCAGAACTATTTGTTGAAAACATTATCCCTTCTCCTTTGGAATTACCTTGGCACCTATGTCAAAAATAAATGACTGTGAACATAAGAGTTTATATCTAGATTCTCAATATTGTTTAATTCATCTATATGCCTATTCTTATGCCAATACCATTCTGTCTTGATAATTGTAGCTTTAAAGTAAGTTTTGTAATTGGGACGCTTAAATCTTCCAACTTTATTCTTTTTCAAAATGATTTTGGTTTTCTGAGTCTTTTGTATTTCCATATAAGTTAAGAATCAATTTGTAAATTTCTGCAAAAAAAAAAGCCTATTGGAATTTTGATCTGATTGCACTGAATCTATAGATAACTTGGGGAGAGGTACCATCTTAACAGTATTGATTCTTCCAATCCATGAACATGGGATGCCATTCCATTTATAGGTCTTTAATTTCCCTGTGCAATGTTGAGTGATTTGCCGGGTACAGGTCTTATACTCCTTTTGTTAAAATTATTCCTAAGTATTTTATTCTTTCTGATGCTATCATGAAGAATATTTTCACAATTTCATTTTCAGACTGTTAATTGATAGTATTAAGAAACTAATTTTTATATATTGATCTTGTATCTTATGACCTTGCTGAACTTGTTTATTAGTTTTGTGGATCAATAGGTACTTGTTTTGTGGATTTTTCTTCTTCTTTAATAACAAACTTTTTTTTTTTTTTAAGATATTTGAAATACAACTTTATTCTGAGTCTAAACAAAAAGGGAATGGGTATGACAGTAATAAACAAGACTTCACCACTGAATATTGTGATGTGACTGTAGCAGTCTTATATTTGAAACTCAAAAAGGAAACAACTGTGTTCCAAAACAGCTAAATACGCAGGCCCAAAAAATGATGGTTTTTTTTTTTTTTAAACTGCCACATTCACTCCGAAGCCCATTCATCTCCTTCAGCATCCCAATGATTAAGCACATGTTCTGCTTAGCTATATAATAAAGTAGCAAACATGCTGCACCACTGACATCACAGCACAGTTGCCTATAAAACTAGACTTCTGACGCTGGGCTCCACCTTCACTTTCTCACAGGTTGTCATCCTCATCTGGCAGAGCAGTTGTCTGAGCAACCTCTAAGTCATGTTCACACTGTGCTGCCAAAGCTGGGCCCATGAAACCTCTGGTGGGGCAAGAGCGGGCATGGCCACAAACTCCAAGTTAGGGTCTCCAATAAGTTTTCCAGCAGCCAAAGGAAGGGCTCTTCAAAGTTGTAGTTACTTTTGGCAGAAATGTCATAGTACTGAAGATTCTTCTTTTGGTGGAACATGATGGATTTTGCCTTAACTTTCCTGTCCTTAATATCCACTTTGTTGCCACACAACATGATGGGGATGTTTTCACACACTCGTACCACATCTCTATGCCAGTTAGGCACATTCTTGTAAGTAACTCTTGATGTTACATCAAACATTATAATGGCACACTGGGCTTGGATGTAATAGCCATCTCTCAGGTCACCGAATTTCTCCTGACTAGCCGTGCCCCACACGTTGAATTTAATAGGCCCTCTGTTGGTATGGAACACAAGGGTATGGACCTCCATGCCCAAGGCGGCTACATACTTCTTCTCAAATTCACCAGTCAAATGATGTTTCACAAATGTAGTTTTTCCAGTACCACCATCACCAACCAATACAAGTTTAAACTGAACTTGGGGTTCTCCTTGGGCAGCCATCGTGGTGGTTATTCCAGAAGCGTCTCTGTCCCCGATCTGACTGAGAGCAACAAACTGCTTTTAGAGCAGTTTTAGGTTCACAGAAAAACTGCCCAGAAATTACAGAGGTTTTTTTACCCTCTTTCCCCCTACACATAGTTTCCTCTGCTACTAACATCTCAATTAATGCATATTTGTTACAATTGATGAATTAAAATTGATATGTTACTAGTGACTTAAGGCCACAGTTTACATTAGGTTTCACTCTTTGTGTATATAGTCCTATGGATTTTGACATGTGTAATGTCATGTATCCATTATTACACATCATACCATATATAGCTTCACTGCCCTAAAAATGTGCTTTGCTCCACCTCTTCATCCTTTCCCCACACCTACTTCCAACCCATGATAACTACTGATCTTTTTACTGTCTACAGTTCTGCATTTCCCACAACGTCATATAATTGGAATCATACAGTGTGGTGGTTTGGAACTTCATGTACCCCAGAAAATCATGTTCTTAAAGCTAATTCATTCCTGTGCATGTAAACCTACTGTAAGTAGGACCTTTGATGAGGTTACTTCAGTCAAGGGGAAGCCCAGGGTGGGTCTTAATCCTCTTACTGGAATCCTTAATAAGAGAATGTAATTTACACAAGGAGAGAGAAAGCCATGGAAGCAAGAAGCTGAAATAAATGAAACCCAGAGGAGAAGGGAGAGACCAACAGATGCTGCCATGTGCCTTGCCAAGTGGCAGAGGAGCCGAGGATAGCAGACACCCAGTCTTTGAGAAGAAAGCATCGCCATGATGATGCCTTGATTTGGACATTTTTCTCAATCTCAAAACTGTAAACCTGTAAGCTAATAAATTCCCATTTTAAAGCCAACACATTTCATGGCATCTGCTTTGAGCAGCCTAGGAAACTAAAACATACAGTATGTAGCTTTTTTCAGACTGGCTTCTTCCACAAAGCAATATGTATTTAAGGTTCCTCCATGATTTTTCATGGCTTGATAGCTATTTTTTTCCATTGCTATGGTAGTTTGGAGCTATAAATCCTGGAAGAAAAATGTTCTTAAATTTAATCCATTCTTATGGCTGTGAACCCACTGTAAGTAGGACCTTTTAATGAAGTTACTTTGGTTAAGGGGTGGCCCAACCCAATCAACATGGGTCTTAATCCTATTACTGGAGTCCTTTATGAGCAGAAAGAAATTCAGACAGAGAGAGAGAAAGCCAGAGGGAGCAGCAAGAAGTTGAACATCAACAGAACCCAGAAGAGAAAGGAGAAGCCAAGAGAGGCTGCCATGTGCATTGGGGCAGAGGAACCCAGGACCAAGGATCAAGGATCACTGGCAGCCAGCTCGAGAACACCAGTCTTCAGGAAGAAAGCATTACCTTGATGACCCCTTGATTTGGATTCTTCTAGACTTAAAACTGTGAGCTAATAAATTCTCGTTGTTTAAGCCAACCCATTACAGGGTATTTGCTTGAGCAGCCAAGGAAATTAAAACAACTGCTAAATAATATTCCATTGTATGGCTATGTCACAGTTTGTTTATCCATTCACCCATGGAAGAGCATCTTGGTTGCTTCCAATTTTTGGTGATTTTGAATGAAGCTGCTGTAAACATTTGTGTACAGGTTTCTGTGTGGACATAAATTTTCAACTCTGTTGGGTAAATACCTACAAACAATTTCTGGATCATACAGTAAGCCTATGTTTAGCTTTATAAGAAACTGCCAAACTGTCTTCCAAAGTGACTGTACCATTTAGCATTCCTAGCAACAGGAATGAGTATTCCTGTTGCTCCACATCCTTACCAGCATTTGGTGGTGGTGGTGTTTTGGATCTTAGCCATTTTACTAGGTGTGTATCTCACTGTTCTTTTAATTTGCAATTCCCAATGATATATGCTTGCAACTTGCCATCTGTTTGTCTCCTTTGGTGAGATGTCTGTTCAACTGTTTTGCTCATTTTTTAATTGCATTGTTTGTTTTCTTACTATTGAGTTTTAAGAGTTCTTTATCTATTTTGGATACAATTCCTTTGCCATATGTGTTTTGCAAGTATTTTCTCCCAGTTTGCGGCTTATGTTTTCATTCTCTTAACAATGTCCTTTACAGAGCAGAGATTTTAAATTTTAATGAAGTCCATCCAGCTTACTGATTTTTTTCTTTCATGGATTGTGCTTTTGGGGTTGTATCTAGGAAGTCACTGCCAAACCCAAGGTCCCCTAGATTTTCTCCTCTGTTATCTTCTGGAAGTTTTATAGTTTTGCATTTTACATTTAGGTCAATGATCCAGGTATTTAATAAATGAATGAACAGATGAGTGACTGGCAGACTGGAGCAACATCATATAATAACTTTAAAAAAAAAAAAAAGGAGGAAAATAAAAATCTTCTGCCCCTGCCTTGGCCTCAAAAGCAAAGCTTTTCCCTGGGGCTACAGAGACAGAAAGGAGAGTATAGAAAAACATCTGCAATCTCATAAGGAAGAATGTCCACACTACCATCTCTAGCATTACTTCCCGGTACTGTGCCACACAAATAAAAATAACAAAGAAATTGTAGTGGCTGGGCAAAAGCATAGAGGAAAATGACCAACTTATCCCAGCGTCATTTCTACCAAGTAGTAAGCAAGCAAAGGTCATAAGGCAATTTCTGCTCATCTGTTTCCTTAGAATCCTTGTTTAAGTACCTCTTAACTAGACCCTTGTGCTGGTTGAAACTGTTATGTACCACAGAAAAGGACATGTTCTTTTAATCCATTCCTGTGGGTGTGAACCTGATGGAGATGGGAGCTTTTGATTACATTGTTTCAATTGAGATGTGATCCATCTAGTTCAAGGTGGGTCTAAATCCTCTACTAGAGTCCTTCATGAGAGGATAAAGACAGAAAAAAGCCAGAGAGCTCAGGGAGAGAAAGAAACACCTAGAGAAACTTAGAGGTAAGACACCAGAGGATCTGAGCAAGTCATGGAAGCCAGGAGCAGAAAGCAACAAAACCTAGGAGAGGACAAGCAGACGCTGGCTATGTGCATTGCTATCTGAAAGAGGAACCCCAGATGCCAGTGGCCTTTCTTCAGAGAAGGTATTATCCTGTTGATGCCTTAATTTGGACATTTTCACGGCCTCAGAACCGTAAATTTGTAAACTAATAAATCCCTGTTGTAAAAGCCAACCCATTTCTGGTATATTGCATTTCGACAGCTTAGCAAACCGAAACAACCGTGACATCTTTTGAGTCTAGTGTTTTATGGAACATTGTGCTGAACACATTTTTTGTGATTAATTTTTCTCAAATATATAACTGATTACTTGCTAATATTCTAAGTTGGGAATTCAAAGAGAGACATGCATCTTGCAACAGTTAATTAACATGGTAAAACAACAGAGTTTTTACACTGAAAAAAATTTACTGAACTAAATTAATGACAATGAAATATAACTGAACAATGTATGAATTCAGAATCCTGGAAATACTTTGTCTCCTGGCTTAGAGAGAAAGGTGTCATTTTCTTTAGAGCATTTTTTAAGAATTAGGCTATTGAGGTGGGGAAGCCCAATACCCCTGCATTCTCCCCCAGCAATGTTCACCTTAGTGGAAGCATGAATATTTCTCTTTTTGTGCCTCGCTTATTTCACTCAGCATTATGTCTTCAAGGCTATCTATCATTTAATTGTCAAATCAGATCCCCACCCATCATAGGGGTTCAGGTGTTATTAGTTTGCTTCACAGAGTGAGAGGGTTCTAAACCAATCATTAGGTGAATTTGGTAATCCCAATTTGGCAATATGCTATCAAACTTAATTTTATTTTGCAACTGTATTCACTCCCTAAAAGAGTTTTGTTTGTTTTTAGAATTCATAGCAATAACCTTTCTTATAATCAAAAACATCACTGTCATACAAAATCACCCTTGATGATCACTGGACTAAGTATGTAATAATCAAGGGCAGTGGTTCTCAGACTATAGTGACAGAAGAATCATTTATTAATGCAGATTCCTAGATTCCTCAAATCCTGATTTAATATAAGCATCTGGGAGATTCTGATACTTGGGGCTTTGGGGAAGCTCTTTGAGACACACTGGCTTCAGGGCTAGGGGAGTTTTTTTGGAATAAATACAGTGAAATAAATATATTGTGAAAATACAACAAATAAACCTGTTAGTGACTTATTTAGAAATTACTGTTGTTGTAAACTATTGTGATTCATTTTAACAGGTAGCACAATTTTACAGTCAAACCTAGCACTTACCCAACAAAGGCAAAAGCTTTTCCTCTGGCATCTGGATCCTTAATTGCGTTAACAATTCCCTTGGATACATCTGCAACCTATAAGAAATCATAACACATGTTTAAGTAATTTTTGAAAGACAAAAAGAAAGGGAGGGAAAGAGAGACAGAGACAGAGAAGGCAGTTGGTGGGGGGGGTTGGAAGGAGGGAGGGAAAGAGGGAGAAGCAGGTCACTCCAATCACACAGAAAAAAAAAATATGATAAAACTAAAATAGTGGCAACATCTATTTTTAGAAAACTTCTTAAAGAATCCATTTGTCAAGAGTCCAAATAATCTTCACATTAGCAGGCTCACCTAAATACTTTCTCTAGTCAGAACATGCTTGCTTTCAGATGGCTGCCAAGGCCTTTCTGATTTTCCCGTCCACCTCCTCTCCAGTCTCATCTATTACCACTCCTCCCAACTCTGTCATTAAGCCATCACAAAATTGTCAATATTCTACATGTTGACTTTCAAAAAATGTTAATTCTATCTGGTTAACTTAGTGGTTCCCAATCGGGGGTGATTTTGCCCCCCAGGGGACAACAGGCAGTGTCCGGAGACATTTTTAGCTGACCCAATCGGGGTGGGGGGTTGGGGGGAGAAGATGGGGATGGCGGTTGCTACTAGCATCTCGTGGGTAGACCCGGATGCTGCCAGACATCCTACAAGAGCTCCGCACAACAAAGAAGTATATGGCCGAAAATGTCAACACTGCCACTGGTGCAAAACCCTGGTTCAACCTGATATGGCACTCTATGTGACCTCTCACCTCTGGGACCCGGCACATTCTGTTCCTTGGCATGGAATACTCTTCTCCAATTCCCTTCATCTGATTTACTGTTAATCATTTTTAAGATCTGACCTTAGATGTCACTTCCTCTGGCAAGCCTTCCCTGACCCTCAAGTCTGGATCTGGTGCCCCTCTGAGGTACTTAGATGAAACCCTCTCCCTATCATAGCAACTTAAGGACAGCAATTTGCATCTATTTAGTTAGTATCTGTGTCTCCAGTGTGTGTACAGTGCCTGGCACATTAAGGGTTCAATATTTTTCTTAAATGCATGAACAAATGTTGACATGGAGAAGACATGTATCTCTTAGGTAAAATAAGACATAACCCATTGAAACAAGTTAACAAAGAAGAAAATGATGAAATCACTGGATTGGCATGAGATCAGGCAACTGATCACCCGAATCTGAATTCAGCTAGTGGCCCTTTGTCCAAGGTACTTACATATACTGGTTGTTTCACTGTCTTCTTGCCCAAGGAAATAAGAGGCATACCACCAAACCAGCGAAAATCTGTCAGAAGAAAGAATGAAAACTATTCTCAGAAGGCCTAAGCTGCTATAGGACCTGGCCAAATTAATTTCTATTCATCTCTAAACCCTTCCTTTATAAATTGCTATTAACCAAGAAGATATATAAAATGTGTCTGATAAAGTGTGGTGTTACTGCTTTGCCAAACCTTCAAAATGAATATCTAAGTGATTCGGCAATCAGATTGAAAGTGAGAAATAAACAGAGGCTCCATGTAAAAAGCATATGCAGCCACATTTAAGCACTTGCCATGTACCATGTACCATTTAAAGAACACACTGCTCTTGAGTTAGACATTTTTATCTTAATTTTAACAGACAAGTAACCTGACATTCAATCTTGCCAAGGTCTCAGAACTAGTTTGCCCCAGAGCCAAGATTTAAACTCAGGTCTCTGACTCCATAGTCCATGCTCTAAGTTGCTTCTTTTGATACTAAGCAGCAAAGATCAAGAGAAGGACCATGCTGATTATGACCATATAACCTTAGTCCCTCAACTCAGGAAACTCTGTTAGCTTGTGTTCACCTTCAAGTTGGGTAACTGGTATCCCTCTCTTCTACTGTTAAGAAAGAATACGCACTTGCAAAATAATTGAGGAATCTATCCTCTCTTCCAAAGATGTCCGATGGCTTTATGATAGTGGCTTCTGGAAAGGTATCTCTCACTTCTTTCTCTCCAACAGCCTAAACAAACCACCAAACACAATGTTCCAAGTTCTGAGATAAGTGAACAATTACCATGTTTTCCACTAACAGGACACTACTTGCATTTCAAAGGTCGTATTTCTTCTTCAGATTAAGGCAATCATGTTATTCATAAAACTCAATTACACCAAATTAAAAAAAAAAAAAAAACAGGAAAATATGCTGCACTTTAAGCTCTTCTTGGGCTTTTTTGCATTTTTATTTTAGGGAAGCTTATACTAAAGAAGAAAGGAGAAAAAGCAGAGTAGAATTTTTCCAGCCTCTAGTTTTCATTCTAATCCCAGATTCTCTGGTTAGTGTCAGCTACCTAGCAGCCTGTCAGAGAAAGGAGGTGGGGTGGCGAGGGCGGGTGAAAAGAACAGAAGAGGCAGCAGTACATACCTATCCAGCGGGAGGTCAGGAATAAGGTCATTGACCTTGCTAATGTCCAATGCTGCAACACTCCTGCTTGTCATCATCTGCTAACCTCCTCAGCAAGCCCTCTCAGTCAATGAAGATATTGGCACTTGATTCACAGTCTTCCTTTCCACCCCAACTTCCTTTCCACCTATAGCCTCATTGTGGATGCCATCAATGTCCAGGTGGACTTGGACGTCTCAGTTCCTTGAGCTCCAATGGCCTCATCTCTACTCCATGTCTGCCAATCTATTTTCAGTCACACCACGGACCATACTGACACTTGACACACTCTTCTGAAACACTAAATGAAGACAACCTCCTCTCATTGAAGACAATCTCCTACATTTCCAGCCTGCTTCCTCTCTGTTCATCTATTCCTGAGATATCCATTCCTCAATCTCAGAACTCTGCTTCCTCACTCTATCAGCTCCTCATGACTTCCCTTTCCTACCTTCTGTATTCCAGATCAGACTCCATGGCCTATCTTTTCAATCACTGTCTTACCAGTATTGCACACTACTTTGCCCCTTTGCCCTTTACTCCACTTGCCAGGGCAAATTCCAACCCTGAAAAAAACCATTAGCCTCTTGCTTCGAGCCATGCATTCCTGCTGCCTTCAGCAGTGAAAGGAAAATAAGTGAAATCACAAATTGGTACCTTTTTATGTCACAATTTCAACTGGACCCTCAACATTTCCCAGTAATACTGTTTTCCTCTAATTAATTTACTCTCCCCTCTAACAATTTTAAATATTTTCTACTCTCAAATTTTAATCCTCCCTTTTTTTTCTCTTTCCTTCAGTTAAAGGCTTTACTTTCTAATTCAAAGAGAAAATGTAAGTCAGCAGGGAGATATTCTGCCCCCACACTTGTACTGCAACTATTCTTGAGAAGGTCAATAATGACCACCATGTCAACAGATATAATGGGGACTCTACAGTTCTCATCTTACTTGACTTCTCAGCAGCATTAAACCTAGGTAACCTCTCCCTCCTCCCTTGGCATCTGTAACATCGTTCTCTGGGTTTCCCTCCTATTTCCACCTCTCTGTCTACTCCTTCTCAGTCTTTTTGTTTTGCAGGGACTTCCTCCTCTACCAGACCACTAACCATTGTTATTCCTCTGGGTCTGGAGCAAAGCCCTCTTCTCACCCTACAATTCCTCACTAGGCCTTCCATTGCTTTGACTTACAACAAATGCTGATGACTCCCAGGCTGTATCTCCAACAGAGACCTCTCTTCTACACACAGGACCATAAAAGCCTTTGACCACCATTGTTACTTGGATGATTTACACACATCTGAAACTGGATCACCATCTTCCATTCTCCATAAAGCAGTGCTTCTCAATCTTTGCTGCACATTGGAATTATCCAGGGAGAGTTAAAAAAATACTGATGGCCAAGTTCTACTCCCAGAGATTATGTTTTTATTGGTCTGGGAAGCAGCCTGGGTATCAGGGTTTTCAAGTTTCCCCAGTGATTCTAATGTGTAGCTAAGGCTAAGAACCACTGCTAAATACTTCTTGTTTCTAATCTTACTAAGTAGTACCACCACCTACCAGTGGCTTAAGACAAAGGGCTAGACATCTTTGATTCTTGGCTCTTTTTCACCACTAATTCCCCTGTTCCAAAGAATTATGAAATTCAGATAATGATGATTCTATGAATACTAGGGCAGAGGCACATGCACACTCTGGCTTGCACACGTATTCTCACTTGCATGTATTGTCACCCCACCCCACCCCTTTCTCTCTCCAGTACTGTATGAAAATATGAGGCCTGGACATGCTGTAT